>NW_027362763.1:368954093-371354093 GCF_046119375.1 Phyllobates terribilis | reverse complement strand
AAATGCCTTTGCAAAGTCCAGATAAATCTCATCAGCCGCATTACCAATATCCAGATTTGCACTTTCCATCATCATAGAAACCCAACATGTTGGTTACACATGACCTATTTTTCATGAATCCTTGCTGATTATCATTTATTATATTATTCTCTGTGATATAACTCTGCAGGTGATCTGTTATGATGCCCTCAAAAACTTTGCACACTACTGATGTCAGACTTACTGGATGGTGGTTACCTGGATCCACCTTTTTTTTTCTTAAATATCGTTACCACATCAGCTATCCTCCAATCCTGTGGCACTACCCCTGTTACAAGAGAGTCTAAGAATATGAGATACAGTGGTCTGTTAATTACTGAGCTCAATTCCTTGAGTATCCATGGATGAATGCCATCTGGGCCAGGGGATTTGTCAAGGTTTAATTTGCTCAGACGTAGGCAAACTTCTTTTAGTGTTAAACTAGTTATATCAGGTGCTGAACCTTGATTTTGCCCCGTTGAAAGACTCCTGGAACAGAAGGTTTGTTGGTGAACATGGATTAAAAGTGCCTGTTTAATGCCTCAGCATTTTCTTTGTTGTCTATAGTCATCTTTTAAGGGGCCGATACCATCTGTTTTTTTCTTTTTGGCATTGATGTATTTATAACATTTTTGGGGATTTATTTTAATGTGGCTGGCAATTTTTTTCTCTGTAGATAACTTTGCAAGCTTGATTTCTTTTTTACATTGACATTTAATTGTCCTGAACTGTGGATAAGAACTTGCAGCTTTTTAGCACAACTTCAAGATTCTATGTCCCATTGAATGTCTGGATAGTTAAAATCCCCCATAATAAGGAGCGTATTGTTATTTGCTGCATTTTTACACGTAGTAAAGGCAAACTAAAAGTCTTAATAACATCCTGGAAGCTGCAAGCGTACAGGAGACATGCTGGAAACAGCAGGCAGGCACAAAGAGGGCAAACTCAAATTTTTAATAAAGTCCTGAGTTACTGGAAGCGGCAGACAGACGAGTGAAGTCTTGGAGACCACCGACAGGTACTGTGGACACACAAATAGTGTTGAGCGAGCATGCTCGAAACTGCTCGGTACTCGCTGTCTCGCTACTCGGGATGTTCGGTGAGCACCGAGCATTTTCTAAGTTACTCGGGCGGGAGCTCGGGTCTCCGTCCTGCACGTTTGTTGCTCTTTACAGAGCCAATGAACATGCAGGGATTGCCAGCCAGTCACTGTAATGCCGCAGCCATGTTGTTTGTGGGCATTACAGTGATTGGCTGGCCGCACAGCGTCATCTCGAGTATTTAAAACCGGGCGCAGCCATCTTGGACACAGTCGCTCCGGATTAGACAGTGAAGGGTCAGTGCTGCTGAGCTAGGGAGAGATTTATACTCCGAAATAGTTAGTGTAGGGTTTCTAAAGCCTGCCAAATCAAACAGTCCTTCTCAGGACTAATATCCATCCCTGATATCAGGCAGGCAGGTAGGCAGGCTGTATAGGAGACGCAGTGGTTATACCAGCAAACGCTGCATTACAGTCCTGTGTGCTCCTGTTGGTCAAATTGCTAGACTTATCACCCCGGTGTCAGGGGCCAGGAAATTTTTTTTTTTTTTCATCAGTCAGACTGTCCAAATATGCGTCTTATTAACCTTTTGGTCTCCCCCCCCCCCCAAAAATAAAAAGAGTGTGTCTGTGACTGTTCAGACACCAATATATCTGTTTAAAAAAGTCTGGTGTATGCCACCTAACTATAACTGTGGTTTTGCAGTTCCAAATCTCTGTATTATCCTGTTTTTGGCATTTTTTGCCATAAAGAAAAACAGTAATAGTGTCTCGCTGATTGCTCAGACACAAATATATCTGTTTGAAAGATTCTGGTGTAGGCCAGAAAAATATAACTGTGGTTTTGCAGTTCCATGGGTCAAAACCTCTGCATTATCCAGCTTTTGGTATTTTTTCCATAAAGAAAAACAGTAATAGTGTCTCCCTGATTGTTCAGACACAAATATATCTGTTTGAAAGATTCTGGTGTAGGCCAGAGAAATAGAACTGTGGTTTTCCTCTTCCATGGCTCTAATCTCCTTTTTATTACCCTTTTTCCATTGATAGTGCGAGTGTAAGCTATTTTACTTCATTTACAATGGGCAAGGCGCGTGGCAAGGGACGCTTAACTGGACGTTCTGGTGATGGTGCGTGTAGAGGACTGGGCCATGGCCAAGGTGAAAATGTGCCACAACCAACAGCCACATCTTCTCGCTCCCACTATTTGACCAAATTACTAGGGAACCACACTACAACACCAGCATTGCGAACTGATCATTGTGAACAGGTTATTAATTGGATAGCAGATAACACTTCCAGTTACCTGGGCACTACCACCTCTGGTCTGTCTTCCACACAGTAAAGTTTTACTAGCCGTGAGCCTCGACCGCATACTCCTCCTCACCCTGATGCTCCTTCCTCCCACCATGCCAAGTGTCGTCAGACAGCAACTGATCCCAAACTTGGACACTCTGAAGAGCTGTTCACTGGTCCATTTACATATTTGTGCCCCTCGCCTGCTCCGCTTGAAGTGGTGGAAAAGGAGATCGCATGTATTGATACCCAAATATTTGAACAGCCACGGCCAGAGGAAGTTGACGCTGGCAATTTGTCACAAGAGGTGGACGATGACGAGACACAATTGCCAGGAAGTGAGGAGGAGGATCGTGGTGCGCAAGTGGAAGAGAAGGAGGTGGTGGATGATCTAGTAACTGACCCAACGTGGCAGGAGTACACGCAGAGCGAGTCCAGCAGCACACAGGGGGAGGGAGGCAGAGTACCCCAACAGGCAGGAAGAAGCAGTGTGGTGGCCGCACACAGAAGGCGGGCAACAGTTCCCTGTAACACCAACATGAGGGACATTGCCAGTACAACCGGTAGGTCTTCCAGAGTCTGGAATTTTTTTAAAGACTCTGCTGATAACCCCAAAAAGGCCATTTATACCACCTGCCATGCCAGCATCAGCAGGGGTGACAAAACTACCAGCTTGACCACCACCAGCATGATCAGGCAAATGGCAGCAAAGCACCGGACTTTGTGGGGCGAACCCCAAGGAAAATGACCAGTGTCAGCGGGTGTCACTACTGCTTCTTCCTCTGTTGTGCGTGTGATAGAACCCCTTGTTGTGCGTGAAAGGCAATCCCCTGTCCATACTGCATGAAAAGATGCCCCCTCCTCTCAGTCTTCACTTGTTATGGCAGTTTCTCAAGAAACAGCATCAACGTCCACGTCCAACCGCAGCGTTCAATTGTCCATATCCCAGAACTTTGAATGAAAGCGCAAATTCACAGCCAACGCCCCACAGGTAACAGTCCTAAATTCGCACATTTCACGACTGCTTGCGTTGGAAATGCAGTCTTTTAGGCTGGTGGAGACGGAATCCTTTCGCAACCCTATGGCGGTGGCCGTCCCTCGGTACTCGGTCCCCAGCCAACACTATTTTGCCCGGTGTGCCATCCTCGCACTACACAAGCACGTGTCCCAAAACATCTGCCGTGCCCTCAGCAATGCAGTTACTGGGAGATTCCACCTGACAACGGACACATGGACAAGTGCTTGTGGCCAGGGACGGTACATCTCCTTGACGGCACACTGGGTAAACATAGTGGAAGCCGGGACACAGTCGGACCTTGGGACGGAACACATCCTCCCCACACTGAGGATTGCGGGCCCTATGTCAGTCAGAGATGCCCCCACAGTGTACAGCTGGTGCACGTCATCCTCCTCCTCATGTTCAGCCTCCATCTCAGATATCACCACATCAGTTACAAGCTGGAAGCACTGCAGTACTGCCTCAGCCAAGCGGCAACAGGCTGTGCTGAAACTCATAAGCTTAGGTGATAAACCTCACACTGCTTGTGAGTTGCGGACGGCTGTGAAAGAGCAGGCAGATCTGTGGCTGAGACCGCTGAACCTACATCCCGGCATGGTGGTGTGTGACAATGGCCGTAACCTGGTGGCGGCTCTGAGGCGAGGCGAGATCACACACGTACCATGCCTGGCTCATGTGCTTAACCTTGTGGTTCAGCGGTTTCTTAAATCGTACCCCGAGTTGCCAGATCTGCTCGTCAAAGTACACCGCCTGTCATCTCATTTTTGCAAGTCGGCTACAGCTTCCACCGCCCTTGCTGTGTTGCAGCAGCGTTTGAAGCTTCCATCACACCGACTGGTGTGATGTCCCCACACGTTGGAACTCTACCCTCCACATGTTGCAAAGGATTTGTGAGCAGAAGAGAGCAGTTGTGGAGTACCAGCTGCAACAAGGCCTTCGATATTCAGGTCAGACTCCACACAAGACCTCAGGAGTGGACCTGGATGTTTGACATATGTACCATCCTGACAAACTTTGAGGAGTCCACCAAGATGGTGAGTGGCGATGATGCCATAATTGGCGTCAGCATCCCACTTGTCTGTCTTTTGCAACGTTCTCTGCAGAGAATTAAAGAGGAGGCATTGCAGCCAGTGTATGATGAGATGGATCAAGAAGCCATAGCGGGCGATTACACACAGCCCAGCCTCATCTCATCCCAACGTGCATTGGGGGAAAATGAGGGAGAGGATGAGGAGTAGGAGGAAGGACAGGAGCTGGTATCATGCGCTGTAGATGGTAGTACCTGTACAACTGTCATACCGTCGGTTCAGCGTGGGTGGCCGGAGGACAGGGGGGAGGAGGAGGAGGAGAGCATGGTCAGTCGTCATTTTGTCTTTCCCGTTACCAGTCTGGCACGCATGGCTGACATCATGTTATGCTGCCTCAACCGTGACCCTCGCTTTGTAAAAATGTTGGGTGACAGTCATTACTGGTTGGTGACACTTTTAGACCCCCGCTACAAGGAGAACGCTCACTCTCTTATTCCTGAGGTGGAGAGGTCTACAAAAATGGGGCAGTACCAGAAGGCCCTTGCTGCAGAACTGTTAAAAAAATTCCCATCTGAACACGCTAGCGGCAGAGGTCACAGTTCGTTGACCAACCAAGGCGTACAGGCGAGAGAGATGCAACTCCAATCCAGCAGAGGCAGGTTGAACACTGTCAACATTCTGGGACAGTTTTCTGAGACCTGCCCAGCTTACAGGCCCTGAGGTGCGGGGTACTCTTACAAGGAGTGGAAAGTTTCAAAAGATGGTGAGGGAGTACCTTGCCGACTGTACCAGCGTCCTCCGTGATTCCTCTGTGCCTTTTAATTATTGGGTATCCAAACTGGACACTTGGAATGAACTCGCTCTGTACGCCTTGGAGGTCCTGGCCTGCCCTGCCACTAGCGTGTTATCGGAGCGTGTTTTTAGTGCCGCTGAGGGAATTATAAATGATAAGCGCATTCGCGTGTCAACTGACAATGCTGACAAGCTGACCCTTATCAAAATGAACAAGGGCTGGATTGGGCCAGACTTCTCATCACCACCAAATGACAGCAGAGTAACAAAAAGTCAAACCCACTGTGTTATTTTGGGAGGTGTATTCCCATGCCCTGCTTCACACCCACACATGGGTATACGCTTCCTCATTTTGGCCGTATTTTGTTCTTCTCCTTATCCTCAGCCTCCACCACCACTATACCACCAGGGTGAGTTTGTCCGTGTTGCCAGCATTGCAAGTTCCTCCCTACTAATTTTGGGCAGCTTTTGCTTGGAAGGCATAGGCAAAGACTATGGGAGACCCACTCCCCAATAATGGGAATAATGTTTTTAAGATGCTGTACTGCATGGCTCTTCCAAGGGGCATTAAAACCGTCTTGTTAAGCTACTGCGACCTCCACCGCTCTTCCAAGGGGCATTAAAACCATCTTGTTAAGCTACTGCAACCTCCACGTCTCTTCCAAGGGGCATTAAAACCGTCTTGTTAAGCTACTGCGACCTCCACCACTTTTCCCAGGGGCATTAAAACTGTCTTGTTAAGCCACTGCGACCTCAACCACATTTTCAAGGGGCATTGATATTGTCTTTTTATTCCACTGTGACCTCCACGTCTCTTCCAAGGGGCATTAAAACCATCTTGTTAAGCTACTGCGACCTCCACCACTTTACCCAGGGGCATTAAAACCATCTTGTTAAGCTACTGTTACCTCCACCACATTTCCAAGGGGCATTAAAACCATCTTGTTAAGCTACTGCGACCTCCACGTCTCTTCCAAGGGGCATAAAAACAGTCTTGTTAAGCTACTGCGACCTCCACGTCTCTTCCAAGGGGCATTAAAACTGTCTTGTTAAGCTACAGTGACCTCCACCACTTTTCCCAGGTGCATTAAAACCGTCTTGTTAAGCTATTGCGACCTCCACCACAGTTTCAAGGGGCATTGATATTGTCTCTTTTTTCCACTGCGACCTCCACGTCTCTTCCAAGGGGCATTAAAACCGTCTTGTTAAGCTACTGCGACCTCCACGTCTCTTCCAAGGGGCATTAAAACCGTCTTGTTAAGCTACTGCGACCTCCACCACTTTTCCAAGGGGCATTAAAACCATCTTGTTAAGCTACTGCGACCTCCACGTCTCTTCCAAGGGGCATTAAAAACATCTTGTTAAGCTACTGCGACCTCCACCACATTTTCAAGGGGCATTGATATTGTCTTTTTATTCCACTGCGACCTCCACGTCTCTTCCAAGGGTCATTAAAACTGCCTTGTTAAGCTACTGTGACCTCCACCACTTTACCCAGGGGCATTCAAACCGTCTTGTTAAGTTTCTGCGACCTCCACCACATTTCCAAGGGGCATTAAAACCGTCTTGTTAAGCTACTGCGACCTCCACATCTCTTCCAAGGGGCATTAAAACCATCTTGTTAAACCATCCTGAACTCCACAGCTCTTCCAAGGGGCATTGAAATGTTGTTTTTAATTAACTCTAACCTCCATGACTCTTCCAACGGGCATTGCATTTCCTCCTAATTTTAGTCAGCTTTTGCTTTGCAATGCATAGGCAAACACTAAGGGAGACCCACTCCCCATTAATGGGTAGAAGGTTTTTAGTATGCTGTAATCCACGTCTGTTTCAAGGGCCATTGCAGTTCCTCATTATTTTTGTAAAAGCCTTCCATTCACTGCTTAGGCCAACAGTGCACAGGAGACCCAGTTGCTATAAATGGAAAAAACGGTTTAGTTAAGGCCCTCTGACCTCCATGTCACTTCCAAGTGAAATTTTTGGTAGGCATTGCACTCACTGTATGCCCTATAACTGTGTAGCTGCACCGCTCCTTTTTTTACAAAAACATAACCTACAAGACATGTGTGGTTGACTGGTCTGATAATGATGTGAAAGGTCCCTGTTCCTCCTGCTCTTTCTCCTTTGCCACCACCTCATCCATCATTCATCACCTGAAGCTTTGTTTTAACGGGAGTCATAGAACTGGGATAGTAGCAGGAAAACATCCAGCAATCCTCGGAGGAGGTAGGATATGCGCAAAAACGCTGACCACCTCAGGCCTAGCCGCTACTACATACATGCGCTTGCATTCCAAGGATCAGAAAGCTAAGGAGATGGATGGCCTCATGATTAGAGATGAGCGGTGTTCGACTAGAACTGTTCGCCAATCTCAAATTCGAGCTGTTTTGGGCGGTGTTCGAGTTGTTCGACGAACCCGAACGATTTGCAAAAAATTCGGCTGTTCGAGGTTATGTTCGATAACTGTTCGTGCACCAAAAGCTTGTCCTGCATGTCTGGCGCTATTTAGAGCACCAATCATGCAGGGATTGTCTGTCACTCACTGTAATGCCACAGCCATGGTGGTTGTGGCATTACAGTGATTGCCCAAATCGATGGGAACAGTGCCAACAGTGAAACATGAAAAGCCGGCAATTCAGCAGCGGCATACACCGGTACCCGACAATTTAGAACCGAAAGAATAGAGCTTCACACATAGATTAGATAGATATAAACATGTCAGCCACATATATACGAAGTACAGTGAAAGTGCTGCTTACTGTACTTGTCATTTAGCGTAAAGGATTTATCAAAAAAAATAATAGTGTTTTCATGCACCGTCTCTTTAAAAAAGCCGGCCGGCAATTCAGCAGCGGTACCCGACAATTTATAACAGACAGAATAGAGCTTCACACATAGATTAGATAGATAGAAACATGTCAGTCACATATATATGAAGTACAGTGATAGTGTTGGTTACTGTACTTGTCATTTAGTATTAAAATAAAGGATTTATTATTAAAAAAAATAGCGTGTGGTTCCCCTTAATTTTAGGCTCTAGCGGAGGTTAAGCAGACGGCTGGGGCAGATGTTTGAAGCCTGGGAAGGGGGTAATACCCACGGAGCTTCCCAGGCTACTAATATCAGCCCCCAGCTGAATACATAGCCTTTACTAGCTATTAAAATGGGGGACCCCCCAAAAAAAATGACGTGGGGTCCCCCCTAATTTAATAGCTAGCAAAGGCTAGGCAGACAGCTGGGGGCTGATATTAATAGCCCAGGAAGGGAGCCATGAATATTGGCCCCCTCCCAGGCTAGAAACACCAGCCGT
This sequence comes from Phyllobates terribilis, assembly GCF_046119375.1. Taxonomy (NCBI): domain Eukaryota; kingdom Metazoa; phylum Chordata; class Amphibia; order Anura; family Dendrobatidae; genus Phyllobates; species Phyllobates terribilis. The sequence continues at coordinate 371,345,595 of NW_027362763.1, read as the reverse complement.
CAGCCGCCCCAGAAATGGCGCATTCATAGGATGCGCCAATTCTGGCACTTAGCCTCGCTCTTCCACGCTGCCCTGGTGCGGTGGCAGGGGGTAATAGGGTTGGGGTTGATGTCAGCTTATAATGCCAGCTGACATCAAGCCCAGGTTAGTAATGGAGAGGCGTCTATAAGACACCCCCATTACTAACCCCATAGTCAAAGTTAAAAAAAACACAAACACCCAGAATAAAGTCCTTTAATTGAAATAAAGACACAATCCTTTATTGTTCTAAATTAAACCATACTTACCGTCACGCCCATTCCAGCTGAAGCCAACGATCTCCTGCAATAAAAGAAAAATAATAAAGCAACCTCATCCTTACCTTTCCATGGTTCCCACGACAGCTTCAGCTCTGCTACATCGAGATGACAGGCTGGACCGCAGCAGAACGCTGCCATCCAGCCTCTCATCCCGGAGACACTGAGAAGCGCAGGCTTACTTGCGCTGCTCAGCGTCTCTCTGTGACGACATCCAGATGAGCCGAGTTCATGTCCAATGAACTCGGCTCACCTCATGCACGTCACTGACAGCGTGGGAAAATTCTCACGCTGAAGCGGTGAGTGCAGGAGAATTCTCCCACGCTGTCAGTGACGTGCATAAGGTGAGCTCATGTCCAATGAACTCAGCTCACCTCCTGCACGTCACTGACAGCGTGGGAGAATTCTCCTGCACTCAGCGCTTCAGCGTGAGAATTCTCCCGCTGGAGCGATGAGTGCAGGAGAATTTTCCCACGCTGTCAGTGACGTGCATAAGGTGAGCTCATGTCCAATGAACTCAGCTCACCTCCTGCACGTCACTGACAGCGTGGGAGAATTCTCCTGCACTCAGCGCTTCAGTGTGAGAATTCTCCCACGCTGAAGCGGTGAGTGCAGGAGAATTTTCCCACGCTGTCAGTGACGTGCATGAGGTGAGCCGAGTTCATTGGACATTAACTCGGCTCATCTGGATGCCCTCACAGAGAGACACTGTGGAGCGCAAGCAAGCCTGCGCTTCTCAGTGTCTGCGGGATGACAGGCAGGATGGCAGCGTTCTGCTGCGGTCCAGCCTGTCATCTCGATGTAGCAGAGCTGAAGCTGTCATGGGAACCATGGAAAGGTAAGGATGATGTTGCTTTATTATTTTTCTTTTATTTCAGGAGATCGTTGGCTTCAGCTGGAATGGGCGTGATGGTAAGTATGGTTTAATTTAGAACAATAAAGAATTGTGTGTTTATTTCAATTAAAGGACTTTTTTCTGGGTGTTGTGTTTTTTTTAAATACTTTACTAGAAATTCATGGTGGTCATGTCTAATATTGGCGTGACCCCATGAATTTCGGGCTTAGGGCCAGCTGATAATGCCAAGCTGGCCCTAACCCCTTTATTACCCAGTGAGCCACCGCATCAGGGCCCTGGATGAGTTGGGTACAGCGCCAGAAGATGGCGCTTCTATGAACGCGCCATTTTCCGGGGTGGCTGCGGACTGCAATTTGCAGCGGGGGTGGCCCAGAAAGCTTGGGCCTCCCTGCGCTGCGGATTCCAGCCCCCAGCTGCCTAGTTGTACCTGGCTGGACACAAAAACAGGGCGAAGCCCCAAGTCAATTTTCTTTAAATTATTTCATGAAATAATTAAGAAAAAAAGGGCTTCCCTATATTGTTGTGTCCGGCCAGGTACAAATAGGCAGCTGGTGGTTGGGGGCAGCCCGTTCCTGCCTGCTGTACCTGACTGGACACAAATATAGTGCGAAGCCCCACGTCAATTTTTTTTAAATTATTTCATGAAATAATTAAGAAAAAAGGGCTTCCCTATATTGTTGTGTCCGGCCAGGTACAAATAGGCAGCTGGTGGTTGGGGGCAGCCCGTTCCTGCCTGCTGTACCTGGCTGGACACAAATATAGTGCGAAGCCCCACGTCAATTTTTTTTAAATTATTTCATGAATTTCCTGAAATAATTTAAAAAAATTGAAGTGGGGCTTCGCACTATATTTGTGTCCAGCCAGGTACAGCAGGCAGGAACGGGCTGCCCCCATCCACCAGCTGCCTATTTGTACCTGGCCGGACACAACAATATAGGGAAGCCCTTTTTTTCTTAATTATTTCATGAATTTCATGAAATAATTAAAAAAAAAGTACGTGGGGCTTCGCCCTATTTTTGTGTCCAGCCAGGTACAACTAGGCAGCTGGGGGCTGGAATCTGCAGCGCAGGGAGGCCCAAGCTTTCTGGGCCACCCCCGCTACAAATTGCAGTCCGCAGCCACCCCGGAAAATGGCGCGTTCATAGAAGCGCCATCTTCTGGCGCTGTACCCAACTCATCCAGGGCCCTGGTGCGGTGGCTCACTGGGTAATAAAGGGGTTAGGGCCAGCTTGGTATTATCAGCTGGCCCCAAGCCCAAAATTCATGGGGTCACGCCAGTATTAGACATGACCGCCATGAATTTCTAGTAAAGTATTGAAAAAAAACACAACACCCAGAATAAAGTCCTTTAATTGAAATAAAGACACAATTCTTTATTGTTCTAAATTAAACCATACTTACCATCACACCCATTCCAGCTGAAGCCAACGATCTCCTGCAATAAAAGAAAAATAATAAACCAACCTCATCCTTACCTTTCCATGGTTCCCACGACAGCTTCAGCTCTGCTACATCGAGATGACTGGCTGGACCGCAGCAGAACGCTGCCATCCAGTCTGTCATCCCGCAGACACTGAGAAGCGCAGGCATGCTTGCGCTCCTCACTGTCTCGCTGTGACGGCATCCAGATGAGCCGAGGTCATGTCCAATGAACTCGGCTCACCTCATGCACGTCACTGACAGCGTGGGAAAATTCTCACGCTGAAGTGCTGAGTGCAGGAGAATACTCCCACGCTGTCAGTGATGTGCATGAGGTGAGCTCATGTCCAATGAACTCAGCTCACCTCCTGCACGTCACTGACAGCGTGGGAAAATTCTCCTGCAATCAGCGCTTCAGCGTGAGAATTTTCCCACGCTGTCAGTGACGTGCATGAGGTGAGCCGAGTTCATTGGACATGAACTCGGCTCATCTGGATGTCGTCACAGAGAGACGCTGAGCAGCGCAAGCAAGCCTGCGCTTCTCAGTGTCTGCGGGATGACAGGCTGGATGGCAGCGTTCTGCTGCGGTCCAGCCTGTCATCTCGATGTAGCAGAGCTGAAGCTGTCGTGGGAACCATGGAAAGGTAAGGATGAGGTTGCTTTATTATTTTTCTTTTATTGCAGGAGATCGTTGGCTTCAGCTGGAATGGGCGTGATGGTAAGTATGGTTTAATTTAGAACAATAAAGGATTGTGTCTTTATTTCAATTAAAGGACTTTATTCTGGGTGTTTGTGTTTTTTTTAACTTTGACTATGGGGTTAGTAATGGGGGTGTCTTATAGACGCCTCTCCATTACTAACCTGGGCTTGATGTCAGCTGGCATTATAAGCTGACATCAACCCCAACCCTATTACCCCCTGCCACCGCACCAGGGCAGCGTGGAAGAGCGAGGCTAAGTGCCAGAATTGGCGCATCCTATGAATGCGCCATTTCTGGGGCGGCTGACGGCTGGTGTTTCTAGCCTGGGAGGGGGCCAATATTCATGGCTCCCTTCCTGGGCTATTAATATCAGCCCCCAGCTGTCTGCCTAGCCTTTGCTAGCTATTAAATTAGGGGGGACCCCACGTCATTTTTTTGGGGGGGTCCCCCATTTTAATAGCTAGTAAAGGCTATGTATTCAGCTGGAGGCTGATATTAGTAGCCTGGGAAGCTCCGTGGGTATTACCCCCTTCCCAGGCTTCAAACATCTGCCCCAGCCGTCTGCTTAACCTCCGCTAGAGCCTAAAATTAAGGGGAACCCCACGCCAATTTTTTTAATAATAAATCCTTTATTTTAATACTAAATGACAAGTACAGTAACCAACACTATCACTGTACTTCATATATATGTGACTGACATGTTTCTATCTATCTAATCTATGTGTGATGCTCTATCTTTCTGTTCTAAATTGTCGGGTACAGATGCTGAATTGCCGGCCGGCTTTTTTAAAGAGACGGTGCATGAAAACACTAATATTTTTTTTAATAAATCCTTTACACTAAATGACAAGTGCAGTAACCAACACTGTCACTGTGCTTCTTATATGTGTGACTGACATGTTTCTATCTATCTAATCTATGTGTGATGCTCTATTCCTTCTTGTCTAAATTGTCGGGTACCGGTGTATGCCGCTGCTGAATTTGCCGGCCGGCTTTTTTAAAGAGAGTGTCTTCTGAGCAGTTTGTCAGCTTTTGGACACCTTTGCACGTGTTTTCTATGTGTTTCTATGTGTTTTTGTTTGCCTGCCATTGGTTTTAACGGTGTTCGACGGTGTTCTAAGGTGTTCGACGAACAGTTCGACGAACAGTTCCTCGAACATCCCGGTGTTCGACGAACCGAACCGAACCCGAACACTACGGGGGTGGCTCAACACTACTCATGATCATGAATAATTTACTCGTTGTGTAGGAGGCCGACTACTGCTACTGTCTACCTTTTGAACTTTGTGTTGAAGCCTGATTGACCCAGGACCCGCAATCTTCTATGTCTGGAGGACGTGTTGCATCCCAGTGTCCAACTGTGTCCTGGCTTCCACAATATTAACCCAGTGTGAAGGCATGAGATGGACCATCCCTGGCTACATTCACTTGTCCACGTGTTTGTGGTTAGACTGTCCTTCAAATAGGGGCGGCTGGGGACTGTTTATGGACACCCGGCTGCCCCCAGGTGGCTGGGGACCGTGTGTGGACACCCGGCCAGGTGCCGGCTGGGGACCGAGTATGGACAACAGGCCGCACCCTTGCGGCTGGGGACCAAGCGTGGACACCCGGCCGCCAGGCGGCTGGGGACTGAGTATGGATACCAGGCCATGACGTCGTCTCCAGATTCCGCAACACATGCCTAAAAGGCCCAATTTCAAGTGCAAGCAAGCTAGCAGTATAGTATTGCAGCCTGGGGGTGGGTGTCAGGTTGCACACTTACGCTTGCATTCCAAGAAAACAAAGCAGATGCTAACTTCTATCATCATCATGCTACTCACTTTGGCACTCTCAACTCCCCTGATGGAGAAGCCAGAGCCCACCGGAGGAGTCTGGTTCTCTGGTGGGCTCATCCAATGCTGCCCTAAAGCAGGCCGGGCTAAGAAAAGTGTGGGGGGGGGGGAGTTGACAGGAGAAATAGGGGCAGCTGGGGAATGCTTATGGACACCCGGCCGCCCCCAGGCAGCTGGGGACCATGTGTGGACACCCGGACGCGGGGCGGCTGGGGACCGAGTATGGACACCCGGCTGCCCCCAGGCGGCTGGGTACCGTGTGTGGACACCCGGCCGCGGGGTGGCTGGGGACTGAGTATGGACACCCGGCCGCCCCCTTGCGGCTGGGAACTGAGTATGGATACCAGGCGGCCAACGCAGCCATGACGTGGTGGCCAGATTCCGCCTCCACATGCCTAAAAGGCCCACTTTCAAGTGCAAGCAAGCTAGCAGTATGGTATTGCAGCCTGGGGGTGGGTGGGTGGCAGGCTGCATACTTGCGCTTGCATTGCAAGGAATGGGGGAGGTACAATTGAACACTGCCCTGGGACAAGGACTTGCACGGGGATAGTTTCAAGTCTGCATCTTCTGATGCGGCAAGGATCACTTCTGATGGGCTCACTTTTAGGCAGTGACCTGGGTGTCAGAGATGCTTCCAGGGGTCTTCCCCATGCTGATCCCATGTCTTTTCAGCACTGTATGCATGTGTCACACAGCACATGGCCAGATAAGATTGTAAAATGTTAAAATGACATTTCCCAGTGAATGCATTTGTCATGGTTGAAAGCAATACAAAAGTGGAAAAACGCATAAAAAATGCTACTTGTGAACATAGCTCAAGGTGTGGAGGAGTATTTTTGTTTTTGGTTATTTATTTTACCTTATACACAAGTCTTTACCCTGGAAAGGAAGTTCCTTAACATATTTCACAGGAAAACTGTTTTAGTTTCGTTTTTGAACGTTTTATTGTGAGTAGAGATGAGCGTTGTTCTACTCGAACTGTTCGCCAATCTCAAATTCGAGCTGTTTTGGGAGGTGTTCGAGCCGGTCGGCAATTTGAGAAAAATTCGGCTGTTCGAGGTTATGTTCGATAACTGTTCGTGCACCAAAATCATAACTGGATTTTTTCTCAGTAATGATGAAAATTAATGTTAATACGCAGTTTGAGTGTACAGCGGGGCGGGGGGAGGGGCAGGGGATGGATCTCTGCAGGAACAATGAAGATCTCCATTTTTTTTTCTCTTTCCCGCATTTGCAGTGGGGAGGTGCAATCTGTCAGCCTATCAGCAGCGCACACACGGAGCGAAGTGCTTTTTTTCACACAAGCAAGGGCATGTGTGATTGGCAGTGTATGTCACATGTCCTTGCCCTATAAGACCAAGCCATTTTCCCCGTCGCCACCATTTTCTCACTGCTGCAGCTGCGTGTTAGACGGCACCGCTGTTGCTGTGTGCGCTATACCTTGTTAATTTCAAGCCAATTTTCGCACAAATATACAGATAGCTTGGGAGTAGGGAATAGTTGTGATTGCAGTCCTTTTAAGGACTAGGTTACAGCATTTCCTACGACTTTTATCAGGCAGGTCTGTGCTCTTAAATAGATAGATTGTGGGAGTAAAGACTAATTGTAATTGGAGTCCTTTTCAGGACTAGGTTACATCAGTTCCTATCAGTTTTTGCCAGGCAGGTCTGTGCCAGTGCTGTGCAATTTTTTTTCACAGCATTTGGCTGAATCTAGCAAAGCTAATCCTTTTTGGCCTATTGCAGAGTGTGTTAGTCAGTGGAGTAGCCTATCTGTGTTGCAAGATATACCACCTGTGTATAGAATACCAATTTTTTTACTGCACCTAGTGAAGTAAAATCTTTTGGGCATAGCATCATTCTATTAGTCCATCTATACTGACCTCCATCAGGTTGCAAATTGAATAAAAAAAATTTCTGCATCTAGCTCTGAAAAAATATTTGGGCTTCTAGCAGTGTGTGGGACTTGGTCTATTAGTCCATCTATACTGACCTCCATCAGGTTGCAAATTGAATAAAAAAATTTTCTGCATCTAGCTCTGAAAAAATATTTGGGCTTCTAGCGGTGTGTGGGACTTGGTCTATTAGTCCATCTATACTGACCTCCATCAGGTTGCAAATTAAAAATAATTTTTTTCTGCATCTAGCTCTGAAAAAATATTTGGGCTTCTAGCAGTGTGTGGGACTTGGTCTATTAGTCCATCTATACTGACCTCCATCAGGTTGCAAATTAAAAATAATTTTTTTCTGCATCTAGCTCTGAAAAAATATTTGGGCTTCTAGCAGTGTGTGGGACTTGGTCTATTAGTCCATCTATACTGACCTCCATCAGGTTGCAAATTAAAAATAATTTTTTTCTTCATTTATCTCTGAAAAAATATTTGGGCTACTAGCAGCGTGTGGGACTTGTTCTATTAGTCCATCTATACTGACCTCCATCAGGTTGCAAATTAAAAATAATTTTTTTCTGCATCTAGCTCTGAAAAAATATTTGGGCTTCTAGCAGTGTGTGGGACTTGGTCTATTAGTCCATCTATACTGACCTCCATCAGGTTGCAAATTAAAAATAATTTTTTTCTGCATCTAGCTCTGAAAAAATATTTGGGCTTCTAGCGGTGTGTGGGACTTGGTCTATTAGTCCATCTATACTGACCTCCATCAGGTTGCAAATTAAAAATAATTTTTTTCTGCATCTAGCTCTGAAAAAATATTTGGGCTTCTAGCAGTGTGTGGGACTTGGTCTATTAGTCCATCTATACTGACCTCCATCAGGTTGCAAATTAAAAATAATTTTTTTCTTCATTTATCTCTGAAAAAATATTTGAGCTTCTAGCAGCGTGTGGGACTTGTTCTATTAGTCCATCTATACTGACCTCCATCAGGTTGCAAATTAAAAATAATTTTTTTCTGCATCTAGCCCAGCCAATAGTTTTGGCCTAATACCACAGTTTGGCCACTCAGCTCTGCTCGGTTACCATCCATTGTTTTTTTGTGCAAACAACTCCAGAGTTGTGAATTAGTTAACCACCAAAATGAGTGGAAAAAGGCCTGCTGCTGGTGGAAAGGGGAATAGGCGTGTTGGGAAGGGGAAAAAAGGTTGTGTCCGTGGGGGAGGTGCAGAAGAAAGACCATCTTCCAGCCAAACTAAAATGTCTACTTCTTTTAGCGGACAATGTGATAAGATCCCTTTCTTACGGCCACGCCAATCGCTACAAATTCCAGATGAGGCACAAAAACAGCAGGTGCTTCAACGGATATCAAGTGCTCCTTTAAGTGGGCTCTCCTCCACATCAACTTCAACATCACAAATACTCCAGTCCTCAAAGGTGTCACCCAAATCGCACTTGCTTCCTCACAGCTCCCAAATCTCCAGCTGCCCGTCTGAGTATGAGGTAGAACAGATGGTTGAGTCTGCAGAGCTGTTTACTCATACTATAGCCTGGGAATCAGAGGTCGACTCCAGCGCTTCTGTGAATCCAGACGAGGAAATGATCTGCACTGATGCCCAGAATCTTTATGAGTCGGATCCAGGACCAGACGCAGAAGGTTCTGACCATAATGTAGACCCTCATTCCCAAACTGTAACTCCTGTTGGTGGAGACAATGAGGAAGACGATGATAAGACTCAAATACCTGATTGGAGCGACAACTTTAGTTTTTTGTCAGGGCAGGAACAGGTTGGCTCTGAGGACGACGGGTGTGATAACGCACAGGGTGATGATGATGAGGTCGGAGATCCCACTTACTGTCAACCCACAGTCAGCCAAGAGATGAGGTCAGCAGAGGAGGTGGAGGAAGATGCTAGTGACGACGAGGTCAGGTTGCGCCTTTCTGGACAGAGACGTAGTACTGGAAGCACGTCAACAACTGCATCCTCAAACACAACTCTGCCTCTCACCACAAGTCGTGGTGGCTCTTCAGGTCGCATGGGTGCTAAGCCTTGCATAGCCTGGGCATTTTTTCAGATCGATAAAGATGACCCAACTCGTGTTATCTGTAACATTTGTCAGCAAAAGCTAAGTAGAGGCCAAAAAATACATAGTTTGAGTACTTCATGCATGAACCGGCACATGGACATGAAGCATAAGTTGCAGTGGGAAGCTCAGTGTGCTACAATGCGGCCTAGCCGGCCGGGCCAATCACCGTCTGCCATATCTTGTGCATCCGCGGCCTCTTCATCCTCTGTGACTGGGGGGACAGCAGTCACACCTGTTTTGGGGCGCAGACCTGCCACCTCTTTACCCGCAACAGCCAGCGTGATTGGCAGGTCATCATTTTCTTTGGAGGTGGTAACACCAGCTGGTGTTGAGCGCTGTCCGACATCGATAGCACCACCTTTGGATCAAGGCAACCTAACATGTCCGCCTGCATCTTCCTCACAGACCGGCAGTTTGCCGGGGACACCCTTATCAACCCCGTCTAAGCACAATAGCCAGCCCTCGGTCCCTCAGATGTGGACAAGTAAAAGACGATTTCCTCCTAGCCATGAGAAAGCTAAGAGGTTGAATTTCACCATCTGCAAGCTCTTGGCTACAGAAATGCTGCCTTTCCGCCTGGTGGACACAGAGGATTTTCGAGACCTTATGTCCGTCGCAGTGCCCCAGTACCAGATGCCCAGTCGGCACTACTTCTCAAAGAAAGGTGTGCCTGCGCTCCACCAGCATGTCGCACACAACATCACCGCTTCTTTGAGAAACTCTGTGTGTGACAGGGTGCATTTCACCAAAGACACTTGGACGAGTAGGCATGGACAGGGGCGTTACATGTCGCTGACTGGGCACTGGGTAACTATGGTGACAGCAGGACAAGGGGCTGCTGTCCAAGTCTTGCCGTCCCCACGAGTTGTGCGTCAATCCTCTTTATGTCAAAGTTCCTCCACTGCTTCTGCCTCCTCAACCTCCTCTCGGTCTTCCACCTGCACCCAAAGCCTGTCTGGTCATGCCACAAGCTTTCTAACTGCGCAGAAGGGATCCTGCACACCTCCTTACTATGCTGGCAGTAGGGCTCAACGTCATCAGGCGGTTTTTACATTGAAATGTCTGGGAAATGTGAGTCACACAGCTGAGGAGTTGTGGTCAGCTCTGGAGAACCAATTTCATGAATGGTTGTCTCCACTGGACCTGAAACCAGGGAAGGCCGTGTGCGACAATGCTGCAAACCTGGGTGCGGCCCTTCGCCGGGGCAATGTCACACACGTGCCTTGTATGGCTCACGTGTTGAACCTGGTTGTCCAGCAATTTTTAGCCCACTATCCCAGACTAGATGGCCTTCTGCAGAGGGCACGGTCGCTGTGTGCTCACTTCCGCCGTTCGCATCCCGCAGCTCAGCGACTTACATCTCTACAGAAGTCGTTGGGCCTGCCACTTCACCGGCTAAAATGCGATGTGCCTACCCGGTGGAATTCAACTCTGCACATGTTGCAGCGACTGTGGCAGCACCGACAAGCCCTGGTGCAATACGTTCTGACGTATAGCCTGGGCCAACGAGATTCAGAGGTGGGGCAAATCACGCTGGAGGAGTGGTCTCAGATCAGGAACCTATGCACCCTTCTGCACAGTTTTGAAATGGCGACGAAGATGTTTAGTGCTGACGATGCCATTATCAGCATGACTATTCCGGTGATTTACATGCTGGAGCACATGTTAAACAGAATTCGGAGTCAGGTGGTGGCACAAGAGGAGGTGGAGGAAGTAGAGGAGGAGGAGTTGTATGCGGAAGGGCTAACATCTGCAAGGTCCAGACGGTCGGCAGCACCAAGGCGGCAGGCATGTAAGGGTGGGGGAGAAGGTTTTACCAGGGCGCATGGTAGCAGCCAAACTAGTGAGGAAGGTGCAGGAGCCCAGGAAGAAGTGGAGGACGAACTGATGGAAGACTCATCAGATGAGGGAGACCTTGATCACATTTCTGTTGTGCGAGGTTGGGGGGAGAGGACAGAGGAAGGAAGCATGATTGTTACCTCGCCACCAACACAACAGGGACTTGGTGCTCCTGGATGCGCAACACACATGAGTGTCTTCTTGCTGCACTACCTGCAACATGACCCTCGAATTGTGAGAATTAGAAATAATCCTGACTACTGGGTTGCCACACTGTTAGATCCCCGGTACAAAAGTAAATTTGCAGAAATTATTCCTGCCATAGAAAGGGATGCACGCATGCAGGAGTATCAGCAGAGACTGTTGCAGAATCTTACATGTGCTTTTCCACAAAATACCAGTGGTGCACGTAGTGAATCTCACAGTTCCAACTTGCCAACCGTGGGACCGTCAAGTGTTCAGCACTCAAACCGTAACAGAACCACAGTATCTGCTGGTAACATCAATTTTGCGGAATCATTTCACCACTTTTTTAGCCCATCCTTTGCAAGGCCACAGGAGACAAGAAGTCTGACACATAGTCAACGCCTAGAGACGATGGTACAGGAGTATCTCCAAGTAAACATTGAAGCCACGAGTGTGTCACTGGACCCTTGCTCTTTTTGGGCTTCCAATCTGGATAAATGGCCGGAGCTAGCCACTTACGCCTTGGAGATCTTGTCATGCCCCGCAGCCAGCGTTCTGTCTGAACGTGTGTTCAGCGCTGCTGGTGGTGTGCTGACAGATAAGCGCACGCGGCTCTCCACTGATAATGTAGACAGACTCACGTTCATAAAGATGAACAAATCATGGATCCGAAACGACTTTTCTACCCCTGTGTCATCCTGGGGAGAGTAAAAGCTTGATGATTGGTTAAAATCACCCTACCAACCGTTTTAAGCTTTCAAATTACTAATCATGTTTATCTGTATCTTGACTGGAAAATAATTTGGGCTTTGTAGCAGTGTGCAGCACTGATCCTATTAGGCCATCTATAATAAGCTTCACCAGATTTAAAATTAAAAATAATTTTTAGCTGCATCTAGCCCGGAAAATAATTTTGGGGCTCCGAGATGCGCAAGACACATAAGTGCCTTCTTGCTGCACTACCTGCAGCATGACCCTCATATTGTCAGAATTCGAAGTAATCATGACTACTGGGTTGCCACACTCTTAGATCCCCCAAACTTTTCGATCAACCTTTTCATTTTAATAAAGACCAAAAAAATGGTCATTTTTGAAATTATAAGCATTAGCAGGTTGTTAGAAACTGAAATCAAACAGTTTTCAACTCAAAACTTTATTCTAGGTGATGTTACATTTTCACATAGGACCCCTTGTTCGAAAGGAGCTTCTGAACTCTCTCGTCCATTGAATTTGTCAGGTTTTGGATGGTTTCTGCTTCAATTGTTTTGCATGAGGACAGAATACCCTCCCAGAGCTGTTGCTTAGATGTGAACTGCCTCCCGCCATCATAGACACTCCTTTTAATGATGCTCCAAAGGTTCTGAATGGGGTAGAGGTCAGGGGAGCATGGGGGTCACACCATAAGTTTGTCCCCTTTTATGCCCATATCAGCCAGAGATGCAGATGTTTTATGTGCAGCATGAGATGGTGCATTATCATGCAGAAAAATGATCTTGCTGTGAAATACACGGTTCTTCTTCTTGAACCATGGCAGGAAGTGCTGTTTGAGAAAATCCACATACATTATGGAGTTCATCTTTAGCGCCTTCAGGGATCCTAAAGGGGCCGACAATCTCTCTCCCCATGATTCCAGCCCAAAACATTACTCCACCTCCTCCTTGTTGGCGCTGTAGCCGTGTTTGCGTGGGGTGTCCATCAACCAGCCATCCTCCACTCCATTCATCTGGACCATCGAGCGCTGCACGGCACTCATCCGTGAACAAAACAGTTTTGAAATCAGTCTTCATGTAATGTTTGGCCCACTGGAGCCGTTTCTGCTTGTGTGAAGTGGATAGAGGAGGTCGACAGGATGGCATATGCACAGCTGCAAACCTCTGAAGGACCCTGCATCTTGTTGTTCGGGGGACGTTGGAGGCACAAGCAGCTTCAAAAACTTGTCTGCTGCTATGACAAGGCTTTTTTGCCGCTGCTGTTTCAACCTGACGTAATTGCCTGTAGGAAAGAGTCCTCAATTTGCCCTTATCAGCACGCACACGTGTGTACTGTGAATCAGCTACATACTTCTTGATTGCCAAGACACTTCATCCTGATCATCGCACAATGTTGATTGTAGTCATGCCTTGACCTAAACACTCCACAATTTGTTGCTTCTCAGCAGCCGACACATCCTTTTTCTTTCCCATTTTGGCAGAAAATGTAGGCTGCTTAATAATGTGAGAGAGCCTTCTTAAGTAGTCTTGCCTTTCATTGGACACACCTGCCAAACTAATTAGCACAGGTGTCTGCAATTGCTTACAGTGATATAAAGAGCCCTGACACACATCACCATCAATGAGTTTAACTGACAAACAAACAAATTCTTCCCTTATCACTCCTAAACACTTTTTGCATAGTAATTTGGAACGCGGTGTACATGTGCTTTTCCACAAAACACCAGTGGTTCACGTAGTGAATCTTACAGTTCTAACTTGCCAACCGTGGTCTGTATGGAATTGTTCAATAAAGGGCCCAAAATTAAGATAACATAGATGGGAGAGGTCTCTATGAATAGGAATTCCTAAGTATTTGATACCCTGTGAGGGCCAGGCAAAGGGAAAGTTGGACTGGATGGAATCCTATATGGATTTAGGGAGGGAGACATCGAGGGCCTCAGACTTCGCTGCATTGATTTTAAAATTTTACCATGTAACAAAGTGATCTATTTCAGCCATAACAGCAGGGATGGATATATGTGATTGAGTGATATATACTAGGACATCATCAGCAAATAGAGAGCACTTGTACTTGGTGCCTCCCACCTCAATCCACCTAATATTGGGGTTATGGCGAATTGATGAGAGCAGGTGCTCCGTCACTAGGATGTATAAGAGAGGGGACAGAGGACATCCCTGCCTTGTCCCATTGGTGATTGTGAAAGGTGATGAAAATGTTCTGACGCACCCCCTGGGCCTTGGGACACCCGGAGCCGGACCCTTTTTGGTGGATGCTGATGGTTGTAGTCTTCGTGGCGGCGATCCGGTTCCGTGGCTCAGGGCGGTCAAACCAGTGGCGGAACTATTTATGTGGTTTTGATGTTTAAATGTCCGACTACGCCACCCGTGGATTGCGGTCAGAGTGAACCGCCGCTACAGGGCAGACCGCTAAGGCTGGTGTTGTGGGTGCAGCAGAGCGTAGCATAACTCCCCACGGGAGGAGTATAGCCTCAGGGCAGTGTATGCGGAGGATGGGGGTGATGGTGCAGGGCAGCAGCAGTAACGACACGGAGTCAGTGATGCAGTTCAGGGCCTTTACTCACAGTTCTTATTATCCAGACCACGTCTGCAGGTAACGGCTGCCCACGTCGTACTGTGCTCACCAGGTGAGGGGCTCAGACAACTCCCAGATAACTTTGGAGCGCTTCACAGGACCCTCTTTGTGTGTCCTTTGTCTGGCCTTTCTTACCAACACTTCTGTCCGGCTGCCTCGGGCCTCCTCTTGGTAAACTTGGCGCCAGTTTCCCTGACCCTATGTGGTGCCTTCCTAGCGGGTGGAGCAAGGGGCTGCGCCACATAAAATGTCAGAGCCTCCGGTTTCTAGCTGAGGGTCGTTTCCTGCCTCCACTAGTTCGGGGACCGGTCTCCCCCTTTGGCCTGACCCCTCCACGCAGGTGGATTCGGGCGTGCGGTGGCGACTCGCCCGTCCGCACCCCTGGGATCCCTTCATTCCTCGTTCCTGGAGCCTTCTCCGCTCCTCTTCCTTCCTTCTCCCTCTTGCAGGCCTGGGCCTCTGTTACTAGGCCCGCCTCCGGAGCAGAGCTCATGCAGAGCCCCTGCTCCCTGCCACTTCTGCTCAGACTTCTCTGCACTGAACTAAGATGGTGCCCACCTTTTATACTCCCTTCTCAATGCACCCAGGAACTGCTTCCTCCCTGCTCCTGCACTGCAGGGTTCCCCTTCCTCAGTGTTCCCTCCCCCCACTCCAGCCAGGGACAGGGACTGTCGTGCCCATCTCAGGGGCATATTGGTCGCCCTGCCCCACGGCAATGTGGTGTAATGCATGCAGGTGTCGGGTCCTGATCCACACTCCATCCTTATCTGAGAGTGAGATATCACACCTCTGGGTGAGGTGCAATACGTCTGTAGCAACCGAGCCCTCGGTGCTACAGTTCCATTTATCTTCAGCCTAGGTGACGTATTGTGATACAGGGCCGTGATTTTGGCTATAAAAGGGTCCCCTAGACCCCTACCCCAAGCTTTTTAAGAGAATCATATATGGTGCGCCAGGAGACTCTATGGAATGCTTTCTCAGCATCCAACGAGAGTATCTACTTACAAATTTTTAACTGCATCTAGCCCAGGAAATACTTTGTGCCTAGTAGCAGTGTCTGCTAGTCAGCGGATTATCCCGGCTGTTAAGCAAGCTACACCACCTGTAGTTTGGACACTTAATTTTTTCAAAGGAAATGCTTCGGGACCACGGAATACTTAGTGAAGAGCATCAGGAGGCACCCCAAGGCATAGGGGCTGGGACTGGCACTAGGATGCCTTGCGGTGGACAGCCGAGCTCGATCCTTATAAAAGCTTTTTAACTGCAGCAGCTTTAGTGGACGCTACTGGAGCTGGAATTACGCGGCTGCTGGCATGAGACTTGCCCTCCAATAGATCCTTGTAAATGGATTTAAAGTGTATTCATTCAAATTAGAGGGACAATTTAAATTAAAAAGCTTAGAGCTGCCTCCACCACAGGGGGGCTCTCTCGACCCACCAGCGGACAGGCACCAGTATTGGGAGAGGGGGGCTGGCCGTCAGGGTTCACCGCGGCTCTGGCACAAACCCGGCGACACGGAGGTGGCACGGGCAGGAGCGGACTGGCCGTCTGGGCTTCTCACTTTTTGGATTTTAGAAGGGCATGACATGCCTATATCTGTGTCTCCCCCTCCTTTTACTCCTCCACCTCTTTTCTTTTCGCATGACTATATGTACTTGTCACTTTTCCATGTGTTAGTTGTGTCTTCTGAGCAGTTTGTCAGCTTTTGGACACCTTTGAAGGTGTTTTCTATGTGTTTCTATGTGTTTTTGTTTGCCTGCCATTGGTTTTAACGGTGTTCGAAGGTGTTCGACGAACAGTTCGACGAACAGTTCGGCGAACACACGGGTGTTCGACGAACCGAACCGAACTCGAACACTACGGGGGTGGCTCAACACTAATTGTGAGCCCGAAAAGTGGCTTAATAACTCTGACCACGTTGTTGACAGCAGTGACCTGGGGGTCAGAAATTCTTCGTGGGGCGATCCCCATGCTGTCCCCTTGTCTTTTGAGCACTGTCACTATCGTTTTTGGCACTTTTTAGGCTTTCTACAGACTGCCGGGGGTGCGCCCCAAAAATGCTCGGGTCTCCCATAGACTAACATTGGGCTCGTTGCTCGGGTTGAGCACCCGAGTATCACAGCGAGCTCGGCCCGAGCTTCGAGCACCCGAGCATTTTAGTGCTCGCTCAACACTACAGACAAACTAAAAGTCATACTAGAAAGTCTAAATTCCAAAATACAGGTGTGTGTCTTGGAAGGTCTTATATAGGCCTTGGAAGTTCAACATATGCAAAGCCCGATGTGGCACACAAAAAAGTCTAGCGGAAAGGGGTGAGGGATGCAAAGTATGCATTTAAGACAGATTTTTAAAAATTTGTAAAATCGTACAACACCCCCATGTCAGTCATACCATGATAAGAATTTGTCCTACAAGTGATAAAAGGCATTTCCTAGTAATGTGTAATGAGGGTACTATGGGTACAACAGTTAACTGAAGCTCATTATTTCTAGACCTCCAGTGAATTTAGACTGGACCATACTATTTTATTGATGTGTAATGTAAAGTTTTAATCAAAATTATTAACCCCCCCATTTCAAATTAGTTTTATTAGCAAAGTTTACAAACTTTCTGCTGTTTTCAATAAACCAATCAATCAGGAACTATTTAAATACCTCAACAAACTAATATAACAAGTGATTTCTCCAAATTTAACATAAAATGCCACTTTTAATGATTAATGCAATCTGATAATTAGTTACCCTTTCATAACAAGCTTGTTTAGTTATTAGTAAAGTACCATTGACTGTTATAACCT
This sequence comes from Phyllobates terribilis, assembly GCF_046119375.1. Lineage (NCBI taxonomy): Eukaryota > Metazoa > Chordata > Amphibia > Anura > Dendrobatidae > Phyllobates > Phyllobates terribilis. Next base: position 371,328,388 of record NW_027362763.1, on the reverse strand, counting down.
GTTGCAATAGTGATGCACACCAGCTTCTGATGACACTCTTCCAGATCTTAGCCCATATCATAAGCAAAGTCAAGCAACAAATAGTGTGTGGAGGCAGTATGACAGAGGAGTAGGGTGATAGTGACCATTTTGGGGGGAAGAGTGAGGTGATAATATGGGGGGAAAGTGTGTGAACAACATAAGAGAGAAAAGTATGAAGTGATAGTATGATGGAAAAAAGAGTGAGAGGACAGTATGTAAGAGAAACGTTTGAGGGGAAAGTATGGGTAGAAAAAAGTAAGGAGACAACATGGTAGGGAATAGTGTGAAGGGACAGTATTGGAGAGAATAATTTGAGGAGATGGTATGGGGAAAATATTGAGAGGTGACAGTATAGTAGGGAAGTGTGAGGGGACATTATAAGAGGGTTGTATGGTGGGAGAAAGTGTGATGGGACAGTATGAAAGAGGATACCTGAGAAGACAGTTTGGGACAAGTGTGATGTGACAGTATGGGTTAGAAAAGTGTGAGGGGACAGTATGAGGGGGAGTGTAAGGGGACAGTTTAGGGTTAAAAGTGTAAACAGACAGGGTGAGGTGAGAAAAGTGTGAGAGGAGAGTATGGAGGGAAGGAGGGAAGTGGGAGGGGACTGTGTCAGGATGTGCTGCAGAGACAAGCTGTGGATATGAAAAGTGACCCTGGCATCTACATAAGATGGAAAAGAAATGAAAGTGAGTGTATACAATCAGAGAAAATGTCATATATAAGGTATCTGGATGCAAATGTTTATTTGTGATGTGATACTGACAAGGTCTAATCGATACTGTGGTTCCTGTATGGTCAGCAGTGTGATGATCACTGGTAACAACTAGTGATGAGCGAACATGCTCGCCACTGCTTGATACTCGCCCGAGCATCACAGTGCTCGATAAGCACAGCGGTCGGCGAATATTTCCGGGTTGCTCGGGCGGGAACTCGGGTCTCCTCCCTGCATGTTTGACGCTCTTTAGAGAGCCAATGAACATGCATTGATTGCCTGCCATGCACTGTAATGTCGTAGCCATGTTGGTTGTGGCATTACAGTGACTGACTGGCGCACAGCTTCATCAGGTCTATATAAGACCTGGCGCCTCTATGCTCGTCACAGTCTACCCTGGAAACAAGCAGAAAAGGCAGAGGTGCTGCTGAGTCAGGGAGAGATTTGCTTGTTTATATTTAGTATAGGTATTCCACAACATAACATATATATATATATATATATATATGTATATATATATATATATATATATATATATATATCCATCTGAACTAACAGTCCTTCTGAGGACTAATCCAGCTGCATATATTCAGAGGTGATAGCAGGAGTTAGGCAGGCAGGCAGGGTATGTGGCAGACTGCTGTGCATATTGTGCAAGAGGGTCCATTGAATGTCCTGTTAGTATAGGTGTTCCACAACATATATACACTGCTCAAAAAATAACGGGAACACTTAAACAACAGAATATAACTCCAAGTAAATCAAACTTCTGTGAAATCAAACTTTCCACTTAGGAAGCAACACTGATTGACAATCAATTTAACATGCTGTTGTGCAAATGGAATAGACAATAGATGGAAATTATTGGCAATTATCAAGACACCCTCAATAAAGGAGTGGTTCTGCAGGTGGGGACCACAGGCCACATCTCAGTATCAATGCTCTCTGGCTGTTGTTTTGGTTACATTTGAATGCTGGTTGTGCTTTCACACTCGTGGTAGCATGAGACTGACTCTACAACCCACAAAAGTTGCTCAGGTAGTGCAGCTCATCCAGGATGGCACATCAATGCGAGCTGTGGCAAGAAGATTTGCTGTGTCTGTCAGCATAGTGTCCAGAGGCTGGAGGCGCTACCAAGAGACAGGCCAGTACACAAGGCAATGTGGAGGGGGCCGTAGGAGGGCAACAACCCAGCAGCAGGACCGCTACCTCTGCCTTTGTGCAAGGAGGAAGAGGAGGAGCACTGCCAGAGCCCTGCTAAATGACCACCAGCAGGCCACAAATGTGCATGTGTCTGCACAAACGGTTAGAAACTGACTCCATGAGGGTAATATGGGGGTCCAGCGTCCACAGATAGGGGTTGTGCTCACAGCCCAACACCGTGCATGACGCTTGGCATTTGCCACAGAACACTATTATTGGCAAAGTCACCACTGGCGCCCTGTGCTCTTCACAGATGAAAGCAGGTTCACACTGAGCACATGTGACAGACGTGACAGAGTTTGGAGACGCCGTGGAGAGTGATCTGCTGCCTGCAACATCCTTCAGCATGACCAGTTTGGCAGTGGGTTAGTAATGGTGTGTGGTGGCATTTCTTTGGAGGGCCGCACAGACCTCCATGTGCTCGCTGAGGTAGTCTAACTGCCATTAGGTACAGAGATGAGATACTCAGACCCCTTGTGAGACCATACGCTGGTGCGGTTGGCCCTGGGTTCCTCCTAATGCAGGACAATGCAAGGCCTCATGTGGCTGGAGTGTGTCAGCAGTTCCTGCAAGATGAAGGCATTGAAGCTATGGACTTGCCCGCCCGTTCCCCAGACCTGAATCTGATTGAGCACATCTGGGACATCATGTCTCGCTCCATCTACCAATGTCACATTGCACCACAGACTGTCCAGGAGTTGGCGGATGCTTTAGTCCAGGTCTGGGAGGAGATCCCACAGGAGACCATCCGCAACCTCATCAGGAGCATGCCCAGGCATTGTATGGAGGTCAAACAGGCACATGGAGGCCACACACAATACTGTGCCTCATTTTGGCTTGTTTCAAGGACATTACATCAAGGTTGGATCAGCATGTAGTGTGTTTTTCCACTTTAATTTTGGGGGTGACTCCAAATCCAGGCCTCCATTGGTTAATAAATTTGATTTCCATTCATGATTTTTGTGTGATTTTGTTGTCAGCACATTCAACTTTGTACAGAACAAAGTATTAAATGAGAATATTTCATTCATTCAGATCTAGGATGTGTTATTTGAGTGTTCCCTTTATTTTTTTGAGCAGTGTATATATCCATCTGAACTAACAGTCTTGCTGAGAACTAATCCAGCTGCATATAATCAGTGCTAGGCAGGAAATGAGCAGGCAGTCAGTGTATGTGGCAGACTGCAGTACATATAGCGCAAGAGGGTCCATTGAATGTCCTGTCTGATGCTGCTGTAATAATTACAGATATTTGTAGACATAGCCCCAGATATCAGGGACCAGGGCAATTTTTTTTTATCATAATCCTGGTTATTTGCTTAAAAAGAAATCCAGAGTAAACCATTTTTCTGTTCCATTTGTTTGTTAGCACTGCAGAATACTGCCAGATCTGTTCCATATTTCAGCGATAAAAATCCAGAAATTTGAACTGAACGAGGAAAATATTGGCCTCCTTTTCCATTCTGTTGCAGTGTGTCAGTGAAGCTATTCATACTAGGTGTCTGTAAAGAATAGTATTAGTAAATTACAGGGCTGCTATCCAAAACTGTGGTTCTCTGTCAGACATATCACATAACAGTGTTCCAAAATCAGCCATTTCTTCCATTTTCATTTCGTTGCAGTGTGTTGGTCAAACTATTCACACTAGGTCTCTGTGTATAATAATATTAGTAAATTACAGGCCTGCTATTTAAAACCTTGGTTCTCTGCCAGACATAACACCTATAACAGTGTTCCAAAATCAGCCATTTCTTCCATTTTCATTTTGTTGCAGTGTGTCGGTCAAGCTATTCACACTAGGTCTCTGTGTAGAATAATATTAGTAAACTACAGGCCTGCTGTTTAAAACCATGGTTCTCTGTCAGACATATCACATATAACTGCGTTCCAAAATCAGCCATTTCTGCCTTCCATTTCGTTGCAGTGTGTCAGTCAAGCTATTCACACTAGGTCTCTGAAGAATAGTATTAGTAAACTACAGGCCTGCTATTTAAAAATGTGGTTCTCTGTCAGACGTATCACAAATAACTGCGGTTCAAATCCAGCCACTTGTAGTGAACATGGAAAATATTGTCCTCATTGTAGCAGTGTGTCAGTGTACACCATTTTACAGCTCCATTTGCTTGTTTGCAGAATACAGCCAGATTTTTTAGTTTTATTCATATTACTGTATTGTGGAAGCAGAGGAACTTTTTTCAATGATCAGACGCACATGATCCATATGACTGCTGTAATAACATAGAAATTTTGTGGCGAGTGCCAAATATTCCACTTCTTTTAATGTCAGCCACCAGTGTTTTGTTGAACCAATTGACATTTGGTCGCTGACAAATACCATACTATTAGGCGACTGCCTGAAACTGTGGCCATCAGACATTATCCCATATGACAGCCCTAATAATCCAGCAATTATTGTGAGAGTGTCAAATATTACAGTCCATTTAAAGTATTGTAGTTGTGGGTTCAAACCTATTCTCAGTTGGCTGCTGACAAATAGCATATCTGTGAGCAATGTTGTCAAAGTATTACGCCACTTTTGCGGACTGACAAAAAAAAACATACAAAAAACAAGCTAAAATAGAAAAAATGTTAAGAAAAATTCTTTCCAGAGTAATGATTATTCCAGGCTAATGGTATTTTATATAAGGCCAAAGAAATAAAATAAAATAAAGTTATGGACTGTGGAAGACATTTATGTCTTCATGTCTACATTTATGTAGATGGTGATGCTACCACCTAGCAGCACTTGTTAGATGCATTTACAATAGGAACAACATTATCGATAGGGAATAGAATAGATTTTAATTTTTTTTTGAGCAGCACCAGCAGCATGCAGTGTAATGCAATAAAACCTGGCTGGATCAATGTAATGCGCTATCCAAACTGTGATATCTCACCCATAAAATAATTTCTGATACGACAGTTAATATTCTAGAATATAGAATCTATTTGAATTGTCCTTCCCATTATTAAGGAGTGTGTCTGTTTGCTGTTATTGCATATGCAGCAATTTCAAGGGCTGCCAAAAATTAGGACGCACTCCAATACATATTTGAAGAGATGTAAAAATAAAAAAAATAAATAAAACCACAGTAGGATCTTTCTTTAGTATAAAAACCAGACTCGCCAATGTAACCTCAATGTAATCACATTGTTCAGCTCCTGCACCTCCTTCTCTAGTTCGTCCTCCATCTCCGAAATGACCACATCAGTCACAAACTGAAAGCACTGCAGCACTGCCTTGGTCAAGCGGCAACAGGCTGTGCTGAAGATAATATGCTTAATGCTTAGGTAACAAACCGCCCAGCGCTGCAGAGTTGTTGAAAGCTGTAACACAGTAGCCTGATCTGTGGCTCTCACTGCTGAACATTAGAGATGAGCGGTGTTCGACTAGAACTGTTCGCCAATCTCAAATTCGAGCTGTTTTGGGCGGTGTTCGAGTTGTTCGACGAACCCGAACGATTTGCAAAAAATTCGGCTGTTCGAGGTTATGTTCGATAACTGTTCGTGCAGCAAAAGCGTGTCCTGCATGTCTGGCGCTATTTTGAGCACCAATCATGCAGGGATTGCCTGCCACTCACTGTAATGCCACAGCCATGGTGGTTGTGGCATTACAGTGATTGCCCAAATCGATGGGAACAGTGCCAACAGTGAAACATGAAAAGCGGCAATTCAGCAGCGGCATAGACCGGTACCCGACAATTTAGAACAGAAAGAATAGAGCATCACACATAGATTAGATAGATAGAAACAAGTCAGCCACATATATACGAAGTACAGTGACAGTGTTGCTTACTGTACTTGTCATTTAGTGTAAAGGATTTATCAAAAAAAATAATAGTGTTTTCATGCACCGTCTCTTTAAAAAAGCCGGCCGGCAATTCAGCAGCGGTACCCGACAATTTAGAATAGAAAGAATAGAGAATCGCACATAGATTAGATAGATAGAAACATGTCAGTCACATATATGAAGTACAGTGACAGTGTTGCTTACTGTACTTGTCATTTAGTGTAAAGGATTTATTAAAAAAAATAATAGTGTTTTCATGCACTGTCTCTTTAAAAAAGCCGGCCGGCAATTCAGCAGCGGTACCCGACAATTTAGAATAGAAGGAATAGAGAATCACACATAGATTAGATAGATAGAAACATGTCAGTCACATATATATGAAGTACAGTGACAGTGTTGCTTACTGTACTTGTCATTTAGTGTTAAAATAAAGGATTTATTTAAAAAAAAATTGGCGTGGGGGTCCCCATAATTTTAGTCTCTAGCGGAGGTTAAGGAGATAGCTGGGGCAGATGTTTGAAGCCTGGGAGGGGGGTAATACCCATGGAGCTTCCCAGGCTACTAATATCAGCCCCCAGCTGAATACCTAGCCTTTACTAGCTATTAAAATGGGGGACCCCCCCAAAAAAAATGACGTGGGGTCCCCCCTATTTTAATAGCTAGCAAAGGCTAGGCAGACAGCTGGGGGCTGATATTAATAGCCCAGGAAGGGTGCCATGAATATTGGCCCCCTCCCAGGCTAGAAACACCAGCCGTCAGCCGCCCCAGAACTGGCGCATCCATAGGATGCGCTAATTCTGGCACTTAGCCTCGCTCTTCCCACTGCCCTGTAGCGGTGGCAGTGGGGTAATAGGGCTGGGGTTGATGTCAGCTTATAATGCCAGCTGACATCAAGCCCAGGTTAGTAATGGAGAGGCGTCTATAAGACACCCCCATTACTAATCCCATAGTCAAAGTTAAAAGAAAACACAAACACCCAGAATAAACTCCTTTAATTGAAATAAAGACACATTCCTTTATTGTTCTAAATTAAACCATACTTACCACCACGCCCATTCCAGCTGAAGCCAACGATCTCCTGCAATAAAAGTAAAATAATAAAGCAACATCATCCTTACCTTTCCATGGTTCCCACGACAGCTTCAGCTCTGCTACATCGAGATGACAGGCTGGACCGCAGCAGAACGCTGCCATCCAGCTTGCCATGCCGCGGACACTGAGAAGCGCAGGCATGCTTGCGCTCCTCAGTGTCTCGCTGTGACGGCATAAAGATGAGACGAGTTCATGTCCAATGAACGTAGCTCACCTCATGCACGTCACTGACAGCGTGGGAGAATTCTCCTGCACTCAGCGCTACAGCGTGAGAATTTTCCCACGCTGTCAGTGACGTGCATGAGGTGAGCTCATTCATGTCCAATGATCTCAGCTCACCTCATGCACGTCACTGACAGCGTGGGAGAATTCTCACGCTGTAGCACTGAGTGCAGGAGAATTTTCCCACGCTGTCAGTGACGTGCATGAGGTGAGCTGAGATCATTGGACATGAACTCGTCTCATCTTTATGCCGTCACAGCGAGATACTGAGGAGCGCAAGCATGCCTGCCCTTCTCAGTGTCTGCAGGATGACAGGCTGGATGGCAGCGTTCTGCTGCGGTACAGCCTGTCATCTCGATGTAGCAGAGCTGAAGCTGTCGTGGGAACCATGGAAAGGTAAGGATGAGGTTGCTTTATTATTTTACTTTTATTGCAGAAGACATTGGCTTCAGCTGGAATGGGCGTGACGGTAAGTATGGTTTAATTTAGAACAATAAAGAATTGTGTGTTTATTTCAATTAAAGGACTTTATTCTGGGTGTTGTGTTTTTTTTAAATACTTTACTAGAAATTCATGGCGGTCATGTCTAATATTGGCGTGACCCCATGAATTTCGGGCTTAGGGCCAGCTGATAATGCCAAGCTGGCCCTAACCCCTTTATTACCCAGTGAGCCACCGCACCAGGGCCCTGGATGAGTTGGGTACAGCGCCAGAAGATGGCGCTTCTATGAACGCGCCATTTTCCGGGGTGGCTGCGGACTGCAATTTGCAGCGGGGGGGACCCAGAAAGCTTGGGCCTCCCTGCGCTGCAGATTCCAGCCCCAGCTGCCTAGTTGTACCTGGCTGGACACAAAAATAGGGCGAAGCCCCACGTATTTTTTTTTTAAATTATTTCATGAAATTCATGAAATAATTAAGAAAAAAAGGGCTTCCCTATATTGTTGTGTCCAACCAGGTACAAATAGGCAGCTTGTGGTTAGGGGCAGCCCGTTCCTGCCTGCTGTACCTGGCTGGACACAAATATAGTGCGAAGCCCCACGTCAATTTTTTTTTTAATTATTTCATGAAACTAGATGGTGGCCCGATTCTAACGCATCGGGTATTCTAGAATATGTATGCGGCAGACCCGGCGCAATCAGCAGAGCGGTGTTTAAATTTGGCGCCAAAATCGCTGACTGGTCGCGGCCAGCAACCGCGACCAATCAGCAAAGCGGTGTTGAAATTTGGCGACTATATCGCTGATTGGTCACGGCCGGCGGTTGCGACTAATCAGCAGAGCGGGGTTTAAATTTTGCGCCAATAATGCTGATTGGTCGCGGTCGCGACCAATCAGCAAAGCGGTGTTTAAATTTGGCGCCAATAACGGTGATTGGTCACGACCGCGACCATTCAGCAGGGCGGTGTTTAAATTTGGCGGCAACAATGTTGATTAGTCGCGGCCGGCGGTCGCGACCAATCAGCAGAGCGGGGTTTAAATTTGGCGCCAATAATGCTGATTGGTCGCAATCGCCGGCCGCGACCAATCAGCAGAGCGGTGTTTCAATTTGGCGCCAAAATCGCTGATTGGTCACGGCCGGCAACCATGACCCATCAGCAGAGCGGGGTTTAAATTTGGCGCCAATACTGCTGGTTGGTCGCGGCCGGCAACCGTGACCAATCAGCCGAGCAGGGTTTAAATTTGGCGCCAATACTGCTGATTGGTTGCGGACGGAGACCGCGATCAATCAGCAGAGCGGTGTTTAAATTTGGCGCCAATAATGCTGATTAGTCGCGGCCGGCATCCGCGACCAATTAGCAGAGCGGGGTTTAAATTTGGCGCCAATCTCGCTGATTGGTCGCGGCTGGAGTCCGCGACCAGTCAGCAGAGCGTTGTTTAAATTTGGCGCCAATCTCACTGATTGGTCGCGGCCGCTATTTAAATGTGGCGCCCAAATCGGTGATTGGTCGCGGGCAGTTTCCGCGACCAATCAGCAGAGCGGTGTTTAACTTTAGCGCCAAGATCACTGATTGGTCGCGTGCAGAGAGCGCGACCAATCAGCGAATCGTATTGGTGAGGACGCTGGCGCTGCCCGCGACCAATCACCGATTTGGGCGCCAAATTTAAATATCGGCCGCAACCAATCACCGATCTTGGCTCCACATTTAAACACCGCTGTGCTGATTGGTCGCCGACGCTGGGCGCGACCAATCACTGATTTTGGCGCCACATTTAAATAGCGTCCGCGACCAATCAGTACAGCGGTGTTTAAATGTGGAGCCAAGATGGGTGATTGGTCGCAGCCGATATTTAAATTTGGCGCCCAAATCGGTGATTGGTCGCGGGCAGCGCCAGCGACCAATCAGCGATTTTTAACACAAATGTCCGGACCTTTGTAACACCATGCGGATACTGTGGGGACATCAGCGGCTAGGGTGTGAAGGGAGGACCGGGGAGCGGCGCTGCGGGTCGGGATACTTCTGCTCCGAGCGCCCGCTCATGTCCCGGGTTCTCGCAGCGGAAGTATCCGCACAGGCAGCGCCGTTGACATCCATGCGGCTAGGGCGTGAAGGGAGGACCGGGGAGCGGCGCTGACACCCAATTGGTCGCGGCCGCTATTTAAATGTGCCGCACAAATCGGTGATTGGTCGCCGTCTTGACCGCGACCAATCACTGATCTTGCCGCCAAAGTTAAACACTACTGTGCTGATTGGTCGCGGGCAGCGTACGCGACCAATCACCGATTTGTGCGCCAAATTTAAATATCAGTCTCATGCATGTCACTGACAGCGTGGGAAAATTATCCTGCACTCAGCGCTTCAGCGTGAGAATTCTCCCACGCTGTCAGTGACGTGCATGAGGTGAGCCGAGCTCATTGGACATGACCTCGGCTCATCTTTATGCCGTCACAGCCAGACACTGAGGAGCGCAAGCAAGCCTGCGCTTCTCAGTGTCTGCGGGATGACAGGCTGGATGGCAGCGTTCTGCTGCGGTCCAGCCTGTCATCTCGATGTAGCAGAGCTGAAGCTGTCGTGGGAACCATGGAAAGGTAAGGATGATGTTGGTTTATTATTTTACTTTTATTGCAGGAGATCGTTGGCTTCAGCTGGAATGGGCGTGATGGTAAGTATGGTTTAATTTAGAACAATAAAGAATTGTGTGTTTATTTCAATTAAAGGACTTTATTCTGAGTGTTTGTGTTTTCTTTTAACTTTGACTATGGGGTTAGTAATGGGGGTGTCTTATAGACGCCTCTCCATTACTAACCTGGGCTTGATGTCAGCTGGCATTATAAGCTGACATCAACCCCAGCCCTATTACCCCACTGCCACCGCTACAGGGCAGTGGGAAGAGCGAGGCTAAGTGCCAGATTTGGCGCATCCTACGGATGCGCCATTTCTGGGACAGCTGACGGCTGGTGTTTCTAGCCTGGGAGGGGGCCAATATTCATGGCACCCTTCCTGGGCTATTAATATCAGCCCCCAGCTGTCTGCTTAGCCTTTGCTAGCTATTTAAATAGGGGGGACCCCACGTCATTTTTTTGGGGGGGTCCCCCATTTTAATAGCTAGTAAAGGCTAGGTATTCAGCTGGGGGCTGATATTAGTAGCCTGGGAAGCTCCGTGGGTATTACCCCCTTCCCAGGCTTCAAACATCTGCCCCAGCCGTCTGCTCAACCTCCGCTAGAGACTAAAATTGCGGGGAACCCCACGCCAATTTTTTTTTTAATAAATCCTTTATTTTAACACTAAATGACAAGTACAGTGATCAACACTATCACTGTACTTCTTATATATGTGACTGACATGTTTCTATCTATCTAATCTATGTGTGATGCTCTATCTTTCTGTTCTAAATTGTCGGGTACCGAGGCTGAATTGCCAGCCGGCTTTTTTAAAGAGACGGTGCATGAAAACACTATTATTTTTTTAAATAAATCCTTTACACTAAATGACAAGTACAGTAACCAACACTGTCACTGTACTTATTATATATGTGATTGGCATGTTTATATCTATCTATGTGTGATGCTCTATTCTTTCTGTTATAAATTGTCGGGTACCGCTGCTGAATTGCCGGCCGGCTTTTTTAAAGAGACGGTGCACGAAAACACTATTATTTTTTTTAATAAATCCTTTACACTAAATGACAAGTACAGTAAGCAACACTGTCACTGTGCTTCTTATATGTGTGACTGACATGTTTCTATCTATCTAATCTATGTGTGATGCTCTATTCCTTCTTGTCTAAATTGTCAGGTACCGGTGTATGCCGCTGCTGAATTGCCGGCCGGCTTTTTTAATGAGAGCGTCTTCTGAGCAGTTTGTCAGCTTTTGGACACCTTTGAAGGTGTTTTCTATGTGTTTCTATGTGTTTTTGTTTGCCTGCCATTGGTTTTAACGGTGTTCGACGGTGTTCTAAGGTGTTCGACGAACAGTTCGACGAACAGTTCCTCGAACATCCCGGTGTTCGACGAACCGAACCGAACCCGAACACTACGGGGGTGGCTCAACACTACTGAACATACAGCCAGGCATGGTCGTGTGTGACAATGGGTGGAACCTGGTGGCGGAGAAATGACAGCAGGAGTAGATACGGTTTCCCTCTATGCCAGTACTTTCTCTGAGCTAAAGAATATGGCTGTGGTGAAATACAACTCTCACCGAAAAGCAGTGTCAGACTGAAAATCATTGGGCCCACCAGAGGATTTGATTCTGAGGGCCCACCTTTCTCCCCAGCTCAAGAGCCCCATAGCAGCTGAAACGTTTGCGCTATCATGAACTCTGCTGATGGAGAAGCCAGGGCCCACCCGAGGATTCTCAAGTGGGCCCGTAAAACAGTGCCAAGAAGCCGCCCTGGCTTAGAAAAGTGTGTGGGAAGGCTCCTGGACACTCTATGGCTGTTTTTTTTACTGAGGGGGAAACCCATGCAAACATGGGGAGAACATACAAAATCCTTGCAGATGTTGTCCTTGGTGGTATTTGAACCCAGGACCCCAACCCTGCAAGGTTTCAGTGCTAACCACGGAGCTGCCCTCTCTGTTCTCCCTTTGATATCTAACATGCTGGAGAAACTTGTACCTACTGCCATTCAGTATCTTCAGCTCCTTTTTGAGAAACTAATGTTTTTGGGCAGAAGAAAAGGAAATTGTGGATGGCTTCGCTACTGGTACTGGGGGCACTGCTAATACCATCGTGCCATAGTTCACTGGAAATATTCCAGGCTGGTTGGAGCCAAGCTGATTTCCATAGAAAAGTACCAGCAGCAAGCTAATAAGAAGGTGGCCTCGGCACTATGAACTCTCCTGAAGGAGAAGCCTGGGCCCATCGGAGGAGTCTCTGGTTCTCTGGTGGGCCTGTCCAACCCTGCCAAGAAGCATCTCTACCTAAGAAAAGTCTGTGGGAAGGTTCCTGGACACTATGGCGGCTTTTTTATTGTGGACTGGCTCCAGCAATCTATAAGATTGCAATCTATGATCACTTCACTGTCTTCCCATTGGCCAGTGACTTCAGTTCAAAACCGTAACCATGAAATGCAAAGCCATCCACAACCAGTCTGCTCCATATATCTGTGACCTAGTGCCCCGGTACATACTTGCACAAAACCTCACAAGATCTCCTTTTCTCCTCCTGTCTTCTTTCATCTTCCCACAATCGCATACAAGATTTTTCCCGTGCATCCCTTCTACTCTTGAACTGTGTACCCCAACATATCATACTGTTGCCTACTGTTGAAACCTTTAAAAGGAAGCTGAAGACCCACCTCTTCCGACAAGCCTAAAACCTGCAGTAACCCTCGCTTCACCATACCGCTGCATGACCGACTGTACCCTCACCTACTGTATCCTCACCCATCCTTATAGACTGTTTGTGCGCCCTCACGGGCAGTGTCCTCTCTACTCTTGTACCAGTCAGTGACCTCTTTACACATGTAAAGTGCAATGGAATAAATGGCACTATAATAATAAATAATAATAATTATACTACTTGTACTCTGGGTCAATTGATCGCATTTTCCAGGTGACTGCCCCTAAATTGATGTGTTATGGCAGCTTTTGGTCCCGTTTCAAGGTGCTCTGTATATGTTTGGTTTTGACTAGTGTTGAGCCACCCCCGTAGTGTTCGAGTTCGGTTCGGTTCGTCGAACACCCGTGTGTTCGCCGAACTGTTCGTCGAACTGTTCGTCGAACACCTTCGAACACCGTTAAAACCAATGGCAGGCAAACAAAAACACATAGAAACACATAGAAAACACCTTCAAAGGTGTCCAAAAGCTGACAAACTGCTCAAAAGACACAACTAACACATGGAAAAGTGACAAGTACATATAGTCATGCGAAAAGAAAAGAGGTGGAGGAGTAAAAGGAGGGGGAGACACAAATATAGGCATGTCATGCCCTTCTAAAATCCAAAAAGTGAGAAGCCGACATGGCCAGTCCGCTCCTGCCCGTGCCACCTCCGTGTCGCCGGGTTTGTGCCAGAGCCGCGGTGAACCCTGACGGCCAGCCCCCCTCTCCCAATACTGGTGCCTGTCCGCTGGTGGGTCGAGCGAGCCCCCCTGTGGTGGAGGCAGCTCTAAGCTTTTTAATTTAAATTGTCTCTCTAATTTGAATGAATACACTTTAAATCCATTTACAAGGATCTATTGGAGGGCAAGTCTCATGCCAGCAGCCGCGTAATTCCAGCTCCAGTAGCGTCCACTAAAGCTGCTGCAGTTAAAAAGCTTTTATAAGGATCGAGCTCGGCTGTCCACTGCAAGGCATCCTACTGCCAGTTCCAGCCCCTATGCCTTGGGGTGCCTCCTGATGCTCTTCACTGAGTATCCCGTGGTCCCGAAGCATTTCCTTTGAAAAAATTAAGTGTCCAAACTACAGGTGGTGTAGCTTGCTTAACAGCCGGGATAATCCGCTGACTAGCAGACACTGCTACTAGGCACAAAGTATTTCCTGGGCTAGATGCAGTTAAAAATTTGTAATTAGATACTCTCGTTGGATGCTGAGAAAGCATTCCATAGAGTCTCCTGGCACGCCATATATGATTCTCTTAAAAAGCTTGGGGTAGGGGTCTAGTTGACCCTTTTATAGCCAAAATCACGGCCCTGTATCACAATACGTCACCTAGGCTGAAGATAAATGGAACTGTAGCACCCTGAGGGCTCGGTTGCTACAGAGGTATTGCACCTCACCCAGAGGTGTGATATCTCACTCTCAGGTAAGGATGGAGTGTGGATCAGGACCCGACACCTGCATGCATTACACCACATTGCCGTGGGGCAGGGCAACCAATATGCCTCTGAGATGGGCACGACAGTCCCTGTCCCTGGCTGGAGTGGGGGGAGGGAACACTGAGGAAGGGGAACCCTGTAGTGCAGGAGAAGGGAGGAAGCAGTTCCTGGGTGCATTGAGAAGGGAGTATAAAAGGTGGGCACCATCTTAGTTCAGTGCAGAGAAGTCTGAGCAGAAGTGGCAGGGAGCAGGGGCTCTGCATGAGCTCTGCTCCGGAGGCGGGCCTAGTAACAGAAGCCCAGGCCTGGAAGAGGGAGAAGGAAGGAAGAGGAGCGGAAAAGGCTCCAGGAACGAGGAATGAAGGGATCCCAGGGGTGTGGACGGGCAAGTCGCCACCGCACGCCCGAATCCACCTGCGTGGAGGGGTCAGGCCAAAGGGGGAGACCGGTCCCCGAAACTAGTGGAGGCAGGAAACGACCCTCAGCTAGAAACCGGAGGCTCTGACATTTTATGTGGCGCAGCCCCTCGCTACACCCGCTAGGAAGGCACCACATAGGGTCAGGGAAACTGGCGCCAAGTTTACCAAGAGGAGGCCCGAGGCAGCCGGACAGAAGGGTTGGTAAGAAAGGCCAGACAAAGGACACACAAAGGGGGTCCTGTGTAGCGCTCCAAAGTTATCTGGGAGTTGTCTGAGCCCCTCACCTGGTGAGCACAGTAAGATGTGGGCAGCCGTTACCTGCAGACGTGGTCTGGATAATAAGAACTGTGAGTAAAGGCCCTGGACTGCATCACTGACTCCGTGTCGTTACTGCTGCTGCCCTGCACCATCACCCCCATCCTCCGCATACACTGCCCTGAGGCTATACTCCTCCCGTGGGGAGTTATGCTACACTCTGCTGCACCCACAACACCAGCCTCAGCGGTCTGCCCTGCAGCGGCAGTTCACTCTGACCGCAATCCACGGGTGGCGTAGTCGGACATTTAAACATCAAAACCACATAAATAGTTCCGCCACTGGTTTGACCACCCTGAGCCATGGAACCGGGTCGCCGCCACGAAGACTACAACCACCAGCATCCACCAAAAAGTGTCCGGCTCCGGGTGTCCCAAGGCCCAGTTGGTGCATCAGAACATTTTCATCACCTTTCACAATCACCAATGGGACAAGGCAGGGATGTCCTCTGTCCCCTCTCTTATACATCCTAGTGACGGAGCACCTGCTCTCATCAATTCGCCATAACCCCAATATTAGGTGGATTGAGGTGGGAGGCACCGAGTACAAGTGCTCTCTATTTGCTGATGATGTCCTAGTATATATCACTCAATCACATATATCCATCCATGCTGTTATGGCTGAAATAGATCACTTTGTTACATGGTCAAATTTTAAAATCAATGCAGCGAAGTCTGAGGCCCTCGATGTCTCCCTCCCCAAATCCATATAGGATTCCATCCAGTCCAACTTTCCCTTTGCCTGGCCCTCACAGGGTATCAAATACTTAGGAATTCCTATTCATAGAGACCTCTCCCATCTATGTTATCTTAATTTTGGGCCCTTTATTGAACAACTCCATACAGACCACGGTTGGCAAGTTAGAACTGTAAGATTCACTACGTGAACCACTGGTGTTTTGTGGAAAAGCACATGTACACTGTGTTCCAAATTATTATGCAAAAAGTGTTTAGGAGTGATAAGGGAAGAATTTGTTTGTTTGTCAGTTAAACTCATTGATGGTGATGTGTGTCACGGCTCTTTATATCACTGTAAGCAATTGCAGACACCTGTGCTAATTAGTTTGGCAGGTGTGTCCAATGAAAGGCAAGACTACTTAAGAAGGCTGTCTCACATTATTAAGCAGCCTACATTTTCTGCCAAAATGGGAAAGAAAAAGGATGTGTCGGCTGCTGAGAAGCAACAAATTGTGGAGTGTTTAGGTCAAGGCATGACTACAATCAACATTGTGCGATGATCAGGATGAAGTGTCTTGGCAATCAAGAAGTATGTAGCTGATTCACAGTACACACGTGTGCGTGCTGATAAGGGCAAATTGAGGACTCTTTCCTACAGGCAATTACGTCAGGTTAAAAGAGCAGCGGCAAAAAAGCCTTGTCATAGCAGCAGACAAGTTTTTGAAGCTGCTGGTGCCTCCAACGTCCCCCGAACAACAAGATGCAGGGTCCTTCAGAGGTTTGCAGCTGTGCATACGCCATCCTGTCGACCTCCTCTATCCACTTCACACAAGCAGAAACGGCTCCAGTGGGCTAAACATTACATGAAGACTGATTTCAAAACTGTTTTGTTCACGGATGAGTGCCGTGCAGCGCTCGATGGTCCAGATGGATGGAGTGGAGGATGGCTGGTTGATGGACACCCCACGCAAACACGGCTACAGCGCCAACAAGGAGGAGGTGTAGTAATTTTTTGGGCTGGAATCATGGGGAGAGAGATTGTCGGCCCCTTTAGGATCCCTGAAGGCGCTAAAGATGAACTCCATAATGTATGTGGATTTTCTCAAACAGCACTTCCTGCCATGGTTCAAGAAGAAGAACCGTGTATTTCACAGCAAGATCATTTTTTTGCATGATAATGCACCATCTCATGCTGCACATAAAACATCTGCATCTCTGGCTGATATGGGCATAAAAGGGGGCAAACTTATGGTGTGACCCCCATGCTCCCCTGACCTCTACCCCATTCAGAACCTCTGGAGCATCATCAAAAGGAGTGTCTATGATGGCGGGAGGCAGTTCACATCTAAGCAACACCTCTGGGAGGGTATTCTGTCCTCATGCAAAACAATTGAAGCAGAAACCATCCAAAACCTGACAAATTCAATGGACGAGAGAGTTCAGAAGCTCCTTTCGAACAAGGGGTCCTATGTGAAAATGTAACATCACCTAGAATAAAGTTTTGAGTTGAAAACTGTTTGATTTCAGTTTCTAATAACCTGCTAATGCTTATAATTTCAAAAATGACCATTTTTTTGGTCTTTATTAAAATGAAAAGGTTGATCGAAAAGTTTGGGGGATCTAAGAGTGTGGCAACCCAGTAGTCATGATTACTTCGAATTCTGACAATATGAGGGTCATGTTGCAGGTAGTGCAGCAAGAAGGCACTTATGTGTCTTGCGCATCTCGGAGCCCCAAAATTATTTTCCGGGCTAGATGCAGCTAAAAATTATTATTAATTTTAAATCTGGTGGAGCTTAGTATAGATGGCCTAATAGGATCAGTGCTGCACACTGCTACAAAGCCCAAATTATTTTCCAGCCAAGATACAGATAAACATGATTAGTAATTTTAAATCTGGTGGAGCTTATTATAGATGGCCTAATAGAATCCGTGCTGCACACTGCTACAAAGCCCAAATTATTTTCCAGCCAAGATACAGATAAACATGACTAGTAATTTGAAAGCTTAAAACGGTTGGTAGGGTGATTTTAACCAATCATCAAGCTTTTACTCTCCCCAGGATGACACAGGGGTAGAAAATTCATTTCGGATCCATGATTTGTTCATCTTTATGAACGTGAGTCTGTCTACATTATCAGTGGAGAGCCACGTGCGCTTATCTGTCAGCACACCACCAGCAGCGCTGAACACACGTTCAGACAGAACGCTGGCTGCGGGGCATGACAAGATCTCCAAGGCGTAAGTGGCTAGCTCCGGCCATTTATCCAGATTGGAAGCCCAAAAAGAGCAAGGGTCCAGTGACACAGTCATGGCTTCAATGTTTACTTGGAGATACTCCTGTACCATCGTCTCTAGGCGTTGACTATGTGTCAGACTTCTTGTCTCCTGTGGCCTTGCAAAGGATGGGCTAAAAAAGTGGTGAAATGATTCCGCAAAATTGATGTTACCAGCAGATACTGTGGTTCTGTTATGGTTTGAGTGCTGAACACTTGACGGTCCCACGGTTGGCAAGTTGGAACTGTGAGATTCACTACGTGCACCACTGGTGTTTTGTGGAAAAGCACATGTAAGATTCTGCAACAGTCTCTGCTGATACTCCTGCATGCGTGCATCCCTTTCTATGGCAGAAATAATTTTGGCAAATTTACTTTTGTACCGGGGATCTAACAGTGTGGCAACCCAGTAGTCAGGATTATTTCTAATCCTCACAATTCGAGGGTCATGTTGCAGGTAGTGCAGCAAGAAGGCACTCATGTGTGTTGCGCATCCAGGAGCACCAAGTCCCTGTTGTGTTGGTGGCGAGGTAACAATCATGCTTCCTTCCTCTGTCCTCTCCCCCCAACCTCGCACAACAGAAATGTGATCAAGGTCTCCCTCATCTGATGAGTCTTCCATCAGTTCGTCCTCCACTTCTTCCTGGGCTCCTGCACCTTCCTCACTAGTTTGGCTGCTACCATGCGCCCTGGTAAAACCATCTCCCCCACCCTCACATGCCTGCCGCCTTGGTACTTCCGACCGTCTGGACCTTGCAGATGTTAGCCCTTCCGCATACAACTCCTCCTCCTCTACTTCCTCCACCTCCTCTTGTGCCACCACCTGACTCCGAATTCTGTTTAACATGTGCTCCAGCATGTAAATCACCGGAATAGTCATGCTGATAATGGCATCGTCAGCACTAAACATCTTCGTCGCCATTTCAAAACTGTGCAGAAGGGTGCATAGGTCCCTGATCTGAGACCACTCCTCCAGCGTGATTTGCCCCACCTCTGGATCTCGTTGGCCCAGGCTATACGTCAGAACGTATTGCACCAGGGCTTGTCGGTGCTGCCACAGTTGCTGCAACATGTGCAGAGTTGAATTCCACCGGGTAGGCACATCGCATTTTAGCCGGTGAAGTGGCAGGCCCAACGACTTCTGTAGAGATGTAAGTCGCTGAGCTGCGGGATGCGAACGGCAGAAGTGAGCACACAGCGACCGTGCCCTCTGCAGAAGGCCATCTAGTCTGGGATAGTGGGCTAAAAATTGCTGGACAACCAGGTTCAACACGTGAGCCATACAAGGCACGTGTGTGACATTGCCCCGGCGAAGGGCCGCACCCAGGTTTGCAGCATTGTCGCACACGTCCTTCCCTGGTTTCAGGTCCAGTGGAGACAACCATTCATGAAATTGGTTCTCCAGAGCTGACCACAACTCCTCAGCTGTGTGACTCACATTTCCCAGACATTTCAAAGTAAAAACCGCCTGATGACATTGAGCCCTACTGCCAGCATAGTAAGGAGGTGTGCAGGATCCCTTCTGCGCAGTTAGAAAGCTTGTGGCATGACCAGACAGGCTTTGGGTGCAGGTGGAAGACCGAGAGGAGGTTGAGGAGGCAGAAGCAGTGGAGGAACTTTGACATAAAGAGGATTGACGCACAACTCGTGGGGATGGCAAGACTTGGACAGCAGCCCCTTGTCCTGCTGTCACCATAGTTACCCAGTGCCCAGTCAGCGACATGTAACGCCCCTGTCCATGCCTACTCGTCCAAGTGTCTGTGGTGAAATGCACCCTGTCACACACAGAGTTTCTCAAAGAAGCGGTGATATTGTGTGCGACATGCTGGTGGAGCGCAGGCACACCTTTCTTTGAGAAGTAGTGCCGACTGGGCATCTGGTACTGGGGCACTGCGACGGACATAAGGTCTCGAAAATCCTCTGTGTCCACCAGGCGGAAAGGCAGCATTTCTGTAGCCAAGAGCTTGCAGATGGTGAAATTCAACCTCTTAGCTTTCTCATGGCTAGGAGGAAATGGTCTTTTACTTGTCCACATCTGAGGGACCGAAGGCTGGCTATTGTGTTTAGACGGGGTTGATAAGGGTGTCCCCGGCAAACTGCCGGTCTGTGAGGAAGATGCAGGCGGACATGTTAGGTTGCCTTGATTCAAAGGTGGTGCTATCGATGTCGGACAGCGCTCAACACCAGCTGGTGTTACCACCTCCAAAGAAAATGATGACCTGCCAATCACGCTGGCTGTTGCGGGTAAAGAGGTGGCAGTTCTGCGCCCCAAAACAGGTGTGACTGCTGTCCCCCCAGTCACAGAGGATGAAGAGGCCGCGGATGCACAAGATATGGCAGACGGTGGTTGGCCCGGCCGGCTAGGCCGCATTGTATTACACTGAGCTTCCCACTGCAACTTATGCTTCATGTCCATGTGCCGGTTCATGCATGAAGTACTCAAACTATGTATTTTTTGGCCTCTACTTAGCTTTTGCTGACAAATGTTACAGATAACACGAGTTGGGTCATCTTTATCGATCTGAAAAAATGCCCAGGCTATGCAAGGCTTAGCACCCATGCGACCTGAAGAGCCACCACGACTTGTGGTGAGAGGCAGAGTTGTGTTTGAGGATGCAGTTGTTGACGTGCTTCCAGTACTACGTCTCTGTCCAGGAAGGCGCAACCTGACCTCGTCGTCACTAGCATCTTCCTCTACCTCCTCTGCTGACCTCATCTCTTGGCTGACTGTGGGTTGACAGTAAGTGGGATCTCCAACCTCATCATCATCACCCTGTGCGTTATCACACCCGTCGTCCTCAGAGCCAACCTGTTCCTGCCCTGACAAAAAACTAAAGTTGTCGCTCCAATCAGGTATTTGATTCTCATCATCGTCTTCCTCATTGTCTCCACCAACAGGAGTTACAGTTTGGGAATGAGGGTCTACATTATGGTCAGAACCTTCTGCGTCTGGTCCTGGATCCGACTCATAAAGATTCTGGGCATCAGTGCAGATCATTTCCTCGTCTGGATTCACAGAAGCGCTGGAGTCGACCTCTGATTCCCAGGCTATAGTATGAGTAAACAGCTCTGCAGACTCAACCATCTGTTCTACCTCATACTCAGATGGGCAGCTGGAGATTTGGGAGCTGTGAGGAAGCAAGTGCGATTGGGGTGACACCTTTGAGGACTGGAGTATTTGTGATGTTGAAGTTGATGTGGAGGAGAGCCCACTTAAAGGAGCACTTGATATCCGTTGAAGCACCTGCTGTTTTTGTGCCTCATCTGGAATTTGTAGCGATTGGCGTGGCCGTAAGAAAGGGATCTTATCACATTGTCCGCTAAAAGAAGTAGACATTTTAGTTTGGCTGGAAGATGGTATTTCTTCTGCAGATGTTACTGTTGCTTTAACACCTACCCCACGGACACAACCTTTTTTCCCCTTCCCAACACGCCTATTCCCCTTTCCACCAGCAGCAGGCCTTTTTCCACTCATTTTGGTGGTTAACTAATTCACAACTCTGGAGTTGTTTGCACAAAAAAACAATGGATGGGAACCGAGCAGAGCTGAGTGGCCAAACTGTGGTATTAGGCCAAAACTATTGGCTGGGTTAGATGGAGAAAAAAATTATATTAGATTTGCAACCTGATGGAGATCAGTATAGATGGACTAATAGAACAAGTCCCACACACAACTAGAAGCCCAAATATTTTTTCAGAGGTAGATGCAGAAAAAAAATATATTCAGTTTGCAACCTGATGGAGGTCAGTATAGATGGACTAATAGAGAAAGTCCCACACACTGCTAGAAGGCCAAATATTTTTTCAGAGCTAGATGCAGATAAAAATTATTTTTAATTTGCAACCTGATGGAGGTCAGTATAGATGGACTAATAGAGAAAGTCCCACACACTGCTAGAAGGCCAACTATTTTTTCAGAGCTAGATGCAGAAAAAAATTATACTCAGTTTGCAACCTGATGGAGGTCTGTATAGATGGATTAACAGAACAAGTCCCACACACAGCTAGAAGCCCAATATTTTTTCAGAGGTAGATGCAGAAAAAAAATAAATTCAGTTTGCAACCTGATGGAGGTCTGTATAGATGGATTAATAGAACAAGTCCCACACACAGCTAGAAGCCCAATATTTTTTCAGATCTAGATGCAGATAAAAATTATTTTTAATTTGCAACCTGATGGAGGTCAGTATAGATGGACTAATAGAGAAAGTCCCACACACTACTAGAAGGCCAAATATTTTTTCAGAGCTAGATGCAGAAAAAAATTATATTCAGTTTGCAACCTGATGGAGGTCAGTATAGATGGACTAATAGAATGATGCTATGCCCAAAAGATTTTACTTCACTAGGTGCAGTAAAAAAATTGGTATTCTATACACAGGTGGTATATCTTGCAACACAGATAGGCTACTCCACTGACTAACACACTCTGCAATAGGCCAAAAAGGATTAGCTTTGCTAGATTCAGCCAAATGCTGTGAAAAAAAATTGCACAGCACTGGCACAGACCTGCCTGGCAAAAACTGATAGGAACTGATGTAACCTAGTCCTGAAAAGGACTGCAATTACAATTAGTCTTTACTCCCACAATCTATTTATTTAAGAGCACAGACCTGCCTGATAAAAGTCGTAGGAAATGCTGTAACCTAGTCCTTAAAAGGACTGCAATCACAACTATTCCCTACTCCCAAGCTATCTGTAGATTTGTGCGAAAATTGGCTTGAAATTAACAAGGTATAGCGCACACAGCAACAGCGGTGCCGTCTAACACGCAGCTGCAGCAGTGAGAAAATGGTGGCGACGGGGAAAATGGCTTGGTCTTATAGGGCAAGGACATGTGACATACACTGCCAATGACACATGCCCTTGCTTGTGTGAAAAACAGCAGTTCGCTCCGTGTGTGCGCTGCTGATAGGCTGACAGACTGCACCTCCCCACTGCAAATGCGGGAAAGAGAAAAAAAAATGGAGATCTTCATTATTCCTGCAGAGATCCATCCCCTGCCCCTCCCCCCACCCCGCTGTACACTCAAACTGCGTATTAACATTAATTTTCATCATTACTGAGAAAAAATCCAGTTATGATTTTGGTGCACGAACAGTTATCGAACATAACCTCGAACAGCCGAATTTTTCTCAAATCGTTCGTGTTCGCCGAACGGCTCGAACACCGCCCAAAACAGCTTGAATTTGAGATTAGCCAACAGTTCGAGTAGAACAACGCTCATCTCTAGTTTTGACACCCATTGAATCCAATGATGTTCGGCGAATATTTGACAATTACATTGGTGAATATTGCAAAAACGGCAATTGTAATCCGAAACGAATATTGAAATATTCGCTCATCTGCAATCAGAATAAACCTTAAAAAAATTATGTGGGTGCTGCATCACGGTCTCCCTGGCAATATGGTGGTGGAGGATGAGGAGAAGGAGGAGGGTGACATAAAATAGAACAATTCCTGAAGGGTATACCCATGTCTGGGTGTGAAGGGGTGCATGAGAATAGACCCCTCAAAAAATAACCACAGGATTTTAGTTTATGTTTGATGCTATCACCTGGTGGTGTTGAGAAGTCTGACCCAATTCAGCCCTTGTTCATTTTTATAAGAGTCAACCTGTCAGCATTTTCACTTGACAGGCAGATGCACCTATCAGTTTTATCAGTTATAATGCCCCGGCGCCACTAAAAACCGCTAGCAGCCAGGACCTCCAAGGCGTAGAAAGACAGTTCATGCCACGTGTCCAGCTTGCATCTTATAAAACTTTTCCCTCCTTGTCAGAGTACCCCGTGTATTAGGGCCTGGGCGCTGGGAGGGTCTGAGAAAACTGTCCCAGACCTTTGACAGCATTCCCCTGCCTCTGCCACATCTGGTTTGTGTCTTCCTTTCTTGTAGTCCATAGTTATGCAATGAACTGTCTGACTGTGTCCTCTGCCACTAGCGTTGTCAGATGTGAATATTTTTTTTGTTAGAATTCTTCAACAAGAGCCTGAACTCCTTCAGTTTCCTCCCTCTACTAACCTACCTATACCTTACTTTCTTTTAGGTGCTGCCACCATAACTCCCACTAGGCACGCCTGCTATCTTGGAGTCATATTTGACACACAACTTTCCTTTATTCATTGTGGAAAATCACTCACTCGCTCATATCACCTGCACCTTAAAAACTTCTCCAGAAGTCGACCTTTTCTCAACTTTGATACTGCAAAAACTCTTACTGTCGCTCTTATTCACTAGTGCAACTCTCATCTAATTGGTCTCCCTTTAAACAAATTGTCTCCTCTCCAATCCCTTCTGAATGCAGCAGCCAGGGTCGTATTTCTATCAAGTCGCTTCACCGACGCCTCTACCTGTGCTAGTCATTGCACGGGTTAGGTTAAACAATCACTACCGAATACAATACAAACTCATCTCTCTCACCCACCAACCTGTCCACAGTTCTGCACTGGCCTAGATCTCTTCCCTCATTTCTGTGTATCACCCCTCCTGTGCCCTCCATTCTGCAACTGATCTAAGACAGACATCCTCCTTAATCAGAACCTCACACTTCCGTCTCTAAGAATTATCTCCTGCCGTGCCAGCTTTCTGTAATGCCCAAAATGCGTACAACGCGATGTTCATGGTAAAGGCTGGGGAACATAAAGTCAGCCTTGTGGGCCAAACTGCCAACAGCCAAGACTTCCCTGTTCTCACCAAGAGTATGACTGTCTATGTTCTCTTCCTCCTCCTTGTCATTATCACCCAATCCATGTTGAGATGAGATGAGGCTGGGCTGGGTAGCATCACCCGGTATAGTTCATTGCTCTGCCTGCAATGCCTCCTCTTTAATTATGAGCCGGCTGGTCGAGAGGCCCGAATCTATCAATAGAAAAGTGAATAGCTCTTGCGGAAACCCTGGACTCTAATCTTTCTTTCAAACCACATATCCAAGCCCTTTCCACTTCTGAGAGGACCGAGCGAGAGGCCAGAAACTATAAATTGAAAGATGAACAAAACAGCTCTTTGGAGTGTCCAAGTGTGGGATCAGTTGTCTCAAGGCACTCAGAATGGTGGGAGGAAGGAGGATCAGGGTGAGGAAGATGCCGACACCAAGTAAAAGAAAAATTTCCCGGATCCACACATTCCTCAACCATGAATCTACAAAAATACTAGTGCATCACTCATTATCTCCCTTCTCGACGACTGCAACCTCCTGCTCTGTGGCCTCCCTTCTAACACTCTCACATTCCTCCAATCTATCCTAAACTCTGTTGCCTGACTAATCCACCTGTCCCCTCACTATTCCACTAGCCTCTCCTCTGTCAATCCATTCAATGGCTCCCCATTACCCAGAGACTCCAGTTCAAAACCCTTATCTTGGAATGCAAAGCTGTCCACAACCTATCTCGTCCATACATCTGTGACCTAGTCTCCCGGTACTTACCTGCACGTAACCTAAGATCCTCACAAGATCTCCTTCTCTAGTCCCCTCTTATCTCCTCTTCCCACAATTGCATACAAGATTTCTCCCGTGCATCCCCCCTTCTCTGGAATGCTCTACCCCACCATTTATGACTTTCGCCTACTGTTGAAACCTTCAAAAGCACCTGCAGTAACCCTCGCTCCACCATACCACTGCAAGACCAGCTCTATCTTCACCTACTGTGTCCTCAACCATGCCTTGTAGACTGTGAGCCCTCGCAGGCAGGGTCCTCTCCTCTCCTGTACCAGTCGCTGTCACATTTTTGTTCAAGATTATTGTAATTGTTTTTGCGATGTATACCCCTTTTTCACATGTAAAGTGCCATGGAATAAATGGCGATAAAAGTAATAATAATAATGTGATCCAGACTCACATCTACTGAGACTGGACCATGTGGAACACAGGGTGGTGGTGGTGGCAAACTGACTGGAAACTTTATCTGCTATCCAACCAACAACCTTTTCAGCATATACCGTTTCATCTTGCCCACGGCCTCTGCGTGCACTATCACCATCACCATAACGCCCACTCCCCCGTCCCTTGACACACACCTTGCCCATTTTAAATGGAGTTTAAGATTTGTCACGTTGCCAAAAATATCTGTATTATTACCGCAGTAATATAGGATCACGTCTGATGAGATGTCCACAGTTTTAGGCAGTGCCATGGGAGTCAGAGATGCTTCCAGGGGTCTTCCCCATGCTGTTCCCATGTCACTCACCACATGGCCAGATAAAGTAGTAAAATGTTAAAATGACATTTCCTGGTGAATGCATTTTCCATGGTTGAAAGCAATGCAAAAGTGCAAAAACGCATCAAAATTGCATTTTTGTTTTGTATATTTATTTTGCCTTATATACAAGTCATTACCCTGGAAAGGATGTTCCTCAACATATTTCCCAGGAAAATCCATTTTGGTTTAGTTTTTGTATGTTTTATTGTGAGTGCGTAAAAATGTCGTAATACCTCTGACAACACTGTTGACAGCAGTGACCTGGGAGTCAGAAATGCTTCCAGGGGACTTCCCCATGCTGTTCCCATGTCATTTGAGCACTGTTCCCATCAATTTGGGCAATTTTTAGACCCTCTGCCGACCGCCAGGGGGAGCAGCCGGAAAAATGCTGTTGTTTCCCATAGACTTACGTTGGTCTCATTACTCGGACCGAGCACTCGAGCATTCCAATTTGCTCCACCCGAGCAATGAG
Organism: Phyllobates terribilis; assembly: GCF_046119375.1. Taxonomy (NCBI): domain Eukaryota; kingdom Metazoa; phylum Chordata; class Amphibia; order Anura; family Dendrobatidae; genus Phyllobates; species Phyllobates terribilis. The sequence continues at coordinate 371,301,792 of NW_027362763.1, read as the reverse complement.
TATCCGAGCATTTTAGTGCTCGATCATCACTAGTAACAACATCTCCCAGTATCTCCTTACCATTGTTAAAGACATGCTGGGAGATGTAGGTTCATGCAACACAGTTGTGTATGGGGCTGACCTGACAATGCAATTGATTGCTGTATTAAGTTTGGCGATGTATTCATGTTTCTTGTTATGAATTCATACATTGATTATAATTCTGGTGATGTACAGTACAGACCAAAAGTTTGGACACACCTTCTCATTTAAAGATTTTTCTGTATTTTCATGATTTTGAAAATTGTACATTCACACTGAAGGCATCAAAACTATGAATTAACACATGTGGAATTCTATACTTAACAAAAAAGTGTGAAACAACTGAAAATATGTCTTATATTCTAGGTTCTTCAAAGTAGCCACCTTTTGCTTTGATGACTGCTTTGCACACTCTTGGCATTCTCTTGATGAGCTTCAAGAGGTAGTCACCGGAAATGGTTTTCACTTCACAGTTGTGCCCTGTCAGGTTTAATAAGTGGGATTTCTTGCCTTATAAATGGGGTTGGGACCATCAGTTGTGTTGTGCAGAAGTCAGGTGGATACACAGCTGATAGTCCTACTGAATAGACTGTTAGAATTTGTACTATGGCAAGAAAAAAGCAGCTAAGTAAAGAAAAACGAGTGGCCATCATTACTTTAAGAAATGAAGGTCAGTCAGTGCGAAAAATTGGGAAAACTTTGAAAGTGTCCCCAAGTGCAGTTGCAAAAACCATCAAGCGCTACAAAGAAACTGGCTCACATGAGGACCGTCCCAGGAAAGGAAGACCAAGAGTCACCTCTGCTTCTGAGGATAAGCTTATCCGAGTCACCAGCCTCAGAAATCGCAGGTTAACAGGAGCTCAGATTAGAGATCAGGTCAGTGCCACACAGAGTTCTAGCAGCAGACACATCTCTACAACAAATGTTAAGAGGAGACTTTGCGCAGCAGGCCTTCATGGTAAAATAGCTGCTAGGAAACCACTGCTAAGGACAGGCAACAAGCAGAAGAGACTTGTTTGGGATAAAGAACACAAGGAATGGACATTAGACCAGTGGAAATCTGTGCTTTGGTCTGATGAGTCCAAATTTGAGATCTTTGGTTCCAACCACCGTGTCTTTGTGCGACGCAGAAAAGGTGAACGGATGGACTCTACATGCCTGGTTCCCACCGTGAAGCATGGCGGAGGAGGTGTGATGGTGTGGGGGTGCTTTGCTGGTGACCGTGTTGGGGATTTATTCAAAATTGAAGGTATACTGAACCAGCATGGCTACCACAGCATCTTGCAGCGGCATGCTATTCCATCCGGTTTGCGTTTAGTTGGACCATCATTTATTTTTCAACAGGACAATGACCGCAAACACACCTCCAGGTTGTGTAAGGGCTATTTGACCAAGAAGGAGAGTGATGGGGTGCTACGCCAGATGACCTGGCCTCCACAGTCACCAGACCTGAACCCAATCGAGATGGTTTGGGGTGAGCTGGACCGCAGAGTGAAGGCAAAAGGGCCAACAAGTGCTAAGCATCTCTGGAAACTCCTTCAAGATTGTTGGAAGCTTGAAGCTCATCAAGAGAATGCCAAGAGTGTGCAAAGCAGTCATCAAAGCAGAAGGTGGCTACTTTGAAAAACCTTGAATATAAGACATATTTTCAGCTGTTTCACACTTTTTTGTTAAGTATATAATTCCACATGTGTTAATTCATAGTTTTGATGCCTTCAGTGTGAATGTACAATTTTTATAGTCATGAAAATACAGAAAAATCTTTAAATGTGAAGGTGTGTCCAAACTTTTGGTCTTTACAGTATATCTGTACTGATAGTGGTTATGATGCTGTATGTTTGTTATGCTAGTGATTCTGGGGCTGTATTCATGTACTGATTGTACTTCAGGTGATGTTTTCATTTACTGAAAATGGTTCTGGTGATGTATTCCTGTATTTATAATGGTTCTGGTGCTGCATTTCTGTTCTCCTGGTGCTTCTGGTGTTGTATTCCTATACTGCTATTGATTTTGATCCGGTACACATTTAGCAATCCATAACTTGTCAGATAAGGAGGAGCATAAATTATAAAATTAAGCATTGTATCATGACAAATCCTAACAGCATGCAATATACTCACTGTCAGGATTCAGTTCTGCTTGCCGATTTCAGCAGTCATCATGGTGACCCCTCATATGTGACTTTCATACTTACATTCACATGCCAACTTGCTTCTCTCAATGAAGCAGGGGCTGTTGTTTTCACTGAACCTTAAGAGAATTAGGAAGAGTAATTAGTAGTGTTGAGCCACCCCCGTAGTGTTCGAGTTCGGTTCGTCGAACACCCGTGTGTTCGCCGAACTGTTCGTCGAACTGTTCGTCGAACACCTTCGAACACCGTTAAAACCAATGGCAGGCAAACAAAAACACATAGAAACACATAGAAAACACCTTCAAAGGTGTCCAAAAGCTGACAAACTGCTCAGAAGACATAACTAACACATGGAAAAGTGACAAGTACATATAGTCATGCGAAAATAAAAGAGGTGGAGGAGTAAAAGGAGGGGGAGACACAGATATAGGCATGTCATGCCCTTCTACAATCCAAAAAGTGAGAAGCCGACACGGCCAGTCCGCTCCTGCCCGTGCTACCTCCGTGTCGCCGGGTTTGTGCCAGAGCCGCGGTGAACCCTGACGGCCAGCCCCCCTCTCCCAATACTGGTGTCTGTCCGCTGGTGGGTCGAGCGAGCCCCCCTGTGGTGGAGGCAGCTCTAAGCTTTTTAATTTAAATTGTCTCTCTAATTTGAATGAATACACTTTAAATCCATTTACAAGGATCTATTGGAGGGCAAGTCTCATGCCAGCAGCCGCGGTAATTCCAGCTCCAGTAGCGTCCACTAAAGCTGCTGCAGTTAAAAAGCTTTTATAAGGATCGAGCTCGGCTGTCCACCGCAAGGCATCCTACTGCCAGTCCCAGCCCCTATGCCTTGGGGTGCCTCCTGATGCTCTTCACTAAGTATCCCATGGTCCCAAAGCATTTCCTTTGAAAAAATTAAGTGTCTAAACTACAGGTGGTGCAGCTTGCTTAACAGCCGGGATAATCCGCTCACTAGCAGACACTGCTACTAGGCACAAAGTATTTCCTGGGCTAGATGCAGTTAAAAATTTGTAATTAGATACTCTCGTTGGATGCTGAGAAAGCATTCCATAGAGTCTCCTGGCACGCCATATATGATTCTCTTAAAAAGCTTGGGGTAGGTGTCTAGGGGACCCTTTTATAGCCAAAATCACGGCCCTGTATCGCAATACGTCACCTAGGCTGAAGATAAATGGAACTGTAGCACCCTGAGGGCTCGGTTGCTACAGACGTATTGCACCTCACCCAGAGGTGTGATATCTCACTCTCAGGTAAGGATGGAGTGTGGATCAGGACCCGACACCTGCATGCATTACACCACATTGCCGTGGGGCAGGGCGACCAATATGCCCCTGAGATGGGCACGACAGTCCCTGTCCCTGGCTGGAGTGGGGGGAGGGAACACTGAGGAAGGGGAACCCTGTAGTGCAGGAGCAGGGAGGAAGCAGTTCCTGGGTGCATTGAGAAGGGAGTATAAAAGGTGGGCACCATCTTAGTTCAGTGCAGAGAAGTCTGAGCAGAAGTGGCAGGGAGCAGGGGCTCTGCATGAGCTCTGCTCCGGAGGCGGGCCTAGTAACAGAGGCCCAGGCCTGCAAGAGGGAGAAGGAAGGAAGAGGAGCGGAGAAGGCTCCAGGAACGAGGAATGAAGGGATCCCAGGGGTGCGGACGGGCGAGTCGCCAACGCACGCCCGAATCCACCTGCGTGGAGGGGTCAGGCCAAAGGGGGAGACCGGTCCCCGAACTAGTGGAGGCAGGAAACGACCCTCAGCTAGAAACCGGAGGCTCTGACATTTTATGTGGCGCAGCCCCTCGCTACACCCGCTAGGGAGGCACCACATAGGGTCAGGGAAACTGGCGCCAAGTTTACCAAGAGGAGGCCCGAGGCAGCCGGACAGAAGTGTTGGTAAGAAAGGCCAGACAAAGGACACACAAAGGGGGTCCTGTGAAGTGCTCCAAAGTTATCTGGGAGTTGTCTGAGCCCCTCACCTGGTGAGCACAGTACGACGTGGGCAGCTGTTACCTGCAGACGTGGTCTGGATAATAAGAACTGTGAGTAAAGGCCCTGAACTGCATCACTGACTCCGTGTCGTTACTGCTGCTGCCCTGCACCATCACCCCCATCCTCCGCATACACTGCCCTGAGGCTATACTCCTCCCGTGGGGAGTTATGCTACGCTCTGCTGCACCCACAACACCAGCCTCAGTGGTCTGCCCTGTAGCGGCGGTTCACTCTGACCGCAATCCACGGGTGGCGTAGTCGGACATTTAAACATGAAAACCACATAAATAGTTCCGCCACTGGTTTGACCGCCCTGAGCCACGGAACTGGGTCGCCGCCACGAAGACTACAACCACCAGCATCCACCAAAAAGGGTCCGGCTCCGGGTGTCCCAAGGCCCAGGGGGTGCGTCAGAACATTTTCATCACCTTTCACAATCACCAATGGGACAAAGCAGTGATGTCCTCTGTCCCCTCTCTTATACATCCTAGTGACGGAGCACCTGCTCTCATCAATTCGCCATAACCCCAATATTAGGTGGATTGAGGTGGGAGGCACCGAGTACAAGTGCTCTCTATTTGCTGATGATGTCCTAGTATATATCACTCAATCACATATATCCATCCATGCTGTTATGGCTGAAATAGATCACTTTGTTACATGGTAAAATTTTAAAATCAATGCAGCGAAGTCTGAGGCCCTCGATGTCTCCCTCCCCAAATCCATATAGGATTCCATCCAGTCCAACTTTCCTTTTGCCTGGCCCTCACAGGGTATCAAATACTTAGGAATTCCTATTCATAGAGACCTCTCCCATCTATGTTATCTTAATTTTGGGCCCTTTATTGAACAACTCCATACAGACCACGGTTGGCAAGTTAGAACTGTAAGATTCACTACGTGAACCACTGGTGTTTTGTGGAAAAGCACATGTACAAATTATTATACAAAAAGTGTTTAGGAGTGATAAGGGAAGAATTTGTTTGTTTGTCAGTTAAACTCATTGATGGTGATGTGTGTCAGGGCTCTTTATATCACTGTAAGCAATTGCAGACACCTGTGCTAATTAGTTTGGCAGGTGTGTCCAATGAAAGGCAAGACTACTTAAGAAGGCTCTCTCACATTATTAAGCAGCCTACATTTTCTGCCAAAATGGGAAAGAAAAAGGATGTGTCGGCTGCTGAGAAGCAACAAATTGTGGAGTGTTTAGGTCAAGGCATGACTACAATCAACATTGTGCGATGATCAGGATGAAGTGTCTTGGCAATCAAGAAGTATGTAGCTGATTCACAGTACACACGTGTGCGTGCTGATAAGGGCAAATTGAGGACTCTTTCCTACAGGCAATTACGTCAGGTTGAAAGAGCAGCGGCAAAAAAGCCTTGTCATAGCAGCAGACAAGTTTTTGAAGCTGCTTGTGCCTCCAACGTCCCCCGAACAACAAGATGCAGGGTCCTTCAGAGGTTTGCAGCTGTGCATGCGCCATCCTGTCGACCTCCTCTATCCACTTCACACAAGCAGAAACGGCTCCAGTGGGCCAAACATTACATGAAGACTGATTTCAAAACTGTTTTGTTCACGGATGAGTGCCGTGCAGCGCTCGATGGTCCAGATGGATGGAGTGGAGGATGGCTGGTTGATGGACACCCCACGCAAACACGGCTACAGCGCCAACAAGGAGGAGGTGGAGTAATGTTTTGGGCTGGAATCATGGGGAGAGAGATTGTCGGCCCCTTTAGGATCCCTGAAGGCGCTAAAGATGAACTCCATAATGTATGTGGATTTTCTCAAACAGCACTTCCTGCCATGGTTCAAGAAGAAGAACCGTGTATTTCACAGCAAGATCATTTTTCTGCATGATAATGCACCATCTCATGCTGCACATAAAACATCTGCATCTCTGGCTGATATGGGCATAAAAGGGGACAAACTTATGGTGTGACCCCCATGCTCCCCTGACCTCTACCCCATTCAGAACCTTTGGAGCATCATTAAAAGGAGTGTCTATGATGGCGGGAGGCAGTTCACATCTAAGCAACAGCTCTGGGAGGGTATTCTGTCCTCATGCAAAACAATTGAAGCAGAAACCATCCAAAACCTGACAAATTCAATGGACGAGAGAGTTCAGAAGCTCCTTTCGAACAAGGGGTCCTATGTGAAAATGTAACATCACCTAGAATAAAGTTTTGAGTTGAAAACTGTTTGATTTCAGTTTCTAACAACCTGCTAGTGCTTATAATTTCAAAAATGACCATTTTTTTGGTCTTTATTAAAATGAAAAGGTTGATCGAAAAGTTTGGGGGATCTAAGAGTGTGGCAACCCAGTAGTCATGATTACTTCGAATTCTGACAATATGAGGGTCATGCTGCAGGTAGTGCAGCAAGAAGGCACTTATGTGCCTTGCGCATCTCGGAGCCCCAAAATTATTTTCCGGGCTAGATGCAGCTAAAAATTATTTTTAATTTTAAATCTGGTGAAGCTTTAGTATAGATGGCCTAATAGGATCAGTGCTGCACACTGCTACAAAGCCCAAATTATTTTCCAGTCAAGATACAGATAAACATGATTAGTAATTTGAAAGCTTAAAACGGTTGGTAGGGTGATTTTAACCAATCATCAAGCTTTTACTCTCCCCAGGATGACACAGGGGTAGAAAAGTCGTTTCGGATCCATGATTTGTTCATCTTTATGAACGTGAGTCTGTCTACATTATCAGTGGAGAGCCGCGTGCACTTATCTGTCAGCACACCACCAGCAGCGCTGAACACACGTTCAGACAGAACGCTGGCTGCGGGGCATGACAAGATCTCCAAGGCGTAAGTGGCTAGCTCCGGCCATTTATCCAGATTGGAAGCCCAAAAAGAGCAAGGGTCCAGTGACACAGTCGTGGCTTCAATGTTTACTTGGAGATACTCCTGTACCATCGTCTCTAGGCGTTGACTATGTGTCAGACTTCTTGTCTCCTGTGGCCTTGCAAAGGATGGGCTAAAAAAGTGGTGAAATGATTCCGCAAAATTGATGTTACCAGCAGATACTGTGGTTCTGTTACGGTTTGAGTGCTGAACACTTGACGGTCCCACGGTTGGCAAGTTGGAACTGTGAGATTCACTACGTGCACCACTGGTATTTTGTGGAAAAGCACATGTAAGATTCTGCAACAGTCTCTGCTGATACTCCTGCATGCGTGCATCCCTTTCTATGGCAGGAATAATTTCTGCAAATTTACTTTTGTACCGGGGATCTAACAGTGTGGCAACCCAGTAGTCAGGATTATTTCTAATTCTCACAATTCGAGGGTCATGTTGCAGGTAGTGCAGCAAGAAGGCACTCATGTGTGTTGCGCATCCAGGAGCACCAAGTCCCTGTTGTGTTGGTGGCGAGGTAACAATCATGCTTCCTTCCTCTGTCCTCTCCCCCCAACCTCGCACAACAGAAATGTGATCAAGGTCTCCCTCATCTGATGAGTCTTCCATCAGTTCGTCCTCCACTTCTTCCTGGGCTCCTGCACCTTCCTCACTAGTTTGGCTGCTACCATGCGCCCTGGTAAAACCATCTCCCCCACCCTCACATGCCTGCCGCCTTGGTGCTGCCGACCGTCTGGACCTTGCAGATGTTAGCCCTTCCGCATACAACTCCTCCTCCTCTACTTCCTCCACCTCCTCTTGTGCCACCACCTGACTCCGAATTCTGTTTAACATGTGCTCCAGCATGTAAATCACCGGAATAGTCATGCTAATAATGGCATCGTCAGCACTAAACATCTTCGTCGCCATTTCAAAACTGTGCAGAAGGGTGCATAGGTCCCTGATCTGAGACCACTCCTCCAGCGTGATTTGCCCCACCTCTGAATCTCGTTGGCCCAGGCTATACGTCAGAACGTATTGCACCAGGGCTTGTCGGTGCTGCCACAGTCGCTGCAAAATGTGCAGAGTTGAATTCCACCGGGTAGGCACATCGCATTTTAGCCGGTGAAGTGGCAGGCCCAACGACTTCTGTAGAGATGTAAGTCGCTGAGCTGCGGGATGTGAACGGCGGAAGTGAGCACACAGCGACCGTGCCCTCTGCAGAAGGCCATCTAGTCTGGGATAGTGGGCTAAAAATTGCTGGACAACCAGGTTCAACACGTGAGCCATACAAGGCACGTGTGTGACATTGCCCCGGCGAAGGGCCGCACCCAGGTTTGCAGCATTGTCGCACACGGCCTTCCCTGGTTTCAGGTCCAGTGGAGACAACCATTCATGAAATTGGTTCTCCAGAGCTGACCACAACTCCTCAGCTGTGTGACTCACATTTCCCAGACATTTCAATGTAAAAACCGCCTGATGACGTTGAGCCCTACTGCCAGCATAGTAAGGAGGTGTGCAGGATCCCTTCTGCGCAGTTAGAAAGCTTGTGGCATGACCAGACAGGCTTTGGGTGCAGGTGGAAGACCGAGAGGAGGTTGAGGAGGCAGAAGCAGTGGAGGAACTTTGACATAAAGAGGATTGACGCACAACTCGTGGGGACGGCAAGACTTGGACAGCAGCCCCTTGTCCTGCTGTCACCATAGTTACCCAGTGCCCAGTCAGCGACATGTAACGCCCCTGTCCATGCCTACTCGTCCAAGTGTCTGTGGTGAAATGCACCCTGTCACACACAGAGTTTCTCAAAGAAGCGGTGATGTTGTGTGCGACATGCCCAGTCGGCACTACTTCTCAAAGAAAGGTGTGCCTGCGCTCCACCAGCATCTGGTACTGGGGCACTGCGACGGACATAAGGTCTCGAAAATCCTCTGTGACCACCAGGCGGAAAGGCAGCATTTCTGTAGCCAAGAGCTTGCAGATGGTGAAATTCAACCTCTTAGCTTTCTCATGGCTAGGAGGAAATGGTCTTTTACTTGTCCACATCTGAGGGACCGAGGGCTGGCTATTGTACTTAGACGGGGTTGATAAGGGTGTCCCCGGCAAACTGCCGGTCTGTGAGGAAGATGCAGGCGGACATGTTAGGTTGCCTTGATCCAAAGGTGGTGCTATCGATGTCGGACAGCGCTCAACACCAGCTGGTGTTACCACCTCCAAAGAAAATGATGACCTGCCAATCACGCTGGCTGTTGCGGGTAAAGAGGTGGCAGGTCTGCGCCCCAAAACAGGTGTGACTGCTGTCCCCCCAGTCACAGAGGATGAAGAGGCCGTGGATGCACAATATATGGCAGACGGTGATTGGCCCAGCCGGCTAGGCCGCATTGTAGCACACTGAGCTTCCCACTGCAACTTATGCTTCATGTCCATGTGCCGGTTCATGCATGAAGTACTCAAACTATGTATTTTTTGGCCTCTACTTAGCTTTTGCTGACAAATGTTACAGATAACACGAGTTGGGTCATCTTTATCGATCTGAAAAAATGCCCAGGCTATGCAAGGCTTAGCACCCATGCGACCTGAAGAGCCACCACGACTTGTGGTGAGAGGCAGAGTTGTGTTTGAGGATGCAGTTGTTGACGTGCTTCCAGTACTACGTCTCTGTCCAGGAAGGCGCAACCTGACCTCGTCGTCACTAGCATCTTCCTCCACCTCCTCTGCTGACTTCATCTCTTGGCTGACTGTGGGTTGACAGTAAGTGGGATCTCCGACCTCATCATCATCACCCTGTGCGTTATCACACCCGTCGTCCTCAGAGCCAACCTGTTCCTGCCCTGACAAAAAACTAAAGTTGTCGCTCCAATCAGGTATTTGAGTCTTATCATCGTCTTCCTCATTGTCTCCACCAACAGGAGTTACAGTTTGGGAATGAGGGTCTACATTATGGTCAGAACCTTCTGCGTCTGGTCCTGGATCCGACTCATAAAGATTTTGGGCATCAGTGCAGATCATTTCCTCGTCTGGATTCACAGAAGCGCTGGAGTCGACCTCTGATTCCCAGGCTATAGTATGAGTAAACAGCTCTGCAGACTCAACCATCTGTTCTACCTCATACTCAGACGGGCAGCTGGAGATTTGGGAGCTGTGAGGAAGCAAGTGCGATTTGGGTGACACCTTTGAGGACTGGAGTATTTGTGATGTTGAAGTTGATGTGGAGGAGAGCCCACTTAAAGGAGCACTTGATATCCGTTGAAGCACCTGCTGTTTTTGTGCCTCATCTGGAATTTGTAGCGATTGGCGTGGCCGTAAGAAAGGGATCTTATCACATTGTCCGCTAAAAGAAGTAGACATTTTAGTTTGGCTGGAAGATGGTTTTTCTTCTGCAGATGTTACTGTTGCTTTAACACCTACCCCACGGACACAACCTTTTTTCCCCTTCCCAACACGCCTATTCCCCTTTCCACCAGCAGCAGGCCTTTTTCCACTCATTTTGGTGGTTAACTAATTCACAACTCTGGAGTTGTTTGCACAAAAAAACAATGGATGGTAACCGAGCAGAGCTGAGTGGCCAAACTGTGGTATTAGGCCAAAACTATTGGCTGGGTTAGATGCAGAAAAAAATTATTTTGAATTTGCAACCTGATGGAGGTCAGTATAGATGGACTAATACAAATAGTCCCACACACTGCTAGAAGCCCAAATATTTTTTCAGAGGTACTGTAGATGCAGATAAAAATTATTTTTAATTTGCAACCTGATGGAGGTCAGTATAGATGGACTAATAGACCAAGTCCCACACACCGCTAGAAGCCCAAATATTTTTTCAGAGCTAGATGCAGAAAAAAATTATTTTTAATTTGCAACCTGATGGAGGTCAGTATAGATGGACTAATAGACCAAGTCCCACACACTGCTAGAAGCCCAAATATTTTTTCAGAGCTAGATGCAGAAAAAAATTATTTTTAATTTGCAACCTGATGGAGGTCAGTATAGATGGACTAATAGACCAAGTCCCACACACCGCTAGAAGCCCAACTATTTTTTCAGAGCTAGATGCAGAAAAAAATTATATTCAATTTGCAACCTGCTGGAGGTCAGTATAGAAGGACTAATAGAACAAGTCTCACACACTGCTAGAAGCCCAAATATTTTTTCAGAGCTAAATGAAGAAAAAAATTATTTTTAATTTGCAACCTGATGGAGGTCAGTATAGATGGACTAATAGACCAAGTCCCACACACTGCTAGAAGCCCAAATATTTTTTCAGAGCTAGATGAAGAAAAAAATTATTTTTAATTTGCAACCTGATGGAGGTCAGTATAGATGGACTAATAGACCAAGTCCCACACACTGCTAGAAGCCCAAATATTTTTTCAGAGCTAGATGCAGAAAAAAAATATTTTTAATTTGCAACCTGATGGAGGTCAGTATAGATGGACTAATAGACCAAGTCCCACACACTGCTAGAAGCCCAAATATTTTTTCAGAGCTAGATGCAGAAAAAAATTATATTCAGTTTGCAACCTGATGGAGGTCAGTGTAGATGGACTAATAGAATGATGCTATGCCCAAAAGATTTTACTTCACTAGGTGCAGTAAAAAAATTGGTATTCTATACACAGGTGTTATATCTTGCAACACAGATAGGCTACTCCACTGACTAACACACTCTGCAATAGGCCAAAAAGGATTAGCTTTGCTAGATTCAGCCAAATGCTGTGAAAAAAACTTGCACAGCACTGGCACAGACCTGCCTGGCAAAAACTGATAGGAACTCATGTAACCTAGTCCTGAAAAGGACTCCAATTACAATTAGTCTTTACTCCCACAACCTATCTATTTAAGAGCACAGACCTCCCTGATAAAAGTCGTAGGAAATGCTGTAACCTAGTCCTTAAAAGGACTGCAATCACAACTATTCCCTACTCCCAAGCTATCTGTATATTTGTGCGAAAATTGGCTTGAAATTAACAAGGTATAGCGCACACAGCAACAGCGGTGCCGTCTAACACGCAGCTGCAGCAGTGAGAAAATGGTGGCGACGGGGAAAATGGCTTGGTCTTATAGGGCAAGGACATGTGACATACACTGCCAATGACACATGCCCTTGCTTGTGTGAAAAAAAGCACTTCGCTCCGTGTGTGCGCTGCTGATAGGCTGACAGATTGCACCTCCCTACTGTAAATGCGGGAAAGAGAAAAAAAAATGGAGATCTTCATTGTTCCTGCAGAGATCCATCCCCTGCCCCTCCCCCCACCCCGCTGTACACTCAAACTGCGTATTAACATTAATTTTCATCATTACTGAGAAAAAATCCAGTTATGATTTCGGTGCACGAACAGTTATCGAACATAACCTCGAACAGCCGAATTTTTCTCAAATTGTTCGTGTTCGCCGAACGGCTCGAACACCGCCCAAAACAGCTCGAATTTGAGATTGGCGAACAGTTCGAGTAGAACAACGCTCATCTCTAGTAATTAGTAAGCACGTGACTGTCAGTATGCAAATTGCATATGAGTGGTAACATTATGACCACGCAAACTGTTTATGTTGTGTATAATAGGAGTACTAAACTGAATTTCTGCCCCAGGTGCAGGATACCCAGGTTTTCCTTTGTGTGACAACCTTTTAATAATCTTGCTGCATTTTTAGGCCTTTAGTACAAAAGAAAATGAAACCTATGCCAACAATGAGCATGACAAATTTCTGAATTCTTGATTTATGAATAAAATGAAGGTGTCACCATGAGAAAGCATTGTAAGTTAATTTTATTAAAGTCAAGACTATATTGTACTTGCCACCCCGACATCCCACCAACAGATAAAAAAGTTCACAACAATGCAGGTGTTAGCCTGAATAAAGTGAAATTATTATATAGATGTCCTTTCCAATAAAAAATACCAAGTAGTAGAGGGAAATCACAAAATATTATTTACCTTTTGTCATTGGTTTAAATATCAAAAAGTTGTTCATTCAACTTATTATGCATTTTCCATGCTCTGACTTTGTGGTTTATTATTTGTTTTTACTGCAATACAATATATAATACATAATACATAATAATAGATTTATTATCATTTAAGTGGTTAGCATTATACTTATAAAGTACATGTATGTGCATTTAAACCTTAATTACTGTTTAAGTGTATCACAAATTCTAAGGAGAATTATATTAAATCACTTTTATACTTATTTGTACATGCAACATTGCAAAGCTTCCAGATGTTCAGATCTACAGGAGACTTGTAATCTCCATAAAATATGCTTCAGCTTCCCAAGAGGCCCAATTTACACTTTCAGGTTTACATTTGTTTCGGAGTTAAATAATGATTTAAATTCATTATAGAAATAGAACAGAACAAGATAAAGAGGGGAATTTATTAAGACTGGCATTTCGTACGCCATTTTTAATAAAGTACTTCGGCTTAAAATGCATCTAATTTATTGAGTCCCATCAATGAAGAAATAAATAAATCAGCTAGAAGACCACAATTTAACTGTCAGTCCTAGCCATGTGCCAAGTAAGACATGGAAGTGCTAAATAAAACATGTAAATAGATGTTGCTAGCCCTTTAGTGAAAAGAGATTTTCACTGCTGGTCAACCATTTCTTATTGGCTAATGTGGGCATAATAAATAAATAAAAATAATAATAATAACAATAATAATAATAATAATATATATATATATATACATATATATATATATATATATATATATATATATATATATACATACATACACACACTTACCTCCTGGACCGATACCATAGCTCCAATATCAGCCCTGTACTTCTGACGGTCACAAGGGAGAAATTGTCAGAAAAAAATTGTGTTCCCTGAAACTACAGTGTAGCCCTCAAGATAAATAATTCTATGCACTGTGACCCCAAAACCAAAATAAGTAATTCCTCTGACTGCTAAAATGAATGTTAAATGCTGCATCCCTGATATAAATATTACACACTGTGGCCCCTTAAATGAACAATAAGATACACATAGCCCCTAAAATAAAAAAGTTCTACACACTGGACCTGTTAGAGTATGGGAAAGGAATAAGCACCCCTTGAAGATATGAGGATTGTATAATGCATGCATGATGCATAATGTAATAGTGAATATATGATCATGACAGTAATATTGCAATTTATATACAGTACAGACCAAAAGTTTGGACACACCTTCTCATTTAAAGATTTTTCTGTATTTTCATGACTATGAAAATTGTACATTCACACTGAAGGCATCAAAACTATGAATTAACAGATGTGGAATTATATACTTAACAAAAAAGTGTGAAACAACTGAAAATATGTCTTATATTCTAGGTTCTTCAAAGTAGCCACCTTTTGCTTTGATGACTGTTTTTCACACTCTTAGCATTCTCTTGATGAGCTTCAAGAGGTAGTCACCGGAAATGGTCTTCCAACAATCTTGAAGGAGTTCTCAGAGATGCTTAGCACTTGTTGGCCCTTTTGCCTTCACTCTGCGGTCCAGCTCATCCCAAACCATCTCGATTGGGTTCAGGTCTGGTGACTGTGGAGGCCAGGTCATCTGGCGTAGCCCCCCATCACTCTCCTTCTTGGTCAAATAGCCCCTACAGAGCCTGGATGTGTGTTTGGGGGTCATTGTCCTGTTGAAAAATAAATGATGGTCCAACTAAATGCAAACCGGATGGAATGGCATGCCACTCAAGATGCTGAGGTAGCCATGCTGGTTCAGTATGCCTTCAATTTTGAATAAATCCCCAACAGTGTCACCAGCAAAGCACCCCCACACCATCATACCTCCTCCGCCATGCTTCACGGTGGGAACCAGGCATGTAGAGTCCATCCGTTCACCTTTTCTGCGTCGCACAAAGACACAGTAGTTGGAACCAAAGATCTCAAATTTGGACTCATCAGACCAAAGCACAGATTTCCACTGGTCTAATGTCCATTCATTGTGTTCTTTATCCCAAACTAGTCTCTTCTGCCTGTTGCCTGTCCTTAGCAGTGGTTTCCTAGCAGCTATTTTACCATGAAGGCCTGCTGCACAAAGTCTCCTCTTAACAGTTGTTGAAGAGATGTGTCTGCTGCTAGAACTCTGTGTGGCATTGACCTGGTCTCTAATCTGAGCTGCTGTTAGCCTGCGATTTCTGAGGCTGGTGACTCAGATAAACTTATTCTCAGAAGCAGAGGTGACCCTTGGTCTTCCTTTCCTGGGACGGTCCTCATGTGAGCCAGTTTCTTTGTAGCGCTTGATGGTTTTTGCAACTGCACTTGGGGACAGTTTCAAAGCTTTCCCCATTTTTCGCACTGACTGACCTTCATTTCTTAAAGTAATGATGGCCACTCGTTTTTCTTTACTTAGAATTTGTATTATGGTAAGAAAAAAGCAGCTAACAGTCTATTCAGTAGGACTATCAGCTGTGTATCCACCAGACTTCGGTACATCACAACTGATGGTCCCAACCCCATTTATAAGGCAAGAAATCCCACTTATTAAACCTGACAGGGCACACCTGTGAAGTGAAAACCATTTCGGGTGACTACCTCTTGAAGCTCATCAAGAGAATGCCAAGAGTGTTCAAAGCCGTCATCAAAGCAAAAGGTGGCTACTTTGAAGAACCTAGAATATAAGACATATTTTCAGTTGTTTCACACTTTTTTGTTAAGTATATAATTCCACATCTGTTAATTCATAGTTTTGATGCCTTCAGTGTGAATGTACAATTTTCAGTGTCATGAAAATACAGAAAAATCTTTAAATGAGAAGGTGTGTCCAAACTTTTGGTCTGTACTGTATGTGATGATTTATTTAATTATTTATGGTATTATTATACTCTGCTAAAGTAAGATTAATTAACTTGTGCTGAGAAAGTGAAGGTATAGTGTAGATGCAGAACATCAAAGAGTTAATAGCTACCCAGTCCTGCAAATGGAAAGATTACTTGTAAGAAGAGTCCCTTTCAGGTTAGAGTGAGTCAGCAGTTTGTGAGTAGTTCTGAGAGAATAAGCACATGGGTCACTTTACTGGGCTGTGTGTGTAATAGGTAGATTGCTGCATTTGAAAGCCATGAAAGTAACTGTACTGGAGAAGAAATGGTAGAGTTATACAGACATGGCCAGAAGATACTCGATACGGAGAAGTGAGCCTAATAAGTGGGAGCCCGCTTTAGTGACTACAGCCTGAAGACAGAAATAGAGCAGTGTTTTGGGGGTCCCAAGACAGCAAGAAGGAGTGGGGCTGAAGAGGCAACATATAAGCCGTTCTTGGAAGTATAGGATCAAGACTAGGCTGACCAGGTAGGGCACGGGTATTACTGCAGAAGTGGACTATAGAAATACAAAATAAAAATAACATGGTCCTGGAGAATTCAAGATCTTTATGCTGTGTGATTGACAAAGGCTTTGCAAACCCTAAGCCGCCATTTACAACTATTATGTCTGTGCCTCATTGTAAAACAGAAGAAAATGTGATTATTTAGCTTTGTACCTGCTACTTACTGTATATACATTATAGTAGTTTTAACAGTAAAAATTGTTCTCTTTGAACAAAGTGAAGTGAAAATTAAAATTACCTTGCTTACAGCATAAATCTGGAGTTCCTTTGTTAACATACAATATGTGACATGAGTGAGGGATACCAGAGTCAAAACACTGTTGGGAAACAAATCACACCAGACCATGGGGTGACACAATTATAAAAAAATAATATAGATCCAGATAATGTGCTCACCTGAGTGAGTTGTATAGGCACAACTTCTGTGAATGACCTCCACCAGGATGCTTGAAGGAAAAGACAATTCATGGATTGGTCAGCGCTAACCGAAATTAAAATCGTTGATCCAATAATTTAAATTATTGCATCAAGGATCTTTATTTCGGTTAGCACAGTTCAAACCATGATTTTTTTATTTCTTCAGAGTCAAACTGTAACACACCCGCACCCAAAGCACCCCGTTTCACAATAGCCTTTGGTCACAGCGCCACATTTTGACCCACATGATCCTTACAGACCCGTTCAAACTGAGTGGCCCCTTGCCTGTGTAAAAGATGTATAACTGCCCCAGTTCTCGGGCTGCCATCTAGATTTCACCGTTTGGCTTCTGTAGAGGCTCGCAGACAACACCATGACGTAATCTCTGCATTAGTGAAAATGTAAAATATCGGGGGAGCCACCAAATTTTCCCTAACTACAATACTCAGCATAGCCTTACAATATATACAGTCAATACACAGTGGAACACTGAAGCACAAGTCTCATAATAGTTTAGTACTAATTAAATACACAGTAGAGCAGAACAGCAGTGCTTACCTATTTTATGGCTAATGTGTGAACATGGGCAGGTTGTGCAGCATGGCGGACCTAAATCTCCTCATCAACTGTTAATGTTGGGAATGGATTTCTGGCCTTTTCAGACAATATGCAGAGAGTGGAAGAAGGAAATGGAAGAATTTACAGGGACCTCCCTAGAAGAAAAGATTAGACAGCAGTGGTTGGATGACTGTAAGAGAGAGAATGGTGGCAGAGTGACTTGGCCACCGACAGCACAAAGAACACTCGTATGTCAGATTGCATTGTTCCTGTAAAGCTGTGCATTGTCATGGTATTACGCAATACAAAAATAAGGACTGCGGTATGTTTAATAGACACGAATATTGATCCATGTAAAAGACAGATAACTAGTGATGAGCGAGCATGCTCGCTACTGCTCAGTGCTCGCCCAAGCATCTCACTGCTCGAGATGCTCGGCGGTCGCCGAGTATTTCCGGATTGCTCGGGCGGGAACTCGGGTCCCCTCCCTACATGTTTGGCGCTCTTTAGAGAGACAATGAACATGCAGGGATTGCCTGCCATGCACTGTAATGCCGTAGACATGTTGGTTGTGGGCATTACAGTGATTGGCTGGCCGCACAGAGTCATCAGGTCTATATCAGACCTGGCTCCGCCATGCTCGTCACAGTGACTCCGGATCAGACAGTGTAGGGAGAGCTGCTGCGTTAGGGAGATTGTGTATTAGGTAGTGCAGGGAGAAAAAACGTACATTACACATATCCATCTTAACAAACAGTCCTTCTGAGGACTAATCCATCTGCAGAGATATCAGGCAGGCAGGGTGTATAGGCAGGCAGTGTATATAGAAGTAGTTAAAGAGAGAACAACAGAGTCATCATGGCTTAGAAAAAAGTATACATATTTTATTGAAACATTCATTTAAAAATATATAACTCAAACAAAACACAAAAAGCAAGGTAGACAATGAAATATCCGATCCAGCCAGAACAAAGCCTGCCCTGATATTAAATATTTGATCAAATTTGCATAAATTTACAGATAGAAAAAAGTTAGGGCATCGAACCAAAAAAATGCAAATATATGGGAAAACACATGGGAAAACATGAGAAAGCACTATACCAAAAATTCCTGACCAAAATTGTAGAATTTTTTTTGTATAATTATAATTTAATCTGGTACATAATAATGTCAAGATTAAATGGGTTATACTTAGACTTACCATATGGTGGCGCACTTCATAGTGCATTGCTGACAGACAGTAAGACCAAACCAATCAAATAAGGTGCAGTGTGCATGTTACCAGGGCTAACAGATTTTAGCAAATAGCAGGACATTTTAAACAGGGTTCCCCAAGGGCAAAAATGAGGGAAGGTAACCTCTCATAACTAAATGTCTTGATGACAGGGGAAATGCATCATAAATGATTGACCCTGAAAAAACTGGTGTTCTTACCAATGATAGCAGGCTGAAGTGGTCGGACAAGGATAGAAAATGCGTCCCCGACGCGCGTTTCGCGGCAACTAGGGCCGCTTTCTCAAGGGGCAGTGGTATTACTGGGGATGAAGGACCTTTTTAAACCATTCGCGCCGATCGCGTGAGCGCTCACGTGACCGGTGACGCGTGTAAAGGGGGCATGTGCGGGTGTCTCAGAGACGTCATACCGGCGCATGCGCCTTTCAAATCCTGTGTCAGGCGCCGCCCCCAAGTCATCAGGAACCACCGCGCACGCGCGGGCACGCCGCAAGGAATGCGGAAGTGCGCAGACGTCATGTAGACAACTGGGGGCGCGCCAGACCACAGGAGGGCCAGCGCATGCGCACCACGTCGCGAGACAGCAGCACTAGCTCCAAGGCAACACGTAGGTGGAAAGGGGAGGGGAACAGCACAAAGAGCATCAGATATGTAATGCAGATTAAACAAAGGAAGGAAAGCAGGAAATGCATTTAAAACATAGTATCAATTATAAATCGTCCATCAGAAAGTCCTTTTCCTTTTGCTTATCCCCTCACTTTCTCATTCTTCATGTGGAATATCCGTCATCACGCGGTTATTAAGAATGGATAAGGAATGATCCCAAACGGTACAGAATGAAAAAGTTGTTACTTTATCTACAGAAAAACTGGAAAAATAACCAAATTAAAATCATAAGATCAGAGTGTCAATTAAAAATAAAAAATAAAAAATAACAATGAACCCCAGAGTAGACAAATGTGTCCCTCGGGCGCATTGAGGGTGAATGAGGGGGTTAACCATGTAATATAGGATCAAACTACTCATATTGTCATATCATAAAAAGGAGGAGAAAGAGAGAGACTCATTTAGACCGCGGGGTGACATTGTCCCAAGCGTCACTATCCACTTGGCCTCTACTTGCGCCAGAATTTTTCTGACATTGCCACCCCACGCGCCCAAATGTATCGCATCTATCACCCGCAACTTAAGCCAGCTAGGATCGCAGTTGTGGACAGCCCTGAAGTGCCTGGGAATACTCTTGAGTTCATCTATGTCGGCCGCCGTCCTGGCCGCACCAATGTCGCGCACTTGCTCACGCACACGTATTCTCAGCTCCCTAGATGTTAAGCCAATGTAAATTAGGGGGCAATCGTACACAGCATAATAAATGATGTTGTTAGTGCCACACGAAATATAGTGTTTGATTTTAAATTCTTTTTTGCCATCTGAGGACGTGAACGTGTTGCTGCGCGCGACATTGGCGCAGGCAAGACACCGGCCGCAGGGAAATGTCCCAAGAGTAGGTCCATGAGAACCAAAAGGATTCGACCGCATTGGAGTATAGTGACTTGAGACTAGCAGATCTTTTACATTTTTGGCCCATCTTGGGGTCATGAGTGGACGATCCCCAAGAACTGGTCCCAGGGAAGCATCAGCTGCCAAGATGTCCCAATGTTTGGTCATGATTTTCCTCATATTCTCCCACTCATGGTTATAATTTGAAATGTACCTAATCTTTACTTGTGCTGTTTCCACACCTTTAGTGATGTTAGAATATAATAGATTGTTACGTGGAGTCCGCCTTGCTCTGTTGTATCCGCGCCTGATACACCTGTTACTGTACCCACGTTGCCTGAATCTATCCTTCAGATCCACGGCCTGGCATTCAAATTTAAGGTCTGAGGAACAGGCCTCTGACCTTAAATTTGACCTTAAATTTGAATGCCAGGCCATGGATCTGAAGGATAGATTCAGGCAACGTGGGTACAGTAACAGGTGTATCAGGCGCGGATACAACAGAGCAAGGCGGACTCCACGTAACAATCTATTATATTCTGACATCACTAAAGGTGTGGAAACAGGACAAGTAAAGATTTGGTACATTTCAAATTATAACCATGAGTGGGAGAATATGAGGAAAATCATGACCAAACATTGGGACATCTTTACAGCTGATGCTTCCCTGGGACCAGTTCTTGGGGATCGTCCACTCATGACCCCGAGACGGGCCAAAAATGTAAAAGATCTGCTAGTCTCAAGTCACTATACTCCAATGCGGTTGAATCCTTTTGGTTCTCATGGACCTACTCTTTGGACATTTCCCTGCGGCCGGTGTCTTGCCTGCGCCAATGTCGCGCGCAGCAACACGTTCACGTCCTCAGATGGCAAAAAAGAATTTAAAATCAAACACTATATTTCGTGTGGCACTAACAACGTCATTTATTATGCTGTGTGCGATTGCCCCCTAATTTACATTGGCTTAACATCTAGGGAGCTGAGAATACGTGTGCGTGAGCATTTGCGTGACATTGGTGCGGCCAGGACGGCGGCCGACATAGATGAACTCAAGAGTATTCCCAGGCACTTCAAGGCTAAGCCACAACTGCGATCTTAGCTGTCTTAAGGTGCGGGGGATAGATGCGATACATTTGGGCGCGCGGGGTGGCAATGTCAGAAAAATTCTGGTGCAAGTAGAGGCCAAGTGGATAGTGATGCTTGGGACTATGTCACCCCGCGGTCTAAATGAGTCTCTCTCTTTCTCCTCCTTTTTATGATATGACAATATGAGTAGTTTGATCCTATATTACATGGTGAACCCCCTCATTCACCCTCACTGCGCCCGAGGGACACATTTGTCTACTCTGGGGTTCATTGTTATTTTTTATTTTTAATTGACACTCTGATCTTATGATTTTAATTTGGTTATTTTTCCAGTTTTTCTGTAGATAAAGTAACAACTTTTTCATTCTGTACCATTTTGGATCATTCCTTATCCATTCTTAATAACCGCGTGATGACGGATATTCCACATGAAGAATGAGAAAGTGAGGGGATAAGCAAAAGGAGAAGGACTTTCTGATGGACGATTTATAATTGATACTATGTTTTAAATGCATTTCCTGCTTTCCTTCCTTTGTTTAATCTGCATTACATATCTGATGCTCTTTGTGCTGTTCCCCTCCCCTTTCCACCTACGTGTTGCCTTGGAGCTCGTGCTGCTATCCCGCGACGTGGTGCGCATGCGCCGGCCCTCCTGTGGTCGGGCGCGCCCCCAGTTGTCTACATGACGTCCGCGCACGGTCGGGCACTTCCGCATTCCTTGCGGGGTGCCCGCGCGTGCGCAGTAGTTCCTGATGACTTAGGGGCGGCGCCTGACGCAGGATTTGGAAGGCGCATGCGCCGGTATGACGTCTCGGAGACACCCGCACATGCCCCCTTTACACGCGTCACCGGTCACGTGAGCGCTCACGCGATCGGCGCGAATGGTTTAAAAAGGTCCTTCATCCCCAGTAATACCACTGCCCCTTGAGAAAGCGGCCCTAGTTGCCGCGAAACGTGCGTCGGGGACGCATTTTCTATCCTTGTCCGACCACTTGAGGCTGCTATCATTGGTAAGAACACCAGTTTTTTCAGGGTCAACCATTTATGATGCATTTCCCCTGTCATTAAGACATTTAGTTATGAGAGGTTAC
The DNA here is from genome assembly GCF_046119375.1 of Phyllobates terribilis. NCBI lineage: Eukaryota > Metazoa > Chordata > Amphibia > Anura > Dendrobatidae > Phyllobates > Phyllobates terribilis. The sequence goes on along the minus strand of NW_027362763.1, from coordinate 371,279,614 downwards.
CTTCCCTCATTTTTGCCCTTGGGGAACCCTGTTTAAAATGTCCTGCTATTTGCTAAAATCTGTTAGCACTTGTAACTGTAACGGGTCTGGGAGGTGGAACCACAGAGCAACTATACAAAGGGGCAGTCCTTGTAAGGAAACGGGTGACACCCAGGGAAGGCAGGCAGGCAGTCACGGCTAGTGACGGGGACAGTCTCTGGGTAAGAGGGCAGGAGGTCACGGCAAGTGACGGGGACAGTCTCTGGGTAAGAGGGCAGGAGATCACGGCAAGTGACGGGGACAGTCTCTTGACAAGCGGGTGGTCACGGCAAGTCATGGCTAAGCCTCCAGGTAGGCCAGCAGGCAGGTAGCAGGTGAACGCTCCCAGGTGAGCGGGCGAGAGTCTCTGGACAAGTGGGTGGTCACAGCAAGTGACGGCTGAGCCTCCAGGTAGGCAAGCAGGCAGGTAGCAGGTGGACGCTCCCAGGTGAGCGGGCGAGAGTCTCTGGACAAGCGGGTGGTCACAGCACGTGACGGCAGAGCCTCCAGGTAGGCTAGCAGGCAGGTGGCAGGTGGACGCTCCCAGGTGAGCGGGCAAGATTTTCTGGACGGGCAGGTGGTCACAGCACGTGACGGCAGAGCCTCCAGGTAGGCTAGCAGGCAGGTAGCAGGTGAGCGCTCCCAGGTGAGCGGGCAAGAGACACTGGACAGGCAGGTGGTCACAGCACGTGACGGCAGAGCCTCCAGGTAGGCTAGCAGGCAGGTAGCAGGTGAGCGCTCCCAGGTGAGCGGGCAGACGGATCCATAGACAGACTGGCAGGCTGGTAGGCAGACTGTCGGACTGCGGGAATAACAGCAGATAGACATGAGTCAGGCAGGTATCAGACAGGAAACTGGCAGGTAGCTGGCAGGTAACTCGCAGGTAACTGGAAACGGGACCTGAGGGCTGAAGCAGAGTGATGAACTATGCTACAACATTGCTCGGGCACCTCCATTTTGGAGGAGGTGCCTTATATATGGAGAGATCCTCCGGCCATTGGCCGGGGACTCCTTAGGACGGCGCGCGCGGCCCCTTTAAGAGAGGGGGAGCGCGCGCGCGCGCACCCTAAGCACAGTGACCGGGGAGTAGCGCGCGCTGCCAACAGTGCGGGAGGAAGACGCCGGGCACGGAGCGGAGAGGTGAGGGCAACAGCGTCCCTGCCTAGCAGGAGGCAGGGACGCCGACGCTACAGTACCCCCCCTTTAGGCTCCCCCTTTTTTAGGCCAGACAGAAATTTACCAAGGATGAGAGGGGCATGGATGTTCTCCCGGGGCTCCCACGTTCTCTCCTCAGGACCAAACCCCTTCCAATCTACTAGAAAAAAGGTCTTTCCTCTTACCCTTTTGGTGGCCAGAATGTTCTCTACCTCAAACTCGTTTTCAGCGGAAACCGGAGCAGGAGGCGTACCTGTAGACTTAGAAAAAGAGTTAAGTACCACGGGTTTGAGGAGAGATACATGGAAGGAATTAAGGATCCGCAAGTTAGACGAGAGTTTCAATTTATAGGCCACCGGGTTGATCTGTTTGATAACCTCCAGTGGGCCGATGAATCGAGGCCCTAACTTGTAGGAAGGAACCTTGAGCCGGACATACTTGGACGAGAGCCAGACTTTATCTCCAGGCGGAATTGTGGAGGATCCAGGCGTTTTTTGTCAGCGTGTTTTTTCATCCGCTCGGACGACTGAAGGAGTGCGGATCGGGTACTCTCCAAATGGAGGAAAATTTGCTAACGAGAGATTCCGCAGCTGGATTGTCCACCGAGGTGGAGACGGGAAATGGGATCCGAGGATGCTGACCGAAGACTACAAAAAACGGGGATTTGGAGGAAGATTCGCTCTCGTGATTATTGTAAGAGAATTCGGCCCATGGCAGGAGATCCACCCAGTCTGAATGGTGGGCATTAACGAAGTGCCGGAGGTAACTGGTCAGGATCTGATTGATCCGCTCCACTTGACCATTGGACTGTGGGTGGTAAGCGGAGGAGAAGTCCAGGGTGACGTCTAGCAGCTTACATGTGGCTCTCCAGAAGCGTGAGGTGAACTGAACCCCACGATCCGACACGATGTGGAGGGGCAGGCCATGAAGACGGAAGATGTGGCGGATAAAGTCTTTAGCCAGCTCGGGTGCAGACGGGAGGCCTGGCAGGGGAATGAAATGAGCCATTTTGGAAAAGCGGTCAGCGACCACCCAAATGACCGTACAACCGGCAGAGACAGGGAGATCTGTTATGAAGTCCATAGCTATATGCTGCCAGGGGGCAGCAGGTACTGGAAGAGGAAGGAGGCGACCAGCTGGCAGGTGTCTCGGAACCTTGTTGTGGGCGCAGGACACACAGGCAGAAACAAAGTCTATTACGTCCTTGTGCAGGGTAGGCCACCAGTAGTGCCGGGTGATAAGCTGGAGGGTCTTTTTCTGACCGGCGTGGCCAGCTAGCTTAGACGAGTGACCCCAGTGTAGGATCTTCTCCCGATCAGGTACCGTTACGAACGTCTTACCGGGAGGGAGACGATTTAGGCTCACGGGGGCCACCTGCATTACTCTGGCGGGATCGATGATGTGTTTAGGTTCCTCCTCAAGATCAGACACCAGGAAGGATCAGGTCAAGGCGTTAGCTTTGATGTTTTTGTCAGCTGGGCGAAAATGAAGAACAAAATCAAAGCGATCAAAAAACAAGGACCACCGGGCTTGGCGCGGGTTAAGTCTCTGGGCACTCTGGAGGTAAGCCAAGTTCTTGTGGTCTGTGTAAATTATTACCGGGTGAAGAGCCCTCTCGAGCAGGTAACGCCACTCCTCCAATGCCAGCTTAATGGCCAATAACTCTCGGTCTCCTATAGAATAGTTGCGCTCAGAAGAGGAGAAGAGTTTGGAGAAGAAGCCGCAAGTTACCATTCTCCCGGAAGACGATTTTTGGGTAAGTACCGCTCCGGCTCCAGAGGAGGAGGCGTCAACTTCCAGGAAGAATTGCTTGTTGCCGTCCGGGCGATGCAGCACCGGGGCGGAAGAGAAAGCCTGTTTTAAGGAAAGAAAGGCTTCCTCTACTTCGGGCGGCCATTCTCTGGGATTAGTGCCCTTACGGGTGAGCGCAGAGATTGGGGCAGTCCGGGAAGAGAAGTGCGGTATGAAGAGGCGGTAGTAGTTGGCGAAGCCCAGGAACCGCTGAATAGCCTTCAACCCCTCTGGTCGAGGCCACTTCTCGATGGCAGACAGTTTCTCAGGATCCATTCGTAGGCCTGTCTGAGAAATTATGTAGCCCAAAAACGGAAGCGAGGTCTGCTCAAAGAGGCACTTCTCATATTTGGCGTAGAGGTGGTTCTGCCTGAGCCTGAGCAGGACCTGACGAACGTCCCTCCGGTGAGTCTGGAGATCCGGAGAGAAGACCAAGATGTCGTCCAGGTACACCACTACGCAGAAGTAGAGAAGGTCCCGGAAGATGTCATTGACCAACTCTTGAAAGACGGCGGGAGCGTTACAGAGACCAAAGGGCATTACCAGATATTCATAGTGGCCGTCCCGGGTGTTGAATGCCGTCTTCCATTCATCCCCCTGACGGATACGGACCAGGTTATAGGCCCCACGGAGGTCCAGCTTGGTGAAGATTCTAGCCCCCCTCAGACGGTCAAATAATTCCGGAATGAGCGGAAGGGGGTATTTATTCTTCACCGTTATCTGGTTAAGGCCTCTATAGTCTATACAGGGACGGAGAGAGCCGTCCTTCTTTTTAACGAAGAAGAAGCCTGCTCCCGCCGGGGAGGTAGATTTCCGGATAAATCCCTGGGCCAGATTCTCCTCAATATATTCAGACATAGACCGGGTCTCAGCAGCGGACAATGGGTAAATACGCCCACGGGGAGGAGTAGTGCCGGGTAACAGGTCGATTGGGCAGTCGTATGGTCTATGAGGGGGCAATGTCTCTGCCTCCTTTTTATTAAAGACGTCCGCATAAGACCAATAATGAATCGGAAGTCCAGGTAGATTAGCTGGGGTAGGAGAAGGACGGACAGGATGGACGGGAACTAAACAAGTCTTTTGGCAGTCCTGTCCCCAGCGAAGGACTTCTCCGGTCTGTCAATCAAGCACGGGTGCATGTCTCTGAAGCCAAGGTAGGCCTAGCAAGAGGGCGTGAGAGAGTCCAGGCAGAACATGAAAGAAGATGCTCTCAGAGTGCAACATTCCCACCTGCAGAGTAATGGATTCGGTGATGAGTTGGATGGGACGTGGTAAGAGGCCCCCATCCACGGCAGCGACAGATAAGGGTACAGCCAGAGGTTTGGTGGGAATGCGGTATTTTTCTACCAGGGACTGAGAAATGAGATTCCCGGCAGCTCCAGAGTCAAGTTGGGCTAGTTCAAAATAACGGTTCTCCCCGCAGATGATAGAGACCGACAGCAGCAGAGATGGAGAGGGTTTATTCTTGTCTAGGATGACCTCTCTGAGCGATCATAGACACAGGCGTTTCCCGACCTTCCCGGGCAGGTACGGATCCGGTGCTCCTTACAGCCACAGTAGAAGCAGCTCCCCTCAGCTCGGCGTAACTCTTGACGGGTTTTGACCATCTTGGTCTGGTCGACCTGAATAGATTCGGGTGAGTGCGCCTGGGGAGTAGCGGGAGAAGAGACAGGTTTCTGAAAGGTAGGGGCTAGACGTGGAAACCTCCTCTCACGGGTGACCTCTTTGGCGCGCTCCTGGAACCGGATGTCAATCCAGGTGGCAAGTGTTATTAAGTCGTCGAGAGTGGTAGGAATGTCCCGACCGGCGAGTTCATCTTTAATACGGCCGGACAGACCCTCCCAAAAGACAGACACCAGGGCGTCGTTATCCCAGGCCAGCTCCGAAGCAAGGGTACGGAACCATATGGCATATTGGCCCACGGTGAGATTTCCTTGATGGAGGCGTAGCAGAGATGATGCGGATGAGGTCTTCCGTCCGGGTTCGTCGAAGACTTTCCGGAAAGCCGTGAGAAAGGCTGGCAGGTCGGACACCAGGGGGTCTCCTCTCTCCCATAGAGGATTTAGCCAAGCCAGTGCCTCCCCCGTGAGATGGGACATAATGAAGGCTACTTTGGCCCGGTCGGAGATAAACTGGTGGGACAGGAGTTCAAAGTGCAGGGTGCACTGGTTTATGAAGCCCCGGACTTGAGCAGGATAACCTCCGAAGCGAGGAGGTGCAGAAAGCCGGGGTCCGGGGCAGGATGCCATGGTATTGGTGGGCAGCGGCGCTGCCGGGTTGCGAGTCATGACACTAGCGGTGGTTGCTGGTGGAGCAGTCAGAGTGTCCAGGCGAGAGTTGACATTCCGCAGGTGACTCAGGATGGACTCCTGTTGGGACCTCTGCCGGGACTGTTCATGACATAGGTCCGAGAGCGAGGGAGCTTGGGTGCCACCGGGTTCCATGGCCTGAGCAAACTGTAACGGGTCTGGGAGGTGGAACCACAGAGCAACTATACAAAGGGGCAGTCCTTGTAAGGAAGCGGGTGACACCCAGGGAAGGCAGGCAGGCAGTCACGGCTAGTGACGGGGACAGTCTCTTGACAAGCGAGTGGTCACGGCAAGTGACGGGGACAGTCTCTGGGTAAGAGGGCAGGAGGTCACGGCAAGTGACGGGGACAGTCTCTGGGTAAGAGGGCAGGAGATCAAGGCAAGTGACGGTGACTGTCTCTTGACAAGCGGGTGGTCACGGCAAGTGACGGGGACAGTCTCTGGGTAAGAGGGCAGGAGATCATGGCAAGTGACGGGGACAGTCTCTTGACAAGTGGGTGGTCACGGCAAGTGATGGCTAAGCCTCCAGGTAGGCCAGCAGGCAGGTAGCAGGTGAACGCTCCCAGGTGAGCGGGCGAGAGTCTCTGGACAAGCGGGTGGTCACAGCACGTGACGGCAGAGCCTCCAGGTAGGCTAGCAGGCAGGTGGCAGGTGGACACTCCCAGGTGAGCGGGCAAGATTTTCTGGACGGGCAGGTGGTCACAGCACGTGACGGCAGAGCCTCCAGGTAGGCTAGCAGGCAGGTAGCAGGTGAGCGCTCCCAGGTGAGCGAGCAAGAGACACTGGACGGGCAGGTGGTCACAGCACGTGACGGCAGAGCCTCCAGGTAGGCTAGCAGGCAGGTAGCAGGTGAGCGCTCCCAGGTGAGCGGGCAGACGGATCCATAGACAGACTGGCAGGCTGGTAGGCAGACTGTCGGACCGCGGGAATAACAGCAGATAGACACGAGTCAGGCAGATATCAGACAGGAAACTGGCAGGTAGCTGGCAGGTATCTGGCAGGTAACTGGAAACGGGACCTGAGGGCTGAAGCAGAGTGATGAACTATGCTACAACATTGCTCGGGCACCTCCATTTTGGAGGAGGTGCCTTATATATGGAGAGATTCTCCGGCCATTGGCCGGGGACTCCTTAGGACAGTGCACGCAGCCCCTTTAAGAGAGGGGGAGCGCGCGCGTGCGCGCCCTAAGCACGGTGACCGGGGAGGAGCGCGCGCTGCCAGCAGTGCGGGAGGAAGACACCGGGCACGGAGCGGAGAGGTGAGGGGAACAGCGTCCCTGCCTAGCAGGAGGCAGGGACGCCGACGCTACAGTAACATGCACACTGCACCTTATTTGATTGGTTTGGTCTGACTGTCTGTCAGCAATGCACTATGACGTGTGCCACCATATGGTCAGTCTAAGTATAACCCATTTAATCCTGACATTATTATGTACCTGAATAAATTATAATTATACAAAAATTTTCTACAATTTTGGTCAGGAATTTTTTGGTATAGTGCTTTCTCGTGTTTTCCCATGTGTTTTCCCATATATTTGAATTTTTTGGGTTCGATGCCCTAACTTTTTTCTATCTGAAAATTTATGCAAATTTGATCAAATATTTAATATCAGGGCAGGCTTTGTTCTGGCTGGATCGGATATTTCATTGTCTACCTTGCTTTTTGTGTTTTGTTTGAGTTATATATTTTTAAATGAATGTTTCAATATGTATACTTTTTTCTAAGCCATGATGACTCTGTTGTTCTCTCTTTAACTAATGTTGTTTTTGAGTCGGTATAGGAGGGTGTTCGGGGGGATGCTTTTCCCCCACTTACACCTCTCTTTTGACATTTGGGCTATTTTTCTAATTAGTGTATATAGCAGACTGCAGTGCATATAGCACAAGAGGCTTCATTCCAATTCTGCTTCTGCAAGATATTTCTATACAAAGGGCCAGGTCTCAGGGGCAGGAATACTTTTCTTTGGATCTTAATCCTCATTATTTGCTTAAAAAGCAATCCAGAGAACACCGTTTTTCTGCGCCATTTGCTTGTTGGCACTGCTGAATACACCCAGGTCCTTTCCATATTAGAGCGCTAGAAATCCAGCTATTTAAAACTGTGTTTTCTCTGTCAAACGGATCACATATATGCTGTCAGAAAACACTGCCATTTCTCGCCTCCATTAAAAATTTCCTTTAGTGTGTCAGTGAAGCAATTCACAGCAGTTTGCTGGTCAAACTACTTACTTACAGGCCAGTCAACAAAAAACAGGGATCCAGCAACAGACATTCAAATGAGAATCTGAATGTGTGTTAAAACTTCATGTTTATTAGAATTCCTTTAAAATCATGCTCTTAAAATTGTAGATCCAGGAGATTACGCGTTTTGAACAAAAATGTCCTTAGTCATAACAATAAGACATGGTTTTGACTAAGAACTAAGGACATTTTTGTTCGAAACACGTAATCCCCTGGATCTACAATTTTAACAGCATGATTTTAACCCCTTAAGCCCCGCGGGTGGTTTGCACATTAATGACCGGGCCAATTTTTACAATTCTGACCATTGTCACTTTATGAGGTAATTACTCTGGAACGCTTCAACGGATCCCCCTGATTCTGAGACTGTTTTTTCATGACATATTGTACTTCGTGATTGTGGAAAAATTTCTTCGATATCACTTGCGTTTATTTGTGAAAAAAACGAAAATTTGGCGAAAATTTTGAAAATTTTGCAATTTTCAAAATTTGAATTTTTAAGCCCTGAAATCAGAGCGATATGTCACACAAAAGAGTTAATAAATAACATTTCCCACATGTCTACTTTACATCAGCACAATTTTGGAACCAAAATTTTTTTTTGTTAGGGAGCTATAAGGGTTAAAAGTTGACCAGCGATTTCTCATTTTTCCAACAAAATTTACAAAACCATTTTTTTAGGGACCACATCACATTTGAAGTCACTTTGAGAGGTCTTTATGACAGAAAATACCCAAAAGTGACACCATTCTAAAAACTGCACCCCTCAAGGTGCTCAAAACCACATTCAAGAACTTTATTAACCCTTCAGGTGCTTCACAGGAATTTTTTGAATGTGGAAGAAAAAAATGAACATTTAACTTTTTTCACAAAAATGTTACTTTAGACCCAATTTTTTTTATTTTCACAGGGGTAACAAGAAAAAATGGACCGCAAAATTTGTTGTGCAATTTCCCCTGGGCACGCAGATACCCAATATTTGGGGAAAAAACACTGTTTGGGCGCACTGTAGGGCTCGGAAGGGAAGGAGCGCCATTTGACTTTTTGATTGTAAAATTTGCTTGAATAATTAGCGGACACCATGTTGCGTTTAGAGAGCCCCTGCGTGCCCAAACATTGGAGCTCCCCCACAAGTGACCCCATTTTGGAAACTAGAGCCCCCAAGGCACCTATCTAGATGCATAGTGAGCAGTTGCAACCCCCAGGTGCTTCACAAATTGATTCGTAAAAATGAAAAAGTGAAAAAAAAATCACTTTTTCATTGTTACGAATCAATTTGTGAAGCACCTGGGGGTTCCAACTGCTCACTATGCATCTAGATAGGTGCCTTGGGGGGTCTAGTTTCCAAAATGTGGTCACTTGTGGGGGAGCTCCAATGTTTGGGCACACAGGGACTCTCTAAATGCAACATGGTATCCGCTAACAAATTGAATGGAAAATCGGCTCAAATTGTTAGCGGACACCACATTGCGTTTGGAGAGCCCCTCTGTGCCCAAACTTTGGAGCTCCCCCACAAGTGACCCCATTTTGGAAACTAGACCCCCCAAGGCACCTTTCTAGATGCATAGTGTGCACTTGGAACCCCCAGGTGCTTCACAAATTGATTCGTAATAATGAAAAAGTGAAAAAAAAAACACTTTTTCATTTTTATGAATCAATTTGTGAAGCACCTGGGGTTTCAAGTGCTCACTATTCATCTAGATAGGTGCCTTGGGGGGTCTAGTTTCCAAAATGGGGTCACTTGTGGAGGAGCTCCAATGTTTGGGCACACAGGGACTCTCCAAATGCAACATGATATCCGCTAACAATTTGAGCCGACAATTTGTTAGCGGATATCATGTTGCATTTGGAGAGTCCCTGTGTGCCCAAACATTGGAGCTCCCCCACAAGTGACCCCATTTTGGAAACTAGACCCCCCAAGGCACCTATCTAGATTCATAGTGAGCACTTGGAACCCCAGGTGCTTCACAAATTGATTCATAAAAATGAAAAAGTGTTTTTTTTTTCACTTTTTCATTATTACGAATCAATTTGTGAAGCACCTGGGGGTTCCAAGTGCTCACTATGCATCTAGAAAGGTGCCTTGGGGGTCTAGTTTCCAAAATGGGGTCACTTGTGGGGGAGCTCCAAAGTTTGGGCACAGAGGGGCTCTCCAAACGCAATGTGGTGTCCGCTAACAATTTGAGCCGATTTTCCATTCAATTTGTTAGCGGATACCATGTTGCATTTAGAGAGTCCCTGCGTGCCCAAACATTAGAGCTCCCCCACAAGTGACCCCATTTTGGAAACTAGACCCCCCAAGGCACCTATCTAGATTCATAGTGAGCACTTGGAACCCCAGGTGCTTCACAAATTGATTCATAAAAATGAAAAAGTGTTTTTTTTTTCACTTTTTCATTTTTACGAATCAATTTGTGAAGCACCTGGGGATTCCAAGTGCTCACTATGCATCTAGATAGGTGCCTTGGGGGGTCTAGTTTCCAAAATGGGGTCACTTTTGGGGGAGCTCCAATGTTTGGGCACACAGGGGCTCTCCAAACGCAACATGGCGTCCGCTAACAATTTGAGCCGATTTTCCATTCAATTTGTTAGCGGACACCATGTCGCGTTTGGAGAGCCCGTGATGTGCCTAAACAGTGGAGCTCCCCCACAAGTGTCCCCATTTTGGAAACTATACCCCTCAAGGATTTTATTAAGGTGTATAGTGAACATTTTGAACCCAGAGGTACGGCACAGAATTTGTTTACATTAGGTCATCATATTGAATAAGTTGTCATTATTCTTGAGCGCAAGTGCTCGCTACTTGAGTTTGCATCGGGTGCTCAGGTATGCACCATGTACAGCGTGTGCTCGAGTGACATGCTCGAGTCCCTGCTCCGCACGTTTCACGGTTATTAGACACCCAAAAAAAAACATGCGGGGATCGCTCGTGCATGGCAGGCAATCCCCGTAAAGTTTTTTGGCTGTGAAGCAAATGGGGCAGAGACTCAAGCATGTCACTCAAATACCCACGATACTCAATGCATACCAGAGCACCCGATGCAAACTCAAGTAGCGAGCACTTGCTCTCAACACTAGTCGCCATATCGTCATCTTTTTTTCTTACTTTTGAAAAAAATCCCAACCCCAGCCCTAACCCTAGCACAACCCTAGCCCCAGCACAACCCTAGCCCCAGCACAACCCTAGCCCCAAACCCAGCCCTAACCCTAGCCCAATCCTAACCCAAGAGTTTATTTTTGACGCCGTTCCTTGTGCGGTATAAGTGATTAGACGACTTTATTCTTCGGGTCGGTGTGATTACAGCAATGCCAGAATCATATGGGGTTTTTATGACTGACAGCTGTCACACACTAAAAGACGCATTTTTTGTAAAATCTAGTTTTTGCATCGCCATATTTTGAGAGCTATAATTTTTCCAGATTTTGGCAGACAGTCATGTGACAGCTCGTTTTTTGCGGGATGACTTGACGTTGTTATTGGTGCCATTTTCAGGCACGTGACATTTTTTGATCGCTTTCTATTCCGATTTTTGGGAGGCAGAATAAACAAAAACTAACAATTCAGGAATTGTTTTTTTTTTTTTTTCTTTATTCTGTTCCGCGTGTGGTAAAATTGATGAGGTAGCTTTATTCTTCGGGTCAGTACGTTTACAGCGGTACCACATTTGTATCATTTTTCTATGTTTTGGTGCTTATACACAATAAAAGCTATTTTATAGAAAAAAATATTTTTTAGTATCGCTTTATTATGAGAGCTATAACTTTTTTATTTTTCAGCTCATGGAGCTGTATGGTGGCTTGTTTTTTGCAGGACGAGATGACGTTTTCAGCGGTATCATTTTTATTTATATGCGTCTTTTTGATCGCGTGTTATTCCACTTTTTGTTTGGCGGTATGGTGATAAAGCATTGTTTTTTGCTTGTTTTTTTTTTTTTTTTTTTTTACCGTGTTCACTGAAGGGGTTAACTAGTGGGACTGTTTTATAGGTCAGGTTGTTCCGGACGCGGCGATACCAAATATGTGTACTTTTATTGTTTTTTTTAAATTTTTTTTTATAATAATATTTATTGATGGGTACATTATATTTTTATTTTTGGTGTATTATTTTTTTTATTTTTTTATAATATTTTTGCACATATTTTTTTTTTTTTTCCACTTTCACACAATTTATACACTTTATTACTTTGTCCCACTCTGGGACTTTCACTTTTTTTTTTCTGATCGCCTGCATGGCACAGGAATGGAGCACCATCCCTATGCCATGAAGGCTGTCAGAAGTACACAGTGTGAAGATTGCTTGGAGATGCACTGCGCATGTCCAAGCAATCTTCCTGCTCTCTGGTGACCCGGATGTTGTCATGACGACATCGGGTCGTCATGGCAACACCCGGGAAGCCTTTGCAGACTGCGCTGGAAGCCGGAAGAGGAGGTGAGTATCGCCGATCACCTCCCCTTGCCCCCGCAATGCCGCGATCGACTTCGATCGCAGCATCGCGGGGGTTAATGTGCTGGGAGCGGTGCAGGACCGCTCCCTGCACATAGTACCGGGTGTCAGCTGTGACAATCAGCTGACACCCGGCGGCGATCGCGCCCGCACAGCCTGTGTGCGCGCGCGATCGCGATGACGTACTAATACGGGTCTGGCTCTTAAGTCCCAGGGCACAGACGCGTATTAGTACGTCAGATGTTATTAAGGGGTTAAAGGAATTCTAATAAACATGAAGTTTTAACACACATTCAGATTCTCATTTGAATGTCTGTTGCTGGATCCCTGTTTTTTGTTGACTGGCCTGTATGTAAGTAGTTTGACCAGCAAACTGCTGTGAATTGCTTCACTGACACACTAAAGGAAATTTTAGTGAAGCCGCTTTATCCGAGCACCATCCTGGAGTCCACACCCAAAGCCATAGGAATTCATCTAATGGTGAGCTGAAAAAACATTTTTTTTCTTTATATTGATATATATTGGAGTTACCTACAGGCAGGGTATTTAAAACTCTGTTTTCTCCATCACACGGATCACATATAAATTCGCTCCAAACTCAGTCATTTGTAGTGAGCGTGGAAGATACTGTCCTCCATTTAAAATGGGAAAGGCACGTGGCAAGGGACGGGGAACTGGATGTGATGGTAATGGTGCATGCAGAGGCCGAGGACAAGGCCGTGGGCGAGCCGAAATTGTGCCACAACAAACACCCACATCTTCTCGCCTGACCTTCCTGTCCCAATTTCTAGGGGACCGCAGCACACCACTATTAAACCCAGAGCAGTCAAAAGGTTGTTGGTTGGATAGCGGATAATACTTCCAGTCACTTAGCCACCACCACCCGGTCTTCCACACAGTCAAGTCTCAGTAGCCGCGAGTCTGGACCGCATATTCCTCACCCTGATCCTCCTTCCTCCCACCATGCCGAGTACCCAGAGACAACTGATCCCATACTTGAACACTCTGAAGAGCTGTTCACTCTTCCATTTATAGATTCGGGCCTCTCACCCAGTCCACTTGAAGCGGGGCAAGAGTAGATTGCGTGTAGCGATACCCAAATATTTGAGCAACCACGGTCACATGAAGGCGACTGTGGGAAAGTGTCACGAGGTGGACGATGATGAGATACAATTGCCAGAAAGTCAGGAGGAGGACCAGAGTGCGGAAGTGGAAGACGAGGTGATGGATGATATAGTAACTGACCCAACCTGGCAGGAGGACTTGCAGAGCGAGGGCAGCAGCACACAGGGGAAGGGAGGCAGAGCACCCCAACAGGCAGGAAGAAGCAGTGTGGTGGCCGCAGACAGAAGGCAGGCAACCATTCCCCCTAACACCAACACGAAGGAAGTTGCCAGTACAACTGTTAGGTCTTCCCGAGTCTGGTTGTTTTTTAAAGACTCTGCCGATAACCCCAAAAAGGCCATTTGCACCACCTACCAGGCCAGCATCAGCAGGGGTGGCAAAACTGCCAGCCTGACCACCACCAGCATGATCAGGCACATGGCAGCAAAGCATGCGACTTTGTGGGCCGAACCCCAAGGTCCAGGAACAGTGTCTCCAGGTGGCACCATTGCTTATTCCGCTGTTGTTCATGCCATCCAATCCCCTGTCTATGGTGAATGCAAAGAAGCCTCCTGCCCTGCACATTTCATTGCACACTCTCAAGTAGCAGCATCAGGATGCATGTCTATGTCCTTGTCCCAGCGCAGCGTTTAGTTGTCCATACCCCAGTCCTTGGAACGCAAGCGCAAATATGCAGTCAAAGCCCCACAGGCCACACTACTAAATACACACATTTCATGACTGATTGCGCTTGAAATGTTGCCTTTTATGCTCGTGGAGACGGGAGCATTCCGCAACCTGATGGCGGAGGCCGTCCCTCGGTACTCGGTCCCCAGCCGCCACTATTTTTCCCGGTGTGCCATCCCCGCATTACACAAGCACCTGTCCAAAAACATTAGCCATGCTCTCAACAACGCAGTTACCAAGAAAGTCCACCTAACTACGGGCACGTGGACAAGTGCTTGTGGGCCGGAACGATACAGCTCGCTGATGGCACACTGGGTTAACATTGTGGAAGCCGGGACCCAGTCGGACCTTGGTACGGAACACGTCCTCCCGACGCCAAGGATTGCAGGCCCTAGGTCAATCAGGGTTGCCCCCATGGTCTACAGCTCGTGCACCTCATCCTCCTCAGCCTCCTCCTCCTCTTCAGCCTCCATCTCCGAAATGACCACATCAGTCACAAGCTGGAAACACTGCAGCACTGCTTTGGCCAAGCGGCAACAGGCTGTGCTGAAGTTAATATGCTTAGGTGACAAACCGCGCAATGCTGAAGAGTTGTGGACAGCTCTGAAAGAGCAGGCAGATCTGTGGCTCACACCGCTGAACCTACAGCCATGCATGGTGGTGTGTGACAATGGCCGGAACCTGGTGGCGGCTCTGAGGCGAGGCGAGCTCACACATGTACCATGCCTGGCCCATGTGCTTAACCTCATGGTTCAGCGGTTTCTCAAATCCTACCCGGAGCTGCCGGATCTGCTTGTTAAAGTATGCCACCTGTGTGCCCATTTTAGAAAGTCATCTACAGCTTCCGCCGCCCTTGCCGTGTTTCAGCAGCGTTTGGAGCTTTCGGCTCACAGACTGGTGTGTGATGTCCCCACGCAGTGGAACTCTACATTGCAGATGTTGGGAAGGATTTTTGAGCAGAAGAGGGCAGTTGTTGAGTACCAGCATAAACAAAGGCTGTCCGTATTCGGTTCAGACTCCACACATAAGACCCCAGGAGTGGACATGGATGTCAGACATATGTACCATCCTCCAAAACTTTGAGGACTCCACCAAGATGGTGAGCGGCGATGATGCCATAATTAGCATCACCATCCCGCTTCTCTGTCTTCTGAAGTGCTCTCTGCTCACAAGCAAAGAGGATGCATTGCAGGCGGAGCACGATGAGATTGAGCAAGGAACCCTACAGGGTGATTACACACAGCCAAGCCTCATCTCATCCCAACGTGGATTGGGTGACAATGAGGAAGAGGAGGAGGAGGAAAGACAGGAGCAAGTTTCATGCACTATAGACGGTACTACCTGCACAGCTGTCATACCGTCTGTTCAGTGTGGATGGCCAGAGGACAGAGAGGAGGAGGAGAGCATGGTCAGTCATCCTCTTGGTGAGGACACGGAAGTCTTGCCTGTTATTAGTCTGGCACGCATGGCTGAGTTTATGTTACACTGCCTTTCCCATGACCCTCGCGTTCCTAAAATTTTGAGTGACAGTCATTACTGGTTGGTGACACTTCTAGACCCATGTTACAAGGAGAACTTTATATTATTATTATATTTTTATAGCGCCATTTATTCCATGGCGCTTTACATGTGATAGGGATATACATAGCAAAAACATTTACATAATCTTAACAAAACGAGTCAGCGACTGGTACAGGAGGAGCGAGGACCCTGCCTGCGAGGGCTCACATTCTACAAGGGATGGGTGAGGATACAGTAGGTGGGGGTAGAGGAGGTCATGCAGTAATGTGGTGGAGCGGTGGTTACTGCAGGTTGTAGGCTTGTCGGAAGAGGTAGGTCTTCAGGTTTCTTTTGAAGGCTTCCATGGTAGGCGAGAGTCTGATGTGTTGGGGTACAGAGTTCCAGAGTAAGGGGGATGCATGGGAGAAATCTTGTATACGATTGTGGGAAGAGGAGATAAGAGTGGAGTAGAGAAGGAGATCTTGGGAGGATCGGGGGTTGCGTGCAGGTAAGTACCGGGAGACTGGGTCACAGATGTATGGAGGAGACAGGTTGTGGATGGCTTTGTATTCCATGGTTAGGGTTTTGAACTGGAGTCTCTGGGCAATGGGGAGCCAGTGAAGGGATTGACAGAGGGGGGAGGCCAGGGAATAGCGGGGGGACAGGTGGATTAGTCGAGCAGCAGAGTTTAGGATAGATTAGAGGGGCGCAAGAGTGTTGGAAGGGAGGCCACAGAGCAGGAGGTTTCAGAAGTCCATGCGGGAGATTATGAGGGCATGCACTAGTGTTTTTGCAGAGTCTTTGCTGAGGAATGCACGGATCAGGGAGATATTTTTGATTTGGAGTCGGCAGGAAGTGGAAAGGGCTTGGATATGTGGTTTGAAGAAGAGATCAGAGTCCAGGGTTACCCCAAGGCAGCGAGCTTGTGGGACTGGGGAGAGTGAACAGCCATTGACGTTGATGGATAGGTCAGATGGGGGATATGAATGAGAGGGTGGAAAGATGATGAACTCTGTTTTATCCATGTTGAGTTTTAGAAATCTGGCAGAGAAGAAGGATGAGATGGCGGACAGACATTGTGGGATTATTATATCTCTTATTCCTGAGGCGGACAGGTGTACAAAAATGTGTCAGTACCAGAAGGCTCTTGTTACGGAGCTATTAAAAAAATTCCCATCTGAAAACGCTGGTGGCAGAGGGCACACTTCGTTGGACAACCAAGGAGTACAGGAGAGAGACACAACTTCAATGCAGCAGAGGCAGGGGAACACTGTCAAAGTTCTGGGAGAGTTTTCTCAGACCCTCTAATCGCACAGGCCCTGAGGCGTGGGGTACTCTCACAAGGAGTGCAAAGTTTGGGAAGATGCTGAGGGTGTACCTTGCCGACCGTATCAACATTCTCCGTGATTCCTCTGTGCCTTATAATTATTGGGTATCCAAGCTGGATATGTGGAATGAACTGGCTCTCTATGTCTTGGAGGTCCTGGCCTGCCCTGCCGCCAGCATTTTATAAGAGCGGGTTTATAGTGCAGCTGGTGGAATTATAACTGATAAGTAGTGTTGAGCATTCCGATACTGAAATATTGGGTATCGACCGATATTCGCGATATCGGAGTTCCGATACTGAGTTCCGATACTTTTAGAATATCGCATACCGGAATCGTAAGTTCCCATAATGCCTGCGCTCTGCAGTGTCTCTGAAGGATGACAAGCTGGATGGCAGCGCTCAGCTTACTGTACTTGTCATTTAGTGTTAAAGGATTTATTAAAAAAAATAATAGTGTTTTCATGCACCGTCTCTTTAAAAAAGCCGGCCGGCAATTCAGCATCGGTACCCCACAATTTAGAATAGAAAGAATAGAGCATCACACATAGATTAGATACATAGAAACATGTCAGTCACGTATATAAGAAGTATAGTGATAGTGTTGATTACTGTACTTGTCATTTAGTGTTAAAATAAAGGATTTATTAAAAAAAAATTGGCGTGGGGTTCCCCGTAATTTTAGGCTCTAGCGGAGGTTAAGCAGACGGCTGGGGCAGATGTTTGAAGCCTGGGAAGGGTGTAATACCCACGGAGCTTCCCATGCTACTAATATCAGCCCCCAGCTGAATACCTAGCCTTTACTAGCTATTAAAATGGGGGACCCCCAAAAAAATGACGTGGGGTCCCCCCTATTTTAATAACTAGCAAAGGCTAGGCAGACAGCTGGGGGCTGATATTAATAGCCCAGGAAGGGTGCCATGAATATTGGCCCCCTCCCAGGCTAGAAACACCAGCCGTCAGCCGCCCCAGAAATGGTGCATCCATAGGATGCGCCAATTCTGGCACTTAGCCTCGCTCTTCCCACTGCCCTGTAGCTGTGGCAGTGGGGTAATAGGGCTGGGGTTGATGTCAGCTTATGATGCCAGCTGACATCAAGCCCAGGTTAGTAATGGAGAGGCGTCTATAAGACACCCCCATTACTAACCCCATAGTCAAAGTTAAAAAAAAACACAAACACCCAGAATAAAGTCCTTTAATTGAAATAAACACGCAATTCTTTATTGTTCTAAATTAAACCATACTTACCATCACGCCAATTCCAGCTGAAGCCAATGTCTTCTGCAATAAAAGTAAATAGTGTTGAGCGAGCACTAAAATGCTCGGGTGCTCGAAGCTCGAGCCGAGCTCGCCGTGATACTCGGGTGCTCGACCCAAGCAACGAGCTCAATGTTAGTCTATGGGAGTCTCGAGCATTTTTGCGGTGGCACCCCCGGCAGCCTTTTAAAAGCCTAACAAGTGCCCAAAACGATAGTGACAGTGCTAAAATGACATGGGGACAGCATGGGGATCGCCGCAGGAAGCATTTCTGACCCCCAGGTCACTTCTGTCAACAACGTGGTCAGAGGTATTAAGCCACTTTTACAGGCTCACAATAAAACGTTCAAAAACGAAAGTGAAACTTTTTTCCTGTGAAATATGTTAAGGAACATCCTTTCCAGGGTAAAGACTTGTGTATAAGTTTAAATAAATGACCAAAAACAAAAATACTCCTCCACACCTTCGACTATGTTCACAAGTAGCATTTTTTATGCGTTTTTGCACTTTTGTATTGCTTTCAACTATGACAAATGCATTCACCGTGAAATGTCATTTTAACATTTTACAACCTTATCTGGCCATGTGCTGTGTGACACATGCATAAAGTGCTGAAAAGACAAGGGAACAGCATGGGGAAGACCCCTGGAAGCATCTCTGACTCCCAGGTCACTGTCTAAAAGTGTGCCCATCATAAGTGATCCTTACCGCATCAGAAGATGCAGACTTGCAACTATCCCCATGCAAGTTCTAGTCCCAGGGCAGAGTTCAATTGTACCTCCCCCATTCCTTGCAATACAAGCTCAAGTATGCAGCCTGCCACCCATCCACCCCCAGGCTGCAATACCATACTGCTTGCTTGCTTGAACTTGAAATTGGGCCTTTTAGGCATGTGGAGGCGGAATCTGGCCACCACGTCATGGCTGTGTTGGCGGCCTGGAATCCATACTCAGTCCCCAGCCGCCCGGCGGCCGGGTGTCCATACTCGGTCCCCAGCCGCCCCGCGGCCGGGTGTCCACACATGGTCCCCAGCCGCCTGAGGGCAGCCGGGTGTCCATAAACGGTCCCCAGCAGCCCCTATTTCTCCTTGAAACATCCCCCCACACACTTTTCTTAGCCCGGCCTGCTTTAGGCAGCATTGGACGAGCCCACCAGAGAACCAGACTCCTCCGGTGGGCCCTGACTTCTCCATCGGTGGAGTTGAGAGTGCCAAGGTGAGGAGCATGATGATGATGACAGAAGTTATCATCTGCTATGTTTTCTTTTAATGCAAGTGTAAGTGTGCAGCCTGCCACCCACCCACCCCCAGACTGCAATTCCATACTGCTAGCTTGCACTTGAAATGGGACCTTTTAGTTTGGAGGAGGCCAAAGCTGGCCGTTACCTCATGGCTGCTTCGGCAGCGAGGTATCCATACTCAGTCCCCAGCCGCCCATATTTGTCCTGGTGTGCCTTATACATAAGATTAAGCGCGTATACCAAAACATTACCTGTGCCCTCCCCAGTGCATTTAGTGGGAAGGAGAGCCTATTCCGCTGTAGTGTGTGCATGCCAAACCCCTGTTCATGGTACATGCAAAGATGCCTCCCACCTTGCACCTGTCGTTGCAGACTTGCAACTATCCCCATTCAAGTCCTTGTCCCAGGGTAGTGTTCAATTGTACCTCTCCCATTCCTTGCAATGCAAGCGCAAGTATGCAGCCTGCCACCCACCCACCCCCAGGCTGCAATATCATACTGCTTGCTTGCACTTTAAATTGGGCCTTTTAGGCATGTGGTGGCGGAATCTGGCCACCATGCCATGGCTGTGTCGGCGGCCGGGTATCCATACTCAGTCCCCAGCCGCCTGGTGGCCGGGTGTCCCCGCTTGCTCCCCAGCCTCCAGGGGGTGGCCGGGTGTCCATACTCGGTCCCCAGCCACCCCTATTTGTCCCGGTAACTTTTCCCACACTTTTCTTAGCCTGGCCTGCTTTAGGGCAGCATTGTCCGAGCCCACCGGACTATCAGACTCCTCCGGTGGGCCCTGGCCTCTCCATCAGGGGAGTTGAGAGTGCCAAGGTGAGGAGCATGATGAGGATGATAGAAGTTAGCATCTGCTTTGTTTTGTTGTAATGCAAGCGCAGGTATGTAGTAGCGGCTAGGCCTGAGGTGGTCAGCGTTTTGGCGCATATCCTACCTCCTCCGAGGATTGCTGGATGTTTTCTTGCTACTATTCAAGTTCTATGACTCCCGTTAAAACAAAGCTTCAGGTGATAAATGATGGATGAGGTAGTGGCAAAGGAGAAAGAGCAGGAGGAACAGGAACCATTCACATCAATATCAGGCCAGTCAACCAGATATGTCTTGTAGGATATGTTTCTGTAACAAAAGGAGCGGTTCGGCTACACAGTTATAGGGCATACAGTGAGTGCAATGCCTACCAAAAATTTCGAGGCACTCCAATGCCCCTTGGAAATGACATGGAGGTCAGAGGGCGTTAACTAAACCTTTTTTTCCCTTTATAGCAACTGGGTCTCCCGTGCACTGTTGGCCTAAGCAGTGAATGGAAGGCTTTCCAAAAATTATGAGGAACTGCAATGCCCCTTACAAGAGCCATGTGTGGCACCCCAGGGGTCTGGTCACCACAGTAATAGAGATATTACGTCGGAGAGCAAGTGGGAGGTTTCCTGGTCAGGATCCCTTAAACATGCAACATCCTCCTGCCCCAATCCTGGGAGGGGAGAATTCTGCCCTTATAAACTGGATCTGGGGCGGGGTTGAGTGAGTCAGAGAACAGTCAGAGTCAGAGTGAGAGCAAGTGAAAGTAACAGCAAGGAGCTCTGTAGGAGCTAGGAGCTAAAGACCAGGGGCTGGAAGCTGAGCAGAGCTCGCCCTGGCAGAAGACAATAGGAACTGGACACAGGAGTCCGAAGCTGTGAGGACTTATATATCCAGCAGCAGAAACCAGCCGGCAGGTGATTTCAGGTCCTCTGGCCAAAGAAGTCCGGAGGCTCAGTCACAAGCAAGGGACCAGCACCGCCGTCGTGGAGCGGAGGCTAACAGAAGGCCCCAAGTCACCAGCCATACGGGTGAGCACTACACGGTACACTCAGGGACGCGGGCTACTTCTACCCGCTTACCGCAAGGTAGACAGGAAGAGTGCAGACAGACGGGGAGGCCTACACCTCCACCTGGCCAGGGGAACTCCTGCATGCTCACAGACTGACCAGGCCTCTTATGCTAGCCAGTACTCCCGGGAGGGTCTACCTTATAATCATCAGTAAAGACCCTGAACTGCTGCCCTCGTGCACCATCACCCCCATCATCCACACTCACTGCCCTGAGGCTATACTCCTCCCGAGGGGAGTTATCCCATTCTATGCTGCGCAAACAACACCAGCCTCAGCGGTCTGCCTCACAGCAGTGGTACTCCCTGACCGCAATCCACGGGTGGCGCAGTCGGACAATTAACCTCAAAACCTAAGAAAGACTGCCACTGGTTTGACCAGCCTGAGCCACGGGACCGGGTCACCGCCACGGAGACTACAGACCCCAGAGACCCGCCACCGGGTATCCCACACACGTGTACACACGGCCCAGGGGGCGCGTCACATGCAGTACAGCATATTACAAACATAAGTCCCATTATTGGGGAATGGGTGTCCCATGGTATTTGCTTATGCTTTCCAAGCAAAAGCTGCCAAAAATTAGGACGGAGAAACTTGCAATGTCCCTTACAAGAGCCATGCAGTACAGCATATTACAAACATAAGTCCCATTATTAGAGAGAGGGAGTCCCATGGTATTTGCTTATGCTTTCCCAGCAAAAGCTGCCAAAAATTAGGACGGAACAACTTGCAATACCCCTTACAAGAGCCATGCAGTACTGCATATTACAAACATAAGTCCCATTATTGGGGAGTGGGTGTCCCATAGTATTTGCTTTTGCCTTGCAAGCAAAAGCTGCCAAAAATAAGAACGGAGGAACTAGCAATGCTGGCACCCTGATGGTATAGTGGTGGTGGAGGCTAAGGATAAGGAGAAGAAGATTAAACAGCCGAAACGAGGAAGCGTATACCCATGTGTTGGTGTGAAGCGGTGCATGTGAATACACCTCCCGAAATAACACAGTAGATTTGACTTTTTGCTACTCTGCTGTCATTTGGTGGTGATGAGAAGTCTGGCCCAATCCAGCCCTTGTTCATTTTGATAAGGGTCAGCTTGTCAGCATTGTCAGTTGACAGGCGAGTGCGCTTATCAGTTATAATTCCCCCAGCGGCACTAAAAACACGCTCCGATAACACGCTAGCGGCAGGGCAGGCCAGGACCTCTAAGGCGTACAGAGCGAGTTCATTCCAAGTGTCCAGCTTGGATACCCAATAATTAAAAGGCACAGAGGAATCACGGAGGACGCTGGTACGATCGGCAAGGTACTCCCTCATCATCTTTTGAAACTTTCCACTCCTTGTGAGAGTACCCCGCGCCTCAGGGCCTGTAAGCTGGGCGGGTCTCAGAAAACTGTCCCAGAACGTTGACAGTGTTCCCCTGCTTCTGCTGGATTGGAGTTGCATCTCTCTCGCCTGTACGCCTTGGTTGGGCAACGAACTGTGACCTCTGCCGCTAGCGTGTTCAGATGGGAATTTTTTTAAGAGTTCTGCAGCAAAGGCCTTCTGGTATTGCCCCATCTTTGTAGACCTCTCCACCTCAGGAATAAGAGAGTGAAAGTTCTCCTTGTAGCGGGGGTCTACAAGTGTCACCAACCAGTAATGACTGTCACCCAACATTTTGACAACGCGAGGGTCACGGTTAAGGCAGCTAACATAAAGTCAGCCATGCTTGCCAGACTGGTAACAGGCAAGATTTCCGTGTCCTCACCAAGATGACGACTGACCATGCTCTCCTCCTCCTCCTCCTCTTCCTCCTCCCCCCTGTCCTCAGGCCACCCACGCTGAACCGACGGTATGACACTTGTACAGGTACTACTGTCTACAACGCATGATAGCAGCTCCTGTTCTTCCTCCTCCTCCTCCTCTCCCTCATTGTCCCCCAATGCACGTTGGGATGAGATGAGGCTGGGCTGTATGTAATCGCCCGCTACGGCTTCTTGATCCATCTCATCATACTCTGGCTGCAATGCCTCCTCTTTAATTCTCTGCAGAGAGCATTGCAAAAGACAGACAAGCGGGATGCTGACACTAATGATGGCGTCATCGCCACTCACCATCTTGGTGGCCTCCTCAAAGTTTGTCAGGATGGTACATATGTCAGACATCCAGGTCCACTCCTGAGGTCTTATGTGTGGAGTCTGACCTGAATATCGACGGCCTTGTTGCAGCTGGTACTCCACAACTGCTCTCTTCTGCTCACAAATCCTTTGCAACATGTGGAGGGTAGAGTTCCAACGTGTGGGGACTTCACACACCAGTCGGTGTGCCGGAAGCTGCAAACGCTGCTGCAACACAGCAAGGGCGGCGGAAGCTATAGCCAACTTGCAAAAATGAGCTGACAGGTGGCGTACTTTCACGAGCAGATCTGGCAACTCGTGGTACGATTTAAGAAACCGCTGAACTACGAGGTTAAGCACATGAGCCAGGCATGGTACGTGTGTGATCTCACATCGCCTCAGAGCCGCCACCAGGTTACGGCCATTGTCACACACGACCATGCCGGGATGTAGGTTCAGTGGTCTCAGCCACAGATCTGCCTGCTCTTTCACAGCTGTCCACAACTCACAAGCAGTGTGAGGTTTATCACCTAAGCTTATGAGTTTCAGCACAGCCTGTTGCCGCTTGGCTGAGGCAGTATTGCAATGCTTCCAGCTTGTAACTGATGTGGTGATATCTGAGATGGAGGCTGAACATGAGGAGGAGGAGGAGGAGGATGCGCAGGAGCTGTACACTGTGGGGGCAACTCTGACTGACATAGGGCCCGCAATCCTCAGTGTGGGGAGGATGTGTTCCGTCCCAAGGTCCGACTGGGTCCCGGCTTCCACTATGTTTACCCAGGGTGCCATCAGAGAGATGTACCGTCCCTGGCCACAAGCACTTGTCCACGTGTCCGTTGTCAGGTGGACTCTCCCAGTAACTGCGTTGTTGAGGGCACGGCAGATGCTTTGGGACACGTGCTTGTGTAGTGCGGGGATGGCACACCAGGCAAAATAGTGTCGGCTGGGGACCGAGTACCGAGGGACGGCCACCGCCATAAGATTGTGGAAGGATTCCGTCTCCACCAGCCTAAAAGGCAGCATTTCCAATGCAAGCAGTCGTGAAATGTGTGAATTTAGGACTGTGGCCTGTGGGGCATTAGCTGTGAATTTCCGCTTTCGTTCAAAGGTCTGGGATATGGACAATTGAATGCTGCGGTGGGACGTGGACGTGGACGTTGATGCTGTTTCTTGAGAAACTGCCATAACAAGTGAAGACTGAGAGGAGGGGGCATCTTTACATGCAGTATGGACAGGGGATTGCCTTGCACACACAACAGGGGGTTCTATTGCACGCACAACAGTGGAAGAAGCAGTGGTGACACCCGCTGACACTGGTCGTGGACCCTGGGTTTCGCCCCACAAAGTTGGGTGATTTGCTGCCATGTGCCTGATCATGCTGGTGGTGGTCAGGCTGGTAGTTTTGTCACCCCTGCTGATGCTGGCATGGCAGGTGGAACATATGGCCTTTTTGGGGTTATCAGCAGAGTCTTTAAAAAAATTCCAGACTCTGGAAGACCTACCGGTTGTACTGGCAACGTCCCTCGTGTTGGTGTTACGGGGAACAGTTGCCTGCCTTCTGTCTGAGGCCACCACACTGCTTCTTCCTGCCTGTTGGGGTACTCTGCCTCCCTCCCCCTGTGTGCTGCTGGCCTCACTCTGCATTTCCTCCTTCCCCGTTGGGTCAGTTAATAGATCATCCACCACCTCCTCCTCTTCCACTTGCGCACCACGATCCTCCTCCTCACTTCCTGGTAATTGTGTCTCGTCATCGTCCACCTCTTGTGACAGATTGCCAACGTCGACTTCCTGTGGCCATGGCTGTTCAAATATTTGGGCATCGCAACATGGGATCTCCTCTTACACCACTTCAAGCGTATCAGGCGAGGGGGCCAAATATGGAAATGGACCAGTGAACAGCTCTTCAGAGTGTCCAAGTTTGGGATCACTTGCTGTCTGACGACACTCGGCATGGTGGGAGGAAGGAGCATCAGGGTGAGGAGGAGTATGCGGTCGAGACTCATGGCTACTAAGAGTTGACCGTGTGGAAGACAGACCGGAGGTGGTGGTGCCCAGGTAACTGGAAGTATTATCTGCTATCCAATTAATAACCTGTTCACACTGATCTTTTCTCAATACTGGTGTTGTTCTGTGCTTTCCTAGTGATTCGGTCGAGAAGTGGGAGCGAGAAGATGTGGCTGTTGGTTGTGGAACATTTTCACCTTGGCCACGGCCCCGTCCTCTGCACGAACCATCACCAGAACGTCCACTTCCACGTCCCTTGCCACGCGCCTTGCCCATTGTAAATGAAGTAAAATAGCTTACACTTGCACTATCAATGGAAAAAGGGTAATAAAGAGTAGATTAGAACCGTGGAAGAGGAAAACCACAGTTATTGTTTACTGGGGTATACCACACTTTTTTAAATAGAGATATTTGCGGCTGAACAGTGAGTGACACACTCAAACTGCTTTTTTTTTAGATACCAAAGGCCCAAAACTGGATAGTACAGCGATTTGACCCGTGGAACTGCGAAACCACACGGGGATGTCGGGCCTACACAAGACTATTTTCAACAGATATATTTTTGTGTCACAACAGTCAGGTGACACTACTGTTTTTCTTTACGGAAAAAACTACCAAAAGCTGAATAATAGAGATTTTTTACCGTGGGATGGCAAAACCACAGTTATTGTTTACTGGGGTATACCACACTTTTTTAAATAGAGATATTTGCGGCTGAACAGTGAGCGACACACTCAAACTGCTTTTTTTTTGAATACCAAAGGCCCAAAACTGGATAGTACAGCGATTTGACCTGTGGAACTGCGAAACCACACTGGGATGTCGGGCCTACACAAGACTATTTTCAACAGATATATTTTTGTGTCACAACAGTCAGGAGACACTACTGCTTTTCTTTATGGAAAAAACTTCCAAAACCTGAATAATAGAGATTTTTTAACGTGGGATGGCAAAACCACAGTTATTGTTTACTGGGGTATACCACACTTTTTTAAATAGAGATATTTGCGGCTGAACAGTGAGCGACACACTCAAACTGCTTTTTTTTTAGATACCAAAGGCCCAAAACTGGATAGTACAACGATTTGACCCGTGGAACTGCGAAACCACACTGGGATGTCGGGCCTACACAAGACTATTTTCAACAGATATATTTTTGTGTCACAACAGTCAGGAGACACTACTGTTTTTCTTTACGGAAAAAACTACCAAAACCTGAATAATAGAGATTTTTTGCCGTGGGATGGCAAAACCACAGTTATTGTTTACTGGGGTATACCACACTTTTTTAAATAGAGATATTTGCGGCTGAACAGTGAGCGACACACTCAAACTGCTTTTTTTTTAGATACCAAAGGCCCAAAACTGGATAGTACAGCGATTTAACCCGTGGAACTGCGAAACCACACTGGGATGTCGGGTCTACACAAGACTATTTTCAACAGATATATTTTTGTGTCACAACAGTCAGGAGACACTACTGTTTTTCTTTACGGAAAAAGCTACCAAAAGCTGAATAATAGAGATTTTTTACCGTGGGATGGCAAAACCACAGTTATTGTTTACTGGGGTATACCACACTTTTTTAAATAGAGATATTTGCGGCTGAACAGTGAGCGACACACTCAAACTGCTTTTTTTTTAGATACCAAAGGCCCAAAACTGGATAGTATAGTGATTTGACCCGTGGAACTGCGAAACCACACTGGGATGTCGGGCCTACACAAGACTATTTTCAACAGATATATTTTTGTGTCACAACAGTCAGGAGACACTACTGTTTTTCTTTACGGAAAAAACTACCAAAAGCTGAATAATAGAGATTTTTTACCATGGGATGGCAAAACCACAGTTATTGTTTACTGGGGTATACCACACTTTTTGAAATAGAGATATTTGCGGCTGAACAGTGAGCGACACACTCAAACTGCTTTTTTTTTAGATACCAAAGGCCCAAAACTGGATAGTACAGCGATTTGACCCGTGGAACTGCGAAACCACACTGGGATGTCGGGCCTACACAAGACTATTTTCAACAGATATATTTTTGTGTCACAACAGTCAGGAGACACTACTGTTTTTCTTTACGGAAAAAACTTCCAAAACCTGAATAATAGAGATTTTTTAACGTGGGATGGCAAGACCACAGTTATTGTTTACTGGGGTATACCACACTTTTTTAAATAGAGATATTTGCGGCTGAACAGTGAGCGACACACTCAAACTGCTATTTTTTTAGATACCAAAGGCCCAAAACTGGATAGTACCGCGATTTGACCCGTGGAACTGCGAAACCACACTGGGATGTCGGGCCTACACAAGACTATTTTCAACAGAGATATTTTTGTGTCACAACAGTCAGGAGACACTACTGTTTTTCTTTACGGAAAAAACTACCAAAATCTGAATAATAGAGATTTTTTGCCGTGGGATGGCAAAACCACAGTTATTGTTTACTGGGGTATACCACACTTTTTTAAATAGAGATATTTGCGGCTGAACAGTGAGCGACACACTCAAACTGCTTTTTTTTTAGATACCAAAGGCCCAAAACTGGATAGTACAGCGATTTGACCCGTGGAACTGAGAAACCACACTGGGATGTCGGGCCTACACAAGACTATTTTCAACAGATATATTTTTGTGTCACAACAGTCAGGAGACACTACTGTTTTTCTTTTCGGAAAAAACTACCAAAACCTGAATAATAGAGATTTTTTACCGTGGGATGGCAAAACCACAGTTATTGTTTACTGGGGTATACCACACTTTTTTAAATAGAGATATTTGTGGCTGAACAGTGAGCGACACACTCAAACTGCTTTTTTTTTAGATACCAAAGGCCCAAAACTGGATAGTACAGCGATTTGATCCGTGGAACTGCGAAACCACACTGGGATGTCGGGTCTACACAAGACTATTTTCAACAGATATATTTTTGTGTCACAACAGTCAGGAGACACTACTGTTTTTCTTTACGGAAAAAGCTACCAAAAGCTGAATAATAGAGATTTTTTACCGTGGGATGGCAAAACCACAGTTATTGTTTACTGGGGTATACCACACTTTTTTAAATAGAGATATTTGCGGCTGAACAGTGAGCGACACACTCAAACTGCTTTTTTTTTAGATACCAAAGGCCCAAAACTGGATAGTATAGTGATTTTACCCGTGGAACTGCGAAACCACACTGGGATGTCGGGCCTACACAAGACTATTTTCAACAGATATATTTTTGTGTCACAACAGTCAGGAGACACTACTGTTTTTCTTTACGGAAAAAACTACCAAAACCTGAATAATAGAGATTTTTTGCCGTGGGATGGCAAAACCACAGTTATTGTTTACTGGGGTATACCACACTTTTTTAAATAGAGATATTTGTGGCTGAACAGTGAGCAACACACTCAAACTGCTTTTTTTTTAGATACCAAAGGCCCAAAACTGGATAGTACAGCGATTTGACCCGTGGAACTGCGAAACCACACTGGGATGTCGGGTCTACACAAGACTATTTTCAACAGATATATTTTTGTGTCACAACAGTCAGGAGACACTACTGTTTTTCTTTACGGAAAAAACTACCAAAAGCTGAATAATAGAGATTTTTTACCGTGGGATGGCAAAACCACAGTTATTTTTTACTGGGGTATACCACACTTTTTTAAATAGAGATATTTGCGGCTGAACAGTGAGCGACACACTCAAACTGCTTTTTTTTTAGATACCAAAGGCCCAAAACTGGATAGTACAGCGATTTGACCCGTGGAACTGCGAAACCACACTGGGATGTCGGGCCTACACAAGACTATTTTCAACAGATATATTTTTGTGTCACAACAGTCAGGAGACACTACTGTTTTTCTTTACGGAAAAAACTTCCAAAACCTGAATAATAGAGATTTTTTAACGTGGGATGGCAAGACCACAGTTATTGTTTACTGGGGTATACCACACTTTTTTAAATAGAGATATTTACGGCTGAACAGTGAGCGACACACTCAAACTGCTTTTTTTTTAGATACAAAAGGCTCAAAACTGGATAGTACAGCGATTTGACCCGTGGAACTGCGAAACCACACTGGGATGTCGGGCCTACACAAGACTATTTTCAACAGATATATTTTTGTGTCACAACAGTCAGGAGACACTACTGTTTTTCTTTACAGAAAAAACTTCCAAAACCTGAATAATAGAGATTTTTTTACGTGGGATGGCAAGACCACAGTTATTGTTTACTGGGGTATACCACACTTTTTTAAATAGAGATATTTGCGGCTGAACAGTGTGCGACACACTCAAACTGCTTTTTTTTAGATACCAAAGGCCCAAAACTGGATAGTATAGTGATTTGACCCGTGGAACTGCGAAACCACACTGGGATGTCGGTCCTACACAAGACTCTTTTCAACAGATATATTTTTGTGTCACAACAGTCAGGAGACACTACTGTTTTTCTTTTCGGAAAAAACTACCAAAACCTGAATAATAGAGATTTTTTGCCGTGGGATGGCAAAACCACAGTTATTGTTTACTGGGGTATACCACACTTGTTTAAATAGAGATATTTGCGGCTGAACAGTGTGCGACACACTCAAACTGCTTTTTTTTAGATACCAAAGGCCCAAAACTGGATAGTATAGTGATTTGACCCGTGGAACTGCGAAACCACACTGGGATGTCGGGCCTACACAAGACTATTTTCAACAGATATATTTTTGTGTCACAACAGTCAGGAGACACTACTGTTTTTCTTTACAGAAAAAAACTACCAAAAGCAGAATAATAGAGATTTTTTACCGTGGGATGGCAAAACCACAGTTATTGTTTACTGGGGTATACCACACTTTTTTAAATAGAGATATTTGCGGCTGAACAGTGAGCGACACACTCAAACTGCTTTTTTTTTTAGATACCAAAGGCCCAAAACTGAATAGTACAGCGATTTGACCCGTGGAACTGCGAAACCACACTGGGATGTCGGGCCTACACAAGACTATTTTCAACAGATATATTTTTGTGTCACAACAGTCAGGAGACACTACTGTTTTTCTTTACGGAAAAAACTACCAAAAGCTGAATAATAGAGATTTTTTACCGTAGGATGGCAAAACCACAGTTATTGTTTACTGGGGTATACCACACTTTTTTAAATAGAGATATTTGCGGCTGAACAGTGTGCGACATACTCAAACTGCTTTTTTTTTAGATACCAAAGGCCCAAAATTGGATAGTATAGTGATTTGACCCGTGGAACTGCGAAACCACACTGGGATGTCGGGCCTACACAAGACTATTTTCAACAGATATATTTTTGTGTCACAACAGTCAGGAGACACTACTGTTTTTCTTTACAGAAAAAACTACCAAAAGCAGAATAATAGAGATTTTTTACCGTGGGATGGCAAAACCACAGTTATTGTTTACTGGGGTATACCACACTTTTTTAAATAGAGATATTTGCGGCTGAACAGTGAGCGACACACTCTAACTGCTTTTTTTTTAGATACCAAAGGCCCAAAACTGGATAGTACAGCGATTTGACCCGTGGAACTGCGAAACCACACTGGGATGTCAGGTCTACACAAGACTATTTTCAACAGATATATTTTTGTGTCACAACAGTCAGGAGACACTACTGTTTTTCTTTATGGAAAAAGCTACCAAAAGCTGAATAATAGAGATTTTTTACCGTGGGATGGCAAAACCACAGTTATTGTTTACTGGGGTATACCACACTTTTTGAAATAGAGATATTTGCGGCTGAACAGTGAGCGACACACTCAAACTGCTTTTTTTTTAGATACCAAAGGCCCAAAACTGGATAGTACAGCGATTTGACCCGTGGAACTGCGAAACCACACTGGGATGTCGGGCCTACACAAGACTATTTTCAACAGATATATTTTTGTGTCACAACAGTCAGTAGACACTACTGTTTTTCTTTACGGAAAAAACTACCAAATTTGAATAATAGAGATTTTTTACCGTGGGATGGCAAAACCACAGTTATTGTTTACTGGGGTATACCACACTTTTTTAAATAGAGATATTTGCGGCTGAACAGTGAGCGACACACTCAAACTGCTTTTATTTTAGATACCAAAGGCCCAAAACTGGATAGTACAGCGATTTGACCCGTGGAACTGCGAAACCACACTGGGATGTCGGGCCTACACAAGACTATTTTCAACAGATATATTTTTGTGTCACAACAGTCAGGAGACACTACTGTTTTTCTTTACGGAAAAAACTACCAAAAGCTGAATAATAGAGATTTTTTACCGTGGGATGGCAAAACCACAGTTATTGTTTACTGGGGTATACCACACTTTTTTAAATAGAGATATTTGCGGCTGATTAGTGAGCGACACACTCAAACTGCTTTTTTTTTAGATACCAAAGGCCCAAAACTGGATAGTACAGCGATTTGACCCGTGGAACTGCGAAACCACACTGGGATATCGGGCCTACACAAGACTATTTTCAACAGATATATTTTTGTGTCACAACAGTCAGGAGACACTACTGTTTTTCCTTACGGAAAAAACTACCAAAAGCTGAATAATAGAGATTTTTTACCGTGGGATGGCAAAACCACAGTTATTGTTTACTGGGGTATACCACACTTTTTTAAATAGAGATATTTGCGGCTGAACAGTGAGCGACACACTCAAACTGGTTTTTTTTTTAGATACAAATGGCCCAAAACTGGATAATACAGAGGTTTGAACCGTGGAAGTGCAAAACAACACTTCTGATTCTCTAGCCTACACCAGACTATTTTCAACAGTTATATTTGTGTCTGAAAAATCAGAAACACGCTTTTTTTGTGGGGGGGGGGGGGACACCGAAAGGTTAATAAGACGGGTATTTGTACAGTGTGAAGGAGGAAAAAAAAAGGAGGATTTTGATGATAAAAAAAGGATTTTTCCTGGCCCCCGACACCTGGTGCTAAGTCCAGCAATTTCAGCAATAGGAGCACACAGGACTGTAATGCAGCATTTGCTGGTATAACCACTGTGGCTCCTCTACAGCCTGCCTGCCTGGTATCTGGGATGGATATTAGTCCTGAAAAGGACTGTTTGTTTGTTCTGGAAGCCTTTACAGACCCTACACTAACTATTTCGCAGTTTATATCTCTCCCTAAATCAGCAGCGCTGTCCCTACACTGTCTAATCCGGAGCGACTTTGTCCAAGATGGCTGCGCCCCATTTTAAATACTCAAGGTGACGCTGTGCGGCCAGCCAATCACTGTAATGCCCACAACCAACATGGCTGCAGCATTACAGTAACTGGCTGGCAATCCCTGCATGTTCATTGGCTCTGTAAAGGGCGCCAAACATGCAGGGCGGAGACCCGAGCTCCCGCCCGAGTAACCCGGAAATGTTCGGTGCTCGCCGAACATCCCGAGTAGCGTGATGCTCGGGCGAGTACCGAGCAGTGTCGAGCATGTTCGCTCAACACTAAAAGTAAAATAATAAACCAACATCATCCTTACCTTTCCATGGTTCCCACGAGGGCTCCAGCTCTGCTACATTCACATGACAGGCTGGAGCGTAGCAGAGAGCTGCCATCCAGCTTGCCATGCCACAGACACTGAGAAGCGCAGGCATGCTTGTGCTCCTTAGTGTCTGGCTGAGACGGCATAAAGATGAGCCGAGGTCATATCCAATGAACTCAGCTCACCTCATGCATGTCACTGATAGCGTGGGAGAATTCTCCTGCGCTTGCAGTGAGCATGAGAGAATTCTCCTGCTGAAGCGCTGAGCGCAGGAGAATGTTCCCACACTGTCAGTGACGTGCATGAGGTGAGCTCATGGCCAAGCAGCAACAGGCTGTGCTGAAGATAACATGCTTAACTGACAAACCGCCCAGCGCTGCAGAGTTGTTGAAAGCTGTAACACAGCAGCCTGATCTGTGGCTCTCACCATTGAACATACAGCCAGGCATGGTCGTGTGTGACAATTGGTGCAAACTGGTGATGGAGAAATGACAGCCGGGGTAGATATGGTTTCCCTCTATGCCAGTCCTTTCACCGAGCTAAAGAATATGGCTGTGGTGAAATACAACTCCCACTGAGAAGCTGTTTCAGATTGAAAAACATTGTGCCCACCAGAGGATTTGATTCTGAGGGCTAACCTTTCTCCCCCGCTCAAGAGCCCCATAGCAGCTGCAAAGTTAGTGCTATCATGAACTCTCCTGAGGTAGAAGCCAAGGCACACCAGAGGATTGATGAGACCGTACAACCCTGCCGAGAAGCAGTCCTGACTAAGAAATGTGTGTGGGAAGGTTCCCGGACACTCTATGGCTGCTTTTTTACTGAGGAGGAAACACACTCAAACCTGGGGAGAACAGACAAAGTCCTTGCAGATATTGTCCTTGCTGAGATTTTAACCTAGGATCCCAGCGCTGTAAGGCTTCAGCGCTAACCACTGATCCAATGTGCTGCCGTTCACCTTCTAATATCTAACAGGCTGGAGAAACTTGCACCTACTGCCACTCTATCTTTAGCTCCTTTGTGAGAAAATATATTTGGGCAGCCACTCAGTCTACCAAATAAAATTCCTGAGAAGGAAATTGGGGATGGCTTCGCTACTGGTATTAGGGGCAGTGCTAATACCATGGCGTCATACCATAGCTTGGTGGAAATATTCCAGGCTGGTAGGAGGCCAGCAGATTCCCACAAAAAAGTACCAGCAGTAATGTTCAGGCCACATTTCAAGTGCAAGCAGCTTTAGAGCACTTCCTGGGAGAAATGACACGCAGGGTAGATATGGTTTCCCGCTATGCCAGTCCTTTCACTGAAATAAATACAACTTTTAGCAAAAAAAATTGTGGACTGGCTCCGTACCATCCCTGGCCACGTTCACCTGTCCATGTGTTTGTGGTTAGGCGATCTTTCCCAGTAAGTGCACTGGGGAGGGCACGGGTAATGTTGTGGGACCCGTGCTTGTGGAATGCGGAGGCGATACCGGGAAATATAGTGGCGGCTGAAGACCGAGCATGGACACCTGGCTGCCGCCGGCATGAGGTTGTGAAAAGCTTCCGCCTCCTCGAGCTTAAAAGGCCACATTTCAGCTGCAAGCAGCTGTCAAAAATTTGGCAGTATAGTATTGCAGCCTGTGGGTGGGTGGCTGCATGCATACTTGAGCTTGCATTCCAAGGAATGGGGTAGGGACAACTGAACGCTGCAGTGGGACAAGGACGTGGACGGTGATTGTTGCAAGTCTGCAACGACAGGTGCATGGCGGGAGGCATCTTCGCATGCGCCAAGGATCACTTATGATGGGCACACTTTTAGGCAGTGATCTGGGAGTCAGAGATGCTTCCAGAGGTCTTCCCAATGCTGTTCCCATGTCTTTTCAGCACTGTATGCATGTGTCTGATGATTAGTGATGAGCGAGCATGCTCGACACTGCTCGGTACTCGCCCGAGCATCTCACTACTTGGGATGTTCGGTGAGCACTGAGCATTTCCGAGTTACTCGGGCGGGAACTCGGGTCTCCGCCCTGCACGTTTGGAACTCTTTACAGAGCCAATGAACATGCAGGGATTGCCAGCCAGTCACTATAATGCCGCAGCCATGTTGTTTGTGGGCATTACAGTGATTGGCTGGCCGCACAGCGTCACCTCGAGTATTTAAAACCGGGGGCCGCCATCTTGGACCCAGTCGCTCCGGATCAGACCGTGTAGGGAGAGTGCTGCTAAGTTAGGGAGAGATATATAGTGCGAAATAGGTAGTGTAGGGTCTCTAAAGCCTGCCAAATCAAACAAACAGTCCTTCTCAGGACTAATATCCATCCCAGATATCAGGCAGGCAGGCTGTATAGGAGACGCAGTGGTTATACCAGCAAACGCTGCATTACAGTCCTGTGTGCTCCTGTTGGTCAAATTGCTAAACTTATCCCCCAGTCTCAGGGGCCAGGAAAAATCCTTTTTTTTTTCATCCAAATTCTGTATTTATTTTTTTTACCTCAGTCAGACTGTACAAATACGCATCTTATTAACATTTTGGTATCCCACCCCCAAAAAAAAAAAAATTGAGTTTGTCTGTGACTGTTCAGACACCAATATATCTATTTAAAAGAGTCTGGTGTAGGTCAGATAACTAGAACTGTGGTTTTGCAGTTCCACGGTTCAAATCTCTGTATTATCTTGCTTTTGGCATTTTTTCCGTAAAAAAAACAGTAATAGTGTCTCCCTGACTGTTCAGACACAAATATATCTGTTTAAAAGAGTCTGGTGTAGGCCAGATAACTAGAACTGTGGTTTTGCAGTTCCACGGGTCAAATCTCTGTATTATCCTGCTTTTGGCATTTTTTCCGTAAAAAAAAAACAGTAATAGTGTCTCCCTGACTGTTCAGACACAAATATATCTGTTTAAAAGAGTCTGGTGTAGGCCAGAGAAATAAAACTGTGGTTTTGCAGTTCCACGGTTCAAATCTCTGTATTATCCTGCTTTTGGCATTTTTTCCATAAAAAAACAGTAATAGTGTCTCCCTGACTGTTCAGACACAAATATATCTGTTTAAAAGAGTCTGGTGTAGGCCAGAGAAATAAAACTGTGGTTTTGCAGTTCCACGGTTCAAATCTCTGTATTATCCTGCTTTTGGCATTTTTTCCATAAAAAAACAGTAATAGTGTCTCCCTGACTGTTCAGACACAAATATATCTGTTTAAAAGAGTCTGGTGTAGGCCAGATAACTAGAACTGTGGTTTTGCAGTTCCATGGTTCCAATCTCCTTTTTATTACCCTTTTTCCATTGATAGTGCGAGTGTAAGCTATTTTACTTCATTTACAATGGGCAAGGCGCGTGGCAAGGGACGTGGAACTGGACGTTCTGGTGATGGTGCGTGTAGAGGTCGAGGCCGTGGCCAAGGTGAAAATGTGCCACAACCAACAGCCACATCTTCTCGCTCCCACTTCTTGTCCGAATAACTAGGGAAGCACACTACAATACCAGTATTGCAAACTGATCAGTGTGAACAGGTTATTAATTGGATAGCAGATAGTACTTCCAGTTAACTGGGCACCACGACCTCCAGTCTGTCTTCCAAATGGTCAAGTTTTAGTAGCCGTGAGTCTTGACCGCATACTCCTCCTCCCCCTGATGCTCCTTCCTCCCACCATGCCGAGTGTCGTCAGACAGCAACTGATCCCACACTTGGACACTCTGAAGAGCTGTTCACTGGTCCATTTCAATATTTGTGCCCCTCGCCAGCTCCGCTTGAAGTGGTGGAAGAGGAGATCCCATGTAGCGATGCCCAAATATTTGAACAGCCACGGCCACAGGAAGTCGACGCTGGCAATTTGTCACAAGAGGTGGACGATGACGAGACACAATTCCCAGGAAGTGAGGAGGAGGATCGTGGTGCGCAAGTGGAAGAGGAGGAGGTGGTGAATGATCTAGTAACTGACCCAACGGGGCAGGAGGACACACAGAGCGAGGCCAGCAGCACACAGTGTGAGGGAGGCAGAGTACCCCAACAGGCAGAAAGAAGCAGTGTGGTGGCCGCACACAGAAGGCAGGCAACAGTTCCCTGTAACACCAGCACGAGGGACATTGCCAGTACAACCGGTAGGTCTTCCAGAGTCTGAAACTTTTTTAAAGACTCTGCTGATAACCCCAAAAAGACCATTTGTACCACCTGCAATGCCAGCATCAGCAGGGGTGACAATACTACCAGTCTGACCACCACCAGCATGATCAGGCACATGGCAGCAAAGCACCCGACTTTGTGGGGCGAACCCCAGGGTCCATGACCAGTGTCAGCAGGTGTCACCACTGCTTCTTCCACTATTGTGCATGTAATAGAACCCCCTGCTGTGCGTGCAAGGCAATCCCCTGTCCATACTGCATGTAAAGATGCCCCCTCCTCTCAGTCTTCACTTGTTATGGCAGTTTATCAAGAAACAGCATTAATGTCCACGTCCCACCGCAGCGTTCAATTGTCCATATTCCAGAGCTTTGAACGAAAGCGCAAATTCGCAGCCAACGCCGCACAGGCCACAGTCCTAAATTCGCACATTTCACGACTGCTTGCGTTGGAAATGCTGCCTTTTAGGCTGGTGGAGATGGAATCCTTCCGCAACCTTATGGCGGTGGCCGTCCCTCGGTACTCGGACCCCAGCCGACACTATTTTGCCCGGTGTGCAATCCCCGCACTACACAAGCACGTGTCCCAAAACATCTGCCGTGCTCTCAAAAACGCAGTTACTGGGAGAGTCCACCTGACAACGGACACGTGGACAAGTGCTTGTGGCCAGGGATGGTACATCTCCCTGATGGCACACTGGGTAAACATAGTGGAAGCCGGTACCCAGTCGGACCTTGGGACGGAACACATCCTCCCCACACCGAGGATTGCGTGCCCTATGTCAGTCAGAGGTGCCCCAACAGTGTACAGCTCCTGCGCATCATTCTCCTCCTCCTCCTCATGTTCAGCCTACATCTCAGATATCACCACATCAGTATCAAGCTGGAAGCACTGCAGTACTGCCTCAGCCATGCGGCAACAGGCTATGCTGAAACTAATAAGCTTAGGTGATAAACCTCACACTGCTTGTGAGTTGTGGACAGCTGAGAAAGAGCAGGAAGATCTGTGGCTGAGACCACTGAACCTACATCCAGGCATGTTCGTGTGTGACAATGGCCGTAACCTGGTGGCTGCTCTGAGGCGAGGCGAGATCACACACGTACCATGCCTGGCTCATGTGCTTAACCTCGTGGCTCAGCGGATTATTAAATCGTACCCCGAGTTGCCAGATCTGCTCATCAAAGTACACCGCCTGTACAGCTTCCGCCGCCGTTGCTGTGTTGCAGCAGCGTTTGCAGCTTCTTGCACACCGACTGGTGTGTGATGTCCCCACACGTTGGAACTCTACCCTCCACATGTTGCAAAGGATTTGTGAGCAGAAGAGAGCAGTTGTGGAGTACCAGCTGCAACAAGGCCGTCGATATTCAGGTCAGACTCCACACATAAGACCTCAGGAGTGGACCTGGATGTCTGACATATGTACAATCCTGACAAACTTTGAGGAGTCCACCAAGATGGTGAATGGCGATGACGCCATCAATAGCGTCAGCATCCCACTTGTCTGTCTTTTGCAATGCTCTCTGCAGAGAATTAAAGAGGAGGCATTGCAGCCAGAGTATGATGAGATGGATCAAGAAGCCGTAATGGGCGATTACACACAGCCCAGCCTCATCTCATCCCAACGTGCATTGGGGGACAATGAGGAAGAGGAGGAGGAGGAAGAACTGGAGCTGGTATCATGCGTTGTAGACGGTAGTACCTGTACAACTGTCATACAGTTGGTTCAGCGTGGGTGGCCTGAGGACAGGGGGGAGGAGGAAGAGGAGAAGAGCATGGTCAGTCATCATCTTGGTGAGGACACGGAAGTCTTTGCCCGTTACCAGTCTGGCACGCATGGCTGACTTTATGTTACGCTGCCTTAACCGTGACCCTCGCATTGTCAAAATGTTGGGTGACAGTCATTACTGGTTGTGACACTTTTAGACCCCCGCTACAAGGAGAACTTTCACTCTCTTATTACTTAGGTGGAGAGGTCTACCATAATGGGGCAGTACCAGAACGCCTTTGCTGCAGAACTGTAAAAAAATTCCCATCTGAACATGCTAGCGGCAGATGTCACGATTCGTTGACCAACCAAGGCATACTGGCGAGAGAGACGCAAATCCAATCCAGCAGAGGCAGGGGAACACTGTCAACATTCTGGGACAGTTTTCTGAAACCCACCCAGCTTACAGGCCCTGAGGCGCGGGGTACTCTCACAAGGAGTGGAAAGTTTCAAAAGATGGTGAGGGAGTACCTTGCCGACCGTACCAGCGTCCTCCGTGATTCCTCTGTGCCTATTAATTATTGGGTATCGAAGCTGGACACTTAGAATGAACTCGCTCTGTACGCCTTGGAGGTCCTGGCCTGCCCTGCCGCTAGCGTGTTATCGGAGCGTGTTTTTAGTGCCGCTGGGGGAATTATAACTGATAAGCACACTCACCTGTCAACTGACAATGCTGACAAGCTGACCCTTATCAAAATGAACAAGGGCTAGATTGGGCCAGACTTCTCATCACCACCAAATGACAGCAGAGTAACATAAAGTCAAGTGCACTGTGTTATTTCGGGAGGTGTATTCCCATGCACCACTTCACACCCACACATGGGTATACGCTTCCTCATTTCGGCTGTTTTTTTCTCTTCTCCTTATCCTCAGCCTCCACCAACAGTATACCACCAGGGTGACCGTGGTCCGTGTTGCCAGCATTGCAAGTTCCTCCGTCCTAATTTTTGGCAGCTTTTGCTTTGAAGACATAGGCAAAGACTATGGGAGACCCACTCCCCAATAATGGGAAGAATGTTTTTAATATGCTGTACTGCATGGCTCTTGTAAGGGGCATTAAAATTGTCTTGTTAAGCCACTGCGACCTCCACCACTTTTCCAATGGGCATTAAACCGTCTTGTTAAGCTACTTCGACCTCCACCACTTTTCCAAGGGGCATTAAAACCGTCTTGTTAAGCTACTGAGACCTCCACCACTTTTCCAAGGGGTATTGATATTGTCTTTTTATTCCACTGCAACCTCCACTATTCTTCCAAGGGGCATTAAAACCATCTTGTTAATCTACTGCGATCTCCACGTCTCTTCCAAGGGGCATTAAAACCATCTTGTTAAGCTAATGCGACCTCCACCACTTTTCCAAGGGGCATTAAAACCGTCTTATTAAGCTACTGCCACCTCCAACACTTTTCCAAGGGGCATTAAAACCATCTTTTTAAGCTACTGTGACATCCAACACTTCTCCAAGGGGCATTAAAACCGTCTTGTTAAGCTACTGCGAACTCCACGTCTCTTCCAAGGGGCATTAAAACCATTTTGTTAAGCTACTGCGACCTCCACCACTCTTCCAATCTGCATTGATATTGTCTTTTTATTCATCTGCGACCTCCACCACTCTTCCAAGGGGCATTAAAACCGTCTTGTTAAGCTACTGCGACCTCCACGTCTCTTCCAAGGGGCATTAAAACCATCTTGTTAAGCTACTGCGACCTCCACCACTCTTCCAAGGCGCACTGATATTGTCTTTTTATTCCACTGCGACCTCGACTATTCTTCCAAGGGACATTAAAACCAGCTTGTTAAGCTACTGCGACCTCCACGTCTCTTCCAAGGGGCATTAAAACTGTCTTGTTAAGCTACTGCG
Organism: Phyllobates terribilis; assembly: GCF_046119375.1. Classification (NCBI taxonomy): domain Eukaryota; kingdom Metazoa; phylum Chordata; class Amphibia; order Anura; family Dendrobatidae; genus Phyllobates; species Phyllobates terribilis. The sequence goes on along the minus strand of NW_027362763.1, from coordinate 371,239,351 downwards.
ATTTCCACCACTCTTTAAAGGGACATTGATATTGTCTTTTTATTTCACTGTGACCTCCATGACTCTTCCTACGGGCATTGCATTTCCTCCTAATTTTAGTCAGCTTTTGTTTTTCAATGCATAGGCAAACTCTAAGGGAGACCCACTCCTCAATAATGGGTAGAAGGTTTTTAGTACGCTGTAATCCACATCTGTTTCAAGGGGCATTGCAGTTCCTCATTATTTTTGGAAAGCCTTCCATTCACTGCTTAGGCCAACAGTGCACAGGAGACCCAGTTGCTATAAATGGAAAAACGGTTTAGTTAAGGCCCTCTGACCTCCATGTCACTTCCAAGGGGCATTGGAGTGCCTCGAAATTTTTGGTAGACATTGCACTCACTGTATGCCCTATAACTGTGTTGCCGTACCGCTCCTTTTGGTACAGAATCATATCCTACAAGACATGTGTGTTTGACTGGCCTGATATTGATGTGAATGGTCACTGTTCCTTCTGCTCTTTCTCCTTTGCCACCACCTCATCCATCATTCATCACCTGAAGCTTTGTTTTAATGGGAGTCATAGAACTGGGATCGTAGCAGGAAAACAGCCAGCAATCCTTGGAGGAGGTAGGATATGCGCCAAAACACTGACCACCTCAGGCCTAGCCGCTACTACATACATGCGCTTGCATTCCAAGGAACAGAAAGCTAAGGAGATGAATGGCCTCATGATCATGAATAATTTTCTCATTATCTAGGGGGCCGACACTGCTGCTGTCTACATTCTGAACTTTGTGTTGAAGCCTGATTGACCCAGGACACGCAATCCTCTCTGTCTGGATGACATGTTGAGTCCCAGTGTCCAACTGTGGCCCGGCTTCCACAATATTAACCCACTGTGAAGGTGTCAGTCAGATGGACCATCCCTGGCCTCATTCACTTGTCCACGTGTTTGTGGTTAGGCTGTCCTTCAAATAGGGGCGGCTGGGGACTGTTTATGGACACCCGGCCGCCCCCAGGTGGCTGGGAACCGTGTGTGGGCACCCGGCCGCGGTGCGGCTGGGGACCGAGTATGGACACCCGGCCACCCCCTGGCGGCTGGGGAACGAGCGGACACCCGGCCGCCGGGCGGCTGGGGACTGAGTATGGATACCAGGCCGCCAACGCAGCCATGACATGGTGGCCGGCATCTGCCTCCACATGCGTAAAAGTTCCAATTTCAAGTGCAATTAAGCTAGCAGTATGGTATTGCAGCCTGGGGGTGGGTGGGTGGCAGGATGCATACTTGCACTTGCATTGCAAGGAATGGGGGAGGTACAATTGAACACTGCCCTAGGACAAGGACTTGCACTGGGATAGTTGCAAGTCTGCATCTTCTGATGCAGCATGGATCACTTCTTATAGGCACACTTTTAGACAGTGATTTGGGAGTCAGAGATGCTTTCAGGGGTCTTCCCCATGCTGTTCCCATGTCTTTTCAGCACTGTATGCATGAGTCACACAGCATATGGCCAGATAAGATTGTAAAATGTTAAAATGACATTTCCCGGTGAATGCATTTGTCACGGTTGAAAGCAAAACAAAAGTGCAAAAACGCATAAAAAATGCTACTTGTAAACATAGCCCAAGGTGTGGAGGAGTATTTTTGTTTTTGGTTATTTATTTTACCTTATACACAAGTCTTTACCCTGGAAAGGAAGTTCCTTAACATATTTCACAGGAAAACCGTTTCAGTTTCGTTTTTGAACGTTTTATTGTGAGCCCGTAAAAGTGGTTTAATACCTCTGACCATGTTGTTGACAGCAGTGACCTGGGGGTCAGAAATGCTTCCTGGGGCGATCCCCATGCTGTCCCCATGTCATTTGAACACTGTCACTATCGTTTTGGGCCATTTTTAGGCTTTTTACAGAATGCCGGGGATGCCGCCGCAAAAATGCTCGGGTCTCCCATAGACTAACATTGGGCTCGTTGCTCGGGTCGAGCACCCGAGTATCACGGTGAGCTCGGCCCGAGCTTCAAGCACCCGAGCATTTTAGTGCTCGCTCAACACTACTGATGATGTGTCACACACCACATTGCCAGATAAGGTTGTAAAATGTTAAAATGACATTTCCTGGTGAATGCGTTTTGTCTTGGTTGAAAGCAATGCAAAAGTGCAAAAACGTATCAAAACGCTACGTGTGAACATAGCCCAAGGTGTGGAGAAGTATTTTGGTTTTTGGTTATTTATTTTGCCTTATATACAAGTCATTACCCAGGAAAGGATGTTCCTTATCATATTTCTCAGGAAAATCCATTTTGGTTTCATTTTTGTATGTTTTATTGTGAGTCCGTAAAAATGGCGTAATACTCTGACCACGTTGTTGACAGCAGTGATCTGGGAGTCAGAGATGTTTCAAGGGGTCTTCCCCATGCTGTCCCCATGTCATTTGAGCACTGTTTCCATCGATTTGGTTAATTTTTAGGCCCTCTGCAGACCGCCGGGGGGATCCGCCTGAAAAATGCTTGAGTTTCCCATAGACTTACATTTGGCTCGTTGCTCGGGTCGAGCACCCGAGTATTCCAATTTGCTCGACCCGAGCAATGAGTACCCGAGCATTTTAGTGCTCGCTCATCACTACTGATAACCTATACTGTTGAAATATTTTTTTTTTTAAACAATGTGCTTATTGAATTTTGCACAAAAATCAGAACATACAATCTATAGGGCCAACCGATGCCCAAAACTGTGCCCCAACCTCTGGGCTTGCAAAATGTACAAAATGAACTGTATAAAAATAAAATAAAAGGAAAATACATATACATAAAAGAAAACAAAAGAAAAAAGAATGGATTAATTACATTAATTTCCCCATATATTAGATGGTTGTGAGGAATAATTTATATCCGTAAGTGCTGTGAATGTAGCATGGCTCATATTTACACTATTGTAAGATCGGAGGTGCAAGGTAGAGAGAGGGGCCCAGAATCGTCCCGCGCATCACCCAAACTCAGAACGGCACACAAAATATCCCGCTTCCTCAACGTTCCCCGTGTATAGACAATGGGCTGTTTAACCAAGGTTCCCATATTTTATCAGTTTTCTTCTTTGCCTTGAGTGTGTGTGCCAGAGCCCTTTCATATTGACAGTTCGTGTTCAGTCTGGTCACTATCTCCCCCACCATAGGGATGCCCACTCCTTACCATTTAGCCGCGATAGCTGATCTAACTGCGATCAGAATATGTGACAAAATTCCTCTTATTTCCCAGGGGACATCCATTAATCCTATATGAAGTATTCCCATACTAGGTGTTATCTCTAGGTGAGTCCCCAGTACATCCCATATCAAACTATCCAATGCCCCCCCATAGTGATTGAAGTTTTGGACAAAACCACCACATGTGGCCCAACGAGCCTTCCCCATTGCATCCTCTCCAACATAAAGATGATGATTCAGACCCGACGTGTACCATCTGTGCCGGGTAGTAGTGCCATCTCATGTGCGTCTTTTTAAGCTGCTCTAGGTGGTTTAAACACGACGAAACTCGCTGGACCTCATCCAAACCATCCAGCCAGTCCTGATGGTCTGTCGAAATTCTTAGATCCCATTCCCAACGAGTCATATACGTCAATTTATCATTCAGATCTGGGTCGTTTAGAGCCCTATAAAGTATAGAAACCCCCTTAGAACCGGTCATAGAGTGGAGAAAGTAACCCATAGCTCTTTTGTCCATAGGTAGAATAAAAAAGGGGGATGTCTGTGTAGAGTGGAGTAAATGCCTTATTTGCAAATACTGGTAAAACAAGGGCCGTAGTTCCGGGAATCTCATAGCTAGTTTATCAAAAGGAATTATTACATTGTCCTCCAACAGGTCTGCTAGCGATTGAACTCCAGCTGTCACCCAAAGTTGAAGGTTAATATATGGAATATGATATTCTAGAGCTCGTAAAGAGATCTCAGTCCTGGCGAGTAACAGCAGTTTGGATGCCAAATTCCTCCAACAATGCATAGTAGCCTCCGATCTTGGTAACTCGGCGACCATAGTGCTTCACTTAACTACTTCTGTCTCCAATATCAATCTGGTAGAATGGTTTCGGGCAAGTAAGGTCTCTATTTGCAACCATTTGTGGCCGCTGTCCATGTTCCACCAGTCCCTGATTTCCGTCAAGAACGCCGCTCTATAGTAGGCTATGAGATTGGGCATGCCCATCCCTCCCATGTCATATGGATAATACAGAAGTCTACTAGACACCCTCGGTCTCCTATTGTCCCAAACGTAATTATTAGCCAGTCTTTGAAGGGTATTTATGATTTTAGAAGGGATTTTAATTGGGATGCACCTAAAATAGTATAAAATTTTTGGAAGGACCTTCATTTTAAAAATATTTATCCTGGCTATCCACGATGCAACAACGTTTTGCAATACCGCCAGGTCCTCCCGCACTGTATTTATCAGTCTAGTAAAATTTACTTCCACCAATTGTTTTGAAAGGGTTAAGGTGATACCCAAATACCTCATTCCTTCCTGCGCCCACTGAAAAGGGTATGCCCCTTCCAGTCTTTGCCTAAGTGACAACGGAACAAGAATCAGCAGGACAACCGCCTCTCTTTCAGGTCGATACCCATTCCTGTGCAATTTTCTTGCCTTTAGCAGGTTGTCTAGGAGCATAGGCAATCTTCCAGGATGCCAATTTCTCTTCCGCTTGTTTAGGGGTAAAACACGCTACCACGCCACTGTCACGGAGTATTAGTAGTTTTACTGGGTTGAATCCCCATCTATACCATATGCCGGCCTCTTTCAATGCCCTGCACACATGGGCAAATTCTCTTCTCTTTGCCAGGGTAGCCGCAGAAAGGTCTGGGAAGACCTGCAGATTTTGAAATTCCTCAGGCAGCCTGGGGGTTTTCCTTAGTTGGTAAAGGATCATGTCCTTCAAAGTGAAGAAATGAATACGTGCCAAGGTATCTCTAGGCAGGGTAGGGTCTACGTATCTGAGCTTCAGTGTTCTATGAATCCTGTCCACCAGTAATTCATTAGGGGCAACCTCAGGTAATACAGCCACCAAGAAACATCGCATGAACTCAGATAGATCTTTGTCTGGCACTTCTTCAGGGATTCCCCTAAGCCTCACATTGTTACGTCTGGATCTATCTTCTAAGTCATAAACTTTATCAGTGACCCAAGACATCTCTTCCCTGAGTGCCTCATTTTCATCTACCAAGGCATTGATCATTCTGGCATATTCTTCCATCTTGTTTTCAATGTGGGAAGTGCAATCCCCAATGGAAGTAATCTCCCCTTTTATCTCCTGCAACAGTGCCTGCATATCTTCCCTCATGGAGGAGCGAATTGCAGCCAGAAATTCTTGCATATCTGCCCTTGTCATTGGTGCTGTGGGCTCATTATCCCTGCTGCTGTGTTTCACATTCTCTGCTTCCCCTCCCCCTGAGCTTCTGGAGGAGTGTGAAGACATTGCAGGGGAAGCAGGTGTCAACTAACTCACTGTTCTTATTGTTTGTCCCCTCTGGAAGAAAGCCTCCAATCCTCTTTTTTGGGACCTTCCCCTGGTCATCATGGGCCCTGGGTGTTCTGCCGCCACCAGGTGTTAGGTAATAGGCTGTAGGATGATGCTGTGTGCTGCTTGTGCTGGTTTTAATCCTGGCTGGCTGGAGCTATGCAGTTAAGCTGCTGCCACCTTGTCTTGCAGGCCACACCCCCCCCACGGTTGAAATATTGATCTTTTGGCTACAAAGATTTTAACATAACTTTACTAAAGTTTGTGGTGCAGCTCACTTAGTTGGCCATTCTACCATAACTCCATATATTAGAAGAGAGTTGTTGTAACTTGTTATTATCTAATGACTTTGATTCTGCTAATCAAGAAATATTGATTGCTATTTACAATCTCCTTAGTAAACATATTAGTAGAGTGTCAGAGCCTGCATAGGGCCAGTCCTCATGTTAAAGGGCTATAGCAAAACCTTCTAAATTTGAACTTAATGAGTTATCATGATGTAAAATTGAAATAGTCACAAATCAAACATATAGTACAAATAGTAATGTTTAACATATGGCATCATAAGCAAGAAAATTATGACTTTCAGGTTGCATATACCACATTAAAGGTTTAGGATCACCTCAGTTGCTATTATGTTGTGGTCCTTCTCTCACACAAAGCTGAGAAATAAGTTGAACAATCAAGAATAATTGCACACCCAAGTACTGGAAAACTGGGAAAAGGGCTTTTATATTTCTAACATATTCTTGCACATATTCCCACAGAAAATCAATAATTAATTGCTAACACCTGGCAGAGACCATCTGGCTATGGCGGATAATGGAATGCTTTCTTTGTTCAACATTATTATGCAGGATCATGAGCTCGAAACAGTTCCTGAATATGTAAAGATGTATATTTCTGTATATCATCATCAATATTCAGGTGCTTCTTTCTAAGTAAAATATTGTCCTGTGCCTATAAAACACCACTGAGATAGCGTTGCTGTTAATCATTCAACATTTTAAATTGACCGAAATGACAGTGAATACAGTATTTCACTTTCCAAGTATTCCACTGGAACCTATTTTAAAAAAATTAATTAGTAACTATAGTGTATACATGAAAATGAAAATGGATAATATGAATTGTAAATTCTAAAAACTTGATACATTTATGAGTTGAATATTGTATTACTCTTATTACAGTACATATAAGAGTTACTCAGAGTGTTTTGCATCTATTGGATAAATTATACATCTAACATAAAAGTTCTATTCTCTGATTGGAAGAAACAATTGAATTGTTGGCATGGTTTTATCCTTACAATTGTATTACTAAACAGAAGGTGAAACCCAAAGTCCAAGGATCAAGATTGTCTCCAGGCTATTGTACAAAAAATTATAGGGTATGCATATATGCACACTAGAGATGATCTAATTGATATGCTGCAAATCAATTTTGAGGTGAATTTCATGAAATTTGCAGGTACCGGCAAATTTGAAGAATTTATAATTCAATTTGCGTGTATTACCAAAAAAATGCATAAAATGCCTGTCACAATTTCACACATTACTGATGATTGCATCGGCCAATGAGCGGGTTCACATAATGTCAAACGTGACCACGCATGGCTATCCCAAAATGTTTTGCACATCACATCATCTAGCACAGGTGATCATGGAGGACTATCAGAGGCATTATAAAAGATAAATTATTGAACATTTTGGAGGTTTACAGCATAGAGATAGGAGATCATGGCACACAGATCATCATTACAGATAGGATTAGAAAGGTTTAAATCAAAATGTGGTATAAAACTGCAATACTAAAAACATAGAAGATGGGATTAAAAGTCTTAGTCTGTGAATAATAGTACACAGATTTGAATGCTAGAATGATGCAGAATCTGCGTGACTAAATTGATACATTTTGTGATATACAAGAGTATAGAATTGTTAGGCAAGAAAGTATTTTGACTATGTCATCATTTATGTGCAGATTTTCTAACTTCTAGCTGTATAAATGTAAATGTTTATTGGTTTAAAGCATGTCAGGTGATGTATATTTGTGTAATGAGTGAGGGTATAGCCTAAGGATATTATCACCCTTAATGAAGGTGTGTAGAATTATTGGGCAGCTTGTTTTCTTCAGACAAAATGGGCCAAAAAAATATTTAACTGACTTTTGAAATTGCTAAGATATTGATGACCACAAAACCATTAAAAGTTTTGGTACAAATAGTTAACATGGCCACAAAAAAGTGTGTTAAGAAAAAAAAGACTCACATTAACTGCCATAGATTTCATTAGAATTATATGAGAAGGAACCAAGAACCCATTATCATCCAGTGCTGTCATATTCCAGAACTGAAACTTCCCTGAAATGCCCAGAATTTTGCTACAATTAGTAAACAGGAAAATAAAAAGCACAGCCAAATAAAAGAAACTTTGAAAATCCCCAAAATAATTAAATTATAGATATAGCAAAAATGCAATGGTATTTACCAGCCAAGGTCACAAAGGAAAGTGCGCAAACAGGATGCAGCAGACCCCCTTACTAAAGGAGGTAACACAGGTGCAAAATAGTGATGAAACAACCACTCTCAGTCTACCAATCCATAGAGGGGGTGATTGCCTAGTATTAGAATTGCACACAGATGGACCTTGCAAAAGGACGCAAGTTTAACACAGTGCCCAGCTAATAGCTTATTACATGCTATATATAGAAATTTTCTATATACATACTGCTCAAGATTCATAAGCCAGGCTGCCCAGGATGACCAATCATCTCAGGGGTGGGGACACTCACTGAAAAAATCTCATGAAGAGTAGAGAATGTTCTTAAACCACTGGCAAGAAAAACAGCAAGCTATTTACAGGACACCATTGACCTTTTGAAAAAGCTATCTACCATAGGTGTCTCCCTAAGGGTTTCATCTTAGCCAGCATGGATGTGGAATCCCTATATTTTAGCATCGCACATTAAAAGGACTAACCTCCTACCAATTATTTGTGAAAATTTATGGTTTCTCTTCTGAGTCTGCATTAAAACTCACCAGATTTATCCTCACTAAAGATGGGCGAACCCTAACAGTAAAGTTCGGGGTCTGTACCGAACATCTACTGTTCGGGCATGGACCTCGAACACGAACTTCACCAGGAAGTCTGTGTTACTGTTCAGGTTCAGGTGTTTCCCGCGCTGTCATCTGCATGAAAGCACAGGAAACGGGCTCTGATCGGCGCTAATATTGTTACAGCCGGCAAGAGCGCTTCGAGATCACGCTGTCAGATGCCAGCGTGATCCTGCAGCTGTGACTGTGACCTATGGTAATAAGCTTACCGTGGGTCACAGGCGCCGGCTGATGAGACTACTACCCCCATCAGCCGGCACCTGCTGTCACTGTTAACAGCGAGAACAGATGCTGCTGGATGGGAGCAGTAGTATCTCATCAGCCGGCGTCTGTGCTAAAAGTGAAAAAAATAGGTTAAAATTAATAAATAAATATTCAAATAAAAATAATAAACACATTATACTCACTGACATCTAATCTCTGAAGCCAATATCCCCTGTAAAAAATTAAAAACACCATATTCTCACCTTAACGCCTAATCCCCGATGCCCATGTCACCTGTAATAAAGAAAAAATAATAAACCACCATAATCCTCACCTATCTGCCATAATCCCGAATGTCTTATGCAAATCTGATTAATAGAACTGCCACATCGTTAGATGTGACTGCTCTATTCAGCAGCCGGCGATACACTGACAGGAGCGTAATTGCTCCCAGCAGTCGGGAGTGAGGTCACTGGAGTTCATCAGCTGATTGACCTCCGGTGACCTCTCTCCCAGCAGTTCAGCACTATACACTGACACAGGAGTGTATGGTGCTAGGTTTGCTGTTCAAAATAGTTACCTACAGGCCAGGTATTTAAAACTATGTTTCTCCATCACACGGATCACATATAAGTTCACTCCAAATTTAGCCATTTGTAGTGAGCGTGGAAGATATTGTTCTCCATTTAAAATGGGCAAGGCAAGTGGCAAGAGTGCATGCAGAGACCGAGGCCGTGGGCAAGCTGAAATTGTGCCGCAACAAACATCCAAATCTTCTCGCTTGACCTTCCTGTCCCAATTCCTAGGGGATGGCAGCACACCACTATTGAACCCAGAGGAGTGTCAAAAGGTTGTTGGTTGGATAGCGAATAATGCTTTCAGTCACTTTGCCACCACCACCACCACCACCCTGTCTTCCACATGGTCAAGTGTCAGTAGCCATGAGTCTGGACTGCATATTCCTCACCCTGATCCTCCTTCCTCCCACCTTGCCGAGTGCCCGGAGACAACTGATCTCACACTTGAACACTCCGAAGAGCTGTTCACTTTTCAATTTATATATTCGGGCCTCTCGCCAGCTCCACTTGAAACGGGGCAAGAGGAGATTGCATGTAGCGATGCCCAAATATTTGAGCAGCCACAGTGACATGAAGGCAACGGTGGGAAAGTGTCACAAGAGGTGGACGATGATGAGACACAATTGCCAGAAAGTCAGGAGGAGAACCAGGGTGCGGAAGTGGAAGACGAGATGGTGGATGATATAGTAACTGATCCAACCTGGCAGGAGGAAATTCAGAATGAGGAGAGTAGCACACAGGGGGAGAGAGGCAGAGCACCCCAACAGGCAGGAAAAAGAAGTGTGGTGTCCACAGACAGAAGGCAGGCAACCGTTCCCCATAATACCAACATGAAGGAAGTTGCCAGTACAACTGTTAGGTCTTCCCGAGTCAGGTTGTTTTTTTAAAGCCTCTGCCGATAACCCCAAAAAGGCCATTTGCACCACCTGCCAGGCCAGTATAAGCAGGGGTGGCAAAACTACCAGACTGACCACCAGCAGCATGATTAGGCACATGGCAGCCAAGCAACTGACACCAAGGATTGCGGGCCATAGGTCAATTAGGGTTGCCCCCACAGTCTACAGCTCCTGCACCTCATCCTCCTCAGCCTCCTCCTCCTCTTCAGCCTCCATCTCCGAAATGACCAAATCAGTCACAAGCTGGAAGCACTGCCTCGGCCAAGCGGCAACAGGCTGTGCTGAAGCTAATGTGCTTAGGTGACAAACAGCACAATGCTGAAGAGTTATGGACAGCTCTGAAAGATCAGTCAGATCTGTGGCTCACACCACTGAAACTACAGCCAGGCATGGTCATGTGTGACAATGGCCGGAACCTGGTGGCGGCTCTGAGGCGAGCTCACACACGTACCATGCCTGGCCCATGTGCTTAACCTCGTGGTTCAGCAGTTTCTCAAATCCTACCCGGAGCTGCCGGATCTGTTTGTTAAAGTACGCCGCCTATGTGCCCATTTTAGAAAGTCACCTACAGTTTCCGCGGCCCTTGCCGTGTTTCAGCAGCGTTTGCAGCTTCCGGCTCACAGACTGGTGTGTGATGTCCTCACGCGTTGGAACTCTACACTACAGATGTTGGGAAGGATTTGTGAGCAGAAGAGGGCAGTTGTTGAGTACCAGCATCAACAAGGCGACCGGTATCCAGTTCAGACTCCACACATAAGACCTCCGGAGTGGACATGGAAGTCAGACATATGTACCATCCTCCAAAACTTTGAGGACTCAACCAAGATGGTGAGCGGCGATGACGCCATAATTAGCATCACCATCCTGCTTCTCTGTCTTTTGAAATGCTCTCTGCTCACTACCAAAGAGGATGCATTGCAGGCGGAGCACGATGAGATGGAGCAAGGAACAATTCACGGTGATTACACACAGCCCAGCCTCATCTCATCCTAACGTAGATTGGGTAACAATGAGGAAGAGGAGGAGGAAGAACAGGAGCTGGTTTCATGTGCTATGGACAGTACTACCTGCACAACTGTCATGCCTTCTGTTCAGCGTGGATGGCCTAAGGACAGAGAGGAGGAGGAGAGCACGGTCAGTCGTCCTCTTGGTGAGGACACGGAAGTCTTGCCTGTTAGCAGTCTGGCACGCATGGCTGAGTTTATGTTACTCTGCCTTTCCCATGACCCTCGCGTTCTCAAAATTTTGGGTGGCAGTCATTACTGGTTAGTGACACTTCTAGACCCACGCTACAAGGAGAACTTTATATCTCTTTTTCCTGAGTCGGATAGGTCTACAAAACTGGGGCACTACCAAAAGGCCCTTGTTGCGGAGCTATTAAAAAAATTCCCATCTGAAAACGCTGGTGGCAGAGGTCACAGTTCGTTGGACAACCAAGGACTACAGGCGAGAGAGACACAACTCCAATCCAGCAGAGGCAGGGGAACACTGTCAAAGTTCTGGGAGAGTTTTCTCAGACCCTCCCATCGCACAGGCCCTGAGGAGCAGGGTAATCTCACAAGGAGTGCAAAGTTTGGGAAGATGCTGAGGGAGTACCTTGCCGACCGTACTAATGTCCTCCGTGATTCCTCTGTGCCTTATAATTATTGAGTATCCATGCTGGATACGTGGAATGAACTGGCTCTCTACACCTTGGAGGTCCTGGCCTGCCCTGCCGCTAGTGTTTTATCAGATCGAGTTTTTAGTGCCACTGGTGGAATTATAACTGATCTGCGCATCCGCCTGTCAACTGAAAATGCTGACAGGCTGACTCTTATAAAAATGAACAAGGGCTGGATTGGGCCAGACTTCTCAACACAACCAAATGATAGCAGTGTAATATAAACTCAAATTCAGTGTCTTTTTTTTGGAGGTGTATTTCCATTCACCTTTTCACACCCACACATGGGTATACGCTTCCTGATTTTGGCTATTTGCTCTTGTCCTCCTCCTCATCATCCACCACCATATCACCAGAGTGACCGTGGTCCGTGAAGCAACACCCACATAATTTTCTTAATGGGTGTTTATGATGCCCGTAAAAAAAAAAAAAATTTATACAGTATGTTCATGTATACCCCCATGGGTAAATGTTTGTCAGCCAATACACTTAGTGCATGGGCAATACAAGTATAGGAGACCCTCTCCTTTCTAATGGGAACATTTTTTCATGAGGCCCTCTACGTCTCTTCCAAGGGGCATTGGAGTGCCTCCCAATTTTTGGCAACCCTTGCTTTCACTGCATAGGCCAACACTATTGGAGACCCACTTCCTAATAATGGGAACATTTTTTCATGAGGCCCTCTACGTCTCTTCCAAGAGGCATTGGAGTGCCTTCCAATTTTTGGAAACCCTTGCATTCACTGCATAGGCCAACACTATGGGAAACCCACTTCCTAATAATGGGAACATTTTTATTCAGGAGGCCCTACTCTACTCCTCTTCCAAGGGGCATTGGAGTAGGTCCAAGTTTTTGGCAGCCATTGCATTCACTGCATAGGCAAACATTATGGGAGACCCACTTCCTAATAATGTGAACATTGTTTTCAGGAGGCCATCCTCTAAGTCCCTTCAAAGGAGTATTGGGGTGCGTCCAAATTTTGGGCTGCCCTGCCACTCACTGCATACGCAACAGTATAGAAGACCCACTCTTTAGTAATGGGAAGCATAGCCGGCTGATGGCTCTCTAAGAATAGTAAAGGCCGCATGATGGTCCTATAAAATTAGGCTTTGTGGCTTTCAGAGTCCCTCCTTCATAAATGAAGCAGGATGTGTCTGATCATGTCGCACACATCACATGGCCAGAAAAGGTTGTAAAATGTTAAAATGACATTTCCCGGTGAATGCATTTGTCACGGTTGAAAGCAATACAAAAGTGCAAAAACGCATGAAAAAGCTACATGTGAACATAGGCTATGGTGTGGAGGAGTATTTTTGTTTTTGTTTTTTTATTTTGCCTTATATACAAGTCATTACCCTGGAAAGGATGTTCCTTAACATTTTTCCCAGGAAAATCCATTTTGGTTTAGTTTTTGTATGTTTAATTGTGAGTCCGTAAAAGTGGCGTAATACCTCTGACAACATTGTTGAGAGCAGTGACCTGGGAGTCAGAAATGTTTCCAGGAGTTTTCCCCATGCTGTTTCCATGCCATTTGAGCACTGTTCCCATAGATTTGGGCAATTTTTAGGCCCTCTGCAGACCGCCGGGGGAAGCCGCCTGAAAAATGCTCAAGTTTCCCATAGACTTACCATATTTTTCAGACTATAAGACGCACCGGACCATAAGACGCACCCCAAATTTTAGGGTGGAAAATAGGAAAAAAAACATTTTTTATAAGATGGGGGTCCGTCTTATAGTCTGAATAGGTATCTTACCTTTGGGGGCGGTGAAGCTGGGGTCACAGGAGGTAGGGTCCTTCAGGAAGCCGGCGGAAGTGAAGGCATGCTGGTACCTGGTGGCTGGGGGCCTGGCACTGGGGGCTTGGTGCCCTGGTACCTGGGGTGCTGGGGGCCTGGTGCTGGTGCCTGGCGCTGGGGTACTGGGGGCCAGGGTGCTGGTGGCCTGGTACCTGGGGTGCTGGTGGACTGGTGCCTAGTACCTGGGGTGCTAGTGGCCTGGTACCTGGGGTGCTGGGGGCCGGGTTGCTGGTGGCCTGGGGTGCTGGGGCCAGGCCTGGCCCCCAGCCAGATACCGGCCCGCCTTACCTCTTCTTCCGCCGTCGCCCTGCGATCCCGCTCCACCACCGCCGGTAGGTTGCATTCGGACCCTAAGACGCACCGCACCCCCAATTTTTCTCCCAAATTTGGGGGGAAAAAAGTGCGTTTTATGGTCTGAAAAACACGGTACATTGGGTTCATTGCTCGGGTCGAGCACCAAAGAATTCCATTGTGCTCGACCCGAGCAACGAGCACCGGATGCATTTTAGTGCTCACCCATCATTATTCCACAGTTGTTGTTTTTTTTACCATATTCACTAAGTTCTAAAACTGACCAACAATTATGATTCTCCAGGTCATTACAAGTACAATTAACTGTATATGTTATTTTTTATTTAATCCAAAACAGTCACAAATTTCCCAGAGCCGTAGCATTTCCATTTTTCAGGATCTGTGGCTGTGTGAGGACTTATTTTTTGCATGCCGACCTGAAATTTTTATTGATACTATTTTGGGGTAGATACAAAGTTTTAATCCACCGTTATTGCATTTATTGCAATGTTGCGGCAACCAAAAAAACATAATTTTGGCATTTTGATTTTTTTTCTCATTACGCCATTTACCCATCGGATTATTTCTTTTTTTTTATAATGATTGACTGGGCAATTCTGAACGCGGCGATACCAAATATGTGTATATTTAATTTTTTTTATTGTTTTAATTTGAATGGGGCGAAAGAGGGGTGATTTGAACTTTTATATTCTTTTTAATTTTTTAAAAAAATATTTTTTACTTTTCACTGGTTTCAATAATCTCCATGGGAGACTACACTGTGTTCCAAATTATTATGCAAATAATATTTTCTCAGATTTTCCCAAATTACCTATATGAATTGCAGTCATTGTAATTTTCCAGTCAAATAACTATTAGAGTACAATTGAAAGGTTTTTGTACAAACTGCCTATGATAACAGTATATTTTTAAAAAATAAAAAACTCAAACTGCACTCAAAATGCATGTTCCAAATTATTATGCACAGCAGAGTTTTCAACCTTTTCATTTGAATAAAGAACAAAAAAATGGTCATTTTTGAAATTATAAGCATTAGCAGGTTGTTACAAACTGAAATCAAACAGTTTTCAACTCAAAACTTTATTCTAGGTGATGTTACATTTGCACATAGGACCGCTTGTTCGAAAGGAGCTTCTGAACTCTCTCGTCCATTGAATTTGTCAGGTTTTGGATGGTTTCTGCTTCAATTGTTTTGCATGAGGACAGAATACCCTCCCAGAGCTGTTGCTTAGATGTGAACTGCCTCCCGCCATCATAGACACTCCTTTTGATGATGCTCCAGAGGTTCTCAATGGGGTTGAGGTCAGGGGAGCATGGGTGCCACACCATAAGTTTGTCCCCTTTTATGCCCATAGCAGCCAGAGATGAAGATGTGTTATGTGCAGCATGAGACGGGGCATTATCATGCATGAAAATGATCTTGCTGCGGAATGCACGGTTCTTCTTCTTGAACCATGGAAGGAAGCGCTGTTTGAGAAACTCAACATACATTAAGGAGTTCATTTTTAGCCCTTCCGGGATCCTAAAAGGGCCGACATTCTCTCTCCCCATGATTCCAGCCCAAAACATTACTCCACCTCCTCCTTGTTAGCGCCGTAGCCGTGTTTGCATGGGGTGTCCATCAACCAGCCATCCTCCACTCCATCCATCTGGACCATCGAGATCATTTCATGCATGATAATGCCCCGTCTCATGCTGCACATAACATATCTGCATCTCTGGCTGCTATGGGCATAAAAGGGGACAAACTTATGGTGTGGCACCCATGCTCCCCTGACCTCAACCCCATTGAGAACCTCTGGAGCATCATCAAAAGGAGTGTCTATGATGGCAGGAGGCAGTTCACATCTAAGCAACAGCTCTGGGAGGGTATTCTGTCCTCATGCAAAACAATTGAAGCAGAAACCATCCAAAACCTGACAAATTCAATGGACGAGAGAGTTCAGAAGCTCCTTTCGAACAAGGGGTCCTATGTGCAAATGTAACATCACCTAGAATAAAGTTTTGAGTTGAAAACTGTTTGATTTCAGTTTGTAATAACCTGCTAATGCTTATAATTTCAAAAATGACCATTTTTTTGTTCTTTATTCAAATGAAAAGGTTGAAAACTCTGCTGTGCATAATAATTTGGAGCATGCATTTTGAGTGCAGTTTGAGTTTTTTATTTTTTTTAAAAATATACTGTTATCATAGGCAGTTTGTACAAAAACCTTTCAATTGTACTCTAATAGTTATTTGACTGGAAAATTACAATGACTGCAATTCATATAGGTAATTTGGGAAAATCTGAGAAAATATTATTTGCATAATAATTTGGAACACAGTGTAGAAGCTGCAATTACCCCCCACATGCCTCTGTGTGTAGCAGGAATGTTCACTTGCTATGAGCACCGACCGCTGGACAGAGCTCATAGCATCCCAGCAATGAAAACCTCAGGGGTCTCCTGCAGACCTCGCGTTGTCATGCCAAGCCATCGGCGACCCGCGGTCGAGTGACACGGGCACCAATGGGTGGGATTAGTGATGCGTTTTCAGCATGGCTATGTTGAATGCTTCTTTTGGAGATTAACAGCGGCATTTAACATGTTAATAGCTACGGGTGAATGACGATTCCACTCGCGGCTGTAAGGGGCACATGAGAGCTGATGTGAGCTGTCATGTCCCCGGAAAGGTGTGGGCTCATCTCTCTCATCAAAGGGGAAGACATGCCATGCGCCATACATGTATGGCGCATGTCATGAAAGGTTTGAGGAAATTCACCTTGAATTCAATCCTCAGAAGATTAATCCACCCATCTCTAATGCCAAGGCTTGTAAATGCACACATACATCCAGATGTTTTGAAAATTTTGTTTCCATTTTTACATCACTAGGATATCATTATCATGACTATCGATCCTGTGGTTTTTACAATTCCAGATTTTTGCTTATTAGTGTTGCAATTTCAATCTTGAGGTGTGGTATTGAAATAGTAGAAAACCAAAAGAAATAACGTGTTAGTATACTTCTACAGTTATTTAACCCCTTACTGGCCTGGGGCCAGCGGAATTTAACATCGCCGAGCCGGTAGTGCGGCATTAGCCCCGCCCATCGATGACTCCGTCACGTGATCGTGGGTCACCGACGCATGGGCATGGCAACCAGGGGTCTGCAGCGGACCCCTGTGGTTGTCATGTCTCGCTTGCTATGAGTGCCACCTAGTGGTCGGCGCTCATAGCACATGAGCATTTCTGTTACACAGAGGCGATCTGCTCATCCCCTCTGTGTAGCAGAGCAGATCAGATAACTGCAGCTTCTAGTCTCTTATGGAGGCTATTGAAGCATGCAGAAAATGGAGAAATTTTTTTTTTAAATATATGAAAAAAAATAAAATATAAAAGTTTAAATCACCCCCCTTTCGCCCCATTCAAAATAAAATAATAAAAAAAAAAAATACACATTCAGAATTGCACAATCAATATAAAAAAAGAATTAATCTAATCGTTAAACGGCATAACGAGAAAAAAATTCTAAACGCCAGAATTACGTTTTTTTGGTCATCACAACTTGCAATAAAATGCAATAACGGGCAATCAAAACATTGGATCAACCCCAAAATGGTATCAATAAAAACGTCAGCTCAACACACAAAAAATAAGCCCTCACTTGGCCCAGATCCTGAAAAATGGAGACGCTATGGGTCTCGGAAAATGGCGCCATTTTTTTTTCCAGTAAACTTTGGATTTTTTTCACCACTTCAATAAAAAACAACCTATGCATGTTTGGTGTCTACAAACTTGAAATGACATAGAGAATAATAATTGCAGGTCAGTTTTAGCATTCAGTGAACGTGGTAAAAAGAAAAACCCCAAAAACAACCGTGGAATTGCATTTTTTTTTGCAATTTCACCGCACTTGGAATTTTTTTCCCATTTTCAGTACACGATATGGTAAAACCAGTGATGGCGTTGAAAAGTACAACTTGTCCTGCAAAAAATAAGCCCTCACATGTCCATATTGACTGAAAAAGAAAAAGGCTTTGGCTCTGGGAAGAAGGGGAGCAAAAAATGAAAACGCAAAAACTGAAAATGCTCCGGTCATGAAGGGGCTAATTAGACATGATACTGCACTTCAATAATAGAAATTAAACTCAATCAAATTACTTTATTTATATCAATCCAGCTTTTAGAGAAAAATATCCTATATGTCTTTAAAAATCAATTTTAATATACGCAATGAAGGAATCTGAAATATAAGTGAGTGAAAATTCAATCAGTTTTCACAGTTGGTATATGCTTAGCTATTTTACTTAGTTCCTCCAAAGCTGATTTTCTTCTGTGCTTTATTCATACAGCAAGTGATGATGGTTCCATTTAGTCATCTAACACCCCAGAAAATTCTTAAAATTTGATGGAAGTGATTTAGAAGAACAGAAAGCACGTTTCTCCTATCCCTACAGTGAAATAATGATGAATAGTCAGCATGTTGTCTGAGTAAACATAAACATATTGTGGAATTTAATTTATCATAATGGCATCATATGTTCTGTAGAAAAAAAACACATACACGTATAGAGACTGAATCCAGAACTATATTATAAACTGATGCACGTAACTTTTTTATATGATTAATGAATACTGATTTTATTTTATTTATATATATATATACAGTACAGACCAAAAGTTTGGACACACCTTCTCATTTCAAGATTTTTCTGTATTTTCTTGACTATGGAAATTGTACATTCAAACTGAAGGCATCAAAACTATGAATTAACACATGTGGAATTATATACTTAACAAAAAAAGTGTGAAACAACTGAAAATATGTCTTATATTCTAGGTTCTTCAAAGTAGCCACCTTTTGTTTTGATGACTGCTTTGCACACTCTTGGCATTCTCTTGATGAGCTTCAAGAGGTAGTCACCGGAAATGGTTTTCACTTCACAGGTGCGCCCTGTCAGGTTTAATAAGTGGGATTTCTTGCCTTATAAATGGGGTTGGGACCATCAGTTGTGTTGTGCAGAAGTCAGGTGGATAATAGCTGATAGTCCTACTGAATAGACTGTTAGAATTTGTATTATGGCAAGAAAAAAGCAGCTAAGTAAAGAAAAACGAGTGGCCATCATTACTTTAAGAAATGAAGGTCAGTCAGTGAAAAAAATTGGGAAAACATTGAAAGATTCCCCAAGTGCAGTTGCAAAAACCATCAAGTGCTACAAAGAAACTGGCTCACATGAGGAGCGCCCCAGGAAAGGAAGACCAAGATTCACCTCTGCTTCTGAGGATAAGTTTATCCACCAGCCTCAGAAATCTCATGTTAACAGCAGCTCAGATTAGAGACCAGGTCAATGCCACACAGAGTTCTAGCAGCAGACACATCTCTACAACCACTGTTAAGAGGAGACTTTGTGCAGCAGGCCTTCATGGTATAATAGCTGCTAGGAAACCACTGCTAAGGACAGGCAACAAGCAGAAGAGACTTGTTTGGGCTAAAGAACACAAGGAATGGACATTAGACCAGTGGAAATCTGTGCTTTGGTCTGATGAGTCCAAATTTGAGATCTTTTGTTCCAACCACTGTGTCTTTGTGCGACGCAGAAAAGGTGAACGGATGGACTCTACATGCCTGGTTCCCCCCGTGAAGCATGGAGGAGGAGGTGTGATGGTGTGGGGGTGCTTTGCTGGTGACACTGTTGGGGATTTATTCAAAATTGAAGGCAAACTGAACCAGCATGGCTACCACAGCATCTTGCAGCGGCATGCTATTCCATCCGGTTTGCGTTTAGTTGGACCATCATTTACTTTTCGACAGGACAATGACCCCAAACACACCTCCAGGCTGTGTAAGGGCTATTTGACCAAGAAGGAGAGTGATGGGATGCTACGCCCGATGACCTGGCATCCACAGTCACCAGACCTGAACCCAATCGAGATGGTTTGGGGTGAGCTGGACCACAGAGTGAAGGCAAAAGGGCCAACAAGTGCTAAGCATCTCTGGGAACTCCTTCAAGATTGTTGGAAGACCATTTCCAGTGACTACCTCTTGAAGCTCATCAAGAGAATGCCAAGAGTGTGCAAAGCCGTCATCAAAGCAAAAGGTGGCTACTTTGAAGAACCTAGAATATAAGACATATTTTCAGTTGTTTCACACTTTTTTGTTAAGTATATAATTCCACATGAGTTAATTCAAAGTTTTGATGCCTTCAGTGTGAATGCACAATTTCCATAGTCAAGAAAATACAGAAAAATCTTTAAATGAGAAGGTGTGTCCAAACTTTTGGTCTGTACTGTATATATATGTATATATATATATATATATATATATATATATATATATATATATATATATATATACAAACCAGGAAAAAAAAAATACATGTGTGTGTATGTATGTATGAGTAGCATCGGCGTCTCTGCTCCCTGCCAGGCAGAGAAGCTGTCCCCCTTACCGCTGCGGTCCTTCTCCAGCATCTTCCGGCCTCCCTGCAGCTGCTGCTCGTGCACGCAGCTTCCCCGGCTCTGGGCTTAGGGCGCGCGCTCTCTCCCTCTTAAAGGGGCCGCGCATTCCATCCTAAAAAGTCCCCGGCCAATCACCGGAGGGCTTTCCCTATAAGAGGCACCTCCTCCAATATGGAGGTGCCCGTGCAAGTTTGTTGCTTTGTGATTCTTACTTTACTTCAGCCCCCAGGTCCTCTGCAAGTCAGTCCTGTTCGCCAGTCTGATCTGCTGCTCAGTCAGCTAGCCTGACTTCTCTTCTGCCCGACAGTCTGTCTACAGTCCAGTCCGCCAGCCTGTCTATGGGCTCCGCCCGCCTGCTTACCTGGAAGCACCTGCCTGTGACTTGCCATGCCTGCCAGCCCGCTTACCTGGAAGCACCTGCATGTTACCTGTCGTGCTTGCCCACCTGCTTACCTGGAAGCACCTGCCTGTTACCTGCCGTGCCTGCCTGCACGCTTATCTGGAAGCACCAGCCAGCTACCTGTTGTGCCACCAGCTTGCCTACCTGGAGCACTCGCCTGACTATCTGCCTAATCAGCCTGCTTGTCTACCTGGACTACCCGTCAGCCTGTCAGCTGAAGCTCATCCGCTGTACCGGTCAGTTCCTGCCTTCTGACCCGTGGGAGTCACCTGCTCTCATACAAGGTCAGTCCCAGAGTGGCACCTGGTCCCTCTGCTCAGTTTCTCCCTGGTTCACGGAGTCGACTGAGCCACCGTGTGACCTTGGTCTGACCGAGTTGATACTTAGTTACGCCCCTCTGCCCCTCCTTGCACCGCAGCACAGAGGTTCCACCACCAGGATCCGTAACAGTATGTATGTATATATACACTGCTCAAAAAAATAAAGGGAACACTTAAACAAGAGAATATAACTCCAAGTAGATCAAAGTTCTGTGAAATCAAACTGTCCACTTAGGAAACTGTCCACTGATTGACAATCAATTTCACATGCTGTTGTGCAAATGGAATAGACAATAGATGGAAATTATTGGCAATTATCAAGACACCTTCAATAAAGGAGTGGTTCTGCAGGTGGGGACCACAGACCACATCTCAGTACCAATGCTTTCTGGCTGATGTTTAGGTCACTTTTGAATGTTGGTTGTGCTTTCACACTCGTGGTAGCCATGAGACGGAATCTACAACCCACCAAAGTTGCTCAGGTAGTGCAGCTCATCCAGGATGGCACATCAATGCGAGCTGTGGCAAGAAGGTTTGCTGTGTCTGTCAGCATAGAGTCCAGAGGCTGAAGGTGCCACCAGGAGACAGGCCAGTACACCAGGAGATGTGGAGGGGGCCATAGGAGGGCAACAATCCAGCAGCAGGACCGCTACCTCCACCTTGGTGCAAGGAGGAGCAGAAGGAGCACTGCCAGAGCCCTGCAAAATGACCTCCAACAGGCCACAAATGTGCATGTGTCTGCACAAACGGTTAGAAACTGACTCCATAAGGGTGGTATGAGGGCCCGACGTCCACAGATGGGGGTTGTGCTCACAGCCCAACACCGTGCAGGACGCTTTGCATTTGCCACAGAACACAAGGATTGGCAAAGTCGCCACTGGCGCCCTGTGCTCTTCACAGATGAAAGCAGGTTCACACTGAGCACATGTGACAGACGTGGCAGAGTCTGGAGACACCGTGGAGAGCGATCTGCTGCCTGCAACATCCTTCAGCATGATCGGTCTGGCAGTGGGTCAGTAATGGTATGGGGTGGCATTTCTTTGGAGGGCCGCACAGCCCTCCATGTGCTCGCCAGAGGTAGCCTGACTGCCATTAGGTACCGAGATGAGATCCTCAGACACCTTGTGAGACCATATGCTAGTGCAGTTGGGCCTGGGTTCCACCTAATGCAGGACAATGCCAAACCTCAAGTGCCTGGAGTGTGTCAGCAGTTCCTGCAAGATGAAAGCATTGAAGCTATGGACTGACTCGCCCGTTCCCCAGACCTGAATCCGATTGAGCACATCTGGGACATCATGTCTCCCTCCATCCACCAACGTCACATTGCTCCACAGACTGTCCAGGAGTTGGTGGATGCTTTAATCCAGGTCTGGGAGGAGATCCCACAGGAGACCATCCACAACCTCATCAGGAGCATGCCCAGGCATTGTAGGGAGGTCATACAGGCACGTGGAGGCCACATTTTGACTTGTTTTAAGGACATTACATCAAAGTTGGATCAGCCTGTAGTGTGTTTTTCCACTTTAATTTTGGGGGTGACTCCAAATCCAGGCCTCCATTGGTTAATAAATTTGATGTCCATTGATGATTTTTGTGTGATTTTGTTGTCAGCACATTCAACTTTGTATAGAACAAAGTATTCAATGAGAATATTTCATTCATTCAGATCTAGGATGTGTTATTTGAGTGTTCTCTTTATTTTTTTGAGCAGTGTATATGCATATATATTTCTGAATATCATTGTTAATAGTTTCATTCTATTCTAATTCATTAATTATTTTTCAAAAAATGTATATTGTTTGGGTTATACTACTGTATATTTCATAATATCACCTAATGCCAAACATCTATCGCATTTAGCAGTTCATGAGTTGGATCACTGTGACCAGGGGCTAGCTGGCAAATTTTAGCCCTGGGGGGAAAGCACTCAGCAGTGGCCCATGAGTAGCAGCCTGTCTTTCACATGTTTTCTTCTGGCTGCTTCTTGGGCTATGTTCACACGACCGTCACATATTAACCTGTGTATAACATTTAATGTCTGTGCACATAGTATATGATATATCAGTCACATATTATCTTGTATATAATATGGGATGTATATGTATATAGTATATTACATCCAGTATATGGGATAAAATGTAACTAGTATATATTACACTATGACTACAAACATCAGATATTACACCAGTTGCATATTATCCTGTATATAACATTGGATGTCTGTACACATAGTCTATTACCTCTAGTACACATGACTGGTATGTGATACACTGACTACAGACATCAGATATTATATGCAGGATAATATGTGATATTATATATTATAATTATATGGATCACAACCTTGGTAGGGTACCCCGGAAGAAGGCTGTGGAAGTCGAAACGTATGTAGGGTATTTCACACCCCCTGACCCACAGCAGGAATAGTGTGCACTGGTGATCTGTGTATGTTGTCCCCTCTATCAGGGTGTGACGCGAGTCACTACAGAAATCACAGTCTCAGAAGAGGAGAGAAGAGATTAATATTACTGAAAGAAATATTATGTAATTACTACTTACTGGATAAATAGAGGGAGGTCAAATGATCAAAAGTCAAGTCCAGGAAAATGGTGCAGTACAACAAGGAGAAGTCAGAGACGTAAGCCACTACACAAGCCGGGGTCAGGAAAACCTGAAAGACAAGGCAGTACACAAGGAGCAGACAATAGAGTAGTCAGATAACAGGCAAATGGTCAAAATCCAGGTAAGGGAAAATAGTCAGGCTGGGTCAGGCACAGAGCAGAGAGAGATCAGTCCTACACAGGCAATAGCAAGTGTATAATTGACACTGGGTGAAGGAGCTAGCATGCTTAAGTAGAAGACTAATCAAGGGAAGTGAACACAGATGATTGCAGAACCGACCCAGCAAAACCAAAACAGACTGACAGCCTCCACACAATAGTAACATAGCAGACAAGAAAAGTGTGGAGACCGTGACAGTACCCCCTCTTCTAGGGGGGGCCACCGGACCCCCAGGTCTCCCAGGAAACTGCCAATGAAAGGCACGGACCAACCGATCAGCCCTCACAGAATGAGCCGGAACCCAGGACTGTTCTTTGGGTCCATACCCCTTCCAATGTTCAAAATATTGAAGGGAATTCCAGACCATATGGGAATCAATGATCTTTTGTACCTCATATTCTAAGCTTCCCTCAATAGACACCGGAGGAGGTGGGAGCGAGGGAGAAAGAGCAGGGGGAATAAACTCCAACAAAGACTTGTGGAACACATTAAGAATACGGAAAGACTGAGGGAGTCGTAATCGGAAGGAAACCAGATTGACCACCTCCAGAATCTCATATGGACCAGTGAATCTAGGACCCAACTTAAGCAAGGGCATCTTCAATCTAATATTCTTAGAGGATAGCCATACCTTATCTCCCACCTTGAAGGTGGCACCTGACGAGAGTCTCCTTTTGGCCTTTTGTTTCTGCTGATGCTGAGCCACCCCAATATTCTTTTTAACCTCCCTCCAGACATCCCCCAACTCTTGAATGGTTACATCTACCCCAGGACACCCAGAACTTATCCTGGAGAACTCACCAAAATGAGGATGAAATCCATAAATACAGAAAAATGGTGGGGTCCCCGTGGACTGATTAACCCGACTCTTAAAGGCAAACTCAGCCAGAGGAAGAAAGGATGACCAATTCTCCTGGTGATCGGTGACAAAACATCTTAAAATTTGTTCCAAAGGCTGATTTGTCCTTTCGGTCTGAGTAGTATCAGGATTATAAGCAGAGGAAAAAAACAAATCAATCCCCAACCTTCTGCAGAAAGCCCTCCAAAATCTAGAGGCAAATTGTACTCCCCTATCAGATACAATATTAAGAGGAATCCAATGCAATCGTACCACAATCGCACCACATAATAAACAGTTTGGAGAGAGTCTCAGAATTGGGTACCGAGGATAATGGAACGAAGTGAGCCTGTTTGCTGAATCGATCGACTACCACCCAAATAGCCGTCATCCCCCCAGGCAGAGATAAATCGGAAATGAAATCCATGGAAAAATGAGTCCATGGTCTTTCTGGAATGGGCAAAGGAGCCAATTCCCCAGCCGGCCGGCAATGTTGCACTTTGGCGCGTGCACAAGTTTCACAAGCAGACACAAAATCTTTAATGTCCCTACGCATAGCAGACCACCAAAAGAGTCTAGCAACTGCCTTCTGGGTGGCAGTAACTACAGGATGACCACTCAACACAGAATCATGGAATTCTTACAAAAGGAGTAATTTGAGATACACAGGGACAAACAACTTGCATTCAGGAATATTGGAAGGAGCCAAGGACTGAGCAATGCGGATTTCCGCTTCCAGCTCAGAGGAAACCATGGCCACTACTGTACCCTGAGGAAGAATGGAGGAATGAGGCTCCGGAGGAGACACAGAATCAAGACTACGAGACAGGGCATCTGCCCTCACGTTCTTAGACCTAGGTCTGAACGTAATAGAAAAATTAAATCTTGAAAAAAAAAATAAAGACCATCTGGCCTGTCTAGGTGTCAACCGCTTAGCTGATTCGATATACGCTAGATTCTTGTGATCTGTCACTACGGTGACCAGATGAACGGCTCCTTCCAGAAAATGCCTCCATTCTTCAAAAACCAATTTGACAGCAAGTAACACTCGATTACCCACATCATAGTTTCTTTCAGCAGGAGAAAATTTCTTAGAGAAAAAGGCACATGGTCGAAGATTAGTTAAAGTCTTAGGACAATACAGCCCCCACCCCAACCTCAGAAGCATCCACCTCCACAATGAACGGCCTCTGGAGGTCTGGTTGAACAATTACAGGAGCAGACATAAAACATTTCTTCAAGTTTTCAAAAGCCCTGACTGCTTCTGACGACCAAACTTTTAGCTCCGCCCCTTTGCGAGTGAGGTCCGTAAGAGACTTGACTTGACTATCTGAGAAAAACCTTTAGTAAATTTTCTGCAATAATTAGCGAACCCTAAAAGGCGCTGCAGAGCCTTAAGGTCGCCGGGTTGAACCCAATCAATGATGGGCTGAACCTTCCCAGGATCCATCTTAAACCCGGAGGCTGACACAATGAAGCCCAAGAATGATACTTCTTGAACAGAAAAGGTACATTTTTCAATCTTGGCAAACAAACAATTATCTCTTAACCTTTGCAGAACGAAACGGACATATTTATAATGAATATCCAGATCTAGTGAAAAAATTAGCATATCATCTAAATAAGTCACAATAAATCTCCCAATATAATCAGAGAGAATATCATTCATAAAATTCTGAAAGACCGCAGGTGCATTTGTTAGCCCAATAGGCATGACGAGGTTTTCAAAAAGACCTTCAGAGGTTAAAAACACTGTCTTCCACTCATCACCCTCACGAATACGTATCAGATTATATGACCCTCTGAGATCGAGTTTGGAAAACCATTTGGCCCCCGAAAGCTGATTATATACTGTAGATCGGGGATAAGTAGAAGCAGATAAGTATTTTTAATCGTTATCTTGTTTAATTCTCGGAAATCGAGGCAGGGACAGAGACCTCCATCTTTTTATTTTTAACAAAAACGAATCCGGCGGCAACCGGTGATGAGGAAGGACGAATATGACCTTTCCGTAGACTTTCGTTAACTCCTTTAAAGCCTGGGGCATAATAGTACGCACCAGGCTATCACCCCCGGTTCAGTGAGGGCTCCGGCGCTGAGCCCGTACTAAACCGGGCACATGTCAGCTGATTTATACAGCTGACATGTGCCTGCAACAGCCGTGGGTGGAATCGCGATCCACCCGCGGCTGTTAACCAGTTAAATACCGCTGTCAATCTCTGACAGCGACATTTAACAGCGCCGCGCCAGAAGCGCGTCACTTACCCCGCCCATCGGTGACCCCGTCACGTCATCGTGGGTCACTGACGAGTGGGCATGACAGCCCTGGGTCTGCAGCAGACCCCAGTGGTTGTCATGTACTGATCGCTACCTAGTGGTCAGCGCTCATAGCACAGAAGCATTTCTGGTACATAGAGGTGATCTGCTCATCACCTCTATGTAGCAGAGGCGATCGGACAGTTGCTGCTTCTAGTCTCCTATGGATACTATAGAAGCAAGCAAAAAATGTAAAAAATATGTTTTTAAAAATATTAAAAAAATTTAAAAAATATAAAAGTTTAAATCAATCCCCCTTTTGACCCATTCAAAATACAATAAAAAAAACCCACATACACATATTTGGTATCACCGCGTTCAGAATCGCCCTATCAATATAAAAAAGAATTAATTCAAGCGGTAAATGGCGTAAAAAATTCTAAACGCCAGAATTACATTTTTTGGTCACCGCAACATTGCAATAAAATGCAATAATGGCCTATCAAAACATCGGATCTAGCCCAAAATGGTATCAATAAAAACTTCAGCTTGGCGTGCAAAAAAGATAAGCCCTCACCCGGGCCCAGATCCCGAAAAATGGAGAAGCTACGGGTCTCGGAAAATGGTGCCATTTTTTTTTTTTATTTTTTTTTTTTTTAGCAAACTTTGGATTTTTTTTTCACCACTTAAATAAAAAAGAACCTATACATGTTTGGTATCTACAAACTTGTAATGACCTGTAGAATAAGAATGGCAGGTCAGTTTTAGCATTCAGTGAACGTGGTAAAATTGAAAAAAAAAAAACACATCTGTGGTATTACACTTTTTTTGCAATTTCACCGCACTTGGAATTTTTCCCTTTTTCCCGTACATGATATGGTAAAACCAGTAATGTCGTTCAAAAGTACAACTCGTCCCACAAAAAATAAGCCCTCACACGGCCATATTGACCAAAAAATAAAAACGCTATGGCTCTGGGAACAACGGGAGCAAAAACCGAAAATGCAAAAAAGGAAAATCCCAGGGTCCTTAAAGGGTTAATATAAGCCTTCATGGATGCCTGCTCGGGGCCAGACAAGTTATACAAGCGAGCTTTGGGTAATTTGGCGTTAGGAATGAGATTAATAGCACAGTCATAGGGACGGTGAGGAGGTAAGACCTCAGACTTTACTTCCGAAAAAACATCTCCGAAGTCCTTCCGGTATTCCAGAAGACCCTCCAGACTAATGGAGCAAGCATGCACAGATTTAAGACATTTTTCAATACAATGAGGGTCCCATTTGACAATATCTTTCTGATACCAGTCAATGATCGGATTATGCATGCACAGCCAAGGAAGACCCAACACATTCCCAGCAAGTAAATTATCCAAGACATAACAGGAGATTAATTCTGTATGAAGTGACCCCATCTTGAGTGTGAACTCCACCGTAACTAACTGAACCAGATTTTTTAGCAACGGTGTTCTATCAATAGCCACAATTTGAATAGGGTCTTCTAGCTTAACTGTCCCTAATCCTACCTTCTGAACAAGTCCCGAATCAATGATATTAGCTGCGGCTCCACAGTCAATAAAGGCAAATGTTGATAGACACTGTATTTGAAACAGAAGTTCAGCATTCAGCAACACTATATTGGAGGAGTAAAAGGGTACCTGTAAGTCTGGGTGACCTTCTCGACAATCACCCAGACCTAGGCATTTCCCGACGGCTTATTTGTTGCAGGTCGTGCCAGGCAATCATTTAAAAGATGTCTAGCTTGGCCACAATACAGACAAAGTCCAAGTTCCAGACGGCGTCCCCTCTCCTTAACTCTTGAGCTGGCAGCTCCAACCTCCATAGGTTCTACCTCAGGTAAATGACCCGGGTCCGGTGGACAAAATGGAACCTCTTGTTGAACCTTGCGTCTCTCCCGCATCCTCCGATCCATGCGGATAGCCTGAGTCATGGCCTCCTACAAACAACCAGGTGGAGCATGCAGAGACAGAGCATCCTTTAGAGACTTGTCTCTGCCACCTTGACCCTGTCAGGTTCGTCATAGATCTGTCCTAAAGCGTCAAAGAAAGCGTCCACAGAAAGACGTTCAGGAGCAAAAGGTGGTAGACAAAATGTCCAAGTCTGGGGATCCCCCCGCAGAAGTGACATTATAATTCCCACCTGCTGTGATTCATTCCCTGATGACCAAGGACGCAAGGTAAACAATAATTTACAACTCTCTTTTAAAATTCTGAACTGATCTTTCTCCCCCAAAAATTTGTCAGGGAGTGCTACAGCCGGTTCAGGGGGGCTCAAAGATACATCAGATGGTTCAGAAGTCATGACAGCGGTCGGAGAGGAAAGATTCTGAGGACCAGAAATCTGGTCTTGTAACTGAGCCTGTGAGGACACCAATTTGTGTTGTTCCAAGGCCAGATCCTGAACTTACTGAGTCAGATTCGCCACCTGATCACACAAAATATGTAACAGATCCATAGGTGGGAAAAAGAAAAAATTAAAGGTCAATTGTAATGTGACGTGAGTCACTACAGAAATAACAGTCTCAGAAGAGGAGAGAAGAGACTAATATTACTGAAAGAAATATTATGTAAATTATGGATAAATAGAGGGAGGTCAAACGATCCAAAGTCAAGTCCAGGAAAATGGCGCAGTACAACAAGGAGAAGTCAGAGACGTAAGCTACTACACAAGCCGGGATCAGGAAAACCAGAAAGACAAGGCAGTACACAGGGAGCAGACAAAAGAGTAGTCAGATAACAGGCAAATGGTCAAAATCCAGGTAAGGGAAAATAGTCAGGCTGGGTCAGGCACAGAGCACAGAGAGATAAGTCCTACACAGGCAATAGCAAGTGTACAATTGACACTGGGTGAAGGAGCTAGCATGCTTAAGTAGAAGACTAATCAAGGGAAGTGAACACAGAAGATTGCAGAACCGACCCAGCAAAACCAAAACAGACTGACAGCCTCCACACAATAGTAACATAGCAGACAAGAAAAGTGTGGAGACCGTGACACAGGGACTGGTTTTGTGCTCTCACATGTATAGTATTATAGCCCATTTTAAAGGGGCCTAACAAGGTTGTGAGCCACTGTGGGGACAATATGGGTTACTTATGGTAATTTTGGCAAGATTATACTCCCATATGTATAGCATTAGGGCCTAAGTTCAATGGGTTTTATTATATTTTGAGTTACTGCTGGGATATTATGGGGTATTTATGGTTATGTGGGTCATGGTGCCATTTGGTGGTTTCTCACATTTTTAAACTGTGTGTTGTTTTTAATTAATTTTTTCAATAAAGATGAAGTGTAATAATTTACTGCAGTTTTTGTGGTGATATTCTGACCTTACTAGAGAGGGTTCGTACATGCACGCATTTTTTTCATATGATCTTACCACCCACACTACCTAGTCCCTATACTATACCCCTTCACACTTTTCTCCAGTAACGACCATAACGCCAGTCGTACGTGTGTGAGGATGAGATACGGTGCTGCTATAAATGACTCCGACCACGATATGGTACCAAACAAACTTCTTTGTATAACTTGCAATACATAACAGTATTTCACTTTCAAACAAAGTATGGGCTATGACAGCCAAAAAAACGCAAGATAAAATTTATGCAGCCTGAGAGATCCCAAGTGCCTGCTTCACGGACAGGAGAAAGAACTATCCCCAGACTGGACCACTCCCACCCTTATCCGGTACAGGGCCTACCCTTAGTTCTAGCGTGACCGTGACACGTAGTTCTCTCAGGAATACAATCTTACACCCTCCTCCCGCCCAAATTACAAAAGATTCTGGGTACCCTGTTTTCCCCTTGATATATATATATTTACACGATTAATCACTTGTATCAACACAACATTTACACAGTACACTGTCCTCTTTGTGAGCGCTCAGAGTGGATGCCCTGACAGAATATCCTCAAACAGAAAAATGAACTTGTTATTCTGAAGTCTGGCCACAAGATTTAATCAGCTTTCTAGGTCACCGAATTCTCTGGTACAGGTCTAGGTGAGGATTCAGATTAGTCCCAGTAATATTTCATGGTGCTCTCCTATGGCATTCACGTTCACCAGAGTTTAGAAATACTGGAGCTCACACAGCCTCTATCAGTCCATCTGTAATCTCAGTAACAGGAATGTTCTTTGAGATGCTGCGAATCCTATCTAACTCTTCCTACCTATCTAAACAGTAGGTGACCGGTCACACATCAAAGTTTACTCCTGGAGCCGCTTTCACTTGATCACACCTTTCAATTTGGATCACTTCAGGCTCCCAAAACTCCTGTCTTTCTCAGGCAGCATGTCTCCACACAAAATCACCTCCGGAAAAACTACCATTATTTCTGCTTCCTGTTTTCAGTGTTTTCTTCTCTTATACATCAGTGACCTCTAGTGGCCAAACTAAGTTACTGCGGCATCATATCTTATAACAGAAAACATTAACATACTACACTCCCTCCATACTATCCCCTCATACTTTTCTCCCACCTTACATGTCTCCCCGATACTGTCTCCTCACATATTTCCCTCTTCCCCACTCCACATACTGCTTTACTGTCTAATGTTTCCACACACATTTCCCCATGTTCATACTGTCTCCCCACTCATTTGCTCCTCCCCATACTGTCTTCTCAATCTTCCAAACTTCTAGCCCCCCTATACTGTCCCCTCACAATAAATTAAATCACAAATCTTCGATCTTTTCAGCGCTGATAATCTGTCTCTACAGGAAGATTTACGATGGGCCACTGCTGAATGGGCAGCTGTGACTCTGAAACACTTCTCACGGGCAAGTTGTGAGTCAGGGAAGTCAAGGAGTCTGAGTTCAAGAGCCAGGAGGGTACATCATAAACAGAGGGAAAAGACAGAGGCGTAGTCAGGTAACAGTCTGAGGTCAGAATTACCAGGAAGATAGCGGATCAGAGAAAAGGGGCTAGGCAAAAAAATGATCAGAATGAGGTATAAGGTCTGGCAGCAATAGATCTACAAGCAAAGCACAAGGCTGATAGAAACAAACCACACTGGTCTGACAGCTATCTGTGACTGCCAGTCAAGTTAAGTAGGTAAGTAATCATTAGGAACAGGGAACACTTGATGAAAGCTCAGCACCTCCCAGACTCAGATTGGATGGCCGAGCTGGCAATCAAAACACAGACAGCTTAACCTGCACCAGACTGGATGACTGAGCTGTCAATCACTGCATTCAAGACAAACTGAGGGTGGACAGCAGCTCTGCCAATTAATGCTTTATTGAATATACTGGAGATGATCCTGTGCAGAGCTAAACATTAGCTCCCTTTCCTTCTTGTGCTGGCATTGGTGAAAAGGCTGCCACAATAGAAAATGGTGGATAAGTAGGATCCTTGGCCTTGCAGGAGGAGGGTGTGACATCCTTGCTTTTGCCTGTCCAATCTTTTCCAGCTTTGATCGTTGGCTGATGCAGGGTGATTATACTGTAGCCCTGTTTACTCATGAAGCAGAAGTGGATTTCCAGTAGCTTTGGGGTTAAATTCTTTTAGTTTGTGTCAGTTCTAGAAATTTTGAAGAGGTATTTTCTGTGTCTGAATTGGAAAAATTAGACCCACAAATAGGTTATGATTGCCCCATTGATCTGATACCAAACTAGCTTCTCCCTAGGGGTAAAATATATAATCCTTCTAGTCCAGAACGTCAAGCCATGAAAGACTATATAGCAGACAGTCTGCAAAAAGGATTCATCTGTCTGTCCAAGTCACTAGTAGGCGCTGGTTTCTTTTTTGTTGGTAAAAAAGATGGTGGTCTAAAACCAAGTATTGACTATCTGGAGTTTAACAAAATTACCTCAAATAATCAATATCCTCTGCCACTAATCCCTGATCTCCATAACCAGATGTTGGGAGCCCAATAGATCAACAAAACTTGATCTCAGGGTGCGTATAACTAGATCCATATAAGAGAAGGAAATGAGTGGAAGATAGCCTTTAACACACTTGAGGGTCACTATGAGTATCTTGTGATGTCTCTTGAGCTAAGTATTTTGCTGGATGTTTTTCAAAATTATGCTAATGTCATATTCAGAGATTTAAGTAGTTAATATGTTGTTGACTATTTGGATTACATTTTAGTTTATTCACCTGATATTAAATCACATATCACATATTTACTTACTGGACTCCAAAGACTCAAAGACAATTTATCATTTGCTACACTGTGTTTTCCTGATTAAAAAAGTTAATTCATAGGGTATATCTTGTCTACTAAAGGTTTCTGAATGGACCCCTCTAAGGTCCAAGCTATTACTGAGTGGGTGTAGCCCAAATCCCTAAAGGACTTGCAGCTTTTTCTTGAGTTTACTAACTACTACTGTTAATTTCTTAAACATTTTTACAAGATTGCACCACTTACTGACTTAACAAAGAAAGGGGAACATATGGTTAATTGGAAACCTGAGGCAGTCTGTTCGTTCACGAAGTTAAGGGAATATTTATATTGTGATCTTGTATTGGTTCAGCCTTATTTAACACACCATTTTATACTGGAGGTTGAAGATTCTGTGGTTGGAGTTGGGGTGTTGCCTATCGTAAGGTCCACCATCTCTCACTCAAACATGTCAAAGTACCTACTTTTCATAAAAAGTTTAATCTACTTCGAAGAATTATAACATCGGTAATCGTGAATTGTTGGCAATTAAGTTGGCTGTTATGAAATGGAGCCATTTCCTTGAAGTAGCTAAACATAAAGTCACTGTTATCACAAGCCAAATAAATCTTACTTACTGTACTTAGAATCAACCAAAAGACTCAACTAGCAAGCTAGATGGGCTTTATACTTTACCATATTTGATTTTGTTGCAACTTTCAGACCTAGTACTAAACACATAAAAGCCAACGCACTCTCCCAAAGTTTCTGTCTGTCTTAGTCTGAAGATTCAGAGCAGATTCCTATTCTGACTGAAAATATAGTTGTGTTCACTGTTTCTTGAGACCTGACTGAAGAGATTCATCCATCTCAAAATCTAGCCCTAGACAATAAACCCACCCAAAGATAGTTTCTCCTCAGTTCCCTCTGCGATTTCTAAAGGAGTCCCATTACTCAGTTCTCGCAGATCCCTCTGGGACAAATAATTCCCATCAACTGGTGGCCAGGTATTTCTGGTGGTTTACAATCGTTCAAGACTGTAAGGAGTATATGCTCACTTGTGTCCAAGCCAAAACACATCCTGCTAGACTCCCCCCACCATTACCTGCTCCTAAGATACTTTAGACCCACCTTTCCATGGACTTCATCAATGAGCTTCCATCCACTAAAGGGAAGACTGGTATTTGAGTAGTGGTGGACAGATTTAGCAAACAGTGTCATTTTGTTCCTTTATATATAGTTGTAAATATGTATATATTGTCCTCTACTGTATACCCATATTTATGTTTATCGCTTACTTTCTATATAGATATGTTCTATACTATTGATCTATATATTTTATCTTCTTTATCCATGTATATACAGTGGGGAAAATAAGTATTTGAGACATTGCCGATTTTGTAAGTTTTCCCAACTAGAAATAATGGAGAGGCCTGTAATTTTTGTCGTAGGTACACTTCAAATGTGAGAGACAGATTGTAAAAATAAAAACCAAAAAATAACATTGTATGATTTTTAAATAATGGCATTTTATTGCATGAAATAAGTATTTGATCACCTACCAACCAGCAAGAATTCTGGCTCTCACAGACCTGTTATTTTTTTCTTTAAGAAGCCCTCCTACTCAGCATTCATTGCCTGTATTAATTGCACCTGTTTGAACTTGTTACCTGTATAAAAGATACCTGTCCACACACTCAATCAATCACACTCCGACCTCTCCACTATGACCAAGACCAAAGAGCTGTCTAAGGACTAGTGTTGAGCCACCCCCGTAGTGTTCGAGTTCGGTTCGGTTCGTCGAACACCCGTGTGTTCGTCGAACTGTTCGTCAAACACCTTCGAACACTGTTAAAACCAATGGCAGGCAAACAAAAACACATAGAAACACATAGAAAACACCTTCAAAGGTGTCCAAAAGCTGACAAACTGCTCTGAAGACACAACTAACACATGGAAAAGTGACAAGTACATATAGTCATGCGAAAAGAAAAGAGGTGGAGGAGTAAAAGGAGGGGGAGACACAGATATAGGCATGTCATGCCCTTCTAAAATCCAAAAAGTGAGAAGCCGACACGTTCAGTCCGCTCCTGCCCGTGCCACCTCCGCGTCGCCGGGTTTGTGCCAGAGCCGCGGTGAACCCTGACGGCCAGCCCCCCTCTCCCAATACTGGTGCCTGTCCGCTGGTGGGTCGAGCGAGCCCCCCTGTGGTGGAGGCAGCTCTAAGCTTTTTAATTTAAATTGTCTCTCTAATTTGAATGAATACACTTTAAATCCATTTACAAGGATCTATTGGAGGGCAAGTCTCATGCCAGCAGCCGCGTAATTCCAGCTCCAGTAGCGTCCACTTAAGCTGCTGCAGTTAAAAAGCTTTTATAAGGATCGAGGTCGGCTGTCCACCGCAAGGCATCCTACTGCCAGTCCCAGCCCCTATGCCTTGGGGTGCCTCCTGATGCTCTTCACTGAGTATCCCGTGGTCCCGTAGCATTTCCTTTGAAAAAATTAAGTGTCAAAACTACAGGTGGTGTAGCTTGCTTAACAGCCGGGATAATCCGCTGACTAGCAGACACTGCTACTAGGCACAAAGTATTTCCTGGGCTAGATGCAGTTAAAAATTTGTAATTAGATACTCTCGTTGGATGCTGAGAAAGCATTCCATAGAGTCTCCTGGCACGCCATATATGATTCTCTTAAAAAGCTTGGGGTAGGGGTCTAGGGGACCCTTTTATAGCCAAAATCACGGCCCTGTATCGCAATACGTCACCTAGGCTGAAGATAAATGGAACTGTATTACCCTGAGGGCTCGGTTGCTACAGAGGTATTGCACCTCACCCAGAGGTGTGATATCTCACTCTCAGGTAAGGATGGAGTGTGGATCAGGACCCGACACCTGCATGCATTACACCACATTGCCGTGGGGCAGGGCGACCAATATGGCCCTGAGATGGGCGCGACAGTCCCTGTCCCTGGCTGGAGTGGGGGGAGGGAACACTGAGGAAGGGGAACCCTGTAGTGCAGGAGCAGGGAGGAAGCAATTCCTGGGTGCATTGAGAAGGGAGTATAAAAGGTGGGCACCATCTTAGTTCAGTGCAGAGAAGTCTGAGCAGAAGTGGCAGGGAGCAGGGGCTCTGCATGAGCTCTGCTCCGGAGGCGGGCCTAGTAACAGAGGCCCAGGCCTGGAAGAGGGAGAAGGAAGGAAGAGGAGCGGAGAAGGCTCCAGGAACGAGGAATGAAGGGATCCCAGGGGTGCGGACGGGCGAGTCGCCACCGCACGCCCGAATCCACCTGCGTGGAGGGGTCAGGCCAAAGGGGGAGACCGGTCCCCGAAACTAGTGGAGGCAGGAAACGACCCTCAGCTAGAAACCGGAGGCTGTGACATTTTATGTGGCGCAGCCCCTCGCTACACCCGCTAGGAAGGCACCACATAGGGTCAGGGAAACTGGCGCCAAGTTTACCAAGAGGAGGCCCGAGGCAGCCGGACAGAAGGGTTGGTAAGAAAGGCCAGACAAAGGACACACAAAGGGGGTCATGTGAAGCGCTCCAAAGTTATCTGGGAGTTGTCTGAGCCCCTCACCTGGTGAGCACAGTACGACGTGGGCAGCCGTTATATGCAGACGTGGTCTGGATAATAAGAACTGTGAGTAAAGGCCCTGGACTGCATCACTGACTCCGTGTCGTTACTGCTGCTGCCCTGCACCATCACCCCCATCCTCCGCATAC
Source organism: Phyllobates terribilis (assembly GCF_046119375.1). Lineage (NCBI taxonomy): Eukaryota > Metazoa > Chordata > Amphibia > Anura > Dendrobatidae > Phyllobates > Phyllobates terribilis. The sequence continues at coordinate 371,202,435 of NW_027362763.1, read as the reverse complement.
ACTGCCCTGAGGCTATACTCCTCCCGTGGGGAGTTATGCTACGCTCTGCTGCACCCACAACACCAGCCTCAGCGGTCTGCCCTGGAGCGGCGGTTCACTCTGACCGCAATCCACGGGTGGCGTAGTCGGACATTTAAACATCAAAACCACATAAATAGTTCCGCCACTGGTTTGACCGCCCTGAGCCACGGAACCAAGTCGCCGCCACGGAGACTACAACCACCAGCATCCACCAAAAAGGGTCCGGCTCCGGGTGTCCCAAGGCCCAGGGGGCGCGTCAGAACATTTTCATCACCTTTCACAATCACCAATGGGACAAGGCAGGGATGTTCTCTGTCCCCTCTCTTATACATCCTAGTGACGGAGCACCTGCTCTCATCAATTCGCCATAACCCCAATATTAGGTGGATTGAGGTGGGAGGCACCGAGTACAAGTGCTCTCTATTTGCTGATGATGTCCTAGTATATATCACTCAATCACATATATCCATCCATGCTGTTATGGCTGAAATAGATCACTTTGTTACATGGTCAAATTTTAAAATCAATGCAGCGAAGTCTGAGGCCCTCGATGTCTCCCTCCCCAAATCCATATAGGATTCCATCCAGTCCAACTTTCCCTTTTCCTGGCCCTCACAGGGTATCAAATACTTAGGAATTCCTATTCATAGAGACCTCTCCCATCTATGTTATCTTAATTTTGGGCCCTTTATTGAACAACTCCATACAGACCACGGTTGGCAAGTTAGAACTGTAAGATTCACTACGTGAACCACTGGTGTTTTGTGGAAAAGCACATGTACACTGTGTTCCAAATTATTATGCAAAAAGTGTTTAGGAGTGATAAGGGAAGAATTTGTTTGTTTGTCAGTTAAACTCATTGATGGTGATGTGTGTCAGGGCTCTTTATATCACTGTAAGCAATTGCAGACACCTGTGCTAAGTAGTTTGGCAGGTGTGTCCAATGAAAGGCAAGACTACTTAAGAAGGCTGTCTCACATTATTAAGCAGCCTACATTTTCTGCCAAAATGGGAAAGAAAGAGGATATGTCGGCTGCTGAGAAGCAACAAATTGTGGAGTGTTTAGGTCAATCAACATTGTGCGATGATCAGGATGAAGTGTCTTGGCAATCAAGAAGTATGTAGCTGATTCACAGTACACACGTGTGCGTGCTGATAAGGGTAAATTGAGGACTCTTTCCTACAAGCAATTACGTCAGGTTAAAAGAGCAGCGGCAAAAAAGCCTTGTCATAGCAGCAGACAAGTTTTTGAAGCTGCTGGTGCCTCCAACGTCCCCCGAACAACAAGATGCAGGGTCCTTCAGAGGTTTGCAGCTGTGCATACGCCATCCTGTCGATCTCCTCTATCCACTTCACACAAGCAGAAACGGCTCCAGTGGGCCAAACATTACATGAAGACTGATTTCAAAACTGTTTTGTTCACGGATGAGTGCCGTGCAGCGCTCGATGGTCCAGATGGATGGAGTGGAGGATGGCTGGTTGATGGACACCCCACGCAAACACGGCTACAGCGCCAACAAGGAGGAGGTGGAGTAATGTTTTGGGCTGGAATCATGGGGAGAGAGATTGTCGGCCCCTTTAGGATCCCTGAAGGCGCTAAAGATGAACTCCATAATGTATGTGGATTTTCTCAAACAGCACTTCCTGCCATGGTTCAAGAAGAAGAACCGTGTATTTCACAGCAAGATCATTTTTTTGCATGATAATGCACCATCTCACGCTGCACATAAAACATCTGCATCTCTGGCTGATATGGGCATAAAAGGGGATAAACTTATGGTGTGACCCCCATGCTCCCCTGACCTCTACCCCATTCAGAACCTCTGGAGCATCATCAAAAGGAGTGTCTATGATGGCGGGAGGCAGTTCACATCTAAGCAACAGCTCTGGGAGGGTATTCTGTCCTCATGCAAAACAATTGAAGCAGAAACCATCCAAAACCTGACAAATTTAATGGACGAGAGAGTTCAGAAGCTCCTTTCGAACAAGGGGTCCTATGTGAAAATGTAACATCACCTAGAATAAAGTTTTGAGTTGAAAACTGTTTGATTTCAGTTTCTAATAACCTGCTAATGCTTATAATTTCAAAAATGACCATTTTTTTGGTCTTTATTAAAATGAAAAGGTTGATCGAAAAGTTTGGCGGATCTAAGAGTGTGGCAACCCAGTAGTCATGATTACTTCGAATTCTGACAATATGAGGGTCATGTTGCAGGTAGTGCAGCAAGAAGGCACTTATGTGTCTTGCGCATCTCGGAGCCCCAAAATTTTTTTCCGGGCTAGATGCAGCTAATAATTATTATTAATTTTAAATCTGGTGGAGCTTAGTATAGATGGCCTAATAGGATCAGTGCTGCACACTGCTACAAAGCCCAAATTATTTTCCAGCCAAGATACAGATAAACATGATTAGTAATTTTAAATCTGGTGGAGCTTATTATAGATGGCCTAATAGAATCAGTGCTGCACACTGCTACAAAGCCCAAATTATTTTCCAGCCAAGATACAGATAAACGTGATTAGTAATTTGAAAGCTTAAAATGGTTGGTAGGGTGATTTTAACCAATCATCCATCTTTTACTCTCCCCAGGATGACACAGGGGTAGAAAAGTCGTTTCGGATCCATGATTTGTTCATCTTTATGAACGTGAGTCTGTCTACATTATCAGTGGAGAGCCGCGTGCGCTTATCTGTCAGCACACCACCAGCAGCGCTGAACACACGTTCAGACAGAACGCTGGCTGCGGGGCATGACAAGATCTCCAAGGCGTAAGTGGCTAGCTCCGGCCATTTATCCAGATTTGAAGCCCAAAAAGAGCAAGGGTCCAGTGACACAGTCATGGCTTCAATGTTTACTTGGAGATACTCCTGTACCATCGTCTCTAGGCGTTGACTATGTGTCAGACTTCTTGTCTCCTGTGGGCTTGCAAAGGATGGGCTAAAAAAGTGGTGAAATGATTGCGCAAAATTGATGTTACCAGCAGATACTGTGGTTCTGTTATGGTTTGAGTGCTGAACACTTGACGGTCCCACGGTTGGCAAGTTGGAACTGTGAGATTCACTACGTGCACCACTGGTGTTTTTTGGAAAAGCACATGTAAGATTCTGCAACAGTCTCTGCTGATACTCCTGCATGCGTGCATCCCTTTCTATGGCAGGAATAATTTCTGCAAATTTACTTTTGTACCGGGGATCTAACAGTGTGGCAACCCAGTAGTCAGGATTATTTCTAATTCTCCCAATTCGAGGGTCATGTTGCAGGTAGTGCAGCAAGAAGGCACTCATGTGTGTTGCGCATCCAGGAGCACCAAGTCCCTGTTGTGTTGGTGGCGAGGTAACAATCATGCTTCCTTCCTCTGTCCTCTCCCCCCAACCTCGCACAACAGAAATGTGATCAAGGTCTCCCTCATCTGATGAGTCTTCCATCAGTTCGTCCTCCACTTCTTCCTGGGCTCCTGCACCTTCCTCACTAGTTTGGCTGCTACCATGCGCCCTGGTAAAACCATCTCCCCCACCCTCACATGCCTGCCGCCTTGGTGCTGCCGACCGTCTGGACCTTGCAGATGTTAGCCCTTCCCCATACAACTCCTCCTCCTCTACTTCCTCCACCTCCTCTTGTGCCACCACCTGACTCCGAATTCTGTTTAACATGTGCTCCAGCATGTAAATCACCGGAATAGTCATGCTGATAATGGCATCGTCAGCACTAAACATCTTCGTCGCCATTTCAAAACTGTGCAGAAGGGTGCATTGGTCCCTGATCTGAGACCACTCCTCCAGCGTGATTTGCCCCACGTCTGGATCTCGTTGGCCCAGGCTATACGTCAGAACGTATTGCACCAGGGCTTGTCGGTGCTGCCACAGTCGCTGCAACATGTGCAGAGTTGAATTCCACCGGGTAGGCACATCGCATTTTAGCCGGTGAAGTGGCAGGTCCAACGACTTCTGTAGAGATGTAAGTCGCTGAGCTGCGGGATGCGAACGGCGGAAGTGAGCACACAGCGACCGTGCCCTCTGCAGAAGGCCATCTAGTCTGGGATAGTGGGCTAAAAATTGCTGGACAACCAGGTTCAACACGTGAGCCATACAAGGCACGTGTGTGACATTGCCCCGGCGAAGGGCCGCACTCAGGTTTGCAGCATTGTCGCACACGGCCTTCCCTGGTTTCAGGTCCAGTGGAGACAACCATTCATGAAATTGGTTCTCCAGAGCTGACCATAACTCCTCAGCTGTGTGACTCACATTTCCCAGACATTTCAAAGTAAAAACCGCCTGATGACGTTGAGCCCTACTGCCAGCATAGTAAGGAGGTGTGCAGGATCCCTTCTGCGCAGTTAGAAAGCTTGTGGCATGACCAGACAGGCTTTGGGTGCAGGTGGAAGACCGAGAGGAGGTTGAGGAGGCAGAAGCAGTGGAGGAACTTTGACATAAAGAGGATTGACGCACAACTCGTGGGGACGGCAAGACTTGGACAGCAGCCCCTTGTCCTGCTGTCACCATAGTTACCCAGTGCCCAGTCAGCGACATGTAACGCCCCTGTCCATGCCTACTCGTCCAAGTGTCTGTGGTGAAATGCACCCTGTCACACACAGAGTTTCTCAAAGAAGCGGTGATGTTGTGTGTGACATGCTGGTGGAGCGCAGGCACACCTTTCTTTGAGAAGTAGTGCCGACTGGGCATCTGGTACTGGGGCACTGCGACGGACATAAGGTCTCGAAAATCCTCTGTGTCCACCAGGCGGAAAGGCAGCATTTCTGTTGCCAAGAGCTTGCAGATGGTGAAATTCAACCTCTTAGCTTTCTCATGGCTAGGAGGAAATGGTCTTTTACTTGTCCACATCTGAGGGACCGAGGGCTGGCTATTGTGCTTAGACGGGGTTGATAAGGGTGTCCCCGGCAAACTGCCGGTCTGTGAGGAAGATGCAGGCGGACATGTTAGGTTGCCTTGATCCAAAGGTGGTGCTATCGATGTCGGACAGCGCTCAACACCAGCTGGTGTTACCACCTCCAAAGAAAATGATGACCTGACAATCACGCTGGCTGTTGCGGGTAAAGAGGTGGCAGGTCTGCGCCCCAAAACAGGTGTGACTGCTGTCCCCCCAGTCACAGAGGATGAAGAGGCCGTGGATGCACAAGATATGGCAGACGGTGGTTGGCCCGGCCGGCTAGGCCGCATTGTAGCACACTGAGCTTCCCACTGCAACTTATGCTTCATGTCCATGTGCCGGTTCATGCATGAAGTACTCAAACTATGTATTTTTTGGCCTCTACTTAGCTTTTGCTGACAAATGTTACAGATAACACGAGTTGGGTCATCTTTATCGATCTGAAAAAATGCCCAGGCTATGCAAGGCTTAGCACCCATGCGACCTGAAGAGCCACCACGATTTGTGGTGAGAGGCAGAGTTGTGTTTGAGGATGCAGTTGTTGACATGCTTCCAGTACTACGTCTCTGTCCAGGAAGGCACAACCTGACCTCGTCGTCACTAGCATCTTCCTCCACCTTCTCTGCTGACCTCATCTCTTGGCTGACTGTGGGTTGACAGTAAGTGGGATCTCCAACCTCATCATCATCACCCTGTGCATTATCACACCCGTCGTCCTCAGAGCCAACCTGTTCCTGCCCTGACAAAAAACTAAAGTTGTCGCTCCAATCAGGTATTTGAGTCTAATCATCGTCTTCCTCATTGTCTCCACCAACAGGAGTTACAGTTTGGGAATGAGGGTCTACATTATGGTCAGAACCTTCTGCGTCTGGTCCTGGATCCGACTCATAAAGATTCTGGGCATCAGTGCAGATCATTTCCTCGTCTGGATTCACAGAAGCGCTGGAGTCGACCTCTGATTCCCAGGCTGTAGTATGAGTAAACAGCTCTGCAGACTCAACCATCTGTTCTACCTCATACTCAGATGGGCAGCTGGAGATTTGGGAGCTGTGAGGAAGCAAGTGCGATTGGGGTGACACCTTTGAGGACTGGAGTATTTGTGATGTTGAAGTTGATGTGGAGGAGAGCCCACTTAAAGGAGCACTTGATATCCGTTGAAGCACCTGCTGTTTTTGTGCCTCATCTGGAATTTGTAGCGATTGGCGTGGCCGTAAGAAAGGGATCTTATCACATTGTCCGCTAAAAGAAGTAGACATTTTAGTTTGGCTGGAAGATGGTCTTTCTTCTGCAGATGTTACTGTTGCTTTAACACCTACCCCACGGACACAACCTTTTTCCCCTTCCCAACACGCCTATTCCCCTTTCCACCAGCAGCAGGCCTTTTTCCACTCATTTTGGTGGTTAACTAATTCACAACTCTGGAGTTGTTTGCACAAAAAAACAATGGATGGGAATCGAGCAGAGCTGAGTGGCCAAATTGTGGTATTAGGCCAAAACTATTGGCTGGGTTAGATGCAGAAAAAAATTATATTCAATTTGCAACCTGATGGAGGTCAGTATAGATGGACTAATAGATCAAGTCCCACACACAGCTAGAAGCCCAAATATTTTTTCAGAGGTAGATGCAGAAAAAAAAATATTCAGTTTGCAACCTGATGGAGGTCAGTATAGATGGACTAATAGAGAAAGTCCCACACACTGCTAGAAGGCCAAATATTTTTTCGGAGCTAGATGCAGACAAAAAATTATTTTGAATTTGCAACCTGATGGAGATCAGTATAGGTGGTCTAATAGTACAAGTCCCAAACACTGCTAGAAGGCCAAATAGTTTTTCAGAGCTAGAGGCAGAAAAAAATTATATTCAGTTTGCAACCTGATGGAGGTCAGTATAGATGGACTAATAGAGAAAGTCCCACATACTGCTAGAAGGCCAAATATTTTTTCAGAGCTAGATGCAGAAAAAAATTATATTCAGTTTGCAACCTGATGGAGGTCAGTATAGATGGACTAATAGAGAAAGTCCCACACACTGCTAGAAGGCCAAATATTTTTTCAGAGCTAGATGCAGAAAAAAATGATATTCAGTTTGCAACCTGATGGAGGTCTGTATAGATGGATTGATAGAACAAGTCCCACACACAGCTAGAAGCCCAATATTTTTTCAGAGGTAGAAGCAGAAAAAAATATATTCAGTTTGCAACCTGATGGAGGTCAGTATAGATGGACTAATACAACAAGTCCCACACACAGCTAGAAGCCCAATATTTTTTTCAGAGCTAGATGCAGAAAAAAATTATATTCAATTTGCAACCTGATGGAGGTCAGTATAGATGGAGTAATAGAACAAGTCCCACACACAGCTAGAAGCCCAAATATTTTTTCAGAGCTAGATGCAGATAAAAATTATTTTTAATTTGCAACCTGATGGAGGTCAGTATAGATGGACTAATAGAGAAAGTCCCACACACTGCTAGAAGGCCAAATATTTTTTCAGAGCTAGATGCAGAAGAAAATTATATTCAGTTTGCAACCTGATGGAGGTCTGTATAGATGGATTAATAGAACAAGTCCCACACACAGCTAGAAGCCCAATATTTTTTCAGAGGTAGATGCAGAAAAAAATATATTCAGTTTGCAACCTGATGGAGGTCAGTATAGATGGACTAATACAACAAGTCCCACACACAGCTAGAAGCCCAATATTTTTTCAGAGCTAGATGCAGAAAAAAATTATATTCAGTTTGCAACCTGATGGAGGTCTGTATAGATGGATTGATAGAACAAGTCCCACACACAGCTAGAAGCCCAATATTTTTTCAGAGGTAGATGCAGAAAAAAATATATTCAGTTTGCAACCTGATGGAGGTCAGTATAGATAGACTAATACAACAAGTCCCACACACAGCTAGAAGCCCAATATCTTTTCAGAGCTAGATGCAGAAAAAAATTATATTCAATTTGCAACCTGATGGAGGTCAGTATAGATGGAGTAATAGAACAAGTCCCACACACAGCTAGAAGCCCAAATATTTTTTCAGAGCTAGATGCAGATAAAAATTATTTTTAATTTGCAACCTGATGGAGGTCAGTATAGATGGACTAATAGAGAAAGTCCCACACACAGCTAGAAGGCCAAATATTTTTTCAGAGCTAGATGAAGAAAAAAATTATATTCAGTTTGCAACCTGATGGAGGTCTGTATATATGGATTAATAGAACAAGTCCCACACACAGCTACAAGCCCAATATTTTTTCAGAGGTAGATGCAGAAAAAAATATATTCAGTTTGCAACCTGATGGAGGTCAGTATAGATGGACTAATAGGGAAAGTCCCACACACTGCTAGAAGGCCAAATATTTTTTCAGAGCTAGATGCAGAAAAAAATTATATTCAATTTGCAACCTGATGGAGGTCAGTATAGATGGACTAATAGAATGATGCTATGCCCAAAAGATTTTACTTCACTAGGTGCAGTAAAAAAATTGGTATTCTATACACAGGTGGTATATCTTGCAACACAGATAGGCTACTCCACTGACTAACACACTCTGCAATAGGCCAAAAAGGATTAGCTTTGCTAGATTCAGCCAAATGCTGTGAAAAAAACTTGCACAGCACTGGCACAGACCTGCCTGGCAAAAACTGATAGGAACTGATGTAACCTAGTCCTGAAAAGGACTCCAATTACAATTAGTCTTTACTCCCACAGCCTATCTATTTAAGAGCACAGACCTGCCTGATAAAAGTCGTAGGAAATGCTGTAACCTAGTCCTTAAAAGGACTGCAATCACAACTATTCCCTACTCCCAAGCTATCTGTAGATTTGTGTGAAAATTGGCTTGAAATTAACAAGGTATAGCGCACACAGCAACAGCGGTGCCGTTTAACACGCAGCTGCAGCAGTGAGAAAATGGTGGCGACGGGGAAAATGGCTTGGTCTTATAGGGCAAGGACATGTGACATACACTGCCAATGACACATGCCCTTGCTTGTGTGAAAAAAAGCACTTCGCTCCGTGTGTGCGCTGCTGATAGGCTGACAGATTGCACCTCCCCACTGTAAATGCGGGAAAGAGAAAAAAAATGGAGATCTTCATTATTCCTGCAGAGATCCATCCCCTGCCCCTCCCCCCACCCCGCTGTACACTCAAACTGCGTATTAACATTAATTTTCATCATTACTGAGAAAAAATCCAGTTATGATTTTGGTGCACGAACAGTTATCAAACATAACCTCGAACAGCCGAATTTTTCTCAAATCGTTCGTGTTCGCCGAACGGCTCGAACACCGCCCAAAACAGCTCGAATTTGAGATTGGCGAACAGTTCTAGTAGAACAACGCTCATCTCTACTAAGGACCCTAGGGACAAAATTGTAGTCCGGATGGGCTACAGGACAATAGGCAAGCAACTTGATGAGAAGGCAACAACTGTTGGCACAATTTTAAAAAATGTCTGGGGCTCCATACATGATCTTGCCTTGTGGGGTAAGGATGATTCTGAGAAAGATCAGGAATCAGCCCAAAACAACATGGGTGGACATGATCAATGACCTGAAGAGAGCTGGGACCACAGTCTCAAACATTAACATTAGTAACACACTTGGCAGGCGCGGCTGGTATGCAGACAGGTGGATACTGGCAAGCACGGCTGGTGTGCAGACAGGTGGGTACTGGCAAGCACGGCTGGAGTGCAGACAGGGAGATACTGGCAAGCACGGCTGGGGAGCAGATAGGGAGGTACTAGCAGGTTGGAGCGTAGGCTGGATAGGGTCCAGTACAGACTGGGAGACAGGAACAGAGCCGCAGATGTGGTAGACAAGCAGAGTAAAGCGAAACCGCCGGAGCGGAGGACAAGGCAGAGCAGAGCAAAACCGCCGGAGCGGTGGACAAGGCAAAGCAGAGGTGAACCGCCGGTGCGGTGAGCAAGCAGAGCAGAGCAAAACTGCAGGTGCGGCGGACAAGGCAGAGCATAGCGAAACCGCCGGAGTGGTGAACAAGGCAGAGCCAAGAGGATCCGCTGGTGCGGTGTGCAAGACAGAGCAGAGGGAAACCACTGATGCAGTGAGCAAGCAGAGCAGAGCAAAACCGCAGGTGCGGTGGACAAGGCAGAGCAGAGAGGAACTGCCAGAGTGGTGGGCAAGACAGAGCAGAGGGAAACCGCTGACGCGGTGAGCAAGCAGAGCGGAGCGAAACCACAGGTGCGGTGGGCAAGGTAGAGCAGAGAGGAACCGATGGAGTGGTGGGCAAGACAGAGCAGAGGGAAACCGCTGACGTGGTGAGTAAGCAGAGCGGAGCGAAACCGCAGGTGTGGTGGACAAGGCAGAGCAGAACAGGGCTGAAGGTGTAGGCAGAGAGGACAGGGCTCTGTTCACATGGAACAGACTGAAAAATGCAGGAAGATGGCTAGAACACAGGAGGTAGATACGGAGGAAAGGAAAAGGGACAATCAGAACCAGATACACACAAGATACTTACTATGAAGTAGCGAGTGGACACAAAACTCACAAACAGAAGTACAGAGACAACGAGTTGGAGTTAGGTGCAGGTTCAGATACTGCAGGAAAAGGGAAGGTACGGACATAGAGACAAAGAGGTAACAGGCTAGGATACAGTTCAGACAGGAACTGCTACTGCAACGAGATATAAGAACGTACTTGGGTATACAGCCCCTAGAGTGGCGGAAACAGACTAGAAGTCAGAGATAACAGGCCTGGGTATACAGCCCCCAGAGTGGCGGAAACAGACTAGAAATTAGAGATAACAGGCCTGGGTATGCAGCCCCCAGGGTGGCAGAAACAGACTAGAAATCAGAGATATCAGGCCTGGGTATGCAGCCCCCAGGGTGGCAGAAACAGACAAGATACAGGACAAGACCTGGCAACTCAGAGGCAAGGAGCACACTGATAGTTAGTGTTGCTCTGGCACCTCCTTCTGGGTGGAGGGGGTTTAAATATCCAGTGACTCACAGCAATAGGCTGGGGGCGCATTAGGAGTGCGCCCACAGCAACTATAAGAATCAGGAAGTAACCGGGCCACCGCCCTAAGCAATCAGACAAGAGACATGCATAGTGGGAGGTGGTGCACTATGCAAGCACGCTGCCAGGGATGTTACAGTACCCCCCCCCTTTACACCCCCTCTTCTTCAAGCCTGCAAGAGTCTTCTGCAGAGAATTTGGAGGCCAATCCTTCTCTTCAAGAGGATTACCTCTTCTGTCCATTAGAGGAAACGAAACTGGTCTCATCATCTTGGTGAATAGGATGCTTCCTCCTATCAAGCCATCCTCAGCAACAGATGAAGTGGGTGAAGTACCAGGAACAGCACACAGGAAAGTCTCTCTCCAATTGTTATCAGGTAGCATCCTGGTGGATTCAGGAGACAACTGGAGGTCCTCCACCTAGTTGGAGGGGTGCAGAGACTCGGGGGTGACCACCGCCTTGATGTCCATTTTGCCAAGCTTACTGGATGAAGTGGGCGGCGTACCAGATACCGGGTGTAGGAAAGTCTCTCTCCATTTAACAGGTAACACCCCAAGGAATTCAGGAGACAAATGGTGGTCCTCGACCTGGTTGGAGGGGTGCAGAGACTCGGGGGTAATCACTGCTTCGAAGTACACTTTGCCAAGCTTACTAGATGAGGTGAGTGAAGTACCAGGTACAGGGTGTAGAAAAGTCTCTCTCCATTTGTTATCAGGTAGCACCCTGGAGGATTCAGGAGACAACTGGAGGTTCTCCGCCTGGTTGGAGGGGTGCAGAGACTCAGGGGTAGCCACCGCCTTGATGGACGTAAGACCAGATATATTAGAGACGGAGGGTCCTTGCTTAGGGACCATCTTCAATCTGGTTTCAGAGATGACATGTCTGTAAGGCGGGACGGTACCTGAAGCCAGATCATTGGTACAATCGTCGAGACTGTGTGGGGACATCGCCTCCGCTTCTCTTCCTTCGGAGACTTCAGCGCACAGCGAGTCACTGACTAGCAGATCTGGTGAAGAAGAAGAAGAAACTGCTGACAATCCTGAAGATATGGGGACAGGACACCCCTTGCACCTTAGCAGTCCCCTAGGATACACCATGCAGGATCTCCAGACCTGAGCGGGCACTAGATCTCTCGGCTCTGGACAACCTGTGGGTAAGCCAGTCAGCACCTGGAATGTGAACTTCTTCATGTGTAATGCTCCAATCTAGAGCTTAATTTGTACAGTCATATTTTTACTGTTTCTGAGTAGGGCTCGTCCTTCTGCTGACAATGCTCAAACCAGCTTCTGGAGTTGTCGGACGGGAATCAGACACCGACTCTTCAAGGCTTTAAGCCTGAAACTTCCGGTTAATCTGAGGCCTTCACTTGCCACGGAGACAGTCATGGTCATCTGTGGAGAGGAAACACTAACGCCAAGGGCAGCCTCTCCTACAGGAATAATGTCTTGGGATTCACCAACCTTTGCTGGACAAAGACCGTCAGGGGGTCCCAAACCACCGCAGCGGGACCGCAATCCGATTTTGTGACTGAGTTCTGGCTTCTGCTTTGCCTGACGAACATAGTCATCCTTCATGGATTCTGTGCAGAAAGCTGCCTCTACAGGCTGGGGAACAGGAGGTCTTTGGGAGGACAGAACCTGGCGTGACGGTTTACCTCTACGCCTTGCACGTCTGGACTGCCTCTTGAGGTTGGGAAGAGAAGTATTCTGTGGAGCATAGTCATCCTGCATGGATTCTGGGTGAGCAGCAGTCTCTTCGGGCTGGAGGACTGGTAGGCTACTTACACACGTTACCCATCGGGCTGCTCCGGGACATTGGGAAGGGAAGCTTTAGCAGAGGCTTCAGGATTAGGGTCATCGAAGACCATTAGAAAGGCCACCAGGAAGGCCTGCAGGTCAAAGACGATAGGATCCCATGCTTACCATAGGGGGGTGATCCATTTCAAGGCGTCACCCGCTAGGTAGGATGCCACTTTAACCCGATCGGTAGGAAAATAGTGAGCATAGAACTTGAAATGCAGCATGCATTGCTCCACAAATGCAAGGCTTCGTTTTGGATCCCAATAGTACCGTGGTGGATCCACAGGAATGAGTGCTGATAGCTCCATTTGGGCTGGTGCATAAATCGCCTGGGCCATAGCTTGAGAAAAAAAATTTTCTTGGTGCACGTATTCGCCAGACAAGGATTCAAAATGTCTCTGAGAGCGAAAGGCCGTGGGGCTCAACGGGAACCATGGCCTGAGCAAACTGTTACGGTCGTACCCGGACTGACTGGCGTGAGCGTAATTAGTGATCCCACTGTACCATGAACCGAGGAGTGTCTGGAGGGGCGTAACTAAGTATCAACCCGATCTGACCAAGGTCGCATGGCGGCTCAGTCGACTCCGTGAACCAAGGAGGAACCAAGAAGAGGGACCAGGTGCTACTACAGGTCAGACCCCGGTCACAACTATTGACCCACACCAGGAAATCCAAGAACCGGCAGGTTAGGCTGGCATACAGAGAGGTGGGTATTGGCAGCAATGGCTGGTATGCAGACAGGTAGATACTGGTAAGCACGGCTGGTATGCAGACAGGTGGGTACTGGCAAGCACTGCTGGTATGCAAACAGGTGGGCACTGGCAAGCACGGCTATTATGCAGACAGGAGGGCACTCACAAGCACGGCTGTTATGCAGACAGGTGGGTACTGGCAAGCACGGCTGGAGTGCAGACAGGGAGATACTGGCAAGCACGGCTAGGGAGCAGACAGGGAGGTACTAGCAGGTTGGAGCGTAGGCTGGATAGGGTCCAGTACAGACAGGGAGACAGGAACAGAGCCGCAGATGCGGTAGACAAGCAGAGTAAAGCGAAATCGCGGGAGCGGAGGACAAGGCAGAGCAGAGCAGAACCGCCGGAGCGGTGGACAAGGCAGAGCAGAGGTGAACCGCCGGTGCGGTGAGCAAGCAGAGCAGAGCAAAACCGCAGGTGCGGTTGAAAAGGCAGGGCAGAGCGAAACCGCCGGAGCGGTGAACAAGACAGATCCGAGAGGAACCACTGGTGCGATGTGCAAAACAGTGCAGAGGGAAACCGCTGACATGGTGAGCAAGCATAGCGGAGCGAAACCGCAGGTGCGGTGGACAAGGCAGAGCAGAGAGGAACCGCCAGAGAGGTGGGCAAGACTGAGCAGAGGGAAACCGCTGATGCGGTGAGCAAGCAGAATGGAGCGACACTGCAGGTGCGGTGGACAAGGCAGAGCAGAACTGGGCTGAAGGTGCAGGCAGAGAGGACAGGGCTCTGTTCACATGGAACAGATTGAAAAATGCAGAAAGATGGCTAGAACACAGGAGGTAGATACGGAGGAAAGGAAAAGGGACAAGCAGAACCAGATACACACAAGGTACTTACTATGAAGTAGCGAGTGGACACAAAACTCACAAACAGAAGTACAGAGACAACGAGTTGGAGTTAGGTGCAGGTTCAGATACTGCAGGAAAAGGGAAGGTACGGACATAGAGACAAACAGGTAACAGGCTAGGATACAGTTCAGACAGGAACTGCTACCGCAACGAGATACAAGACCAAGCCTGGGTATACAGCCCCTAGAGTGGCGGAAACAGACTAGAAGTCAGAGATAACAGGCCTGGGTATACAGCCCCCAGAGTGGCGGAAACAGACTAGAAATTAGAGATAACAGGCCTGGGTATGCAGCCCCCAGGGTGGCAGAAACAGACTAGAAGACTAAGATAACAGGCCTGGGTATGCAGCCCCCAGGGTGGCAGAAACAGACAAGATACAGGACAAGACCTGGCAACTCAGAGGCAAGGAGCACACTGATAGTTAGTGTTGCTCAGGCACCTCCTTCTGGGTGGAGGGGGTTTAAATATCCAGTGACTCACAGCAATAGGCTGGGGACGCATTAGGAGTGCGCCCACAGCAGTTATAAGAATCAGGAAGTAACCGGGCCGCCACCCTAAGCAATCAGACAAGAGACATGCACACAGCATGAACTGGAGCAAGGTTTGCAGGCTGGACTGACAGGTAAGATTGCGGTCTTGCATAGTGGGAGGTGGTGCACTATGCAAGCATGCCGCCAGGGATGTTACAGTCATGTGGTCAGATGAGACTAAAATAGAACTTTTTGGTATCAACTCCACTCGCCGTTTTTGGAGGAAGAAGAAGGATGAGTACAATCCCAAGAATATCATCCCAACCATGAAGCATGGTAGGGAAAACATCATACTTTGGGGGTGCTTTTCTGCAAAGGGGTTGGGATTACTGTACAGTGTTGAAGGGAGGATGGATGGGGTCATGTATTGTGAGATTTTGGCCAAAAACCTCCTTCCCTCAGTAAGAGCATTGAAGATGAGTTGTGGCTGGGTCTTCCACCATGACAATGACCTGAAACACACAGTCGGGGCAACTAAGGAGTGGCTCAGTGAGAAGCATTTCAAGGTCTTGGACTGGCCTAGCCAGTCTCTAGACCTGAACTCTATAGAAAATCTTGGGAGGGAGCTAAAACTCATTGTTGCCCAGTGACAGCCCCGAAACCTAAAAGATCTGGAGACGATCTGTATTGAGGAGTGAGCCAAAATCTCTCCTGCAGTGTGTGCAAACTTCGTCAACAACTACAGGAAACGTCTGACCTCTGTAATTGCAAACAAAGGTTTCTGTATCAAATATTAAGTTCTGTCTTTCTATTGTATCAAATACTTATTTCATGCAAAAAATGCAAATTAATTATGCAAAAATCATACAATGTGATTTTCTGGATTTTTAGATTTTGTCTCTCACAGTTGAAGTGCACCTACGATAAAAATTACAGACCTCTCCATTCTTTGTAGGTGGGAAAATTTGCAAAATCTGCAGTGTATCAGATACTTGTTTTCTGTATATAGTACTATATACTATAGTACTGTATTTACTGTATAAAGTGTCTTTCCATGTATTTCTTGTTTATTTGATATTTGTTTATTTGATTTTTCTATTATATGTACTCATTTAGCCCTTTCCTTACTTCTATAATGACTGTTTCAGAAAGCTTCGATGAATCAAAATTTCACTAATCTCAACCAAGAAGCACTCTATATATATCTTCAATTTTTTGTGTATCACCAAAATAAATTTGACAATTTTGTGTGAATCGAGTGTGCAGTGAATATTTCAACATCAACATGTCATTTTGTTCCTTTGTCTGGGTTACCTAATGCTCAAACCTCAAGCTGCATATTAAACACAGTGCATGTGTACATGCGATTCAGAAAAATATTTTTTCCAATGGAGGAATTCAGTTTGTTTCTAAATTATTGAGACCTTTTTGTAATAACATCAACATTGAGTTGTCCTTTTCATCAGCTTATCACCCAGAAATCGATGGTCACACCGAATGTGCTAACCAGACACTTGAACAATATATTCGATATTATGTTTCTGATCACCAGTAGGACTGGACAGAACAGCTGCCATTAGCTGAGTTTGCCATTAGCATTAAGAGTCCATCAAAACCATTCTCTTTTTTCTGTAACATTAGTTATCGTTCTCGTTTTGGTCATTTTTCGGTTGATACTCCAGAGGCTATAAAATCTGTGAGCAAATTAAAACATATCTGGTCTGAAGTAAGAGAGAACCTGAAAAGGGCACAGGGTAGACAGACCTCTTCAATTAATAAGAGGCTGACAAATGGACAAGGCTTTTCTATTGGCAACAATGTATTTTTATCCACCAGAAATATTAAGCTCAAGATCCTTTACACTAAGCTAGGATCCAAGATCATTGGTCCTTTCGCGATATCAGAGATTGACAATCTGGTAGCCTTCAGACTAAAACTTCGGCCTTCCTTCTGGATTCATGATGTGTTCCACCAATCCTTGATAGAGGCAAACCATTCACCTCTGCTTCCTGTTAAGCATCCTTACCCCTCTGTTGGTTGAAGGTAAACTTGAGTTTGAAGTAGAAAAATATTCTTGATACCAATATAATAAAGGTGTCTGCAGTACCTGGTACATTGGAAAGACTGGTCCAAATGAAAGATATGGCAACAACATCAATACAGAGAATCTCATTAGAAAATACCATCAGTCTTTCCCAGACAAGCCCCATTCCAAGTTTCAGGAGGCCCTTGTATGGTGGGAGATATTGTGACATTCATGCCTGTGCCTGTCCCCTCCATTCCTGCTTTGATTGTTGGCCAACACAGGGTACTTATTTAGTAGTCCTGTTTTACTGTTAGGACTTGTGACTCGGGCAAGTCCAGAAGCTTTGGGTTAAATTTGGTTTGTTTGTTTTTATTCCTGTTGTCAGTTTTGGATGAGGATGTAATATAAACCCCTGAGAAGCAATTCCTTTTGCCAGTTATGACTTAACTATCTTTGTGTGTATCACAGATCCTGTGTCTTAGTAGATATTTCTGATTTTGTCTTTGGCTTTTCTACTGATGTTTCTCCTGTTGGATGATTTTGAACCTTACAGTACCTCCTGGTTCTGACCCCACTATCTGACCATTTGTTCTTGCCAGTTTCCACCACCAAACATCAGCTGACTCAAAGGCCTCAACCTAGGGGTCCCTGTGTAACTCCATATCCCTGTACAGGAATTAAATAATGAAGGCCAGGGCAACGTCTGGGATATGGAAAATGGAATTGCTAGTAGAGATGAGCGTTGTTCTACTCGAACTGTTCGCCAATCTCAAATTCGAGCTGTTTTGGGCGGTGTTCGAGCCGTTCGGCGAACACGAACAATTTGAGAAAAATTCGGCTGTTCGAGGTTATGTTCGATAACTGTTCGTGCACCAAAATCATAACTGGATTTTTTCTCAGTAATGATGAAAATTAATGTTAATACGCAGTTTGAGTGTACAGCGGGGTGGGGGGAGGGGCAGGGGATGGATCTCTGCAGGAACAATGAAGATCTCCATTTTTTTTTTCTCTTTCCCGCATTTACAGTGGGGAGGTGCAATCTGTCAGCCTATCAGCAGCGCACACACGGAGCGAAGTGCTTTTTTTCACACAAGCAAGGGCATGTGTCATTGGCAGTGTATGTCACATGTCCTTGCCCTATAAGACCAAGCCATTTTCCCCGTCGCCACCATTTTCTCACTGCTGCAGCTGCGTGTTAGACGGCACCGCTGTTGCTGTGTGCGCTATACCTTGTTAATTTCAAGCCAATTTTCGCACAAATCTACAGATAGCTTGGGAGTAGGGAATAGTTGTGATTGCAGTCCTTTTAAGGACTAGGTTACAGCATTTCCTACGACTTTTATCAGGCAGGTCTGTGCTCTTAAATAGATAGATTGTGGGAGTAAAGACTAATTGTAATTGGAGTCCTTTTCAGGACTAGGTTACATCAGTTCCTATCAGTTTTTGCCAGGCAGGTCTGTGCCAGTGCTGTGCAAGTTTTTTTCACAGCATTTGGCTGAATCTAGCAAAGCTAATCCTTTTTGGCCTATTGCAGAGTGTGTTAGTCAGTGGAGTAGCCTATCTGTGTTGCAAGATATACCACCTGTGTATAGAATACCAATTTTTTTACTGCACCTAGTGAAGTAAAATCTTTTGGGCATAGCATCATTCTATTAGTCCATCTATACTGACCTCCATCAGGTTGCAAATTGAACATAATTTTTTTCTGCATCTAGCTCTGAAAAAATATTGGGCTTCTAGCTGTGTGTGGGACTTGTTGTATTAGTCCATCTATACTGACCTCCATCAGGTTGCAAACTGAATATATTTTTTTCTGCATCTACCTCTGAAAAAATATTGGGCTTCTAGCTGTGTGTGGGACTTGTTCTATTAATCCATCTATACAGACCTCCATCAGGTTGCAAACTGAATATATTTTTTTCTGCATCTACCTCTGAAAAAATATTGGGCTTCTAGCTGTGTGTGGGACTTGATGTATTAGTCCTTCTATACTGACCTCCATCAGGTTGCAAACTGAATATATTTTTTTCTGCATCTACCTCTGAAAAAATATTGGGCTTCTAGCTGTGTGTGGGACTTGTTCTATTAATCCATCTATACAGACCTCCATCAGGTTGCAAACTGAATATATTTTTTTCTGCATCTACCTCTGAAAAAATATTGGGCTTCTAGCTGTGTGTGGGACTTGTTGTATTAGTCCATCTATACTGACCTCCATCAAGTTGCAAGCTGAATATATTTTTTTCTGCATCTACCTCTGAAAAAATATTGGGCTTCTAGCTGTGTGTGGGACTTGTTCTATTAATCCATCTATACAGACCTCCATCAGGTTGCAAACTGAATATATTTTTTTCTGCATCTAGCTCTGAAAAAATATGTGGCCTTCTAGCAGTGTGTGGGACTTTCTCTATTAGTCCTTCTATACTGACCTCCATCAGGTTGCAAACTGAATATAATTTTTTTCTGCATCTACAGTACCTCTGAAAAAATATTTGGGCTTCTAGCTGTGTGTGGGACTTGTTCTATTAGTCCATCTATACTGACCTCCATCAGGTTGCAAATTGAATATAATTTTTATCTGCATCTAGCTCTGAAAAAATATTTGGCCTTCTAGCAGTGTGTGGGACTTTCTCTATTAGTCCATCTATACTGACCTCCATGAGGTTGCAAATTGAATATAATTTTTATCTGCATCTAGCTCTGAAAAAATATTTGGCCTTCTAGCAGTGTGTGGGACTTTCTCTATTAGTACATCTATACTGACCTCCATCAGGTTGCAAACTGAATATATTTTTTTTCTGCCTCTACCTCTGAAAAAATATTGGGCTTGTAGCTGTGTGTGGGACTTGTTCTATTAATCCATCTATACAGACCTCCATCAGGTTGCAAACTGAATAAAAAAAATTTCTGCATCTACCTCTGAAAAAATATTTGGGCTTCTAGCTGTGTGTGGGACTTGTTCTATTAGTCCATCTATACTGACCTCCATCAGGTTGCAAATTGAATATAATTTTTTTCTGCATCTAACCCAGCCAATAGTTTTGGCCACTCAGCTCTGCTCGGTTCCCATCCATTGTTTTTTTGTGCAAACAACTCCAGAGTTGTGAATTAGTTAACCACCAAAATGAGTGGAAAAAAGCCTGCTGCTGGTGGAAAGGGGAATAGGCGTGTTGGGAAGGGGAAAAAAGGTTGTGTCCGTGGGGTAGGTGTTAAAGCAACAGTAACATCTGCAGAAGAAAGACCATCTTCCAGCCAAACTAAAATGTCTACTTCTTTTAGCGGACAATGTGATAAGATCCCTTTCTTACGGCCACGCCAATCGCTACAAATTCCAGATGAGGCATAAAAACAGCAGGTGCTTCAACGGATATCAAGTGCTCCTTTAAGGGGGCTCTACTCCACATCAACTTCAACATCACAAATACTCCAGTCCTCAAAGGTGTCACCCCAATCGCACTTGCTTCCTCACAGCTCCCAAATCTCCAGCTGCCCGTCTGAGTATGAGGTAGAACAGATGGTTGAGTCTGCAGAGCTGTTTACTCATACTATAGCCTGGGAATCAGAGGTCGACTCCAGCGCTTCTGTGAATCCAGACGAGGAAATGATCTGCACTGATGCCCAGAATCTTTATGAGTCGGATCCAGGACCAGACGCAGAAGGTTCTGACCATAATGTAGACCCTCATTCCCAAACTGTAACTCCTGTTGGTGGAGACAATGAGGAAGACGATGATAAGACTCAAATACCTGATTGGAGCGACAACTTTAGTTTTTTGTCAGGGCAGGAACAGGTTGGCTCTGAGGACGACGGGTGTGATAACGCACAGGGTGATGATGATGAGGTTGGAGATCCCACTTACTGTCAACCCACAGTCAGCCAAGAGATGAGGTCAGCAGAGGAGGTGGAGGAAGATGCTAGTGACGACAAGGTCAGGTTGCGCCTTCCTGGACAGAGACGTAGTACTGGAAGCACGTCAACAACTGCATCCTCAAACACAACTCTGTCTCTCACCACAAGTCGTGGTGGCTCTTCAGGTCGCATGGGTGCTAAGCCTTGCATAGCCTGGGCATTTTTTCAGATCGATAAAGATGACCCAACTCGTGTTATCTGTAACATTTGTCAGCAAAAGCTAAGTAGAGGCCAAAAAATACATAGTTTGAGTACTTCATGCATGAACCGGCACATGGACATGAAGCATAAGTTGCAGTGGGAAGCTCAGTGTGCTACAATGCGGCCTAGCCGGCCGGGCCAACCACCGTCTGCCATATCTTGTGCATCCGCGGCCTCTTCATCCTCTGTGACTGGGGGGACAGCAGTCACACCTGTTTTGGGGCGCAGACCTGCCACCTCTTTACCCGCAACAGCCAGCGTGATTGGCAGGTCATCATTTTCTTTGGAGGTGGTAACACCAGCTGGTGTTGAGCGCTGTCCGACATCGATAGCACCACCTTTGGATCAAGGCAACCTAACATGTCCGCCTGCATCTTCCTCACAGACCGGCAGTTTGCCGGGGACACCCTTATCAACCCCGTCTAAGCACAATAGCCAGCCCTCGGTCCCTCAGATGTGGACAAGTAAAAGACCATTTCCTCCTAGCCATGAGAAAGCTAAGAGGTTGAATTTCACCATCTGCAAGCTCTTGGCTACAGAAATGCTGCCTTTCCGCCTGGTGGACACAGAGGATTTTCGAGACCTTATGTCCATCGCAGTGCCCCAGTACCAGATGCCCAGTCGGCACTACTTCTCAAAGAAAGGTGTGCCTGCGCTCCACCAGCATGTCGCACACAACATCACCGCTTCTTTGAGAAACTCTGTGTGTGACAGGGTGCATTTCACCAGAGACACTTGGACGAGTAGGCATGGACAGGGGCGTTACATGTCGCTGACTGGGCACTGGGTAACTATGGTGACAGCAGGACAAGGGGCTGCTGTCCAAGTCTTGCCGTCCCCACGAGTTGTGCGTCAATCCTCTTTATGTCAAAGTTCCTCCACTGCTTCTGCCTCCTCAACCTCCTCTCGGTCTTCCACCTGCACCCAAAGCCTGTCTGGTCATGCAACAAGCTTTCTAACTGCGCAGAAGGGATCCTGCACACCTCCTTACTATGCTGGCAGTAGGGCTCAACGTTATCAGGCGGTTTTTACTTTGAAATGTCTGGGAAATGTGAGTCACACAGCTGAGGAGTTGTGGTCAGCTCTGGAGAACCAATTTCATGAATGGTTGTCTCCACTGGACCTGAAACCAGGGAAGGCCGTGTGCGACAATGCTGCAAACCTGGGTGCGGCCCTTCGCCGGGGCAATGTCACACACGTGCCTTGTATGGCTCACGTGTTGAACCTGGTTGTCCAGCAATTTTTAGCCCACTATCCCAGACTAGATGGCCTTCTGCAGAGGGCACGGTCGCTGTGTGCTCACTTCCGCCGTTCGCATCCCGCAGCTCAGCGACTTACATCTCTACAGAAGTCGTTGGGCCTGCCACTTCACCGGCTAAAATGCGATGTGCCTACCCGGTGGAATTCAACTCTGCACATGTTGCAGCGACTGTGGCAGCACCGACAAGCCCTGGTGCAATACGTTCTGACGTATAGCCTGGGCCAACGAGATCCAGAGGTGGGGCAAATCACACTGGAGGAGTGGTCTCAGATCAGGGACCTATGCACCCTTCTGCACAGTTTTGAAATGGCGACGAAGATGTTTAGTGCTGACGATGCCATTATCAGCATGACTATTCCGGTGATTTACATGCTGGAGCACATGTTAAACAGAATTCGGAGTCAGGTGGTGGCACAAGAGGAGGTGGAGGAAGTAGAGGAGGAGGAGTTGTATGGGGAAGGGCTAACATCTGCAAGGTCCAGATGGTCGGCAGCACCAAGGCGGCAGGCATGTGAGGGTGGGGGAGATGGTTTTACCAGGGCGCATGGTAGCAGCCAAACTAGTGAGGAAGGTGCAGGAGCCCAGGAAGAAGTGGAGGACGAACTGATGGAAGACTCATCAGATGAGGGAGACCTTGATCACATTTCTGTTGTGCGAGGTTGGGGGGAGAGGACAGAGGAAGGAAGCATGATTGTTACCTCGCCACCAACACAACAGGGACTTGGTGCTCCTGGATGCGCAACACACATGAGTGCCTTCTTGCTGCACTACCTGCAACATGACCCTCGAATTGTGAGAATTAGAAATAATCCTGACTACTGGGTTGCCACACTGTTAGATCCCCGGTACAAAAGTAAATTTGCAGAAATTATTCCTGCCATAGAAAGGGATGCACGCATGCAGGAGTATCAGCAGAGACTGTTGCAGAATCTTACATGTGCTTTTCCACAAAATACCAGTGGTGCACGTAGTGAATCTCACAGTTCCAACTTGCCAACCGTGGGACCGTCAAGTGTTCAGCACTCAAACCGTAACAGAACCACAGTATCTGCTGGTAACATCAATTTTGCGGAATGATTTCACCACGTTTTTAGCCCATCCTTTGCAAGGTCACAGGAGACAAGAAGTCTGACACATAGTCAACGCCTAGAGACGATGGTACAGGAGTATCTCCAAGTAAACATTGAAGCCATGGCTGTGTCACTGGACCCTTGCTCTTTTTGGGCTTCCAATCTGGATAAATGGCCGGAGCTAGCCACTTACGCCTTGGAGATCTTGTCATGCCCCGCAGCCAGCGTTCTGTCTGAACGTGTGTTCAGCGCTGCTGGTGGTGTGCTGACAGATAAGCGCACGCGGCTCTCCACTGATAATGTAGACAGACTCACGTTCATAAAGATGAACAAATCATGGATCCGAAACGACTTTTCTACCCCTGTGTCATCCTGGGGAGAGTAAAAGCTTGATGATTGGTTAAAATCACCCTACCAACCGTTTTAAGTTTTCAAATTACTAATCATGTTTATCTGTATCTTGGCTGGAAAATAATTTGGGCTTTGTAGCAGTGTGCAGCACTGATTCTATTAGGCCATCTATAATAAGCTCCACCAGATTTAAAATTACTAATCATGTTTATCTGTATCTTGACTGGAAAATAATTTGGGCTTTGTAGCAGTGTGCAGCACTGATCCTATTAGGCCATCTATACTAAAGCTTCACCAGATTTAAAATTAATAATAATTTTTAGCTGCATCTAGCCCGGAAAATAATTTTGGGGCTCCGAGATGCGCAAGACACATAGAATCATAGAATCATAGAATGGTAGAGTTGGAAGGGACCTCCTGGGTCATCTGGTCCAACCCCCTGCTCAAAGCAGGATTCACTAAATCATCTCAGACAGATGTCTGTCCAGCCTCTGTTTGAAGACGTCCATTGAAGGGGAACTCACCACCTCTCGTGGCAGCCTGTTCCACTCATTAATCACCCTAACTGTCAAAAAGTTTTTTCTAATATCTAATCTGTGTCTCCTCCCATTTAGTTTCATCCCATTGTTTCTAGTCTTTCCTTGTGCAAATGAGAATAAAGATGATCCTTCTACAATGTGACAGCCCTTGACATATTTGTAGACAGCTATTAAGTCTCCTCTCAGTCTTCTTTTTTGCAAGCTAAATATTCCCAAATCCTGCAACCGTTCCTCATAGGACATGGTTTGCAGACCAGTCACCATTCTGGTCGCTCTTCTCTGAACTTGCTCCAGTTTGTCTATGTCTTTTTTAAAATGTGGTGCCCAAAACTGTACACAGTATTCCAGATGAGGTCTGACCAAAGAGGAGTAAAGACCGATAATGACTTCACGTGATCTAGACTGTATGCTTCTGTTAATACATCCCAGAATTGTATTTGCCTTTTTTGCTGCTGCATCACACTGTTGACTCATGTTCAGTCTATGATCGATTAGTATACCTAAGTCTTTTTCACATGTACTGTTGCTTAGCTCTATTCCTCCCATTCTGTATATGCTTTTTTCATTTTTATTGCTCAGATGTAGTACTTTGCATTTTTCCCTGTTAAAAACCATTCTGTTGGTTGCTGCCCACTGCTCCAGTTTATTTAGGTCTTTTTGAATCCTCTCTCTCTCTTCTCTAGTATTAGCTATCCCTCCTAGCTTTGTGTCATCAGCAAATTTAATCAGTTTACCCTCAATTCCTTCATCTAAATCATTGATAAAGATGTTGAACAATACAGGTCCCAGGACGGAGCCCTGTGGTACCCCACTTCAGACATTCATCCAGCTGGATGTGAAGCCATTTACAACCACCCTTTGAGTCCGATCACTAAGCCAGTTATGAATCCACCTAACAGTTGCCTGGTCCATTGCATACTTGGTCATTTTTTCAATAAGGATGGTGTGAGATACTTTGTCAATTGCTTTGCTGAAGTCAAGATATACTATATCTACAGCATTTTCCTGATCCACCCAGTCAGTGATTCTGTCATAGAAGGAAATTAAGTTAGTCTGACATGACTTGTTAGTTACAAACCCATGCTGACTCTGGTTAATCACTTCATTCTTATCCATGTACTTACATACATGTTGTTTAATAATTTGTTCAAAGATCTTTCCTGGTATAGAAGTCAGACTCACCGGCCTATAGTTCCCTGGGTCCACCTTCTTCCCCTTTTTGAAGATAGGAACAACATTTGCTCTTCTCCAGTCTTCTGGGACTTCTCCTGTTATCCAAGAATTTTCAAAGATTATGGAGAGTGGTTCTAAAATTTCTTCTATGATCTCCTTCAGTACTCTGGGGTGTAATTCATCTGGACCTGGAGACTTGAACTCATTTATGTTAGCTAAATATTCCCTCACAATCTTTCTGTTTACAGATAACTTGGATTCCTCTATTCCTCTAAAAGGACAGTGAAGATCAGTTGATGTTACATTTTCTTTCTGAGAGAAAACAGATGCAAAATAGGAATTAAAAAGTTCGGCCTTCTCAACATCCTCTCTTACCATTTCTCCATTTTCATCCTGTAAAAATCCTATAGCATCTTTGACTTTTCTTTTACTTTTGACATACCCCCAAAATCCTTTTTTATTGCTTTTGACATCTCTTGCAAGCCTTAATTCATTGTCAGCTTTAGCTAACCTGATACGTGCCCTGCAGGATCTGCAGACTGCATTATAATCTTCTTTAGATATGGCTCCCTCTTTCCATTTAATAAACATTTCTTTCTTTCTTTTTAGCATGTGTTTAAGTTCTGTGTTCATCCATCCTGGTTTCCTTAAATGCTTCCCATTCTTCCTACTTTTCGGGATTGTTAACGATTGTGCTTTGAGAATCTCATTTTTAAAAATTTCCCATCCTTCCTGGACATTTTTGTCCTTAAGGACATCCAGCCATTGGATCCCTCCTATTCTCTTTCTGAGTCTCTTAAAATCTGCCTTTCTAAAATCTAACCTTGAAGTTTGAGTCTTCACATGTCTTCCTCCTCTAGTTATCCAAAATTCTATAATAGCATGATCGCTGCCTCCTAGCGTCCCAGCCACCTTTACCTCCTCAACCATTTCCTCCCTGTTTATAAGGATTAGATCCAAAGTAGCAGATCCCCTTGTTTTCTCCCCTACCTTTTGGAAGATAAAGTTGTCAGCAAGAGAGGATAAGAATTTGCTTGACCTGTTAGTTTTACTTGAGAGAGATTCCCAACAAATGTCTGGATAGTTGAAATCTCCCATGACCACTACGTCATATTTTTTGGAGAACTTGGTCATTTGATACATAAAGAGTTCATCCATATCTTCAGCTTGCCCAGGTGGCCTGTAGTAAATGCCTACAATGGTGTCCTTTCCGTTGTTCTCTCCTTGTATTCTTACCCAAACAGTTTCCACAGAACTCCCAGTCTCTGAAGCTTCAATCTCTGTGCAGATATACGCTTTTCTAACATACAATGCGACACCTCCTCCTCGTTTATCAAGTCTGTTTCTTGCAAATAAGTTGTATCCTTTTAGCCTTTTATTCCAATCATGTGTATCGTCCCACCAAGTTTCAGTGATTCCAATAACATCATATTCCTTTTCCTGCGTTAGTAGTTCCAATTCTCCTTGTTTGTTGCCCATGCTTTGTGCATTTGTATAAAAACATTTTAGTTTGTGATTGGTTTCTCTTCCTCCCATATTTTTATTATTTAAATTGTTTTGTCTTTGTTCTTCCTTTCCACTTCCAGTAGCAGAGATCTCAATAGTATTTGTCAGCTGTATGGCTTTTTCTGGCCTTTTGCTTCCCTTCCCACATTGTTCTAGCTTAAAGCTCTCCTGATGAGTGTAGCAAGGCGACTTCCAAATACATGTTTTCCAGTCTTCGTAAGGTGCACCCCATCTCTAGCAAGTAGTCCATCGTATATGTAATTCATTCCGTGATCCAGAAATCCAAATCCTTGTTGACGGCACCATCGATGTAGCCAGTTGTTCACCTGTAGAATCTTATTCCACCTCATTGTTCCATGGCCATCCACTGGGAGGATGGATGAGAAGACCACCTGCGCTCCCAATTCTTTCACTTTCTTGCCTAAGTCTTCAAAGTCACTGCAGATGGTTTCCAGGTCCTTTCTTGCGGTGTCATTTGTCCCCACATGTATTAGCAGGAATGGGTAGTGATCTGTAGGTCTGAAGAGTCTTGATATCCTGTCAGACACATCTTTAATTTTTGCTCCTGGAAGACAGCACATTTCTCTTGAGGTTATGTCTGGTCTGCAGATAGCGGCCTCTGTTCCTCTTAACAGGGAATCCCCCATGACCACCACTCTCCGTTTTTTCTTCACAACATTCTTCTTTCTCCATCCAGGAGGATTCTGAGGGCTTACAAGGTTATTCATTGCTGGCAAAGTCTTATTTTGCTGTATTTCTTCATGGTTCTCCTGCGTGAGAGCCTGGTACTGGTTCCTGAGCAGTATGGGTGCTGACTGCCCCTCGATCCTCCTGCTTCTCTGGGTCACATGCTTCCATTCCTCTGTTTCGTCAGGTGCAGTTCGAATTTCTTCTCTTTCTGAATCATGAAGAGATAATTCTGCTCTGTCTAAGAACTCTTCACCTTCCTTAATGATTTTCAAGGTAGTTAACCTCTCTTCTAGATTTCGCAACTTTTCCTCCAACAGGGACACAAGCTTGCATTTCTGGCATGTGAAGTTTGGCTTTTCCACTGGCAAGTCTGTGAACATGTAGCAGGATATGCAGCTCACCAAATGGCTCCTGGACTCTTCCATGTTCTTACTGTTAATGTTCTGAAAACAGTGAAAAAAGCTTAAAAAAAAAAAAAGCTTCAAAATGCGCGCGCCGGTAGGCGCGCGGTTTACCGATGTCCTCTTTTCAGCTCCAACAGCCAAAATCCAGTGTTCTTTGAGCTTGCGGAGACTCTTCACTTACCCCAAAATGCAGTGGGAATATGCAAATTATCTCCTCAGGACTCCTCCCCTGGTTTACCGATGTCCTCTTTTCAGGACATAAGTGCCTTCTTGCTGCACTACCTGCAGCATGACCCTCATATTGTCAGAATTCGAAGTAATCATGACTACTGGGTTGCCACACTCTTAGATCCCCCAAACTTTTCGATCAACCTTTTCATTTTAATAAAGACCAAAAAAATGGTCATTTTTGAAATTATAAGCATTAGCAGGTTGTTAGAAACTGAAATCAAACAGTTTTCAACTCAAAACTTTATTCTAGGTGATGTTACATTTTCACATAGAACCCCTTGTTTGAAAGGAGCTTCTGAACTCTCTCGTCCATTGAATTTGTCAGGTTTTGGATGGTTTCTGCTTCAATTGTTTTTCATGAGGACAGAATACCCTCCCAGAGCTGTTGCTTAGATGTGAACTGCCTCCCGCCATCATAGACACTCCTTTTAATGATGCTCCAAAGGTTCTGAATGGGGTAGAGGTCAGGGGAGCATGGGGGTCACACCATAAGTTTGTCCCCTTTTATGCCCATATCAGCCAGAGATGCAGATGTTTTATGTGCAGCATGAGATGGTGCATTATCATGCAAAAAAATGATCTTGCTGTGAAATACACGGTTCTTCTTCTTGAACCATGGCAGGAAGTGCTGTTTGAGAAAATCCACATACATTATGGAGTTCATCTTTAGCGCCTTCAGGGATCCTAAAGGGGCCGACAATCTCTCTCCCCATGATTCCAGCCCAAAACATTACTCCACCTCCTCCTTGTTGGCGCTGTAGCCGTGTTTGCGTGGGGTGTCCATCAACCAGCCATCCTCCACTCCATCCATCTGGACCATCGAGCGCTGCACGGCACTCATCCGTGAACAAAACAGTTTTGAAATCAGTCTTCATGTAATGTTTGGCCCACTGGAGCCGTTTCTGCTTGTGTGAAGTGGATAGAGGAGGTCGACAGGATGGCGTATGCACATCTGCAAACCTCTGAAGGACCCTGCATCTTGTTGTTCGGGGGACGTTGGAGGCACCAGCAGCTTCAAAAACTTGTCTGCTGCTATGACAAGGCTTTTTTGCCGCTGCTCTTTCAAACTGACGTAATTGCCTGTAGGAAAGAGTCCTCAATTTGCCCTTATCAGCACGCACACGTGTGTACTGTGAATCAGCTACATACTTCTTGATTGCCAAGACACTTCATCCTGATCATCGCACAATGTTGATTGTAGTCATGCCTTGACCTAAACACTCCACAATTTGTTGCTTCTCAGCAGCCGACACATCCTTTTTCTTTCCCATTTTGGCAGAAAATGTAGGCTGCTTAATAATGTGAGACAGCCTTCTTAAGTAGTCTTGCCTTTCATTGGACACACCTGCCAAACTACTTAGCACAGGTGTCTGCAATTGCTTACAGTGATATAAAGAGCCCTGACACACATCACCATCAATGAGTTTAACTGACAAACAAACAAATTCTTCCCTTATTACTCCTAAACACTTTTTGCATAATAATTTGGAACACAGTGTACATGTGCTTTTCCACAAAACACCAGTGGTTCACGTAGTGAATCTTACAGTTCTAACTTGCCAACCGTGGTCTGTATGGAGTTGTTCAATAAAGGGCCCAAAATTAAGATAACATAGATGGGAGAGGTCTCTATGAATAGGAATTCCTAAGTATTTGATACCCTGTGAGGGCCAGGCAAAGGGAAAGTTGGACTGGATGGAATCCTATATGGATTTGGGGAGGGAGACATCGAGGGCCTCAGACTTCGCTGTATTGATTTTAAAATTTGACCATGTAACAAAGTGATCTATTTCAGCCATAACAGCATGGATGGATATATGTGATTGAGTGATATATACTTGGACATCATCAGCAAATAGAGAGCACTTGTACTCGGTGCTTCCCACCTCAATCCACCTAATATTGGGGTTATGGCGAATTGATGAGAGCAGGTGCTCCGTCACTAGGATGTATAAGAGAGGGGACAGAGAACATCCCTGCCTTGTCCCATTGGTGATTGTGAAAGGTGATGAAAATGTTCTGACGCGCCCCCTGGGCCTTGGGACACCCGGAGCCGGACCCTTTTTGGTGGACGCTGGTGGTTGTAGTCTCCGTGGCGGCGACCCGGTTCCGTGGCTCAGGGCGGTCAAACCAGTGGCGGAACTATTTATGTGGTTTTGATGTTTAAATGTCCGACTACGCCACCCGTGGATTGCGGTCAGAGTGAACCGCCGCTCCAGGGCAGACCGCTGAGGCTGGTGTTGTGGGTGCAGCAGAGCGTAGCATAACTCCCCACGGGAGGAGTATAGCCTCAGGGCAGTGTATGCGGAGGATGGGGGTGATGGTGCAGGGCAGCAGCAGTAACGACACGGAGTCAGTGATGCAGTCCAGGGCCTTTACTCACAGTTCTTATTATCCAGACCACGTCTGCAGGTAACGGCTGCCCACGTCGTACTGTGCTCACCAGGTGAGGGGCTCAGACAACTCCCAGATAACTTTGGAGCGCTTCACAGGACCCCCTTTGTGTGTCCTTTGTCTGGCCTTTCTTACCAACCCTTCTGTCCGGCTGCCTCGGGCCTCCTCTTGGTAAACTTGGCGCCAGTTTCCCTGACCCTATGTGGTGCCTTCCTAGCGGGTGTAGCGAGGGGCTGCGCCACATAAAATGTCACAGCCTCCTGTTTCTAGCTGAGGGTCGTTTCCTGCCTCCACTAGTTTCGGGGACCGGTCTCCCCCTTTGGCCTGACCCCTCCACGCAGGTGGATTCGGGCGTGCGGTGGCGACTCGCCCGTCCGCACCCCTGGAATCCCTTCGTTCCTCGTTCCTGGAGCCTTCTCCGCTCCTCTTCCTTCCTTCTCCCTCTTCCAGGCCTGGGCCTCTGTTACTAGGCCCGCCTCCGGAGCAGAGCTCATGCAGAGCCCCTGCTCCCTGCCACTTCTGCTCAGACTTCTCTGCACTGAACTAAGATGGTGCCCACCTTTTATACTCCCTTCTCAATGCACCCAGGAACTGCTTCCTCCCTGCTCCTGCACTACAGGGTTCCCCTTCCTCAGTGTTCCCTCCCCCCATTCCAGCCAGGTACAGGGACTGTCGTGCCCATCTCAGGGGCATATTGGTCGCCCTGCCCCACGGCAATGTGGTGTAATGCATGCAGGTGTCGGGTCCTGATCCACACTACATCCTTACCTGAGAGTGAGATATCACACCTCTGGGTGAGGTGCAATACCTCTGTAGCAACCGAGCTCTCAGGGTGCTACAGTTCCATTTATCTTCAGCCTAGGTGACGTATTGCGATACAGGACCGTGATTTTGGCTATAAAAGGGTCCCCTAGACCCCTACCCCAAGCTTTTTAAGAGAATCATATATGGCGTGCCAGGAGACTCTATGGAATGCTTTCTCAGCATCCAACGAGAGTATCTAATTACAAATTTTTAACTGCATATAGCCCAGGAAATACTTTGTGCCTAGAGCAGTGTCTGCTAGTCAGCGGATTATCCCGGCTGTTAAGCAAGCTACACCACCTGTAGTTTGGACACTTAATTTTTTCAAAGGAAATGCTTCGGGACCACGGGATACTCAGTGAAGAGCATCAGGAGGCACCCCAAGGCATAGGGGCTGGGACTGGCAGTAGGATGCCTTGCGGTGGACAGCCGAGCTCGATCCTTATAAAAGCTTTTTAACTGCAGCAGCTTTAGTGGACGCTACTGGAGCTGGAATTACGCGGCTGCTGGCATGAGACTTGCCCTCCAATAGATCCTTGTAAATGGATTTAAAGTGTATTCATTCAAATTAGAGAGACAATTTAAATTAAAAAGCTTAGAGCTGCCTCCACCACAGGGGGGCTCGCTCGACCCACCAGCGGACAGGCACCAGTATTGGGAGAGGGGGGCTGGCCGTCAGGGTTCACCGCGGCTCTGGCACAAACCCGGCGACGCGGAGGTGGCACGGGCAGGAGCGGACTGAACGTGTCGGCTTCTCACTTTTTGGATTTTAGAAGGGCATGACATGCCTATATCTGTGTCTCCCCCTCCTTTTACTCCTCCACCTCTTTTCTTTTCGCATGACTATATGTACTTGTCACTTTTCCATGTGTTAGTTGTGTCTTCTGAGCAGTTTGTCAGCTTTTGGACACCTTTGAAGGTGTTTTCTATGTGTTTCTATGTGTTTTTGTTTGCCTGCCATTGGTTTTAACGGTGTTTGAAGGTGTTCGACGAACAGTTCGACGAACACACGGGTGTTCGACGAACCGAACCGAACTCGAACACTACGGGGGTGGCTCAACACTAATTGCTAGCACCAAGCCTGTTTGTGGTAGCCATCTTTAGAGCTGTCAAGAGACTATGATCATTGAACTCCATGACCAGGGAAAGCGAAAATCTAAAGGAAGATAGGAGCAGAACCGGAGACAAGATGGTAAGGAAACAAGCAGAGGAGTAAAGAAGAAGAGGCAATTGTATAGAAAAGAGATACCTAGTGGCACATGGTGGGGCTGTAAAAAAAAATAAAAAAGGGGCTGGAACTGTAGGTATGATACTGTGGGGCAAGGGTGGACAGGGATCTAGAAAGGTATGAGTAAGAAGAGGGTAAGTTGGAACTCTGGAAACATAGTGCTATGTGGTTATTATGAACATGGGCACAGGAAAGGAGTAGGGAAAGCTGTTCTAGTGAACAGTAACCTCTTAAGTACTAATTTACACATGGGGATTTTTTATTATAGGTTTTCCATAAAACAAGAGTGCACTGGGTGTGTTGCATTGCAAGGAATATGTTGTTGCTTGACATGAATTATGAGCAGAGTTTAACAATTCAGTGGAACTGTAGTTTATCGCAGCATATATGTGAATGTCTTACCTACCAAGAAAGTAGGAACTGTATATACAGTGTGCAGTTTAGTTGAAGTGTAAGTGCAAAGTGTAACCTAATGTGAAAGTGATGTGTATCTAATAAGTAAATGATGCTTGTATCATGTATCTAATCTTTGACTGTGTGTATCTGCTATCTATTCTGTGAGGGACAAGTGTGAAACGTGTCTAATATGTGAATAATTTATCTGATATTTAAGTGATGTGTGAGACAAGTATCTAATTTAGTGTCATGTGACATTTATCTAACGTGTGGGTGGTATGTGCATAATGTATTGAATATGTGAGTGATGTTTGCATCATGTACCTACTGTTTGTTTACAGTGTCAATTTTAGGACATGATCAGATATCAAAATCAAACATCAGAATGATGTAAGTTTGAGGCTAAAAACAAGTGATTCTGACAAGTGATTCTGACAAGGGACTTTTACAACTGTAATAATATTAAAAAAAAAATTCACTGTTTGCTGTCAGGACTTGCACCCAAAACTCTACATATAGAAGCCAGTGCACTAACCACTGAGCTATAAACTCAGTTGAGAAAAGCTAAGTGTTCTATTTGGTAATATGATTTTCAGTGCAAACCTTGTCTGAAACTGATTGGGACTTTCAGAAATACCTCCTCCAAGCCAAAGTCAAATGATGTTTGATTTTGATGTATGAGTCTGATGTGTGACTTTCTTCAAACATCACAATCAGAATCACAATGACTTTTAGTCACCCTGGGTATTTTCATGGTTGATCTCATAAGACAAGAAAAGCTACCACTCAGTATCACTTGACTGGATAGCTTAATGGTAAGGCATCAGCCTCTGAAACTACAGTGTCTGAGTTCAAATCCCATTGGAAATTATATATTTTTTTGTAATATGCCTATTTAGCACACAAACTACAGGGGTGTTTTACTTTTAATATATACAGTACAGACCAAAAGTTTGGACACACCTTCTCATTTAAAGATTTTTCTGTATTTTCATGACTTTGAAAATTGTACAAAAAAAAGTGTGAAACAACTGAAAATATGTCTTATATTCTAGGTTCTTCAAAGTAGCCACCTTTTTGCTTTGATGGCTGCTTTGCACACTCTTGGCATTCTCTTGATGAGCTTTAAGAGGTAGTCACCGGAAATGGTCTTCCAACAATCTTGAAGGAGTTCCCAGAGATGCTTAGCACTTGTTGGCCCTTTTGCCTTCACTCTGCGGTCCAGCTCACCCCAAACCATCTCGATTGGGTTCGGGTCTGGTGACTGTGGAGGCCAGGTCATCTGGCGTAGCACCCCATCACTCTCCTTCTTGGTCAAATAGCCCTTACACAGCCTGGGGGTGTGTTTGGGGTCATTGTCTTGTTGAAAAATAAATGATGGTCCAACTAAACGCAAACCGGATGGAATAGCATGCCGCTGCAAGATGCTGTGGTAGCCATGCTGATTCAGTATGCCTTCAATTTTGAATAAATCCCCAACAGTGTCACCAGCAAAGCACCCCCACACCATCACACCTCCTCCATGCTTCACGGTGGGAAACATGCATGTAGAGTCCATCCGTTCACCTTTTCTGCGTCGCACAAAGACATGGTGGTTGGAACCAAAGATCTCAAACTTGGACTCATCAGACCAAAGCACAGATTTCCACTGGTCTAATGTCCATTCCTTGTGTTCTTTAGCCCAAACAAGTGTCTTCTGCTTGTTTGCCTGTCCTTAGCAGTGGTTTCCTAGCAGCTATTTTACCATGAAGGCCTGCTGCACAAAGTCTCCTCTTAACAGTTGTTGAAGAGATGTGTCTGCTGCTAGAACTCTGTGTGGCATTGACCTGGTCTCTAATCTGAGCTGCTGTTAACCTGTGATTTCAGAGGCTGGTGACTCGGATAAACTTATACTCAGAAGCAGAGGTGACTCTTGGTCTTCCTTTCCTGGGGCGGTCCTCATGTGAGCGCCAGTTTCTTTGTAGCACTTGATGGTTTTTGATACTGCACTTGGGGACACTTTCAAAGTTTGCCCAATTTTTCAGACTGACTGACCTTCATTTCTTAAAGTAATGATGGCCACTCGTTTTCTATACTTAGCTGCTTTTTTCCTGCCATAATACAAATTTTAACAGTCTATTCAGTAGGACTATCAGCTGTGTATCCTCCAGACTTCTGCACAACACAACTGATGGGCTCAACCCCATTTATAAGGCAAGAAATCCCACTTATTAAACCTGACAAGGCACACCTGTGAAGTGAAAACCATTTCCGGTGAATACCTATTGAAGCTCATCAAGAGAATGCCAAGAGTGTGCAAAGCAGTCATCAAAGCAAAAGGTGGCTACTTTGAAGAACCTAGAATATAAGACACATTTTCAGTTGTTTCACACTTTTTTGCTAAGTATATAATTCCCCATGTGTTAATTCATAGTTTTGATGCCTTCACTGTGAATGTACAATTTTCATAGTCGTGAAAATACAGAAAATTCTTTAAATGAGAAGGTGTGTCCAAACTTTTGGTCTGTACTGTATATCTAACATTCTGATTGTTATCCTGACCTGTTAAGAGTTTCAGACATGATGTCTATTTGCTACAGTGTCCATTTTAGGACATGATCAGATTTAGCCTCAAACTGACATCATTCTGATGTTTGATTTTGATATCTGATCATGTCCTAAAATGGACACTGTATGTGTGTGACCTTTGTTACATGTATCTAATGTGTAAGTGATGTATATGCACAATGTATTTAATATGTCATTGATATGTGTGCATAATATATCTAATGTGTTTGTGTCATGCATACATCATTTATCTACTGTGTGAGTGACATGTCTGATATGCATTTAATGTTTGAGTGACTTATGTGACATATTTCTAATGTGTGATTTATTTGTTTGCATCATAAATATAATGTGTGAGTGATGTGTGTATTGTATATCATGTATCTGGTGAGTGAGTAACCTAATTTCTGAGAGATGTGTGTGCATCATGTATCTTATGTGTGAGAGTAGAGAGAGAATGAAGGCACTCCAAATTCCAAAGCAAATGCAAGTTTACTTCAGTAACACCAGCAGACACCAAATCTATATAGGATAGTGATTCAACATTTCGGTCACATGAACTTGATCACGTCCTACAAAATAGATATGCTGTATTATCATGTAGTATGAACGTTAAGGACAATTTTACATACGGCAGCAGTATGTGAAATTGCAAAGACATTGTTCCACTAATATAGAGCTATTAGTCTGCCCCATGGGGTTTTTGTTCTCCTCTGGATTAACATTTTACGCTATAGGTTAAGTTCATTAGACTAAGGTCTACCTTCAACCTTAAAAACTATGAATCTGTTTAAAGAAATTTTTAGTAGGTTATATCTCTCCCATATGTGAATGTACATTACGGTCACCCTTAAGGACATTGGAGCATTGATACAGTTCAAACATAGGGAAGTACCATATCTAATAGATGAAATGATTTGTTGACTTAATTTCGGTTTAGAAGATAGTATGTCTGCTTTCACTTATCTATCCCAAAGAATTTTACCTTGTTTGTAACACGTTGAGTGGTAATATAAATTACTTATTGTGAGTAAGACAGGGAGAGAATAGAGCAATGTTCAATCAAATGCTGATGTATTTTAGTTATAAGTGGGTTTTATGTGTTAGCAAATGGTAAGCGAAATTCTGAATTACATTGGTGACTGGTACTGGAATGTACTTGTGCAAAATCCATAAAATGGAGAGGATAACTTCTATTCTAAAAACGAGCAGACATCTCACTCAATCATGTTTGCTTAGTAGAATTTTCACTAAAAATGCAAACTACCCTGTGAAATTGTGATCTGGGCAAATTATGTTTAGTTACCCAGAGGTGACTACTATTATACCGTATATTAACAGACTATTACGATCAGTAGGTTTCTTATACAAGTAAATGTCCTGAAGAATCCTTAAGTCTGAAAACATCAAGAAAATTTATTTTCACTTTATCGATATGGAAAGTAAATTGTATATCTGAATCAGAAAAATTATTGAACTGAAAGGACTGTTCGTCTCCTTTCCAGTGGGAGAAAATTTTGCCAATATACACTGTGTGCAGAATTATTAGTCAAATGAGTATTTTGATCACTTGATACTTTTTATACATGTTGTCCTACTCCAAGCTGCATAGGCTTGAGAGCCAACTACCAATTAAGTAAATCTGGTTATGTGCATCTCTGTAATGAGGAGGGGTGTTGACTAATGACATCAACACCCTATATAAGGTGTTCTTAATTGTTAGGCAACTTCCTTTCCTTTGGCAAAATGGGTCAGAAGAGAGATTTGACAGGCTCTGAAAAGTCCAAAATTGTGAGATGTCTTGCAGAGGGATGCAGCAGTCTTGAAATTTCAAAACTTTTGAAGCGTGATCACCGAACAATCAAACGTTTTATGGCAAATAGCCAACAGGGTCGCAAGAAGCGTGTTGGCCAAAAAAGGCGCAAAATAACTGCCCATGAATTGAAGAAAATCAAGTGTGAAGCTGCCAAGATGCCATTCGCCACCAGTTTTGCCATATTTCAGAGCTGAAATATTACTGGAGTATCAAAAAGCACAAGGTGTGCGATACTCAGGGACATGGCCAAGGTAAGGAAGGCTGAAAAACGACCACCTTTGAACAAGAAACATAAGATAAAACGTCAAGAATGGACCAAGAAATATCTTAAGACGGATTTTTCAAAGGTTTTATGGACTGATGAAATGAGAGTGACTCTTGATGGGCCAGATGGATGGACCAGAGGCTGGATCAGTAAAGGGCAGAGAGCTCCACTCTGACTCAGACGCCAGCAAGGTGGAGGTGGGGTACTGGTATGGGCTGGTATCATCAAAGATGAACTTGTGGGACCTTTTCGGGTTGAGGATGGAGTGAAGCTCAACTCCCAGACCTACTGCCAGTTTCTGGAAGGCAACTTCTTCAAGCAGTGGTACAGGAAGAAGTCGGTATCGTTCAAGAAAAACATGATTTCCATGCAGGACAATGCTCCATCACATGCATCCAACTACTCCACAGCGTGGCTGGCCAGTAACAGTCTAAAAGAAGAAAAAATAATGACATGGCCCCCTTGTTCACCTGATCTGAACCCCATAGAGAACCTGTGGTCCATCATAAAATGTGAGATCTACAGGGAGGGAAAACAGTACACCTCTCGGAACAGTGTCTGGGAGGCTGTGGTGGCTGCTGCATGCAATGTTGATCGAAAACAGATCAAGCAACTGACAGAATCTATGGATGGAAGGCTGTTGAGTGTCATCATAAAGAAAGGTGGCTATACTGATCACTAATTTTTTTGTTTTTTGTTTTTGCATGTCAGAAATGTTTAGTTCTAAATTTTGTGCACTGATATTGGTTTACCTGGTGAAAATAAACTAGTGAGATGGGATTATATTTGGTTTTTATTAAGTTGCCTAATAGTTACAGTAATAGTTAGCTGCACAAACAGATATCCTCCTAAGATAGCCAAATTTAAAAAAAAAACACTCCAACTTCCAAAAATATTAAGCTTGGATATTTATGAGTCTTTTGGGTTGATTGAGAACATAGTTGTTGATCAATAATAAAAATAACCCTCTAAAATACAACTTGCCTAATAATTCTGCACACAGTGTATGTAATCAGACAGTGGCATATGAAAATATTGGGTTACCATAGTCCAAATCATCCTTAAACATACACATAACACAATTTGCGCAATCGGGCATGTAAATTCACTTACAGCTCCATGCCCTCCGCTGTATCCCAAAAGTAGCTGAATTCTTCTGGTGAATTGAGAGGTCAGTGACCAGTGTATAAGAGCAAATGACCTGTAAATTAGCTAATGACCTGTTAGTGCATTGTACAGATGTTAATTCCACTTTTATAACATCTCTACAAGTACATATTAAAGAAGCACGCTTTCCATCAAAGTTTTTATCCTCTTAATATATTACAATCATCATATTATATAGCACTGTGTACTTACAATTGCTCATTTTGCTTTCTACCCAGTTAATTCTTCTCTTTCCTCTATGTTGAAACAAGAAGTCTATTTTTCCTGGATGAGTCACCCCACCCCTTGAACTCCTGACCCAGCTGTTCTGCTCCTCCTGCCTGCCAGAAACATTTGCAGTGATTACTCATGCAGGGAAAATTGACCTCTTGTTTCTATATAGAGCTTAGAAGGATTCAGCTAGTCTGTTTTTAATCACTTAATCTCATAGACCTAATGGAAAAAAAGAAGAATTAGCTGAGTAGAAGGACAAAATGAGCAATTGTAAGTACACAGTGCCATATAATATGATGATGGTAATATATTAAGAGGATACAAATTCTGATGGGAGTGCTTCTTTAATAATAGTGAAATAGTCAATAATCTATACAGTGCACTGAATCATACAAACTGCTAAAATAAATAGATCGCTGTACCTTGTTATAATGATTCATTTGTTATTACTAGTGTTGAGCATTCCGATACTGTAATATCGGGTATCGGCCGATGTTCACGGTATCGGAATTCCGATACTTAATTCTGATACTTTGACAATATCGGATACCGGAATCGGAAGTTCCCATAATGCCTGTGCTCTGCAGTGTCTCTGGAGGATGACAAGCTGGATGGCAGCGCTCAGCTGAGATCCAGCCTGTCATCAGAATGCCATCCCAGCGTGGGAGAATTCTCCTGATTGTTTAAAAGCCGGTGGGCGGTAAAAAGCCGCCGGCTTTTAAACAATCACACAGCCCCATACTGCTTCCCCGCAGCCTCCCACCCCGATCCTCCGCTCCCCTCGCCACCTCCCATCCCGATCGTAAGCTAGGACCGGGCGGGGAGCGCAGCACCAAGGAGCGGGGAGCGAAGGACCCGGGCGGGGAAGCCGGCAATGAAAAGACTTCACCGCCGGATTTCCCGTTCTGTGCTGCGCTTTCCCGCCGGTTATTTCAAATGAACAGCTGAGGTATCAGGTGATGCCGATCAGCTGTTCATTTGAAGTCGCCGCGGTGCCCTCAGAGGGTTCATGTGAGTTCATGCTTGACTGCATGAACTCACATGAACTTTCCCACGGCCGCACAGGTCAGCCTCACCTCCCAGACCATCAGCCCGTCATGATTAGTGTGTGTGCGGGTGTGTGTGCGGGGTGTGTGTGCGGGGTGTGTGTGCGGGGTGTGTGTGCGATGTGTGCGGGTGTGCGCGGTGTCTGTGCGATGTCTGCGAGTGTGTGCGGGTGTGCGCTGTGTCTGTGCGATGTGTGCGGGTGTGTGCGTGCAGGCAGACATAGGCCGATGTGACACTACTACTCCCATCGGCCTATGTCTGTCCCCCGTCCACTCGTGCCAGCAGGATCAGCTCGATGGGAGCAGTAGTTCCCATCAGCCTGATCCTGCTATATAAATTGCCCTACTGTGTCCCCAATAAATTTTAAATACATGTCATTGGTGGCCAGTGGTTACCTACAATAAATTAGTTCATACATTACCTGTCCCCGCCGATCGCCACCTAAAATAAAGTAAAAAATAAAAAACTACACCTATACTCACCTAGACACCTAATTCCCCGAAGCCATCGATCTCCTGTAATAAAATATAAAATAATAAACCACAACCTTATCCTTACCCCTCCGTAGTAGTCCACGAGTGTCCCACGATGATCTCCAGTTCAGAGCAGCCACATAGAATGTGACCGCTCTGAACCGCTGCCGCCGCTAGAATGACGGGGCCGTAAGGGTTCACCGGAGTTCAGGCAGCGCTGCTCCGGTTAGCTCCTTTACGGCCCTGCTGTATCGTGAGAAATTCCCACGGTACAGCAGTGCCGTAAAGGGGGTCTCCGGAGCTGCGCTGACTGAATGCACTCCGGTGACCTCAGTCAGTGGCTCCCGCTGCCGGGAGCGGACGTGTTCCCGGCAGCGTGAGCTTACAGCAGCCATGACAGCTGTCACCATCTCCAGATGTGACAGCTGTGCATGGGAGATCAGCGCAGGAACGTGGACAGGCAACTATTATTTTTAGTAAACTAAGAATTAAATAAAATTGTGTGTTTTATTTCAAATAAATTATTTTTTTCTGGGTGTAGTGTGTTTTTTCTTTTTAACACTTTGTAGGTTAGCAATGGGGGTGTCTTATAGACGCCCATCATTACTAACCTGGGCTTCATGGCAGCTGGCTCTGACATGAACCCCAGCCCTATTACCCCCTGCCACCGCACCAGGGCAGCGTGGAAGAGTGAGGCTAAGTGCCAGAATTGGCGCATCCTATGGATGCGCCATTTCTGGGGCAGCTGACGGCTGGTGTTTCTAGCCTGGGAGGGGGCCATTATTCATGGCACCCTTCCTGGGCTATTAATATCAGCCCCCAGCTGTCTGCCTAGCCTTTGCTAGCTATTAAAATAGGGGGGACCCCACGTCATTTTTTTGGGGGGGGTCCCCCATTTTAATAGCTAGTAAAGGCTAGGTATTCAGCTGTGGGCTGATATTAGTAGCCTGGGAAGCTCCGTGGGTATTACCCCCTTCCCAGGCTTCAAACATCTGCCCCAGCCGTCTGCTTAACCTCCGCTAGAGACTAAAATTATGGGGGATCCCACGT
The DNA here is from genome assembly GCF_046119375.1 of Phyllobates terribilis. Lineage (NCBI taxonomy): Eukaryota > Metazoa > Chordata > Amphibia > Anura > Dendrobatidae > Phyllobates > Phyllobates terribilis. The sequence continues at coordinate 371,160,925 of NW_027362763.1, read as the reverse complement.
CATTTTTTTTTTAAATAAATCCTTTATTTTAACACTAAATGACATTTGAGGAGTTAATAAAGATGCAGTCCCTAAATTATTATTTATTTTTTAATAAATTTTTCCCAAAACTTTTGACGTGGGCTTCGCCATATTTTTGTATGCCAGCCAGGTACAGCATCCAGCTTCTATGAACGCGCCATTTTCCGGGGCGGCTGTGGACTGCAATTTTCAGCGGGGGGGGGCAGAAAGCTTGGGCCTCCCTGCGCTGCAGATTCCATCCCCCAGCTGCCTAGTTGTACCTGGCTGGACACAAAAATAGGGCGAAGCCCCACATAATTTTTTTTTAATTATTTCATGAAATTCATGGAATAATTAAGAAAAAAAGGGCTTCCCTATATTGTTGTGTACAACCAGGTACAAATAGGCAGCTGGTGGTTGGGGGCAGCCCGTTCCTGCCTGCTGTACCTGACTGGACACAAATATAGGGCGAAGCCCCACGTCAATTTTTTTTAATTATTTCAGGAAATTCATGAAATAATGAAAAAAAAATTATGTGGGGCTTCGCCCTATATTTGTGTCCAGTCAGGTACAGCAGGCAGGAACGGGCTGCCCCCAACTACCAGCTGCCTATTTGTACCTAGCCGGACACAACAATATAGGGAAGCCCTTTTTTTCTTAATTATTCCATGAATTTCATGAAATAATTAAAAAAAAAAATACGTGGGGCTTCGCCCTATTTTTGTGTCCAGCCAGGTACAACAAGGCAGCTGGGGGCTGGAATCCGCAGCGCAGGGAGGCCCAAGCTTTCTGGGCCCCACCCGCTGCAAATTGCAGTCCGCAGCCGCCCCGGAAAATGGCGCGTTCATAGAAGCGCCATCTTCTGGCGCTGTACCCAACTCATCCAGGGCCCTGGTGCGGTGGCTCACTGGGTAATAAAGGGGTTAAGGCCAGCTTGGCATTATCAGCTGGCCCTAAGCCCGAAATTCATGGGGTCACGCCAATATTAGACATGACCGCCATGAATTTCTAGTAAAGTATTTAAAAAAAACACAAACACCCAGAAAAAAGTCCTTTAATTGAAATAAAGACACAATTCTTTATTGTTCTAAATTAAACCATACTTACCATCACGCCCATTCCAGCTGAAGCCAACGATCTCCTGCAATAAAAGAAAAATAATAAAGCAACCTCATCCTTACCTTTCCATGGTTCCCACGACAGCTTCAGCTCTGCTACATCGAGATGACAGGCTGGACCGCAGCAGAACACTGCCATCCAGCCTGTCATCCCGCAGACACTGAGAAGCGCAGGCATGCTTGCGCTCCTCAGTGTCTGGCTGTGACGGCATAAAGATGAGCCGAGGTCATGTTCAATGAACTCAGCTCACCTCATGCACGTCACTGACAGCGTGGGAAAATTCTCCTGCACTCAGCGCTTCAGCGTGAGAATTTTCCCACGCTGTCAGTGACGTGCATGAGGTCAGCTGAGTTCATTGGACATGACCTCACCTCATGTATGTCACTGACAGCGTGGGAGAAGTCTCACGCTGAAGCGCTGAGTGCAGGAGAATTTTCCCACGCTGTCAGTGACGTGCATGAGGTGAGCTGAGTTCATTGAACATGACCTCGGCTCATCTTTATGCCGTCACAGCCAGACACTGAGGAGCGCAAGCATGCCTGCGCTTCTCAGTGTCTGCGGGATGACAGGCTGGATGGCAGCGTTCTGCTGCGGTCCAGCCTGTCATCTCGATGTAGCAGAGCTGAAGCTGTCGTGGGAACCATGGAAAGGTAAGGATGATGTTGGTTTATTATTTTATTTTTATTACATGAGATCGTTGGCTTCAGCTGGAATGGGCGTGACTGTAAGTATGGTTTAATTTAGAACAATAAAGAATTGTGTCTTTATTTCAATTAAAGGACTTTTTTTCTGGGTGTTTGTGTTTTTTTTAAATACTTTACTAGAAATTCATGGCGGTCATGTCTAATATTGGCGTGACCCCATGAATTTCGGGCTTAGGGCCAGCTGATAATGCCAAGCTGGCCTTAACCCCTTTATTACCCAGTGAGCCACCACACCAGGGCCCTGGTTGAGTTGGGTACAGCGCCAGAAGATGGCGCTTCTATGAACGCGCCATTTTCCGGGGCGGCTGCGGACTGCAATTTGCAGCGGGTGGGGCCCAGAAAGCTTGGGCCTCCCTGCGCTGCGGATTCCAGCCCCCAGCTGCCTAGTTGTACCTGGCTGGACACAAAAATAGGGCGAAGCCCCACGTATTTTTTTTTTTAATTATTTCATGAAATTCATGGAATAATTAAGAAAAAAAGGGCTTCCCTATATTGTTGTGTCCGGCTAGGTACAAATAGCCAGCTGGTGGTTGGGGGCAGCCCGTTCCTGCCTGCTGTACCTGACTGGACACAAATATAGGGCGAAGCCCCACATCAATTTTTTTTAATTATTTCATGAATTTCCTGAAATGATTTAAAAAAAATTGACGTGGGGCTTCGCACTATATTTGTGTCCAGTCAGGTGCAGCAGGCAGGAACGGGCTGCCCCCAACCACCAGCTGCCTATTTGTACCTGGCCGGACACAACAATATAGGGAAGCCCTTTTTTAAAAAAATTATTTCATGAAATAATTAAAAAAAAATTGACGTGGGGCTTCGCACTATATTTGTGTCCAGCCAGGTACAGCAGGCAGGAATGGGCTGCCCCCAACCACCAGCTGCCTATTTGTACCTGGTTGGACACAACAATATAGGGAAGCCCATTTTTTCTTAATTATTCCATGAATTTCATGAAATAATTAAAAAAAAAAATGCGTGGGGCTTCGCCCTATTTTTGTGCCCAGCCAGGTACAACTAGGCAGCTGGGGGCTGGAATCCGCAGCGCAGGGAGGCCCAAGCTTTCTGGGCCACCCCCGCTGCAAATTGCAGTCCGCAGCCGCCCCAGAAAATGGCGCGTTCATAGAAGCGCCATCTTCTGGCGCTCTACCCAACTCATCCAGGGCCCTGGTGCGGTGGCTCACTGGGTAATAAAGGGGTTAAGGCCAGCTTGGCATTATCAGCTGGCCCTAAGCCCGAAATTCATGGGGTCACGCCAATATTAGACATGACCACCATGAATTTCTAGTAAAGTATTTAAAAAAACACAACACCCAGAATAAAGTCCTTTAATTGAAATAAACACACAATTCTTTATTGTTCTAAATTAAACCATACTTACCATCACGCCCATTCCAGCTGAAGCCAACGATCTCCTGCAATAAAAGAAAAATAATAAAGCAACATCATCCTTACCTTTCCCACGACAGCTTCAGCTCTGCTACATCGAGATGACAGGCTGGACCGCAGCAGAACGCTGCCATTCAGCCTGTCATCCCGAAGACACTGAGAAGCGCAGGCATGCTTGCGCTCCTCAGTGTCTGGCTGTGACGGCATAAAGATGAGCCGAGGTCATGTCCAATGAACTCAGCTCACCTCATGCACGTCACTGACAGCGTGGGAAAATTCTCCTGCACTCAGCACTTCAGCGTGAGAATTTTCCCACGCTGTCAGTGACGTGCATGAGGTGAGCTGAGTTCATTGGACATGAGCTCACCTCATGCACGTCACTGACAGCGTGGGAAAATTCTCCTGCACTCAGCGCTTCAGCGTGAGAATTTTCCCACGCTGTCAGTGACGTGCATGAGGTGAGCTGAGTTCATTGGACATGAACTCGGCTCATCTGGATGACGTCACAGAGAGACACTGAGGAGCGCAAGCACGCCTGCGCTTCTCAGTGTCTGCGGGATGACAGGCTGGATGGCAGCGTTCTGCTGCGGTCCAGCCTGTCATCTCGATGTAGCAGAGCTGAAGCTGTCGTGGGAACCATGGAAAGGTAAGGATGAGGTTGCTTTATTATTTTTCTTTTATTGCAGGAGATCGTTGGCTTCAGCTGGAATGGGCGTGCCAGTAAGTATGGTTTAATTTAGAACAATAAAGAATTGTGTGTTTATTTCAATTAAAGGACTTTATTCTGGGTGTTTGTGTTTTTCTTTAACTTTGACTATGGGGTTAGTAATGGGGGTGTCTTATAGACGCCTCTCCATTACTAACCTGGGCTTGATGTCAGCTGGCATTATAAGCTGACATCAACCCCAGCCCTATTACCCCCTGCCACCGCACCAGGGCAGCGTGGAAGAGCGAGGCTAAGTGCCAGAATTGGCGCATCCTATGGATGCGCCATTTCTGGGGCGGCTGACGGCTGGTGTTTCTAGCCTGGGAGGGGGCCAATATTCATGGCACCCTTCCTGGGCTATTAAAATCAGCCCCCAGCTGTCTGCCTAGCCTTTGCTAGCTATTAAATTAGGGGGGACCCCACGTTATTTTTTTGGGGGGGTTCCCCCATTTTAATAGCTAGTAAAGGCTAGGTATTCAGCTGGGGGCTGATATTAGTAGCCTGGGAAGCTCCGTGGGTATTACCCCCTTCCCAGGCTTCAAACATCTGCCCCAGCCGTCTGCTTAACCTCCGCTAGAGCCTAAAATTACGGGGAACCCCACGCCAATTTTTTTTTTAAATAAATCCTTTATTTTAACACTAAATGACAAGTACAGTAATCAACACTGTCACTGTGCTTCTTATATGTGTGACTGACATGTTTCTATCTATCTAATCTATGTGTGATTCTCTATTCTTTCTATTCTAAATTGTCGGGTACAGATGCTGAATTGCCGGCCGGCTTTTTTAAAGAGACGGTGTATGAAAACACTAATATTTTTTTAAATAAATCCTTTACACTATATGACAAGTACAGTAACCAACACTGTCACTGTACTTCATATATGTGTGACTGACATGTTTCTATCTAATCTATGTGTGAAGCTCTATTCTGTCTGTTATAAATTGTCGAGTACCGATGCTGAATTGCCGGCCGGCTTTTTTAAAGAGACGGTGCACGAAAACACTAATATTTTTTTAAATAAATCCTTTACACTAAATGACAAGTACAGTAAGCAACACTGTCACTGTACTTCTTATATATGTGACTGACATGGTTCTATCTATCTAATCTATGTGTGATTCTCTATTCTTTCTATTCTAAATTGTCGGGTACAGATGCTGAATTGCCGGCCGGCTTTCTTAAAGAGACGGTGCACGAAAACACTAATATTTTTTTAAATAAATCCTTTACACTAAATGACAAGTACAGTAATCAACACTGTCACTGTACTTCATTTATATGTGACTGACATGTTTCTATCTATCTAATCTATGTGTGATTCTCTATTCTTTCTATTCTAAATAGTCGGGTACAGATGCTGAATTGCCGGCCGGCTTTCTTAAAGAGACGGTGCACGAAAACACTAATATTTTTTAAAATAAATCCTTTACACTAAATGACAAGTACAGTAAGCAACACTGTCACAGTACTTCATATATATGTGACTGACATGTTTCTATCTATCTAATCTATGTGTGAAGCTCTATTCTTTCTGTTGTAAATTGTTGGGTACTGGTGTATGCCGCTGATGAATTGCCGGCTTTTCATGTCATTCTACATTATTCTTAGTTGTTTTACTTCATGTAGAATTAACCTACAAGGAAAGAAAGGGTTTATTTTCATTCCGATATTTGTGTCCCATTGACTTGCATTGGTTTCCGGTATCGGAATCGGCGATATCCTATACTTTTTGGGTATCGGCCCGATCCAATCCGATACGATATTTCCTGATATCGGAAGGTATCGCTCAACACTAGTTATTACCTTTTACAATTGGTTTTCCAGCTTTTACAATATTCTAATTTCCTTAAAATAGTTAATGGCATTATGAAACATGTGCAGGGAGATAATTTTTATTATACTTGCATCGTCATACCATACTAACTGAAAGCTATTTTTCATTACAACTTTAAATAAGGAACTGTTTTACAATATTTTGAAGAGAAGCCAAAGCTAAAAATTAAATTCTCCAAGTTAATGAAGCTTATCGTAAGGAAGCTTATTAGCACACCAACTTTACATGGCACTAGAAGTTTGCAATATATTTAGAACATGATTCCGATCAAGGTAATTTGCATGTACGAGCAATAAGACATTCACTTTAAGAGCCATAAAATGCCAAAAATGACTATTGTACATTACTCTTTGTTATAATTATATACACTACTGTGCGTATTTTTAGGCTGATGTGGAAAAAGTGCTGCAATGTGATCTGTGATTGGACTGAAATCCACAGACGTCTTCATTAGCCCTTAAAAGGGTTGTCCAGTACTTGATATTACCCCCCAATGTATCCCCCCGGGGCCCCTAAGGATTTTTGTAATTACCTTACATTGCAGATAGCCAGTGATAGCGCCGCTCACAGGCATCACGTGACCCCCGACTGCAGCCGGCTCTGACATCCGCTGACGTCCCGACAAGTGCTGGCAGCAGCTGGGGGTCTCTGTCTTCTGCATTCCACGATGGATGACAGGCTGTGGGCAGGGTTACCCCCCACATCACACCCGGCATCCACCGCACGCTCTGCCTCTCCCCATTCATTGGGAAAGCGCGAGGTGGATGCTGGGTGTGATGCAGGGAGTAACCCCGACCACAACCCAGCAGCCACCACGGGGTCTCCAGCGCTGAGTCACACCTCACTTGTCGTGACATCAGCGTGGTGTAACTAGATGCCTGTGAGCGGCCAAGGATAGCGCCACTCACAGGCAGAAACAGCAACATAAGGTATTTACAAAAATCCTTAGGGGCCCCGGGGGGATACATTGGGGGGGTAATATAAAGTACTGGACAACTTCTTTAAAAGTTTATTTTTTGCAGTTAACAAACTGCACAGTGAAATTAACAAAAGGAAAATCTAGATTAAATCATTATCTAGTGTGACCACTAGAGAAGATAACATTGATCCGCCTCACATGACATTCAGTTGAATTTCATGAAATTGGCAGGTTTCGGTGAATTAGAACAATTAGCCAATCTATTGCTGCTGATCTCTAAAAAAAAGCCTAGCACTATTTTACACATTGTTGAAGATTGCACCAGCCAGTGAGCAGGCTTACATGACATTAGGTGTGGCTGCGTGGGTTTCCCCATAATGTCTTGCAGGTATTACATCACATGGTCAAGCACAACTAGTCAGGAGAGGCTATGACAGCCACTATAAAAGGTGAAGCAGGGAAAGCAGCTATCTTTATATCCTTCCTAAAAAAAACCTTTTTATTGTCTTATTGATTGCTAAATAATGCCAACATTCAATTTTATAACTGCAGTGGAAGTTGTAATTAACCCCTTCATCCCCGTGCTGGTTTTCACCTTCCTGAGCAGGCCAAATTTTACAATTCTGACCAGTGTCACTTTATGTGTTAATAACTCTGGTATGCTTCAATGTATCCCAGTAATTCTGAAATTGTTTTTTCGTTAGTGATAAATTTAGACTGATATTTTTTGCAATTATATGTGAAAATATCAGAATTTTGCAGAAAATGTAAAAAATTGCTCAACTTTCAATCTTTGATTTTTTATGCCCTTAAACCAGATAGTTATATCACACAACATAGTTAATAATAACATTTACCACATGTCTACTTTACATCAGCATAATTTCCAAAACATAATTTTTTTTGTTAGGAAGTTAGAAGGGTTAAAAGATGATCAGCAATTTCTCAATTTTCCAACAAAATTTAACAAGCCAATTTTTTTATGGACCACATCACATTTAAAGTGACTTTGAGGGGCCTTTATGACAGAAAACACCCAAAAGTGACACCACTTTAAGAACGGCACCTCACAAAGGTGCTCAAAACCAAATTCAATACATTTACTAACCCTTCCGGTGCTTCACAGGAATTAAAGCAACATGGAAGGAAAATATTTTACTTTTTCCCCCAAAAATGTTATTTTAGTCCCAAATTTTGCATTTTCACAAGGGTGACAGGAGAAAATGAACAATACAATTTCTTGTATAATTTCTTCTGCGTGCGCTGATACCCCATATATGGAGCTCATTGCAGGGCCCGGAGGGGGAGGTGCACCATTTTACTTTTGGACTGCAAAATTGGCTTGAATAGATAGTGGACGCCATTTCACGTTTGCAGAGCCCCTGATAAATCTAAACAGTGGAAAACCCCCCAAAGTGACCGTATTTTATAAACTACACCCTTCAAGGAACTCATCTGAAGGTGTGAAGAGCACATTCAACCCATAAGCTCTTCACAGAATTTTAGAACGTTAAGCCGAGAAAATGCAAAAATGTTAGTTTTTCCCCAAATTTTTCATTTTCAAAAGGGAAACTAGAGAAATGGACCATAAAATTTCTCTTGACTATGCCAATACCCCATATGTGGTCAAAAACTACTTTTGAAGAACAGCGCTATATTGGAGTTCCAATTTTGCTGGATAAGTTTGAGGGTGCCATATCACATTGGCTGAGCTCCTGGGGTGTCAGAACAGCAGAACCCCTCCATAAGTTACCCCATTTTACAAACTACAACCCCAATAAATTATTTTATGGGTGCAGTGAGCATGTTGACACCACATGTGCCTCATAGAATTTTATACAATTTGGCGGTGAAGGAATAAAGAATAATAACATTTTTTACACTAAAATGTTGTTTTAGCTCTAAGTTTTTAATTTTTAAAAGCGCTCTTAGGAAAAAATAGACCTCACAATTTGTTGTGCAATTTCTCCTGAGTACGCCAATACCCTACATGTAATTGGGAAGTACTTTTCAGGCACAGTAGAAATCTCAGAAGTGAAGAGTCACCATAATATAGGCCAGAATTTGTTGTTATGGTTTGCGGGGGCCATGACCCACTGGGAGAGGCCCCAAAAGTCTAAAAACATCAGAACCCTCATAAGTGACCACATTTAACAAAGTACACCTCTCAATGAATTCATCTAAGGGTGCAGTGATCATGTTGACTCTACAGGTGTGTCATAGAACTTTATACTATTGAGTATTAAAGAAAAAGTAATTAAATTTTTACAACAAAACTTTAATTCTAGCCCCAAATTTTACATTTTCATGGGTAAAACGGGCATCAAAATTTGTCACACAATTTCTGCAATACCCCACATGTGTCTGTACAGTACTGCTTACCCACACGGCGAGACTTGGGAGGGAATGAGTGCTATTTGTTGTAGAATAGTTTGTGGACTCCATATACAGAGCTTTTAAGTGCCAGAAGAGCAGAATCCCACCTCAAGTGACCCCATTTTGGAAATTACACCTCTCTAGGAATTTATCTACAGGTGTTGTGATTATTTTGACTCCATCGGTGTTTTCCAGAAACAAGCAGCAGTGAATGTTGCCAAGTGAAAAGTGCAAATCTGCCAGTGTAGTGCCCAGTACATTGTAGTGCCCAGTAGTGTTGAGCGAGCATGTGTTAACCCTTTTGGCGAGCACGCTCGGTTACTCACCGAGTATTTTGTGTCATGCTTGGCATCTATGTTAGTGCTGCTGCGCGTGCATGTGTGACAGCTGTTTAACAGCTGTGACACATGCATGGATTGCCTGTTTGTTAAACACATTATGACCAGCTTGTGCTTCTGGAGACATGCACCTGTAAGTTAAGCGGGCTCTCATCGCTACATGCCAAACATGTGTATGCTAAATGTGGTTTAGCCACACTGTGGGGCTCAGATGGGAGAGGGGCATTTGAATTTGGGAGTGCAGAATTTGCTGGATTTCTTTTGGGGGTGAGGAGCCAAAGCGCTTTTCCAGAGCCTTTGTACTACCAGTAATGTGGAAGCCCCCTATATTTCCATTAACAGACCTGAGTAGGGACTTGATTTTTTCGTGGATTGAGTTGAAGCTTTTATTGGGAACATTTTACATAACATTTTGGATCACATTTATCCTGCATTCAATGCTGAGCACTTACAATGTGGTTTCGACATAAATATCCGAATGACGTAGTTTTGCACTATAATGAGGCAGCAGAATTACTGTTGACTTCGTCTTGCCTCTGTTCAGCTGTGTCCTTCTTTTCAGAGGTGCACAAAACTGTGGTTGACTGCGCTTTTATGTACACTTAAAAATATGGACACTGCCGGATCATAAACCAGACGGCTTCCACAGTGTCTCCATCGGCCTCCTTATAGGGAGGTTCCATCTGAATCACGTATTTCTCAGCATGGCCAAACAGGCTTGCTGTAGCAGGTTGACATGGAGGTTGGGTCCTCACTATGACATTGCAGGGGCACTAATCTGAAGGGAGAGGGAGCCTCGACCCTCTCTTAGCCTTCTAAATGATGTGATCGCGGCATTACAGGGTTAAATGACCTTGGGTAGTGTGGGCACTGCTCCTGGCATTGATAGCCGAGTTCCCGGCTTGATCGTGCGGGCCCAGTTTCTGTGCTGGCATGATCCCCATGACGTAAATTTACATCATTTTGTGGGAATCCCTTCCCGACCATGACGTAAACTGACGTCAAGTGGTGTCATGAAGGGATTAAAGGGGTGGTTCAAAGTCCAAAGTAATTTTTATCTTAAATCCTTATCTATTTGGTACCATAATCTAAACTATTTTCTAATATACTTGAATTAAAATTTCCCTATCCTTTCCTAACTACACTATCTAACTGCATTGCTTTTTTTCACTTGTTGATGCTTTGTTTGAGAATCCCAGTGAATGCTAGGATAGTCAAATGAAGTCACTGCTGCAGTTTCTGCTCCCTTCATGAAATGGAGCATCATTAGTGATGCTCAATTCAGGGGCTGGGCTACTCCCTACCATGTCACTGTCCAACGTGCATAATGATACAACACTATCTGTTGTCGACTAAAATCAACAGTAACGAGCTGTAAACATAGTAGCTTGTCAAAAAACCCGGTGTGCAGAGACCAGCGCCGCCCCCCACATGTGACGTCACTGGTCTCTGCATGATGGGTATTCTAATAATGCAGCTGATCTGAGCCAGCAAAAAAGCAAGCTGTCATTGTGCACATCGCAAAGTACACAACATGCTGGGACTATCCCAGCCTCTGAAACGAGCATCACTTATGACTCTGCCCCTTGATGACACTTCATTTGAGTTCCCAGTATGCCCTGGGATTCTAAAATGAAGCGCCATTAAAAAGGAAGTGAAAAAAAATGAAAATCAGTTAGTGTAGTTAGGGAAGGATAGGAAATTTCCAATTCAAGTATGTAAAAAAAATTTTAGATTATGACACTAAATAGATATTGATTTAGTATGAAAATTACTTTGGACTTCAGACCACCCCTTTAAGGTTTGACCAATTAGAGTTTGCCTAATCGTGAGGTCATTTCATTCCCCATTCATCATCATTAATGATCTCATCATTTTGACATGCTCCCCCCCTCCGTGGGCAGTAGCAAAAGAATTTGCAAGAGGGGCCTGTATTTTTGGGCTTAAGAGATGGACAAGTCATTAGCGATATATTCTTGCAGTTAATTTTCATTTCTTTTTGGAAAGGTGTTTTGTTTTTTTTAAAGATAAAAGAAAACTCTCAACGTTCCAGAAATTTAAGTGCAACTGTCTATTTCACAGAGTGTGGATGTTTTGAAAGATTTTATTTTTTTTGTTGCATTAATTTAGTATTACACCTGTACATTCCGCATGAAGATAGTGGCCTACTGCACGTGCTGGCTTTTAAGACTCGTACCATCTAGCTTTGTTTTTAATATCCTTTTTTAAACCTAAGAAAGATATACTGTACATTTTGCACCTTTCTAGGCATGTACCAACCTAGCATTGTATCTTTTCTGGCTATGGATGTTTTTTAAATGAACGGTAAAGAAAAAGAAATAGCATAAACAAAAAAAGAAGTTTAACGCTTTGAATACCAGTTTTTCTAGTCAAATGGAACAATAGTAAGTACCATAACAATAGAGTGGTCTGTTGCTGCATTTCTGCATTTTCCTTCTGTAAGTGTAACATTCTTGGTTATAGCTTTTACTTAGCCACTATTGTTTCTTGTTGCAGATAGGGGTGCATACTGTAGGCTCTGAAATGTGGACAATGTGTGCCACTCTCTCTCGACTTGACTTTAAAGGGTTTTTTCTGGCAAAAGTGATATGTCTGCAGTCACAAAGATTGGTATGGTTGTACTATAATGTCAAGCCTTTAGTGTATTATATTCAGCAAAGTTGGTGGCTTATTCATGTCTAAGTCATGCCATGTCATGCTTTACATAAGCGTGGGAAACTTTCCATTTGTCATCTGCCTGCCTGTCTGTTGTTCTGCTGGCACCACTGCTGATGACCTGCTTCTAGTCGAGAATTTACTCCTTGTCCATCATGACCACTATACAATGTTGCTGTTTGTACTACCAGTGCTGGCGCTAAATTGTCAGACACCTCCTGCTCCATATTATTTTTATACTTTAACCAGTAGCATAGCTACTGGGGGGCAGAAGGGGTGGATTCCCCACACCCCTAACTCAGAAGCGCCCACCCAGAGTAACCTCTGCTCGCAGCATGCTGAAACAGTTAATTTGACGGATTATAGTCAGATGTTTGAGTAATTAATCATGCCAACCAGGTGATAATGATCATCATTTTCTGGTTGTTGAAATACAGTCATTAATTGAAAAAGCTGTGCTGGAGGCTTAAACGTGAGTGAGGAAGAGCCAAACCCTGCTACAAAGGTGAGGCTTTGAAAGACAGTTTGTTTCATGGCACAGGTCATAAAGCATGGCAAGACTGAGCTCAGCAACAAACACGAGGCAGGTATACTGCAACAGGAATGTTTCTCCCAGGCAAATATTTTAAAGCAGACTGGGATTTGAAGATTTGCTGTTCAAGCTCTTTTGAAGAAGCACCAAGAAATGGGTAATATTGAGGATCGTAGATGTAGAAATCAGCCAAGAAAACTTGGTGAAGCAGTTGAAAAACACATCATGCTTACTTCCTTTTGAAATCAGAACATGTGCAGCAGTGCAATCAGCTCAGAATTGTTAGCAACCAGTTGGACCCAGCTGCATCCAAATACTGTTTAGAGAAGTCTGGTTTTAAGTCGTCTTTGTGGAGGAATTGCACCAAAAAGCTATACCATTTTAAATGGAAACCAAACCAAGGGACTCGACTATGCATGAAAACATAATAACAAGGGTGTAGAAAAATGGCAGCAGGTGATCTGGACTGACGAGTAGTGTTGAGCGATACCTTCCGATATCAGGAAATATCGTATCGGATTGGATCGGACCGATACTCAAAAAGTATCGGATATCGCCGATTCTGATACCGGAAACCAATGCAAGTCAATGGGACAGAAATATCGGAATGAAAATAAACCCTTTCTTTCCTTGTAGGTTAATTCTACATGAAGTAAAACAACTAAGAATAATGTAGAATGTATTATGCGAAAAGCCGGCAATTCATCAGCGCATACACCGGTACCCGACAATTTACAACAGAAAGTATAGAGCTTCACACGTAGATTAGATAGATAGAAACATGTCAGTCACATATATATGAACTACAGTGACAGTGTTGCTTACTGTACTTGTCATTTAGTGTAAAATAAATAATAATTTAGGGACTGCATCTTTATTAACTCCTCAAATGTCATTTAGTGTTAAAATAAAGGATTTATTTAAAAAAAAAATGACGTGGGATCCCCCATAATTTTAGTCTCTAGTGGAGGTTAAGCAGACGGCTGGGGCAGATGTTTGAAGCCTGGGAAGGGGGTAATACCCACGGAGCTTCCCAGACTACTAATATCAGCCCCCAGCTGAATACCTAGCCTTTACTAGCTATTAAAATGGGGGACCCCCAAAAAAATGACGTGGGGTCCCCCCTATTTTAATAGCTAGCAAAGGCTAGGCAGACAGCTGGGGGCTGATATTTATAGCCCAGGAAGGGTGCCATGAATATTGGCCCCCTCCCAGGCTAGAAACACCAGCCGTCAGCCGCCCCAGAAATGGCGCATCCATAGGATGTGCCAATTCTGGCACTTAGCCTCGCTCTTCCACGCTGCCCTGGTGCGGTGGCAGTGGGTAATGGGGCTGGGGTTCATGTCAGCGCCAGCTGCCATGAAGCCCAGGTTAGTAATGATGGGCGTCTATAAGACACCCCCATTACTAACCTACAAAGTGTTAAAAATAAAAAACACACTACACCCAGAAAAAAAGAATTTATTTGAAATAAAACACACCATTTTATTTAATTCTTAGTTTACTAAAAAAAAATAGTTACCTGTCCACGTTCCTGCGCTGATCTCCCATGCACAGCTGTCACATCTGGAGATGGTGACAGCTGTGCATGGCTGCTGTAAGCTCACACTGCCGGGAACACGTCCGCTCCCGGCAGCGGGAGCCACTGACTGAGGTCACCGGAGTGCATTCAGGCAGCACAGCTCAGGAGACCTCCTTTACGGCACTGCTGTACCGTGGGAATTTGTCACGATACAGCAGGGCCGTAAAGGAGCTGACCGGAGCAGCGCTGCCTGAACTCCGGCGAACCCACTTATGCAATGACGGGGCTGCTTTACGGCCCCATCATTCTAGCGGCGGCAGCGGTTCAGAGCGGTCACATTCTATGTGGCTGCTCTAAACTGGAGATCATCGTGGGACACTCGTGGACTACCACGGAGGGGTAAGGATAAGGTTGTGGTTTATTATTTTATATTTTATTAAAGGAGATCGATGGCTTTGGGGAATTAGGTGTCTAGGTGAGTATAGGTGTAGTTTTTTATTTTTTACTTTATTTTAGGTGGCGATCGGCGGGGACAGGTAATGTATGAACTAATTTATTGTAGGTAACCACTGGCCACCAATGACATGTATTTAATATTTATTGGGGACACAGTAGGGCAATTTAAATAGCAGGATCAGGCTGATGGGAACTACTGCTCCAATCGAGCTGATCCTGCAGGCACGAGTGGACGGGGGACAGACATAGGCCGATGGGAGTAGTAGTGTCACATCGGCCTATGTCTGCCTGCACGCACACACCCCCAGACATCGCACAGACACCGCACACACCCGCAGACATCGCGCAGACATCGCACAGACACCGCACACACCCGCAGACACCGCACAGACACCGCACACACCCGCAGACACCGCACACACCCACAGACACCGCACAGACACCCCACACACCGCGCACACCCGCACAGACACCCACACACACCAATCATGTCCGGTCTGATGGTCTGGGAGGTGAGGCTCACCTGTGCGACCGTGGGAAAGTTCATGTGAGTTCATGCAATGCAGTCAAGCATGAACTCACATGAACCCTCTGAGGGCACCACGGCTCCTTCATATGAACAGCTGATCAGCATCACCTGATACCTCAGCTGTTCATTTGAAATAACCGGCGGGAAAGCGCAGCACAGAACGGGAAAGCCGGCGGTGAAGTCTTTTCACTGCCGGCTTCCCCGCCCGGGTCCTTCGCTCCCCGCTCCTTGGTGCTGCGCTCCCCGCCCGGTCCTAACTTACGATCGGGATGGGAGGTGGCGAGGGGAGCGGAGGATCGGGGTGGGAGGCTGCGGGGAAGCAGTATGGGGCCGTGTGATTGTTTAAAAGCCGGCGGCTTTTTACCGCGAGCCGGCTTTTAAACAATCAGGAGAATTCTCCCACGCTGGGATGGCATTCTGATGACAGGCTGGATCTCAGCTGAGCACTGCCATCCAGCTTGTCATCCTTCAGAGACACTGCAGAGCGCAGGCATTATGGGAACTTCCGATTCCGGTATTCGATATTGTAAATGTATCGGAATTAAGTATCGGAATTCCGATACCGCGAATATCGGCCGATACCCGATATTTCAGTATTGGAATGCTCAACACTACTGACGAGTCAAAATGTAACACAAGCAATCGTAAAGCATGATAGAGGTTTTTTGCAAGTTTGGGTCTGCATTTCAGCAAAAGGGTTTGGGGATTTGGTCAGAACTAATGATATCCTCAGTGCTGGGAAATACAGGCAGATACTTATCCATCATGCAATAACATCAGGGAGGTGTCTGATTAGCTACAAATGTAATCTATCTTTAGCGTAAAGAACAAGGAGTGAAGATACGGCCCCAATAGAGCATTGACCTCAACATCATCCAATCTGTCTGGAATTACATGAATAAACAAAAGGATTTGCACAAGCACACAGAAGATCTGTGGTAAGTTCTAAAAGATATTTGGAACAACTTGCTTTCCGAGTTCCTTCAAAAATGGTGTGCAAGTATAAGGCCATGGCCCCGCTATCAGTATTTGGTCAGTATTCGGTCAGTATTATTTCTCTGGAGTGGGAGCCAAAACCTGGTGAGGAACAATCAGAGAAAAAGGTATAATAGAAACAAGTGCACAAATTCTTCATTTATCACCCACTCCTGGTTTTAGCTCCCACTCCTGAGAAAAAATACTGACCGAATACTGACCAAATACTGATAGCGAGACCGTGGCCTTTCTAAAAGAATTGATGCTATTTTTGAAGGCAAAAGGTCATAACACCAATTATTATTTTGATTTAGATTTCTCTTTTGTTCTTTCATTTGCATTTTCTGAATTTATAAAAATCAACTGTTACTTATATTTTTAAATTTTTACTTTGAGGTACACTACCGTTCAAAAGTTTGGGGTCACCCAGACAATTTTGTGTTTTCCATGAAAACCATTACTTTTATTTATCAAATGAGTTGCAAAATTAATAGAAAATATAATTCAGACACTGATAAGTTTAGAAATAATGATTTTTATGAGAAAGAATAATTTTCTCCTTCAAACTTTGCTTTCGTCAAAGAATGCTCCCTTTGCAGCAATTAAAGCATTGCAGACCTTTGGCATTCTAGCTGTTAATTTGCTGATGTAATCTTGAGAAATTTCACCCCATGCTTCCTGAAGCTCCTCCCACAAGTTGGATTGGCTTCATGGGCACTTTTTGCGTACCATACGGTCAAGCTGCTCCTACAACAGCTCAATTGGGGTTGAGATCTGGTGACTGCGCTGGCCACTCCATTACAGATAGAATACCAGCTGCCCGCTTCTTCCCTAATTAGTTCATGCATAATTTGGAGGTGTGCTTTGGGTCATTGTCCTGTTGTAGGGTGAAATTGGCTCCAATCAAGCGCTGTCCACAGGGTATGGCATGGCGTTGCAAAATGGAGTGATAGCCTTCCTTATTCAAAATCCCATTTACCTTGTACAAATTTCCCACTTTACCAGCACCAAAGCAACCCCAGACCATCACATTACCTCCATCATTCTTGACAGATGGCATCAGGCACTCTTCCAGCATCTTTTCAGTTATTCTGTGTCTCACAAATGTTCTTCTGTGTGATCCAAACACCTCAAACTTTGATTTGCCTGTCCATAAAACTTTTTTCCAATCTTCTTCTGTCCAATGTCTGTGTTCTTTTGCCCATATTAATCTATTCCTTTTATTAGCCAGTCTCAGATATGGCTTTTTCTTTGCCACTTTGCCCAGAAGGCCAGCATCCCGGAGTCACCTGTTCACTGTAGACGTTGACACTGGCATTTTGCATCTACTATTTAATGAAGCTGCTAGTTGAGGAGCTGTGAGGCGTCGATTTCTCAAACTAGAGACTCTAATGTACTTGTCTTGTTGCTCAGTTGTGCATCGGGGCCTCCCACTTCTCTTTCTACTCTGGTTAGAGCCTGTTTGTGCTCTCCTCTGAAGGGACTAGTACACACCATTGTAGGAAATCTTCAGTTTCTTGGCAATCTCTCGCATGGAATAGACTTCATTTCTAAGAACAAGAATAGACAGTCGAGTTTCACATGAAAGTTCTCTTTTTCTGGCCATTTTGAGAGTTTCATAAAACAAACAAATGTAATGCTCCAGATTCTCAACTAGCTCAAAGGAAGATCAATTTTATAGCTTCTCAAATCAGCCAAACCGTTTTCAGCTGGGCTAACATACTTGTGCAATGGTTTTCAAGGGTTTTCTAAACATCCATTAGCCTTCTTACACAGTTAGCAAACACAATGTACCATTAAAACAGGAGTGTTGGATGTTAGAAATGGGCCTCTACACACCTATGTAGATGACGTGCCCCTGGGCCGTGGGGATACCCGGAGCCGGGCCTGTAGATGCTGGGGGTTGCAGACACCGTGACGGTGACCCGGTCCGTGACCCAGGGCGGTCAAACCAGGGGTAGTTTAAATATATATGTTATGTATAGTCCGACTACACTACCTGTGGGATGCGGTTATTGGGAACCGCCGCTGCGGAGCAGTCCACTGAAGCTGATGGTGTGTGCAGCAAGGTGATGTGACTCCCCACAGGAAGAGTGGAGCTTCAGGGCAGCATGTATGGATGATGGTGGTGATAGTGCCTGGATCAGTAATGATAACACGGAGTCTTTACAGTGCAGTCCTAGGGTCTTTACTGGTGGCAATTATATAGGCCCCAACGGGAGTACTTGCTAGGGATGAGGGCCGGGTCAGTCTTGGAGCAATCCTAGAATCCTCCTGGCCAGGTGGAGTTGTAGGCCTGCCGTTCTGACTGTACTCTTTGACTATCCCGCTTATAGTCGTGTTGTAGCCCACGTCCCAGAGTGTGACGTGCTGTGCTCACCTGTATGGCTGGCAACTCGGATCCTGTGTATTCCTCGCTCCTCTGTGGCGGTACTGGTCCTTTCGTGTGGCTGAGCCTCCGGGCTTCTGTTGGGCCAGGAGACCTGCAATCCCCTGCCCTGCGGTATCTGCTGCTGGGCCTGAAGGGTCCCACAGCCTCGGACTCCGGTGTCCGGTCCTCTGTGTACACTGGCCAGGACGAGCTAACTCCAGCTCCAGTCCCTGGCTCCTTGCTCCTTAGTGTCCTATCAGACTCCTGACACTAGACTAAACTGACTAACCCCACCTCCAGATCCAGTTATATAGGGCAGGATCCTCCCCTTTCTGGTCTGGGGCAGAAGGTGTTGCATGTTGTGTGTTCCTGACCAGGAAACTCCTGTTTTGCTCCCAGACATGGTATTACTACCACTGTGGCAACCAGACCCTCTGTGGTGCCACATTCCCCCCTAGTGAATTTCAGTACTCCGGGACTGAACATATTTTGCAAAAATAACAGGTAACAATATACATGGTACATTAGAATATTACAAACATTCCAGTTTTTGTAGGTCACAGTATCATCCGTAACCAGGTGTCCATTCCACTGAAGATGTAGTTTGAGGGACCCATCCCAAACCCTCCACGGAGGCCCTGAGGTGGCTACAGGGCATTGATGATCCGGATGTTGGACCAGGTCTTCAGCCACCTCCACGGGTTTTTGTTCTGTGGTCTGGCACAAAAGGTGTAGCTATTTACAGGATAAAGTTTTTGGTTATCCATTGTCCATAACCTGAAAGTCTTTTTGGACCCTGTTGGGTAACTGGAAGAACATATTATACACATATACAAAATTTGCAATAATACAGTTATACATTACACTTTAAATTCTCCAACGAGCAGGGATCTGACCTCTGGTGATTCTGGTAGACCTACGAAGTACACTCTCTGTCAGTGCTCTACCTTGGTCCCCTGTATTTACCCCTGGTGTGGTGGGCTCAATGTTCACTTCACTACAGGTGTTTGGAGGTATCTCTGGTAGGCTGGGCAGCTTCCTACGGATCCTTTGGCTTACTGTGGGCACGACAGGCTCGCTACTAGCAGAGGGTAGATTCTCCTGGTCTGCTGATGAGGAATCTTCTGTCTCCGGGGCCAATGGTTCTTCCAACTCTACTGGGACTTCTACAGCTTCTCGAGGGTCTGGTTGGAGAAATGTAAGGACTGGCACAACTATTGCATTATTTACTTGTGTCCACGACTGTGGAAATTCTCCGAGTACCGTGCTGACCATTTCTTCCACTTCCTCTGCGGGTTGAGGGATATCTTGGTCTTCTTTAGCATGTTGCAGCTGCTCGGGACATTTCTTCAGGTGGTCTCTGGAAACTGTTGCTGTTGTCTCACCTCCATCCTTACTTATGAGGCATACCTTGGTGTTATCGTGGTTTGAGGGTAGAACGGTGTACGGCTCTTCCTCCCACTGGTCATCCAACTTGTGGAGTCGCCTCTTCCTCTTTAGGACTTGCTCTCCCGGTGACAAGGGGGCAGCAGGTGCATGTTGATTGTAAGTCCTCTCTTGCCTTTCTCTTGCTTGGGACAGACTTCTTTCAACACTTTCCTGTACCTTACGGTATTGCTGTTGCCGCTCAATGTCCCAATCCGCATCCGGTGAGGCGTCCTCTGGTGTCAGAACTCCCATATCCAGATCGATGGGCAGCTTACCAGATCTTGCTCTCATCAGGTAAGCAGATGTGCAGCTGGTGGAATTCACTGGGATGTGGTTGTAGAGATCCACCAGGTGAGGCAACTTTTCTGGCCACAGGCTGCGTTCCTCCAGGGGCAACGTCTTCAGTAGGTCTATCACCACCTGAATCATCTTTTCACACATCCCGTTGGTCTGGGGGTGATAAGGCGTTGTCCTGATCTTCTTGCAGCCGTACAGGTTGCAGAATTCCTGGAATACTTCTGCCTCGAAGGCCGGACCTAGGTCAGTTAACACACATTCTGGGTAACCATGCGGGCGGCAGAAGTGCTGTTGGAAAGCTCTGGCCGCTGTCTGAGCCGTTTGGTCCTTGACTGGCACTACTACCAGGAACCGGGAGTAGTGGTCTACGATGGTGAGAGCGTAGACATAGCCTGACCTGCTCGGGGATAACTTCACATGGTCCAGGGCTACCAGTTCGAGTGGCTGCTTGGTGATGATGGGCTGCAGGGGAGCCCTCTGGCTGTCACGGTCTTTTCTTCTCAGGTTGCATGGTCCGCATTCTCGACACCACCTCTCGACTGCTTTCCTCATGCCAACCCAATAGAACCGTTCACGTAGCAGGACTTCCAGCTTCTTCCATCCAAAATGTCCCGCTCCATCGTGGTACGCTTCCAGGACCATAGACGCATCTCACCTCGGGACTACCACCTGCCAGACCAGCTCATGTGTCCGGGAGTTGACAGTTCTTCGACACAGCTTCCCTTCATAGATGAACAGCTTGCTCTTTTCTTTCCACAGCTGTTTGGTCTCTTCTGGAGCATCTGAATCAGGGTATGAGTCAACTTGTGTCAGCAACTCTTTGACTAGGCGGACAGCCGGGTCACTGTCTTGTGTTTCTGCCCATCCATGGTGGGGCAATGGATTGAACGTGGCTTCGCTGTTGGCAGAGCACCTGTTCTTCACACAATGGGAGCACTGCTTTATCCCATTGCGGTGGAACGCTGGGATTTCTATCTCTTCCAGCTTCTCTGGGTCGTCTCCCCCATCTGGCAAGTTAGGCATTCTGGACAGCGCATCTGCGTTTGCATTCTTGTGCCAAGCCCGGTACTTAATGGTGAATTCGTAATTAGACAGTCGGCCATCCATCTTTGTTCCAGGGCACCAAGTTTTGCAGTGTCCAGGTGTGTCAGCGGGTTATTATCCGTGTACACAGTGAATTTGGAAGAGGCGAGATAATGTTTGGAGCGCTCAGTCACAGCCCAGACGATGGCAAGGAACTCCAACTTGAAGGAGCTGTAGTTCTCTGGGTTTCTTTCTGTGGGCCGGAGCTTCCTGCTGGCGTAGGCTATCACCCTTTCTCTGCCTTGCTAGATCTGGGACAGCACCGCTCCTAGTCCCACGTTGCTCGTGTCCGTGTGAAGGATGAAGGGTTGGCCATAATCAGGGTAGGCCAGGACTTCGTCTCCTGTTAGGGTCATCTTCAACCTGGTGAAGGACTCATCTTCCAGCTTACCCCATTTGAATGGTGGTTTCTGGTTCTTGGCCTTTCTGGACTGGCCTATCAGGAGGTCCTGCATAGGTGCCGCCATCTTGGTGAAGCCTGGTATAAACCTTCGGTAGTAGCCTACCAACCCGAGGAACTGCCGCACTTCTTTGATGGTGGAAGGTCTCGGCCAGTCCTTGATTATGGTGACTTTGTCGGGGTCTGGTGCTACACCGTCAGCGCTTACCACATGTCCTAAGTACTGTACTTTGGGCTTCAGCAGGTGGCACTTTGATGGCTTCACCTTCAGGCCAAAGCCAGCCAGGGCTTCAAACACTTCCGCCAGGTGCTTCAGATGATCCTCATATGTCTTGGAGTATACTATGACATCATCCAGGTACAGGAGGACTGTCTCGAAATTCTTATGTCCTAGACCGCACTCCATCAACCGCTGGAAGGTTCCTGCGGCGTTGCAGAGCCCGAATGGCATGCAGTTGAACTCGCTGAGGCCCATCGGGGTGGTGAATACGGTCTTTTCCTTATCCGCCTCTGCTACAGGAACCTGCCAATACCCACTAGTAAGATCCAAAGTAGAGAAATAATTAGCAGATTTTAATGCAGCTAGTGACTCCTCTATCCTGGCTAGCGGGTATGCATCTTTATGAGTTATGCGGTTAATTTGCCTGTAGTCTACACACATTCTCATTGTGCCATCCTTTCTCTTCACAAGAACTAATGGAGCTGCCCAGGGGCTACAACTGTCTCTTATTACCCCAGCCTCCTTCATCTCTCATAACATCCCTTTGGCATTTTGGTAGTGTGCTGGCGGTACAGGCCGGTACCTTTCTTTAATGGGTGAATGGTCTCCCGTGGGGATATGGTGTTGAACCCCCTTTACCCGCCCGAAGTCGAGTGGGTGTTTACTGAAGACCCTCTTATACTCCTTGTTTTTGGTGTGGATGAGTGGAGTCAGTGCCCACATGCAGCTTCTGACACCAGTCCTCCATCTGTCCCTTGGAGCCATTATCCTCCGCCTGTTTGGATGGAGGTAAGGGCTCCACTGTCTTTATAGAATTTTGATTGACGGTGAATAGCTTGGCTAGGGTGGCATACCGGGGCAAATGGACTTCATTTTCCCCAATGTTCAGGATGCGGACTGGCACTCTCCCATGGCGGACATCAACCACCCCCCTGGCTGTCAAAATGGTGGGCCTACTGTCGGAGTAGACGGGCTCTACCAGGGCCTGGTAATCTCTACCCCTGAGACCGATTGCTTCCTGGCACCATATCAGCATTTCACTTCTTGGGGGCATGGCAATAGGGAATGGGTCACTCATCTTAACACTGCCAATCTCACCACCAGACAGTTCTACCTGTTGTCTTTTCATCAGGGCTCTGATCTCTCTTTGTAGAACCCGCTGCTGGCTGGAACTGGCGGTCTCCGCAACCTGCTGTAACAAGACAATTATTTCTGCTAGACAATTTTCAATGACATTAGTGCCTAAGGTTATCATGGGATGACTTTCTCGGCGATCAATGTCAACAATAATCAGCCCTTGTGCTGGCAGTTCGACCTTGCCAACCTTTATGGTCACTTCTTTGAACCACACCTGAGGTATGGGTTGACCATTGCTGGCATAAATGCTCAAACATTCATCTGGACGGCGGGTGATGTCAGAGTCAGTCCAGTACCGTTTGAAAAGAATGTAGGGGATGGTGGTCACCTGGGATCCAGTGTCCAGCAACGCGCTCATTGGAAAGTCGTCCAGCACGACAGGTAGGACGGGTCGTCCTCCCACATATTTGTCTCGCCAGCTTGATGGGCCTGGTGGTCTTATGCCTGGGGGTTGGCCCTCTGCCCCAGGTTTTGCTTGTTTAAATGACAGTACCTTGCATAATGTCCTGGCTGGTTGCAGCGGCGGCAGATGGGTTGTCCTTCCTGGTCGTAGCGGTCGCTGTTCCTCCCTCTGGATGGTGGAATCCTCTTCTGTCGGCGCCACGGGACGTCCTCCGGACTGGAAGCCAGCTGGATCTTACCTTTGGGAGACACCTGCAAAGACTGCACAGTTTTGGTTAGCGCAGCTACACTTTTAGTTAACTCTTGGACCTGATAGTGCAGGTCTGTAGACGGGGCATTTTCCAGAGTCTGCGCATCAGCTCCTACAGGCTCTGGGGAAAAGGGTGCCACCTCCTGGTGGTAGGTGATAGCCGGGCACCTGTGAACTGTAGCGCCACCTGGTGCTAGTTCTTGTAGCACCTGGATGGCCCTGTCCTTAAACTAAGCAAAGTCCAAGTCAGGGTTTTGCAGGGTTCGGTGGGCGCTGGACAGTAAACCCTCAATAAATTGCTCAGTTAACAGTCTGTTTTCATCACGCACACTGTCAGGGTCTACCTGTTTGATGGCCCTCAGCGCCTCCTGCAGGTTTAAAGCATAGTCCCGTACACTGTCCTGTGCCCGTTGTTTGCACCCATAAAACTTCATCTTTATCTCTGCTGTAGTACGGGTGTCAAAAGTGTCCTTTAGGTGGGCCAGTATCTCTTTTACAGTCCCTTTTTCTCTGGTTGACCAGGACTTTACTTCTCTCTGGGCTGCACCAATCAACGGGCCTATGAGGATGCTCACTTTCTGCTCCTTGGACAGGGGATATACTTTAAATAAACTGCTTAGTCTCTCCTTGAAGTCACTCAGGGTGTGCGACTCTCCTGAGTACTGGGGCAAAAACGCTGCCCCCGGTATATAAGGCATGGTAAATGGCATTACTGCGGCAGCGGCCGCCCCAGTGGTTGAAGTTCCCTCCATATCGGGCGTCTTCCTCCCCCCTAGTGAACCGTGGCCTACCTTCCTTCTCTTTCCTTCCGTAGGCCACAGTTCCGCAGGTGATGGTCTCCGTCGAGGACCTGGCGTCACACGTGTCTGACGTCAGCGTTCGCTGTGGCTCCTTCCAGGACCTGGCGCTGCGTCAGTGCGTGGGGCGGGGCTTTGGACTTCGCGCGTTTTCAGCGATCACGCCCCTCTTCTTCCCGCGCGGCGACCCAAAAATGGCCGACAATGGCGGGAAAACGGCAGCAGATGGCGGCAAATCTTCAACACGGTATGCGACACAGTCTGTGAAGGCGGGCAGTACCCAGTGGTAGCGGGCACATAATCCTGCCGACTACGCCAAAGTTGACGCGCCCCCTGGGCCGTGGGGATACCCGGAGCCGGGCCTGTAGACGCTGGGGGTTGTAGTCACTGTGGCGGTGACCCGGTCCGTGACCCAGGGCGGTCAAACCAGGGGTAGTTTAAATATATATGTTATGTATAGTCCGACTACGCCACCTGTGGGATGCGGTTATTGGGAACCGCCGCTGCGGAGCAGTCCACTGAAGCTGATGGTATGTGCAGCAAGGTGATGTGACTCCCCACAGGAAGAGTGGAGCTTCAGGGCAGCATGTATGGATGATGGTGGTGATAGTGCCTGGATCAGTAATGATAACATGGAGTCTTTGCAGTGCAGTCCTAGAGTCTTTACTGGTGGCAATTATATAGGCCCCAACGGGAGTACTTGCTAGGGGAGGGCCTGGTCAGTCTGGGAGCAATCCTAGTATCCCCCTGGCCAGGTGGAGTTGTAGGCCTGCCATTTTGACTGTACTCTTTGGCTATCCCACTTATAGTCGTGTTGTAGCCCACGTCCCTGAGTGTGACATGCTGTGCTCACCCGTATGGCTGGCGACTCGGACCCCGTGTATTCCTCGCTCCTCTGTGGCGGTACTGGTCCTTTCGTGTGGCTGAGCCTCCGGGCTTCTGTTGGGCCAGGAGACCTGCAATCCCCTGCCCTGCGGTATCTGCTGCTGGGCCTGAAGGGTCCCACAGCCTCGGACTCCGGTGTCCGGTCCTCTGTGTACACTGGCCAGGACGAGCTAACTCCTGCTCCAGTCCCTGGCTCCTTGCTCCTTAGTGTCCTATCAGACTCCTGACACTAGACTAAACTGACTAACCCCGCCTCCAGATCCAGTTATATAGGGCAGGATCCTCCCCTTTCTGGTCTGGGGCAGGAGGTGTTGCATGTTGTGTGTTCCTGACCAGGAAACTCCTGTTTTGCTCCCAGACATGGTATTACTACCACTGTGGCAAACAGACCCTCTGGGGTGCCACATAGATATTGCAATAAAAACAAGACGTTTGCAGCTAGAATAGTCATTTACGACATTAACAATGTATAGAGTGTATGTCTGATTAATTTAATGTTAGCTTCATTGAAAAAAATGTGCTTTTCTTTCAAAAATAATGAAATTTCTAAATGACCCCAAACTTTTGAACGGTAGTGTATTTTTCAACACCTCACTAAAGCTTTTGAAAGGTACTGGACATATACTTTATATGGGGGTAGGCTTGCCCAAAACCTTCTCTTTTTTCATGTAATCCCAGACAGACTTGATGATGTTTGGATCAGAGCTTCTAGGACTTATACTTTTTTACTCTGAACTTTCCACTACAGTATTTTTAGCACTTTGGCTAGGATAGTGGTGCTGTATGATGAGGGGAGGAAGAGTAGAGAGGTCAAAGGAGCAGTATGCTGGTAATCTTTTTTTCTTAACTTAATGTGTGCAGATTGCAGCAAGCCAGTCAGGGCGCAGGAACCATCCACAATGTCCAGACACAAGGGCTTGTGCCATTGGCTGCTAAAATAACATGTCCCTCTCCATATAACGAGTGGGCATGTTGTTTTAGTGCCATTTTGTTAGTATAAGAGCTCAGAGAGGATGCTCCTGATGCAGCTCCTGGATACTGAAAGATTTTAGATAGTTAGCTGGTCGGTTGCTTCTAAGTCAGATAGTTTATATAGATAGTAGTGATGAGCGAGCATGCTCATCACTGCTCGGTACTCGCCTGAGCATCTCACTGCTCCACATGCTCGGCGTTCCTCGAGTATTTCCGGGATGCTCGGGCGGGAGCTCTGCATGTTTGGTGCTCTTTAGACAGCCATTTGACATGCAGGGATTGCATGCCATGCACTGTAATGCCGTATCCATGTTGGTTGTGGCATTACAGTGATTGGCTGGCTGCATAGCTTCACCAGGTCTATATAAGACCTGGTGACCCTATATCATGACAGTCTACCCCAGAAACAGGCAGAGTAGGGAGAGGTGCTGCTAAGTGAGGGACAGCATTGGCGGTTTATAAGTTAGGTATAGGTATTTCACAGCAAGATATATATCCATCTGATCTAACAGTCCTTCTGAAGACTAAACCAGCTGCATAAATTACTGGTGATAGCAGGAGTTAGGCAGGCAGGGTTTGTGGCAGTGTAAACAGCACAATAGGGTCCATTGTACGTTCTGTCTGGTGCTGCTGTTACAGATATCCATAGCCCTACATATCCAGGCTATTTTTTTTTTGCTTTTAATCCTGATTATTTGCTTAAAAAACAATACAGAGTACACCATTTTACTGCTCCATTTGCTTGTTAACAGAATACAGCCAGATTTTTTGATTATATTCTCATTACTGTATTGTGGAAGCAGAGAAACTTTTCCATGATCACACGTGATCCCATATTACTGCGGTAATAATACACACATTTTGTGGAGTGTGCCAAATATTACCCTAAAATCAACCAGCTGTGTTTAATTGAACCTATTGACGCTTGTTCGCTGACAAATACCATACTATTAGGCAACTGCCTGAAATCGTGGTCATCAGACGTGATCCCATATTAGTGATGTAATAATACAGAAATTTTTGGGAACGTGTCAGATATTACACTCCATTTAAAGTCTGCCAGGTCTATGTTGTTCCAAACTAATGACACTTGGTCACTGACAAATACCATACTATTAGGTGACTGCCTGAAACCGTGGTCATCAGACGTGATCCGATATTATTGCCGTAATAATACAGAAATTTTTGGGAGCGTGTCAAATATTATACTCCATTTAAAGTATGGCAGTTGTGTGTTCAAATCTATTCACAGTTGGTCGCTGACCAATAGCATTTCTGTGAACAATGTTGTCAGAGTATTATGGCACTTTTACGGACTGACAATAAAACATACAAAAATCAAGATAAAATGGATTTTCCTGGAAAAAAATGTTAAGAAACATTCTTTTAAGGGTAATGACTTGTATATAAGGCCAAAGAAATAATAAAAAAAATTATGGACTGTGGAAGAGATTTATGTCGCCAGAATGAACACTCGTCTTGAGCTGATGATACCATTTAGCAACACCTGTACCTATTGTAAATGCATGTAACAGCGATATAGATAGGAAATAGAATAGATTTTTATTTTTTTTTGGCAGCACCAGCAGCACGCAGTATAAGGTGATAATACCTGGCTGGATCGGTGTAATACGCTATCCATACTACGATACCTCACCCATAAATGAATTTCAGATAAGACAGGTAATATTCTAGAATAAAGAATCAATTTGAATTGTCCTTCCCGTTATTAAAGAGTGGGTCTCCTATACTGTTATTGCATATATGCAGCAATTTCAAGGGCTACCAAAAATTAGAACGCACTCCAATACACATTGGAAGAGACGTAAAAAAGTAAATAAAATATAAAAACACAGCAGGATCTTTAGTATAAAAACCAGACTCGCCAATACCTCAATGTAATCACATTCTACAGCTTCTGCACCTCCTCCTTCTCTTTGGCCTCCATATTCAAAATGACCACATTAGTCGCAAGCTGGAAGCAGTGCAGCACTGCCTCGGCCAAGCGGCAACAGGCTGTGCTGAAGATAATATGCTTATGCTTAGGTGATGAACCGCCCACTGTTGCAGAGTTGTTGAAAGCTGTAACACAGCATGCAGCTCTGTGGCTCTCACCACTGAACATACAGCCAGGCATGGTCGTGTGTGACAATGGCCAGAACCTGGTGGCAGAGAAATGACAGCCGTAGTAGATACAGTTTCCCTCTATGCCAGTCCTTTCACCTAACCTAAATAATATGGCTGTGGTGAAATACAACTGACACTGAGAAGCAGATCTGGCTAAAAAAAAGTCTGTGTGAAGGTTCTTGGACACTCTATGGCTGCTTTTTTACTGCCGACTGGCTGCAGCAATCTATAAAACTTAAAAAGATGCAATCTGGCACCTTGGCAAAGCCAAATTCTGTTCTCCCTCTGATATCTAACAAACAGGTCATGCTGGAGAAACTTGCACCTACTGCCACACAGTGTCTTCAGCTCCTTTGTGAGAAACTAAAGTTTGGGCAGCCACTCAGTCTACCAAATAAAATTCCTGAGAAGCAAATTATGGGTGGCTTCGCTTTTGGTACTGGGTGCTAATACCAAACAATGGCATGCTTTAATTCACTGGAAATATTCCAGGCTGGTTGGAGCTGAGATCATTCCCACAGAAAAGTACCAGCAGCAAGCTAAGGAGATGGTGGTCTCTATCATCAACATGACCTGCAAGGTTTGCATTATGAACTCTCCTGAAGGAGAAGCCAGGGCCCACCGGAGGAGTCTCCGGTTCTCTGGTGGGCCTGTCCAACCCTGCTGAGAAGCAGCCCTGGCTTATAAAAGTCTGTGTGAAGGTTCCCGGGCACTCTATGGCTTCTTTTATACTGTGGATTGGACGTGCTTTTGCACGTTATTTCTCAAAAAGCATTGCAGATCAGGCCATTGCCCAACTCTGTAGTCATGAATTTCAAGGCGTAGCGGAAGATCTTTGTGTGTCGAAGCACACCGAGAAGTGTGAGCTGATGTTGGAAGGGCTGCCATTGCTTATGCAACAAGCTGCCTTAAAGGACTTCCTGGGAGAAATGACAGCTGGAATAGATATGGTTTCCCTCTATGCCAGTCCTTTCATCTGACCTAAAGAATATGGCTGTGGTGAAATACAAGTGTTACTGAGAAGCAGCCCTGGCTAAGAAAAGTCTATATGAAGGTTCCCGGACACTCTATGACTTCTTTTCTACTGAGGAGGAAACTGGAGAACCCGAGGAGAAACCCCCGCAAACACGGGGAGAACATACAAACTCCTTGAAGATGTTGTCCTTGGTTAGATTTGAACCCAGGACCCCAGTGCTTCAAGGCTAACCACTGAGCCACCGTGCTGCCCTCTCTGTTCTCCCTCTGATATCTAACATGCTGGAGAAACTTGCACCTACTGACACTCAGTGTCTTCAGCTCCTTTGTGAGAAACTAATGTTTGGGCAGCCACTCAGACTACCAAATACAATTGCTGAGAAGGAAACTGTGGATGACTTCGCTTCTGGTACTGGGTACCAATACCAAACCACTGAAAATATTCCAGGCTGTTGGAGCCAAGCTCATTCCACAGAAAAGTACCTGCAGCAAGCTAAGGAGATGGTGGCCTCTATCATCATCACGACCTGCAAGGTTTGCATTATGAACTCTCCTGAAGGAGAAGCCAGGGGCCCAACGGAGGGAGTCTCTGGTTCTCTGGTGGGTCATGCAACGCTGCCGAGAAGTAGCCCTGGGTAAGAAAAGTCTGTGTGAAGGTTCCTGGACACTCTATGGCTGCTTTTCTACTGAGTAGGAAACCAGAGAACCCGGGGGAAACCCCTGCAAACATGGGGAGAATTTACAAACTCCTTGCAAATGTTGTCCTTGGTGGGATTTGAACCCATGACCCCAGTACTACAAGGCTACAGTGCTAACCACTGAGCCACCGTGCTGCCCTCTCTGTTCTTCCTCTGATATCTAACATGCTGGAGAAACTTGCACCTACTGCCACTCAGTGTCTTCAGCTCCTTTGTGGGAGACTAAAGTTTAGGCAGCCACTCAGTCTACCAAATAAAGTTCCTGAGAAGGAAATTGTGGGTGACTTCTCTTCTGTTACTGGGTGCTAATACCAAAACATGGCATGCGATAATTCACTGTAAATATTCCAAGCTGGTTGAAGACAAGCTCATTCCCACAGAAAAATACCAGCAGCAAGCTAAGGAGATGGTGGCCTCTATCATCATGAATAATTTGCTTGTTGTCTAGGACACTGACCACTACTGCTGTCTACCTTGTGAACATTATGTTGAAGCTTGATTGACCGAGGGCCCGCAATCCTATGCTTTGGGAATACGTCTTCCATCCCAGGGTCCGACTGGGTCCCGGCTTCCACAATATTAATCCAGTGTGCCGTCAGTGAGATGTACTGTCCCTGTTCACAAGCACTTGTCCAAGTGTCTATGGTTTGGTGGTGCTTCCCAGTAACTGCGCTGGTGAGGGTATGGGTAATGTTCTGGGACCCATGTTTGCATAAGGCTGGAATGACACCGGGAGAAATAGTGGTGGCCGGGTACCGAGTACCAAGGGCCAGTCACCGCCATGAGGTTGCGGAAAGCTTCCACCTCCATTGAGCCTAAAATGTAAAATTTCTAGTGCAAGCAGTTGAGAAATGTGGCTGTTTAGTATTGTGGCCTGTGGGTGGGTGGCTGGCTGCATATTTGCGCTTGCATTCCAAGGACTGGGTTAGGGACAACTGAACACTGCGCTCTGACAAGGACGTGGTTGCTGACAGTGATGGTTCAAGTGTGCAACAACAGATGCAGGGTGGGATGCATCTTCGCCTGCATCATGGACGGAGGCTTGGCGTGCATGTACAACAGGGAAAGAGGCAGTGGTGTCACCCACAGAAACTGTTTCTGGACCCTGGTGTTGAGCAAATTTGTTTAGCATTTCAAATTCGGGTTCGCGAACAAGCCGGAACCCCGAACATGAACCCGAATTTGAAATGCCGAACATATTCGCTCAACACTACTCATCATCATCCACCTCTTGCGACAGTAATTGCACTTTCCCACCATCACCTTCAGGTGATCATGGCTGCTGAAATATTTGGGCATCGCCACATACAATCTTCTGTTGCACCGCTTGAAGCCGAACGAGCCAAGAGGCCAGAATGTATAAATGGAAAGATGAACAGAACAGCTCTTGTCCAAGTGTGGGATGAGTTGTCTTCGGGTACTCAGCATGTCGGGAGGAAGGAGGATCAGGGTGAGGAGTATGCTGACTTCAAGTAAAAAAAATCTCCCGTATCCACACATTCCTCACACCATAATCTGCAAATACACTAGTGCATGCCCTCATCATCTCCCGCCTCGATTACTGCAACTTCATGCTGTGTGACCTCCCTTCTAACACTCTTGCACCCCTCTAATCTATGCTAAACTCTGCTGCCCGTCTAATCCACCTGTTCCCCCACTATTCCCTGGCCTCTCCTCTCTGTCAATCCCTTCACTGTATCCACATTGTCCAGAGACTCCAGTTCAAAACCCTAACCTTGGCACAAAAAGCCATCCACAACCTGTCTCCTCCAAAAATCTCTCCCGGTACATACCTACACGCAACCTCCAATCCTCACAAGATTTCCTTTTTTACTGCCCTCTTATTGTCACGGGGGTCTGGCTGTAGAAGGTTGTTGCGTTTGACCTTGCAAACATCTTAATGATCCTTTCATGATCCCTCTATCTCTAGGACCCAGCAATGATCCTCACCTTGCTTGGGGATTATACCATTAGGACCCAGCGGTGATCTTCTGCTGCTAATTACCACACCCTTTCTTTATCCTTATATACACTCAGTTTCTCCAGAGAGTGCCTGGTGATAGACTGTGCTTATCTATCCAGGCTTGGAATTCAAATAGTCGGCTGGAATTTTCTTGGAGTTCCTTCGTGGGTTGTTGTTTTCCTCGGTATCCTCCTTAAGGTAAGCATACTCCCTTGTTTTTTTCCCTTGTGTGTACTTTAGTTTCCAGTGGGGCTGACTAGTGCTCCCCCCTCCAGCTCCCTACCTAGGGCCTAGCTTTAGGGTCAGTCATGTTTCCTGAACAGCAATAATTGCAGAACTTATATAGGGTCCATATGGGAGTCAGGGTTTGTTGTTTGAGCTGTTCAGTGGTTTCCACTCCCCTTTCCCCACTTGTAGGGCACCCTTCCCTTTTCCTGTTGTTATACACTGGGTTCTCCCCATACCCAGCGTGACACTTATTTCCTCTTCACACAATCGCATATAAGATTTCTCCCGTGCATCCCCTCTACTCTGGAACTTTCTACCCCAACAAATCAGACTTTCTCCTACTGTTGAAACCTTCAAAAGGAACCTGAAGACCCACCTCTTCCGACAAGCGTAGAACCTGCAGTAGCCCTCGCTCCAACAGACCACTGCATGACCAGCTCTATCCTCACCTACTGTATCCTACTCCTCACCTATTCCTTGTAGACTGTGAGCCCTCGCAGGCAGAGTACTCTCTCCTCCTGTACCAGTCGCCGTCACATTTTTGTTCAATATTGTTTTTGCTATGTATACCCCTTTTTCACATGTAAGGTGCTCTAATAATAAATAATAATAATGTGGTCCAGACTCACGGCTACTGAGACTGGACCATGTAGAAGATAGGGTGGTGGTGGTTGCAAACTGACTGGAAGCATTATTTATTTATCTGCTATCAAACCAATAACCTTTTCACACTGCTCAGGCTTCAATAGTGGTATTCCATGCGCGGCCCCCTAGAAAGTGGGACATAAAGCTAAGTTGACATGATGTGGGTGCTTGTTATGCTTCCTTAGCAGACACAGTTTCATCTTGCCCACGTCCTTGGCCTCTGCATGCACCATCACCATCACCATTATGTCCACTTTCCTGTCCCTTGCCACGTGCCTTGCCCATTTTAAACAGAATTTAATATTTGTCACGTTGCCAAAAATGTCTGTATTGTTACCGAAGTAATATAGGATCACGTCTTATGACCACCAGTGACCTGGGAGTCAGAGATGCTTCCAGGGGTCTTCCCCATGCTGTTCCCATGTCATCTCAGCACTGTATGGATGTGTCCGATGATGTGTCACACACCACTTTGCCAGATAAGGTAGTAAAATGTTAAAATGGCATTTACTGGTGAATGTATTTTTCACCATTGAAAGCAATGCAAAATTGCAAAAATGCATCAAAAACACTACGTGTAAACATAGCCCAAGGTGTGTAGGACCATTTTTTTTTTTTTGGGGGGGGGGGGGGGGTATTTATTTTGCCTTATATGCAAGTCATTACCCTGGAAAGAATGTTCCTTAACATTTTTTTCGGATAAATCCATTTTGGTTTAGTTTTTGCATGTTTTATTTTATTGTGATGAACAAATAAAGTAGCACACTGTAACACTGAGTATATAGATGTGAAATATGAAATATGAATAGCATAACTGCTGTAAAAAATAGAAATAAATGAAAAATTTTTTGAAAAATTTTTTTAGCGCATGAAATATGAAGTATGGAAAATGAATAGCATTACTGCTGTAAATAAATGAGAAATCTTAGCGCATAAATTGGCCAATTCATGTGTACCTGACAGCCGCGGTAAGGCGTTTCTCGATGTCAGGACCTACCAATGTGAATACCTCTCTAAGAGACCTCCGTCTGCTTATGTGTGGGAAAGACAGATCCTGATGCATTTAAAACCACCTGCGGCATGGGGGTGGGGGTGGAGTGCTCAGTCAACGCTAAATCTAGTAACAAAGAAAATGACGGCACTTCCACTACAAAAACTAGGTGTGAACAGGTGCTTACTAAGAGCAGCTACCTCCATATATAATGAACAAATAAAGTAGCACACTGTAACACTGAGTATATAGATGTGAAATATGAAATATGAATAGCATAACTGCTGTAAAAAATAGAAATAAATGAAAAATTTTTTGAAAATTTTTTTTAGCGCATGAAATATGAAGTATGGAAAATGAATAGCATTACTGCTGTAAATAAATGAGAAATCTTAGCGCATAAATTGGCCAATTCATGTGTACCTGACAGCCGCGGTAAGGCGTTTCTCGATGTCAGGACCTACCAATGTGAATACCTCTCTAAGAGACCTCTGTCTGCTTATGTGTGGGAAAGACAGATCCTATGCATTTAAAACCACCTGCGGCATGGGGGTGGGGGTGGAGTGCTCAGTCAACGCTAAATCTAGTAACAAAGAAAATGACGGCACTTCCACTACAAAAACTAGGTGTGAACAGGTGCTTACTAAGAGCAGCTACCTCCATATATAATGAACAAATAAAGTAGCACACTGTAACACTGAGTATATAGATGTGAAATATGAAATATGAATAGCATAACTGCTGTAAAAAATAGAAATAAATGAAAAAATTTTTGAAAATTTTTTTTAGCGCATGAAATATGAAGTATGGAAAATGAATAGCATTACTGCTGTAAATAAATGAGAAATCTTAGCGCATAAATTGGCCAATTCATGTGTACCTGACAGCCGCGGTAAGGCGTTTATTGTGAGTCAGTAAAAGTGGCGTAATAGTTTAACAACATTGTTCACAGCAGTGACCTGGGAGTCAGAAATTTTGGGCAATTTTTAGGCCCCCTGCAGACCTCTGGGGGGGCCGCCAGAACAATGCTCGAGTTTTCCATTGACTTACATTGGGCTCGTGGCTCGGGTCGAGCACCCGAGCATTACAATTTGCTCGACCCGAGTACCCAAGCATTTTAGTGCTCGCTCATCACTAATAATAAATCATCTCTGCCATCTCTATGGGCAGCTTTGCCTTATTCTGACTACTGGCTCCTCACTCCTGCAGCTGCACTATCTCTCTGCAGTTGCTGATTCTACAAGGATGTTCTTAAACATATTAAAACATATGCAACATACCCCAAATGTGGGTATTTATTCCAAGTGACGCGCCCCCTGGGACATATTCCTTTTTGAGGGGAATACCCGGCACCGGATCAGATGGGGGGTTGTAGTCTCCGAGCGGCTGTGACCCGGCCCCGTGCCCAGGGCGTCAAGCTCAGTGTATGTGGCAGTCCTACAGATGTTATTAAGTTCTTAATGTCGACTACGCCACCCGTTGTGTTGCGGTCACTGTGGCCGCCGCTGCAGCAGGGTCCGCTGAGGCTGATGGTGGGTGCGCAGCTTGATGAAATAACCCCCAACGGGAGGGGTATAGCCTCAGGGGGGACAGGTGCAGAGGATGGGGGTTGTGGTGGTGCAGTGCAGACGGCAATGAAGACAGAGTCGGGTTGTGCAGTTAAGGGTGTTTACTTACTGCAGATGTTGTACTGGTCACTCCAGCTGCTAGTGACCACCCGAGCCGTGCTGCGTCCACCAGGTCCTGGGTCCAGCCAACCCCCAAACAAGTCCGGAGCGTGGCCCTGAGCTCTCCCTCTGTCCTTTCTTCAGCCGTCCCCACCAGTGATCCACCTAGGTCCAGCTCCCTCGGGCCTTCTGTTGGGACACCCTTGGCCCTGGGTTCCCTGACCCTTCATGTGGTGTGCCTTCGGGGTGGATGTGATGGGTGACCGTGGCAGACGCTGCCCACGGTCTCCGGTCTCTGGCTGGGGATTGTTTTTACCCCCACCAGTTTGGGTTCCGGTACCCTTTTGCTGACTCCTCACCCAGTGCTTTAATTTGGGTTCTTGGGTCCTCTCTGTTTTCCCCTCTGGGTACTCCTTCTCTGCTCCTCTCTCACTCTCTCCAGGGCTGCTGTTTCCTTCTCTCTGCTGATTTGTTCTCTGCATCAGACAGGCTCCTCTCCAACTGACTTGTTCTCTGCATCTGACCCTGTTCTTAGTTGGTGCCCACCTTATATACACCCTCTATGTGTGAGCTCAGGTGACCAGCACCCAATGAGCTCCTAACTTTACCCAGGCTGCTCCCCCTATCTGCCCCTACACTACTTGGGATGTACCACCCCCCTCCCACTCCAGCCAGGAACAGACTCGGTCGTACCTGCACATTTCTAAGTGGGAGTACCGTCGGTCTGCTCCTCGGAAATGGGATGTGTGTAGTGCATGCAGCCTACCGAGCTCAGTTCCACACTCCATCCTTACCCGGGAGTGGAATATCACACCTCTGGATTGAGGTGCAATACCCCTGTAGCAGCCGAATCCTCAGGGTGCTACATTCCCCCCTGGTAAATCACAGCACGTCCTCGGGCTGTAAGACATAAAACATCACCAAAACATACAAATTTTTATAAACATATAAAACATATAAAACATTATATATATATATAAAACTTTTCATATAACATTCTCGTCGTCTCTTGTTTCTGGCTCCTCCTCCGGACACTGTGCAACGTGTGTCCGGGAAAAGTGCGACAGTCTCTTAGAAAAACTGGTTTTCCTATAAAACCGGTAGGGGGCGCTTTAGGACGCGCAACTATATACAAGGGTAGTTGGCCGCTCTCAGTCCTCGGCCAGGTAAAGAGGGAAAGGGAATGGCTGCTCACAGTCCTCAGCCTGTGGGATTAAGGGGAAATGGGTGAACAGTTCACTCAGCTGGTCCCAACGGGGACTATATATATGTAGCAACAGTTTCAGTTTCTTTATACCCCGATTGGGTAACTTATTTACAGCACCTGCTCTGCCGCACTCAACGGCGTCTTCCTCCTGCTCTTTGCTTACAGCTGGTTGTTACTTCAGACCCGTCCGGGTCCTCTTGCTCCTCCTCCTCGCACCGCAACTCCTCCTCCGTCAGGCGGTGTACGTGGAGGGCGTAAGGTCCTTTGGCACACTTGTGCCGGGTGAAAGTGACCTCGTCTCCGACGTAGAGGTCACGGCCTTTGTGACCTTCCGGCAGGTGGGACTCGACGTCTCTGCGGGTCACAAAAACGTCACCGCGGTTGTTACGGTCCCGAATAAAGCCCCACCCATGCTGCGGGTTGAACTTTATCACC
This sequence comes from Phyllobates terribilis, assembly GCF_046119375.1. Taxonomy (NCBI): domain Eukaryota; kingdom Metazoa; phylum Chordata; class Amphibia; order Anura; family Dendrobatidae; genus Phyllobates; species Phyllobates terribilis. The sequence continues at coordinate 371,123,671 of NW_027362763.1, read as the reverse complement.
GTCCCGATGGTGCGGGGACAGTGCGCTGCACGGGGGTTCCTCCTAGTCCGGCTCTTCTGCTCCGCGCTCCGGATTTGGGCCTGTTGTTCTCTGACCCGCCTCTCCTCCCGTTCTCTCGCAAACTCTGCTAGCTGCTGACGACAACACTCAGTACGCTCAGCGGCGACTGCCCGAGTTTCTCCGGTGAACCCCATCAAATCTTCTCCCGTGGGGTCCCACACGAATTGGGCTTCTTCTAAAGGAGGCGAGACCCGAGTCACGGGCTTCGGAGCCGGGATCAGGGGCTCACACAAGGGCCCTAGTCTCTGCTGCCGTTCCAGCTCATGGAATTCTTCGGGCCAGATGAAGGGCCGCCCGTCCGGCCATGTGAGCTGGCTGAACAAGTCCTCCCCCAGGTGTGGCACCCTTGGTTTTACGGGCGCGGGCGCGGTGGTGGTGGCGCCCGGGTTGCCCAGGCCTTGCGGCCAGGCCTGGGGCACCTGGAAGGTGAAGGGCACCGTTAGGACGGCGGCGCCCTGGGCTACCTGGCCTTGCGGCCAGGCCGGAGGCTCCGCGGAGGTAGGGGGCGCTGTTGGTGATGCGGCGCCCGGGGGTACTAGGCCTTGCGACCAGGCTGGTGGTATTTCCTGCTTTGTCACGCTCCGGGTCGAGGCGCGTGACGTCACAGGGGTCGCTGCGGCGGCTTCTGGTCGGGGCCTAGTCATTAGCGGTGACATGGCGGTTACGGGCACGGACGGGGGACTTTCGGGCTCTGCGACGGGGAACCGGGGCAGGTGGGCGGTCTCTCGGTATGGGGTATAAGCGTCCCCTTTACCTGCCTTCATACGTTCGGCTCCCTTCTCAGCGCCGTCTCCGACCTTGGGTCCTCCCGCGTCATCCGTAGAGGCAGTTGGTGTCCTCTCCCAGGGGAGCATGCTCCGTGGACGGGTTCCAGCTTGCTGGGCCATCTCCCGGCTCCACTCCGCCAGTATCTCACGCTGTACCCGGGCCATCCTCCTTGCGAGGCCCTCCAAGGCAGTTTGTGCACACTCCCGGTCTCGGGGGAGCTGCGCTAAGATCTCCGCTAGACCTAGCGGGGTTGTGGACTCTAGCAGGCTCCTGACCATCGGGTCGGTGCTGCTCTGCTCTTCTTCCGGCAGGCTCCTGGCCAGCGGGCCGGTGCTGCTCTGCCCTCCTTCCTCGGTCTCTAGCAGACTCCTGGCCAGCGGGCCGGTGCTGTTCTGCTTTCTCTCCATCTCCGGGTGAGCTCCTCCGCTACTCCTCGTTAGACCTCTTGCCTCCGGGTCCGCTCGCTCCAGACTGCTCCAAGCGGCACCCATCTTTTCTCTTCTCTTTCGTCTCCTCCCACCTCGAGGGCGGTCCCGGGGCAACTCGGTGACTGTCAGCTCCAGGGGTAGTTCTTTCACGCTCACAGACACCTCCAACATCACAGTCTCTGTTGGTGGGGGCGGTTTCCACTTTTGGCGCCATTTTCTGTCCTGGCCCACGATGGGAGGTGGCCTCTTGCCCTCCTTTGGCACGCCCATAATGGCGTCCGCTGCTCTTCCAAGGCGGGAAATCTGCGGTTTTGGCGGGAAGCGTCGCCCAGTGGCGGGAAACTCTGCAGATGGCGGGAACAAGTTGGAAATGGCGGACAATCGGCGGGAAACGACTGGTGATGGAGTCCGATGGCGTGGACCCTCCGGAACCGGCGGGAGACTTCTTTCTGAGGTAAACTTGCACTTTTCTTCAGGCACGCAGTACCCGGGTGTTGCGGGCACGTAATCCTGCCGACTACGCCAAAGTTGACGCGCCCCCTGGGACATATTCCTTTTTGAGGGGAATACCCGGCACCGGATCAGATGGGGGGTTGTAGTCTCCGAGCGGCTGTGACCCGGCCCCGTGCCCAGGGCGTCAAGCTCAGTGTATGTGGCAGTCCTACAGATGTTATTAAGTTCTTAATGTCGACTACGCCACCCGTTGTGTTGCGGTCACTGTGGCCGCCGCTGCAGCAGGGTCCGCTGAGGCTGATGGTGGGTGCGCAGCTTGATGAAATAACCCCCAACGGGAGGGGTATAGCCTCAGGGGGGACAGGTGCAGAGGATGGGGGTTGTGGTGGTGCAGTGCAGACGGCAATGAAGACAGAGTCGGGTTGTGCAGTTAAGGGTGTTTACTTACTGCAGATGTTGTACTGGTCACTCCAGCTGCTAGTGACCACCCGAGCCGTGCTGCGTCCACCAGGTCCTGGGTCCAGCCAACCCCCAAACAAGTCCGGAGCGTGGCCCTGAGCTCTCCCTCTGTCCTTTCTTCAGCCGTCCCCACCAGTGATCCACCTAGGTCCAGCTCCCTCGGGCCTTCTGTTGGGACACCCTTGGCCCTGGGTTCCCTGACCCTTCATGTGGTGTGCCTTCGGGGTGGATGTGATGGGTGACCGTGGCAGACGCTGCCCACGGTCTCCGGTCTCTGGCTGGGGATTGTTTTTACCCCCACCAGTTTGGGTTCCGGTACCCTTTTGCTGACTCCTCACCCAGTGCTTTAATTTGGGTTCTTGGGTCCTCTCTGTTTTCCCCTCTGGGTACTCCTTCTCTGCTCCTCTCTCACTCTCTCCAGGGCTGCTGTTTCCTTCTCTCTGCTGATTTGTTCTCTGCATCAGACAGGCTCCTCTCCAACTGACTTGTTCTCTGCATCTGACCCTGTTCTTAGTTGGTGCCCACCTTATATACACCCTCTATGTGTGAGCTCAGGTGACCAGCACCCAATGAGCTCCTAACTTTACCCAGGCTGCTCCCCCTATCTGCCCCTACACTACTTGGGATGTACCACCCCCCTCCCACTCCAGCCAGGAACAGACTCGGTCGTACCTGCACATTTCTAAGTGGGAGTACCGTCGGTCTGCTCCTCGGAAATGGGATGTGTGTAGTGCATGCAGCCTACCGAGCTCAGTTCCACACTCCATCCTTACCCGGGAGTGGAATATCACACCTCTGGATTGAGGTGCAATACCCCTGTAGCAGCCGAATCCTCAGGGTGCTACACAAGCATCAGGTGATTGTATGCTGTGACTAGAGGCCTTCAGAGGCAGTAGATAATTTACCTTTAATATAATCTAGTCCTAAATACTACTGCAGAAAGTAAAAAAAGTATTTCTGATACTTCTCAGTTATCATGTGACTTGCTTCTAAAATAATATGTAAATGCAGCATTCCCTAGTGCTCTATGCTAGAAAGCTTTGAAGCAGAAGTTTGCTATAAATGAAGATCTTTTAAAACCTTGCTATTAGAATGCCATATATTTTGAAATGTCATAGAGGACTCTGGTTTACATTTCTTGTTTTTCTCACATGAGAGATAATGTAGCTTGCAACTAGGCCACTTCTTCCATTTCCTTCCATAGTAAATAATGGCTGCCTTCAAGCTGGATCATTAACTACATGTCAAATCTTCACAGCTTTGCGAGCTGAATGGAACAACAACTTCACTGCATTCTTATATTGTTTGTACTGTGTTGATTATGAAACAGCAAAATGATTGATGGAATTCACCAAAGGTTACCAAATGCAATCTCTAGTGTAGAGATTAACATTAAAACTTGCTCAAAGGTATAATCCTTCCATAGATATTATCCTGGAGCTTGAGCAACACAGTTGGTTTATTATTTAAATGTATTTGTTGCTGTTGCAAACTTTTTCAGTCTTGACACTACATAATTAAAAATATGTTCTCTTACTATATATGTATAAATATATACGCTAAAATGTGTCACGTCTGGAAACATTTCCGAAAATATTATTCAATTTTCAGGTATATGTATCACGAATGAATATCTCTGCATTCATCTAACTTCCCTGGAAAACAGGCTGGTATATATCATTGGTAGACTTTTACCTCTAGGATTTCTATATTTTAGAACAATACAATGAAGCTGTAAAGCATTGTAGGCACATTTTTTCTAACAGTGGCTCTAAAATTATTGAAAACCCCCCAGAGCTATTTTCTGACATGACTTAATAACGTGTCAGTCAGAAGTGGAGGTACCAATGCAGCTGCACCATTCTATAGACATTTGTGACTATTTGGCATAGCTTCAATTACTGTGATTTGACATATCTTTTAATGAGAAAAACATACATATATAATTAGTCAGTTACAAGTATATCAATTTTAAATGATACTTTTACCACTATTTGGTTGTGACTAGTGATGAGCGAGCATGCTCGCTACTGCTCGGTGCTCGCCCGAGCATCTCACTGCTCGAGATGCTCGGCGCTCGCCGAGTATTTCCGGGTTGCTCGGGCAGGAACTCGTGTCCCCTCCCTGCATGTTTGGCGCTCTTTAGAGAGCCATGCACTGTAATGCCGTAGCCATGTTGTTTGTGGGCATTACAGTGATTGGCTGGCCGCACAGTGTCATCAGGTCTATATCAGACCTGGCACCGCCATGCTCGTCACAGTCACTCCGGATCAGACAGTGTAGGGAGAGCTGCTGCTGTGTCAGGGAGAGATTTGATCGTGTATTAGGTAGTGTAGGGAGAAAAACCGTACATTATACATATCCATCTTAACAAACAGTCCTGCTGAGGACTAATCTATCTGCAGAGATATCAGGCAGGCAGGGTGTATAGGCAGGCAGTGTATATAGCAGACTGCAGTGCACATAGCACAAGCAGCTCCATTCCAGTTCTGCCTTCTGCTGCTGTTAGATATTTCTATACAAAGGCCCAGGTCTCAGGGGCCAGGAATACTGTTCTTTGGATCTTAATCCTCATTATTTGCTTAAAAAGCAATCCAGAGAACACCATTTTTTCTGCGCCATTTGCTTGTTTTCACTGCAGAATACAGCCAGGTCCTTTCCATATAACAGCGCTAGAAATCCAGCTATTTAAAACTGTGTTTTCTCCATCAAACGGATCACATACACGTTGTCAGAAAATACTGCCATTTCTGGCCTCCATTAAAAATTTCCTTTAGTGTGTCATTGAAGCAATTCACCGTAATTTGCTGTTCAAACTACTTACCTACAGGCCACGTATTTAAAACTCTGTTTTCTCTGTCACAAGGATCACATATACGTTGTCAGAAAATACTGCCATTTCTGGCCTCCATTAAAAATTTCCTTTAGTGTGTCATTGAAGCAATTCACCGCAGTTTGCTGTTCAAACTACTTACCTACGGGCCAGATATTTAAAACTCTGTTTTCTCTATCACATGGATCACAAATAAGTTCTCTGCAAGCTCAGTCATTTGTAGTGAGCATGGAAGATACTGTCCTTCATTTAAAATGGGCAAGGCACGTGGCAAGGGACGGGGAACTGGACGTGATGGTAATGGTGCATGCAGAGGACGAGGACAAGGCCGTGGGCAAGCCGAAATTGTGCACAACAAACACCCACATCTTCTCGCCTGACCTTCCTGTCCCAATTTCTAGGGAACCGCAACATACAACTATTGAACCCAGAGCAGTGTCAAAAGGTTGTTGGTTGGATAGCGGATAATACTTCCAGTCACTTAGTTACCACCACCACCACCTGTCTTCCACACGGTCAAGTCTCAGTAGCCGTGAGTCTGGATCGCATATTCCTCACCCTGATCCTCCTTCCTCCCACCATGCCGAGTACCCAGAGACAACTGATCCCACACTTGGACATTCTGAAGAGCTGTTCGTTTTTCCATTTATAGATTCGGGCCTCTCGCCCGGTCCACTTGAAGCGGGGCAAGAGGAGATAGTGTGTAGCGATGCCCAAATATTTGAGCAGCCACGGTCACACGAAAGCGACGGTGGGAAAGTGTCAGAAGAGGTGGACGATGATGGGACACAATTGCCAGAAAGTCAGGAGGAGGACCAGGGTGCGGAAGTGGAAGACGAGGTAGTGGATGATATAGTAACTGACCCAACCTGGCAGGAGGACATGCAGAGCGAGGACAGCAGCATACAGGGAGAGGGAGGCAGAGCACCCCAACAGGCAGGAAGAAGCAGTGTGGTGGCTGCAGACAGAAGGCAGGCAACCATTCCCCGTAACACCAACACGAAGGAAGTTGCCACTACAACTGTTAGGTCTTCCCGAGTCTGGTTGTTTTTTAAAGACTCTGCCGATAACCCCAAAAAGGCCATTTGCACCACCTGCCAGGCCAGCATCAGCAGGGGTGGCAAAACGACCAGCCTGACCACCACCAGCATGATCAGGCACATGGCAGCAAAGCACCCGACTTTGTGGGCCGAATCCCAGGGTCCAGGAACAGTGTTTGCGGGTGGCACCATTGCTTCTTCCGCTGTTGTCCATGCAAGCCAATCCCCTGTCCATGGTGTATGCGAAGATGACTCCTGCCCTGCACCTGTCGTTGCACACTCTCAAGTAGCAGCATCAGGAAGTATGTCCATGTCCTTGTCCCAGCGCAGCATTCAGTTGTCCATACCCCAGTCCTTGGAACGCAAGCGCAAATATGCATCCAATGCCCCACAGGCCACACTACTTAATTCTCACATTTCACGACTGCTTGCTCTCGAAATATTGCCTTTTAGGCTCGTGGAGACGGAAGCATTCTGCAACCTGATGGCGGCGGCCGTCCCTTGGTGCTCGGTCCCCAGCCGCCACTATTTCTCCCGGTGTGCCGTCACCGCATTACACAAGCACGTGTCCCAAAACATTAGCCGTGCTCTCAACAACACAGTTACCGGTAAAGTCCACCTAACCACGGACACATTGACAAGTGTTTGTGGGCAGGGACGGTACATCTCGCTGATGGCAAACTGGATTAACATAGTGGAAGCCAGGACCCAGTTGGACCTTGGGATGGAACACGTCCTCCCGACGCCAAGGATTGCGGGCCCTAGGTCAATCAGGATTGCCCCACGGTCTACAGCTCCTGCACCTCATCCTCCTTAGCCTCCTCGTCCTCTTCAGCCTCCATCTCCGAAATGACCACATCAGTCACAAGCTGGAAGCACTGCAGCACTGCTTCGGCCAAGCGCCAACAGGTTGTGCTGAAGCTAATATGCTTAGGTGAAAAAACGCACAATGCTAAAGAGTTGTGGACAGCTCTGAAAGAGCAGGCAGATCTGTGGCTCACACCGCTGAACCTACAGCCAGACATGGTCGTGTGTGACAATGGCCGGAACCTGGTGGTGGCTCTGAGGCGAGGCGAGCTCACACACGTACCATCCCTGGCCCATGTGCTTAACTTCGTGGTTCAGCGATTTCTCAAATCCTACCCGGAGCAGCCGGGTCTGCTTGTTAAAGTACGCTGCCTGTGTGCCCATTTTAGAAAGTCAGCTACAGCTTCTGCCGCCCTTGCCGTGTTTCAGCAGTGTTTGCAGTTTCCGGCTCACAGACTGGTGTGTGATGTCCCCTCGCGTTGGAACTCTACACTGCAGATGTTGGGAAGGATTTGTGAGCAGAAGAGGGCAGCGGTTGAGTACCAGCATCAACAAGGCCGTCGGTATTCACTTCAGACTCCACACATAAGACCTCAGGAGTTGACATGGATGTCAGACATATGTACCATCCACCAAAACTTTGAGGACTCCACCAAGATGGTGAGTGGTGATGATGCCATAATTAGCATCACCATCCCGCTTCTCTGTCTTCTGAAACGCTCTCTGCTCACAATCAAAGAGGATGCATAGCAGGCGGAGCACGATGAGATGGAGCAAGGAACCATACAGGGTGATTACACACAGCCAAGTCTCATCTCATCCCAATGTGGATTGGGTGACAATGAGGAAGAGGAGGAAGAGGAGAAAGGACAGGAGCTTGCTTCATGAACTATAGACGGTACTACCTGCACAGCTGTCATACCGTCTTTTCAGCGTGGATTGCCAGAGGACAGAGAGGAGGAGGAGAGCATGGTCAGTCATCCTCTTGGTGAGGAAACGGAAGTCTTGCCTGTTAGTAGTCTGGCACACATAGCTGAGTTTATGTTACGCTGCCTTTCCCATGACCCTCGCGTTCTCAAAATTTTGAGTGACAGTCTTTACTGGTTGGTGACACTTCTAGAACCACGCTACAAGGAGAACTTTATATCTCTTATTCCTGAGGTGGACAGGTCTACAAAAATGGGGCAGTACCATAAGGCCCTTGTTGGTGAACTATTAAAAAAAGGGCACACTTCGTTGGACAACCAAGGAGTACAGGCGAGAGAGACACAACTGCAATTCAGCAGAGGCAGGGGAACACTGTCAAAGTTCTGTGAGAGTTTTCTCAGACCCTCCCATCGCACAAGCCCTGAGGCTTGGGTTACTCTCACAAGGAGTGCAAAGTTTGGGAAGATGCTGAGGGAGTACCTTGCCGACTGTACCAACATCCTCCGTAATTCTTCTGTGCATTATAATTATTGGGTATCCAAGCTGGACACATGGAATGAACGGTCTCTCTATGCCTTGGAGGTCCTGGCCTGCCGCCAGTGTTTTATCATAGCGGGATTTTAGTGCCGCTGGTGGAATTATAACTGATAAGCGAATCCGCCTGTCAACTGATAATGCTTACAGGCTGACTCTTATGAAAATGAACAAGGGCTGGATTGGGCCAGACTTCTCAACACCACCGAATGATAGCAGCATAACATAAACTCAAATCCAATGTCTTTTCTTGGGAGGTGTATTGCCATGCACCTTTTCACACCCACACATGGGTATACACTTCCTGATTTTGTCTATTTGCTCTTGTCCTCCTCCTTCTTCTCATCCTCCACCACCATATCACCAGGGTGACCGTGGTCCGTGATGCAACACCCACATAATTTTTTTAAAGGGTGTTTATGATGCCCGTGAAAATTTTTTTTTATACAGTATGATCATGTATACCCCCCAGGGGGTAAATGTTTGTCAGCCCATACACTTAGTGCATGGGCATTACAAGTATAGGAGGCCTGCTCCTTTCTAATGGGAACATTTTTTTTATGAGGCCCTCCTCCACGTCTCTTCCAAGGGGCATTGAAGTGCCTCTAAATTTTTGGCAGCCCTTGCATTCACTGCATAGGCCAACACTATAGCAGACTCTCTCCTTTCTAATGGGAATTTGTCATTACTGTGGCCCTGCTCTATGTGTCTTTAAATTCTTAGTGGGGTTTTTCCTAAAATTGGTCAGCCGTTGGACTCACTGCATACCCTATAACTGTATAGCAGACTCTCTCCTTTCTAAAGGGAACATGTCGTACCTTGTTACTGTGGCCTTGCTCTTTGTGTCTTTAATTCTTAGTGGGGTTTTTCCTAAAATTGGTCAGCCGTTGGACTCACTGCATACCCTATAGCTGTATAGCAGACCCTCTCCTTTCTAATGGGAACATGTCATTCCTTGTTACTGTGGCCCTGTTCCGTGTGTCTTTAAATTCTTAGTGGGGTTTTTCCCAAATTTTGGCAGCCCTTGCAGTCACAGCATGGGCATTACCACCATAGGAGACCCGCTCCTTTATAATGGGAACATTTTTTTTTACTGAGACCCTCCTCTATGACTCTTCATAGGGGTATTGGGTTGCGTCCAAATTTTTGGCAGCCCTTACAGTTACTGGATACGCAATAACAGTATAGGAGACCCACTTGTTAATAATGGGAACAACAAAGCATAGCCGGCTGATGCCTCTCTAACAATAGCTACGGCCGACTGCTGGCCTTTTAAGAATAGTAAGGGCCGTCTGATGTCCCTGTAAAAATAGGCTCTATGACTTTCAGAGTCCCTCCATCATAAATAAAAAAGGATGTGTCTGATGATGTGTCACACACCACATTGCCAGATAAGGTTGTAAAATGTTAAAATGACATTTCCAGGTGAATGCATTTGTCTTAAAAAATAATGTAAAAAAAAACAAACAATAGGATCTTTAATTAGTATAGAAAACAGCGTCACCAATTTAACTTCAGTGTAATCACATTGTTCAGCTCATGCACCTCCTCCTCCATCTCCGAAATGATCACATCAGTGACAAACCGCCCAGCGCTGCAGAGTTGTTGAAAGCTGTAACACAGCAGCCTGATCTGTGGCTCTCACCGCTGAACATACAGCCAGGCATGGTCGTGTGTGACAATGGGCGGAACCTGGTGACAGAGAAATGACAGCCGGGGTAGATACGGTTTCCCTCTATGCCAGTCCTTTCAGCGAGCTAAAGAACATGGCTGTGATGAAATACAACTCCCACCGAGAAGCTGTTTCAGATTGCAAAACATTGTGCCCACCAGAGGAATTGATTCTGAGGGCTAACCTTTCTCACCAGCTCAAGAGCCCCATAGCAGCTGCAAAGTTAGCACTATCATGAACTCTCCTGAGGTAGAAGCCAAGGCACACCAGAGGATTCTCTGTTGGGACCGTCCAACCCTGCCGAGAACAGTCCTGGCTAAGAAAAGTGTGTGGAAAGGTTCCCGGACACTCTATGGCTGCTTTTTTACTGAGGAGGAAACACACGCAAACACGGGGAGAGCATACAAAGTCCTTGCAGATGTTGTCCTTGCTTGGATTTGAACCCAGAATCCCAGCGCTGCAAGGCTTCAGTGCTAACCACTGATCCAATGTGCTGCCGTTCACCGTCTAATATCTAACAGGCTGGAGAAACTTGCACCTTCTGCCACTCTATCTTCATCTCCTTTGTGAGAAAATGTATTTGGGCAGCCACTCAGTCTACCAAATAAAATTCCTGAGAAGGAAATTGGGGATGGCTTCGCTACTGGTACTGGGGGCAGTGCTAATACCAAGGGGTCGTACCATAGTTTGCTGGAAATATTCCAGGCTGGTAGGAGGCAAGCAAATTCCCACAGAAAAGTTCCAGCAGTAATATTCAGGCCACATTTCAAGTGCAAGCAGTTTTAGAGGACTTCCTGGGAGAAATGACACGCAGGGTACATACGGTTTCCCTCTATGCCAGTCCTTTCACCGAGCTAAATACAACTCTCAGTCAAAAAAGTTGTGGACTGGCTCCGTACCGTCCCTGGCCACATTCACCTGTCCACGTGTTTGTGGTTAGGCGATCCATCCCAGTAAGTGCACTGGGGAGGGCACGGGTAATGTTGTGGGACCCGTGCTTGTGGAAGGCGGAGGCAAAACCGGAAAATATATTGGCGGCTGGGGACCGAGTATGGACACCCGACCACCGATGGCATGAGGTTGTGAAAAGCTTCCACCTCCACGAGCTTAAAAGGCCATATTTCAAGTGCAAAGAGCTGCCCAGAAATCTGGCAGTTTAGTGTTGCGGCCTGTGGGTGGGTGGGTGTCTGGCTGCATGCTTGCACTTGTATTCCAAGTAACAGAAAACTAAGCAGATGGTGGCCTCTATCATTATCATGGCCTCACCTCGGCACTATGAACTCTCCTGAAGGAGAAGCCAGGGCCCCCCGGAGGAGTCTCCAGTTCTCTGGTGAGCCCGTCCAACCCTGCCGAAAAGCAGTCCTGGCTGAGAAAAGTGTGGGGGAAGATTCCCGGACACTCTATGGCTGCTTATTTAATGTGGATCGGCCATGCTTATGCATGTTATTTCTCAAAACGCATTACAGATCAGGCCATTGTCCAACTCTGTATTCAAGAAATAAAATGTGCAAAGAAAGATGTGTGTGTGTGTGTGTCAAAGCACCACCGACATGAGCGAGTTGATGTTGGACGGGCTGCCATTGCTTCTGCAACAAGCTCAATTACAGGACTTCCTGGGAGAAATGACATGCAGGGTAGATACAGTTTCCCTCTATGCCAGTCCTTTCACTGAGCTAAATACAACTGTCATCAAAAAAAGTTGTTGGCTGGCTCCGTACCATCCCTGGCCATATTCACCTGTCCACGTGTTTGTGGTTAGGTGGTCCTTCCCAGTAAGTGCACTGGGGAGGGCATGGGTAATGTTGTGGGACCCGTGCTTGTGGAAGGCGGAGGCGATACTGGGAAATATAGTGGTGACTGGGGACCGAGTATGGACACCTGGCTGCCGCCGGCATGAGGTTATGAAAAGCTTCCACTTCCACAAGCCTAAAAGGCCACATTTCAAGTGCAAGCAGCTGTCAAAAATTTGGCAGTATAGTATTGCAGCCTGTGGGTGGGTGGGTGGCTGGCTGCCTGCATACTTGCGCTTGCATTCCAAGGAATGGGGTAGGGACAACTGAATGCTGCAGTGGGACAAGGACGTGGACAGTGATTGTTGCAAGTCTGCAATGACAGGTGCATGGCGGGAGGCATCTTCACATGCGCCAAGGATCACTTATGATGGTCACACTTTTAGGCAGTGACCTGGGAGTCAAAGATGCTTCTCCCCATGCTGTTCCTATGTCTTTTCCCCACTGTATGCATGTGTCTGATGATGTGTCACACACCACATGGCCAGATAAGGTTGTAAAATGTTAAAATGACATTTCTTGGTGAATGCATTTGTCTTGGTTGGAAGCAATTCAAAAGTGCCAAAACGCATCAAAAATGCTACGTGTGAACATAGCCCAAGTTGTGGAGGAGTATTTTTGTTTTTGATTATTTATTTTGCCTTATATACAAAGTCATTACCCTGGAAAAGATGTTCCTTAACATATTTCCCAGGAAAATCCATATTGGTTTCATTTTTGTATGTTTTATTGAGAGTCCATAAAAATGGTGTAATACTCTGACCATGTTGCTGACAGCAGTGATCTGGGAGCTAGAGATGCTTCCATGGGTGTTCCCCATGCTGTTCCCATGTCATTTGAGCACTGCTCCCATCGATTTGGTCAATTTTTAGGCCCTCTGCAGACCGCCGGGGGGAGTCGCCTGAAAAATGCTAGAGTTTCCCATAGACTTACATTGGGCTCATTGTTCGGGTCGAGCACCCGAGTATTCCAATTTGCTCGACCCGAGCAATGAGTACCCGAGCATTTTAGTGCTCACTCATCAGTAGTTGTGACCTCTAATTATATTGTTGAGGAAATGAGATACTCAATGCCTAAAAGAAGCAGTCTGAAACACATTTGCTGGTTATGCTTGGTAATGGAGTTGTGACTTTTTAAATATTTAGCTAATAAAGTGTGAAATTATTGAAGATCTTGACTCTGGAATTTCATATGCTCAATTTTTCTTTTCTTGTGGCACCAAAAGTTTCCTTGCATCAGATCTCCATATGGGTGAGCTGACCTTTTTTTCTTGTTTATTTCTACTTACATTATAATATATTGAGGAACATGCTGATAAATATGTAAAAAGAAATATGTATAGATAGAAACTGCTTTGAAACAGCCATCGGAAGTGGCAGTAAAAATGATCTTTTAGATGTGTAGTACATAGGGGCAGAAACACCCCAGAGTGGGTAAAAGAGGGGCAAAGTGGAGGTCTGCTGGAGACATGTACTATATTTAGAGTACATTTCCATAAACTAAACATGGGTCCACCAGCTTTACTCTGTGGAAAACTTGCAGAGAAATCCCCCTTTCAATTCCTTAAACAACTATCTCTCTCTTGACACCATTACACATGAAAGCTTGGTTTGATCAACTGTTCTTATGTTCTCTATGAGAGATTCTTGCGAAAGCAGTTTACATTGAGGTAGAATAAAATAGTAGGTTGCTGAAATTCAGCGGGCTCGATTCTTTTCTCCCCTGATATTCTCTATAATGGGATAGTTGGGAGACACCCATACACATTAGACTGTTGGCCGATTCTACTGGAAAGTTCTGATAACTTTAGTCTAAATGTATGGGGGTCTTAAGTGTTGGATCTATTCTTAGGCACATCGCATGGGTAATTAATCATCCCAAATTAAATTATTAGATTGTATGTGTAATTCAGTACAAACAAATCCTCTAGAATAAAAGATAATGTTTGTAACCACTCAACATTACCCGAGAGATGAGGATCCCAGACAGCTGATTGTCTTTTATTAATTCAGAATCACTGTTACGGGTCCGGATGGTGGAACCACTGCGCCGTGGTACAAGGAGGGACCGAAGGGGCGTAACTAGGGGCCTCACCCAGACCGACCTCTGACCTTGGCTATACTGTGGCTTAGTCGACTCCGAGAGCCAAGGAAGGACAAAGGAGGTGAACCAGGTACTGCTCTAGGACCGACCTCCTCTGAGAGAAGGCGACTCTCACGGGACTGATGACAGGTGCTGACTAGCACGTCAGATAGGCAGTTAGATGAGCATGGCTGGTAGGCAGGCTCGGCTGGTAGGCAGTCTGGCGGGCACGGCAGGTAGGCAAGGTGGCAGGCACGGCAGGTAGACAAGCTGGCGGGCAGCACTGGGACCTGAGAACAAACAGGAAGGTTAGGAACCAAACTGACAAAGTTGTACAGGCACCTCCATGTTGGGGGAGGTGCCTTAAATAATACCTGTCCTCCAGCCATTGGCCGGGCACATCTTAGGACGGCGCGCGCGACCCCTTCAAGAGAAAGGGAGCATGCTCGTGGATCTGCGCGTGGTGCATGCACCCCGGGCACAACCAGCATGGGAGACGACCGGCGGCGCGAGAGACACCGGCAGGGGGCCACATCGGTAAGGGGGTCGGTATCTCTGCTGGGCAGAAGGCAGAGACACCAGCGCTACTGCACCCAACCTTTAAGCTCCCTCTTCTTCAAGCCCACAAGATATTTTTCCAGAAGAAGAGGAGCATTAATGTTCTGCCTGGGCTCCCAAGACTTCTCCTCAGGCCGAAACCTCTTCCAATCCACAAGAAAGAAAGTTTTTCCTGTTACCCTCTTGGTAGCCAGAATGTTCTCTACCTCGTAAATGTCCTCAGCGCAGACTGGAGCTGGAGTGGTACCCGGATCGTCAGAGAAAGTATGGAGAATGACAGGCTTGAGGAGAGACACGTTAAAGGAATTGGGGATCCATAATGAGGCTGGGATTTTCAACTTGTATGCCACTGGATTGATTTGGCTCAGAATCTCGAAAGGACCGATGAACCGCGGACCCAACTTGTATGAAGGTATCTTGAGAAGAATAGACTCGGAGGATAACCAGACCGTGGCCCCCGGACTTAATAGAGGCGGGTCCAGACATCCCATGTTGGCATGTCTCTTCATCCGCTCAGAGGACTGCAGCAGCGCAGACCTAGTATCCTTCCAGATCTCAGAAAAGTTTTTGACGAGAGACTCTGCATCCGGATTGTCAACAGAAGTAGAAAAAGGAAACGGAAAGTGGGATGCTGTCCGTGCACCACAAAAAAACAGAGATTTGGCTGAGGATTCACTCACATGTTTATTGTAGGAAAATTCGGCCCAAGGCAGGAGTTCCACCCAGTTGTTATGGTAGGCATTGAGGAAGTGCCGGAGGAAGCTAGTGAGGATCTGATTGATACGCTCAACCTGGCCATTGGACTGTGGATGATAGAAATGATTGGAGAAATCCAATGCGACATTCAGAAGCTTGCAAGTGGCTCTCCAGAAGCGTGAAGTAAACTGAACTCCTTTATCTGATATTATATGAAGAGGTAGGCCGTGGAGACAGAAGATATGATGGATAAAGTCTTTAGCCATCACTGGCGCAGAGGGAAGACCTAACAAGGGAATGAAGTGACCCATCTTGAAGAAATGGTCAGCAACAACCCAAATGACAGTACAACTGGCCGATACAGGAAGATCCGTGATGAAATCCATCGCAATGTGTTGCCATGAAGTGGAAGGCACAGGTAGAGGAAGAAGTCGACCAGTCGGAAGTTGCCTAGGCTTCTTTTTTCAGGCACAGGAAGAGCATGCAGAGACAAAATCCGCAACATCCAGGGTTGGCCACTAGAGATGAGCGTTGTTCTACTCGAACTGTTCGCCAATCTCAAATTCGAGCTGTTTTGGGCGGTGTTCGAGCCGTTCGGCGAACACGAACAATTTGAGAAAAATTCGGCTGTTCGAGGTTATGTTCGATAACTGTTCGTGCACCAAAATCATAACTGGATTTTTTCTCAGTAATGATGAAAATTAATGTTAATACGCAGTTTGAGTGTACAGCGGGGTGGGGGGAGGGGCAGGGGATGGATCTCTGCAGGAACAATGAAGATCTGGATTTTTTTTTCTCTTTCCCGCATTTGCAGTGGGGAGGTGCAATCTGTCAGCCTATCAGCAGCGCACACACGGAGCGAAGTGCTTTTTTTCACACAAGCAAGGGTATGTGTCATTGGCAGTGTATGTCACATGTCCTTGCCCTATAAGACCAAGCCATTTTCCCCGTCGCCACCATTTTCTCACTGCTGCAGCTGCGTGTTAGACGGCACCGCTGTTGCTGTGTGCGCTATACCTTGTTAATTTCAAGCCAATTTTCGCACAAATATACAGATAGCTTGGGAGTAGGGAATAGTTGTGATTGCAGTCCTTTTAAGGACTAGGTTACAGCATTTCCTACGACTTTTATCAGGGAGGTCTGTGCTCTTAAATAGATAGGTTGTGGGAGTAAAGACTAATTGTAATTGGAGTCCTTTTCAGGACTAGGTTACATGAGTTCCTATGAGTTTTTGCCAGGCAGGTCTGTGCCAGTGCTGTGCAAGTTTTTTTCACAGCATTTGGCTGAATCTAGCAAAGCTAATCCTTTTTGGCCTATTGCAGAGTGTGTTAGTCAGTGGAGTAGCCTATCTGTGTTGCAAGATATAACACCTGTGTATAGAATACCAATTTTTTTACTGCACCTAGTGAAGTAAAATCTTTTGGGCATAGCATCATTCTATTAGTCCATCTATACTGACCTCCATCAGGTTGCAAACTGAATATAATTTTTTTCTGCATCTAGCTCTGAAAAAATATTTGGGCTTCTAGCAGTGTGTGGGACTTGGTCTATTAGTCCATCTATACTGACCTCCATCAGGTTGCAAATTAAAAATAATTTTTTTCTTCATTTAGCTCTGAAAAAATATTTGGGCTTCTAGCAGTGTGTGGGACTTGTTCTATTAGTCCTTCTATACTGACCTCCAGCAGGTTGCAAATTGAATATAATTTTTTTCTGCATCTAGCTCTAAAAAAATATTTGGGCTTCTAGCGGTGTGTGGGACTTGGTCTATTAGTCCATCTATACTGACCTCCATCAGGTTGCAAATTAAAAATAATTTTTTTCTGCATCTAGCTCTGAAAAAATATTTGGGCTTCTAGCAGTGTGTGGGACTTGGTCTATTAGTCCATCTATACTGACCTCCATCAGGTTGCAAATTAAAAATAATTTTTTTCTGCATCTAGCTCTGAAAAAATATTTGGGCTTCTAGCAGTGTGTGGGACTTGGTCTATTAGTCCATCTATACTGACCTCCATCAGGTTGCAAATTAAAAATAATTTTTTTCTGCATCCAGCTCTGAAAAAATATTTGGGCTTCTAGCAGTGTGTGGGACTTGGTCTATTAGTCCATCTATACTGACCTCCATCAGGTTGCAAATTAAAAATAATTTTTTTCTTCATTTAGCTCTGAAAAAATATTTGGGCTTCTAGCAGTGTGTGGGACTTGTTCTATTAGTCCTTCTATACTGACCTCCAGCAGGTTGCAAATTGAATATAATTTTTTTCTGCATCTAGCTCTGAAAAAATATTTGGGCTTCTAGCAGTGTGTGGGACTATTTGTATTAGTCCATCTATACTGACCTCCATCAGGTTGCAAATTCAAAATAATTTTTTTCTGCATCTAACCCAGCCAATAGTTTTGGCCTAATACCACAGTTTGGCCACTCAGCTCTGCTCGGTTACCATCCATTGTTTTTTTGTGCAAACAACTCCAGAGTTGTGAATAAGTTAACCACCAAAATGAGTGGAAAAAGGCCTGCTGCTGGTGGAAAGGGGATTAGGCGTGTTGGGAAGGGGAAAAAAGGTTGTGTCCGTGGGGTAGGTGTTAAAGCAACAGTAACATCTGCAGAAGAAAGACCATCTTCCAGCCAAACTAAAATGTCTACTTCTTTTAGCGGACATTGTGATAAGATCCCTTTCTTACGGCCACGCCAATCGCTACAAATTCCAGATGAGGCACAAAAACAGCAGGTGCTTCAACGGATATCAAGTGCTCCTTTAAGTGGGCTCTCCTCCACATCAACTTCAACATCACAAATACTCCAGTCCTCAAAGGTGTCACCCAAATCGCACTTGCTTCCTCACAGCTCCCAAATCTCCAGCTGCCCGTCTGAGTATGAGGTAGAACAGATGGTTGAGTCTGCAGAGCTGTTTACTCATACTATAGCCTGGGAATCAGAGGTCGACTCCAGCGCTTCTGTGAATCCAGACGAGGAAATGATCTGCACTGATGCCCAGAATCTTTATGAGTCGGATCCAGGACCAGACACAGAAGGTTCTGACCATAATGTAGACCCTCATTCCCAAACTGTAACTCCTGTTGGTGGAGACAATGAGGAAGACGATGATAAGACTCAAATACCTGATTGGAGCGACAACTTTAGTTTTTTGTCAGGGCAGGAACAGGTTGGCTCTGAGGACGACGGGTGTGATAACGCACAGGGTGATGATGATGAGGTCGGAGATCCCACTTACTGTCAACCCACAGTCAGCCAAGAGATGAGGTCAGCAGAGGAGGTGGAGGAAGATGCTAGTGACGACGAGGTCAGGTTGCGCCTTCCTGGACAGAGACGTAGTACTGGAAGCACGTCAACAACTGCATCCTCAAACACAAATCTGCCTCTCACCACAAGTCGTGGTGGCTCTTCAGGTCGCATGGGTGCTAAGCCTTGCATAGCCTGGGCATTTTTTCAGATCGATAAAGATGACCCAACTCGTGTTATCTGTAACATTTGTCAGCAAAAGCTAAGTAGAGGCCAAAAAATACATAGTTTGAGTACTTCATGCATGAACCGGCACATGGACATGAAGCATAAATTGCAGTGGGAAGCTCAGTGTGCTACAATGCGGACTAGCCGGCCGGGCCAATCACCGTCTGCCATATCTTGTGCATCCGCGGCCTCTTCATACTCTGTGACTGGGGGGACAGCAGTCACACCTGTTTTGGGGCGCAGACCTGCCACCTCTTTACCCGCAACAGCCAGCGTGATTGGCAGGTCATCATTTTCTTTGGCGGTGGTAACACCAGCTGGTGTTGAGCGCTGTCCGACATCGATAGCACCACCTTTGGATCAAGGCAACCTAACATGTCCGCCTGCATCTTCCTCACAGACCGGCAGTTTGCCGGGGACACCCTTATCAACCCCGTCTAAGCACAATAGCCAGCCCTCGGTCCGTCAGATGTGGACAAGTAAAAGACCATTTCCTCCTAGCCATGAGAAAGCTAAGAGGTTGAATTTCACCATCTGCAAGCTCTTGGCTACAGAAATGCTGCCTTTCCGCCTGGTGGACACAGAGGATTTTCGAGACCTTATGTCCGTCGCAGTGCCCCAGTACCAGATGCCCAGTCGGCACTACTTCTCAAAGAAAGGTGTGCCTGTGCTCCACCAGCATGTCGCACACAACATCACCGCTTCTTTGAGAAACTCTGTGTGTGACAGGGTGCATTTCACCACAGACACTTGGACGAGTAGGCATGGACAGGGGCGTTACATGTCGCTGACTGGGCACTGGGTAACTATGGTGACAGCAGGACAAGGGGCTGCTGTCCAAGTCTTGCCGTCCCCACGAGTTGTGCGTCAATCCTCTTTATGTCAAAGTTCCTCCACTGCTTCTGCCTCCTCAACCTCCTCTCGGTCTTCCACCTGCACCCAAAGCCTGTCTGGTCATGCCACAAGCTTTCTAACTGCGCAGAAGGGATCCTGCACACCTCCTTACTATGCTGGCAGTAGGGCTCAACGTCATCAGGCGGTTTTTACATTGAAATGTCTGGGAAATGTGAGTCACACAGCTGAGGAGTTGTGGTCAGCTCTGGAGAACCAATTTCATGAATGGTTGTCTCCACTGGACCTGAAACCAGGGAAGGCCGTGTGCGACAATGCTGCAAACCTGGGTGCGGCCCTTCACCGGGGCAATGTCACACACGTGCCTTGTATGGCTCACGTGTTGAACCTGGTTGTCCAGCAATTTTTAGCCCACTATCCCAGACTAGATGGCCTTCTGCAGAGGGCACGGTCGCTGTGTGCTCACTTCCGCCGTTCGCATCCCGCAGCTCAGCGACTTACATCTCTACAGAAGTCGTTGGGCCTGCCACTTCACCGGCTAAAATGCGATGTGCCTACCCGGTGGAATTCAACTCTGCACATGTTGCAGCGACTGTGGCAGCACCGACAAGCCCTGGTGCAATACGTTCTGACGTATAGCCTGGGCCAACGAGATTCAGAGGTGGGGCAAATCACGCTGGAGGAGTGGTCTCAGATCAGGGACCTATGCACCCTTCTGCACAGTTTTGAAATGGCGACGAAGATGTTTAGTGCTGACGATGCCATTATCAGCATGACTATTCCGGTGATTTACATGCTGGAGCACATGTTAAACAGAATTCGGAGTCAGGTGGTGGCACAAGAGGAGGTGGAGGAAGTAGAGGAGGAGGAGTTGTATGCGGAAGGGCTAACATCTGCAAGGTCCAGACGGTCGGCAGCACCAAGGCGGCAGGCATGTGAGGGTGGGGCAGATGGTTTTACCAGGGCGCATGGTAGCAGCCAAACTAGTGAGGAAGGTGCAGGAGCCCAGGAAGAAGTGGAGGACGAACTGATGGAAGACTCATCAGATGAGGGAGACCTTGATCACATTTCTGTTGTGCGAGGTTGGGGGGAGAGGACAGAGGAAGGAAGCATGATTGTTACCTCGCCACCAACACAACAGGGACTTGGTGCTCCTGGATGCGCAACACACATGAGTGCCTTCTTGCTGCACTACCTGCAACATGACCCTCGAATTGTGAGAATTAGAAATAATCCTGACTACTGGGTTGCCACACTGTTAGATCCCCGGTACAAAAGTAAATTTGCAGAAATTATTCCTGCCATAGAAAGGGATGCACGCATGCAGGAGTATCAGCAGAGACTGTTGCAGAATCTTACATGTGCTTTTCCACAAAATACCAGTGGTGCACGTAGTGAATCTCACAGTTCCAACTTGCCAACCGTGGGACCGTCAAGTGTTCAGCACTCAAACCGTAACAGAACCACAGTATCTGCTGGTAACATCAATTTTGCGGAATCATTTCACCACTTTTTTAGCCCATCCTTTGCAAGGCCACAGGAGACAAGAAGTCTGACACATAGTCAACGCCTAGAGACGATGGTACAGGAGTATCTCCAAGTAAACATTGAAGCCACGACTGTGTCACTGGACCCTTTCTTTTTTTGGGCTTCCAATCTGGATAAATGGCCGGAGCTAGCCACTTACGCCTTGGAGATCTTGTCATGCCCCGCAGCCAGCGTTCTGTCTGAACGTGTGTTCAGCGCTGCTGGTGGTGTGCTGACAGATAAGCGCACGCGGCTCTCCACTGATAATGTAGACAGACTCACGTTCATAAAGATGAACAAATCATGGATCCGAAACGACTTTTCTACCCCTGTGTCATCCTGGGGAGAGTAAAAGGTTGATGATTGGTTAAAATCACCCTACCAACCGTTTTAAGCTTTCAAATTACTAATCATGTTTATCTGTATCTTGACTGGAAAATAATTTGGGCTTTGTAGCAGTGTGCAGCACTGATCCTATTAGGCCATCTATACTAAAACTTCACCAGATTTAAAATTAAAAATAATTTTTAGCTGCATCTAGCCCGGAAAATAATTTTGGGGCTCCGAGATGCGCAAGGCACATAAGTGCCTTCTTGCTGCACTACCTGCAGCATGACCCTCATATTGTCAGAATTCGAAGTAATCATGACTACTGGGTTGCCACACTCTTAGATCCCCCAAACTTTTCGATCAACCTTTTCATTTTAATAAAGACCAAAAAATGGTCATTTTTGAAATTATAAGCATTAGCAGGTTGTTAGAAACTGAAATCAAACAGTTTTCAACTCAAAACTTTATTCTAGGTGATGTTACATTTTCACATAGGACCCCTTGTTCGAAAGGAGCTTCTGAACTCTCTCGTCCATTGAATTTATCAGGTTTTGGATGGTTTCTGCTTCAATTGTTTTGCATGAGGACAGAATACCCTCCCAGAGCTGTTGCTTAGATGTGAACTGCCTCCCGCCATCATAGACACTCCTTTTAATGATGCTCCAAAGGTTCTGAATGGGGTAGAGGTCAGGGGAGCATGGGGGTCACACCATAAGTTTGTCCCCTTTTATGCCCATATCAGCCAGAGATGCAGATGTTTTATGTGCAGCATGAGATGGTGCATTATCATGCAGAAAAATGATCTTGCTGTGAAATACACGGTTCTTCTTCTTGAACCATGGCAGGAAGTGCTGTTTGAGAAAATCCACATACATTATGGAGTTCATCTTTAGCGCCTTCAGGGATCCTAAAGGGGCCGACAATCTCTCTCCCCATGATTCCAGCCCAAAACATTACTCCACCTCCTCCTTGTTGGCGCTGTAGCCGTGTTTGCGTGGGGTGTCCATCAACCAGCCATCCTCCACTCCATCCATCTGGACCATCGAGCGCTGCACGGCACTCATCCGTGAACAAAACAGTTTTGAAATCAGTCTTCATGTAATGTTTGGCCCACTGGAGCCGTTTCTGCTTGTGTGAAGTGGATAGAGGAGGTCGACAGGATGGCGCATGCACAGCTGCAAACCTCTGAAGGACCCTGCATCTTGTTGTTCGGGGGACGTTGGAGGCACAAGCAGCTTCAAAAACTTGTCTGCTGCTATGACAAGGCTTTTTTGCCGCTGCTCTTTCAACCTGACGTAATTGCCTGTAGGAAAGAGTCCTCAATTTGCCCTTATCAGCACGCACACGTGTGTACTGTGAATCAGCTACATACTTCTTGATTGCCAAGACACTTCATCCTGATCATCGCACAATGTTGATTGTAGTCATGCCTTGACCTAAACACTCCACAATTTGTTGCTTCTCAGCAGCCGACACATCCTTTTTCTTTCCCATTTTGGCAGAAAATGTAGGCTGCTTAATAATGTGAGAGAGCCTTCTTAAGTAGTCTTGCCTTTCATTGGACACACCTGCCAAACTAATTAGCACAGGTGTCTGCAATTGCTTACAGTGATATAAAGAGCCCTGACACACATCACCATCAATGAGTTTAACTGACAAACAAACAAATTCTTCCCTTATCACTCCTAAACACTTTTTGTATAATAATTTGGAACGCAGTGTACATGTGCTTTTCCACAAAACACCAGTGGTTCACGTAGTGAATCTTACAGTTCTAACTTGCCAACCGTGGTCTGTATGGAGTTGTTCAATAAAGGGCCCAAAATTAAGATAACATAGATGGGAGAGGTCTCTATGAATAGGAATTCCTAAGTATTTGATACCCTGTGAGGGCCAGGCAAAGGGAAAGTTGGACTGGATGGAATCCTATATGGATTTGGGGAGGGAGACATCGAGGGCCTCAGACTTCGCTGCATTGATTTTAAAATTTGACCATGTAACAAAGTGATCTATTTCAGCCATAACAGCATGGATGGATATATGTGATTGAGTGATATATACTAGGACATCATCAGCAAATAGAGAGCACTTGTACTCGGTGCCTCCCACCTCAATCCACCTAATATTGGGGTTATGGCAAATTGATGAGAGCAGGTGCTCCGTCACTAGGATGTATAAGAGAGGGGACAGAGGACATCACTGCCTTGTCCCATTGGTGATTGTGAAAGGTGATGAAAATGTTCTGACGCACCCTCTGGGCCTTGGGACACCCGGAGCCGGACCCTTTTTGGTGGATGCTGGTGGTTGTAGTCTTCGTGGCGGCGACCCAGTTCCGTGGCTCAGGGCGGTCAAACCAGTGGCGGAACTATTTATGTGGTTTTCATGTTTAAATGTCTGACTACGCCACCCGTGGATTGCGGTCAGAGTGAACCGCCGCTACAGGGCAGACCACTGAGGCTGGTGTTGTGGGTGCAGCAGAGCGTAGCATAACTCCCCACGGGAGGAGTACAGCCTCAGGGCAGTGTATGGGGATGGGGGTGATGGTGCAGGGCAGCAGCAGTAACGACACGGAGTCAGTGATGCAGTTCAGGGCCTTTACTCACAGTTCTTATTATCCAGACCACGTCTGCAGGTAACGGCTGCCCACGTCGTACTGTGCTCACCAGGTGAGGGGCTCAGACAACTCCCAGATAACTTTGGAGCACTTCACAGGACCCCCTTTGTGTGTCCTTTGTCTGGCCTTTCTTACCAACACTTCTGTCCGGCTGCCTCGGGCCTCCTCTTGGTAAACTTGGCGCCAGTTTCCCTGACCCTATGTGGTGCCTTCCTAGCGGGTGTAGCGAGGGGCTGCGCCACATAAAATGTCAGAGCCTCCGGTTTCTAGCTGAGGGTCGTTTCCTGCCTCCACTAGTTCGGGGACCGGTCTCCCCCTTTGGCCTGACCCCTCCACGCAGGTGGATTCGGGCGTGCGGTGGCGACTCGCCCGTCCGCACCCCTGGGATCCCTTCATTCCTCGTTCCTGGAGCCTTCTCCGCTCCTCTTCCTTCCTTCTCCCTCTTCCAGGCCTGGGCCTCTGTTACTAGGCCCGCCTCCGGAGCAGAGCTCATGCAGAGCCCCTGCTCCCTGCCACTTCTGCTCAGACTTCTCTGCACTGAACTAAGATGGTGCCCACCTTTTATACTCCCTTCTCAATGCACCCAGGAACTGCTTCCTCCCTGCTCCTGCACTACAGGGTTCCCCTTCCTCAGTGTTCCCTCCCCCCACTCCAGCCAGGGACAGGGACTGTCGTGCCCATCTCAGGGGCATATTGGTCGCCCTGCCCCACGGCAATGTGGTGTAATGCATGCAGGTGTCGGGTCCTGATCCACACTCCATCCTTACCTGAGAGTGAGATATCACACCTCTGGGTGAGGTGCAATACGTCTGTAGCAACCGAGCCCTCAGGGTGCTACAGTTCCATTTATCTTCAGCCTAGGTGACGTATTGCGATACAGGGCCGTGATTTTGGCTATAAAAGGGTCCCCTAGACCCCTACCCCAAGCTTTTTAAGAGAATCATATATGGCGTGCCAGGAGACTCTATGGAATGCTTTCTCAGCATCCAACGAGAGTATCTAATTACAAATTTTTAACTGCATCTAGCCCAGGAAATACTTTGTGCCTAGTAGCAGTGTCTGCTAGTGAGCGGATTATCCCGGCTGTTAAGCAAGCTGCACCACCTGTAGTTTAGACACTTAATTTTTTCAAAGGAAATGCTTCGGGACCATGGGATACTTATTGAAGAGCATCAGGAGGCACCCCAAGGCATAGGGGCTGGGACTGGCAGTAGGATGCCTTGCGGTGGACAGCCGAGCTCGATCCTTATAAAAGCTTTTTAACTGCAGCAGCTTTAGTGGACGCTACTGGAGCTGGAATTACCGCGGCTGCTGGCATGAGACTTGCCCTCCAATAGATCCTTGTAAATGGATTTAAAGTGTATTCATTCAAATTAGAGAGACAATTTAAATTAAAAAGCTTAGAGCTGCCTCCACCACAGGGGGGCTCGCTCGACCCACCAGCGGACAGGCACCAGTATTGGGAGAGGGGGGCTGGCCGTCAGGGTTCACCGCGGCTCTGGCACAAACCCGGCGACACGGAGGTGGCACGGGCAGGAGCGGACTGGCCGTGTCGGCTTCTCACTTTTTGGATTTTAGAAGGGCATGACATGCCTATATCTGTGTCTCCCCCTCCTTTTACTCCTCCACCTCTTTTATTTTCGCATGACTATATGTACTTGTCACTTTTCCATGTGTTAGTTATGTCTTCTGAGCAGTTTGTCAGCTTTTGGACACCTTTGAAGGTGTTTTCTATGTGTTTCTATGTGTTTTTGTTTGCCTGCGATTGGTTTTAACAGTGTTCGAAGGTGTTCGACGAACAGTTCGACGAACAGTTCGGCGAACACACGGGTGTTCGACGAACCGAACCGAACTCGAACACTACGGGGGTGGCTCAACACTATTGGCCACCAATAATGTCGGGAAATAAGCAGAACCATCTTTCTCTGACCGGCATGGCCTGCCAGTTTAGACGAATGACTCCAGAGTAGGACCCTCTTCTTATCCGGAGCTGCCACAAAAGTTTTACCAGGGGGAAGAAGAGACTGCTCAAACAGGGCAACAGTGATTATTCTGGAGGGCTCAATTTTGTGCAGAGGCTCCTCCTCTTGGTCGGTAGACAGAAATAACAGGGAGACCTCGTCTCCCTTGATATTTTTATCTGCTGGCCGGAAGTGAAGAGAGAGAAATTGAAGTGGGCAAAGAACTGAGACAATCTGGCCTGATGAGAAATAAGTCTTTGAGCGGACTGCAAGTGGGTGAGATTGTTATGGTCTGTGTAGATGACCACCAGATGCAGGGCCCCCACTAGTAAGAATTGCCATTCCTCCAGTGCCACTTTGATGGCAAGCAGTTCCCAATCTCTAATTGAATAATTGCGCTCTGGAGGAGAAAAGAGCTTGGAAAAGAAGCCGCAGGTCACCATTCGTCCGGACAAGAATTTCTGGGTGAGGACTGCTCCGGCCCCTGAAGAAGAAGCATCTACCTCCAGGAAGAACTGCTTGTTACAGTCAGTATGATGCAGTACTGTAGCAGAAGAGAAGGCTTGTTTCGGGAGTCCATTCCTTGGGATTAACCCCTTTGCGGGTCAGGGCAGAGATGGGAGCAGTCCAGGAAAAGAAATGAGGAATGAACAGATGATAGTAATTTGCAAATCCTAGGAACTGATGAATAGCCTTCAGTCCCTCAGGTCGGGGCCACTTTAGAACGGCAGATACCTTTTCGGGATCGATCTTAAGGCTGGTCTCTGAGATTATGTATCCCAGGAAAGTAAGAGAAGACTGCTCAAAAATGCATTTCTCTAATTTGGCATACAGGCGATTCTTCCTGAGCCTCTGCAACACCTGCCGAACGTCACTCCAATGTATCGTCCAGGTACACTAGCATGCATGAGTATAAAATATCTCGGAAGATGTCATTCACCAGCTCTTGAAAGACTGCTGGTGCATTGCAGAGTCCGAAGGGCATCACGCGGTACTCGTAGTGGCCATCTCGAGTGTTGAATGCTGTCTTCCACTCATTTCCCTGACAAATCCAGATCAGATTGTATGCACCACGGAGATCGAGCTTAGTGAAGATTTTTGCGCCATTGAGGTGATCAAACAACTCAGAGATGAGAGGCAGAGGATACTTATTTTTTATTGTTATTTGATTTAATCCCCTATAGTCGATACAAGGGTGAAGAGAACTATCTTTCTTCTTGACAAATAAGAATCCTGCTCCAGCCGAGAGAGGTGGATTTTGGATAAATCCACTACAAGAATCTCCTCAATGTATTCGGACATGGCACGGGTCTCGGCTAACGACACTGGGTAGATTCGACCATGGGGAGGTGAGGCACAAGGAACGAGGTAGATGGTGCAATCATACAGTCTATGAGGAGGTAGTGTCCCAGCCTCTTTCTTGTCAAAGTTGTCAGCGAATGACCAGTAGGGTGCTGGGAAGCAGGGTAGATTAGCTGGAGTGGGCGGAGGTCGAGCAAGACCAACAAAAGCCAGGCAGGTTTTGTGACACTCCTGACCCCAGCGAAACACCTCTCCCAAACTCCAATTCAAGACTGGCTGATGTCTCTGATGCCAAGGCAGTCCTAGCAGCAATGGATGAGAGAGGCCGGACAGCACATAGAATGAGATTTTCTCTGAGTGTAGCATTCTGATCTGGAGAACTATGGGCTCGGTGACGAACAAGAAGGACTCGGAAAGGGGCTTCCCATCCACTGAGGAAGCCACCAACGGATCCGGGAGATGTTGGATAGGGATCTGGTACTACTCCACAATGGCTTGTTGGATGAGATTCCAAGCAGCACCAGAATCCAGATAAGCAGTCTCGACAAAATGGATGTTTTCACAGGAAACTGATACAGACAGAGTCAGGGATGGAGAGGAAGAATTCTTGCCCAGGACGACCTCTCCAAGCGATCCTATGCACTGGAGTTTTCCGGTCTCTCTGGACAGGAGTGGATTTCATGCTCCGAACTGCCACAATAAAAGCATCTTCCCTCAGCGTAGCGGATCTGCTGGCGAGTCTTGACCATTGTCACCTGGTCTGCCTGCATAGATTCAGGGGTGGATGCCGAGGCAGAGGCTTTTGTGAGACCGGCCTTTGAAAGGTAGGTGCAAGGCTTAGAGATTTTTTCTCATGGATCACCTCTTTAGAATGCTCCTGGAACTTGATGTCGTTCCATGTGGCCAGAGACACCAGACCGTCCAGAGAAATGCGTATGTCACGACCGACCAGTTCGTTCTTGATGCGCCCACAAAGGCCCTCCCAAAAGGTAGCTACCAGGGCCTCGTTATTCCAGGCAAGTCCAGACGAGAGGGTGCGGAAACGCACAGCGTACTGGCCCACTGTGAGGTTCCTCTGGCGTAGACGAAGAAGAGAAGAGGCTGTCGAGGATGTGCAGCCGGGGTCATTGAAAAGCCTCCGGAAGGCCTCACGGAAAGCCTGGAGGTTGGACACCAGAGGATCCCTTCTCTCCAATAGGGGATTGAGCCACGCCAACGTCTCTCCAGTGAGATGAGACATGATGAATGCCACTTTAGCCTGGCCAGCAAACTGATGAGCCAGGAACTTAAAGTGGAGCGTGCACTGATTGATGAAACCCCGACATAAAGCGGGATCATTGCCAAAGCGTGGAGGAGGAGACAGTTGGGGTCCAAAGCTCGGTGCCACACCGCCGCTGGGTTGAGGTGCCACTGGAGCAGACACTGCTTGATTAGAGGCAGACACAGCCGGGGTGGACAGTGCATCCAAGTGGTAGCTTACCATCCAACTAGAGGCCTCACCCGGACCGACCTTTGCTATACAGTGGCTTAGTCAACTCCAAGAGCCAAGGAAGGACTGAGGAGGTGGACCAGGTGCTACTCCGGGACTGACTTCCTGTGAGAGCAGGCAACTCCCAAGGGACTGATGACAGGCTGACTGTCACGGCAGATAGGCAGGTAGATGAGCACGGCTGGTAGGCAGGCTGGTGGACACAGCTGGCGGACATGGCAGGTAACATAGTAACATAGTAACATAGTTTTTAAGGTTGAAGGAAGACTAAGTCTATCTAGTTCAACCCAGAGCCTAACATGTTGATCCAGAGGAAGGCAAAAAAAAACCCATGTGGCAAACACTAAGCTCCACATTGGGGAAAAAAATTCCTTCCTGACTCCATACGACAATCAGACTAGTTCTCTGGATCAACGCCCTATCAAGGAATCTAGTATATATAACCTGTAATATTATACTTTTCAAGAAAGGCATTCATGCCCTTCTTAAATTTTAGTAGTGAATCACTCATTATAACATCACGTGGCAGAGAGTTCCATAGTCTCACTGCTCTTACAGTAAAGAATCCGCATCTGTGATTATGATTAAACCTTCTTTCCTCCAGACGTAGAAGATGCCCCCTTGTCCCCGTCTCAGGCCTCAGAGTAAAAAGATCAGTAGAAAGGTCTTTGTACTGTCCCCTCATATACTTGAACGTAGTAATAAGATCACCCGTAAGCCTTTGTTTTTCCAAAGTAAATAACTCCAAGTGTAATAACCTGTCTTGATATTGCAGACCCCCCAGTCCGCTAATAGCCTTGGTCGCTCTTCTTTGCACCCGCTCTAGTTCAGCTATGTCTTTCTTATACACTGGAGACAAGAGCTGTACACAGTATTCTAAGTGTGGTCGTACTAGTGACTTGTATAGAGGTAAAATTATGTTCTCCTCATGAGCATCTATGCCTCTTTGAATGAATCACATTATTTTATTTGCCTTTGCAGCAGCTGCCTGACACTGGCCACCAAACGTGAGCTTGTCGTCCACCAATACACCCAGGTCTTTTTCGGTAGGCAAGCTGGTGGGCACGGCTGAAAGACAGGTTGGCGGGCACGGCCAATAGACAGGCTGGTGGGCACGGCTGATAGACAGGCTGGCGGGCAGCACTGGGACCTGAGAACTAACAGGAAAGTTAGGAACCAAGATGACAAAGTTGCACAGGCACCTCCATGTTGGGGGAGATGACTTAAATAATACCTGTCCTCCATCCATTGGCCGGGGACATCTTAAGACGGCACGTGCGGCCCCTTTAAGGGACAGGGAGCACGCGCACCCTAAGCACAATGCCCGGGGATCTGTGCGCGGTGTGTGCACCCCAGGCACAGCCAGCGTGGAAGACAACCGGCGGCACGGGAGACACTGGCCGGGGGCCACGTCAGTAAGGGGGTCAGCGTCTCTGCTGGGTAGGAGGCAGAGACGCCAGAGCTACAATTACATGATAGAACATGGAAATTAGTTTTCTAAACTTAGATAACTACCCTTTAAGTAGCCTTTATGAACTTGGCCCTACCAACTAGAAATGTATTAAAAAAAATAGCCTTTTTGGTTTCAGACAATTGAAATTATCAACATTTCATGAACTAGTAAAATATATGGAAACAATTTTTTTTTATATTCTTTCAATTACATAGCATTCAATTTGAAAGTGGTTGAACCCCTTTCAGTTCACCTTTGTTCCCACAATTTGGTTAAAACAAATGAACTGTACTGTACTCACCGCACCCAAGTCCACCGGCAGGTCTCCATCTCTGCTCCCATCTGGCATTGGTTGTAGAGTTATCATCCCGTTGATACCGTAAAAGCCAATTAGTGAGCTCAGCTGCTCAAAGGGGGGCGTTCCATCTATGCTGACAGTGCCGCTAAAGCCGATTGGCTGCCATGTTGTCAATGTGATGTCAGTGCCGCAGCCAATACAAGACACCAGGACCATAATTGGAGACTTGCCGGTGGACACAGGTATCTGAAGAACTGTGGTTTGTTGTTTTATGCCAAACTGTGCACAGGGACAAAGATTAACTGAAAGGAGACAACCAGTTTGACCCCTTAGTTAACAACGCCAAATTTTTCAAATCTGAAATGTGTCACTTTATGTGGCAATAAATCTGGAATGTGTTGAACATATCCCAGTGAAATGTTTTCATGACACATTATACTTTATGTTAATAGTAAACTTTAGGTTGATATGTTTTGCATTTAATTATAAAAATATCAAAAAATGTTACAACAATTTAAAAAAAAAATTAATTTTCAAACTTTGAATGATTACTCCTTTAATCCAGATAGTCATAGCACACAAAATAGTTAATAAATAACATTACCTCATGTTTTCTTTACATCAGCACCATCTGTAAAATTTTATTTCATTTTGTTAGGAAGTTTAAAAATGTAGCAGTAATTTTTCATATTTTTCAAGTAAATTTACAAAACCTATTTTTTCAGGTATTGTTCAGTTTTAAAGTGACTTTGGGGGACCTATTTTTTGGAAAAAAAAACAGGAATGATACCATTTTAAAATCAGCTACCCTCAACATATTTAAAACTATTGCCGGGTAGTTTATTAACCCTTCAGGTGCTTTTCAGGAATTAATGAAAAGTGGCACAACAGGAATGAAAAATGTTATTTTTACCACTTAAATGTTGCTAACTTCTGAACAGGTCACTATAGCTGTCAGAGTGTAAGGCCGTTATTTGGCCATGAATTGCTATGGCAACCAACAGAACTGCACAATCATTATCTCAGGGTGTCAAAGGGGTTAAAAGGGAGCCCCCATGCTCCATTAACCTTCTAGATTCAGTAGTCACTTTTGGCAGCATCTTCTAAGCCTTAGATGATTCTGTCAAAAGTGACTACAGCATCTAGATTCTAAAGCCCCCGTCACACTAAGTGATGCAACAGCGACCTCAGCAGCGATCTCGCTACGTTTGACACGTAGCAGCGACCAGGCCCCTGTTGTGAGATCGCTGGTCGTGTTGAAATGGCCCGGACCATTTTTTGATCGTTGAGGTCCCGCTGGGTAGCATGCATCGGTGTGTTTGACACCTTACCAATGACCTCGTTGGCGACTCAGAACTGAGACACATAGGCGTGCATTTGCGTGGCATCGTTATACAGGTCGCTATTGGTCGCCGTATCGTTGCTGCATCGTTGGGAAGATCTGACTGTTTGACATCTCACCAGCGACTACACAGCGACGCAGCAACGATGCCTGCCAGGTCATATCGTTGTCGGGATCACTGTAGCGTCGCTAAGTGTGACGGTACCTTAAGGGGTTAAATGGCCATGGTCGACACCAACACTGATTGTGACTGAAGCAACAAGGTGTCTTTTATAATAATAGTCATTTTTATTTATATAGTGCCAGCATATTTTGCAGCACTTAAGCGGGGATATATACAGACAATGAATTCAGTACAAGGTAAGACAGAGTAAACAGTTACATTAGAAGTGAGGGTTCTGCTCGCAAGGTTACAATCTAAAAGAGCCTAGGTGGACACAATAAGAGAAAAGTGCTTCTTATTTCAGGTCTAGAAATTATAATAAATAGGGATTTTCATATAAAGATTCATGATCCGGTCATCAGCCATTGTGTTTAAGTGCAATTATAAAGTATCAAGTGCAGTTATCGTGTGCATGGAGGGTGTGGAGACAGATGAATAGGAGGGAGCAGATTTTATTGTGGACACCTGACAGCTGCTGCATTTTCACCCATCAGGGGATACTATTCTATTATATCTCAGGTCAGTAAAAAGATGTATTGGTGGTCATTAAGGGGTTAAGGGATGGGGCTATAAGAACAGTCTGCTTTCATAGTTTTGCACAACTGTTATAACGGATGATTTAAAGGGAATCTGTAACCAGATTTTTGCTGTAATTTTAATAAGATCGCTGATTTATTTACTGCAGTTTTCTGAATGTTGACCTCAGTATAACTCTGCCCCACCACTGATTGGCAGCTTTCTGCCCATGTAGAGTCTACACAAAAATTGCCATTCATTGGTGGGGGAAGGGTTATATAGAGCTCATGAATATGGAGGACTACATGGCAGGAGGTTTACTAGTCCTCTAGTGATAATCTCCCACTGATAAAACAGTGATATTATCAAAACTACTCTAAGCAGCCCCAGTAAGTGACACATTGGTAGAATCAGGGACTCTGTCTCTACATCTGATTAGGTGCAAAAACCTGGTGACATATTCCCTTTAAGTAAACATCAAAATATAATTTTTGTTATGTTTATACAGAATCCATTTTTTGCCATTTATTTAGGAACATTTGGTAAAAAAATATGAAGCTAGGCTAACCCTTTACATCTATACAGAATAATTACATTAATTTTATGCTTGAGTGAATGGTGAGATGACACATATTAAAAAAAAATCAAAACGTTGATCCAAAATCGAAGAATTGTCATTGTTGTTGCTTCCGGCTCCAGTTCTATTCAAGGGTTTTAATTTGCATTTGCTGAAAAAACACAATGTTTCGTGTGATATTCACAGTTATATTTATTCATGATTTATAATTGAGGAAAACATGCAGTGAAAAACTTCCTTTAATGAGTTTTTCTTCTGTTCTGTCTTATTTTAGCACTTCCAGGTATTATTATATTTTAATCACAATTTATTTTGCCATTTACAAATTTAAATGGAAAATAATTTGGTTAGACTAAGCAACAAAAAAAGACTAACAGAATCTTGCTAAAATTGATTTACTGAATAAGCTTTATCCAAAGGTGTTAGGCATCAATACAAGTGATGGGTGAGCATGCTCGGCACTGCTCAATACTATAACGAACATAGGTGTGCTCGATCGAGTAGTGAACAGTGCCGAGTATCACGTGGTGCATGAGTGCTTGGATCACCGTAAGTGAATTATCTGAGGAGAGAGAAAGAGAGAGAAAATGCGGACTTTGCTCAAGTTTGCTATTCATTTCCATTATGCTCGCTACTCGATTCAAGTACCGAGCACTCGAGCATTTCAGAGCTCTGGAATGCTTTAGCATATCCCAGTGATTCTAAGACACTTTTTTTTGTAACATGTTGTACTTCCTGCTAGTGGTACATTTTGATCAATATGATTGGCGTTTATTTATAAAAATATAAAAAATTTGATTCAAAATTTTGCAATTTTCAAACTTACACTTTATGCCCTTAAACCAGATAGTTATACCACACAAAATAGTTAATAAATAACATCTACCATATGTCTACTCTACATCTGCATAATTTTTTAAACAATATTTTTTGTAAGGAAATTAGAAGGGTTAAAAGTTTATCAGCAGTTTCTAATTTTTCCAACAAAATTTACAAAATCTTTTTTTTAGGGACCAGATTACATTTGAAGATACTTTGAGGGGCCCAGAAAATACTCAAAAGTGACACCATTCAAAAAACTTCATCCCTCAAAGTGCTCAAAACTACATTAAAGAAGTTGATTAACCCTTCAAGTTCTTTATAAGAATTAAAGGAACGAGGAAGGAAAAAATGAACATTTTAGTTTTTCACAAAAGTTTAACTTTAGCCCCAAATTTTTTATTTTCAAAAGGGTAACAGGAGAAAATGGATCACAAAATTTGTTGTGCAATTTCTCCCGAGTACCTTGATACCCTATATGTGGGGGAAAACTACTGTTGTTGTTTTAGCCTCAAATTTTGCATTTTCACAAAGGTAACAGGAAAAAATCGACCATACAATGTGTTGGGCAATTTCTCCTGAGTATGCCGATACCCCATTTGTGGAGGAAGACTACTATTTGTGTACATGGCATGGCTCGAAATGGAAGGAGCACCATTTAGCTTTTGGAGCGCAAAATTGTCTGGAATAAATAGCGGAAGCCATGTCGCGTTTTCAAAGCTGCTGATGTGCCTAAATAGTGGAAAAACCCTTACCAGTGACCTCATATTCTAAAATGCACCCCTCAAGGAACTTATGTAGACGTGTGCAGAGTGCAGATTTGCCTAGAATGGTTTGCGGGTGCCATGTCACATTGGCAGAGCCTCTGAGCTGTCAGGACAGCAGTACCCACATAAATCATACTATTTTATAAACTACACCTCTTAAAGAAATAAACTAGGGGTGCAGTGATCATATTGACACCTCATGGGTTTTACAAAATTTTATACCATTGAGCGGTCAAGAGATGAAAAAATAATTTTTACCTCTATAATGTTGTTTTAGCCCCAGATCTTACATTTTCACAAGGAGAAATAGGTAAAATGACCACATAATTTGTTACACAATTTCTTGAAAACGAGACAATACCCAATATCTGGCGGTACATTACTGTTTGGCCACACGGCGAGACTCAGGAGGGAAGGAGCGCTATTTGAGTCTTGGAGAACAAATTTTTGTAGAAGAGTTTGCAGACTCCATATACAAAGCCCCTAAATGCCAGAAGAGTAGAATCCCCATCAATTGACCCTAATTTGAATATTACACCCCTCTGGTAATTTATCTACAGGTGGTGTGATGATTTTGACTCCATTGGTGTTTTCTAGAAATGAGCAGCAATGGATATTGCTAAGTGAAAATGCAAATATGCCATTGTAGTGCCCAATACACTTAATGTGTCCATACACTGTAGTGCCCACAGATTGTGCCCAGCTCATGCTTCTGGAGAAACGAACTCCTTAAGTTAAGTGGGCTCTCCTCGCTAATGTCAAACATGTATGCTAACTGTAGTTTAGGCACACAGTGGCACTCAGGAAGAGGGGGCATTTGGATTTGGGAGAGCAGATTTCACTGGATTTCGTTTGGTGGCAGCCACGTCACTTTTCCAGAGCCTTTGTGCTACTAGTAATGTGAAAGCCCCCTAAATTTCTGTTAACAGATGATGAAACTGAGTGGGTACTTGTTTTTTGTAAGTTGAGTAGAAGCTTTTACTGGTGGCACTTCTGGGTACAGAACGTTTTGGATCACATTTATCCTTTGCACTTATATCAGGGTTTCCATCTATATCTACAAAATATGTGATTCGGATGAAACCCTGGAGGGATCCATTCATTAATGAGGTAGCAGAGTTATTCTTCACTCCATCTGGCTTATGCTTGGTGGTATCCAGCTTTTCAAAGATGCAGAAAACTATGGCCTTCCATGATTTTATGTACGCCTATGTACGCCTAAAAAGACGGACTCCGCCGGATCATAAGCCAGAAGGCATCCACAGGGCCTCCATCTGCCTCATTATAGGGCATATCCGGTCGGGGGTTCCGTCTGAATCATATATTTCAGAGATTTACATCTAAACCCCTGTGTAAGTGTTCTTACTGAGATCAACAAATAAATCAACAGTAGGTGAAGATAGAATTGTTTTTATTTATTTTTTACGCTGTTCCTTGTGCGGTATAAGTTATTAGACTACATTATTCTTCTGGTCGGTGTGATTACAGCGATACCAGATTTATATCGTTTTTTATGTTAGGCTGCTATTACACACTAAAATACGCTTTTTTTGCAAAATAAAGTTTTTTCATCACCATATTTTGAAAGCTATAATTTTTCCATCTTTCTGCCAACAGAGACATATGAAGGCGTTTTTTTTGTGGGACGAGTTGATGTTTTTATTGGTTTCATTTTCGGGCACATAACATTTTATTATAGCTTTCTATTCTGCTTTTTGGGAGGCAGATTAAACAAAAACCATCAATTCAGGATTGTTTTTTGTTTTTTTACCAACTTTCTTCTTCAGGCCAGTATGATTACACCGATACCATATTTATATATTTTTTTTTTATGTTTTGTCGCTTCAACACAATAAAAACAATTTTATAGAAGAAATATTGTTTTTACATCGGTTTATTCTGAGAACTATATCTTTTTTATTTTTCCACAGATTGAGCTGTATGGCAGCATGTTTTTGTGGGACAAGATGTCATTTTCTGCGATACCATTTTTATTTATTTTGATCTTTTTTATTGGTTAATTAAACTTTTTCCAGCATTTTGATGAAAAATAGTGGGACAGTTTTATAGGCAGGGGTTGTTCCGGATGCAGTGATACCAAATGTGTGTACTTTTTTTGTTTATTTTTGTTTTTAAAGCATGCATAGCAATTCACCAGCACTGCAATGCATGAGACCTATTTAATTACACAGGCTGATCTCCTGGCACCGTTCCTGGCTCTTACTGCAGGAGCTCTGTTGTTAGCTGCGCAGAGCTCCTGCTGTGATCGTGTGGGAGGTGCTAATATTTTAGCACCTCCTGCATGATCATGCTGTGATAGGTCAATCAATATGAGTGTGGGGACGGATGACATGGGTTCCCGCACCTCTTCCCGTGCTGTTCTGCTGTCAGTGAGGGACATAGCAGGTCATGATGCGGGAACTGACACCCGCTCATGACGTACTATGTCTGTTATATGTTGTATAGGGGTTAAGCTTTAAGAAAGCTGCGAATGTCATTTTGATGTTTGAATTATTTAAAATTTTACTACTGTAAATTTCCTTTCAACATTTTTAAAATTATGGTCCTTAAGGATTAAAAAGACTGTGTACAATTTAACACACATGACAGTCACACATTCTTAAATGTGTC
This sequence comes from Phyllobates terribilis, assembly GCF_046119375.1. Taxonomy (NCBI): domain Eukaryota; kingdom Metazoa; phylum Chordata; class Amphibia; order Anura; family Dendrobatidae; genus Phyllobates; species Phyllobates terribilis. The sequence continues at coordinate 371,086,454 of NW_027362763.1, read as the reverse complement.
CTAAGTTTTATTATAACAATGGATCCATGGTTAGCACTGCAGCTTTTTATCTGGGATCCTGGGCCTGAATCTAATTATGTACAACATGTGCGCAGACTCTGCATGTTCTCCATGTGCTCTCAAGTGTTTTTCTGTTTTTCACTAATGGCAGGATTGCTTTCTAATTACTGATAGATTTCAGCTGGTGTCATGACTTTCTATGGCTTTTTGCCCCTCTCTTTCTTCATTTGTTCAATTCTTTTTCCCTGTGTCGATTTCTCATTACTATTGTTGAGCGAAACTGCTCGCCACTACTCGGTACTCGCCCGAGCATCACTGTGCTCGACAAACTCGGCGCTTGGCGAGAATTTCCGGGTTGCTTGCTTGGGCGGGAGCTCGGGTCCCCACCCTGCATGTTTGGCGCTCTTTAGAGCCAATGAACATGCAGGGATTGCTTGCCACACATTGTAATGCCATAGCCATGTTGGTTGTGGGCATTACAGAGATTGGCTGGCCGCATAGCGTCATCAGGTCTATATAAGACCTGGTGCCGCTATGCTCGCCACAGTCTACCCTGGAATCAGGCAGAGTACGGAGACCTGCTGCTGAGTCAGGGAGAGATTTGCTTATTTATAGTTAGTATAGGTATTCCACAGCATATCTATATATCCATCTGAACTAACAGTCATTCAGAGGATTTATCCAGCAGTATATATTCAGTGGTGAATGGTGATAGCAAGAGTTAGGCAGGCAGGCAGGGTTTGTGGCAGACTGCAGTGCATATAGCACAAGAGGGTCCATTGCACATTCAGTCTGCTGCTGCTGTTGTTAAAGATATTTATAGACATAGCCCCAGATATCAGGGGCTAGGGCTAATTTTTATTTATCTTAATCCTGATTATTTGCTTAAAAAACAATCCAGAGTTCACCATTTTTATGCTCCATATGCTTGTTAGCACTGCAGAATACAGCCAGATCTTTTGCATATTACAGCAATAAAAATCCAGAAATTTGAACTGAACTCGGAAAATATTGGCCTCCATTTCCATTTTGTTGCAGTGTGTCGGTGGAGCTATTCACACGAGGTCGCTGTGAAAAATAGAATTAGTAAACTACAGGTCAGCTTTTTAAAACCGTGGTTCTCCGTCAGACGTATTGCATATAACTGCGTTCCAAAATCAGTCATTTCTGGCTTCCATTTTCATTTTGTTACAGTGTGTCAGTTAAGCTATTCACACGAGGTTGCAATGAAGAATAGTATTAGTAAACTACAGGTCAGCTTTTCAAAACCGTTGTTCTCCATCAGACGTATCACATATAACTGCGTTCCAAAATCAGCCATTTCTGGCTTCCATTTCCATTCTGTTGCAGTGTGTCAGTGAAGCTATTCACATGAGGTTGCTGTGAAGAATAGTATTAGTAAGCTACAAGCCCGCTTTCTAAAACTGTTGTTCATCGTCAGATGTATCACATATAACTGCGGTTCAAATCCAGCCATTTGTAGTGAACGTGGAAAATATTGTCCTCCATTTAAAATGGGCAAGGTGCGTGGCAAGGGACAGGAAAGTGGACGTGATGGTGATGGTGCATGCAGAGGTCGAGGCCGTGGGCAAGCTGAAATTGTGCTACAACAAAAAAACACATTGTGTCGCTCACCCTTCCTGTCCCAAGTACTAGGGGACCGCATAACACTACTATTGAACACAGAGCAGTGTCAAAAGGTTGTTGGCTGGCTAGCAGATAATGCTTCCAGTCGCTTTGCCACCACCACCCTGTCTTCCACACGGTCAAGTCTCAGTAGCCGTGAGTCTGGACAGCATATTCCTCACCCTGATCCTCCTTCCTCCCACCATGCCGAGTGCCCGAAGACAGCTGATCCCACACTTGGACACTAAGAAGAGCTTTTCACTTTTCCATTTATAGATTCGGGCCTCTCACCCGACCAGCTTCAAGCGGGTGAAGAGGAGAACGCGTGTAGCAATGCCGAAATATTTGAGCAGCCACGGTCACACAAAGGCAACGGTGGGAAAGTGCAATTATTGTTGCAAGAGGTGGATGACTATGATGATGAGTAGTGTTGAGCCACCCCCGTAGTGTTCGAGTTCGGTTCGGTTCGTCGAACACCCGTGTGTTCGCCGAACTGTTCGTCGAACTGTTCGTCGAACACCTTCGAACACCGTTAAAACCAATGGCAGGCAAACAAAAACACATAGAAACACATAGAAAACACCTTCAAAGGTGTCCAAAAGCTGACAAACTGCTCAGAAGACACAACTAACACATGGAAAAGTGACAAGTACATATAGTCATGCGAAAAGAAAAGAGTTGGAGGAGTAAAAGGAGGGGGAGACACAGATATAGGCATGTCATGCCCTTCTAAAATCCAAAAAGTGAGAAGCCGAGACGGCCAGTCCGCTCCTGCCCGTGCCACCTCCGTGTCGCCGGGTTTGTGCCAGAGCCGCGGTGAACCCTGACGGCCAGCCCCCCTCTCCCAATACTGGTGCCTGTCCGCTGGTGGGTCGAGAGAGCCCCCCTGTGGTGGAGGCAGCTCTAAGCTTTTTAATTTAAATTGTCCCTCTAATTTGAATGAATACGCTTTAAATCCATTTACAAGGATCTATTGGAGGGCAAGTCTCATGCCAGCAGCCGCGTAATTCCAGCTCCAGTAGCGTCCACTAAAGCTGCTGCAGTTAAAAAGCTTTTATAAGGATCGAGCTCGGCTGTCCACCGCAAGGCATCCTACTGCCAGTCCCAGCCCCTATGCCTTGGGGTGCCTCCTGATGCTCTTCACTGAGTATCCCGTGGTCCCGAAGCATTTCCTTTGAAAAAATTAAGTGTCCAAACTACAGGTGGTGTAGCTTGCTTAACAGCCGGGATAATCCGCTGACTAGCAGACACTGCTACTAGGCACAAAGTATTTCCTGGGCTAGATGCAGTTAAAAAATTGTAAGTAGATACTCTCGTTGGATGCTGAGAAAGCATTCCATAGAGTCTCCTGGCACGCCATATATGATTCTCTTAAAAAGCTTGGCGTAGGGGTCTAGGGGACCCTTTTATAGCCAAAATCATGGCCCTGTATCACAATACGTCACCTAGGCTGAAGATAAATGGAACTGTAGCACCGAGGGCTCGGTTGCTCCAGACGTATTGCACCTCACCCAGAGGTGTGATATCTCACTCTCAGATAAGGATGGAGTGTGGATCAGGACCCGACACCTGCATGCATTACACCACATTGCCGTGGGGCAGGGCGACCAATATGCCCCTGAGATGGGCACGACAGTCCCTGTCCCTGGCTGGAGTGGGGGGAGGGAACACTGAGGAAGGGGAACCCTGCAGTGCAGGAGCAGGGAGGAAGCAGTTCCTGGGTGCATTGAGAAGGGAGTATAAAAGGTGGGCACCATCTTAGTTCAGTGCAGAGAAGTCTGAGCAGAAGTGGCAGGGAGCAGGGGCTCTGCATGAGCTCTGCTCCGGAGGCGGGCCTAGTAACAGAGGCCCAGGCCTGCAAGAGGGAGAAGGAAGGAAGAGGAGCGGAGAAGGCTCCAGGAACGAGGAATGAAGGGATCCCAGGGGTGCGGACGAGCGAGTCGCCACCGCACGCCCGAATCCACCGGCGTGGAGGGGTCAGGCCAAAGGGGGAGACCGGTCCCCGAACTACTGGAGGCAGGAAACGACCCTCAGCTAGAAACCGGAGGCTCTGACATTTTATGTGGCGCAGCCCCTTGCTCCACCCGCTAGGAAGGCACCACATAGGGTCAGGGAAACTGGCGCCAAGTTTACCAAGAGGAGGCCCGAGGCAGCCGGACAGAAGTGTTGGTAAGAAAGGCCAGACAAAGGACACACAAAGGGGGTCCTGTGAAGCGCTCCAAAGTTATCTGGGAGTTGTCTGAGCCCCTCACCTGGTGAGCACAGTACGACGTGGGCAGCCGTTACCTGCAGACGTGGTCTGGATAATAAGAACTGTGAGTAAAGGCCCTGAACTGCATCACTGACTCCGTGTCGTTACTGCTGCTGCCCTGCACCATCACCCCCATCCTCCGCATACACTGCCCTGAGGCTATACTCCTCCCGTGGGGAGTTATGCTACGCTCTGCTGCACCCACAAAACCAGCCTTAGCGGTCTGCCCTGTAGCGGCGGTTCACTCTGACCGCAATCCACGGGTGGCGTAGTCGGACATTTAAACATTAAAACCACATAAATAGTTCCGCCACTGGTTTGACCGCCCTGAGCCACGGAACCGGATCGCCGCCACGAAGACTACAACCACCAGCATCCACCAAAAAGGGTCCGGCTCCGGGTGTCCCAAGGCCCAGGGGGTGCGTCAGAACATTTTCATCACCTTTCACAATCACCAATGGGACAAGGCAGGGATGTCCTCTGTCCCCTCTCTTATACATCCTAGTGACGGAGCACCTGCTCTCATCAATTTGCCTTAACCCCAATATTAGGTGGATTGAGGTGGGAGGCACCGAGTACAAGTGCTCTCTATTTGCTGATGATGTCCTAGTATATATCACTCAATCACATATATCCATCCATGCTGTTATGGCTGAAATAGATCACTTTGTTACATGGTCAAATTTTAAAATCAATGCAACGAAGTCTGAGGCCCTCGATGTCTCCCTCCCTAAATCCATATAGGATTCCATCCAGTCCAACTTTCCCTTTGCCTGGCCCTCACAGGGTATCAAATACTTAGGAATTCCTATTCATAGAGACCTCTCCCATCTATGTTATCTTAATTTTGGGCCCTTTATTGAACAATTCCATACAGACCACGGTTGGCAAGTTAGAACTGTAAGATTCACTACGTGAACCACTGGTGTTTTGTGGAAAAGCACATGTACACCGCGTTCCAAATTATTATGCAAAAAGTGTTTAGGAGTGATAAGGGAAGAATTTGTTTGTTTGTCAGTTAAACTCATTGATGGTGATGTGTGTCAGGGCTCTTTATATCACTGTAAGCAATTGCAGACACCTGTGCTAATTAGTTTGGCAGGTGTGTCCAATGAAAGGCAAGACTACTTAAGAAGGCCCTCTCACATTATTAAGCAGCCTACATTTTCTGCCAAAATGGGAAAGAAAAAGGATGTGTCGGCTGCTGAGAAGCAACAAATTGTGGAGTGTTTAGGTCAAGGCATGACTACAATCAACATTGTGCGATGATCAGGATGAAGTGTCTTGGCAATCAAGAAGTATGTAGCTGATTCACAGTACACACGTGTGCGTGCTGATAAGGGCAAATTGAGGACTCTTTCCTACAGGCAATTACGTCAGGTTGAAAGAGCAGCGGCCAAAAAGCCTTGTCATAGCAGCAGACAAGTTTTTGAAGCTGCTTGTGCCTCCAACGTCCCCCGAACAACAAGATGCAGGGTCCTTCAGAGGTTTGCAGCTGTGCATACGCCATCCTGTCGACCTCCTCTATCCACTTCACACAAGCAGAAACGGCTCCAGTGGGCCAAACATTACATGAAGACTGATTTCAAAACTGTTTTGTTCACGGATGAGTGCCGTGCAGCGCTCGATGGTCCAGATGAATGGAGTGGAGGATGGCTGGTTGATGGACACCCCACGCAAACACGGCTACAGCGCCAACAAGGAGGAGGTGGAGTAATGTTTTGGGCTGGAATCATGGGGAGAGAGATTGTCGGCCCCTTTAGGATCCCTGAAGGCGCTAAAGATGAACTCCATAATGTATGTGGATTTTCTCAAACAGCACTTCCTGCCATGGTTCAAGAAGAAGAACCGTGTATTTCACAGCAAGATCATTTTTCTGCATGATAATGCACCATCTCATGCTGCACATAAAACATCTGCATCTCTGGCTGATATGGGCATAAAAGGGGACAAACTTATGGTGTGATCCCCATGCTCCCCTGACCTCTACCCCATTCAGAACCTTTGGAGCATCATTAAAAGGAGTGTCTATGATGGCGGGAGGCAGTTCACATCTAAGCAACAGCTCTGGGAGGGTATTCTGTCCTCATGCAAAACAATTGAAGCAGAAACCATCCAAAACCTGACAAATTCAATGGACGAGAGAGTTCAGAAGCTCCTTTCGAACAAGGGGTCCTATGTGAAAATGTAACATCACCTAGAATATAGTTTTGAGTTGAAAACTGTTTGATTTCAGTTTCTAACAACCTGCTAATGCTTATAATTTCAAAAATGACCATTTTTTTGGTCTTTATTAAAATGAAAAGGTTGATCGAAAAGTTTGGGGGATCTAAGAGTGTGGCAACCCAGTAGTCATGATTACTTCGAATTCTGACAATATGAGGGTCATGCTGCAGGTAGTGCAGCAAGAAGGCACTTATGTGTCTTGCGCATCTCGGAGCCCCAAAATTATTTTCCGGGCTAGATGCAGCTAAAAATTATTTTTAATTTTAAATCTGATGAAGCTTATTATAGATGGCCTAATAGGATCAGTGCTGCACACTGCTACAAAGCCCAAATTATTTTCCAGTCAAGATACAGATAAACATGATTAGTAATTTGAAAGCTTAAAATGGTTGGTAGGGTGATTTTAACCAATCATCAAGCTTTTACTCTCCCCAGGATGACACAGGGGTAGAAAAGTCGTTTCGGATCCATGATTTGTTCATCTTTATGAACGTGAGTCTGTCTACATTATCAGTGGAGAGCCGCGTGCGCTTATCTGTCAGCACACCACCAGCAGCGCTGAACACACGTTCAGACAGAACGCTGGCTGCGGGGCATGACAAGATCTCCAAGGCGTAAGTGGCTAGCTCCGGCCATTTATCCAGATTGGAAGCCCAAAAAGAGCAAGGGTCCAGTGACACAGTCGTGGCTTCAATGTTTACTTGGAGATACTCCTGTACCATCGTCTCTAGGCGTTGACTATGTGTCAGACTTCTTGTCTCCTGTGGCCTTGCAAAGGATGGGCTAAAAAAGTGGTGAAATGATTCCGCAAAATTGATGTTACCAGCAGATACTGTGGTTCTGTTACGGTTTGAGTGCTGAACACTTGACGGTCCCACGGTTGGCAAGTTGGAACTGTGAGATTCACTACGTGCACCACTGGTATTTTGTGGAAAAGCACATGTAAGATTCTGCAACAGTCTCTGCTGATACTCCTGCATGCGTGCATCCCTTTCTATGGCAGGAATAATTTCTGCAAATTTACTTTTATACCCGGGATCTAACAGTGTGGCAACCCAGTAGTCAGGATTATTTCTAATTCTCACAATTCGAGGGTCATGTTGCAGGTAGTGCAGCAAGAAGGCACTCATGTGTGTTGCGCATCCAGGAGCACCAAGTCCCTGTTGTGTTGGTGGCGAGGTAACAATCATGCTTCCTTCCTCTGTCCTCTCCCCCCAACCTCGCACAACAGAAATGTGATCAAGGTCTCCCTCATCTGATGAGTCTTCCATCAGTTCGTCCTCCACTTCTTCCTGGGCTCCTGCACCTTCCTCACTAGTTTGGCTGCTACCATGCGCCCTGGTAAAATCATCTCCCCCACCCTCACATGCCTGCCGCCTTGGTGCTGCCGACCGTCTGGACCTTGCAGATGTTAGCCCTTCCGCATACAACTCCTCCTCCTCTACTTCCTCCACCTCCTCTTGTGCCACCACCTGACTCCGAATTCTGTTTAACATGTGCTCCAGCATGTAAATCACCGGAATAGTCATGCTGATAATGGCATCGTCAGCACTAAACATCTTCGTCGCCATTTCAAAACTGTGCAGAAGGGTGCATAGGTCCCTGATCTGAGACCACTCCTCCAGCGTGATTTGCCCCACCTCTGAATCTCGTTGGCCCAGGCTATACGTCAGAACGTATTGCACCAGGGCTTGTCGGTGCTGCCACAGTCGCTGCAACATGTGCAGAGTTGAATTCCACCGGGTAGGCACATCGCATTTTAGCCGGTGAAGTGGCAGGCCCAACGACTTCTGTAGAGATGTAAGTCGCTGAGCTGCGGGATGCGAACGGCGGAAGTGAGCACACAGCGACCGTGCCCTCTGCAGAAGGCCATCTAGTCTGGGATAGTGGGCTAAAAATTGCTGGACAACCAGGTTCAACACGTGAGCCATACAAGGCACGTGTGTGACATTGCCCCGGCGAAGGGCCGCACCCAGGTTTGCAGCATTGTCGCACACGGCCTTCCCTGGTTTCAGGTCCAGTGGAGACAACCATTCATGAAATTGGTTCTCCAGAGCTGACCACAACTCCTCAGCTGTGTGACTCACATTTCCCAGACATTTCAATGTAAAAACCGCCTGATGACGTTGAGCCCTACTGCCAGCATAGTAAGGAGGTGTGCAGGATCCCTTCTGCGCAGTTAGAAAGCTTGTGGCATGACCAGACAGGCTTTGGGTGCAGGTGGAAGACCGAGAGGAGGTTGAGGAGGCAGAAGCAGTGGAGGAACTTTGACATAAAGAGGATTGACGCACAACTCGTGGGGACGGCAAGACTTGGACAGCAGCCCCTTGTCCTGCTGTCACCATAGTTACCCAGTGCCCAGTCAGCGACATGTAACGCCCCTGTCCATGCCTACTCGTCCAAGTGTCTGTGGTGAAATGCACCCTGTCACACACAGAGTTTCTCAAAGAAGCGGTGATGTTGTGTGCGACATGCTGGTGGAGCGCAGGCACACCTTTCTTTGAGAAGTAGTGCCGACTGGGCATCTGGTACTGGGGCACTGCGACGGACATAAGGTCTCGAAAATCCTCTGTGTCCACCAGGCGGAAAGGCAGCATTTCTGTAGCCAAGAGCTTGCAGATGGTGAAATTCAACCTCTTAGCTTTCTCATGGCTAGGAGGAAATGGTCTTTTACTTGTCCACATCTGAGGGACCGAGGGCTGGCTATTGTGCTTAGACGGGGTTGATAAGGGTGTCCCCGGCAAACTGCCGGTCTGTGAGGAAGATGCAGGCGGACATGTTAGGTTGCCTTGATCCAAAGGTGGTGCTATCGATGTCGGACAGCGCTCAAGACCAGCTGGTGTTACCACCTCCAAAGAAAATGATGACCTGCCAATCCCGCTGGCTGTTGCGGGTAAAGAGGTGGCAGGTCTGCGCCCCAAAACAGGTGTGACTGCTGTCCCCCCAGTCACAGAGGATGAAGAGGCCGCGGATGCACAAGATATGGCAGACGGTGGTTGGCCCGGCCGGCTAGGCCACATTGTAGCACACTGAGCTTCCCACTGCAACTTATGCTTCATGTCCATGTGCCGGTTCATGCATGAAGTACTCAAACTATGTATTTTTTGGCCTCTACTTAGCTTTTGCTGACAAATGTTACAGATAACACGAGTTGGGTCATCTTTATCGATCTGAAAAAATGCCCAGGCTATGCAAGGCTTAGCACCCATGCGACCTGAAGAGCCACCACGACTTGTGGTGAGAGGCAGAGTTGTGTTTGAGGATGCAGTTGTTGACGTGCTTCCAGTACTACGTCTCTGTCCAGGAAGGCGCAACCTGACCTCGTCGTCACTAGCATCTTCCTCCACCTCCTCTGCTGACCTCATCTCTTGGCTGACTGTGGGTTGACAGTAAGTGGGATCTCCGACCTCATCATCATCACCCTGTGCGTTATCACACCCGTCGTCCTCAGAGCCAACCTGTTCCTGCCCTGACAAAAAACTAAAGTTGTCGCTCCAATCAGGTATTTGAGTCTTATCATCGTCTTCCTCATTGTCTCCACCAACAGGAGTTACAGTTTGGGAATGAGGGTCTACATTATGGTCAGAACCTTCTGCGTCTGGTCCTGGATCCGACTCATAAAGATTCTGGGCATCAGTGCAGATCATTTCCTCGTCTGGATTCACAGAAGCGCTGGAGTCGACCTCTGATTCCCAGGCTATAGTATGAGTAAACAGCTCTGCAGACTCAACCATCTGTTCTACCTCATACTCAGACGGGCAGCTGGAGATTTGGGAGCTGTGAGGAAGCAAGTGCGATTTGGGTGACACCTTTGAGGACTGGAGTATTTGTGATGTTGAAGTTGATGTGGAGGAGAGCCCACTTAAAGGAGCACTTGATATCCGTTGAAGCACCTGCTGTTTTTGTGCCTCATCTGGAATTTGTAGCGATTGGCGTGGCCGTAAGAAAGGGATCTTATCACATTGTCCGCTAAAAGAAGTAGACATTTTAGTTTGGCTGGAAGATGGTCTTTCTTCTGCACCTACCCCACGGACACAACCTTTTTTCCCCTTCCCAACACGCCTATTCCCCTTTCCACCAGCAGCAGGCCTTTTTCCACTCATTTTGGTGGTTAACTAATTCACAACTCTGGAGTTGTTTGCACAAAAAAACAATGGATGGTAACCGAGCAGAGCTGAGTGGCCAAACTGTGGTATTAGGCCAAAACTATTGGCTGGGTTTGATGCAGAAAAAAATTATTTTTAATTTGCAACCTGATGGAGGTCAGTATAGATGGACTAATAGACCAAGTCCCACACACCGCTAGAAGCCCAAATATTTTTTCAGAGCTAGATGCAGAAAATTTTTTTATTCAATTTGCAACCTGATGGAGGTCAGTATAGATGGACTAATAGACCAAGTCCCACACACTGCTAGAAGCCCAAATATTTTTTCAGAGCTAGATGCAGAAAAAAATTATTTTTAATTTGCAACCTGATGGAGGTCAGTATAGATGGACTAATAGACCAAGTCCCACACACCGCTAGAAGCCCAAATATTTTTTCAGAGCTAGATGCAGAAAAAAATTATATTCAATTTGCAACCTGCTGGAGGCCAGTATAGAAGGACTAATAGAACAAGTCCCACACACTGCTAGAAGCCCAAATATTTTTTCAGAGCTAAATGAAGAAAAAAATTATTTTTAATTTGCAACCTGATGGAGGTCAGTATAGATGGACTAATAGACCAAGTCCCACACACTGCTAGAAGCCCAAATATTTTTTCAGAGCTAGATGCAGAAAAAAATTATTTTTAATTTGCAACCTGATGAAGGTCAGTATAGATGGACTAATAGAACAAGTCCCACACGCTGCTAGAAGCCCAAATATTTTTTCAGAGATAAATGAAGAAAAAAATTATTTTTAATTTGCAACCTGATGGAGGTCAGTATAGATGGACTAATAGACCAAGTCCCACACACTGCTAGAAGCCCAAATATTTTTTCAGAGCTAGATGCAGAAAAAAATTATTTTTAATTTGCAACCTGATGGAGGTCAGTATAGATGGACTAATAGACCAAGTCCCACACACCGCTAGAAGCCCAAATATTTTTTCAGAGCTAGATGCAGAAATTTTTTTTATTCAATTTGCAACCTGATGGAGGTCAGTATAGATGGACTAATAGACCAAGTCCCACACACTGCTAGAAGCCCAAATATTTTTTCAGAGCTAGATGCAGAAAAAAAATATTTTTAATTTGCAACCTGATGGAGGTCAGTATAGATGGACTAATAGACCAAGTCCCACACACTGCTAGAAGCCCAAATATTTTTTCAGAGCTAGATGCAGAAAAAAATTATATTCAATTTGCAACCTGCTGGAGGTCAGTATAGAAGGACTAATAGAACAAGTCCCACACACTGCTAGAAGCCCAAATATTTTTTCAGAGCTAAATGAAGAAAAAAATTATTTTTAATTTGCAACCTGATGGAGGTCAGTATAGATGGACTAATAAACCAAGTCCCACACACTGCTAGAAGCCCAAATATTTTTTCAGAGCTAGATGCAGAAAAAAAATATTTTTAATTTGCAACCTGATGGAGGTCAGTATAGATGGACTAATAGACCAAGTCCCACACACCGCTAGAAGCCCAAATATTTTTTCAGAGCTAGATGCAGAAAAAAATTATATTCAATTTGCAACCTGCTGGAGGTCAGTATAGAAGGACTAATAGAACAAGTCCCACACACTGCTAGAAGCCCAAATATTTTTTCAGAGCTAAATGAAGAAAAAAATTATTTTTAATTTGCAACCTGATGGAGGTCAGTATAGATGGACTAATAGACCAAGTCCCACACACTGCTAGAAGCCCAAATATTTTTTCAGAGCTAGATGCAGAAAAAAATTATATTCAGTTTGCAACCTGATGGAGGTCAGTATAGATGGACTAATAGAATGATGCTATGCCCAAAAGATTTTACTTCACTAGGTGCAGTAAAAAAATTGGTATTCTATACACAGGTGGTATATCTTGCAACACAGATAGGCTACTCCACTGACTAACACACTCTGCAATAGGCCAAAAAGGATTAGCTTTGCTAGATTCAGCCAAATGCTGTGAAAAAACTTGCACAGCACTGGCACAGACCTGCCTGGCAAAAACTGATAGGAACTGATGTAACCTAGTCCTGAAAAGGACTCCAATTACAATTAGTCTTTACTCCCACAATCTATCTATTTAAGAGCACAGACCTGCTTGATAAAAGTCGTAGGAAATGCTGTAACCTAGTCCTTAAAAGGACTGCAATCACAACTATTCCCTACTCCCAAGCTATCTGTATATTTGTGCGAAAATTGGCTTGAAATTAACAAGGTATAGCGCAAACAGCAACAGCGGTGCCGTCTAACACGCAGCTGCAGCAGTGAGAAAATGGTGGCGACGGGGAAAATGGCTTGGTCTTATAGGGCAAGGACATGTGACATACACTGCCAATCACACATACCCTTGCTTGTGTGAAAAAAAGCACTTCGCTCCGTGTGTGCGCTGCTGATAGGCTGACAGATTGCACCTCCCCACTGCAAATGCGGGAAAGGGAAAAAAAAATGGAGATCTTCATTGTTCCTGCAGAGATCCATCCCCTGCCCCTCCCCCCGCCCCGCTGTACACTCAAACTGCGTATTAACATTAATTTTCATCATTACTGAGAAAAAATCCAGTTATGATTTTGGTGCACGAACAGTTATCGAACATAACCTCGAACAGCCGAATTTTTCTCAAATTGTTCGTGTTCGCCGACCGGCTCGAACACCGCCCAAAACAGCTCGAATTTGAGATTGGCGAACAGTTCGAGTAGAACAACGCTCATCTCTAATGATGAGACACAATTGACAGAAATTCAGTCGGAGGACCAGGGTGTGGAAGTGGAAGACAAGGTGGTGGATGATATAGTAACTGACCCAATCTGGCAGGGGGACATGCAGAGCGAGGAGAGCAGAAAACAGGGTTAGGGAGGCGTAACACCACAACAGGCAGGAAGAAGCAGTGTGGTGGCCGCAGACACAAGGCGGGAAAGCGTTCCCCATAACGCCAACATGACGGAAGTTGCAAGTACAACTGTTAGGTCTTTCCGAGTCTGGTTATTTTTTAAAGACTCTTCAGATAACCCCAAAAAGGCCATTTGCACCAACTGCCAGGCCAGCATCAGTAGGGGTAGCAAAACTACCAGCCTGACCACCACCAGCATGATCAGCCACATGGCAGCAAAGCACCCGACTAAGTGGGCCGAACCCCAGGGTCCAGAAACAGTGTCTGCGGGTGACACCACTGTTTCTTCCGCTGTTGTGCATGCACACCAATCCCCTGTCCATGGCGCATGCAACGACGCCTCCCGCCCTGCACCTGTCGTTGCACACTCTCAACTAGCACCATCAGCGAGCACGTCCACGTTCTTGTCCCAGCGCAGCGTTCATTTGTCCCTACCCCAGTCCTTGAAACGCAAGTGCAAATACCCAGCCAATGCCCCACAGGCCACACTACTAAATTCACACATTTTGCTAATGCTTGCACTCGAAATGTTGCCTTTTAATCTCGTGGAGACGGAACCTTTCCCCAACCTGATGGCGGCGACTGTCCCTCGGTACTCAGCACTGAGCCGCTACTATTTCTCCTGGTGTGCCGTCTCCGCATTACATGAGCACGTGTCCCACAACATTAGTCGTGCCCTCAACAACGCAGTTACTGGGAAAGTCCAGCTAACCATGGACACATGGAGAAGTGCATGTGGGCAGTATCGGTACATCTCGCTGATGGCACACTGGGTTAATATAGTAGAAGCCATGACCCAATCGGACCTTGGAACGGAACACGTCCTCCAGATGCAAAGGATTGAGAGTCCTGGATCAATAAGGGTTGCCCCCACATTCTGCAGTTCCTGCACCTCCTCCTCTTCAGCCTCCTTCTCCGAAATGACCGCATGAGTCACAAGTTAGAAGCACTGCTGCACTGCCTCGGCCAAGCGGCAACAGGCTGTGCTGAAGCTAATATAATTAGGTGACAAACTGCACAATGCTGAAGAGTTGTGGACAGCTCTGAAAGAGCAGGCAGATCTGTGGCTGACCCTACAGCCAGGCATGGTCGTGTGTGACAATGGCCAGAACCTGGTGGCAGCTCTGAAGCGAGGCGAGCTCACACAGCTACCATGCCTGGCCTATGTGCTTAACCTCGTGGTTCAGTGGTTTCTCAAAACCTACCCAAATCTCCCCGATCTGCTTGTCAAAGTACGCCGCATGTGATCCCATTTTAGAAAGTCAGCTACAGCTTCCGCCGCTCTTGTCATGCTTCAGTAGCGTTTGCAGATTCCAGCTCACCAACTGGTGTGTGATGTCCCCACGCGTTGGAACTCTACATTGCAGATGTTGGGAAAGATTTGTGAGCAGAAGAGGGCAGTTGTTGACTACCAGCATCAACAAGGATATCAGTATTCAGGTCAGAGTCCACACATAAGACCTCAGGAGTGGACATGGATGTCAAACATCTGTACCATCCTCCAAAACTTTGAGGACTCCACCAAGATAGTGAGCGGCGATGACGCCATAATTAGCGTCACCATCCCGCTTCTCTGTCTTCTGAAACGCTCTCTGCTCATAATTAAATAGGATGCATTGCTGGGGGAGCATGATGAGATGGAGCAAGGAACCATACAGGGTGATTCCACACAGCCCAGCCTAATTTCATCCCAACGTGGATTGGGTGACAATGAGGAAGAACATTTGCTATAGACAGTACTACCTGCACAACTGTCATATCGTCTGTTCAGCGTGGATGGTCTGAGGACAGGGAGGAGGAGGAGGATGAGGATGGTAAGGACGACATGCTCAGTCGTCCTCCTGGTTAGGACACGGAAGTCTTCCCTGTTGGCTGTCTGGCACACATGGCTGAGTTTATATTACGCTGCCTTTCCCATGACCCTCGCATTGTCCAAGTTTTGGGTGACAGTCATTACTGGTTGGTGACACTTATACACCCACTCTACAAGGAGAACTTTCTGTCTCTTATTCCCGCACCGCACAGGCCTAATGAAAAGGGGCAGTACCAGAAGACGCTTGTTGCAGAATTATTAAAAAAATTCCCATCTGAAAATGCTGGCAGCACAGCTCACAGTTTGTTGGACAACCAAAGAGTACAGGCGAGAGAGACACAAATCCAATCCAGCAGAGGCAGGGGAACACTGTCAAAGTTCTGGGACAGTTTTCTCAGAACCTCACATTTCACAGGCCCTGATGCGTGGGGTACTCTCACAAGAAGGGAAAAGTTTCAGAAGATGCTGAGGGAGTACCTTGCCGACCGTACCAAAATCCTCCGTGATTCCTCTGTGCCTTATAATTATTTGGTATCCAAGCTAGAAACGTGGCATGAACTCGCTTTCTACATCTTGAATGTCCTGGCCTGCCCTGCCGCTTGCCTTTTGTCAGAGCGTGTTTTTAGTGTCGCTGGTGGAATTATAACCGATAGGCGCATCCACCTGTCAACTGAAAATGCTGACAGGCTGACTTTTATAAAAATGAACAAAGGCTGGATTGGGCCTCCTCCTTCTCCTCATCTTCTCTTGCAAGGGGCATTGGAGTGCCTACAATTTTTTGGCAGCCGTTGCATTCACTGAATAGGCAAACAGTATGGGAGACCCACTGTCCAATAATGGGAAAAAATTTTCAGGAGGCCCTCCTCTACGTCTCTTGCAAAGGACATTGGAGTGCCTCCAAATTTTCGACAGCCATTGCATTCACTGCATAGGCAAACAGTATGGGAGACCCATTTTCTAATAATGGAAACATTTTTTTTCAGGAGGCCCTCCTCTATGTCTCTTGCAAGGGGCATTGGAGTTACAGTAACAAATGAACAATGATAGACTGGTACAGAGGGAAGAGGACCCTGTCCTTGGGGGATTACATTCTACAGGATGATGGGGAAGGAGACAGTAGGTGGGGGGTTGCAGCCGGTTCGGTGTTGGTGCGGCGCATGTCCAGTCTTGGTAAGGCAGCAGCTCCAGTGGTGTTAAGGAGGCAGCGTGGTCATGGCAGCCTGTAGGCTTTCTTGAAGAGATGGGTATTCATGTTCCGTCTGAAGGATCCGAGTGTGGTAGATAGTCGGACATGATGGAACACAGATTTCCAGAGGATTGGGGATATTCAGGAGAAGTCTTGGAGGCGATTGGGTGAGGAATGAATAAGTGTGGAGGAGAGAAGGAGGTCTTGGGAGGGCCAGAGATTACATGAGGGAAAATATTATGAGATTAGTTCAGAGATTTACGGAGGAGAATGGTTATGGATGGCTTTGTAGGTCAGTGTTAGTAGTTTTAATTGGATATGCTGGGGAAATGGGAGCCAGTGATGGGATTTTCCGAGGGGAGAAGCAGAGGAGTAATGAGGAAAGAGATGAATTAGTCGGGCAGCAGAGTTAAGAACTAATGTTGAGCAAGCATGCTCGACACTGCTCGGTACTCGCCCGAGCATCTCACTACTTGGGATGTTCGGCGAGCACCGAGCATTTTCGGGTTACTCGGGCGCGAGCTTGGGTCTCCCCCCTGCATGTTTGGTGCTCTTTACAGAGCCAATGAACATGCAGGGATTGCCAGCCTGTCACTGTAATGCTGCAACCATGTTGGTTGTGGGCATTACAATGATTGGCTGGCCGCACAACGTCACCTCGAGTATTTAAAACTGGGCGCCGCCATCTTGGACACAGTCGCTCCAGATCAGACAGTGTAGGGAGAGTGCTGCTGAACTAGGGAGAGATTTATACTGCGACATAGGTAGTGTAGGGTATCTAAAGCCTGCAAAATTAAGCAAACAGTCCTTCTGAGGACTAATATCCATCCCAGATATCAGGCAGGCAGGCAGGCAAGCTGTATAGGAGACGCAGTGGTTATACAAAAAAACACTGCATTACAGTCCTGTGTGCTACCGCTGCTCAAATTGCTAGACTTAGCCCCAGGTCTCAGGGTCCGGGAAAAATGCTTTTTTTTCATCTAAATCTTTTTTTTTTCATCTCAGTCAGACTGTACAAACACTCGTCTTATTAACCTTTTGGTATTCCCCCCCCCCCCCAAAAAAAAAAAATTGAGTGTGTCTGTGAGTGTTCAGACACAAATATATCTGTTTAAAGGAGTCTGGTTTCAGCCAGATAACTAGAACTGTGGTTTTGCAGTTCCACGGTTCAAATCTCTGTATTATACACTTTTTTGCCTTTTTTCCATTAAAAAAAAACAGTTTTAGTGTCTCGCTGACTGTACAGACACAAATATATCTATTTAAAAAAGTCTGGTATATGCCAGGAAATTAGAACTGTGGTTTTCCTCTTCCACGGTTCAAATCTGGGTGTAATCCACCTTTTTGCCTTTTTTGCATAAAAAGAAACAGTTTCAGTGTCTCGCTGACTGTTCAGACACAAATATATCTGTTTAAAAGATTCTTGTGTAGGCCAGAGAACTAGAACTGTGGTTTTCCTCTTCCACGGTTCAAATCTGGGTGTAATCCACCTTTTTGCATAAAAAAAAACAGTTTGAGTGTCTCGCTGACTGTTCAGACACAAATATATCTGTTTAAAAGATTCTGGTGTAGGCCAGAGAACTAGAATTGTGGTTTTCCTCTTCCACAGTTCAAATCTGGGTGTAATCCACCTTTTTGCCTTTTTTACATTAAAAAAACAGTTTCAGTGTCTCGCTGACTGTTCAGACACAAATATATCTGTTTAAAAGATTCTGGTGTAGGCCAGAGAAATAGAACTGTGGTTTTCCTGTTCCACGGTTCAAATCTGGGTGTAATCCACCTTTTTGCATAAAAAAAACAGTTTGAGTGTCTCGCTGACTGTTCAGACACAAATATAAGATAAGATAAGATAAGATAAGATATACTTTATTTATCCCGGAGGAAATTGCGGTATCACAGCAGCAGAACACAGATCTCGAACATGACACATATGATAACATAACATTTGGAATACTTTAGACATTGCTTTTCAGACATTTGTTAAACACCCCCATAGCTGTTGGAACAAACGATCTCCTGTATTTTTCCTTTTTACACCTTAGTTGTATTAGGCGATTGCTGAATGTGCTCTTCTGTTTCGCAAACAGTTCATAAAGCGGGTGTGTGTTGTTGCCCATTATAGCTCTGCACTTCTTCTTAATCCTATCCTCTACCACCTCTTCAAAAGTCCCAAGCTGTAGGCCCACCGTCGCGCTAGCCTTCTTTATAAGTTTGTTGAGCTTGTTGGCGTCAGCAACACGCACACTGTTACCCCAGCAAATTATTGCCGCAAAGGTGGCACTAGCCACAATGGATTGGTAGAACACCTCAAGCATTTTGCCACACACATTAAAAGACCTTAACTTCCTTAGGAAGTACAATCTACTCATCCCCTTCTTGTAGACCTTCTCCACGTGGCACTTCCAGTCTAGCTTGCTATCCAGGTAAACCCCCAAATATTTGAAACTGTCCACCATCTCCACATCCTGACCGTCAATGGTAACAGGTAGGCATACCTTCTTGCACCTTCCATAGCTCATCACCAACTCCCTGGTTTTCTTAACATTTAGTTCTAGATGGTTAGCCTGGCACCATACTACAAAGTCCGCAACCACCCTTCTATATTCCTCTTCATCCTGGTCCTTCCCAATACCGCCAACTATCACAGAGTCATCCGAGTACTTCTGGAGGTAACAACGGTCTGATTTATACTGAAAGTCAGCTGTGTACAATGTAAAGAGGAATGGCGACAGCACTGTTCCCTGCGGGGCTCCGACACTGCTCAGTACACTATCTGATGTAGCCGTCCCCCACCTAACAAACTGTGGCCTATCCGACAGGTAGTCAATTATCCAATTCACAAGTCCCTCATCCACCGCCATTTTAATCAACTTTCCACGCAGTAAGAGTGGCTGTAATGTGTTGAACGCACTAGAGAAATCAAAGAACAAAGCACGCACTGTGGTTCCATCATTGTCCAAAAAGGAATGTACTGTTTGTAGCAGAGACGCTACAGCATCGTCCACCCCCAGTCCCTGCCGGTACGCAAACTGAAGAGCATCAGTATGCGCCATCACCCTCGGACACAAGTGAGCAAGTACTATTCTCTCCAAGGACTTCATCGCATGCGATGTTAAGGCCACCGGTCTATAGTCCCCCGGGGAAGCCGGGAAGGTAGTCTTGGGAACCGGCACCAGGCAGGAAGTCTACCATAGCACTGGTACTCTCTTTGATTGTAAGCTCTGGTTAAAGAGATGCTGGAAGACAGTACACAACTCATTTGCACACACTCTGAGGACACGTGGACTGAGACCGTCAGGCCCTGCTGCTTTGGCAATGGCCAGCTTACTAAATTGGTCCCTCTCGTCATTTTTGGAGACCGAGAAATGATCTATTTCACCCCCTGTTAATTTAGCTAGTTGTTCCCCGGCCTCCTCCCCCTTCCCTGCTGCTACCGCACCTTTATTGCTGAATCTATTGAAGAACTCATTCATTTCATTAGCCATTCTAAGTCCACCACCCACCTGCTCCGACCTTGCCTTAAACCCAGTCACTAGCTTCATTCCAGCCCACACCTCTCTGGAGCTTTTTCGTGCAAATTGATTTTCTAATTTAACTCTGAATGCCTCACGGGCAATCTTAATTTTCCCCTTTAGGTCTCGCTGTATAATTTTCAATGCCTCCTTGTCCTTCCTTTTAAAAGCCAGTTTTTTCATGTTTAGTAAATGTTTCAACTCTTTTGTAATCCATGGCTTATTGTTTGCATAACACCGAATCTCTTGAACAGGTACTACAATGTCCATACAGAAGTTGATGTAATCAGTAACTCTGCCAGTAATCTCATTAACATCACAATTCTCTTTCATGGTACACAACACCTCCCAGTCTGTACAATCAAAGCAGTCTTGTAACGCCTCCTCTGCTGCTGGACACCACTTCCTTATCTTTTTAATTGTCACTGGTTGTTTGCGGATGTCTGGTTGGTAAGCAGGAGACAATAGTATGAGGTTGTGGTCAGATTTCCCCAGGGGGGGTAATGCAGCCGATGAATAAGCATTCTTAACATTAGCAAAGAGGAATGCTTATTCATCGGCTGCATTACCCCCCCTGGGTAAATATATCTGTTTAAAAGGTTCTGGTGTAGGCCAGAGAACTAGAACTGTGGTTTTCCTCTTCCACAGTTCAAATCTGGGTGTAATCCACCTTTTTGCATAAAAAAAAACAGTTTGAGTGTCTCGCTGACTGTTCAGACCCAAATATATCTGTTTAAAAGATTCTGGTGGAGGCCAGAGAACTAGAACTATGGTTTTCCTCTTCTACGGTTCAAATCTGGGTGTAATCCACCTTTTTGCCTTTTTTACATAAAAAAAACAGTTTCAGTGTCTTGCTGACTGTTCAGACGCAAATATATCTGTTTAAAAGATTCTGGTGTAGGCCAGAGAAATAGAACTGTGGTTTTCCTCTTCCACAGTTCAAATCTCCTTTTTATTACCCTTTTGCCATTGATAGTGCGAGTGCAAGCTATTTTACTTCAATAACAATGGGCAAGGGGCGTGGCAAGGGATGTGGAACTGGACGTTTTGGTGATGATGCGTGCAGAGGATGGGGCCGTGGCCAAGGTGAAAATGTGCCACAACCAACAGCCACATCTTATCGCTCCCAGTTCTTGACCGAATTACTAGGGAAGCACACAACAACACAACTATTGCGAACTGATCAGTATGAACAGCTTATTAATTGGATAGCAGATAATACTTTCAGTCACCTGGGCACCACCACCTCCAGTCTGTCTTCCACACGGTCAAGTGTTAGTAGCCGTGAGTCTCGACTGGCTGGAGTGGGGGGAGGGAACACTGAGGAAGGGGAACCCTGTAGTGCAGGAGCAGGGAGGAAGCAGTTCCTGGGTGCATTGAGAAGGGAGTATAAAAGGTGGGCACCATCTTAGTTCAGTGCAGAGAAGTCTGAGCAGAAGTGGCAGGGAGCAGGGGCTCTGCATGAGCTCTGCTCCGGAGGCGGGCCTAGTAACAGAGGCCCAGGCCTGGAAGAGGGAGAAGGAAGGAAGAGGAGCGGAGAAGGCTCCAGGAACGAGGAATGAAGGGATCCCAGGGGTGCGGACGGGCGAGTCGCCACCGCACGCCCGAATCCACCTGCGTGGAGGGGTCAGGCCAAAGGGGGAGACCGGTCCCCGAAACTAGTGGAGGCAGGAAACGACCCTCAGCTAGAAACCGGAGGCTGTGACATTTTATGTGGCGCAGCCCCTCGCTACACCCGCTAGGCAGGCACCACATAGGGTCAGGGAAACTGGCGCCAAGTTTACCAAGAGGAGGCCCGAGGCAGCCGGACAGAAGGGTTGGTAAGAAAGGCCAGACAAAGGACACACAAAGGGGGTCCTGTGAAGCGCTCCAAAGTTATCTGGGAGTTGTCTGAGCCCCTCACCTGGTGAGCACAGTACGACGTGGGCAGCCGTTACCTGCAGACGTGGTCTGGATAATAAGTACTGTCAGTAAAGGCCCTGGACTGCATCACTGACTCCGTGTCGTTACTGCTGCTGCCCTGCACCATCACCCCCATCCTCCGCATACACTGCCCTGAGGCTATACTCCTCCCGTGGGGAGTTATGCTACGCTCTGCTGCACCTACAACACCAGCCTCAGCGGTCTGCCATGCTCTGTCTTCACTCTGACCGCAATCCACGGGTGGCGTAGTCGGACAGTTAAACATCAAAACCACATAAATAGTTCCGCCACTGGTTTGACCACCCTGAGCCACGGAACCGGGTCGCCGTCACGAAGACTACAACCACCAGCATCCACCAAAAAGGGTCCGGCTCCGGGTGTCCCAAGGCCCAGGGGGTGCATCAGAACATTTTCATCACCTTTCACAATCACCAATGGGACAAGGCAGGGATGTCCTCTGTCCCCTCTCTTATACATCCTAGTGACGGAGCACCTGCTCTCATCAATTCGCCATAACCCCAATATTAGGTGGATTGAGGTGGGAGGCACGGAGTACAAGTGCTCTCTATTTGCTGATGATGTCCTAGTATATATCACTCAATCACATATATCCATCCATGCTGTTATGGCTGAAATAGATCACTTTGTTACATGGTCAAATTTTAAAATCAATGCAGCGAAGTCTGAGGTCCTCGATGTCTCCCTCCCCAAATCCATATAGGATTCCATCCAGTCCAACTTTCCCTTTGCCTGGCCCTCACAGGGTATTAAATACTTAGGAATTCCTATTCATAGAGACCTCTCCCAACTATGTTATCTTAATTTTGGGCCCTTTATTGAACAATTCCATACAGACCACGGTTGGCAAGTTAGAACTGTAAGATTCACTACGTGAACCACTGGTGTTTTTTGGAAAAGCACATGTACACTGTGTTCCAAATTATTATGCAAAAAGTGTTTAGGAGTGATAAGGGAAGAATTTGTTTGTTTGTCAGTTAAACTGATTGATGGTGATGTGTGTCAGGGCTCTTTATATCACTGTAAGCAATTGCAGACACCTGTGCTAATTAGTTTGGCAGGTGTGTCCAATGAAAGACAAGAATACTTAAGAAGGCCGTCTCACATTATTAAGCAGCCTACATTTTCTGCCAAAATGGGAAAGAAAAAGGATGTGTCGGCTGCTGAGCAGCAACAAATTGTGGAGTGTTTAGGTCAAGGCATGACTACAATCAACATTGTGCGATGATCAGGATGAAGTGTCTTGGCAATCAAGAAGTATGTAGCTGATTCACAGTACACACGTGTGCGTGCTGATAAGGGCAAATTGAGGACTCTTTCCTACAGGCAATTACGTCAGGTTGAAAGAGCAGCGGCAAAAAAGCCTTGTCATAGCAGCAGACAAGTTTTTGAAGCTGCTGGTGCCTCCAACGTCCCCCGAACAACAGGATGCAGGGTCCTTCAGAGGTTTGCAGCTGTGCATACGCCATCCTGTCGACCTCCTCTATCCACTTCACACAAGCAGAAACGGCTCCAGTGGGCCAAACATTACATGAAGACTGATTTCAAAACTGTTTTGTTCACGGATGAGTGCCGTGCAGCACTCGATGGTCCAGATGGATGGAGTGGAGGATGGCTGGTTGATGGACACCCCACGCAAACACGGCTACAGCGCCAACAAGGAGGAGGTGGAGTAATGTTTTGGGCTGGAATCATGGGGAGAGAGATTGTCGGCCCCTTTAGGATCCCTGAAGGCGCTAAAGATGAACTCCATAATGTATGTGGATTTTCTCAAACAGCACTTCCTGCCATGGTTCAAGAAGAAGAACCGTGTATTTCACAGCAAGATCATTTATTTGCATGATAATGCACCATCTCATGCTGCACATAAAACATCTGCATCTCTGGCTGATATGGGCATAAAAGGGGACAAACTTATGGTGTGACCCCCATGCTCCCCTGACCTCTACCCCATTCAGAACCTCTGGAGCATCATCAAAAGGAGTGTCTATGATGGCGGGAGGCAGTTCACATCTAAGCAACAGCTCTGGGAGGGTATTCTGTCCTCATGCAAAACAATTGAAGCAGAAACCATCCAAAACCTGACAAATTCAATGGACGAGAGAGTTCAGAAGCTCCTTTCGAACAAAGGGTCCTATGTGAAAATGTAACATCACCTAGAATAAAGTTTTGAGTTGAAAACTGTTTGATTTCAGTTTCTAATAACCTGCTAATGCTTATAATTTCAAAAATGACCATTTTTTTGGTCTTTATTAAAATGAAAAGGTTGATCGAAAAGTTTGGGGGATCTAAGAGTGTGGCAACCCAGTAGTCATGATTACTTCGAATTCTGACAATATGAGGGTGATGTTGCAGGTAGTGCAGCAAGAAGGCACTTATGTGTCTTGCGCATCTCGGAGCCCCAAAATTATTTTCCGGGCTAGATGCAGCTAAAAATTATTATTAATTTTAAATCTGGTGGAGCTTAGTATAGATGGCCTAATAGGATCAGTGCTGCACACTGCTACAAAGCCCAAATAATTTTCCAGTCAAGATACAGATAAACATGATTAGTAATTTTAAATCTGGTGGAGCTTATTATAGATGACTTAATAGAATCAGTGCTGCACACTGCTACAAAGCCCAAATTATTTTCCAGCCAAGATACAGATAAACATGATTAGAAATTTGAAAGCTTAAAACGGTTGGTAGGGTGATTTTAACCAATCATCAAGCTTTTACTCTCCCCAGGATGACAAAGGGGTAGAATAGTCGTTTCGGATACATGATTTGTTCATCTTTATGAACGTGAGTCTGTCTACATTATCAGTGGAGAGCCGCATGCGCTTATCTGTCAGCACACCACCAGCAGCGCTGAACACACGTTCAGACAGAATGCTGGCTGCGGGGCATGACAAGATCTCCAAGGCGTAAGTGGCTAGCTCCGGCCATTTATCCAGATTGGAAGCCCAAAAAGAGCAAGGGTCCAGTGACACAGTCATGGCTTCAATGTTTACTTGGAGATACTCCTGTACCATCGTCTCTAGGCGTTGACTATGTGTCAGACTTCTTGTCTCCTCTGGCCTTGCAAAGGATGGGCTAAAAAATTGGTGAAATGATTCTGCAAAATTGATGTTACCAGAAGATACTGTGGTTCTGTTACGGTTTGAGTGCTGAACACTTGACGGTCCCACGGTTGGCAAGTTGGAACTGTGAGATTCACTACGTGCACCACTGGTGTTTTGTGGAAAAGCACATGTAAGATTCTGCAACAGTCTCTGCTGATACTCCTGCATGCGTGCATCCTTTTCTATGGCAGGAATAATTTCTGCAAATTTACTTTTGTACCGGGGATCTAACAGTGTGGCAACCCAGTAGTCAGGATTATTTCTAATTCTCACAATTCGAGGGTCATGTTGCAGGTAGTGCAGCAAGAAGGCACTCATGTGTGTTGCGCATCCAGGAGCACCAAGTCCCTGTTGTGTTGGTGGCGAGGTAACAATCATGCTTCCTTTCTCTGTCCTCTCCCCCCAACCTCGCACAACAGAAATGTGATCAAGGTCTCCCTCATCTGATGAGTCTTCCATCAGTTCGTCTTCCACTTCTTCCTGGGCTCCTGCACCTTCCTCACTAGTTTGGCTGCTACCATGCGCCCTGGTAAAACCATCTCCCCCACCCTCACATGCCTGCCGCCTTGGTGCTGCCGACCGTCTGGACCTTGCAGATGTTAGCCCTTCCGCATACAACTCCTCCTCCTCTACTTCCTCCACCTCCTCTTGTGCCACTACCTGACTCCGAAATCTGTTTAACATGTGCTCCAGCATGTAAATCACCGGAATAGTCATGCTGATAATGGCATCGTCAGCACTAAACATCTTCGTCGCCATTTCAAAACTGTGCAGAAGGGTGCATAGGTCCCTGATCTGAGACCACTCCTCCAGCGTGATTTGCCCCACCTCTGGATCTCGTTGGCCCAGGCTATACGTCAGAACGTATTGCACCAGGGCTTGTCGGTACTGCCACAGTCGCTGCAACATGTGCAGAGTTTAATTCCACCGGGTAGGCACATCGCATTTTAGCCGGTGAAGTGGCAGGCCCAACGACTTCTGTAGAGATGTAAGTCGCTGAGCTGCGGGATGCGAATGGCGGAAGTGAGCACACAGCGACCGTGCCCTCTGCAGAAGGCCATCTAGTCTGGGATAGTAGGCTAAAAATTGCTGGACAACCAGGTTCAACACATGAGCCATACAAGGCACGTGTGTGACATTGCCCCGACGAAGGGCCGCACCCAGGTTTGCAGCATTGTCGCACACGGCCTTCCCTGGTTTCAGGTCCAGTGGAGACAACCATTCATGAAATTGGTTCTCCAGAGCTGACCACAACTCCTCAGCTGTGTGACTCACATTTCCCAGACATTTCAAAGTAAAAACCGCCTGATGACATTGAGCCCTACTGCCAGCATAGTAAGGAGGTGTGCAGGATCCCTTCTGCGCAGTTAGAAAGCTTGTGGCATGACCAGACAGGCTTTGGGTGCAGGTGGAAGACCGAGAGGAGGTTGAGGAGGCAGAAGCAGTGGAGGAACTTTGACATAAAGAGGATTGACGCACAACTCGTGGGGACGGCAAGACTTGGACAGCAGCCCCTTGTCCTGCTGTCACCATAATTACCCAGTGCCCAGTCAGCGACATGTAACGCCCCTGTCCATGCCTACTCGTCCAAGTGTCTGTGGTGAAATGCACCCTGTCACACACAGAGTTTCTCAAAGAAGCGGTGATGTTGTGTGCGACATGCTGGTGGAGCGCAGGCACACCTTTCTTTGAGAAGTAGTGCCGACTGGGCATCTGGTACTGGGGCACTGCGACGGACATAAGGTCTCGAAAATCCTCTGTGTCCACCAGGCGGAAAGGCAGCATTTCTGTAGCCAAGAGCTTGCAGATGGTGAAATTCAACCTCTTAGCTTTCTCATGGCTAGGAGGAAATGGTCTTTTACTTGTCCACATCTGAGGGACCGAGGGCTGGCTATTGTGCTTAGACGGGGTTGATAAGGGTGTCCCCGGCAAACTGCCGGTCTGTGAGGAAGATGCAGGCGGACATGTTAGGTTGCCTTGATCCAAAGGTGGTGCTATCGATGTCGGACAGCGCTCAACACCAACTGGTGTTACCACCTCCAAAGAAAATGATGACCTGCCAATCACGCTGGCTGTTGCGGGTAAAGAGGTGGCAGGTCTGCGCCCCAAAACAGGTGTGACTGCTGTCCCCCCAGTCACAGAGGATGAAGAGGCCGCGGATGCACAAGATATGGCAGACGGTGGTTGGCCCGGCCGGCTAGGCCGCATTGTAGCACACTGAGCTTCCCACTGCAACTTATGCTTCATGTCCATGTGCCGGTTCATGCATGAAGTACTCAAACTATGTATTTTTTGGCCTCTACTTAGCTTTTGCTGACAAATGTTACAGATAACATGAGTTGGGTCATCTTTATCGATCTGAAAAAATGCCCAGGCTATGCAAGGCTTAGCACCCATGCGACCTGAAGAGCCACCACGACTTGTGGTGAGAGGCAGAGTTGTGTTTGAGGATGCAGCTGTTGACGTGCTTCCAGTACTACGTCTCTGTCCAGGAAGGCGCAACCTGACCTCGTCGTCACTAGCATCTTCCTCCACCTCCTCTGCTGACCTCATCTCTTGGCTGACTGTGGGTTGACAGTAAGTGGGATCTCCAACCTCATCATCATCACCCTGTGCGTTATCACACCCGTCGTCCTCAGAGCCAACCTGTTCCTGCTCTGACAAAAAACTAAAGTTGTCGCTCCAATCAGGTATTTGAGTCTCATCATCGTCTTCCTCATTGTCTCCACCAACTGGAGTTACAGTTTGGGAATGAGGGTCTACATTATGGTCAGAACCTTCTGCGTCTGGTCCTGGATCCGACTCATAAAGATTCTGGGCATCAGTGCAGATCATTTCCTCGTCTGGATTCACAGAAGTGCTGGAGTCGCCCTCTGATTCCTAGGCTATAGTATGAGTAAACAGCTCTGCAGACTCAACCATCTGTTCTACGTCATACTCAGACGGGCAGCTGGAGATTTGGGAGCTGTGAGGAAGCAAGTGCGATTGGGGTGACACCTTTGAGGACTGGAGTATTTGTGATGTTGAAGTTGATGTGGAGGAGAGCCCACTTAAAGGAGCACTTGATATCCATTGAAGCACCTGCTGTTTTTGTGCCTCATCTGGAATTTGTAGCGATTGGCGTGGCCGTAAGAAAGGGATCTTATCACATTGTCCGCTAAAAGAAGTAGACATTTTAGTTTGGCTGGAAGATGGTCTTTCTTCTGCAGATGTTACTGTTGCTTTAACACCTACCCCACGGACACAACCTTTTTTCCCCTTCCCAACACGCCTATTCCCCTTTCCACCAGCAGCAGGCCTTTTTCCACTCATTTTGGTGGTTAACTAATTCACAACTCTGGAGTTGTTTGCACAAAAAAACAATGGATGGGAACCGAGCAGAGTTGAGTGGCCAAACTGTGGTATTAGGCCAAAACTATTGGCTGGGTTAGATGCAGAAAAAAATTATATTCAATTTGCAACCTGATGGAGGTCAGTATAGATGGACTAATAGAACAAGTCCCACACACAGCTAGAAGCCCAAATATTTTTTCAGAGGTAGATGCAGAAAAAAATTGTATTCAGTTTGCAACCTGATGGAGGTCAGTATAGATGGACTAATAGAACAAGTCCTACACACAGCTAGAAGCCCAAATATTTTTTCAGAGGTAGATGCAGAAAAAAAATATATTCAGTTTGCAACCTGATGGAGGTCAGTATAGATGGACTAATAGAACAAGTCCCACACACAGCTAGAAGGCCAAATATTTTTTCAGAGGTAGATGCAGATAAAAATTGTATTCAGTTTGCAACCTGATGGAGGTCAGTATAGATGGACTAATAGAGAAAGTCCCACACACTGCTAGAAGGCCAAATATTTTTTCAGAGCTAGATGCAGATATAAATTATTTTTAATTTGCAACCTGATGGAGGTCAGTATAGATGGACTAATAGAGAAAGTCCCACACACTGCTAGAAGGCCAAATATTTTTTCAGAGCTAGATGCAGAAAAAAATTATATTCAGTTTGCAACCTGATGGAGGTCAGTATAGATGGACTAATAGAACAAGTCCCACACACAGCTAGAAGGCCAAATATTTTTTCAGAGGTAGATGCAGATAAAAATTATTTTTAATTTGCAGCCTGATGGAGGTCAGTATAGATGGACTAATAGAGAAAGTCCCACACACTGCTAGAAGGCCAAATATTTTTTCAGAGCTAGATGCAGACAAAAAATTATTTTGAATTTGCAACCTGATGGAGGTCAGTATAGATGGACTAATAGAGAAAGTCCCACACACTGCTAGAAGGCCAAATATTTTTTCAGAGCTAGATGCAGACAAAAAATTATTTTTAATATGCAACCTGATGGAGGTCAGTATAGATGGACTAATAGAGAAAGTCCCACACACTGCTAGAAGGCCAAATATTTTTTCAGAGCTAGATGCAGATAAAAATTATTTTTAATTTGCAACCTGATGGAGGTCAGTATAGATGGACTAATAGAGAAAGTCCCTCACACTGCTAGAAGGCCAAATATTTTTTCAGAGCTAGACGCAGAAAAAAATTATATTCAGTTTGCAACCTGATGGAGGTCAGTATAGATGGACTAATAGAACAAGTCCCACACACAGCTAGAAGCCCAAATATTTTTTCAGAGGTAGATGCAGAAAAAAATTATATTCAGTTTGCAACCTGATGGAGGTCTGTATAGATGGATTAATAGAACAAGTCCCACACACAGCTAGAAGCCCAAATATTTTTTCAGAGGTAGATGCAGAAAAAAATTATATTCATTTTGCAACCTGATGGAGGTCTGTATAAATGGATTAATAGAACAAGTCCCACACACAGCTAGAAGCCCAATATTTTTTCAGAGTTAGATGCAGAAAAAAATTATATTCAGTTTGCAACCTGATGGAGGTCTGTATAGATGGATTAATAGAACAAGTCCCACACACAGCTAGAAGCCCAAATATTTTTTCAGAGGTAGATGCAGAAAAAAATTATATTCAGTTTGCAACCTGATGGAGGTCAGTATAGATGGACTAATAGAACAAGTCCCACACACAGCTAGAAGGCCAAATATTTTTTCAGAGGTAGATGCAGATAAAAATTATTTTTAATTTGCAGCCTGATGGAGGTCAATATAGATGGACTAATAGAATGATGCTATGCCCAAAAGATTTTACTTCACTAGGTGCAGTAAAAAAATTGGTATTCTATACACAGGTGGTATATCTTGCAACACAGATAGGCTACTCCACTGACTAACACATTCTGCAATAGGTCAAAAAGGATTAGCTTTGCTAGATTCAGCCAAATGCTGTGAAAAAAACTTGCACAGCACTGGCACAGACCTGCCTGGCAAAAACTGATAGGAACTGATGTAACCTAGTCCTGAAAAGGACTGCAATTACAATTAGTCTTTACTCCCACAATCTATCTATTTAAGAGCACAGACCTGCCTGATAAAAGTCGTAGGAAATGCTGTAACCTAGTCCTTAAAAGGACTGCAATCACAACTATTCCCTACTCCCAAGCTATCTGTAAATTTGTGCGAAAATTGGCTTAAAATTAACAAGGTATAGCGCACACAGCAACAGCGGTGCCGTCTAACACGCAGCTGCAGCAGTGAGAAAATGGTGGCGACGGGGAAAATGGCTTGGTCTTATAGGGCAAGGACATGTGACATACACTGCCAATGACACATGCCCTTGCTTGTGTGAAAAAAAGCACTTCGCTCCGTGTGTGCGCTGCTGATAGGCTGACAGATTGCACCTCCCCACTGTAAATGCTGGGAAGAGAAAAAAAAATGGAGATCTTCATTATTCCTGCAGAGATCCATCCCCTGCCCCTCCCCCCACCCCGCTGTACACTCAAACTGCGCATTAACATTAATTTTCATCATTACTGAGAAAAAATCCAGTTATGATTTTGGTGCACGAACAGTTATCGAACATAACCTCGAACAGCCGAATT
Source organism: Phyllobates terribilis (assembly GCF_046119375.1). Lineage (NCBI taxonomy): Eukaryota > Metazoa > Chordata > Amphibia > Anura > Dendrobatidae > Phyllobates > Phyllobates terribilis. The sequence goes on along the minus strand of NW_027362763.1, from coordinate 371,055,806 downwards.
TTTCTCAAATCGTTCGTGTTCGCCGAACGGCTCGAACACCGCCCAAAACAGCTCGAATTTGAGATTGGCGAACAGTTCGAGTCGAACAACGCTCATCTCTATTCCTGACACTATTATACAATATTTCAATGTAAAATATATCAGCCTGGATACACAGATAGCCTGCTTTCAGCCTTGATCCCAGAGTGCACTTTTGATATACCATTGGAATATTTTCCTTTAGTCAACATTAAACTTAAATCCAAGAAAAAGAATTCAGAGTTCTTTCATATGGATGGGGTGGATTAAAAACACTAGTTATTCAATATAGATGGTCCAAAACATTTTAAAATAATTAAAATATCGTAAAACATCAAATTAATTTTAAAGAAGGAATGTTTTTTCAGCAATTTTATACTACTATAAAGTTTCAATACCATAGAATATATAGACTCAAAGGCTGATATTGGATGGCCTAGTACTAGGACCATCCAAGATATATTTTACTGAGATTGTACACTATTAAAAACATTTCTAAAATGGGTGATGGCAGTACAAAAATAAAAACATAGTCATTTGCTTGACGTTGCTTCTCCTCGGTGAAGCTGTTGGTATCCCCCACTGGTGTCAGGTGACCTGTGTAGCCTATCAATGCCCCTGATTGGCTTCAGTGGTCTCATTTCATCTGAGCCAGAAGAAAGTCTCTTGGCTATTCTAGTTTAGTTGGATCAGGCCATCTAAGCCAGGAGACTATTTCTTCTTTCTCATATTGAACAAGGCCACTGTAGTCAATCAGGATCACTGAGAGGCTACATCATCCACCTTACAACCTCCACCGTAAAAGAAAGTCAGGAGAGACTGGTTCAAGTTTGGAGAAGTATCAACAGTCCCATTTTTTTTATTAGTCGACAACCTTTTTAATTTACAGTAAAAGTGTTGTCTAGCAGTATTTTTATTTCCTGCATGAATTGATGAAAAATAATGAACAAAAGTATACTCCTCTTCCAGAACCCTGCGGATCCAGCACAGTCTGCTCCTGAAGTCTACCCCAGCTCCGGCAATGGTTTTTACCCTGTACGGAAGTCACAGCACTGCTAAAGCCTGTAATTGGCTGTAGTTGTTAGGTGCGTGAAAGAATGTATCATCAGAGAAACATCTGATGATTCACTCTTCTAATCATCAGACCACTGCAACAAAGTATGGGCTGCAGTGGCGCTGCGACTTCCAACCGGGTAGACACGGCTTCCAGAGCAAACCTCTAGAGCAGGGGTCTCAAACATGTGGCACTAGGGCCGCATGCAGCCCCTGAGGCTGTTTAATGCGACCCGCAGGCACTGGAGCCCCCCGTGGACCAGGATGAGCACATTACTACACGAGGTGGACCAGGAAGGGCACATTGCTACAAGATGTGGACCAGGGTGAGCACATTACTACAAGATGGGGATAATATTACAAGATGAGGACCAGGATGGGGACACTGCTACAAGATGGGGGCATTATTACAAGATGAGGACCAGGATGCGGACACTCCTACAAGATGGGATATTACTATAAGATGTTGGTAAGAATTACTATATGGTGCTAATTGTAAGAAAAAAAATCACTGTATGCAGCCAATTAAGGGATACAAAAAGGAAATAAAAATGTAAAAAAAAAAGGTCAAAATAAAGTATGAAAATTTGATTTGGACACTAAAAATGCTGTGTTATGTATAGTACAGACCAAAAGTTTGGACACACCTTCTCATTTAAAGATTTTTCTGTATTTTCATGACTTTGAAAATTGTACATTCACACTGAAGGCATCAAAACTATAAATTAACACATGTGGAATTATATACTTAACAAAAAAGTGTGAAACAATGGAAAATATGTCTTATATTCTAGGTTCTTCAAAGTAGTCACCTTTTGCTTTGATGACTGCTTTGCATACTCTTGGCATTCTCTTGATGAGCTTCAAGAGGTAGTCACCAGAAATGGTCTTCCAACAATCTTGAAGGAGTTCCCAGAGATGCTTAGCACTTGTTGGCCCTTTTGCCTTCACTCTGCGGTCCAGCTCACCCCAAACCATCTCGATTGGGTTCAGGTCTAGTGACTGTGGAGGCCAGGTCATCTGGCGTAGCACCCCATCACTCTCCTTCTTGGTCAAATAGCCCTTACACAGCCTGGAGGTTGGCTTGGGGTCATTGTCCTGTTGAAAAATAAATGATGGTCCAACTAAACGCAAACCGGATGGAATAGCATGCCGCTGCAAGATGCTGTGGTAGCCATGCTGGTTTAGTATGCCTTCAATTTTGAATAAATCCCCAACAGTGTCACCAGCAAAGCACCCCCACACCATCACAACTCCTCCTGCATGCTTCACGGTGGGAACCAGGCATGTAGAGTCCATCTGTTCACCTTTCCTGCGTCACACAAAGACACGGTGGTTGGAACCAAAGATCTCAAATTTGGACTCATCAGACCAAAGCACAGATTTCCACTGGTCTAATGTCCATTCCTTGTGCTCTTTAGCCCAAGAAAGTCTCTTCTGCTTGTTGCCTGTCCTTAGCAGTGGTTTTCTAGCAGCTATTTTACCATGAAGGCCTGCTGCACAAAGTCTCCTCTTTACAGTTGTTGTAGAGATGTGTCTGCTGCTAGAACTCTGTGTGGCATTGACCTGGTCTCTAATCTGAGCTGCTGTTAACCTGCGATTTCTGAGGCTGGTGACTTGGATAAACTTATCCTCAGAAGCAGAGATGACTCTTGGTCTTCCTTTCCTGGGGCGGTCCTCATGTGAGCCAGTTTCTTTGTAGCGCTTGATGGTTTTTGCAACTGCACTTGGGGACACATTCAAAGTTTCCCCAATTTTTCGGACTGACTGACCTTCATTTCTTAAAGTAATGATGGCCACTCGTTTTTCTTTACTTAGCTGCTTTTTTCTTGCCATAATACAAATTCTAACAGTCTATTCAGTAGGACTATCAGCTGTGTATCCACCTGACTTCTGCACAACACAACTGATGGTCCCAACCCCATTTATAAGGCAAGAAATCCCACTTATTAAACCTGACAGGGCACACCTGTGAAGTGAAAACCATTTCCGGTGTCTACCTCTTGAAGCTCACCAAGAGAATGCCAAGAGTGTGCAAAGCAGTCATCAAATCAAAAGGTGGCTACTTTGAAGAACCTAGAATATAAGACATATTTTCAGTTGTTTCACACTTTTTTGTTAAGTATATAATTCCACATGTGTTAATTCATAGTTTTGATGCCTTCAGTGTGAATGTGCAATTTTCAAAGTCATGAAAATACAGAAAAATCTTTAAATGAGAAGGTGTTTCCAAACTTTTGGCCTGTACTGTATAAACTAAAGTAAACACGAATTGTTATCACTGCACCCATAATGACCCAACCTATACAACAGTATCATAGCCCATACGATGAATGCCATTTAAGAGAAGAAAATAAAAAATAAAAGCATTAAATAAAAATGTTCAAAAAAACAATCAAAAGGTCTATAGAAAAAAACAATATGGTATCACTAAAAATTGTATTTCATCCTGCAAAGAATGTGGCCCTTCAAATTCACATTTTTCCTATGTGGGGCCGAGTTTGAGATCCCTGCTCTAGAGCATGCTTTTCTGGATCCATGCAGACCCTGGAAGGTGAGTATATCTTGGTTTATTATTTTTAAGCCAAGCCTAAAAAATATATTTTTACAACCCCTTCAATTATAGTTTGCAGTATATAAAGATCCTTAATGTAAAATAATATGCTGCATTGATTTAAAAATCGCTCAATGCTGCATTTGTCGATTTTCCATGCTTGTTTTTATTCTTATTTACAATGACCTAGATTTAAAATAAGATCTACCTAGCTCCAAAATTTTATTTACCTGCTTAATGTTGATCCGTAGATTCCCTGAAGTCTTCTACTGGCTTTTCCTGAAGCCAGTGCTAGTTTTGTCTCTCAGGGCTGCAGTTGTTGTCAAAGACTTATTTACTATGCAGCAATACTCCTTCATTTCTTATTGAACTTCCTCAAGTTTTACATCCTACTCGCTTTATCTAATGGTTTGGGAGCCTCCAAGCTCAGTGACTGTTTTTTTTTTAGATTTCTCTACATATCATTCTATCATAAATCAGTTATAAGGTAGGTTTTGAAAATCGTCTCGGTATGCAGCAAACATTATTATTTCTTCTCTTATGACTGCATCTCTGCTTTCTCATTCACGAAATTATCTATTTGTTTTAACTTAATCCTATGAGATTGCGAGTACACAGCGCATTCATATTCAGTGGTATCTGACCAAATGACACCATAGTGTTTTGACACAGGGGATGGTGACAGGGAGCCACGGGAGAAGACATCATGTAGCATTTATTATATTCATATGTACCACCCTTGCACTTTCTCACTTTGTCTATACACTTGTTTGACGACTGCTGTGATTTCCATTTGCTGTGGGGTTCCATTTCTTACACAGACACTAATCTCTGTAAAGTATTTAAACGTTAAATCAAAATGTATATACATTATTCCTAAGAAGCAGGGGTAGAATTTTATGCAACTGCACACACTGCTTTATACCGAATTTCCAGCTGGAATAGATGCTTCGGTCTTTTTAAATAAATCTACAGTATGTAAAATAGATCATGCTCAACAATGCTCTGAGAAATGATGAACATTGCCTAAGAAAAAGAGTAAAAAAATGAAATGATCTGACCCAGTGAACAAAGGAAGAACACTGTCAGCTTTTTCGGTGTAAATTATAGCCAACGCTTTATTTAAAATATTGTTAAACATTGTTTTTATCTCAAAGCAATAACCATCAGGGTAGTACTTTTGTTCTGTGCCGAAACTCAATACAAATACTGTTCTAACTGTTCCAGTAATGTTAATTGCATAAATGACTTCACATTTAACAATGTCACAATTGCTTTGTGCTTCGTGATTACATTCTATTTATTTCTTGCCAAATCATGATTCAGTTTTTTTTTTTTAGAGGCAAAGTTTATGTTATTTTTTTAAAGAATGTGTAATAAAGAATGCATGTATAAGGGAAACTAATGACTAAGCAATATAAGATTATTTCAGATCAAACAGCTAGCATCACTATTCCCATTTTAAAGCTATTTTGTACAAACTTTTAAATATCAGCTTAGTATTATAAAGATTTTATTTCAATCACCCAGTTCAGTTTTATTAGCATTATATATGGTTCTGTTATTCATATCAAACACTTCCCCTGTGTCACTTACATTTTGATGGAATTTATAATGAATCGCTGTATTTTTGCATTGGCTATTAATAATTTGTGTAAATATATAATGTGCCCTCCTTGAAAGTATGCACAGAGTATGAGGTGTAACAGGTTTGGACCCCCATAGGCTCATTGTGCACCCTCACATGATTCTTTTGAACCTGTTCTTAAAATAACACCTAATTTATAGATGCTAATTTAAAAGCTACAATGGCCTGGATCTGAGTTTACTCTGATCTCGGTCACTGAATCCCTTAGATGCCTAGATCAATGATTACAACATCTAAGTGGTTGAATTAAAGGAAGATGCTTCCTCTGTGACCTGATTAATATCACCTCTTGTGATTGTAGGGTGTCAATGGATTGTCATGGCAGTTGGGGACCATCAAAGGTGCACATATCTGCCATGTGTTGTTGCCCATTAAGCCATCCTTGACCCATTTACCCCCGGGCCATTTTCAATTTTTGCGTTTTCAATTTTTGCTCTCCTTCTCCCCAGAGCCATAACTTTTTTATTTTTGGGTAAATATGGCCATGTGAGGGCTTATTTTTTTGCGAGATAAGTTATACTTTTGAATGATTGTATGGGAGGAAAAGAAACTACATAATGGACTAGCACACCTCCAATATAGAAAATTATAAAGAAGTTTATTGGACCAAACAAAACATGATAAAAACATTTTAAAAAAGGGCCATATATTGGCCTACAAAGCTGTCTACTACATAACAAATATCAAAAATAATCAAACAATAATTAAATAGTGAGATAAGCCCCCCAATAGTATATGGATATAGTAGGTAGATAAAAAGTTATATCCAAGTAGTATGGTAACACATGAACAAGATTCCCTGATAAATCAGGGTAAACATGGAGTTACATGGATTTCATGAAAAATAACATATATACAAAGCAGTTGATTGCTGTTAATAAATAAAGAGACACATTTCATAACAACAATATGAATAAATAAATAAATTTAGGAAACATGTCTCATTATGTGAACCATCCTCAATAAGATGGCTTTCACAAAGAAAGGTAACTATAAACCCATATTTTAAGAGCAGTAAATCTTATAAGATGCAAAATGGACATCCCATCAAGGCAATGGGTCGTTACCTAAGGATCAACTGCAGCTGAATGGGGCCTGTGTGGCGTCAGGCAAAGGGCAGGACAAGACCCCACGCGTATATTGCAACATATAAGTCTCTGGCTATTGTTTTAATGGTCCTTTCATCCAGAGACTTATATCTTGCAACATATAAGGGGGTTTGCAGGATATCATACATCCTGGCTTCTACCCCCAAACAATGTCATCTCCACCTTGTCAACTTGGGCTACATGTTATGGGGATGCCCTTCCTCGCTCCATGTGTCCAACTGTGACAATGTGGAGCATCCAGTGATTTATACACATACCAGTTGTCAATAATGATGGGTTACTTTATATGCAGCCACAACGGGTATGTGCCCGGCTTTGTTTCTATGTGCGCGTTATTAGATTACTTTGACATAATCATTATTTACTTGCATTGCATCATGTGTGGTTGTCTTGGTAACGACTTCCTTGAATTACCATTATTGACTGTGCATTTCCTCTATCATCCGGGACCTTCTCTATTGACGCGACATTACCCACGTCACTTCCGGTTACGCATTTCCGGTCACATGATCTCTGGTTACGCCGGCGACGCGAGCACACGCTGCCATCGGTGATTGTTACAAACATATATAATGGACCAGACGAGCACAAGCATACTATTCCCCTGACGAAGCCGTACGTGATACGGCGATACGCGCGGGGTCTTGTCCTGCCTTTTGCCTGATGCCACACAGGCCCCATTCAGCTGCAGTTGATCCTTAGGTAACGACCCATTGCCTTGATGGGATGTCCATTTTGCATCTTATAAGATTTATTTCTCTTAAAATATGGGTTTATAGTTACCTTTCTTTGTGAAAGCCATCTTATTGAGGATGGTCTACATGATGGGACATGTTTCCTAAATTTATTTATTTATTCATATTGTTGTTATGAAATGTGTCTCTTTATTTATTAACTGCAATCAACTGCTTTGTATATATGTTATTTTTCATGAAATCCATGTAACTCCATGTTTACCCTGATTTATCAGGGAATCTTGTTCATGTGTTACCATACTACTTGGATATAACTTTTTATCTACCTACTATATCCATATACTATTGGGGGGCTTATCTCACTATTTAATTATTGTTTGATTATTTTTGATATTTGTTATGTGGTGGACAGTTTTGTAGGCCAATATATGGCCCTTTTTTAAAATGTTTTTATCATGTTTTGTTTGGTCCAATAAACTTCTTTATAATTTTCCATATTGGAGGTGTGTTAGTCCATTATGTAGTTTCTTTTCCTCCCATAAAATCATGTATCCCTTCCTCGACATGACATAGCACCCCCTTGTACATTTATACCAGCATTGGTTGTGCAACCCCGTCCCTTCTTTTTTCTTTTCGTATTATAAGTTATACTTTTGAATGACACCATTGGTTTACCATATCGTGTACTGGAAAATGAGAAAAAAATTCCAAGTGTGGTGAAACTGTAGCACTACTGGAAACCGGTGCCCAAGTAGGATCCAACACCATATGATTAGCAAAAAACACCTAACACTCAGACAGAGATAAATTGAAGTAGTATTTACAGTGGTGGCAAAAAATATTGGCACCCCTGCAATTCTGTCAGATAATACTCAGTTTCTTCCTGAAAATGATTGCAATCACAAATTCTTTGGTCTTATCATCTTCATTTAATTTGCTTGCAAGGAAAAAACACAAAAGAGAATGAAGCAAAAATCAAATCATTGATCATTTCACACAAAACTCCAAAAATGGGCCAGACAAAAGTATTGGCACCCTCAGCCTAATACTTGGTTGCACAACCTTTAGCCAAAATAACTGCGAATAACCGCTTCCGGTAACCATCAATGAGTTTCTTACAATGCTCTGCTGGAATTGTAGACCATTCTTCTTTGGCAAGCTGCTCCGGGTCCCTGATATTTGAAGGGTGCCTTCTCCAAACTGCCATTTTGAGATCTCTCCACAGGTGTTCTATGGGTTTCCAGTCTGGACTCATTGCTGGCCACCATAGAAGTCTCCAGTGCTTTCTCTCAAACCATTTTATAGTGCTTTTGGAAGTGTGTTTTGGGTCATTGTCCTGCTGGAATACCCATGACCTCTGAGGGAGACCCAGCTTTCTCACACTGGGCCCTACGTTATGCTGCAAAATTTATTGGTAGTCTTCAGACTTCATAATGCCATGCACACGGTCAATCAGTCCAGTGCCATAGGCAGCAAAGTAACCCCAAAACATCAGGGAACCTCCGCCATGTTTGACTGTAGGGACCGTGTTCTTTCCTTTGAATGCCTCTTTTTTTTCCTGTACACTCTATGTTGATGCTTTTTCCCAAAAAGCTCTACTTTTGTCTCATCTGACCAGAGAACATTCTTCCAAAACGTTTTAGGCTTTCTCAGGTAAGTTTTGGCAAACTCCAGCCTGGCTTTTTTATGTCTCGGGGTAAAAAGTGGGGTCTTCCTGGGTATCCTACCATACAGTCCCTTTTCATTCAAACGCCGACGGATAGTACGGGTTGACACTGTTGTACCCTTGGACTGCAGGGCAGCTTGAACTTGTTTGGATGTTAGTCGAGGTTCTTTATCCACCATCCGCACAATCTTGCGTTGAAATCTCTCGTCAATTTTTCTTTTCCGTCCACACCTAGGGAGGTTAGCCACAGTGCCATGGGCTTTAAACTTCTTGATGACACTGCGCACGGAAGACACAGGAACATTCAGGTCTTTGGAGATGGACTTGTAGCCTTGAGATTGCTCATGCTTCCTCACAATTTGGTTTCTCAAGTCCTCAGACAGTACTTTGGTCTTCTTTCTTTTCTCCATGCTCAATGTAGTACACACAAGGACACAGGACAGAGGTTGAGTCAACTTTAATCCATGTTAACTGGCTGCAAGTGTGATTTAGTTATTGCCAACACCTGTTAGGTGCCACAGGTAAGTTACAGGTGCTGTTAATTACACGAGTTAGAGAAGCATCACATGATTTTTCAAACAGTGCTAATACTTTTGTCCACCCCCTTTTTTAGGTTTGGTGTGGAATTATATCTAGTTTGGCTTTAGGACAATTCTTTTTGTGTTTTTTCATTAAAGACAAATTAAATTAAGATAACAATACCAAAGAATTTGTGATTGCAATCATTTTCAGGAAGAAACTGAGTATTACCTGACAGAATTGCAGGGGTGCCAATACTTTTGGCAACCACTGTAATGACAGTCCAATAATAGTACAAAAATAGACGCTTCAGTCCTCAAGACCTTCATCAGTGTACAGACTGCTCAAAGAGGGAGAAATAGAAAGGACACAGAATCCTTAATGGTCATTGATCCAGAGATGTAGGTGACGTTGTGTAAGGCTCCAAAATCAGCGGTGGATGCCGCGCTTGCCTCGCCGCCTTATACAACGTCACCTGCATCTCTAAATCAATGACCATTAAGGATTCTGTGTCCTTTCTATTTCTCCCTCTTTGAGCAGTCTATACACTGATGAAGGTCTTGATGACCGAAACGTCTGTTTTTGTACTATTATTGGACTGCCATTAAATACTACTTCAATTTATCTTCATCTGAGTGCAAAGTGTTTTTGCTAAATGCTAAAACTGACCTTCCTTTATGATTGCCCACGTCATTATGAATTCATAGATACCAAACATTTATAGGTTTATTTTAATTTAAGTGGTGAAAAAAATATTTTCCAACTTTGTTAAAAAAAAAAAAGTTGCCATTTTCCAAGACCCATAGCGACTCCATTTTCCTGGACCTCGGGCTGAGTGAGGGCTTATTTTTGTGCACCGAGCTGACGTTTTTATCAATACCATTTTGGGATAGATGTGATGTTTTGATCGCCCAATATTGCATTTTATTGCAACGTTGCGTGGACCAAAAAAATGTAATTCTGGCGTTTTGATTTTCTTTCTCATTACGCCGTTTACCGATCGGATTAATTATTTTTTTGTATTGATAGATCTGGCGATTCTGAATGCAGCAATACCAAATATGTCTATGTGTGATTTTTTTATTGCTTTATTTTGAATGGAGCGAAAGGGGGTAAACTTTTGTATTTTTTTATATTTTTTTAAATATTTTTAAAAACATTTTTTTTTTACTTTACACGTGCTTGAATATTCTTCATGCTCATTGGCTATGAGCGCCAACCACTGACAGATCAGCTGTCATGTCCCCAGAAAGGTGCGGGCTCCGGCGATAAGCCCACACCTTTCCGGGGACATGACAGCTGATCTGTCAGTGGTCGGCGCTCATAGCCAGTGAGCATTTCTGCTACACACAGGTGATCTGATCATCATCTGTGTGTAGCAGAGGCGATCAGACAATCGCAGCTTCTAGTCTCCCATGAAGACTATTGAAGGGAGAGACCCGACATGTGCGGTACATATATGACACATGTCAGAAAAGGGTTAAAAAGGCACATTATAGATTGCTTGTCAGTAAAACACTGTCAGAATATACTATATTGGAGTATATAACATTTTTTATATATTATACAATAGATTTGAACAAAAAGATTCCCATGATCCTAGTCCAGCTGCAGTATAATTAGTTCATAAACCAGGAAACTAAACAAAAAAGGACAGAATGTCTGTCCCTAATTTTGGCAAAGTCTGCCTTTTTTGAGGCGGGCACAAAAACGCAGTTGACCACATTTTTGTGCCCACCACAAAATGGTAGCTACTGACAAAAATTAGCTTAGACAGAGAACAAAGTGACTCCTTCTGATTTATTTAAATCAATGGCTCCATAGGCAGAATCGCCTGAATCGGGTTTTTAGAGCTGCAGATTGAAGCTCCATTGGAAACACTGATATGTGGCAAAAATGTGATGTAAACATAGCCTAAGGGTTTGTTTATATTTGCATTTTGCAATTACACTTCTCTCTTTTACTCTAGGAGCAGAGAAACAGAATTCATGCAGAGGATGGATACATAACATAATGGATAGAGATGGGTGAATCTATCCAGTCCATCGGCCAGGTTAGCAGCCTCTGTCTGGCCACTGGAAGTGAGCTCTGAAAATTTCTCACCTTCCAAGATTCCCGCCTTGGCTTTTGATTAGCTGGGCGTATGCAACGTCATCACTGCGGCTATTATTATTATTTTTTATTTGCTGGCTAACACGGTACATAGACATAGTTTTTCAGTATACTATATATTAACCCCTTCTCGCTGGCCTAATTTTTTTGTGGGAGCTTTCTTTTTTTTCCTCTCTTTTTTTTAGAAAAATTATACATTTTTTATTTTTCTGTCGACATAACCATATTAAAACTTTTTTTAGCTGTAGTTTTGAATACGGATAAACAGAAAGAAGTTCCAAGGGCGGTAAAATGGTGTAAAAAACACAATTCTACTTTTTATTTATTAATATTAATTTATTATTACTAATGAGCGAGCATACTCGCAAGTACTCGGTACTCGCCCGAGCATCTCAGTACTTGAGATGCTCAGAGCTCGTCATGTACTTGCGAGATGCTCGGGCGGATGCTCGGGTCCCCTCCCTGCATGTTTGGTGCTCTTTAGAGTGCCAATAAACATGCAGGGATTGCCTGGCACTCACAGTAATGCCGCAGCCATGTTGGTTGTGGCATTACAGTGATTGGCTGGCCACACAGTGTCATCAGGTCTATATCAGACCTGGCGCCGCTGTGCTCGTCAGTCTACTCCACAATCAGGCAGTGTAGGGAGAGGTGCTGCAGAGCTAGGGAGAGATTTGGTTGTGTATTAGGTAGTGTAGGGAGAAAACAAGAACATTACACACATCCATCTCAACAGTCCTTCTGAGGACTAATCCATCTGCAGAGATATCAGGCAGGCAGTGTATATAGGCAGGCAGGCAGTGTATATAGCAGACTGCAGAAGAGGCTCCATTCCACTTCTGCCTTTTGCTGCTGTTAGACATTTATAGACAAAGGCCCAGGTCTCAAGGGCCAGGAATAATTTTTTTGGATCTTAATCCTCTTTATTTGCTTAAAAAGTAATCCAGAGAGCACCGTTTTTATGCGCCATTTGCTTGTTGACACTGCATACAGCCAGGTCCTTTACATATAACAGCGCTAAAAATCCAGCTATTTAAAACTGTGGTTTGTCCGTCACATGGATCACATATAATTACGCTGAAAATACTGCCATTTTTGGCCTCCATTCAAATTTTTTTTCAGTGTGTCAGCAAAGTTTTTGACACCGGTTTGCTGTTCAAAATAGTTACCTACAGGCCAGGTGTTTAAAACTGTGGTTTCTCTGTCACACGGGTCATATATAATTGCTCTGAAAATACTGCCATTTTTGGCCTCCATTCAAATTTTTTTCAGTGTGTCAGCAAAGTTTTTCACACCGGTGTGCTGTTCAAAATAGTTATCTTCAGGCCAGGTATTTAAAACTGTGGTTTGTCCGTCACACGGATCACATATACGTTTTCTGAAAATTCTGCCATTTCTGGCCTCCATTCTAATTTTTTTTCAGTGTGTCAGCCAACTTTTTGCCACCCGTTTGCTGTTCAAAATATTTACCTACAGGCCAGGTATTTAAAACTGAAGTTTGTCCGTGACACGGATCACATATACATTTTCTGAAAATTCTGCCATTTCCGGCCTCCATTCTAATTTTTTTTCAGTGTGTCAGCAAAGTTTTTGACACTGGTTTGCTGTTCAAAATAGTTACCTACAGGCCAGGTATTTAAAACTGGTTTCTCCATCACACGGATTACATATAACTTCACTCCAAATTCAGCCATTTGTACTGAGCGTGGAAGATATTGTCCTCCATTTAAAATGGGCAAGGCGTGTGGCAAGGGACGGGGAACTGGACATGATGGTGATGGTGCATGCAGAGGCCAAGGCCGAGGCCGTGGGCAAGCTGAAATTGTGCCGCCACACAAACACCCACATCTTCTCACCCGACCTTCCTGTCCCAATTCCTAGGGGACCGCAGCACACCACTATTGAACCCGGAGCAGTGTCAAAAGGTTGTTGGTTGGATAGCGGATAATGATTCCAGTCACTTAGCCACCACCACCACCATGTCTTCCACATGGTCAAGTCTCAGTAGCCGTGAGTCTGGACTGCAAATTCAACTGACAACTGATTCCACACTTGGACACTCTGAAGAGCTGTTCACTTTTCCATTTATAGATTCGGGCCTCTTGCCCGGTCCACTTGAAGTGGGGCAAGAGGCGATCGCATGTAGCGATGCCCAAATATTTGAGCAGCCACGGTCACAGAAAGGTGACAGTAGGAAACTGTCACAAGAGGTGGACGATGATGAGACACAATTGCCAGAAAGTCAGGAGGAGGACCAGGGTGCGGAAGTGGAAGACAAGGTGGTGGATAATATAGTAAGTGACCCAACCTGGCAGGAGGACATGCAGAGCAAGGACAGCAGCACACAGGGGGAGGGAGGCAGAGCATCCCAACAGGCAGGAAGAAGCAGTGTGGTGGCTGCAGACAGAAGGCAGGCAACCATTCCCCGTAACACCAACACGTAGGAAGTTGCTAGTACAATTGTTAGGTCTTCCCGAGACTCGTTGTTTTTTAAAGACTCTGCCGATAACCCCAAAAAGGCCATTTGCACCACCTGCCAGACCCGCATCCGCAGGGGTGGCAAAACTAGCAGCCTGACCACACAAGCATGATCAGGCACATGGCAGCAAAGCACCCGATTTTGTGGGCCCAACCCCAGAGTCAAGGAGCAGTGTGCTTCTTCCGCTGTTGTGCATGCAAGCCAATCCTCTGTGCATGGTGCATGCGATGATGCCTCCTGCTCTGCTCTTGTCGTTGCACACTCTCAAGTAGCAGCATCAGGAAGCACGTCCACGTCCTTGTCCCAACGCAGCATTCAGTTGTCCATGCCCCTGTCCTTGGAAGCATTCCACAACCTAATGGCGGCGGCCGTCCCTCAGTACTCAGTCCCCATTATTTCTCCCGGTGTGTCGTCCCCGCATTACACAAGCACATGTCCAAAAACATTAGCTGTGCCCTCAACAACGCACTTACCAGGAAAGTCCACATAACCATGGACACATGAACAAGTGCTTGTGGGCAGGGATGGAACGTCTTGCTGACGGCACGCTGGGTTAACATAGTGGAAGCCGGGACTCAGTCGGACCTTGGGACTATAAGGGTATCCCCCACAGTCTACAGCTCCTGCACCTCATCCTCCTCAGCCTCCTCATCCTCTTCTGCCTCCATCTCCGAAATGACCACATCAGTCACAAGCTGGAAGCACTGCAGCACTGCCTCGGCCAAGCATCATCAGGCTGTGCTGAATCTTATATGCTTAGGTGACAAACCGCACAATGCTGAAGAGTTGTGGACAGCTCTGAAAGAGCAGGCAGATCTGTGGCTCACACTGCTGAACCTACAGCCAGGCATTGTCGTGTGTGACAATGGCCGGAACCTGGTGGCGGCTCTGAGGCGAGGCGAGCTCACACACGTACCATGCCTGGTCCATGTGCTTAACCTCGTGGTTCAGCGGTTTCTCAAATCCTACCCGGAGCTGCCGGATCTGCATCTTAACCCTCAACTGGTGAGGTGGGGTTTGCCACACCCCAGGGAATTTTTGTTCGGCTGCCATTCATTGAAAAATGTTGGTATGAGGATACGTGTCTCACTAGCTTCCATCCATTTCCTTGTCAACAGGATGTTGTCAATGCATCTCTCTTCTGGTCATGCATAAGAGAGCTAGCTTTCGCTAAGTGCTGTCTTGGCCTTGCTGAACCCCACATCACCACTCATGTAATTCTTTTTTACACATTTTCAAATTTTGAAAACTTCTTTATTTTTGCACAAATTTATAACTGAGTTTCTGTTTTTTCGTGCACTTGCTCTCAGGCAAAAAATGGCGAATTCCAGGATGTCTATGAGGTCAGAAGATCCCCGTTTTGCAGATTGGGCAGCTTCAATCCCTGACAATGAAGAGAGTGATTTTAGTGGCGATGAAGGAGATGTTGTACCAGCCGATTTCCAGAGTGAACACAATAGCAAGTCTGAGGAAGATGCACCTGAGGACAAAAGTGAAGACACTACATCAGCCTCAAATGACGATGACTCCCCACATTCACGTCCAGGTACAACAAATTCTTCTCAAACTTTCTATGGAAAGAACAAATTCAAGTGGTCAGGAGAACAGCCAAAGCCAATCATCCGTACGAGAAGGCACAACATCATATCGCATTTGCCTAGTGTGATTGGGCCTGCCAGGCAGCTTGGTCGTTATTGCACACAACAGTCATCGTGGGAGTTACTGTTTACTGAAGACATCATTGATGAAGTAATACTTTATACAAATGAAAAGCTGTCTGAATTGCGACTCAAACAGACTGATACCGATCGAAGTGACTACAAAGATTTAGACGTGATCGACTTCAAAGCATTCCTGGCCATCTTGATGTATTCTGCAATTTTCAAATCTAATCATGAAGATCTTGCAGTTCTTTTTGCCACTGATGGAATGGGACGAGATATTTTTCGTTGCATTATGTCTTTGAAGCGAGTTTATGTCATACTTCTGGCCCTTCGCTTCGATAATCGCACTGACCGAAAAGAAAGGCAGCAGACTGACCGTGCGGCAGCTATATCGTGTGTGTTTGACAAGTTCATTAGGAACTGCCAGGTGTGTTACTCAATTGGGGAATATGCGTGCATAGACGAAATTCTGGTTGGTTTCAGAGGAAGGTGTTCATTCAAAATGTATATTCCAAGTAAGCCTCGTTTGTATGGCATAAAAATCATGGCAATCATTGATGCGAAAACTCATTACTTACTAAATACGTATATTTACACTGGTAAAGACAGTGATGGAACCTATCTCTCCAATGAGGAAAATTTTTTTTATAAATCTACTCAGTCTGTCTTGTGTCTATCAACCCCAATACTTAGAACGAACAGAAATATTACTGCTGATAACTGGTTCTCTTCCATTGAACTTGTGGCAGAGTTGAATAAAAGAGGACTTACATACGTGGGAACAATTAGAAAGAACAAGAAAGAAATTCCACCACAATTCTGCTCATCGAAAACCAAAGAAGAACTTTCCGCAATCTTTGGATTTGCAGATGACCTTAGTTTCCTACATCCCAAAGAAAACAAAGCGGTAATTTTGATTTCATCCATGCATCATGCGAAAAGCATCGACCCAGAATCTGGCAAGCCAGAAATCATTGAATTTTACAATACAACAAAAGGAGGTGTTGATGCTCTGGATGAAAAGTGCACGCTTTACTCAACTAGTCGACGTAGCAGATGATGGCCGCTTGCAATCTTCTACTCCATCTTGAACATTAGCCTTGTGTATGCATATGTACTCTTTTCATCTTATCCAGAGAATCCAAAGAACAGTCGCCTTGACTTTGTAAAGTCTCTTGCCAGAGCTCTGTCAGAACAATACCTCAATGTTAGGATGCTGAACAATCGACTTCCATGCGAGTTGCGGCAGAATATTGCCCGAATTCTTCAGAAACAGTTGCCTACACCAAGAAAAGGACAACTAGGCAGACAAGTGAGGTTTGGAAAGTGTCCTAGGAAGAAGGACATGAAGACAAAATTTATGTGCGAAGAGTGTGAGACCCCAATTTGTGGTAATTGTACCGTAAGGTATTGCGTTGACTGTAAAAAATGACTAATTTCATGCAAACCACAAAAATCAATATTCCTTTTATTTTTCTCTTGAACGGCTTGTGGTGTTTTCAATTTTCATGTTAATACTTATATTCACTTGTTTTTGAGATATTTTTGTGATTTTTATTTACATTATCCTAAGAGTCATGTTTCATAATGCCCTCGGATTGAATCATCAAAGTATTACATTTTCCGATACTTGTCGGTGTCAAAAATTTGTTATACTCATGCGTAATCAATCGCCAATAAGAAAACGATTAAAACAAACGTGATCTTTGCATTTTCTGTAAAAATAAGAGATTTCTAAACACTGGGGTATAGGAAACCTCACATCACCAGTTGCGTGACAAAAACTTGAGGGTTAAAGTACGCCGCCTGTGTGCCCATTTTAGAAAGTCACCTACAGCTTCCGCCGACCTTGCCGTATTTCAGCAGTGTTTGCAGATTCCAGCTCACAGACTGGTGTGTGATGTCCCCACGCATTGGAACTCTTCACTGCAGATGTCGGAAAGGATTTGTGAGCAGAAGAGGGCAGTTGTTGACTACCAGCATCAACAAGGTCATCAGTATTCAGTTCAGACTCCACACATAAGACCTCAGGAGTGGACATGAATGTCAGACATATGAACCATACTCCAAAACTTTGAGGACTCCATTAAGATGGTGAGCGGCGATGATGCCATAATTAGCGTCACCATCATGCTCCTCTGTCTTCTGAAATGCTCTCTGCTCACAATCAAAGAGTTTGCATTGCAGGCGGAGCACGATGAGATGGAGCAAGGAACCATACAGGGTGATTACACACAGCCCAGCCTCATCTCATCCCAACGTGGATTGGGTGACAATGAGGAAGAGGAAGAGGAGGAGGAAGAACAGGTGCTAGTTTCATGCGCTATAGACGGTACTAGCTGCACAACTGTCCTACCGTCTGTTCAGCGTGGATGGCCAGAGGACAGAGAGGAGAAGGAGGAGAGCATGGTCAGTAATCCTCTTGGTGAGGACACTGAAGTCTTGCGTGTTAGCCGTCTGACACGCATGGCTGAGTTTATGTTATGCTGCATTTCCCATGACCCTTGCATTCTCAAAATTTTGTGTGACAGTCATTACTGGTTGGTGACACTTCTAGACCCACGCTGCAAGGAGAAATTTCTATCTCTTATTCCTGAGGCGGACAGGTCTACAAAAATGGGGCAGTACCAGAAGGCCTTTGTTGCGTAATTATTAAAAAAATTCCCATCTGAAAATGCTGGTGGCAGAGGTCACAGTTCGTTGGACAACCAAGGAGTACAGGCGAAAGAGACACAACTTCAATCCAGCAGAGGCAGGGGAATACTGTCAAAGTTCTGGGAGAATATTCTCAGCCCCTCCCATCGCACAGACCCTGAGGCGCGGGGTACTCTCACAAGGAGTGCAAAGTTTGGGAAAATGCTGAGGGAGTACTTTGCCGACCGTACTAACGTCCTCCGTGATTCCTCTGTGCCTTATAATTATTGGGTATCCAAGCTGGATACGTGGAATGAACTGGCTCTCTATGCCTTGGAGGTCTAGGCCTGCCCTGCTGTCAACCTTTTATCAGAGCGGGTTTTTACTGCCGCTGGTGGAATTATAACTGATAAGCACATCCCCCTGTCAACTGAAAATGCTGACAGGCTGACTCTTATAAAAATGAGCAAGGGCTGGATTGGGCCAGACTTCTCAACACCACCGAATGATAGCAGTGAAACATAAACTCCAATCCAGTGTCTTTTTTTGGAAGGTGTATTCCCATGCACCTTTTCACACCCACACATGGGTATACGCTTCCTGATTATGGCTATTTGCTCTTTTTCTCCTCCTTCACCTCATCCTCCACCACCATATCACCAGGGTGACCGTGGTCCGTGATGCAACACCCACATAATTTTTTTAAAGGGTGTTTATGATGCCCGTAAAAAAATATATATATATACAGTATGTTCATGTAGATCCCCCAGGGGTAAATGTTTGTCAGCCCATACACTTAGTGCATGGGCATTACAAGTATAGGAGACCCGCTCCTTTCTAATGGGAACATTTTTTATGAGACCCTCCTCCATGTCTCTTCCAAGGGGAATTGGAATGCCTCACGATTTTTGGCAGCCCTTGCATTCACTGCATAGGCCAACACTATGGGAGACCCACTTCCTAATAATGGGAACTTTTTTTTCAGGAGGCCCATCTCTACCAATTTTCCAAGGGGCATTGGAATGCCTGGAAATTTTTGGCAACCCTTGCATTCACTGCATAGGCAAATACAATGGGAGACCTACTTCCTAATAATGGGAACATTATTTTCAGGAGGCCCTCCTCTAAGTCTCTTCAAATGGGTATTGGGGTGCATCCAAATTTTGGGCAGCCCTGCCACTCACTGCATACGCAATAACAGTATAAGAGACCCACTCTTTAGTAATGGGAACAATAAAACATAGCGGGCTGATGGCTCTCTAAGAATAGTGAGGGCCGACTGCTGGCCCTTTAAGAATAGTAAAGGCTGCCTGTTGGCCCTATAAAAATAGGCTTTGTGACTTCCAGAGTCCCTCCTTCATAAATGAAACACAATGTGTCTGATGATATCTCACACACCACATGGCCAGATAAGATTGTAAAATGTTAAAATGACATTTCCTGGTGAATGCATTTGTCACGGTGGAAAGCAATGCAAAAGTGTGAAAACGCATCAAAAATGCTAAGTGTGAACATAGCCCAAGGTGTGGAGGAATATTTTTGTTTTTGGTTATTTATTTTGCATTATATACAAGTCATTACCCTGGAAAGGATGTTCCTTAACATATTTCCCAGGAAAATCCATTTTGGTTTCATTTTTGTATGTTTTATTGTGAGTCCGTAAAAGTGGCATTGTTAGAACGCTCCTGTTTGTTTTTTCCATCTGGTGTTTTGCGGTCACGTGACCATCTGCCTTTATATTCCAGCTCCGCCCTTTTGGCTGTGCTGGACTTCAGTGTTTGACTGTTTCTCTAGCCAGGTGCTTCTGTGCCCTTCTCTGTCAGTTGCTTGGTCCTTCTGGGACCTCTAGTACCTTTTTGTCAGTTAGTCTTTTTGTGTTCTGCAACTACTTCTCTGTTTAGGAGGTGTCCCATTTTTTATCCCAGTCCTTAGTTCTTTTAGGGACCCCTTTCCTCCTTATGCTATAGGTCTTCGTTCAGACTAGCCGAGGACTAAGGCGGATCTGTTCGCTAGGAACAGGCAGCCCGCTACATCGTAGGGATTCAGCTTAGTCTTACGGTAGGGACAGCTTTCCCCTATCTTTCCTTAGTTCATGTTGCAGATCATAACAGTAAGTCCAGCCCAAAAAACTAAAAGGAAAGAAATTCGGGGATCAGTATGGTTTCTGTCCAGGATTTGGCTCGGGGCCTGCAGGGATTGTCTCTGGAGGTGGCCGAGCTTCAGCAACACGTGAGTAGCTGTTCTGGAGCGCATTTTGTCGAACCCAAGGTAGGACTGCCTGATGTTTTTTATGGTAAACAGCAAGATTTTTTTTCCTTTAAAAATGCTTGTTTGTTATATTTTCGTTTGAGACCAAGGTCCTCTGGGAATGAATCACAGCGCATTGGTTTTATTATGTCACTTTTGCGCAATGAACCACAGGGGTGGGCCTTTTCTCTCCAACCTAATGATCCGTGTTTAAGGTCTGTTGAAGAATTTTTTTCTGCTATGGGGCTATTATATGACAATCCTGATCGAATCTCATCTGCTGAGGCAGAACTCAGGCGTTTGAATCAGGGGTCAGGTGATGTTGAAAATTATTGCACACACTTCAGGAGATGGGCCTCAGAAGTTAAATGGGATGATCCTGCTCTGAAATGTTTATTTCTTGCTGGTCTGAGTGAAAAGGTTAAGGATCTGTTAATTGCATTCCCTGCACCCGAGACTTGCAGGATGCCATGCAATTAGCTGTTCGTTTGGGCAGGAGACTGAGGTTCAGGCTGAATGAGGTAAAGACTCCTGTAATGTCAGGTCCTAGTCCCCAGAAAATCTGCTCAGATGGCGGAGAACTGATAGAGGTTGGGGCGATGTCACTCCGCTCTCAGGAAAGAGACCGGAGGTTCGCCGAGGGATTGTATCTTTATTGTGGTAAAGCTGACCATTTGATTAAGTATTGTGAGCTTCGTTTAAGTAAAGAAAAAAAAAAAGGTCAGTTGCGCCCGTATAGCTTGTTTACGCTCTGCAGGAGTATTTCTTTCTGGGAGTACTACTTTGCATGGAAATTTGATTGAATTTCAGGTATTTGTGGATTGTGGTTCAACACTTAATGTGATTGATAAAGGGTTTTTGGAAAACCTTAAATTGAAATCCAAACCTTTGTCATCACCTATTTCTGTGATTGCAATTGATAACACTCCCTTGAAATGTATTACTCACAAGGTTGCTGCATTTCCCCTCACTATCAATGGAGTTCACCAAGAAATTTTGGACTTGGTTGTATTAGATAATTTACCCTCTCCGGTTGTTCTAGGATTGCTTTGGTTAAAACTGCACAATCCTTTACTGGACTGGTCTATTAATGTGATTAAGTCTTGGAAACCGAAGTGCTATGATAAATGTTGTAATGGTCGCATTGCGGCTGTGGAAAAAGGGGAATTACCTGTACTTATTCAAGATTTTTGGAGGGTTTTTTCGGAGGAGGAGTCGCAAGTTTTACCTCCTCATAGGGATTATGATTGCGCCATTGAGTTTGTTCTGGGAGCTACTCTTCCCAAGAGTCGCTTGTTTAATCTGACTATCCCTGAAACAAAGGCCTTGGAGGAATACATACAGACTAGCCTGGCTGCTGGTCACATTAGACCTTCTAAGTCGCCTGTGGCAGTTGGATTTTTCTTTGTTAAAAAAAAGGACGGGGGTTTACGTCCATGTCTGGATTTTGATGAAATTAATAAGATTACCGTACGCAATTCCTACCCATTGCCGTTAATTCCTGACTTGTTTAACTAGTTAGTGGGAGCCAAGTGGTTCTCTAAAATTGATCTCCGGAGGGCATACAATTTGTTACGAATGAAGGAGGGTGATGAATGGAAAACTGCTTTTAACACTCCGGTAGGTCATTTTGAGAATTTGGTGATGCCTTTTGGTCTTACCAATGCACCTGCATTTTCTCAGAACCTTATTAATGACATCCTGATACCTTTGATTGGTAAGAATGTGGTTGTGTATTTGGATGACATTTTGATTTATTCACCAGATCTAGAGTCCCATTGGCAGAGTGTATGTGAAGCTTTGCAGTTTTTGAGTGATAATTCACTCTTTGCTAAGCTGGAGAAATGTGAGTTCGCTGTGCAGAAAATTAGTTTTTTGGGCTATATTGTCTCCTACATTCCCTTCATCAAACTGCCCTGCGCCAAGACACTCGCTAAGGCTTTTGTTTAAGAAATTGTCAGGCTCCATGGCATTCCTACAGACATTGTTTCCGATAGGGGACCTCAGTTCGTGGCTCGTTTTTGGCGTGCCTTTTGTGACAGGTTGGGAGTCCATTTGTCATTTTCGTCTGGTTATCATCCTGAGTCTAATGGACAGACAGAAAGAAAGAACCAGGATGTTGAACAGTTTTTGCGTTGTTTTGTGGCTGACAATCAAGAGGGGTGGTCTGAGTTTCTGCCACTGGCTGAATTTGCTCTTAACAACCATACATCCTCCTCTGCTGGGTGTTCTCCTTTTTTTTTGTTGTACTGGGAGACATCCGTCTTTTGGTTCGTTCCCCAAATTGGGGTCGGCGGTGCCGGAGGAGGAGAATTTTTCTGGTGATTTGGAGAGAGTTTGGACTAATGTACGTTGCAACCATCAAGAGGCTAACAAGAAGTCCAAGAAGTATTTTGACAGGAAACGTAAGGAGTTTTTTTTTACTGTGGGAGACATGGTTTGGTTGTCGTTGAAGAACCTGCGGTTGAGGATTCCCTCTAAAAAACTGGGTCCTAAGTTTGTGGGTCCATTTAAAGTGCATCAGGTTGTTAACTCATCCGCTGTTAGGTTGGATGTCCCTACTTCCTGGAAGATTAATCCTGTGTTTCATGTTTCCTTGTTGAAAAAGGTTGATGTATCTGAAAGGGACGCCACTGTCACAGTTCTTCCTGTGGTGGAAGACGGCGAATATGAAATTTCTCGTATCTTGATTTCTAGATGGCATAGAGGGAGATTACAGTATCTCGTCTCATGGAAGGGTTTCGGTCCTGAAGACAACTCCTGGGTAAGGACGGATGATGTTTCTGCTCCTAGGCTTGTTAAAGCTTTCCACAGGAGGTTTCCGGATAGGCCTGGGCCTGGAGGAT
The DNA here is from genome assembly GCF_046119375.1 of Phyllobates terribilis. Taxonomy (NCBI): domain Eukaryota; kingdom Metazoa; phylum Chordata; class Amphibia; order Anura; family Dendrobatidae; genus Phyllobates; species Phyllobates terribilis. The sequence continues at coordinate 371,032,562 of NW_027362763.1, read as the reverse complement.
CCGGAGGATCCTCATAAAAAAGGGGGTACTGTTAGAACCCTCCTGTTTGTTTTTTTCATCTTGTATTTTGCGGTCGTGTGACCATCTGCTTTAATATACCAGCTCCGCCCTCTTGGCTGTGCTGGACTTCAGTGTTTGACTGTTTCTCTAGCCAGGTGCCTCTGTGCCCTTCTCTGTCAGTTCGCTTGGACCTTCTGGGACCTCTAGTACCTTTTTTGTCAGTTTGTCTTTTTGTGTTCTGCAACTACTTCTCTGTTTAGAGGGTGTCCCATTTTTTATCCCAGTCCTTAGTTCTTTTAGGGACCCCTCCCTTATGCTAAAGGTCTTCGTTCAGACTAGCCGAAGACTAATGCTGGTCTGTTCACTAGGAACAGGCAGCCCGCTACATCGTAGGGATTCAGCTTAGTCTTACTGTAGGGACAGCTTTCCCCTATCTTTCCTTAGTTCACGTTGCAGATCATAACAGGCGTAATATCTCTGACAACGTTGTTGACAGAAGTGACCTGGGAGTCAAAAATGCTTCAGGGGTCTTCCCCATGCTGTTCTCATATCATTTGAGCACTGTTCCCATCAATTTTGGCAATTTTTAGGCCTCTGAAGACCGCCGGGGGGAGCCCGGAGTTTCCCATAGACTTACATTGGGCTCGTTGCTCGTGTTGAGCACCCGAGTGTTCCAATGTGCTCGACCAGAGCATCGAGCACCTGAGCATTTTAGTACTTGCCCATCACTATTTATTATTTATTATTATGGTATTCATTGTACAGTAAAAAATACCTCGCAGCATGACTCTCTAGGTCTGTATAATTACTATACCAAACATATTGTAAATGGTGAAAAAAATTGAGATTAGCAAAAAAAAATTAAAAATTTGTTTTGTTTGTCCATTTTCTGAGTAGCGTATTTATTCTTCCTTTGAGGGAGCTGTGTGAGGATTTATTTTTTTGCATGGCAAGCTCACATTTTTATTGACACATGAAGGCACAAAGATTTGCTTTGTTAATGTGTAGGGTACAAAGGGGGAATTATTATTGTATGGTGGCACACAGGTGTAATTATTAAATTGTGGGGCCATAAATGGGGTATAAATAATTAATTTGTGGCTACAAAAACTCATACAAAAGGTACATGGTCCCACTGTATTGGGTCACAAAGAAAAATATTACATAGGTGGGTGGGGGTCATTAATATTTTCTGGGGGCACAAATGAGAATTTTTCAATTGCCTGGGACCACAAAATGAGAGACAACCATTAATACTGTTAATGAACACAGAGTGGAGCATGTCTTCTGTCTTCTCTGAGGGGATTTCAAAGGTACGTCATGTTACTGTTTAGGGCACCGGAGGTGCACTATGGAGTTTGTGTAGAACTGGGAGAAAACATGGGGATGGTAATCTAAAAGTGGTTAGTCATAGATGACTTCATTACATTCTGTAGAGATGAGTGGATGAAGTCATTACAATCTGCGCTGGATGAAGGGAAAAAGAGAAAGTATTTGATTTTAACACTAGAAAGTCTAGTGTATGGGAATAATATAGGTCTTAGTAAATTTCTTTTTACTAATGACCAGTATTTTTTTTATTATTCAGGCACGATATTATTGCAATATATAGTATTTGTCCACTGCATGTGGTACTTTTGGTATTGAAATAATGGGCTTTGTTCTGTAACAGCATGGTAGTTATTTTCAGAAATTGTGTGGGGTTAATATATGGTCATGAGAATGAGTGGAATTCTTTATCTCTTGTAAAGTGTTATTATTGGCAATATTGGTCTCAACATATTGGACTTGTTCAATATCAGCGCACTGTGTGCACAATTATTAGGGGATTTTTTTTATTTTCAATGATTAATTTCATAACTAAACAATTACTGTGCTGTCCGGTCAATCCAAAGGGTTAATAAACCTGAAATATGAATATCTAAGAAAATAAAAGTGAGGTTTTATCTTTCTTAAGAGAATATCTGTGTGAACAATTGTTGGGCAACTAATCAGTGTGCAGAATTTTTATGCAAAAAATTAAATTTTTGCCATCTCAATTGTTTGTTTTCATCTACTCAAAATGTGCAAAAATACATTTCTGACATTTCAAAAATAATATCAGTGACCAATATAGTCACCCTTCTTTTCAATAACAGCCATAATTCTTCCTTCCGTTATTGATCTAGTCATGGGCCATCTATCTGCTCCGCCACAAGTCTCTCTCATCTCATCAGTCAATAAAGCCTTTGAAAAATCTGTCTTCAGATATTTCTTCGCCCAGTCTTCCTTACTTTGGCCATGTATATGATCACTGAACACCTTCTACTTCTTGACACTCTAGGAAGGTTGCAGTTTTAGAATCAGACAGCCCTAGAGGATAATGAGTTTCTCGTTGCTTACCGTTGGATTCTTCTCAAATCTTTGGCCATTAATATGGATCTTTTTTATCAATACATTTTTCAACCCTGTTGAATATTTTCAGCAACATTTGTGATGGTTCTGGGATCATGCCTCAATATCTTAGTAATTTTATGAGTACTGAATCCCTCTGTAAGACTTGTTAAACAATTTGACTTTCAGATTTAGTTAAATCTCATTTTTGACCCATTTTGCCTGAGGAAAACCAGCTGCAGCGAGCAGGTGTGTGGGGGGGGTGTCAGAGAACTGCTTAAACTGATGTCTGTCAAAATAAGGGCAGCAACTTCTGTTCAGTTATTTATTTTGTATTTTTAGCTATATTTAATGATGTAATGCAAAAATATTTTTTGCTGCAAAAAAGCTATGTCCAGATGTTATATATTAGTCTGTAGACAATTATGAAACACAATCTAAACATTTGATGGCGTTGTTTCTTTTTTCCTTCAGTGGAGTATTTTTTAGCACAATATGCTCTGGGTGTTACTTTTTTCACACGTTTACCTATACATTTTATTAGGGAGGAAAAAAAGGCAGAAAAGAAAACACTTTAAAACGACAAATAAAAATGCCTCTACAAAAGATGCTTGTTAAAAAAATACATGAATTTCATGTTGTTCTTTTACAAGTCCCCCAAAAATGACAGTAAATAAACTATGTGTGAAGGAAAATGAGAAATAAAAGAACGGGTTGATCGCACCGTAAGGCAATTGTGCCCAACAAATATGTATTTACTGTATTATTAAAACTGTATAAACTCTATAGTTTTTGTACATAATACAATGAGCTCTACAATATACCGGGCCTGCATAATGGACTATACTATTAGGGAAATACATTAGGAGCACTACTGCAATATGTTTTTATTAACTGAATTGCTCCTTTCTTATGTAACCCCGCTGCTGGAATAAACTATAGCAATAAGTATTCATATAATTTGTTGTTCTCAGTACTATACACGGGTTGTTTAAAGGGGAATTTGGTCACATACATTCCTTGAATTATGTGAACAGTTTCTACCTACTAATGCAGACACTTCTGCCATAAAGGGAACATTAGACTTTTATGGATAAATATGTCACAGCGGTACTATAGATTAATTCAATAAAACATATTACAGTATTTTAAAATACATCTTATCATTGTTATGGGACTTACCACAATAAAAGTAATAATTTGATATAATTTCAATTTCTGATAAAGTAAGGATCTATTTTTCATAAGTAATATACCTACTTTAATTTTATTTTACCATGACATAGGTAAAGGGAACGTAGCAGCTACAGTAAATAAATCTAAAGTAACAGTTTAGTACGCTATGTGGACATACGTATTGGGACACTATAACAATATACCTACAAGAGCTTTTTTGACATTCTATTGTAACCATTCATGTGAAATCGGTGACCTGTATGCAGCTGGAACAGAATTAATTCTTCTGTGAAGAGCATTTGTGAGGTCAGATCTTAATTTTTGCTCACTATATCTCATCTTGTTCATTCCAAAGGTGTTTGGTGGAGTTGAGGTCAGAGCTTTGTCTGGCCAGTCAAGTTCTTCTACACCAATGTCAGCCAAAGTGTTCCCATGCCTTCCCAACCGAATTGTTCCCACAATGTTTTAACATACAATTGTCAAAAAACATTTTTCTATATTAAATATTTTAATTTTTCTTCACTGGTCTAAGGGACCCAGAACAAACCCTGAAAAACAACTGTTTTATATTATCCCTCCTGCACCAAAATTTTGAATTGGCACAATGCCATCAGACAAGTAAGTTTTCCTTGAATTCAGCCAAACCCAAAATCCATTATAATGCCAGATAGAGAAGGATAAATTGCCACTCTACAGAACGTGTTTTTACTGCTCCAAAGTCCAGTGGCAGCGCACTTTTCACCACTCCACCCACCATTTGTCATTGTGCTTGGTATTATAAGCCTTGAATGCAACTGATTGGCCAAGGAAACCCATGCCATGAAGTTCCTGGTGCACAATTTTTGTGCTGATATTAATGATCTTGTTGATGGAGGAGGGAAAGGTGTGGAACTCTTCAGTTATTGAGTCATCAGAGAGTTGACAACTTTAATTCACTCTATACCTCAGAACTCATCAACCCTGTTCTGTAATTTTACATAGAGTGCCAGTTTGTGGCTAAGCTGATCTGGTTTCTAAAAGCACCCACTTTTTATTTGTAATATTTGCAAGGGAAGAAATTAATTGACCAGACTGTAGCAGTACCTCACTTGAGTTTATTGATTTTTTTACAACAACTCATTCTATCACCAATGTTAGCAAAAGCAGACTGCAGGGCTTGGAGCTGGATATTAAACACCTTTTACAATGGGACTGAAGGAAAAACTTGAATTCAATCATTAAGAATACTTTTGCCAATATTGATTAAGATGGAGCAGATCAACTACAAAATTGCACTTGCCACCCCTTCCAGTGAGTGGATTGTGCTGCAAAAAAGACCAGTCACAGTTTCCTTGCTGCTAGCATGCCCTGTCAACTTTGATTTATATTTTGCCTGGCATGTGAAACTGTGTCAGTTGGGATATGAATTAAAGTTAAAGGGAACCTGTCACCAGGTTTGTCCCATATGACGTAAGGCCAGTACCTTTCAACCCTCATATACATCATTCTAATATGCTGTATATACAAGAAAAAAACTTTTATTATACTCACCTATGGGGCGGTGTGGTCCGATTGGGTTTTGCTTGACTAGGTCCAGTGCCTCCTGTCTTCTTGGGATGCTGTCCTTCTTCTGTGCTTCATGTGCATGACGCATCCTACATCATGATAAATCACGATGAGGATACACCTTAGATAGTTGTACTTATATGCTCCGGGGGGGACCCTTAACCTCCCTCTAAACATGGACTCTCGGCGTAACCAAGCACTTACATTGATTGTCTTTATAAGGAAAGTAGAGCAAGTTTCACCAGGAACAAAAGGATGTTTGAATTCAAACAACTCTATCCTTAGTTACCCAAAAGAGTGTCAGGAGTCCCTCACACACATTAGATTGTTAATTGATCTGGCCAAAAGTAAAGGCTTTTCCTTTGTTCTATAAGATGTCTGGAATAGGCTCTGTCATAGAGCAAAAGCATACATTCCAGTGTATTGAGGAGTTGGGGGAAATAACTGTCAGGCAATAGATTATTCAACCAACAGCTAGATAATGTATATGGAGGTCTTTCGGCACCAAATAGCCTCCAATAACACTAAACAAACAATAACTAATGAGACAAGCCAAAATGAAAGCCAATGAAACTAGTTGGATCACGCATAAATCCTTGACAGTGGCATTGTAAGTGTGTGGACCTGGGAATATGCCATTCCATATTCCCATAACCCATCCACAATGTGATTAAAGGGCACCAATTGGTTGCTAAGATAACTGGGCAAGACTACCATGCCTATCATTATGGTGCTCCTATGAAAACCAAATGTGATTTTCACTATTTCTGCAATACTGTTGTATTGCAGTATATAGGGCAAGAGATTGGACATTTGTGTCACCCCAGGCCTGGATGCCACAAATATTAAAGGCTGTGTCTGAGAGCAGGAGGGAGGTTCCCTGGTCAGGGACAATTAGCATACAGCACCTCCTGTCCCAGGCCAGTAGGGGGAGCAGGCTGCCCCTATAAAAGCTGGAACTGAGGGCAGGATTAGAGAGAACTGCACAAACTAGCTCAGGACTGAGACTAGTCCCAGAGAAGGAGGGACAGTTCAACTGTAGCCAAGGAGTCCGTGAGGCAGAGGAGAAACTGCAAGCCAGGGACAGAGGCGACGAGAGCTGGTCCTGGCTGAGAGAACTACATTACCGGACATTGGGGTCCGAGGCTGTCAGGGTTGTAAGCCCAGCAGCAGAGAACCAACCCTCGAGGGATTTCAGGTCCCTTGGCCTAAGAAGCCTGGAGGCTCTGCCACACAGAGGGACCAGTACAGCAGGAGAAAGCAAAAAGTACCTAAGGCCTGAGTCGCAAGCCATACAGGCAAAGTACACGGCCAGCTCAGAGACGTGGGCTATTACACCACGAAGAGGGGGATAGTCAGAAAGAGCATAGAGAGACCGGTAGACCTACACACTCACCCTGACCAGTGGGACTCGCCTGAATGCTCTCAGATACCCAGGCCCACTCCTAACCGGTACTCCTATTGGGTCAGTAATAACATCTGCAATAAAGACCCTGGACTGTTTGAAGAGGACTCTGAACTCTTACTATTGCGGCCTGCACTGTCACCCCCAGCATTCACCTACACTGCCCTGAGGCTACACTCTTCCCGTGGGGAGTTATCCTACCCCTGTGCTGCACACCAACACCAGCCTCAGTTGTCTGCCTTTCAGCGGCGGTTATCCCTGACCGCAATCCATGGGTGGCATAGTCGGGCATTCAAAACACTGATAAATAGACTGCCACAGCATTTAGTTTGACCACCCTGAGCCACGGGATCGGGTTGCCACTACTACCCCCAGCAACGCACAGAAGCCCGGTTCCGGGTGCCCCACGGCCCAGGGGGCGAGTCACATTCATAGGTTCAAATTAGGGGTCTCAGAAAATTGCGACTCAAGATAATTTAAAAAAATAAATAAATAAAATTATTACTGAAAAGTAAAAAACTATACAAGTTTGATATTGCTGTAATTAACCTGGAAAATCATGTTCACACATCATATTTACCATCCAATGAATACTGTAACAATAAAACCCCCAAAACAACTGCGTAATTGCATTTTTTTTTTGCAATTTCACCACACTTGTAATTTTACTTTTTGTATTTTTTATAGCATAATTTAAAGACTATAATTTCTTGTGCAAAAACCAAGCCTTCTATATTGATATAAAAATGAAAAAGCTATGCTCCTTAGAAGAATGGAAGGAAAAAACAAAAGCTCAAAAATCCCTTACTCAGGAAAGGGTGAAGACATGCAACATATGCACAATCAATATAGTAAAACCGCTATAGGATAAAAAAATATATTAGAAGTGCTCCTTTAATTTCTTAATACAGAAAATTTGAAGGTTATATTCCATGCTTGTGAAAAAAGAAATAAAATGCATATATTAAATGTATGTATTTTATCAATGATTTTTGTCATTAATATGATATAAAATGGATGTGGATGCGTTTACTTTAAAAGGGTGACTTTTAGAAATGGAAAGTCTACATAATTTGATGTTTAATAAAGTAAAAGTCCTCAATTCGAGTTCGTGTTCGGAGTTCAGGGTGTTTGATTTTTTTGCGCTGACAAGCCGGAACCCTGAACACGAACACGAATTTGAAATGCTGAACAAATTCGCTCAACACTAGTGAAAAGGACTAAACTCCAAAATCAGTAATTAAGCCATGAAATTTTGGCATAAAAAGTATAGGCCCAAAGCAAAGTAAATTCCTATAAAATTATACATTTTATTGAAATTCCATAAAAAGAGTATATTATAAATGATATATGCCATTTCTCAAGGTACTTCATAAAAATGGGACACACACTGAAGGCTTTATCCAGCATATTCAATCAAAAAATATTAAAAGTTACAACAATATTCATATAAATCATGGCTATGGGAATCGAGTCTAGATATCACTGGGGAACACAATTTTTGTTGAGTTAGAACTGACATGTTTTTGATTAACTCTTGGCTTCTGAATCCAAAAGAGATGGCAGTTTTTCTCTATCACAACAACTTTTTAAGCTACAGGATACCCTCCCATTGTTTCCAAAACCATACAAAATGTACATACAATGGAAAATAACGCAAATAATAACCTGAATGTATTATTTAAAGTTATTTTGTTCATACAAAGGATATATTGTTACTGTAAGTCAAAATGTGTGCAAGTAGTAAAATTAGGTAGCAGTTAAAATAAAAAATTACGATTATATCTTTTCGTGGAGTGTTCAGTCTGTGGACAATCTCGCATGAGGCTCCGACAATAGTAGGCCATCATATCTACATCCCATCTACTCTGATATCATCCCTCTATTTCCTTCAAATTTTGGTGGAATAGTTCAGCTTGTTCACCAATGACTGCATCAAGGTTTTCAGCCTAGTTAACAAGATGGCTGTACAGAAAATGCACTTTCATTCTCACGTTGCAACCAAGCATTTTGTAGCTCTTCAAGAGTTTCTAGACAATTGCCAAATGGCATCTTATCAAATGTTCCCTTCATCCATAAACTCTCTACACACTGCTTGCACACACCTTGTGAGGAGCCCAAGACTTACCTTGATCACCAAGTTTTACTTTGAAATATGCAAAATAGGCTTGCTTGACAAATGTCCTGATTTTCTCCCTTTGACATGGAATGATGAAACTGCCACAGATATAACAAAAGAAATCAGGGCTGTTTAGGCACTTACGACAAGATATAGCAGATACAGACATGTGCTGAAAGAAAGTACATAAGTGTGTAAATAAAAAAATAAATTCTGCTAACCCCTTATATACAGACTTCGGAATATGTTTCACTATTTAGAGCAGCCACAACCTCTCGCCACATTGTCTCATGTGTAACTAAATAGCCCATACAAACAATCTGCTGCCAGTCAACAAGGTCATCCTCCACCCCTGGCCATTAGAGGGTGGATCGCTTTCAGCTGATAGGAGAGCACCAGTGCTACCCTTGATCCAGCCTAGAGTAATCACATTAAGATAAGCTGTAGAGGAAAAAAAATGACTTGATAGAAGAAAATTACTTCAGTTTTGAAATCAGCTTGCCAATTTTAGTCTAAATCAGCCGATAATCAAACTCAACAAAAATTATGTTCAAAATTGTTCGCCAGTGATCAGTGCAATTTATCAATGGAAGCCTAAGCCACAAGGTTAATAGAAAACATAAACAATAAGCAGTAAATCTTTAATGTGCTGCTGCTGATCAGCCGTGTGTGCCTCCATCCTGGGGAGAGGTAGATGCTGCCTTCTAAACTATGTGCCGCCCAATGGTATTACTAATAGCAGTCATGAGGAACGAAAATAATACTTCATAGAAAGCAGAGGCATACTGTATAAGTGGTGCATACAACTTCCATGCCTATGCTTTATATAATGTGCACTTTTGGCTACTGGACCAGGGAATACAGACACTATGTTGTCACCACGAGAAAGGCCTTGACAAAATTTTGTTGTACCATCACAAGACCAGGAGTTGCACACAACAGAGTGCTTAGGAAATAGACAGACATAATGTAATGCAAAATAAAGATTGTAATGTAATAAAAAGAAAAAGAAAAAGCTACAATGCTTATATTTTATTCATAATGGGACCAAAATATTATTTATCATGAAAGCAATAATAAGGCACTATGTCAACTAAAAATGTAAATGACATAAAAATGACAATGAACAACATTTCATGAATATATAATCTGGTTACAACGTGCATACCAGTATATAGACAACCTAAATTAATAAATTGCATATGTTATAACCAACATACATGATGTATTGTAGGTATATGTTTAGATGTTAGGTGTTGTATAAAGTGAGCAGTACAGACCGAGGAACAAAGATAAAAAAGAATATAAGTTAAAAAACGAATCCCAATAAAGCGCAATGAATCTATATTTAGTAAAGTATCACTCGAAGAATATCATTAGAATTGAATTATAGTCACTGAACTGAAGGATCCATTTATGAAGATACATGAAGTAGTTAAGTGGACATTGGATTAATAATACTAAATGATGTAGGTGCATATAGAAAGATTGATAACTAGATAGGGAAATAAGTATTGAGCTAAAACATATACTTATATTTTCATAAGGACAAAAATACTATAGTAAATAAAAAAACATTATTTAAATAAGGTGAATAAAAAGTATAGGTGTACTTTAGATCCAGTGCCACAAGATAATTGATCAAAAACATGACTATGGTGAATATAGAATAACTATTATGTTAAATAGTCAAAGGTGTACCAATAAAATGGGTAAAATTTGAGATTTTCATAACCAGATAACCTATAAAGTGAATTGTAAACATATTAACTTTCCTATAAAATTAGGGAACTTCATAACCACATGATATATAAGGTGCACAATGAACAAATTACACCTTATATGTCTGTAAAGATGCAAAAATAAAAACATTTGGCTCTGAAAAAAAGTAAGAAAAAACAAAAGTGCACGAGTGAAAATAACCATGGGTTAAAGGTGGACATTTACTTTTTATTTGTACATTTTGTTCTATGTGTTTGCAAATAGGAACATCATTTAGATTAAAACTTTCCTAAACAGAACATTATTAAAGACAATCTGCAGATTTTTTTTCTATGTAATCTGAGAGCAGCTTGATGTAGAGGCTGAAAGCCTGATTCCAGTGATGAGTCACTTTGTTGCTGCTTCCATAAAATCAGTGTTTTATCAGCAGGAGATTATCATTACATGACTAGGTGTATTATGCCTCCTAGTCAACTTCTCTGTGTAACCCCTTTACTGATTAGCAGCTTTCTGTCACTGTACACACAGAAAGCTGCAAATCAGTGGTGTGGGCCAGGTTGTGCAGGGCTCAGTATTCTGAGCACTGCTAGATCTGCAGCAGAGAAAAATTTGATTGCATCAAAATGACAGCATGCAGACCAGCAAGTGTCATATCACTGGATTCAGTGTCATCATGCACCTTTCAGATTACATAACAAAAACCTATTGGCAGATTCCCCTTAACATATGACTTATATTACACTAATACAGAGCGTCCAGAAGTTAGGACTGAAGCACAGAGATTTTTGATGTACAGATTAATTGCTGAGATAAAAAAGAAAACAATTTTTAGCCTTGAACAGTCATTCATTGACAGGACTGGAAAGATATACAGCAGAAACAGAGTGGGCATCATTAAAGCCTTATGTAAATGTGAGGTATTGTTATAAATGGTTGTTAAAATCCCTAATTGACAGTAACAACTCCTAAGATTGATTCTCATCCGAAACACGAGTGAAGAGAATAATCCCTATTGTCCTTTATAATTTTATGGTGGCTGAAATGCATTTACACATGCAAAAGAAAATCCCAGATGTGTTTTACAGTCTTCTATTTACTTGAATGGATTGCACCTCATGAATGCATGAAATCAATGGCAGTTCAATCTCCACTATATATCACATCCCTAAACCTGCAGGGGCTGTCTGCTTTAAGACCTCGTTCTCTAATTATATATCTTGCAGTAGAATTGCCTTTTTTCAAATGTGCATTATGTGGATGGCTAATAACAAAATAACCAGAGGTGAATCTTAAGGCTTTGAAATTAGTTACTCCTTCACCATCCGGAAAAATCTTACCTCTTTGCTATCGATAAAATGATGTTCATCAGGCGTGTCACTCATTGAGTCTTTGAAGTAGAGAACAGAATAATGAGAAAGGACTGAAACTTCACTAAATGAATAAAGCTCTACATCGAATACATGAACATACAGATCAAGGTTTCCATAAATATGGAGTCAAAGTAATCTTTCATTATAATGAAGAGTAGTGAAATGGACACATTAGAGGATAGCTACATGATACAAGTGGTATTCCAGTAATGAGGAGGTCAACATGTGAATGATACATATTTGTATATTAGTGGCAATTACCTAATGTATATTTTTATCTAAATAGCACATTTTAGGAGTGGTCAGCAATATGATTAAATAACAGTTATCTATAACATTAAAACATTAATATTTCTTGGTCTCGCTTATGCCTTCAAAAAAGCTCTGACCCATCAAATAATGGTCTCCAAAAACCTATAAAGATAACATGCGGTTAGATTGAATTGAGGTCTGAAGAAAAAGGAGGAAAAGTAAATACTTTGTGTCTCCTTGTCACGTTCTTCAATCCATTGGTAAATAATTCCTATGGTATGGCAGGGTGCACTATCCAGCTTACTATGCAAAAGTTTAGGTAAATTGGTAAATGCCAAAGCAACATCGGGCAAAAGGTTTCCCAGCAGAAAATAGCCAAGAGCATTAGAAAAAAACTATACCGGCTTGCCTTTTTCCTATAGTGCATCCTATACACATTGCAGCTCATCGAGTACTAGGTTTGAAAGGGTATGACATATACAAATGGTGAGCACAAAATACAAAGTTCACAAGTTCCCGTAGATTAGCTGTGAAAATTCTCGGCACGGAAAGTAAAATCCTCTGCTTGACTTGTGAAACAGGCAAAGCAAACAAAATTATCCAGACATTTGGACACACAACTTCTCTATCGTATTAATACAGGTTAACAGGTTCCAAGGACATTAAAAATTTTGCATCAATGCAAAACCTTAAGTGTTTTGGACATAGAAATGTCCTTAGTAATGGAATCATTTTAGATTATACTTTGACTAAGCACTGTTCTATGTCCAAAACACGCTGGTCTTTGCCTTGATGCAATATTTTCATGTAATTGGAACCTTTTAATATGTTCTAATAAATTGGTGAAGTTTAATATCCAAACAGCTGGAACCTTTTCTTTGCTTTTTTTATACCAATGGTGCACTTCTCTGTGAAGCAATATTTAAAATTAGGTACTGGAACATGTAGTTGGATACTGCAAGTTACACTGCTTATGACCAAAGACCCTTGCCTTGATTAATGAAAGCAATTATGCTAACACTCTGGAGTAAATTGATATGAAAAATTGCAAATTTTTTTTGGCCAAATGCTGAGTTGCACAAACATTTTGAGACTTTTGGCATTCTCACAACAGTTTCTCCCAGCTCCGCCAACATGAGTGAGTCTGTGGAGGGACAGGGATGCAATGGGGGTGTGACGCCACAACTTGTCTAATTCATGATGAGCTATGATACTCCTTACGCCAAAAATGTTACTCCAGTCTAACACCATCACTTGTCATAGTGTGCCTCTTAAGGAAACATGCATGCACCTCTTAATGAATCTGACTTTAACATAGCCCATCATCAAGACCGGGATTGTTCATGCCAGTCATGGTGAATCATAGTCCCCCATGTAAATAAAAGTGATCATCAATATGTGAAGTCCTTAATAAATGGATAGAAAGGAGTATCTTTTTAAAAATCTATGGATTTTTAACAATTTTATAATAGCATGATTTCAGTACGTAAACTTTTGCAAATGATGATGAACATAGGAGCCTTATCATGCTAAAAGAGAACACTTGAGTTATGCTTCTTGGAGGACTCTATAAGCACATATTACATTATGAAGTAAACTTTAAATGTAATATATTGTCTGGCAGTGAATAACTGAAAATAAAAATTGTTTGTCTTTGTGCACTCATTAATTCTAAATAGACACTGTTCATTTTATTAATAGCAACTGTTATGAAGTGTAACATTACTTCAAAGAACAAAAAAACCTATTTCAGTTAGTAATAAGTTAGTTTCAAAGTAGTCCACACTTGGCGATTAGATATTAAATTGATTAATAGCTGCAATGATGGAACATTTCTGCAGGCAAGAAAGCTAAAAATGTCATAAAAGGCTATGAAAGCTTAAGACTGTTGTCTATAATGTGGAGTTGGCAGGCCCAAATTAAGTTAATAGTAGGAAGTAATGTGTATATAGGATAGAAAATTGCTTCTGGGTATGTACACATTTGTTCTTTGTGAAAGATAATAGAATGAAACAACTTGCCTGAATTTAAGGCCAACGGTAGTGTATATTTTTTGTGGTTCAGTATGAAAAAATGCTGATGTCTAAAGCATTGTCAATCTATCTATGATTATCATAAGAGGTGTTAACAAAATCATACTATAGTCATTAAGATTTACGAATCTTAAAGGGAACCTGTCACGTGAAAAAACGCTATTAATCTGCAGACATGGAGTTAATCTGCATGTTGATAGTGTTCTGAACTTCCTGACACCAGCCCCTCATCCCCAGTAATAACTGACAACAGGCTTAGAATTAGGGCGAACTGTCAATCAGTGCCAGGGGCATGGTTACAGCTGCAGCTTTCTTTACACAGAGCAGTAACTGAACCTGCACCATCTCTTTCGCTGTGACTGTACAATACAAAGTTATATTGTGGTACCAAGTTAGCCAGAAAAATCAATGTAAATACTTTTATGCCAAAAATGACAAAAGTATTCTTGGGGTGATACCTTTATTGGCTAACCAGAAAATATATATATATATATATATATACATATATATATATATATATATATATATATATGCAAGATTTCAGAGCACATAGGCTCCTTCTTCAGGCAAGATTACAAATGAATTCATAAGACAAAAGGCACAGCATTTGAGAGATGTTACAACAAGACATTTGTTCATGAGGTGTAAGTTGTGATGCCTCCTAGTTATCACACCACAAGATAATCTGAACAACACATCAAAAAAGAAAAAGAGGACAAACTGGACCCCACAACCTGGGCACAACCAAACTCTAGATCACTACATAGACTGTTTCCGTAAAAAAGTTAAATCTGACATTTTGGACAGACACCACAAAGTGCCGCACAATATCAGTATGAAGGAAAGAAAAGCCATACAGTCTTTAAAAGCAAACAACAATATCATTATCAAACCAGCAGACTAAGGAGGAGCTGTAGTCATTATGAACATGTCAGATTACATCCAAGAAGCACACAGACAACTCTTGGATATAAAATACTACACTCCACTTCAGGAAGATCCCACCAAAAAATACACAGAGAAACTAACACATATCATCAATGGGTTTGATTCTACTTCATCCTCACTACTGGAACTAATACCAGACAATCCCCAAACAGGTACCTTCTACATGTTACCTAAAATACATAAAGAAGGAGATCCTGGGAGGCCAATCATTTCTGGCATTGGGACATTAACGGAAAATATCTCAGGCTGGGTGGAGAACATTCTGAAACCCTTGTTGAGATGCACATCCAGCTATATCCAGGACTCCACGGATATTCTCTGCAAACTGTAAGCCCTGGGCCCACTTCCGGAGGACACAATACTAGCCACCATGGATGTAGAGTCTGTCTACTCCAACATTCCTCATGAGGATGGGATTGCAGCAAGCAAACATTTCCTACAAAAAAACAATCTGGCTACAGAAGCAACTCTGCAATTCATCAGGTTTGTGCTCCATCACAATTATTTCTCCTTTGGGAACAATTTATACCAACAATGTATGGGTAGCGCCATGGGAAGCAAAATGTCCCCACACTATGCTAACTTATTTATGGCTAAACTAGAGGAGGAGTTTTTGTCATCTTGCTCTATTAAACCCCTAGCATACTTTCGCTACATTGATGATCTGCTAATAATCAGGACAGGCTCAAAAGATAATCTGCTCACCTTCCACGATAACTTCAACAGGTTCCACCCAACCATCAAGCTCACCCTCAACTTCTCAAAATTCCAAATACATTTTCTGGACATGATCATATACATCAAAGACAGCACCATACAAACATCAATTTACCATAAGCCCACAGGATGTCCAGCATATCTTAGATGGAACAGCTTTCATCTAAGACACACAAAAAAATCCATCATCTACAGTCAAGCTCTGAGGTACCATCGAATCTGTTCAGACAGCAAGGACAGAAAACTGCAGCTACTATCACTGAGGAATACATTCCTACAACAGGGATACCATCCACTGGTAATAGATGAACAAATTCACAGAGCTACAAGGATACCAACTTAGTAGCCTCCTGAATTACAGACAAAGGGAGGACAACAACAGGGTACCTCTTGTGGTCACATACAACCCCCACATGAACATCCTAAGGAAAACTGATGCTGATCTCCAACCCATATTCCACAGAGAGCACAAACTGAAAGAAATATTCCCAGAACTACCACTTCTCTCCTACAAACAGCCCCCTAACTTAAGTAATCTCCTTGTCAGAAGTGTCCTCTCATCAACATCAGTGACGGGCACATTCCCATGTAAAAACAAAAAATGCAAAACTTGTACTGACATATTACCATCAAATACAGTCTGCATACCTAACACAAATCAGGACTACAAAATCATGGATGTCTTTTCATGTACATCCTCCAATGTGGTGTACATGATACAATGTACAAGGTGCCCAGAAGGAATTTATATTTTAGAAACTATGCAAAGGCTACAAACGAGAATGAATTCACAAAGACACACAATTAAGAATGAACTGGATACACCTGTGGGAAAACATTTCTCTGGCCGGGGACACTGTATGAAAGATCTAAAAGTTTTAATACTAAAAGGTCACTTCAAGGGCAACAGAGAAAGAAAAATTTGGGAATTCAAATTGATAAGGATGTTCAATTCACTTACAACAGGACTAAATATAACACCTGGCTTTATGACTCACTACATGGACACAATTCACACCTCCAGATAATTAAACATTCCCAAGGCCTCTCATTTTGCAACAAAAAAAAAACTAATTTGCTCTCCCTAAGTTATCAGTAGGAGGCATCACAACTTACACCTCATGAACAAATGTCTTGTTATAACATCTCTCAAATGCTGTGCCTTTTGTCCTATGAATTCATTTGTAATCTTGCCTAATGAAGGAGCCTATGTGCTCCAAAAGCTTGTATGTATATATATATATATATATATATATATATATATATGTGTGTATTTATATTTTATGTTTAGCCAATAAAGGTATCACCCCAAGAATATTTTTGTCATTTTTGGCATAAAAGTATTTACATCGATTTCCCTGTGACTGAGACCCGAAAGCTACCGGGAGGAGTTAAGTTAATTCCTTCCCTGCAGCGGGGGTCTAATTGTCAGCGCCAGGCAGGTTTAGAATGCTACTAACCTGCAGATTAACCCCATATCTGCAGGTTAATTGCATTTTTTCATGTGACAGGTTCCCTTTAAGTCAATAAAACCTGATGTCAATGTTAGCCAATGAAATAGCTGACTTCATTTTCCAGTGAGATTCTGAAAAATAAGAGCTGTAACTTGGTTGGTTGAAGTGACTTAATCTTCCACTTTTGTTTTGTAGAAGTTTTGATAAATTAGTATGTACTTGCTCTGTTATATTAACTTATTAAGAATTTACCGTAATTGATTCAGGAACTGCACTGTAGCTCTGATTTCTATCCAACTTTAAAGGGGTTGCCTACCATTAAATAAAAAAAGTGACCACTGTAGCCCATCATTGACTGCAGAGATCACTGTGGCTAGCAGTGGAGGTTGCATGACTTGTCAAAACAGTTTACTTTGACCAGCATTCCTCCCTTTTGACCCAGGTATTTTTAAATTAGCAAGAGACTGCAAAAGGGTTTCCGCCTATTTTTGCTCTCAGCAAGCAGTCTTAGAGCTTGTTGAAGGTGAGTTATTTTAACATCTATTCACCTGGTGTTGATGTTGTGTGGTGGCCATTGCTGCTGTGGTGTTGTGCTTGTGGGGTGGTGTGGCCTGGAATCATGGGGACTCAACCTCGCAGCATGCTTGCTGTGAGGTACCAGGCCGCCATGTCAGTGGTTTGCGCATGGCTCTGTGCCTTGTAGGCCAGGGACTCACTGATAGGTTCACCGTAACATGGTAGTGGGCTTCATACAGTTATCTTCATACAGGGATCTGGACTTATACTGGGGCCCCTGGGTTAGGACAATGAAATCAGCTGCTGACCGATGATGCAGGCTGATGGGAGTGGCTAAATTACCGGGTCAGAACCACTAGGGCAATATAGCACAAAATCAGTAAGCAAAACAATTGTCAGGAAACAGGTCATTGTCAAACATCACATTGTCAAACAGGGATACAACAAAACAGGAGGCAGGAGGTGAAATCATAGAACTGAACCAGAGAAGACAAAATTACATCAGACAGTAGGATGTGGTGCTGTCCTATTGGTTAAGCCAGAGAGCTGATTACTCCAGCTGGACAGCGCATGCACTTATGCTGCCAGACTAGATGACACAGAAGGTCCCAGCGAGCCTAGTCTGTGTGCCTAGGCAATGCATGCACCGCCAACAGATTTTGGTCCCAATGTCTTCCCCATCACTAGTGTGCTAGCAGAATTAATATGGTGGCAACTGGTAACAGGAAAAGACATTCCAGGAGCAGGCCTTTAACATTAGTGGAGTTCATGTAGTCATTGGTGACAGTGGGCTGATGCATAGTTAATGTAAATATATTTTTATATTGGTCACATAGCGTATTTGCTATGCAAAATGTTGACATGAGTCATATGAAGTCACTTTTGCAGCCCAAGCACCCATCCCAAGTAGCGGCGCTGGGTTGGGTCAGTACCTAATCTGTTTGTTATTTTAACTTATTTTATTTTACATTTGGGGTCTACTTTGCTTACCGACTCGCTGCTCAGGTCTTTGTATTTTGGCTGGACTTGTGACATCAAGTCGACATCTTAAATCAACACTGAAGCCAATCTCTGAGTTAAGCAATTGTCACCATTGCAGCCAAATCAGAGACCTGAGCTTTTGCAGGGAGCCTGCATTGCCTGTCAGGGTTTGTACCTGCTTGTCTTTTTATTTTAGGTATATAAGAGCGTTTTGTCCATTTTTTAAAAATTGGAAATCCCCTTTAAGGAGCACTTGCTCGAATGCATCTTTTGTAGCCAGTATCTATGACCAGAGCTAGAGTTTATAGAAAATGATTCAATAGGAGAAAAAAAATCCTTCAAGATTTCTCATCATTATTTATAAACACCATTCTAATGTAAAAATGTGGTACATAGTAAATAGCGTTCAATGAAATGACATAAGTATATAACATAAGGTACAAAACAAGCACAGATAAACTGGTCAAAGACAGTGACAGTCTGGTACAGGGAGGGAGAGAAAACCTTGACTTGCAATCTACAATGAAAGGGAGAAGGAGAGAGTAGGCAAGGGAAGAAGCTGCTCATATGGCAGAGTAGTGACAACACGTTGTACTGTAAGCTATGGGCTTTTCTGAAGAGGTTGTTATTTGAATTCAGAGGATTCTTAGGTATGTGATAATCTGGCCATAGTCTACTAATTTTAAGAAATGATGTAGCTAATAGTAATGTTCTACTCAGTATAAAGACTAACTGTATATTTATTGCCAATGCTAATACACACTTATTTAAATATTAACTTTACCTCACACTGTCAAATATTTTTTTTCATAAATTTATGAAAAATTAGAGTCACAATTAGTTCTCTAACACAGTGGTACATAGACTGTTCTTGACTCACCGAAGCAATAAAATACGAAAAACTGTGCAATTGAGGAATTGAACCTGTGTTGATTTATTGAAAGCTGGCTACTTTGCTTACCTGCAGTATGAACAGCTTTCAAGCTTATAAAAAGCTTTCTATTGTTGTTTTATTTTCTCTTTTAATATTCATTTTTATTATTCATTCATATGACGCCAATATTGTCCTTCACAATTTCCAATATGTGAGCGCATTAATGCAAGTGGCATGCTAAGAACATTGCCAGTGCTTAAGCATTAAAATCATTTACTTTTTCTGCAGTCAAATGGGAAGCTAATCAATTGAAGAATATGAATAGAATTAGGCAAGATGTTTTCTGATCCAGGAGAGTAATTCAAAGATTCTTATATCCAAAACACAAAATGATTGCAACATTAGAATGCTAATATATCCGAGACTCCCTTATGTTGTTATGCAGCATAGGATATTATAATTTAATCTAAAGCAGTTATTTTCAACTTGAGCCAATATGGTGGCATAAAATCAATATGAGAATTCTGAGCAATCATGATGACCAATAAGATCATACGTGAAATTAAGTTGTTGAATATCTGTGACAACCTTAATCACTAGGAATATGGATATCTATATGATCAATTTGAAGGGTTTCTAGAAGAAAAATGCTCCAAGACCAGTGCTCGATAATAAACATGTTCTACATGTTCTAAAAGCCTTTAAGAAGCCAGCAAATCCACACAAGAATTCTAGGAAAATACATAAACATATAAAATAGCAGACAGGGAATAAATCTCCTGCTATAGTGATATGCCCATTTTACCTCAGAAAATGTTAATATAAATTATTTGTAGCACTAATAACGATAATTAAAAATATTTCTTCCCTACTGTTTTTTATTTTGAGATTTTTACGATTACTTTTCTTTGTGTTTTCCTATATCTACTTAACACGTGCTTCACTCTCCGCAAGGAGAAATATTACTCCTAGATACCGGTCTGACGCCTCTCATCCAGCCAAACCAGAACTCACACTTTGCACTGACGAGGGGCAGTACCCCGAAGCACAGCATCTGCAAATTGAGTTTCTGGTCTTGGCTTTTCTCCTAAGTCATGTGATAAGGCTCATTAAAGGGTCACTATTAACTTTTCTGATTGCTACTTCCTGTAGGTGGCACTAGAGTTCTATTCCTCTTCCTCTCTGAAGAGACAATTTGCATATTTCGCAGAGGAGCATTGCGGTTTTAAAAGTCTCCTCACCTGACTTGCTTAACACGTCACTCTCCGCAAGGAGAAATATTACCCCTAGACACCTATATCGACACAAATTTTAAAAGGTCAAATTACCTCCTGAAAAAAATCATGAAGTGGACTGAAATAGAAAACCTTGTATCAGGGAAATGAAAAACAAATGTTCTCCCTCAAAGTTTTGTCCTTTTGAAAGCATCATAAAGTTTTAAATGAAGGATTATTAATTGTATAAACAAATATTTTTAAAAGATTGTAAATAAACTTTAGTCAAATTAATTTTTTTTTTTTTTTTTTATCATACATTGGGGGCTGCAAGTTTTATTTGCTGTTAAGTGCCAAAGCACAACACTTATAGCAAATGCAGCAAAGGACAAAAGAGACTGCGGGTCGCATGGGCTGTAAACTGTGTACACCCCCTGTCATGTCCAGATCTCAGCTCTGGAGCGGAGCCAGGTATTATTCTATTGCTTCCTAGTGCTATGCTCTGAGATGTAATTTCCCTCTGTCACCACTAACCTTTACTTTCAGTGTTCAGTGGTGGCAGGAGGTTTTGCCACCAGGGTAGCGATAGTGGGAACATATTGGCAGCCTGAATTTGTACTATTATACAATACTGTGCTACTGTTGTATTTAGCATAAACGAGCAAACATTAGCATGTTCAAGTCCCCTAAAGGGGCTAACAAGTATAGGGAAAATGCATCTCAACATGCATTTGACAAACTACCCCATTTATTATTTAATAGAAGCATAGGCAGAGTTGACATGAAACAGAGCAGTACCAGACAAAATAGACAAAATAGTATTTTAGTATTTTCTATCTCAGAGACCCACCTTCATGAATTTCATAGCCCATTTATGCAGTACAATTGTTGGACCTCTTAGGTATAAATGAGTCAGTTAGTTGAGACAGGAGATCCGTGGTCAGTCCAAAAATTGCACTTTAATATCTAAAGAGTAAGATCCCAGTATCAGTGTTACTAGTGGGGCCTTTGCATCCCAGCATGATACTGTTTGTAACACCATAAAATAGCTGCTGCATTCTTTGCCTCAGATTTTATAGTGGCTCTGATAGTCTTTCCTAATTAACTGAGCTATACCATGTTATGCAATGACTATACCGCATTAAGGGGAACCCTTTCTGGCTCTGCCTGAGGTAATGTGTGCCCTCTCTGGCTAATGCAATCTTTGGCAATGTGTTAAGCGGCGCAGGGCTTTTTTGGGGCAATCCAATCAAATTGAATCACAAATTCTTTGAAATCTATGGCACCTGCAAATTTCATGAAATTCTACAAGAAGACAATTTGCATCAAATCAATTTACTCATCTCTAAAGAATATATTTTAAAGTTTTAAATGTACTACTATGCTTTTGAGCAACTGTAGATCCACCATACATATCTAGGAGTTTTCTTTTTCACACTTTATACACACTGGGAAAGTAGTGTACTATATGTATTCAAAAGAGATGCTGTCACATATGTCTCTGAAGTAGCTTTACAATTGCTATACATTATGGGATACTTTTAGCAGTTTCTGGAGGATTTCTAAAATGAACTTGGAAGAAAAAACACATTTTATGGTAAATGAAGAACAATATCTTAAAAATCAGCAAAATGTACCATTCTATGAAATGATAGTTAATTGTGTTTTAAATTAGGGAGAGAGATTTTCATAGTTACATTGTGATAATGGAAATGTCATTATGGGAACACATTTTAATTAGCAATCATCTATATATTGCTTGTGTGAATGAGATAAAACTAGAAAAACATTAAAAATTTAGCTGCTTAATCCTATTATAAGTAACATGCCTGCTGAATATATGCAGTATGTATAAAATAATTAAAATGGTGTATATAACTTAAACACTACTGTATCATGACAGAACTGGAGAAAGTATGTAATGAACCTGATCATGAATGCTGCAAGTCAGAGTAATATGCAGTATATTTACTTACCTATGGAAAGACCCGACATTGATGGTTGCTTGCAGTAACAAGTAAGAGAAGAACAAAATCAGATTCTGGCAGATCTTTCAAATAATATTAAATGCTGGCAGCTGAACAATAGTGTTTTAATGAGCGTAGAATGACACTTGTACAGAAAACACAGCATTGTCTATTGCTATCAGCTTCAGAATGAGCCAAGCACAGTATAATAATCAGGCAGACGCTTTGATAAAACTTATATTATATAATAGTACTATGTAAGGTAAATTGAGTCACCCAAATCTGTCAATATGCACATATAGAAGTCTATACAAGAAAAGATTTTCCAACATTATTTTTTGATCATGAAGGGAGCTAGGGTTAGAAATTGTATCCTATTAGGGAATGTGCGCACATTAAGTATTTGGTGCAGAAATTTCTGCACCATTTCTGAATCTCTTGACTGGAAAAATGCAGCATAAAATATATGTATTTTTGCCATATTTTTTATGTGGTTTTGTTGCAGATTTTTAGCCATACATTAGTATGGGTGAAATCTACAGCAAAAACGTTAAAAGAATTGGCATGCTGCAGATTTCAGGGCCGGTGCACAAGTTGCAGATTTGTTGTGTTTTTGTCTTTTTTTTTTTCTGTGCAGATTTGTCAAAAAATCTGAAAGGTTTCCTGATGCTAACAAAGCAAGTGATATTCCTGCAGTCTCATGCATACGTTGCTTATTTGTGACTTGCAGACTTATATCTGCTGCATTTCAATCCTTCCAGCGTTTTTGTTGCAGATTACAAAAAAAATAATGAGTGGGTAAAAATCTGCAACAAAAATGCATGTAAAAACACATCAAAAACACAGCAAAAATGCACCTATTTTATGCTGCATTTTCCTGCCAAGAAATGGTGCAGAAGTTACTGCACCAAATAATTTAGGTGTGCACATACGTAGGCTATGTTCCCTCAATGAACTTTTGGTGCGGTTTTGAAGCTGTGTGTTTTTGCTGCATCAAAAAAGCAGCATCTTACAGTTCTAACAAAGTGGATAGGATTTATAGAAATCTCCTGCCCACTCTGCTTCTTTTACACGCTGCGTTTTTCAAATCCACATGTCAATTTCTCTTGCTGGTATGCTGAGTTTTCTGTGAAGAATTTCCCCATAGGATTGCATTAGGTGCAGAAATTGCACAGGTTACAAAACAAACATGGGTTTTAGTGCATTTCCAAAGTGAAAACGCATAAAAAAACACGTGTAATCTTCACCTAAATACACCAAGCTCTGTCAAAGCCAAATACCAGGAAGTATCAAAAACAAAGAAGCTTTATTTAAAGCATGACATACAAAAGTGATGGGCAAACCCCCTGACTGTTCGGGTCCGGAGGGTTCAGCCGAACGCAAGCCGGATTATTAAAAATTTGGGTTCGGGTACTAGAAAAGTACCCGAACCCGGATCCGAACATGGACCCCCATTCACATCAATGGAGTGCCCGAACATCAGGTGTTTGCCACGATGTGCATTATAGTGAGACGAACACTGCCTCTGATCGGCGGTAAGATTAATATGATTGGTCAGAAGGCTGCTGTTCCCACACTGTCAGGTGACAGTGTGGGACTCCCAGAAGAAGGCACACTAGCCGAAACGTGTGTAGGGGTTGTGGCACCATAGTACAGCGCACACATGTGAGTTATATCCATTTGGCTGCGTATTTGTTTTATGCTTGTACTTTTGTATATGGTTAACTGGGATTAACATGTATACATATATTTTTGCACTGAGCACTTTAGCAATATGTATGAATGCCTGTCTATATATTGAGGATATTAGGATTGCATAAGGATTCTATACTATTAACTACCTTGTTACTATTTACTTCTCCTTGTGCATTTATGAATTAATTGTCATAGTCTATTATCATCATGCTGTTGATTTAATTCTATTCTTGTTTTTGTGTGTGCTGCTCTTTGGTACCTATCTGGCAATAGCCACTGATTGCCTTTTGCCATTTTTAATCTTGTTTGGGCTATGTGTGCACGATGCGGATTTGAAGCAGAAATTTCCTGAGCATTTTTGCCTCTCCCTGACAGAAAAAATGCATGCGGATTTTACATGCCTTTTTTACACTTTTTTGATGCATTTTTTACATGCGTTTTTTGAAGCATTTTTATACATCAATGAATGCTTTTTGGGGCTAAATAAAGTTATTTGGTGGGACATTGCTTAAACCCTTGGATTACCATAAGAACTGGGGTGAGTATGTTGGTTCATTTAAATGATTAAAGAATAGGTCTATTGTATTTCAAATAAAGTGTTTACACTGTGTCTGTGCGTTTATTTAACTCTTTAATTAAGTTTGGTCATGAAAAGGTCTGATTGACACCTTGTCATCACTGAAGGAAAGAGCTGAATGTCAACTGATCCCATTCACCCAATCTTCATTAGCATTTCTATTCATGAAATTTATGCGCCTGCTGTGAACTGCTAATTTTAGCCTGGGAAGGTGCCATTACGCAAACATGGTCCCTGGCCATAATTAACATCTCACAGCTGGTTGGTTAGCCACTATGTCCCCCCGATCAGCACTCAGCAGCGCTTTGGACACAATGTATTTTTGTTGCATCCCAAAACGCAGTGTTCTAATGCTGCACTTTTGTCGGTACATGTGAATCCACCGCATGATGACACTTAGATCAGTGAAAATCTGCAGCATATACTAGCCTGTCTGCTACAAAAATTGACATGCTGTGGGTGAGTTTGGGTACATGGCCATGGTCAAGAGCCGCTGCAGGTTTGTGCTGCATGTTTATACAGTGTCAAACCCGCAGCTTCCAGATGTTACAGTATAGTGGATGGGATCTCTAGAAATCTTCCAAAGTGCTTCTACGTTTGAATAATGGGCACAGAGAATAAAATAAAAAAAAAATGGCGTGGGCTCCCGCGTCATTTTTATAACCAGCAGAAGGAAAGCTGACCGCTGGGGGCTGTTATTAGTAGCCCGGGAAGGGGCTATTAGCCAACAATGTTCCCTGGCTGTTAATATCAGCCCACAGCTGTTTGTTTAGCCTTTACTGCCTTTACTGGCTATATTACAGGTGGCCCCAGAAAAAAATTGACGTGGGGTCCCCCTATAAAATCTAACCAGCAAAGCCTAAACAAGACAGCTGCAGGCTGATATTAATAGCCATGTAAAAGGCCATGGATACTAGGCCCCTCTGCAGCTATTAATATCACCCCTCAGCAGTCCCAGAAATGATGCATCCATAAGATGCACCAAATCTTAGCCTCGCTCTTCCCACTGCCCTGTAGCAGTGGCGAGTGGGGTAATGGGGTTGGGGTTCACATCAGCCTTGTATTGGTGGCTGATGAAAAGCCCAGGTTAGAAATGAAGGGCGTCTATAAGACGCCCCATTACTAACCTCATGGCAAAATAGTCGCCGCCTTTTCAATGAAAACACGGCCAAAATAAAGTATTTTAATGAAATTAAACACATTTTTTAATTTTTTTTAATGATGCGCCTCTGCAAAGCTGTCGATCTCCTGAAAAAAATGTAAAATAACAAACAACCATATCCCTCACCTGTCCACCATGAATGTCGCAGTTCACGTACCGCCAGCGAGTGTCCCACAACAATCTGGGTCACTTCTACAGCTGTGACATCAGCAGTCACTGATGTCACAGCTGTAGAATAAAGCACTGTATACTGACAGGAGTATAAAATCACCCCTGTCAGTATACATGCTGCAGGAGGTCACTGGGTTGATCAGCTGAAGATCAGCTGATCAGCCCCGGTGAGCTTACCACCCTGGGAACATTTTTGCAAATGTTCCCAGGGTCAGGTGAGCATCAGTAGATCGGTCAAGTAAAGATAACATAATAATCCTCTATACTCACCTGTCCGGTGCCCCCTGGTGTCCTCCTGGTCCGATCAGCTGATCAGCTGATCCGGATTACCATTGCTATGCATGGCAGACCTATTAAGTGGTTTTAATGCATTTCCGAAGAGGAAAAACAGCCGCATAAATGCATTAAAACTGCATCGTGTGCACATAGCCTTGTGTAGTTTTTATTATTCTGATTAATAAAATATATTTTTATACATACTTTTTGTACAAATTCTTGATACGTCGTTCCTCTTTTTTGGTGCTATATTTTTGACCTTGAATCTCTATATATAGTCCTATTACAATTGCCATATGTTAGTCACTTTTTTAGGTTTTGACTGATGCCTATTGGCAATTGTCAGTGCTTTATATCTGCTTGTGACAGAGTGAGCTCCCAGATGTGACTGAAGGTAAAAATCTTTCCTCCAGTCACAGACGTTGGCAGACGGGACTAGTACACCCATCAGCCTACGCCTGCTGTCGCAGATAACAGCGAGAACAGACAGCTGGAGGCTGGTATTATCAGGCTGGTAAGGGGCCATGGATATTGACCCCCCCAGCCTACAAATAGCAGCCCACAGCCACCCCATAAAAGGCGCATCTATTAGATGCGCAAATTCTGGCACCCTGTGGTGGTGGCTAGTGGAGTAATACAGTGGGGAAAAAAATATTTAGTCAGCCACCATTTGTGCAAGTTCTCCCACTTAAAAAGATGAGAGAGGCCTGTAATTGACATCATAGGTAGACCTCAACTATGAGAGACAAAATGAGAAAACAAATCCTGAAAAAAAGTATTTGGTCAATTACAAACATGTAAGATTTCTGGCTCTCACAGACCTGTAACTTCTTCTTGAAGAGGCTCCTCTGTCCTCCACTCATTACCTCTAGTACTGGCACCTGTTTGAACTTGTTAGCAGTATAAAAGACACCTGTCCGCAACCTCAAACAGTCACACTCCAAACTCCACTATGGTGAAGACCAAAGAGCTGTCGTAGGACATTAGAAACAAAATTGTAGCCCTGTGCCAGGCTGGGAAGACTGAATCTGCAATAGGCAAGCAGCTTGGTGTGAAGAAATAAACTGTGGGAGCAATAATTAGAAAATGGAAGACATACAAGACCACTGATAATCTCCCTCGATCTGGGGCTCCACAAAAGATCTCACCCCGTGCGGTCAAAATGATCTCAAGAACGGTGAGCAAAAATCCCAGAACCACACGGTGGGACCTAGTGAATGACCTGCAGAGAGCTGGGACCAATGTTACACAGGCTACCATCAGTAACACACTACGCCACCAGGGACTCAGATCCTACAGTGACAGACGTGTCCCCCTGCTTAAGCCATTACATGTCCGGGCCTGTCTGAAGTTTGCTAGAGAGCATTTGTATGATCCAGAAGAGTATTGGGAGAATGTCATATGGTCAGATGAAGCCAAAGTAGAACTGTTTGGTAGAAACACAACTCGTCGTGTTTGGAGAAGAAAGAATGCTGGGTTGCATCCAAAGAACACAATACCTACTGTGAAGCATGGGGGTGGCAACATCATGCTTTGGGGCTGTTTCTCTGCCAAGAGACCAGGACGACTGATCTGTGTACATGAAAGAATGAATGGGGCCATGTATCGTGAGATTTTGAGTGCTAACCTCCTTCCATTAGCAAGGGTATTGAAGATGAAATGTGGCTGGGTCTTTCAGTATGACAATGATCCCAAGCACACCCCCAGGGCTATGAAGGAGTGGCTTCGTAAGAAGCATTTCAAGGTCCTGGAGTGGCCTAGCCAGTCTCCAGATCTAAACCCTATAGAAAACCTTTGGAGGGAGTTGAAAGTCTGTGTTGCCCAGCGACAGTCCAAAAACATCACTGCTCTAGAAGAGATCTGCATGGAGGAATTGGCCAACATACCACCAACAGTGTGTGCCAACCTTGTGAAGACTTACAGAAAACAATTAACATTTGTCATTGCCAACAAAGGATATATAACAAAGTATTGAGAAAAATTCTTTCCAAATCAGACAATGTGATTTTCAGGATTTGCTTTCTTATTTTGTCTCTCATAGTTGAGGTCTACCTATGATGTCAATTACAGGCCTCTCTCATCTTTTTAAGTGGGAGAACTTGCACAATTGGTGGCTGACTAAATACCTTTTCCCCCCACTGTATTGGTGGGGTTGATGTCACCTTTGTATTGTCTGGTGACATAAACCCCACGGGTTTGTAATGGAGAGGCATTTATAAGAAGCCTCTCCATTACTAATCCTATAGTTATATTGTAAATAAAGAGAAACACCCAAAATAAAGACTTTTATTTGAATTAAAACACAGTTTTTTATTTAAAAATAACAAGCACAGTTATACTCACCTAACGCCCATTCCATTGAAGACCTCATCTGCTGTAAGAAAACAAAAATAAAAGACAACAATATCCCTTCTCTATCCGAAGTTCTGTCCCACGCCTTAATTCAAATCTAGGATAAATAGTTTTCAACCTGGACGGTGCCAAGATATGACTGTCCTAGCTGAAAAGCACTGTGAAATGAGCTGCAAGCTCAGCCTCAGTGATTAGTGGTGACGTCATAGAGTTCACAGCATGAGGAACACCCGATGTTCGGGGTGCCAAACTCAACAGTAACACAGACTCCCTGGTGAAGTCCGTGTTCAGAGTCCGTGCCCGAAATGTAGTTGTTCGGTATGGACCCTGAACTTTAATGTTCGAATTTGCCCATCTTCTAGTTGATCTTCTATACTGTTATTGCGTATGCAGTGACTGCAAGGGCTGCCAAAAATTTGGCCCTTGGAAGAGACGTAGAGGCTGGAGAGCCTCCTAAAAACAATGTTCCCATTATTAGGAAGTGGGTCTCCCATAGTGTTTGCCTATGCAGTGAATGAAAAAGCTGCCAAAAATTTGGAGGCACTCCAATGCCCCTCAGAAGAGACGTAGAGGTCGGAGAGCCTCCTAAAAACAATGTTCAAATTATTAGGAAGTGAGTCTCCCATACTGTTTGCCTATGCAGTGAATGCAAAAGCTGCAAAAAATTTGGAGGAACTCCAATGCCCCTTGCAAGACACGTAGAGGAGGTGATATGGTGGTGAAGGATATGGTGATAGAGGATGAGGAGAAGGAGGAGGGCAAGAGCAAATAGACAAAATCAGGAAGCGTATACCCATGTCTGGATGTAAAGACAGAGATGCATGGGAATAGAATTAGACCTCCCAAAAAAGACACTGTTTTTGAGTTTAGGTTACACTGCTATCATTCAGTGGTGTTGAGAAGTCTGGCCCAATCCAGCCCTTGTTCATTTTTATAAGAGTCAGCCTGTCATCATTTTCAGTTGACAGGTGGATGCGCCTATCTGTTATAATTCTTCTGGCGGCACTAAAAACCCGCTCTGATAAAACGCTAGCGGCAGGTCAGCCCAGGACCTCCAAGGCGTAGAGAGCCAGTTCATTCCATTTGTCCAGCTTGGATACCCAGTAATTAGAAGGCACAGAGGAATCACGGAGGACGTTGGTACGGTCGGCAAGGTACTCCCTTACCATCTTCCCAAACTTTGAGTACCCCGCGCCTCAGGGCCTGTAAGATGGGAGGGTCTGAGAAACCTGTCCAAGAACTTTGACAGTGTTCCCTTGCCTCTGCTGGATTGGAGTTGTGTCTCTCGCCTGTAGTCCTAGGTTGTCCAATGAACTGTGACCTTTGCCGCCAGCATTTTCAGATTGGAATTTTTTTAATAATTCCGTAACAAGTGCCTTCTGGTACTGCCCCATTTTATTAGACCTGTCCGCCTCGGGAATAAGAGATAGAAAGTTCTCCTTGTAGCGTGGGTCTAGAAGTGTCACCAACAAGTAATGACTGTCACCCAAAATTTGGAGAACGCGAGGGTCACGAGAAAGGCAGCGTCACATAAACTCAGCCATGCGTGCCAGACTGCTAACAGGCAAGACTTCCGTGTCCTCACCAAGAGGATGACTGATCATGCTCTGCTCCTCCTCTTCCTCCCTGTCTTTAGGCCATCCATGCTGAACAGACGATATGACAGTTGTGCAGGTAGTACCATCTATAGCGCATGAAACTAGCTCCTCCTCTTACTCATTGTCTCACAATCCACGTTGGGATGAGATGAGGCTGGGCTGTGTGTAATCACCCTGTATGGTTCCTTGCTCCATCTCATCGTGCTCCGCCTGCAATGCATCCTCTTTGATTGTGAGCAGAGAGCGTTTCAGAAGACAGAGAAGCAGGATGGTGATGCTAATTATGGCATCATTGCCACTCACCATCTTGGTGGACTCCTCAAAGTTTTGGAGGATGGTACATATGTCTGACATCAATGTCCAATCCTGAGGTCTTATGTGTGAAGTCTGAACTGAATACCGACGGCCTTGTTGATGCTGGCAGTCAACAACTGCCCTCTTCTGCTCAAAAATCCTTCCCAACATCTGCAATGTAGAGATCCAACGCGTGTGGATATCACACACCAGTCAGTAAGCCGGAAGCTGCAAACGCTGCTCAAACACAGCAAGGGCAGTTGAAGCTGTAGGTGACTTTCTAAAATGGGCACACAGGCGGTGAACTGTGACAAGCAGATCCAATAGCTCCGGTTAGGTTTTGAGAAACCACTGAAGAACGAGGTTAAGCACATGGGCTAGGTATGGTACGTGTGTGAGCGCGCCTTACCTCAGAGCCGCCACCAGGTTCTGGCTATTGTCACAAACGACCATACCAGGCTGAAGGTTCAGTGGTGTCAACCACAGATCTGCCTGCTTTTTCAGAGCTTTCCACAACTCTTCAGCGTTGTGTGGTTTGTCACCTAAGCATTTTAGCTTCAGCACAGCCTGTTGCCGCTTGGCCGAGGCAATGCTGCAGTGCTTCCAGCTTACGACTGATGTGGTCATTTTGGAGATGGATGCTGAAGAGGAGGAGGTGCAGGAGCTGTAGAATGTGGGGGCAACCCTGATTGACCCAGTGCACGCAATCCTCGGCGTCGGGAAGACATGTTTCGCCCCAAGATCAGACTGGGTCGCGGCTTCCACTATGTTAACCCAGTGTGCCATCAGCGAGATGTACCATCCCTGCCCACAAGCACTTGTCCACGTGTCTGTGGTTAGGTGGACTTTCCCAGTAACTGCGTTGTTGAGGGCATGGCTAATGTTGTGGGACACGTGCTCATGTAATGCAGGGACAGCACACCGAGAGAAATAGTGGTGGCTGGGGAGCAAGCACCGAGAGACGGCCACTGCCATCAGGTTGCAGAAAGCTTCAGACTCCATGAGCCTAAAAGGCAACATTTAGAGCGCAAGCAGTAGCAAAATGTGTGAATTTAGTTGTGTGGCCTGTGGGGCGTTGGCTGCGTATTTGCGCTTGCTTTCTAAGGACTGGGATAGGGACAACTGGATGTGGACGTGCTTGCTGATGGTGCTACTTGAGAGTGTTCAACGACAAGTGCAAGGCAGGAGGCATCTTCACATGCGCCATGGACAGAGGATTGGCTTGCACGCACAACAGCAGAAGAAGCAGTGGTGCCACCTGCAAACACTGTTCCTGGACCCACGTCCTTTGCTGCCATGTGCCTTATCATGCTGGTGGTGATAAGGCTTGTAGTTTTGCTACCCCTACTGATGCTGGCCTGGCAGGTGGTGCAAATGGTCTTTTTGGGGTTATCAGCAGTCTTTAAAAAACAACCAGACTCGGGAAGACCTAACAGTTGTATTGGCAACTTCTGTCGTGTTGATGTTACGGTGAACAGTCGCCCACCTTCTGTCTGCTGCCACCACACTTCTTCTTCCTGCCTGTTGTGTTGTTACATCTCCCTCCCCCTGTGTACTGCTGTCCTCGCTCTGTATGTCCCACTGCCAGGTTGGGTAATTTACTATATCATCCACCACCTCGTCTTCCACTTCCGCACCCTGGTCCTCCTCCTGACTGTCTGACAATTGTGTTCATCATCGACCACCTATTGTGACAGTTTCCCACCCTTGCCTTCATGTGACTGCGGCTGCTCAAATATTTGGGCATCGCTACATGCGATCTCCTCTTGCTCCTCTTCAAGTGGACTGGGAGAGAGGCCCGAATCTATAAGTGGAAAAGTGAACAGCTCTTTGGAGTGTCCAAGTGTGGGATCAGTTGTCTCCGAGCACTCGGCATGGTGGGAGGAAGGAGGATCAGGTTGAGGAATATGTGGTCCTGACTCACGGCTACTGAGACTCGACTGTGTGGAAGACAGGGTGGTGGTGGCTAAGTGACTGGAAGCGTTATGCGCTATCCAACCAATAACATTTTCACACTGCTCTGTGTTCAATAGTGGTGTCCTGCGGTCCTCTATTAAATGGGACAGGAAGGTCAAGCGACAAGATGTAGGTGTTTGTTGTGGTACAATTTCAGCTTGCCCATGGCCTTGGCCTTATCCTCTGCATGCACCATCATCACCATTACTTCCACTTCCCGGTCCTTTGCCATGCACCTTGCCCATTTTAAATGGAAGACAATATTTTCCGCGTTCACTACAAATGGCTGGATTTGAACCGCAGTGATATGTGATACATGTGACGGAAAACCAGTTTTAAATAGCTGGCCTGTAGGTAACTATTTTTAACAGCGAAATGGTGTCAATAACTTTGCTAACACACTGCAACAAAATTTCAATGGATTCCAGAAATGGCAGAATATTCAGCGTACTTACATATGATCCGTGTGATGGACAAACCACAGTTTTAAATAGCTGGCCTGTAGGTAACTATTTTTAACAGTAACCTTGTGTCAATAACTTTGCTGACACACTGCAACAAAATTTCATTGGAGGCCTGAAATGGCAGAATTTTCAGCGCACTTATATGTGATCCGTGTGACGGACAAACCACAGTTTTAAATAGCTGGCTTGTAGGTAACTATTTTTAACAGTGACCTCATGTCATTAACTTCGCTGACACACTGCAAGAAAATTTCAATGGAGGCCAGAAATGGCAGAATTTTCAGCACAATTATATGTGATCCGTGTGATGGACAAACCACAGTTTTAAATAGGTGGCCTGTAGTTAACTATTTTTAACAGTGACCTCATGGCAATAACTTTGCTGACACACTAAAACAAAATTTCAATGGAGGCCAGAAATGGCAGAATTTTCAGCACACTTATATGTGATCCGTGTGACGGACAAACCACAGTTTTAAATAGATGGATTTTTAATGCTGTAATATGGAAAAGATCTGGCTGCATTCTGCGGTGCCAACAAGCAAATAGAGCAGAAAAATGGTGTTCTCTGGATTGCTTTTTAAGCAAATAATCAGGATTAAGATAAAAAAAAAATATTTGTGGCCCCTGATACCTGGGGCTATTTCTTGAAATATCTGTAAAAGCACCAGCAGACAGAACTGGAATAGACCCTCTTGCTATATGCACTGCAGTTTGCCACATACACTGCCTGCCTTGCACTGATCTCTATGTAGCTGGATTAGTACTCAGATGGACTGTTAGTTGAGATGGATATGTGAATAATATATGGTGGTATATCTACACTAACTAAGAAACAAGCAAATTTTTCCCTAGCTCAGCAGCACCTCTCCCTACACTGCCTGATTCCGGAGTAGACTGTGACGAGCATGGCGGCACCAGGTCTGATATAGACCTGATGACGCTCTGCGGCCAGCCAATCACTGTAATGCCACAACCAACATGCCTGCGGCATTTCAGTGTGTGGCAGACAATCCCTGCATGTTTATTGGTGCTCTTAGGAGCGCCAAACATTCAGGGAGGGGACCCACGCTCCCACTGAGCAACCCCAGAAATACTCGGTGAGCATTTCAAGCAGTGAGATGCTCGGACGAGCACCGAGCAGTAGCGAGCATGCTTGCTCATCACTAAAACTCACCATTGAAATAGATGGAAATTTACTGGTGAACAACAGCTCTGACAAAGAGCATTGACAGATTTTTCAGTTTTTAAAATAAGAAATGGTCCAAAAATGTACCATTTAGTCATTTGCGATTAGGCGGACCGTTCTCCATAACATCATCCGAGTAATGTGCCATATATTCCATAACGCCTTCTGCTTCCTCCTCACTATATGCTTGCTAAAGGCAAAGGAGGCCGATTATGGCCTGTTGTAGTAGAATTGCCCAAACAACTGATGCCAGTGGCAGTGGTGGTGCATCAGCTGCTGCCAGTGGTTTCCACATTCATAACCTAGTATGATTTTTTTATTTTACACTTCCCCATTCATTGCCATTGCCACTTTTTCTTTTACCATACATTTTGCACAAAACACTACAACTTTTGACAATTGTTAAACTCCAATTATGCAACTCTTGCCAAAAAGAATGCAATAACAAAATGTGTCAGCAGGCTGCAGTATAGATGTGGCGTGTACAATTGTCAAATTGGACTAGTAAAATAGGTGCGCAAAAAACAGACATGCACATTTGAAAGTTTAGATTTTTTTTTTACATTTTTTGTTCTACATCATCGACAAAACAAAACATTTTTCCAAAAAAAGACAAAATAAGAAATTCTAACTACATACACAACCCAAAAAAACAAAAATCCAGCATCTGCAACAGGATGAAGCATTAGTGTGGCTTGTTTGAATGTAAAATTTAATTGATAAAAAGATACAGATATTTAAAAAAATTAAAAAGTTGTTTGCGACCTGTTGCTGTTACATGTCCGGTTCTTAGAGATTTTTCTTTTGTATTTTAAAAGACAACTATCCCCTCCCTTCACAAAAGCAAAAATAGTACTGTCGCTTGTAAGAAACTAGTAAATAAAGTAAACTGATTTCAGATTTTTTTGTCAATTAAAAACTATTTTTCAGTCTTGTTTCAGCTTTCTATTATATAAAGAATGAAGGAAAAATGTGTCATTGCATTTCAAGTGCCATAGAGCAGATGCAAGCTACACCAGATTACTGATCAATCACACTGAGTCTGGCTCTGCTGCTCCTGGCACCTCGCCTATATCTCTATCCCCACTGTATATCAGACATATACTAAAAGTTGAAAAGAATACAATGTATAGTAGAGATAAAATATACAGAAAGCTGCCAATCAGTGAAGTGGGCCGATTCTACACAACTCAATATCTTGACTCAGCTAGATATACAGCAGAGAAAACTGTGACTCTATCATAACTGCTACACCCAGTAAATTAAGTGATACATAGCTGAAATTTGGGTCTCTGCCCTTACCTCATGTTGCTGTCAGCTTACACAGCAAAACCGTGCTGACAGATCTCCTTTAACTCTGAAAGAGAAATGAAGGAATGATTAGTGTGGACTTACCTAAGTTATGAAACAGACCTATAGAAGGAGGTGACAGTGGCAGCGTTTAAATTTTAACCTTAGTCACAAGTGAGTTGATGTGTGGCATATGCCAAACTGAGATATATAGCAGCAAGATGTCATATTCAGCATGCGCATCAAAGGTAACATGCTATCTAGTGTAGCAAAGCCAGGGAGGACAGGGTTAAATCCTAGCACTGCAGGTCTTGATTAAATGCACCTGACTAACTTGAACTAAGAGCCAGGGAATGTATTCACTAGGTGTATCAGTCTGCTGGATGGAGCAGAGTCGAGTGTGCTGTTAGTGAGTGACCAGCCAAAAATGTGAGCTGTACCTGGGGGTCCTTCTCTCAATGGAGACTGCATGGATCAGCTAGGAAAGCTGTGCAGTCTGTGTTGGAGCTGCAGATAATGTGCCTGTTGAATATGAACTGTGCCTGTGAACACTTCTCTTTGGCGCTAGAAGCTGCTGGAGGTCAGGCTGAAGAGGATACTGAGACTGATAGGATCATGCTTTTTCTGTGTTTGAAGTTTGCTCCAGGAGAAATTTCTGTAATCTGTTCATTTGAGCCTGCACTAACATATGTGCCCTGTTTAATTATTTGTTTATTTGCTGTAATACCTGTGTGCCCAAAAGTTTTGATTTTTGAATCTCTTGAAGTTCTATGAAAGCAATAAAACCGCACCTGTTTGGACCAAACCACATAGCCTATGTGAACAATACCTAATGCCTACGTGAGAGAGTGAATTCCTACACTGGGTACAGTACCAGGGCACACCTGAAGTCACTAAATACTGGATGACATTGACTAGCAATATGTAATAGAAGTAAACCAGAAGTAGTGGTAAATAGCACGAGAAAAGGGTAAAAGGAAGGAGCAAGAAAAGTGTTGAACAAAGTGAAAAAAAGGATTGTAAAATAGCAAGATTCAATAAACATGAGAGGATAAAATTTGAATAAATAAGAAAAAGGGGAAAATAAATAAATAGAAGTAGAGAAGAACAAAGAGAGGGTGAACAAATAAAATGTGAAAGGGCTATAGTATAGTCATCTGCCGCCTAGACAGTGAATGCCGAACAGTGTGTTGTCTGCCAGGTGCTCGGGTTCAACATATTGCGGATCGGATAGACAGATTACTGGGTGGGGCTGGAGAAAACCCAGCGGTCATGGTACACATCGGTACCAATGACAAAGTTAGAGGGAGGTGGAAGGTCCTTAAAAATGATTACAGGGAACTAGGAGAGAAGCTGAAGGCCAGGACCTCCAAGTTGTTGTTTTCAGATACAATACTGCCGGTACCACGAGCGTCACTAGATAGACAGTGGGAGCTTAGGGAGATAAATAAGTGGCTTAGACATTGGTGCAGGAAGGAAGGGTTTTGGTTCATGGAGAACTGGGCCGACTTCGCTGTTGGCTACAGGCTCTACGGTAGGGATGGGCTGCATCTCAATGGGGAGGGTGCAGCTATGCTGGGGAAAAAAATTATGGATGGAAGAGCTTTTAAACTAGGCTCTGGGGAAGGGAGGGTATTCGTGCTAATAAGGGGATAGATAGAGTAGAAAGAGAGAGTGGGACAGCATGGGTTATAGAGGATCTAGGGGGGGCTGGGATATGCAAGGAAAGTAGGGAGCTGAGTAGGTAGTAACAAATGTGCTAATGGTATTAAATGTTTGCTGGCAAATGCAAGAAGTCTCGCAAACAAAATGGCTGAACTGGAGACTCTCATGTTGGTCACGGAATATGAAGAGGTGGGTATTACGGAAATCTGGCTGGCTGAAAGTCATGACTGGGTGACAAACATGAAGTGATACACTACATTTAGAAAGGATAGGAAAGACAGAAAAGGAGGAGGGGTGTGCATTTTCGTAGGATCCAACTAAAACCTGTGCTCAATGACAACATTGGGGGGGAGCTGCGACAATGTTGAGTCAGTCTAGGTTAATGTACATGGGGATGCCATAATAGAAAGCTTTTAATTCGAGTATGCTACAAGCCTCCTAATATAGCTGAACTGGTAGAGGACGAAATGCTGGAACAAATTAAAAAGGCAGCAAATAATAATAGGTTCCTTATTATGGGGGATTTTAACTATCCAGATATCCAATGGGACATAGAATCATCCAGTTGTGCTAAAAGCTGCAAGTTCTTATCCACAGTTCAGGACAATTACCTCTCTCAGCTGGTAGATGAACCAACCAGGGAAGGTAATCTGCTAGATCTGTTTCTGTCATATAGACCAGATACTGTTTCAGATACACAAGTCCGCGAGCATATGGGAAACAGTGACCATAATATGTTAAGTTTCAATGTAATATTCAATAAATCATTTCAAAAAGGAAATGCAAAAACCTGGAACTTTAGGAAAGCTGATTTCAACAAATTAAGGGAAGAGCTTAATCGTGTAGACTGGGAACATGTCATGATAACTGGGGATACCGAATGTAAATGGGGCATGTTCAAGGAAATACTACTAGAATCCTGTAGAAAATGTATACCCTCTGGTAATAAAATGTCCAGGAATAAAAAGAAACCATTATGGATAAATAAGCAAGTACAAAGTTTAATAAGACAAAAACAAAGGGCATTCAATATCTTGAAGGCAAGAATACAGAAAAAACATTTCTTTAGTATAAAGACCTAAATAAGAAATGTAAAAAAGAAATCAAGCTAGCAAAATTATCTACAGAGCAACAAATCGCCAGCGACATTAAAATAAATCCTAAAAATTTTTATACATACATCAATGCCAAAAAGAAAAAATTAGATGGTATCGGCCCCTTAAAAACGATAACAAGATAATTATAGAGGACATAGAAAAGGCTGCGATATTAAACAGGCACTTTACATCCATGTTCATCATCAAACCGTCCGTTCCAGGGATCTTTCAACATGGCAAAAGTACACCTGCGACTGAGCAAATTAAACATTGACAAATCCCCCGCTGTATCTCATATTCTTAGACTCTCGGTAACAGGGGTAGTGCCACTGGATTGGAGGATAGCCGATGTGGTACCAATATTTAAGAAAGGTAAAACGGTGGATCCATGCAACAACCATCCGGTAAGTCTGACATCAGTAGTGTGAAAACTTTTTGAGGGCATCATAAGAGATGACCTGCAGTGTTATATCGCAGAGAATAATATAATAAATGATAATAAGCGTGGATTCATGAAAAATACAGTAGGTCATGTCTAACCAACATGTTGGGGTTCTATGAGGAGGTAAGTGCAAATTTGGATGTTGGTAATGCGCGGATGTAATTTATCTGTACTTTGCAAAGGTATTTGATACTGTACCACATAGCAACCTTATACTGAAGCTACAGAAGCAAGGACTTTGGGGAACTATATGCAGAAGGGTAAGGAAATGGCTAAATGATATGAAACAAAGAGTCGTCATACCTGGTATGTTCTCTAAATTGGATATAGTCAGCAGTGGGGTGCCGCAGGGATCTGTGCTAGGACCGATTCTTTTTAACCTCTTTATTAATGACCTTGAGGATGGGATTGAGAGTAAAGTGTCAGTTTTTGCTTATAACACCAAACTATGTAGGAAATTAAAATGTGATCTTGACGTTACAATATTGCAGAACGATCTGGATAAAATGACTGAATGGGCAAACACTTGGCAGATGAGGTTTAATGTGGATACTTGTAGAATAATGCACCTGGGAAGGAGTAATCCTATTGCTGCATACACATTAAATGGGAGTATACTCGGGACTAGTGTTGAGCCACCCCCGTAGTGTTCGAGTTCGGTTCGGTTCGTCGAACACCCGTGTGTTCGCCGAACTGTTCGTCGAACTGTTCGTCGAACACCTTCGAACACCGTTAAAACCAATGGCAGGCAAACAAAAACACATAGAAACACATAGAAAACACCTTCAAAGGTGTCCAAAAGCTGACAAACTGCTCAGAAGACACAACTAACACATGGAAAAGTGACAAGTACATATAGTCATGCAAAAAGAAAAGAGGTGGAGGAGTAAAAGGAGGGGGAGACACAGATATAGGCATGTCATGCCCTTCTAAAATCCAAAAAGTGAGAAGCCGAGACGGCCAGTCCGCTCCTGCCCGTGCCACCTCCGTGTCGCCGGGTTTGTGCCAGAGCCGCGGTGAACCCTGACGGCCAGCCCCCCTCTCCCAATACTGGTGCCTGTCCGCTGGTGGGTCGAGAGAGCCCCCCTGTGGTGGAGGCAGCTCTAAGCTTTTTAATTTAAATTGTCCCTCTAATTTGAATGAATACACTTTAAATCCATTTACAAGGATCTATTGGAGGGCAAGTCTCATGCCAGCAGCCGCGTAATTCCAGCTCCAGTAGCGTCCACTAAAGCTGCTGCAGTATAAAAGCTTTTATAAGGATCGAGCTCGGCTGTCCACCGCAAGGCATCCTAGTGCCAGTCCCAGCCCCTATGCCTTGGGGTGCCTCCTGATGCTCTTCACTAAGTATCCCGTGGTCCCGAAGCATTTCCTTTGAAAAAATTAAGTGTCCAAACTACAGGTGGTGTAGCTTGCTTAACAGCCGGGATAATCCGCTGACTAGCAGACACTGCTACTAGGCACAAAGTATTTCCTGGGCTAGATGCAGTTAAAAATTTGTAAGTAGATACTCTCGTTGGATGCTGAGAAAGCATTCCATAGAGTCTCCTGGCACGCCATATATGATTCTCTTAAAAAGCTTGGGGTAGGGGTCTAGGGGACCCTTTTATAGCCAAAATCACGGCCCTGTATCACAATACGTCACCTAGGCTGAAGATAAATGGAACTGTAGCACCGAGGGCTCGGTTGCTACAGACGTATTGCACCTCACCCAGAGGTGTGATATCTCACTCTCAGATAAGGATGGAGTGTGGATCAGGACCCGACACCTGCATGCATTACACCACATTGCCGTGGGGCAGGGCGACCAATATGCCCCTGAGATGGGCACGACAGTCCCTGTCCCTGGCTGGAGTGGGGGGAGGGAACACTGAGGAAGGGGAACCCTGCAGTGCAGGAGCAGGGAGGAAGCAGTTCCTGGGTGCATTGAGAAGGGAGTATAAAAGGTGGGCACCATCTTAGTTCAGTGCAGAGAAGTCTGAGCAGAAGTGGCAGGGAGCAGGGGCTCTGCATGAGCTCTGCTCCGGAGGCGGGCCTAGTAACAGAGGCCCAGGCCTGCAAGAGGGAGAAGGAAGGAAGAGGAGCGGAGAAGGCTCCAGGAACGAGGAATGAAGGGATCCCAGGGGTGCGGACGGGAGAGTCGCCTCCGCACGCCCGAATCCACCTGCGTGGAGGGGTCAGGCCAAAGGGGGAGACCGGTCCCCGAACTAGTGGAGGCAGGAAACGACCCTCAGCTAGAAACCGGAGGCTCTGACATTTTATGTGGCGCAGCCCCTTGCTCCACCCGCTAGGAAGGCACCACATAGGGTCAGGGAAACTGGCGCCAAGATTACCAAGAGGAGGCCCGAGGCAGCCGGACAGAAGTGTTGGTAAGAAAGGCCAGACAAAGGACACACAAAGGGGGTCCTGTGAAGCGCTCCAAAGTTATCTGGGAGTTGTCTGAGCCCCTCACCTGGTGAGCACAGTACGACGTGGGCAGCCGTTACCTGCAGACGTGGTCTGGATAATAAGAACTGTGAGTAAAGGCCCTGAACTGCATCACTGACTCCGTGTCGTTACTGCTGCTGCCCTGCACCATCACCCCCATCCTCTGCATACACTGCCCTGAGGCTATACTCCTCCCGTGGGGAGTTATGCTACGCTCTGCTGCACCCACAACACCAGCCTTAGCGGTCTGCCCTGTAGCGGCGGTTCACTCTGACCGCAATCCACGGGTGGCGTAGTCGGACATTTAAACATCAAAACCACATAAATAGTTCCGCCACTGGTTTGACCGCCCTGAGCCACGGAACCGGATCGCCGCCACGAAGACTACAACCACCAGCATCCACCAAAAAGGGTCCGGCTCCGGGTGTCCCAAGGCCCAGGGGGTGCGTCAGAACATTTTCATCACCTTTCACAATCACCAATGGGACAAGGCAGGGATGTCCTCTGTCCCCTCTCTTATACATCCTAGTGACGGAGCACCTGCTCTCATCAATTCGCCATAACCCCAATATTAGGTGGATTGAGGTGGGAGGCACCGAGTACAAGTGCTCTCTATTTGCTGATGATGTCCTAGTATATATCACTCAATCACATATATCCATCCCTGCTGTTATGGCTGAAATAGATCACTTTGTTACATGGTAAAATTTTAAAATCAATGCAGCGAAGTCTGAGGCCCTCGATGTCTCCCTCCCTAAATCCATATAGGATTCCATCCAGTCCAACTTTCCCTTTGCCTGGCCCTCACAGGGTATCAAATACTTAGGAATTCCTATTCATAGAGACCTCTCCCATCTATGTTATCTTAATTTTGGGCCCTTTATTGAACAATTCCATACAGACCACGGTTGGCAAGTTAGAACTGTAAGATTCACTACGTGAACCACTGGTGTTTTGTGGAAAAGCACATGTACACCGCGTTCCAAATTATTATGCAAAAAGTGTTTAGGAGTGATAAGGGAAGAATTTGTTTGTTTGTCAGTTAAACTCATTGATGGTGATGTGTGTCAGGGCTCTTTATATCACTGTAAGCAATTGCAGACACCTGTGCTAATTAGTTTGGCAGGTGTGTCCAATGAAAGGCAAGACTACTTAAGAAGGCTCTCTCACATTATTAAGCAGCCTACATTTTCTGCCAAAATGGGAAAGAAAAAGGATGTGTCGGCTGCTGAGAAGCAACAAATTGTGGAGTGTTTAGGTCAAGGCATGACTACAATCAACATTGTGCGATGATCAGGATGAAGTGTCTTGGCAATCAAGAAGTGTGTAGCTGATTCACAGTACACACGTGTGCGTGCTGATAAGGGCAAATTGAGGACTCTTTCCTACAGGCAATTACGTCAGGTTGAAACAGCAGCGGCAAAAAAGCCTTGTCATAGCAGCAGACAAGTTTTTGAAGCTGCTTGTGCCTCCAACGTCCCCCGAACAACAAGATGCAGGGTCCTTCAGAGGTTTGCAGCTGTGCATATGCCATCCTGTCGACCTCCTCTATCCACTTCACACAAGCAGAAACGGCTCCAGTGGGCCAAACATTACATGAAGACTGATTTCAAAACTGTTTTGTTCACAGATGAGTGCCGTGCAGCGCTCGATGGTCCAGATGAATGGAGTGGAGGATGGCTGGTTGATGGACACCCCACGCAAACACGGCTACAGCGCCAACAAGGAGGAGGTGGAGTAATGTTTTGGGCTGGAATCATGGGGAGAGAGATTGTCGGCCCCTTTAGGATCCCTGAAGGCGCTAAAGATGAACTCCATAATGTATGTGGATTTTCTCAAACAGCACTTCCTGCCATGGTTCAAGAAGAAGAACCGTGTATTTCACAGCAAGATCATTTTTCTGCATGATAATGCACCATCTCATGCTGCACATAAAACATCTGCATCTCTGGCTGATATGGGCATAAAAGGGGACAAACTTATGGTGTGACCCCCATGCTCCCCTGACCTCTACCCCATTCAGAACCTTTGGAGCATCATTAAAAGGAGTGTCTATGATGGCGGGAGGCAGTTCACATCTAAGCAACAGCTCTGGGAGGGTATTCTGTCCTCATGCAAAACAATTGAAGCAGAAACCATCCAAAACCTGACAAATTCAATGGACGAGAGAGTTCAGAAGCTCCTTTCGAACAAGGGGTCCTATGTGAAAATGTAACATCACCTAGAATAAAGTTTTGAGTTGAAAACTGTTTGATTTCAGTTTCTAACAACCTGCTAATGCTTATAATTTCAAAAATGACCATTTTTTTGGTCTTTATTAAAATGAAAAGGTTGATCGAAAAGTTTGGGGGATCTAAGAGTGTGGCAACCCAGTAGTCATGATTACTTCGAATTCTGACAATATGAGGGTCATGCTGCAGGTAGTGCAGCAAGAAGGCACTTATGTGTCTTGCGCATCTCGGAGCCCCAAAATTATTTTCCGGGCTAGATGCAGCTAAAAATTATTTTTAATTTTAAATCTGGTGAAGCTTATTATAGATGGCCTAATAGGATCAGTGCTGCACACTGCTACAAAGCCCAAATTATTTTCTAGTCAAGATACAGATAAACATGATTAGTAATTTGAAAGCTTAAAACGGTTGGTAGGGTGATTTTAACCAATCATCAAGCTTTTACTCTCCCCAGGATGACACAGGGGTAGAAAAGTCGTTTCGGATCCATGATTTGTTCATCTTTATGAACGTGAGTCTGTCTACATTATCAGTGGAGAGCCGCGTGCGCTTATCTGTCAGCACACCACCAGCAGCGCTGAACACACGTTCAGACAGAACGCTGGCTGCGGGGCATGACAAGATCTCCAAGGCGTAAGTGGCTAGCTCCGGCCATTTATCCAGATTGGAAGCCCAAAAAGAGCAAGGGTCCAGTGACACAGTCGTGGCTTCAATGTTTACTTGGAGATACTCCTGTACCATCGTCTCTAGGCGTTGACTATGTGTCAGACTTCTTGTCTCCTGTGGCCTTGCAAAGGATGGGCTAAAAAAGTGGTGAAATGATTCCGCAAAATTGATGTTACCAGCAGATACTGTGGTTCTGTTACGGTTTGAGTGCTGAACACTTGACGGTCCCACGGTTGGCAAGTTGGAACTGTGAGATTCACTACGTGCACCACTGGTATTTTGTGGAAAAGCACATGTAAGATTCTGCAACAGTCTCTGCTGATACTCCTGCATGCGTGCATCCCTTTCTATGGCAGGAATAATTTCTGCAAATTTACTTTTGTACCGGGGATCTAACAGTGTGGCAACCCAGTAGTCAGGATTATTTCTAATTCTCACAATTCGAGGGTCATGTTGCAGGTAGTGCAGCAAGAAGGCACTCATGTGTGTTGCGCATCCAGGAGCACCAAGTCCCTGTTGTGTTGGTGGCGAGGTAGCAATCATGCTTCCTTCCTCTGTCCTCTCCCCTCAACCTCGCACAACAGAAATGTGATCAAGGTCTCCCTCATCTGATGAGTCTTCCATCAGTTCGTCCTCCACTTCTTCCTGGGCTCCTGCACCTTCCTCACTAGTTTGGCTGCTACCATGCGCCC
The DNA here is from genome assembly GCF_046119375.1 of Phyllobates terribilis. Classification (NCBI taxonomy): domain Eukaryota; kingdom Metazoa; phylum Chordata; class Amphibia; order Anura; family Dendrobatidae; genus Phyllobates; species Phyllobates terribilis. Next base: position 370,987,652 of record NW_027362763.1, on the reverse strand, counting down.
CGGTAAAATCATCTCCCCCACCCTCACATGCCTGCCGCCTTGGTGCTGCCGACCGTCTGGACCTTGCAGATGTTAGCCCTTCCGCATACAACTCCTCCTCCTCTACTTCCTCCACCTCCTCTTGTGCCACCACCTGACTCCGAATTCTGTTTAACATGTGCTCCAGCATGTAAATCACCGGAATAGTCATGCTGATAATGGCATCGTCAGCACTAAATATCTTCGTCGCCATTTCAAAACTGTGCAGAAGGGTGCATAGGTCCCTGATCTGAGACCACTCCTCCAGCGTGATTTGCCCCACCACTGAATCTCGTTGGCCCAGGCTATACGTCAGAACGTATTGCACCAGGGCTTGTCGGTGCTGCCACAGTCGCTGCAACATGTGCAGAGTTGAATTCCACCGGGTAGGCACATCGCATTTTAGCCGGTGAAGTGGCAGGCCCAACGACTTCTGTAGAGATGTAAGTCGCTGAGCTGCGGGATGCGAACGGCAGAAGTGAGCACACAGCGACCGTGCCCTCTGCAGAAGGCCATCTAGTCTGGGATAGTGGGCTAAAAATTGCTGGACAACCAGGTTCAACACGTGAGCCATACAAGGCACGTGTGTGACATTGCCCCGGCGAAGGGGCGCACCCAGGTTTGCAGCATTGTCGCACACGGCCTTCCCTGGTTTCAGGTCCAGTGGAGACAACCATTCATGAAATTGGTTCTCCAGAGCTGACCACAACTCCTCAGCTGTGTGACTCACATTTCCCAGACATTTCAATGTAAAAACCGCCTGATGACGTTGAGCCCTACTGCCAGCATAGTAAGGAGGTGTGCAGGATCCCTTCTGCGCAGTTAGAAAGCTTGTGGCATGACCAGACAGGCTTTGGGTGCAGGTGGAAGACCGAGAGGAGGTTGAGGAGGCAGAAGCAGTGGAGGAAAAATGACATAAAGAGGATTGACGCACAACTCGTGGGGACGGCAAGACTTGGACAGCAGCCCCTTGTCCTGCTGTCACCATAGTTACCCAGTGCCCAGTCAGCGACATGTAACGCCCCTGTCCATGCCTACTCGTCCAAGTGTCTGTGGTGAAATGCACCCTGTCACACACAGAGTTTCTCAAAGAAGCGGTGATGTTGTGTGCGACATGCTGGTGGAGCGCAGGCACACCTTTCTTTGAGAAGTAGTGCCGACTGGGCATCTGGTACTGGGGCACTGCGACGGACATAAGGTCTCGAAAATCCTCTGTGTCCACCAGGCGGAAAGGCAGCATTTCTGTAGCCAAGAGCTTGCAGATGGTGAAATTCAACCTCTTAGCTTTCTCATGGCTAGGAGGAAATGGTCTTTTACTTGTCCACATCTGAGGGACCGAGGGCTGGCTATTGTGCTTAGACGGGGTTGATAAGGGTGTCCCCGGCAAACTGCCGGTCTGTGAGGAAGATGCAGGCGGACATGTTAGGTTGCCTTGATCCAAAGGTGGTGCTATCGATGTCGGACAGCGCTCAAGACCAGCTGGTGTTACCACCTCCAAAGAAAATGATGACCTGCCAATCACGCTGGCTGTTGCGGGTAAAGAGGTGGCAGGTCTGCGCCCCAAAACAGGTGTGACTGCTGTCCCCCCAGTCACAGAGGATGAAGAGGCCGCGGATGCACAAGATATGGCAGACGGTGGTTGGCCCGGCCGGCTAGACCGCATTGTAGCACACTGAGCTTCCCACTGCAACTTATGCTTCATGTCCATGTGCCGGTTCATGCATGAAGTACTCAAACTATGTATTTTTTGGCCTCTACTTAGCTTTTGCTGACAAATGTTACAGATAACACGAGTTGGGTCATCTTTATCGATCTGAAAAAATGCCCAGGCTATGCAAGGCTTAGCACCCATGCGACCTGAAGAGCCACCACGACTTGTGGTGAGAGGCAGAGTTGTGTTTGAGGATGCAGTTGTTGACGTGCTTCCAGTACTACGTCTCTGTCCAGGAAGGCGCAACCTGACCTCGTCGTCACTAGCATCTTCCTCCACCTCCTCTGCTGACCTCATCTCTTGGCTGACTGTGGGTTGACAGTAAGTGGGATCTCCGACCTCATCATCATCACCCTGTGCGTTATCACACCCGTCGTCCTCAGAGCCAACCTGTTCCTGCCCTGACAAAAAACTAAAGTTGTCGCTCCAATCAGGTATTTGAGTCTTATCATCGTCTTCCTCATTGTCTCCACCAACAGGAGTTACAGTTTGGGAATGAGGGTCTACATTATGGTCAGAACCTTCTGCGTCTGGTCCTGGATCCGACTCATAAAGATTCTGGGCATCAGTGCAGATCATTTCCTCGTCTGGATTCACAGAAGCGCTGGAGTCGACCTCTGATTCCCAGGCTATAGTATGAGTAAACAGCTCTGCAGACTCAACCATCTGTTCTACCTCATACTCAGACGGGCAGCTGGAGATTTGGGAGCTGTGAGGAAGCAAGTGCGATTTGGGTGACACCTTTGAGGACTGGAGTATTTGTGATGTTGAAGTTGATGTGGAGGAGAGCCCACTTAAAGGAGCACTTGATATCCGTTGAAGCACCTGCTGTTTTTGTGCCTCATCTGGAATTTGTAGCGATTGGCGTGGCCGTAAGAAAGGGATCTTATCGCATTGTCCGCTAAAAGAAGTAGACATTTTAGTTTGGCTGGAAGATGGTCTTTCTTCTGCACCTACCCCACGGACACAACCTTTTTTCCCCTTCCCAACACGCCTATTCCCCTTTCCACCAGCAGCAGGCCTTTTTCCACTCATTTTGGTGGTTAACTAATTCACAACTCTGGAGTTGTTTGCACAAAAAAACAATGGATGGTAACCGAGCAGAGCTGAGTGGCCAAACTGTGGTATTAGGCCAAAACTATTGGCTGGGTTAGATGCAGAAAAAAATTATTTTTAATTTGCAACCTGATGGAGGTCAGTATAGATGGACTAATAGACCAAGTCCCACACACCGCTAGAAGCCCAAATATTTTTTCAGAGCTAGATGCAGAAAATTTTTTTATTCAATTTGCAACCTGATGGAGGTCAGTATAGATGGACTAATAGACCAAGTCCCACACACTGCTAGAAGCCCAAATATTTTTTCAGAGCTAGATGCAGAAAAAAATTATTTTTAATTTGCAACCTGATGGAGGTCAGTATAGATGGACTAATAGACCAAGTCCCACACACTGCTAGAAGCCCAAATATTTTTTCAGAGCTAGATGCAGAAAAAAATTATTTTTAATTTGCAACCTGATGGAGGTCAGTATAGATGGACTAATAGACCAAGTCCCACACACTGCTTGAAGCCCAAATATTTTTTCAGAGCTAGATGCAGAAAAAAATTATTTTTAATTTGCAACCTGATGGAGGTCAGTATAGATGGACTAATAGACCAAGTCCCACACACCGCTAGAAGCCCAAATATTTTTTCAGAGCTAGATGCAGAAAAAAATTATATTCAATTTGCAACCTGCTGGACGTCAGTATAGAAGGACTAATAGAACAAGTCCCACACACTGCTAGAAGCCCAAATATTTTTTCAGAGCTAGATGCAGAAAAAAATTATTTTTAATTTGCAACCTGATGGAGGTCAGTATAGATGGACTAATAGAACAAGTCCCACATGCTGCTAGAAGCCCAAATATTTTTTCAGAGATAAATGAAGAAAAAAATTATTTTTAATTTGCAACCTGATGGAGGTCAGTATAGATGGATTAATAGACCAAGTCCCACACACTGCTAGAAGCCCAAATATTTTTTCAGAGCTAGATGCAGAAAAAAATTATTTTTAATTTGCAACCTGATGGAGGTCAGTATAGATGGACTAATAGACCAAGTCCCACACACTGCTAGAAGCCCAAATATTTTTTCAGAGCTAGATGCAGAAAAAAATTATTTTTAATTTGCAACCTGATGGAGGTCAGTATAGATGGACTAATAGACCAAGTCCCACACACTGCTTGAAGCCCAAATATTTTTTCAGAGCTAGATGCAGAAAAAAATTATTTTTAATTTGCAACCTGATGGAGGTCAGTATAGATGGACTAATAGACCAAGTCCCACACACCGCTAGAAGCCCAAATATTTTTTCAGAGCTAGATGCAGAAAAAAATTATATTCAATTTGCAACCTGCTGGACGTCAGTATAGAAGGACTAATAGAACAAGTCCCACACACTGCTAGAAGCCCAAATATTTTCTCAGAGCTAGATGCAGAAAAAAATTATTTTTAATTTGCAACCTGATGGAGGTCAGTATAGATGGACTAATAGAACAAGTCCCACATGCTGCTAGAAGCCCAAATATTTTTTCAGAGATAAATGAAGAAAAAAATTATTTTTAATTTGCAACCTGATGGAGGTCAGTATAGATGGACTAATAGACCAAGTCCCACACACTGCTAGAAGCCCAAATATTTTTTCAGAGCTAGATGCAGAAAAAAATTATTTTTAATTTGCAACCTGATGGAGGTCAGTATAGATGGACTAATAGACCAAGTCCCACACACCGCTAGAAGCCCAAATATTTTTTCAGAGCTAGATGCAGAAAAAAATTATATTCAATTTGCAACCTGCTGGAGGTCAGTATAGAAGGACTAATAGAACAAGTCCCACACACTGCTAGAAGCCCAAATATTTTTTCAGAGCTAAATGAAGAAAAAAATTATTTTTAATTTGCAACCTGATGAAGGTCAGTATAGATGGACTAATAGACCAAGTCCCACACACTGCTAGAAGCCCAAATATTTTTTCAGAGCTAGATGCAGAAAAAAATTATATTCAGTTTGCAACCTGATGGAGGTCAGTATAGATGGACTAATAGAATGATGCTATGCCCAAAAGATTTTACTTCACTAGGTGCAGTAAAAAAATTGGTATTCTATACACAGGTGGTATATCTTGCAACACAGATAGGCTACTCCACTGACTAACACACTCTGCAATAGGCCAAAAAGGATTAGCTTTGCTAGATTCAGCCAAATGCTGTGAAAAAAACTTGCACAGCACTGGCACAGACCTGCCTGGCAAAAACTGATAGGAACTGATGTAACCTAGTCCTGAAAAGGACTCCAATTACAATTAGTCTTTACTCCCACAATCTATCTATTTAAGAGCACAGACCTGCCTGATAAAAGTCGTAGGAAATGCTGTAACCTAGTCCTTAAAAGGACTGCAATCACAACTATTCCCTACTCCCAAGCTATCTGTATATTTGTGCGAAAATTGGCTTGAAATTAACAAGGTATAGCGCACACAGCAACAGCGGTGCCGTCTAACACGCAGCTGCAGCAGTGAGAAAATGGTGGCGACGGGGAAAATGGCTTGGTCTTATAGGGCAAGGACATGTGACATACACTGCCAATCACACATGCCCTTGCTTGTGTGAAAAAAAGCACTTCGCTCTGTGTGTGCGCTGCTGATAGGCTGACAGATTGCACCTCCCCACTGCAAATGCGGGAAAGAGAAAAAAAAATGGAGATCTTCATTGTTCCTGCAGAGATCCATCCCCTGCCCCTCCCCCCGCCCCGCTGTACACTCAAACTGCGTATTAACATTAATTTTCATCATTACTGAGAAAAAATCCAGTTATGATTTTGGTGCACGAACAGTTATCGAACATAACCTCGAACAGCCGAATTTTTCTCAAATTGTTCGTGTTCGCCGACCGGCTCGAACACCGCCCAAAACAGCTCGAATTTGAGATTGGCGAACAGTTCGAGTAGAACAACGCTCATCTCTACTCGGGACTACAGAGCAGGAGAAGTACTTGGGCATTCTGGTTACAAGTAAGCTGAGTAGCAGATCTCAATGTCAAGCAGCAGCCGCAAAAGCAAATAAGATTTTAGGATGTATAAAAAGAGAAATAAAATCCTGCGATCCCAATGTACTGTTACCCCTTTATAAATCACTGGTGAGGCCACATCTGGAATATGGGATCCAGTTTTGGGCTCCACATTTTAAAAAGGATATTCAGAAGTTAGATTCAGTTCAAAGGCGGGCAACTAGATTATTACAAGGGATGGAAGGCCTCTCATAAGATGAGAGGTTGAAAAAGTTGAGTCTGTTTAGCTTAGAAAAACGACGCCTCAGAGGGGATGTCATTTACATGTTTAAATATATGTGTGGTCAGTACAAAGGACTAGCACATGACTTATTCCTTCCAAAGACCATATTAAGGACCAGGGGGCACTCATTATGGGTGGAAGAAATGCAAATCCGTCACCTAAACAGGAAAGGGTTCTTTACAGTCAGAATACTCAGATTGTGGAATGCTCTATCCCAAGAGGTAGTAATGGCCGACAATATAACAGCTTTCAAAAAAGGGCTGGATGATTTCCTCAATACACATAACATTGTGGGCTACAGTTAAATTAGACAAAATATTACACCTATAGTAGTATTTTTAATACGATAATAATAATTACATAACTAGTATCATAATTAGGTTTGATCCAGGGTTCTAGGACTGATCACCTTTTCTCGGGGTCAAGAGGGAATTTTTCTCTGTGATGCAAATTGGCTGAATGTGTCTTGGGGTTTTTGCCTTTTTCTGGATCAACAGATTTAGGCATAGGGATTTTAGTAATACCATTACTAGAATCACAAGAGTAATACAAAATATAAAACTAATTCAAAAATTATAAACGGGTTTGTTTTTAATTGTAATAGTGCAGCAATACTAAAAATGATAATAATACATTTGTGAGGCCAAGTCCCAGTAAGTTAGTATGTTAGTGTAGGGAGTACAATGGGGGAGAAAGGTTGAATTGGATGGACCTAGGTCTTTATTGAACCTACGTTACTATGTTACTATAGTAGAGAGGAGGGTAGGTAAGTAATGTTATATGGCCAACAATGTTCCCAAAATAAACCAATTTAGATGATATATGCATGTGCCTGGTATATTATAAAGCAAAATGCAATAAAATAAGTGTCTGTAATAATATATTAGTATGTGCCCAAATAATTGGAGATATACATGCCATTATATGACCTCTGACCATTTTTATGAAAATAATTGGGTAAGGGTAGTTATGAGTCATGTTTACAAAAGTAGAAGTAGTATGACATCCCTTCTAAATATGGAGTTACAAGGAGGAAATAAATAATAGTCATGTTTGATTAGTAAGTACCGGGATATGTACTTATCTGTAGATAAAAGGTAACTGACACTGGTAGATGTCCAAGTAAGGATTAGTGATAAGCGAGAATGCTCGTCACTACTCTTTACTCACCTGAGCATCACTGTGCTCGAGAAACTTGTTACTCGACGAGTATATTTTGAAAGCTCGGGCGGAATCTCAAGTCCCTGCTCTGCATGTTTTCCGCTTTTTAGACAGCTAATAAACATGCGGGGATTGCCTGCCAGTTACTGTAATGCCATAGCCATGTTTGTAGTGGCGTTACTGTGATTGGCTGGCCACATAGTGTCATCGTGTCTATTTAAGACACGGGACCCTATGCTAGTCACAGTCTACTCCAGAAAAAGGCAAAGTAGGGAGAGCTGCTGCTGAGCGAGGGAGAGAATTTTACCTGCGTATAGGCAGGGACCCCACACCACTTTTATTTCTATAATCTGCAACAACAGCCCTTATTAAGGCTCATTCTATCAAATATTAATACTGCTGTTAGCATTAGTTAGGGAGCGATTGTGGAGGAATAGTGTAGGACAGGATAGGATTCATTACACGTCCTTTCTGCTGCTGGAACTCATATCTAATAGCCCTTCTGAGGGCTACTAATAATCTTTTTGCTCTTAATCCTGCGAATTGTTGTGAAAAGACATATTATAAGCCATTTACACTGCTCAAATTGTGCGTTAAAAGCATACAGCGAGACTTGGTTGATTAGAATAGCATCATTATATAGTGCAAGCAGTGAAAAAGTCCATTCAAGGTGTGCTAAATTTGCTGCAATACAAATACAGCAAAGTGTTCTCAGCATCAAAATATTATATGCCATTTACAGTAGTGTTCAAAATAATAGCAGTGTGTTCAAAAACATGAGTTAAGCACAAAATATTTATACTAGTTTCATTTCCATGCATTGGGAACATTGCACACTGTTTTCTAATTGAAAACATGAAGAGAAATGTATATAATTTTAAACTACTTTACAGAAAATAACAAAAACTGAACATTGGCTGTTCAAAAAATAGCAGTGTCAGCATTTGTCTCTACAAACTCACAATATGTACTTTTATTTAGGATTTAGCATACCTGTAAATCATTATCCTAATATTTAGTTGTATAACCACAGTTTTTTAGAACTGCTTCACATCTATGTTGCATAGAGTCAACCAACTTCTGGCACCTGTCAACTGTTATTCCAGCCTAGGATGCTTTGACTACATCCCACAATTTTTTACCATTTGTTGGCTTTGCCTTATAAATGCCAATTTTTGATGTCACCCCACAAATGTTCTAGCTGATTAATGTCCGAGGATTGGGCTGGTCACTCCATAACCTCAATTTTGTTGGACTGGAACGAAGATTTTGCATGTTTACTGGTCTGTTTAGGGTCATTGTCTTGTTGAAAAACCCATTTCAAGGACATATCCTCTTCAGCATAAGGCAACGTGACCTCTTCAAGTATTCTAATTTATCTAAACTAGTCCATGATCCCTGGTATGTGGTAAATAGGTCCGGCACCATAGTAAGAGAAACATGCCCATATCATGATGCTTGCACCACCATGCTTCACTGTTTTCAGAGTGTACTGTGGCTTGAATGCAGAGTTTGGGGGTTGTCTGACGAACTGTCTGCTGGCCTTAGACCCAAAAAGAACAATTTTACTTTCATCAGTCAACAAAATGTTTCTCCATTTCTCTTTAGAACCAGTTGAAGTGCTCTTTGGCAAATTGTATCCGCTTCAGAACATCTTTTTTTAACAGTTGTACTTTGTGGGGACTTCTTGCTAAGATTAGCTTCACACAGGTGTCTTCTAATTGTCACAGTACTCACAGGTAACTTGAGACTGTCTTTGATAATCTTGGAGTTGATCATTGGCTGAACCTTTGTAATTCTGGATATTCTTCGATCCACTTGAATGGTAGTCTTCCATTTTCTTCCACATCTCTCTGGTTTTGTTTTCCATTTTAAAGCATTGGAGATCATTTTACCTGAGCAGCCTATCATTGTCTGCACTTCTTTATAAGTTTCACCCTCTCCAATCAACTTTTTAATCAAAGTACGCTGTTCTTCTGAACAATGTCTCAAATGACCCATATTTCTCAGGCTTTCAAGGAGAAATGCATATACAACATGTGCTGGCTTCACCCTTAAATAAGGTCCATCTGATTCACAGCTGTTTCTTCACAGAATGATTGAACTCACTAATTGAATTCCACACTGCTCTTATTTTGAAAACATCCCCTTTCAAATAATTCTTCAAATACACAGACTCAAAAACATGCAGATCATGATTGCTGAGTCTGCTAGTTTTCTTAGAATCTACTGCATCAACTGGTAAATTGTTTGACATGTGGTAATATAATTTATACCAATTACAGTGATTAATCTGGTTAGTCATATTGAACTGCTATTATTATTATTAATTTGAATACTACAGTATACAGATTCATTTGTGCTTTAAAAGCATACAGGCACACTTGGTTGGTTGCAATAGCATTGCTATATAGTGCAAGCAGTGAAAAAAGTCCATCTGAAGTGTGCTAAATTTACTGCGATAAAAATATGGTAAATATTTCTCAACAACAAAAAATTCTACGCTATTTAAACTGCACCAGTTGTTCGTTGAAAACATTCATCCAGACTTGGCTGGTAACCAGTAGCATCGCTATATTGCTATTGCAGTGTCACAAGTCCATCGGAGGTGGGCAAATTTTATTTCAATAAGAATCCTGTAAAGTTTTTTTCAGCAGCGAAATATCATACGTACTTTAAAATGGAGAAAGAAAAAGAACAACCGGAAAAAAGTATATATAACATAGAATATATGTTAGAATCCAGTCTCTGGCATAGAATCCAAATAATGGAGATCAACACAAGGACCATAAAATGGCAGACCATTCGGTATAAATACACAAAAAGAAAGAAGAACAACCGAACATCCAGTCCGTGAATCAATGGAAAATGGAAGGACAATTTATAGATGATAAAAAATCCTTTATTGATTAACATAGTGGTACACCATACAAAAAAAGAGAATTATGTACGCAAACTGGCATGTTAGTTACTTCATAATTTAGACATAAAGGCAACCGATTAGGACAGTAGGTCCTCTATCCACCCAATCCTCTAAGTTAGCAGGAAAATATAACAACAGACGATGCAAAGGATATAATATTATAGAAAAGGCTGGGCATTGGCTGCCAAGCACAAGGGAAAATACTTGAAATAGACAATAATGTTGATAGTATGCTCATAAGGAATAAATATGTCAGTGCTACAATTCATATGTATAGATCATACAAAATATTCCAAAGATGTGTATAGTCATATTTCCAAAAAGTGGTGCCAAAACTGCATTTGTCCTAAGTCTAGGGAGGAGTGGACAGAGGTCAGTAGTCAGTGTATCAGTTAGTCATGTCATATCATACCTGTGGGTAGTAGGCCAGCCGCGTAGCGTAAACCCCGACGCGCATTTCGGACCGCCGTCCTTCGTCAGGCGTTTACGCTACGCGGCTGGCCTTCTACCCACAGGTATGATATGACATGACTAACTGATTCACTGACTACTGACCTCTGTCCACTCCTCCCTAGACTTAGGACAAATGCAGTTTTGGCACCACTTTTTGGAAATATGACTATACACATCTTTGGAATATTTTGCATGATCTATACATATGAATTGCAGCACTGACATATTTATTCCTTATGAGCATACTATCAACATTATTGTCTATTTCTAGTATTTTCCCTTGTGCTTGGCTGCCAATGCCCAGCCTTTTCTATAATATTATATCCTTTGCATCGTCTGTTGTTATATTTTCTTGCTAACTAAGAGGATTGGGTGGATAGAGGACCTACTGTCCTAATCGGTTGCCTTTATGTCTAAATTATGAAGTAACTAACATGCCAGTTAGCGTACGTAATTCTCTTTTTTTGTATGGTGTACCACTATGTTAATCAATAAAGGTATTTTATCATCTATAAATTGTCCTTCCATTTTCCATTGATTCATGGACTGGATGTTCAGTTGTTCTTCTTTCTTTTTGTGTACTTTAAAATGGGCAAGAAGCGTGGTAAGGGATGGGGAACTGGACGTGATGCTGATGGTGAGCGCAGAGGCCAAGGCCATGGACAAGGTGAAACTGTCTGCTGTGGGAGCATAACAAACACATACATCATGTCGACCTAGCTTCCTGTCCCACTTTTTAGGGGGGGAGCAAAACACCACTGTTGAAGCCAGACTAGTGTGAAAAGGTTGGTGGTTGGATAGCTGATAATGCTTCCAGTCAGTTTGCCAGCACCACCCTGTCTTCCACACAGTCCAGTCTCAGTAGCTGTGAATCCCACCATGCCGACTGCCTGGAGACAAGTGATCTCAAACTTGGACACTCCAAAGCGCTGTTGACTTTTCCATTCATAGATTCTGGCCTCTCGCCCTGCCCGCTTCAAGTGGGACATCATGAGATCGCATGTAGCGATGCCCAAATATTTGAGCAACCACAATCACAAGAAGGTGATGCTGATAGAGAGAAATTACTGTCAAAAGAGGTGTATGATGATGAGACATAGTTGTCAGCAAGTCAGGAGGACGACCAGGGTGTGGAAGTGGAAGACGATGTGGTGGATGATAAAGTCTCTGACCCAACCTGGGAAGGTGACATGCAGAATGGAGGGGGAAGGATCTGCAACAGCACAGCAGGCAGAAAGTGTGGGGTGGCTAGAGACACAAGGCAGGCAGCTGTTCCCCAGAACACCAACATGAGGGAAGTTGCCTGTCCAAGAGTTAGGTCTTCCCGAGACTGGCGCTTTTTTAACCCCTTTCCGACCACGTCAGTAATAGTACGTAGCTGTGCCCTGAGACTTATGGACCAGCTACGTACTATTATGCATAATGCAATCGCACCCGCACATAAGCAGTGCGGGGCGATCACCGCCGGGTGTCAGCTGATTGTCACAGCTGACACCCAGTTCTATGTGCAGTGAGCGGTCCCACACCACTCCCTGCACCTTAACCCACGCAATGCTGTGATCAAATTCGATCACAGCATTGCGCAGATAAGGAGGAAGGTAAGCTTTGGTACTCACCTCCTCCCCGGCCTCCAGCAATGTCTCCGGCGGCTCCCGGATGTTGTCATGACGACCCGATGTCGTCATGACAACATCCGGGTCACCAGGAGGCAGGACGTTACTTTGGTCATGCACATTGCTGACAGGCTGCATGGCATAGGGAGCTGCTGCTCTCTATGCTATACAGCCAATCAGGCTGCAAAAAGTGAAAGTCCCATAGTGGAACAATGTGTAAAAGTGAAAAAAATGGTAGGAAAGAGAAAAAAAAAAATTTGAAAAAATCTTAAAAAAAATGAAAAAAATAATCCCCAAAAAATAAAAGTATATTGTACCCATAATATTTATTATGAAAAAAAAAATAAATCAATAAAAGTACACATATTTGGTATCGGATAGTCTGGAACGACCTGACCTATAAAACAGACCCACTAGTTAACCCCTTTAGTGAACACGGTAGTAAAAATAATAAATAAAAGACAAAGCAAAAAACAAATGCTTTATTATCATACCGCCAAACAAAAAATTGAATAACACGTGATCAAAAAGACGAATGTAAATAAAAATGGAGTCGCTGAAAGCTTCATCTTGTCCCGCAAAAAACAAGCCGCCATATAGCTCCATCATCCGAAAAATAAAAAAGTTATAACTCTCAGAATAAAGCGATACAAATTAATTATTTTTTCTAGAAAATAATTTTTATTGTGTAAAAGTGCCAAAACATAAAAAAACAATATTAATGCCGTACCGCTGTAAATGTACTAGCCCAGAGAATAAAGCTGCCTTATCAATTTTGCCACACGAGGAGCGGCATAAAAAAAAAAAAAAAAACAATTCTGGAATTGCTGTTTTTTGTTTATTCTGCCTCCAAAAAATCGGCATAGAAATCGATCGAAAAATGTCACTTGCCCGAAAATGGTACCAATAAAAACGTCAACTTGTCCTGCAAAAAACAAGCTGTCACATGACTCTGTCGGCCAAAATATGGAAAAATTATAGCTCTCAAAATATGGTGATGCAAAAACTAGTCTTTGCAAAAAAAGCGTCTTTTAGTGTGTGACAGCTGTCAATCATAAAAACCCGATATGAATCTGGTATCGCTGTAATCGCGCCGACCCGAAGAATAAAGTCATCTAATCACTTATACCACACGAGGAACGGCGTAAAAAAATAAACTCTAGGGTTAGGGTTGTGCTAGGATTAGGGATAGGGTAGTATTAGGTGTGGTGAGGCCGGGGACTGGAAATTCATATTCCCAGTTATTTCATATTCCCAGTTATTTCATATTCCCATTGTAAGGCAGCATTAGTCATCATAATGGGGGATTCTCGCTGCACCGGGTAAATCAAAGCACACCAGCAATGTCCTTCCGGTATTTCACAATGCTGCAGTTTATAGCACTTCATAAACCACAGTTCACCGGGTCCAACTCAGTGGCACGCCGACACACATATATATATATATATATAATGTTCATGAGCCAAGTGGCAGACCGGCCCACCTGCTCCAGGCACAGCCTTCAGCAAGGTAATAACATAGCAATGTCCATATTAATGTCCATATAACACAGGGTATTACCTTTGCCGGGTTTAGCTGCTGCAGTCCACTAGGCTTGCCACCAATGTGGCTTTGCGGCTTCCCAGGTAGGGGTCTCCAGCCGTCGTTCCCTCAGAGGCCACTGACATCCACACAGGATCCAGGCTCTGCCTTTCAGGACTCTTCATCAAGTCTCTGCCTTCCAAGGCCACTAGCATCCACACAGGATCCAGTCTCGACCTTTCAGGCACCAGGCTTCACTCAGCCTCACTAGGCCTCACACGGTCGGTGTCCCACACACACGGGAACAGGCCTTACGCCTCTCTCACAGAGCATACCTGTCTCCCATCAAGCAGGGTTTATATAACCATCCCGTGCGCACACACACACACTCACACACAGACAGGACCTTGCTGATGTCACAGTCATGTGATCAGACAGACATTCTGTGCGCGCAGGACCTGTGCTATGTCACAGTCATGTGACCAGTCACCTGAGGGGGAAGGTACATGGTCAGGTAAAACACATCCTGGACCATTACCGTAATGCCAGCAAGTCGCTGCATTACACCAGTTCTGAAGGTCTCAGCAGGAATGCTAGTCTGTCTGACTTCAAAGGACCCCAGAGGACAAAGTATTGACATCAACATTTGTTTCCCTTCCATACATCACAACAGGGTGACAAACCAGGAGAGAATTGAATACAGGTCAGCTAGGCTATATACCTTTGTAGTACAAACGCCTATTCCTGAGGAGAGTACGGGGGAGCTAATTAATTCATGGCAATAAAGAATAGCTAATTGAATACCTCTGAAGTCAGGGGAACCTCCTGGGTTAGAACAATTACTATGCGCACCTTATAATGAGAATATTCCTGGGAAATGGAGTGTGAAATGTGTGATAGAAGGGAAGAGGAGATTACATGTACATCGCCTATTTTCTGCCCTGCCCAAGTTGCAAATAAATGTGTCCCTCTGAGAGAGAGAAGGAGTCTTCTGTTGAGGGTCACCTTTCGCTACAGATGTGCAGAAAGACCAAGGAACCACTCTGGACCCATGACAGCACCCTTCCTGCCGTGTCCAGAGACCTTTTGATGAAAGTGTGGTATATTCACTTTTATTCCTTTTTATTTTAATGTATCGTATTACTGCTTCCTTACTATATTTGTCTGACTACTGTATATATATATATCTTGTAACCGCTTGTATATATTGTACCTAGCATCACTCTTTTGAGTAAATAAATATATAAAATTTATAAGCTCGCTTCACATTATCCTAAACCCGGAACTCACGGAAGTTGTGAGGAAGGATCAGGGGCACGTGGCTCCGATCGGTTTGTGATATTAGGGTTGGGGTTAGAGTTGTGCTAGGGTTGGAGTTGTGCTAGGGTTAGGGCTGGGCTAGGGTTAGGGTTGGGCTAGGGTTAGGGTTGGGGTTTTATTAGGGTTAGGATTGGGCTGGGGTTGGGGTTGGGCTAAGGTTAGGGTTGGGATTTCTTCAAAAGTGCAGAAAAAAAAAATGATGACAATATCGCGACCAGTGTTGAGCGCAAGTGCTCGCTACTTGAGTTTGCATTGGGTGCTCAGGTATGCACTGAGTATTGCGGGTGTTCAAGTGACATGCTCGAGTCTCTGCCTCATATGCTTCGCGGTCAAAAAAACTTTGTTGGGATAGCCTGCCATGCACGAGTGATCCCCGCATGCTTTTTTTGGGTGTATAACAACCATGAAACATGCGGGGCGGGGACTCGAACATGTCACTCGAGCACCCGTGATACATGGCGCATACCCGAGTACCCGATGCTCAAGACTAATGACAAATTATTCAATATGATGACCTAATGTTATCAAATTCTGTCATACCTCTGGGTTCAAAATGTACACTATACCCCTTAATAAAATCCTTGTGGGGTCTAGTTTCCAAAATGGAGTCAATTTGGGGGTTTTCCACTATTTAGGCACCTCAGAGGCTCCCAAAATTCGACATGGCGTCAGCTCTTGATAGTGCTCCTTACCTTCTGAACCCTGACATGCGCCCAAACAGTGTATTTTTACCACATATTGGGTATTTGCATACTCAGGAGAAATTGCACAACAGTTTTTATGTTCCATTTTCTCCTCTTACCCTTGTGAAAATAAAAAATTTGGAACTAAAAGATCATTTTTGTGGAAAAAGTTTGATATTTTTATTTTCACGGCTCCATGTTATAAACTTCTGTGAAGCTCCTGGGGGTTAAGGATGCTCATTACACATCTAGATAAGTACCCGGAGGGGTCTAGTTTCCACATTGACAAGTGCTTGAGGCCAGCAATGCTACATTTCTCTTGATGAATATTGTGGAATCTGGGACCCAGTTAGACCTTGGGACAGAACATGTGCAACCGACACCGAGGATTGCGGGCCCTGGTACAATCAGGGTTGCCCCCGTCTACAGCAATTCCTGCACCTCCACCTCAGCCTCCATCTCTGAAACGTCAACATAAGTCACAAGCTGAAAGCACTGCAGCACTCCTTCGGCCAAACAGCAACAAGCTCTGTTGAAGCTAATCTACTTAGGTGACTAACCACACTCTGCAGAATTGTTGAAAGGTCTAATGGGCCAGACTAATTTTTGGCTCACGCACCTGAACCTACAGCCAGGCATGGTCATGTGTGATAATGGTCGTAACCTAGTGGAGGATTTGTAGCTGGGCAACCTTGCAAACATACCATGTCTGGCCCACGTGCCCAACTTAGTGGTTCAGTGGTTTCTTAAAACCTACCAAGATCTGCCTGAACTACTTGTGAAAGTACGCCGAGTGTGTGCCCATATCCGCATATCAGCTACAGCTTCCGCCACCCTGGCAGTGCTGCAGCTGCGTTTGCAACTTCCAGCTCACAGACTGGTGTGTAATGTTACCATTCTCCACGCATTGGAACTCAACGTTGCATACAGTATGTTGGTAACAGAGGGCAGTACTTGAATACCAGCTCCAACATGCCCGTCGGTATTCCGGCCAGCCTTCGCACATAAGAGCTGATGAGTGGGCATGGATGTCTGACATCTATGCCATTCTCCAAAACTTTGAGGACTCAACCAAGATGGTGACTCCATAATCAGCGTAACCATCCCGCTTCTCTGTCTACTCTCGCTATAAATAAGGGTGTTTATGATGCCTGCATTAATACGTTTTAGAGGCCTATCGCTAACATTCATTTATAGATATGTATCCCTCCAGGGGTAAATGTTTTTCAGTCCATGCACTTTGTGTATGCGCATTACCAGTCTGAGATACCAACTCTTTAATAATGGGAAAAAAATATTTTCTGAGGCCCTCCACTATGTCTCTTCAAACGGGTATTGGAGTGCCTCCTTCTATTTTTTGGCATCCCCTGCACTTAGTGCATACACTTCACCAGTCTAGAATACCCACTGCTTGTTAATGTGAAAAAAATCTTTTCTGAGGCTCCACCTTCTTGTTGAGGAAACATTTTTGGAAACCTAAAGAGCCGATGCATTCTATTAGTATATGATCCAGTACCTTTTTGTGGGCTGTCAGTTGGTCCACACATAGGGAGTTTTCACACTGCAGACATGATGTCACAGTCAGGACAGGAGAATTTGTACACTAAGTACAAAAGATCCTGGTCTCGTCCATATCAGGCTGAGGTAGAGATGAGCGGTGTTCGACTAGAACTGTTCGCCAATCTCAAATTCGAGCTGTTTTGGGCGGTGTTCGAGTTGTTCGACGAACCCGAACGATTTGCAAAAAATTCGGCTGTTCGAGGTTATGTTCGATAACTGTTCGTACACCAAAAGCGTGTCCTGCATGGATTGTCTGCCACTCACTGTAATGCCACAGCCATGGTGGTTGTGGCATTACAGTGATTGCCCAAATCGATGGGAACAGTGCCAACAGTGAAACATGAAAAGCCGGCAATTCAGCAGCGGCATACACCTGTACCCGACAATTTAGAACCGAAAGAATAGAGCTTCACACATAGATTAGATAGATATAAACATGTCAGCCACATATATACGAAGTACAGTGAAAGTGCTGCTTACTGTACTTGTCATTTAGCGTAAAGGATTTATCAAAAAAAATAATAGTGTTTTCATGCACCGTCTCTTTAAAAAAGCCGGCCGGCAATTCAGCAGCGGTACCCGACAATTTATAACAGACAGAATAGAGCTTCACACATAGATTAGATAGATAGAAACATGTCAGTCACATATATATGAAGTACAGTGATAGTGTTGGTTACTGTACTTGTCATTTAGTATTAAAATAAAGGATTTATTATTAAAAAAATTGGCGTGGGGTTCCCCTTAATTTTAGGCTCTAGCGGAGGTTAAGCAGACGGCTGGGGCAGATGTTTGAAGCCTGGGAAGGGGGTAATACCCACGGAGCTTCCCAGGCTACTAATATCAGCCCCCAGCTGAATACATAGCCTTTACTAGCTATTAAAATGGGGGACCCCCCCAAAAAAATGACGTGGGGTCCCCCCTAATTTAATAGCTAGCAAAGGCTAGGCAGACAGCTGGGGGCTGATATTAATAGCCCAGGAAGGGAGCCATGAATATTGGCCCCCTCCCAGGCTAGAAACACCAGCCGTCAGCCGCCCCAGAAATGGCGCATTCATAGGATGCGCCAATTCTGGCACTTAGCCTCGCTCTTCCACGCTGCCCTGGTGCGGTGGCAGGGGGTAATAGGGTTGGGGTTGATGTCAGCTTATAATGCCAGCTGACATCAAGCCCAGGTTAGTAATGGAGAGGCGTCTATAAGACACCCCCATTACTAACCCCATAGTCAAAGTTAAAAAAAACACAAACACCCAGAATAAAGTCCTTTAATTGAAATAAAGACACAGTCCTTTATTGTTCTAAATTAAACCATACTTACCGTCACGCCCATTCCAGCTGAAGCCAACGATCTCCTGCAATAAAAGAAAAATAATAAAGCAACCTCATCCTTACCTTTCCATTGTTCCCACGACAGCTTCAGCTCTGCTACATCGAGATGACAGGCTGGACCGCAGCAGAACGCTGCCATCCAGCCTCTCATCCCGCAGACACTGAGAAGCGCAGGCTTGCTTGCGCTGCTCAGCGTCTCTCTGTGACGACATCCAGATGAGCCGAGTTCATGTCCAATGAACTCGGCTCACCTCATGCACGTCACTGACAGCGTGGGAAAATTCTCAAGCTGAAGCGCTGAGTGCAGGAGAATTTTCCCACGCTGTCAGTGACGTGCATAAGGTGAGCTCATGTCCAATGAACTCAGCTCACCTCCTGCACGTCACTGACAGCGTGGGAGAATTCTCCTGCACTCAGCGCTTCAGTGTGAGAATTCTCCCACGCTGAAGCGCTGAGTGCAGGAGAATTTTCCCACGCTGTCAGTGACGTGCATGAGGTGAGCCGAGTTCATTGGACATTAACTCGGCTCATCTGGATGCCCTCACAGAGAGACACTGTGGAGCGCAAGCAAGCCTGCGCTTCTCAGTGTCTGCGGGATGACAGACTGGATGGCAGCGTTCTGCTGCGGTCCATCCCGTCATCTCGATGTAGCAGAGCTGAAGCTGTCATGGGAACCATGGAAAGGTAAGGATGATGTTGCTTTATTATTTTTCTTTTATTTCAGGAGATCGTTGGCTTCAGCTGGAATGGGCGTGATGGTAAGTATGGTTTAATTTAGAACAATAAAGAATTGTGTGTTTATTTCAATTAAAGGACTTTTTTCTGGGTGTTGTGTTTTTTTTAAATTCTTTACTAGAAATTCATGGTGGTCATGTCTAATATTGGCGTGACCCCATGAATTTCGGGCTTAGGGCCAGCTGATAATGCCAAGCTGGCCCTAACCCCTTTATTACCCAGTGAGCCACCGCATCAGGGCCCTGGATGAGTTGGGTACAGCGCCAGAAGATGGCGCTTCTATGAACGCGCCATTTTCCGGGGTGGCTGCGGACTGCAATTTGCAGCGGGGGTGGCCCAGAAAGCTTGGGCCTCCCTGCGCTGCGGATTCCAGCCCCCAGCTGCCTAGTTGTACCTGGCTGGACACAAAAACAGGGCGAAGCCCCACGTCAATTTTCTTTAAATTATTTCATGAAATAATTAAGAAAAAAGGGCTTCCCTATATTGTTGTGTTCGGCCAGGTACAAATAGGCAGCTGGTGGTTGGGGGCAGCCCGTTCCTGCCTGCTGTACCTGGCTGGACACAAATATAGTGCGAAGCCCCACGTCAATTTTTTTAAAATTATTTCATGAATTTCCTGAAATAATTTTAAAAAAATTTAAGTGGGGCTTCGCACTATATTTGTGTCCAGCCAGGTACAGCAGGCAGGAACGGGCTGCCCCCATCCACCAGCTGCCTATTTGTACCTGGCCGGACACAACAATATAGGGAAGCCCTTTTTTTCTTAATTATTTCATGAATTTCATGAAATAATTAAAAAAAATTGAAGTGGGGCTTCGCACAATATTTGTGTCCAGCCAGGTACAGCAGGCAGGAACGGGCTGCCCCCAACCACCAGCTGCCTATTTGTACCTGGCCGGACACAACAATATAGGGAAGGCCTTTTTTTCTTAATTATTTCATGAATTTCATGAAATAATTAAAAAAAAAGTACGTGGGGCTTCGCCCTATTTTTGTGTCCAGCCAGGTACAACTAGGCAGCTGGGGGCTGGAATCTGCAGCGCAGGGAGGCCCAAGCTTTCTGGGCCCCCGCCCGCTACAAATTGCAGTCCGCAGCCACCCCGGAAAATGGCGCGTTCATAGAAGCGCCATCTTCTGGCGCTGTACCCAACTCATCCAGGGCCCTGGTGCGGTGCCTCACTGGGTAATAAAGGGGTTAGGGCCAGCTTGGTATTATCAGCTGGCCCCAAGCCCAAAATTCATGGGGTCACGCCAGTATTAGACATGACCGCCATGAATTTCTAGTAAAGTATTTAAAAAAAACACAACACCCAGAATAAAGTCCTTTAATTGAAATAAAGACACAATTCTTTATTGTTCTAAATTAAACCATACTTACCATCACACCCATTCCAGCTGAAGCCAACGATCTCCTGCAATAAAAGAAAAATAATAAACCAACCTCATCCTTACCTTTCCATGGTTCCCACGACAGCTTCAGCTCTGCTACATCGAGATGACTGGCTGGACCGCAGCAGAACGCTGCCATCCAGTCTGTCATCCCGCAGACACTGAGAAGCGCAGGCATGCTTGCGCTCCTCACTGTCTCGCTGTGACGGCATCCAGATGAGCCGAGGTCATGTCCAATGAACTCGGCTCACCTCATGCACGTCACTGACAGCGTGGGAAAATTCTCACGCTGAAGTGCTGAGTGCAGGAGAATTCTCCCACGCTGTCAGTGATGTGCATGAGGTGAGCTCATGTCCAATGAACTCAGCTCACCTCCTGCACGTCACTGACAGCGTGGGAAAATTCTCCTGCAATCAGCGCTTCAGCGTGAGAATTTTCCCACGCTGTCAGTGACGTGAATGAGGTGAGCCGAGTTCATTGGACATGAACTCTGCTCATCTGGATGTCGTCACAGAGAGACGCTGAGCAGCGCAAGCAAGCCTGCGCTTCTCAGTGTCTGCGGGATGACAGGCTGGATGGCAGCGTTCTGCTGCGGTCCAGCCTGTCATCTCGATGTAGCAGAGCTGAAGCTGTCGTGGGAACCATGGAAAGGTAAGGATGAGGTTGCTTTATTATTTTTCTTTTATTGCAGGAGATCGTTGGCTTCAGCTGGAATGGGCGTGACGGTAAGTATGGTTTAATTTAGAACAATAAAGGACTGTGTCTTTATTTCAATTAAAGGACTTTATTCTGGGTGTTTGTGTTTTTTTTAACTTTGACTATGGGGTTAGTAATGGGGGTGTCTTATAGACGCCTCTCCATTACTAACCTGGGCTTGATGTCAGCTGGCATTATAAGGTGACATCAACCCCAACCCTATTACCCCCTGCCACCGCACCAGGGCAGCGTGGAAGAGCGAGGCTAAGTGCCAGAATTGGCGCATCCTATGAATGCGCCATTTCTGGGGCGGCTGACGGCTGGTGTTTCTAGCCTGGGAGGGGGCCAATATTCATGGCTCCCTTCCTGGGCTATTAATATCAGCCCCCAGCTGTCTGCCTAGCCTTTGCTAGCTATTAAATTAGGGGGGACCCCACGTCATTTTTTTTGGGGGGTCCCCCATTTTAATAGCTAGTAAAGGCTATGTATTCAGCTGGGGGCTGATATTAGTAGCCTGGGAAGCTCCGTGGGTATTACCCCCTTCCCAGGCTTCAAACATCTGCCCCAGCCGTCTGCTTAACCTCCGCCAGAGCCTAAAATTAAGGGGAACCCACGCCAATTTTTTTAATAATAAATCCTTTATTTTAATACTAAATGACAAGTACAGTAACCAACACTATCACTGTACTTCATATATATGTGACTGACATGTTTCTATCTATCTAATCTATGTGTGATGCTCTACCTTTCTGTTCTAAATTGTCGGGTACCGCTGCTGAATTGCCGGCCGGCTTTTTTAAAGAGACAGTGCATGAAAACACTATTATTTTTTTAAATAAATCCTTTACACTAAATGACAAGTACAGTAAGCAACACTATCACTGTACTTATTATATATGTGGCTGACATGTTTCTATCTATCTAATCTATGTGTGAAGCTCTATTCTTTCTGTTCTAAATTGTCGGGTACAGATGCTGAATTGCCGGCCGGCTTTTTTAAAGAGACGGTGCATGAAAACACTAATATTTTTTTTAATAAATCCTTTACACTAAATGACAAGTGCAGTAACCAACACTGTCACTGTGCTTCTTATATGTGTGACTGACATGTTTCTATCTATCTAATCTATGTGTGATGCTCTATTCCTTCTTGTCTAAATTGTCGGGTACCGGTGTATGCCGCTGCTGAATTTGCCGGCCGGCTTTTTTAAAGAGAGTGTCTTCTGAGCAGTTTGTCAGCTTTTGGACACCTTTGCAGGTGTTTTCTATGTGTTTCTATGTGTTTTTGTTTGCCTGCCATTGGTTTTAACGGTGTTCGACGGTGTTCTAAGGTGTTCGACGAACAGTTCGACGAACAGTTCCTCGAACATCCCGGTGTTCGACGAACCGAACCGAACCCGAACACTACGGGGGTGGCTCAACACTAGGCTGAGGAGATGCAAAACGCTCCACTATATTCCCCAGCAGGGTTCATGAAATTTTAGTCCTTGGTGGTGCTACATACAAAAAAAATACTTTTTTCAGGGCCGATTCAAATCCATTCTATATTTTAAAATATTACTATTTTACCTCTCTTATCTGTAATTCATGTACAGTGAGCTGTCACACTAGAGATAGCATATGGCCGGCATCTAGTAAGGGATTATTGCATTATAGTTCATGCTGCTGCAACCCCCAAAAAAGAAAAACATTTTATTCTTTTACATATTAATACCACAGTTAGCTGCTTTTAGTATAGGGACAGGTGCTAGGCATCATCTGCTGGCAATGAGTGTTCTTTCTGGTCACACACAGGTGCATCTCACTAAATTAGAATATCATCAAAAAGTTAATTTATTTCAGTTCTTCAATGCAAAAAGTGAAATGCATATATTATATAGAGTCATTACAGAGTGATCTATTTCAAATGTTTATTTTTGTTAATATTGATTATGGCTTACAGCCAATGAAAATACAAAAGTCGTTAACTCAGTAAGTTAGAATAATTAACAAAAAACACCTGCAAAGGCTTCCTAAACGTTTATAAAGGTCCATTTGTCTGTTTCAGTAGGCTCCACGATCATGGGGAAGACTGTTGACTTGACAGATGTCCAGAAGGCAGTCATTGACACTTATTAAATTCAAAGTAAATTTTGCATTTCATTTGGAAATCAAGGTCCCAGAGTCTGGAGGAAGAGTGGAGAGGCAAACAATCCAAGTTGCTTGAGGTCTAGTGTGAAGTTTCCACAATTGGTCATGGTTTGGGAAGCCATTTCATCTGCTGGTGTAGGTGCACTGTGTTTTATCAAGACCAAAGTCAGCGCGGCTGTCTACCAGGAAATTTTAGAGCACTTCATGCTTCCTTCTGTCAACAAGCTTTTTGGAGAAGGAAATTTCATTCTCCAGCAGGACTTGGCACCTGTCCACGCTACCAAATGTACCAATGCCTGGTTTAAAAACAACAGTATCACTGTGCTTGATTGGCCAACAAACTCGCCTGACCATAACGCCATAGAGAATCTCTGGGGTATTTTCAAGAGGAAGATGAGAGACTCCAGACCCAACAATGCAGATGAGCTGAAGGGTGCTATCAAAGCAACCTGGACTTCCATAACACCTCAGCAGTGCCACAGGCTGATCGCCTCCATGCTACACCACATTGATACAGTAATTGATGCAAAAGGAGCCCCGACATTTCTGATTTTAAAAACATTTTTCAAGCTGTTATAAAGTATTCTAATTTACTGAGATAATTACTTTTGTGTTTTCATTGGCTGTAAGCCATAATCATCAACATTACATTACCAGAAGTAAACACTTGAAATAGATCACTCTGTTTGTAATGACTCTATATAATATATAAGTTTCACTTTTTGTATTGCAGAACTGAAATAAATTAACTTTTTGCTGATATTCTAATTCAGTGAGATTCACCTCTACATCTCTTCCACTGTTTATAACTTGATTGCTTTTTTCCATACCCTCATTGACAGATTCAGGATTTTTACGGTTATTTGTACTCAGAATTTCATCAAAGCAGGCAGGGTTGCTTGCATTCCTCCAGTTTGATGCTACCACATACAAAAATCTCTTTGCAGGGCAGATTCAAATCTATTCTATATTCTACAATATTACCGCTCTTATCTGCAATTCGTGTATGGTGAACTATCGCTCAAGGGATAGTGTATTACAGACATCTACTCAGGGATTATGCCTTATAGTCCTTGCTGCTGCAATGGGAAAAAAATCTTTTCTATTCCCTACTAACACCACTGTTAGCTGCATTTAGTATAGGGACAGGTGCTAGGTATGATCTATACATATGAATTGCAGCACTGACATATTTATTCCTTATGAGCATACTATCAACATTATTGTCTATTTCTAGTATTTTCCCTTGTGCTTGGCTGCCAATGCCCAGCCTTTTCTATAATATTATATCCTTTGCATCGTCTGTTGCTATATTTTCTTGCTAACTAAGAGGATTGGGTGGATAGAGGACCTACTGTCCTAATCGGTTGCCTTTATGTATAAATTATGAAGTAGCTAACATGCCAGTTTGCGTACGTAATTCTCTTTTTTTGTATGGTGACCCACTATGTTAATCAATAAAGGCATTTTATCATCTATAAATTGTCCTTCTATTTTCTATTGATTCATGGACTGGATGTTCGGTTGTTCTTCTTTCTTTCTGTGCACTTTAAAATGGGCAAGAAGCGTGGTAAGGGATGGGGAACTGGACGTGATGCTGATGGTGAGCGCAGAGGCCAAGGCCATGGACAAGGTGAAACTGCCTGCTGTGGGAGCATAACAAACACATACATCATGTCGACCT
Source organism: Phyllobates terribilis (assembly GCF_046119375.1). Classification (NCBI taxonomy): domain Eukaryota; kingdom Metazoa; phylum Chordata; class Amphibia; order Anura; family Dendrobatidae; genus Phyllobates; species Phyllobates terribilis. The sequence goes on along the minus strand of NW_027362763.1, from coordinate 370,962,397 downwards.
AGCTTCCTGTCCCACTTTTTAGGGGGGGAGCAAAAAACCACTGTTGAAGCCAGACCAGTGTGAAAAGGTTGTTGGTTGGATAGCAGATAATACTTCCAGTCAGTTTGCCAGCACCACCCTGTCTTCCACACAGTCCAGTTTCAGTAGCTGTGAATCCCACCATGCCGACTGCCTGGAGACAAGTGATCCCAAACTTGGACACTCCAAAGCGCTGTTCACTCTTCCATTCATAGATTCTGGCCTCTCGCCCTGCCCGCTTCAAGTGGGACATGATGAGATCGCATGTAGCGATGCCCAAATATATGAGCAACCACAATCACAAGAAGGTGATGCTGATAGAGTGTAATTACTGTCAAAATAGGTGTATGATGATGAGACACAGTTGTCAGCAAGTCAGGAGGACGACCAGGGTGTGGAAGTGGAAGACGATGTGGTGGATGATAAAGTCTCTGACCCAACCTGGGAAGGTGACATGCAGAATGGAGGGGGAAGGATCTGCAACACCACAACAGGCAGAAAGTGTGGGGTGGCTAGAGACACAAGGCAGGCAACTGTTCCCCAGAACACCAACATGAGGAAAGTTGCCTGTCCAAGAGTTAGGTCTTCCCGAGACTGGCGCTTTTTTAACCCCTTTCCGACCACGTCAGTAATAGTACGTAGCTGTGTCCTGGGACTTATGGACCAGCTACGTACTATTATGCATAATGCAATCGCACCCGCACACAAGCAGTGCGGGACGATCACCGCCGGGTGTCAGCTGATTGTCACAGCTGACAACCGGTTCTATGTGCAGTGAGCGGTCCCACACCACTCCCTGCACCTTAACCCCCGCAATGCTGTGATCGAAGTCGATCACAGCATTGCGCAGATAAGGAGTGAGGTAAGCGCTGGTACTCGCCTCCTCTCCGGCCTCCAGCGATGTCTCCGGTGGCTCCCGGATGTAGTCATGACGACCCGATGTCGTCATGACCTCATCCGGGTCACTAGGAGGCAGGATGTTACTTTGGTCATGCACAGTGCTGACAGGCTGCATGGCATAGGGAGCTGCTGCTCTCTATGCTATACAGCCGATCAGGCTGCAAAAAGTGAAAGTCCCATAGTGGAACAATGTGTAAAAGTGAAAAAAATGGTAGGAAAGTGAAAAAAAATAAAATAAAATAAAATATAAAAAAAAATGAAAAAAATAATCCCCAAAAAATAAAAGTATATTGTACCCATAATATTTATTATGAAAAAAAAAAAGGAAACCAATAAAAGTACACATATTTGGTATCGGATAGTCTGGAACGACCTGACCTATAAAACAGTCTCACTAGTTAACCCCTTTAGTGAACACGGTAGTAAAAATAATAAATAAAAGACAAAGCAAAAAACAAATGCTTTATTATCATACCGCCAAACAAAAAATTGAATAACACGCGATCAAAAAGACGAATGTAAATAAAAATGGTGTCGCTGAAAATTTCATCTTGTCCCGCAAAAAACAAGCCGCAATGTAGCTCCATCATCCGAAAAATAAAAAAGTTATAGCTCTCAGAATAAAGCGATACAAATTAATTATTTTTTTTTGAAAATAGTTTTTATTGCGTTAAAGCGCCAAAACATAAATAAACAATATTAATGTCATACCGCTGTAAATGTACTAACCAAGAGAATAAAGCTGCCTTATCAATTTTAATACACGAGGAGCGGCTTAAAAAAAAAAAAAAAACAATTCTGGAATTGCTGTTTTTTGTTTATTCTGCCTCTAAAAAATCGGCATAGAAAGCAATCAAAAAATGTCACTTGCCCGAAAATGGTACCAATAAAAACGTCAACTTGTCCTGCAAAAAAACAAGCTGTCACATGACTCTGTCAGCCAAAATATGGAAAAATTATAGCTCTCAAAATATGGTGATGCAAAAACTATGCAAAAAAAAGCGTCTTTTAGTGTGTGACAGCTGTCAATCATAAAAACCCGATATGAATCTGGTATCGCTGTAATCGCGCCGACCCGAAGAATAAAGTCATCTAATCACTTATACCACACGAGGAACGGCGTAAAAAAATAAACTCTAGGCTTAGGGTTGGGCTAGGATTAGGGATAGGGTTGTATTAGGTGTGGTGAGTCCAGGGACTGGAAATTCATATTCCCAGTTATTTCATATTCCCAGTTATTTCATATTCCCAGTTATGATGGTCTCAGCAGGAATGCTAGTCTGTCTGACTTCAAAGGACCCCAGAGGACAAAGTATTGACATCAACATTTGTTTCCCTTCCATACATCACAACAGGGTGACAAGCCAGGAGAGAATTGAATACAGGTCAGCTAGGCTATAATCCTTTGTAGTGCAAACGCCTATTCCTGACGAGAGTATGGGGGAGCTAATTGAATCATGGCAATGAAGAATAGCTAATTGAATACCTCTGAAGTCAGGGGAACCTCCTGGGTTAGAACAATTACTATGCGCACCTTACAATGAGAATATTGCTGGGAAATAAAGTATGAAATGTATGATAGAAGGGAAGAGGAGATTACATGTAAATCGCCTATTTTGTGCCCTGCCCAAGTTACGAATAAATGTGTCCCTCTGAGAGAGAGAAGGAGTCTTCTGTTGAGGGTCACCTGCCACTACAGATGTGCAGAAAGACCAAGGAACCGCTCTGGACCCATGAGAGCACCCTTCCTGCCGTGTCCAGAGACCTTTTGATGAAAGTGTGGTATATTCACTTTTATTCCTTTTTATTTTAATGTATCGTATTACTGCTTCCTTACTATATTTGTCTGACTACTGTATATATATATATCTTGTAACCGCTTGTATATATTGTACTTAGCATCGCTCTTTTGAGTAAATAAATATATAAAATGTATAAGCTCGCTTCACATTATCCTAAACCTGGAACTCACAGAAGTTGTGAGGAAGGATCAGGGGCACGTGGCTCCGATCGGTTTGTGACATTAGGGTTGGGGTTAGAGTTGTGCTAGGGTTGGAGTTGTGCTAGGGTTAGGGTTGGGCTAGGGTTAGGGTTGTGCTAGGGTTAGGGTTGGGGTTTTATTAGGGTTAAGGTTTGGCTGGGGTTGGGGTTGGGCTAAGGTTAGGGTTGAGATTTTTTCAAAAGTACAGAAAAAAAAAAATGATGACAATATCGCGAACAGTGTTGAGTGCTAGTGCTCGCTAGTTGAGTTTGCATTGGGTGCTCAGGTATGCACTGAGCATCGCGGGTGTTCGAGTGACATGCTCGAGTCTCTGCCTCATATGCTTCGCGGCCAAAAAAACTTTGTTGGGATAGCCTGCCATGCACGAGTGATTCCCGCATGCTTTTCTTGGGTGTCTAACAACCGTGAAACATGCGGGGCGGGGACTCGAACATGTCACTCGAGCACCCGTGATACATGGCGCATACCCGAGTACCCGAAGCTCAAGACTAATGACAACTTATTCAATATGATGACCTAATGTTATCAAATTCTGTCATACTTCTGGGTTCAAAATGTACACTATACCCCTTAATAAAATCCTTGACGGGTCTAGTTTCCAAAATGGAGTCAATTGTGGGGGGTTTCCACTAATTAGGCACCTCAGAGGCTCCGAAATGCGACATGGCGTTCGCTCTTGATAGTGCTCCTTACCTTCTGAACCCTGACATGCGCCCAAACAGTGTATTTTTACCACATATTGGGTATTTGCGTACTCAGGAGAAGTTGCACAACAGTTTTTATGTTCCATTTTCTCCTCTTACCCTTGTGAAAATAAAAAATTTGGGGCTAAAAGATCATTTTTGTGGAAAAAGTTTGATATTTTTAATTTCACGGCTCCACGTTATAAACTTCTGTGAAGCTCCTGGGGGTTAAGGATGCTCACTGCACATCTAGATAAGTTCCCGGAGGGGTCTAGTTTCCACATGGATAAGTGCTTGAGGCCAGCAATGCTACATTTCTCTTGATGAATATTGTGGAATCTGGGACCCAGTCAGACCTTGGGACAGAACATGTGCAACCGACACCGAGGATTGCGGGCCCTGGTACAATCAGGGTTGCCCCCGTCTACAGCAATTCCTGCACCTCCACCTCAGCCTCTATCTCTGAAACATCAACATCAGCCACAAGCTGGAAGCACTGCAGCACTCCTTCGGCCAAACAGCAACAAGCTCTGTTGAAGCTAATCTACTTATGTGACCAAGCACACTCTGCAGAATTGTTGAAAGGTCACCATTCTCCACGCATTGGAACTCAACGTTGCATACAGTATGTTGGCAAGACTTTGAGAGTAACAGAGGGCAGTACTTGAATACCAGCTCCAACATGCCCGTCGGTATTCCGGCCAGCCTTCACACATAAGAGCTGATGAGTGGGCATGGATGTCTGACATCTATGCCATTCTACAAAACTTTGAGGACTCAACCAAGATGGTGACTCCATAATCAGCGTAACCATCTCGCTTCTCTGTCTACCCTCGCTATAAATAAGGGTGTTTATGATGCCTGCATTAATACGTTTTAGAGGCCTATCGCTAACATTCATTTATAGATATGTATCCCTCCAGGGGTAAGTGTTTTCCAGTCCATGCACTTTGTGTATGCGCATTACCAGTCTGGGATACCAACTCTTTAATAATGGGAAAAAAATATTTTCTGAGGCCCTCCACTATGTCTCTTCAAACGGGTATTGGAGTGCCTCCTTCTATTTTTGGGCATCCCTTGCACTTAGTGCATACACTTTACCAGTCTAGAATACCCACTGCATGTTAATGTGAAAAAAATCTTTTCTGAGGCTCCACCTTCTAGTTGAGGAAACATTTTTGGAAACCTAAAGGGCCGATGCATTCTATTAGTATATAATCCAGTACCTTTTTGTGGGCTGTCAGTTGGTCGACACATAGGGAGTTTTCACACTGTAGACATGATGTTACAGTCAGGACAGGAGAATTTGTACACTAAGTACAAAAGATCCTGGTCTCCTCCATATCAGACTGAGGAGATGCAAAACGCTCCACTATATTCCCCAGCAGGGTTGATGAACTAATAGTCCTTGGTGCTGCTACATACAAAAAAAATACTTTTTTCATTGCCGATTCAAATCCATTCTACATTTTACAATATTACTATTTTACCTCTCTTATCTGTAATTCGTGTACAGTGAGCTGTCACACTAGAGATAGCATATGGCCGGCATCTAGTAAGGGATTATTGCATTATAGTTCATGCTGCTGCAACCCCCAAAAAAGATTTTTTTTTTTATTCTATTACATATTAATACCACAGTTAGCTGCTTTTAGTATAGGGACAGGTGCTAGGCATCATCTGCTGGCAATGAGTGTTCTTTCTGGTCACACACAGGTGCATCTCACTAATTTAGAATATCATCAAAAAGTTAATTTATTTCAGTTCTTCAATGCAGAAAGTGAAATGCATATATTATATAGAGTCATTACAGAGTAATCTATTTCAAATGTTTATTTCTGTTAATATTGATGATTATGACTTACAGCCAATGAAAATACAAAAGTCGTTAGAATAATTAACAAAAAACACCTGCAAAGGCTTCCTAAACGTTTATAAAGGTCCATTTGTCTGTTTCAGTAGGCTCCACAATCAAGGGGAAGACTGTTGACTTGACAGTTGTCCAGAAGGCAGTCATTGACACTAATCAAATTCAAAGTAAATTTTGCATTTCATTTGGAAATCAAGGTCCCAGAGTCTGGAGGAAGAGTGGAGAGGCAAACATTCCAAGTTGCTTGAGGTCTAGTGTGAAGTTTCCACAAATGGTGATGGTTTGGGAAGCCATTTCATCTGCTGGTGTAGGTCCACTGTGTTTTATCAAGACCAAAGTCAGCGCGGCTGTGTGCCAGGAAATTTTAGAGCACTTCATGCTTCCTTCTGTCGACAAGCTTTTTGGAGAAGGAAATTTCATTCTCCAGCAGGACTTGGCACCTGTCCACGCTGCCAAAAGTACCAATACCTGTTTTAAAAACAACAGTATCACTGTGCTTGATTGGCCAACAAACTCGCCTGATCTTAGCCCCATAGAGAATCTATGGGGTATTGTCAAGAGGAAGATGGGAGACTCCAGACCCAACAATGCAGATGAGCTGAAGGGTGCTATTAAAGCAACCTGGACTTCCATAAAACCTCAGCAGTGCCACAGGCTGATCGCCTCCATGCTACACCACATTGATACAGTAATTGATGCAAAAGGATCCCCGACCAAGTATTGAGTGCATTTACTGAACTTACATTTCAGTAGGCCAACATTTCTAATTTTAAAAACATTTTTCAAGCTGTTATAAAGTATTCTAATTTACTGAGATAATGACTTTTGCGTTTTCATTGGCTGTAACCCATAATCATCAACATTACATTACCAGAAATAAACGCTTGAAATAGATCACTCTGTTTGTAATGACTCTATATAATATATAAGTTTCACTTTTTGTATTGCAGAACTGAAATAAATTAACTTTTTGGTGATATTCTAATTTAGTGAGATTCACCTGTACATCTTTTCCACTGTTTATAACTTGATTGCTTTTTTCCATACCCTCATTGACAGATTCAGGATTTTTACGGTTATTTGTACTCAGAATTTCATCAAAGCAGGCAGAGTTGCTTGCATTCCTCCAGTTTGATGCTACCACATACAAAAAAACTCTTTGCAGGGCAGATTCAAATCTATTCTATATTCTACAAAATTACCTCTCTTATCTGCAATTCGTGTATGGTAAACTATCGCTCAAGGGATAGTGTATTACAGACATCTACTCAGGGATTATGCCTTATAGTCCTTGCTGCTGCAATGGGAAAAAAATCTTTGCTATTCCCTATTAATACCACTGTTAGCTGCATTTAGTATAGGGACAGGTGCTAGGTATTATCTGGTGTAAATGAGTTTTCATTCTGGTCAGTATTCATTCTTGTCATATACATGTCTTACACTGTCTATAACTTAATACATTTTTTCCATACACCCATTGACAGATTTGTGATTTTTATGGTGTTCTGTACTTTGAAATTCATCAAAACTGGCAAAATTAACTGTTTCTCTGTAGCATCTGTATGTAAGTGGTAGTGTTGGGAGACTTTACACCACTGGAGCTGGAATTACCACTTCAGAACTCTCCAGTGCTTTGTTTCTGTACATTTCTGGGTGCTTCTTGAAGTATGTTTGGAGTCGTTGTCCTACTGGAAGACCCATGACCTAGGATGCAAGCCCAGCTTTATTACACTGGGCACTACATTGCGACCCAAAATCCTTTGGAATCTTCAAATTTTATTATGCCGTGCATACAGTCAAGGCACCCTGTGCCTTTATTTGTAGGCCTCATTCCATTTACAGTTGAATGATGTGCTTTAACAAAAAACTCTAGCTTTGTCTCATCTGTCCACAAGATTTTGGCCATATAAAAATAGTGGAAGCTGCCTGCTGACATTCTATAAATTGTGAGAGCTGCCTTCTGGCCCTCTAAATTTCACACTTTACAGAATATATACGAAAAATAAAATTTGACCACTTCAGATGGATACATTATATTGCAGTAGCAATATATGGCTATGCAAAGCATAGTTGGCTGCTGGTCCTCCAAAAATGCTTAGTGAGGGCTGGTTGCTGGCACTCTAAATAGGTTGAGTAAGGGCAGGCTTCTGGACCTCTAAAATTTGAATGAGGGTTGCCGAATGGCCCTCTGACTATAGTCAGGGCCACCTGTTGGCCCTCTAACAATAGTGAGGGCTGACTGCTGGCCTTCTACAAGTAGAAAGGGTCACCTGGTGGCCCTAAAAAAAAAACAGGATGTGTCTGATCATGTCTCACACACCATATGGCCAGATAAGGCAATAAAAAGGTTAAAATTACATTTACTGGTGATAGTTTTCTTCAACTTTGAAAGCAATGTGAATGTGCAAAAGCACTTTGTGTGAACATAGCCCAAGCTGTGGAGGAGCATTTTTTTTCTTTTATTTATCTTGCCTATTATATACAAGTCATTATCCTGGAAAGAATGTTTCTTAACATTGTTTGCAATAAAATCCATTTTAGCGTTGGTTTTGTATGTTTCATTTTCAGTCTGTAAACGGGGTGTAATAGTCTGGCAACAATGTTCCCAGCAGTAACCTGGGATTCTCATGAACAGCATTATGGTATCAATGGTGCTATATAATAATAATAATTCAGAAATGCTTCCAGGAGTCTTTCCCATGTTGTTCCCATGCCATTTTGGTGCTGTTTCCATCAATTTGAGCAATTTTGAGACCCCTTCAGACCTTTGGGTGGGGGGGGGACTGCTGGAAAATTGCTCAAGTTTCCCATAGACTTTCTTTATTTTTCTTACTCGGATCGAGCACCCAAGCATTACGATTAGAGATGAGCGTTGTTCGACTCTAACTGTTCGCCAATCTCAAACTCGAGCTGTTTTGGGCGGTGTTCGAGACGTTCGGCGAACATGAACGATTTGAGAAAAATTCGGCTGTTCTAGGTTATGTTCGATAACTGTTCATGCACCAAAATCATAACTGGATTTTTTCTCAGTAATGATGAAAATTAATGTTAATACGCAGTTTGAGTGTACAGCGGGGTGGGGGGAGGGGCAGGGGATGGATCTCTGCAGGAATAATGAAGATCTCCATTTTTTTTTCTATTTCCCGCATTTACAGTGGGGAGGTGCAATCTGTCAGCCTATCAGCAGCGCACACACGGAGCGAAGTGCTTTTTTTCACACAAGCAAGGGCATGTGTCATTGGCAGTGTATGTCACATGTCCTTGCCCTATAAGTCCAAGCCATTTTCCCCGTCGCCACCATTTTCTCACTGCTGCAGCTGCGTGTTAGACGGCACCGCTGTTGCTGTGTGCGCTATACCTTGTTAATTTCAAGCCAATTTTCGCACAAATCTACAGATAGCTTGGGAGTAGGGAATAGTTGTGATTGCAGTCCTTTTAAGGACTAGGTTACAGCATTTCCTACGACTTTTAACAGGCAGGTCTGTGCTCTTAAATAGATAGATTGTGGGAGTAAAGAATAATTGTAATTGCAGTCCTTTTCAGGACTAGGTTACATGAGTTCCTATCAGTTTTTGCCAGGCAGGTCTGTGCCAGTGCTGTGCAAGTTTTTTTCACAGCATTTGGCTGAATCTAGCAAAGCTAATCCTTTTTGGCCTATTGCAGAGTGTGTTAGTCAGTGGAGTAGCCTATCTGTGTTGCAAGATATACCACCTGTGTATAGAATACCAATTTTTTTACTGCACCTAGTGAAGTAAAATCTTTTGGGCATAGCATCATTCTATTAGTCCACCTATACTGACCTCCATCAGGTTGCAAATTGAATATAATTTTTTTCTGCATCTAGCTCTGAAAAAATGTTTGGGCTTCTAGCAGTGTGTGGGACTTGTTCTATTAGTCCATCTATACTGACCTCCATCAGGTTGCAAACTGAATATAATTTTTTTCTGCATCTAGCTCTGAAAAAATATTTGGCCTTCTAGCAGTGTGTGGGACTTGTTCTATTAGTCCATCTATACTGACCTCCATCACGCTGCAAATTCAAAATAATTTTTTGTCTGCATCTAGCTCTGAAAAAATATTTGGCCTTCTAGCAGTGTGTGGGACTTTTTCTATTAGTCCATCTATACTGATCTCCATCAGGTTGCAAACTAAAAATAATTTTTTGTCTGCATCTAGCTCTCAAAAAATATTTTGCCTTCTAGCAGTGTGTGGGACTTTCTCTATTAGTCCATCTATACTGACCTCCATCAGGTTGCAAATTCAAAATTATTTTTTGTCTGCATCTTGCTCTGAAAAAATATTTGGCCTTCTAGCAGTGTGTGGGACTTTCTCTATTAGTCCATCTATACTGACCTCCATCAGGCTGCAAATTAAAAATAATTTTTATCTGCATCTACCTCTGAAAAAATATTTGGCCTTCTAGCTGTGTGTGGGACTTGTTCTATTAGTCCATCTATACTGACCTCCATCAGGTTGCAAACTGAATATAATTTTTTTCTGCATCTAGCTCTGAAAAAATATTTGGCCTTCTAGCAGTGTGTGGGACTTTCTCTATTAGTCCATCTATACTAACCTCCATCAGGTTGCAAATTAAAAATAATTTATATCTGCATCTAGCTCTGAAAAAATATTTGGCCTTCTAGCAGTGTGTGGGACTTTCTCTATTAGTCCATCTATACTGACCTCCATCAGGTTGCAAATTAAAAATAATTTTTTGTCTGCATCTAGCTCTGGAAAAATATTTGGCCTTCTAGCAGTGTGTGGGACTTTCTCTATTAGTCCGTCTATACTGACCTCCATCAGGTTGCAAACTGAATATATTTTTTTTCTGCATCTACCTCTGAAAAAATATTGGGCTTCTAGCTGTGTGTGGGACTTGTTCTATTAATCCATCTATACTGACCTCCATCAGGTTGCAAACTGAATATAATTTTTTTCTGCATCTACCTCTGAAAAAATATTTGGGCTTCTAGCTGTGTGTGGGACTTGTTCTATTAGTCCATCTATATTGACCTCCATCAGGTTGCAAACTGAATATAATTTTTTTCTGCATCTAGCTCTGAAAAAATATTTGGCCTTCTAGCAGTGTGTGGGACTTTCTCTATTAGTCCATCTATACTGACCTCCATCAGGTTGCAAATTAAAAATAATTTATATCTGCATCTAGCTCTGAAAAAATATTTGGCCTTCTAGCAGTGTGTGGGACTTTCTCTATTAGTCCATCTATACTGACCTCCATCAGGTTGCCAATTAAAAATAATTTTTTGTCTGCAACTAGCTCTGAAAAAATATTTGGCCTTCTAGCAGTGTGTGGGACTTTCTCTATTAGTCCATCTATACTGACCTCCATCAGGTTGCAAACTGAATATATTTTTTTTCTGCATCTACCTCTGAAAAAATATTGGGCTTCTAGCTGTGTGTGGGACTTGTTCTATTAATCCATCTATACAGACCTCCATCAGGTTGCAAACTGAATATAATTTTTTTCTGCATCTACCTCTGAAAAAATATTTGGGCTTCTAGCTGTGTGTGGGACTGGTTCTATTAGTCCATCTATACTGACCTCCATCAGGTTGCAAACTGAATATAATTTTTTTCTGCATCTAGCTCTGAAAAAATATTTGGCCTTCTAGCAGTGTGTGGGACTTTCTCTATTAGTCCATCTATACTGACCTCCATCAGTTTGCAAATTAAAAATAATTTATATCTGCATCTAGCTTTAAAAAAATATTTGGCCTTCTAGCAGTGTGTGGGACTTTCTCTATTAGTCCATCTATACTGACCTCCATCAGGTTGCAAATTAAAAATAATTTTTTGTCTGCATCTAGCTCTGAAAAAATATTTGGCCTTCTAGCAGTGTGTGGGACTTTCTCTATTAGTCCATCTATACTGACCTCCATCAGGTTGCAAACTGAATATATTTTTTTCTGCATCTACCTCTGAAAAAATATTGGGCTGCTAGCTGTGTGTGGGATTTGTTCTATTAATCCATCTATACAGACCTCCGTCAGGTTGCAAACTGAATATAATTTTTTTCTGCATCTAGCGCTGAAAAAATATTTGGGCTTCTAGCTGTGTGTGGGACTTGTTCTATTAATCCATCTATACAGACCTCCATCAGGTTGCAAACTGAATATAATTTTTTTCTGCATCTACCTCTGAAAAAATATTTGGGCTTCTAGCTGTGTGTGGGACTTGTTCTATTAGTCCATCTATACTGACCTCCATCAGGTTGCAAACTGAATAGAATTTTTTTCTGCATCTAGCTCTGAAAAAATATTTGGCCTTCTAGCAGTGTGTGGGACTTTCTCTATTAGTCCATCTATACTGAACTCCATCAGGTTGCAAATTAAAAATAATTTTTATCTGCATCTAGCTCTGAAAAAATATTTGGCCTTCTAGCTGTGTGTGGGACTTGTTCTATTATTCCATCTATACTGACCTCCATCAGATTGCAAACTGAATATAATTTTTTGTCTGCATCTAGCTCTGAAAAATATTTGGCCTTCTAGCAGTTTGTGGGACTTTCTCTATTAGTCCATCTATACTGACCTCCATCAGGTTGCAAACTGAATATATTTTTTTTCTTCATCTACCTCTGAAAAAATATTTGGGCTTCTAGCTGTGTGTAGGACTTGTTCTATTAGTCCATCTATACTGACCTCCATCAGGTTGCAAACTGAATACAATTTTTTTCTGCATCTACCTCTGAAAAAATATTTGGGCTTCTAGCTGTGTGTGGGACTTGTTCTATTAGTCCATCTATACTGACCTCCATCAGGTTGCAAATTGAATATAATTTTTTTCTGCATCTAACCCAGCCAATAGTTTTGGCCTAATACCACAGTTTGGCCACTCAGCTCTGCTCGGTTCCCATCCATTGTTTTTTTGTGCAAACAACTCCAGAGTTGTGAATTAGTTAACCACCAAAATGAGTGGAAAAATGCCTGCTGCTGGTGGAAAGGGGAATAGGCGTGTTGGGAAGGGGAAAAAAGGTTGTGTCCGTGGGGTAGGTGTTAAAGCAACAGTAACATCTGCAGAAGAAAGACCATCTTCCAGCCAAACTAAAATGTCTACTTCTTTTAGCGGACAATGTGATAAGATCCCTTTCTTACGGCCACGCCAATCGCTACAAATTCCAGATGAGGCACAAAAACAGCAGGTGCTTCAATGGATATCAAGTGCTCCTTTAAGTGGGCTCTCCTCCACATCAACTTCAAAATCACAAATACTCCAGTCCTCAAAGGTGTCACCCCAATCGCACTTGCTTCCTCACAGCTCCCAAATCTCCTGCTGCCCATCTGAGTATGAGGTAGAACAGATGGCTGAGTCTGCAGAGCTGTTTACTCATACTATAGCCTGGGAATCAGAGGTCGACTCCAGCGCTTCTGTGAATCCAGACGAGGAAATGATCTGCACTGATTCCCAGAATCTTTATGAGTCGGATCCAGGACCAGACGCAGAAGGTTCTGACCATAATGTAGACCCTCATTCCCAAACTGTAACTCCTGTTGGTGGAGACAATGAGGAAGATGATGATAAGGCTCAAATACCTGATTGGAGCGACAACTTTAGTTTTTTGTCAGGGCAGGCACAGGTTGGCTCTGAGGACGACGGGTGTGATAACGCACAGGGTGATGATGATGAGGTTGGAGATCCCACTTACTGTCAACCCACAGTCAGCCAAGAGATGAGGTCAGCAGAGGAGGTGGAGGAATATGCTTGTGACGACGAGGTCAGGTTGCGCCTTCCTGGACAGAGACGTAGTACTGGAAGCACGTCAACAGCTGCATCCTCAAACACAACTCTGCCTCTCACCACAAGTCGTGGTGGCTCTTCAGGTCGCATGGGTGCTAAGCCTTGCAAAGCCTGGGCATTTTTTCAGATCGATAAAGATGACCCAACTCGTGTTATCTGTAACATTTGTCAGGAAAAGCTAAGTAGAGGCCAAAAAATAAATAGTTTGAGTACTTCATGCATGAACCGGCACATGGACATGAAGCATAAGTTGCAGTGGGAAGCTCAGTGTGCTACAATGCGGCCTAGCCGGCCGGGCCAACCACCGTCTGCCATATCTTGTGCATCCGCGGCCTCTTCATCCTCTGTGACTGGGGGGACAGCAGTCACACCTGTTTTGGGGCGCAGACCTGCCTCCTCTTTACCCGCAACAGCCAGCGTGATTGGCAGGTCATCATTTTCTTTGGAGGTGGTAACACCAGCTGGTGTTGAGCGCTGTCCGACATCGATAGCACCACCTTTGGATCAAGGCAACCTAACATGTCCGCCTGCATCTTCCTCACAGACCGGCAGTTTGCCGGGGACACCCTTATCAACCCCGTCTAAGCACAATAGCCAGCCCACGGTCCCTCAGTTGTGGACAAGTAAAAGACCATTTCCTCCTAGCCATGAGAAATCTAAGAGGTTGAATTTCACCATCTGCAAGCTCTTGGCTGCAGAAATGCTGCCTTTCCGCCTGGTGGACACAGAGGATTTTTGAGACCTTATGTCCGTCGCAGTGCCCCAGTACCAGATGCCCAGTCGGCACTACTTCTCAAAGAAAGGTGTGCCTGCGCTCCACCAGCATGTCGCACACAACATCACCGCTTCTTTGAGAAACTCTGTGTGTGACAGGGTGCATTTCACCACAGACACTTGGACGAGTAGGCATGGACAGGGGCGTTACATGTCGCTGACTGGGCACTGGGTAACTATGGTGACAGCAGGACAAGGGGCTGCTGTCCAAGTCTTGCCGTCCCCACGAGTTGTGCGTCAATCCTCTTTATGTCAAAGTTCCTCCACTGCTTCTGCCTCCTCAACCTCCTCTCGGTCTTCCACCTGCACGCAAAGCCTGTCTGGTCATGCCACAAGCTTTCTAACTGCGCAGAAGGGATCCTGCACACCTCCTTACTATGCTGGCAGTAGGGCTCAACGTCATCAGGCGGTTTTTACTTTGAAATGTCTGGGAAATGTGAGTCACACAGCTGAGGAGTTGTGGTCAGCTCTGGAGAACCAATTTCATGAATGGTTGTCTCCACTGGACCTGAAACCAGGGAAGGCCGTGTGCGACAATGCTGCAAACCTGGGTGCGGCCCTTCGCCGGGGCAATGTCACACACATGCCTTGTATGGCTCACGTGTTGAACCTGGTTGTCCAGCAATTTTTAGGCCACTATCCCAGACTAGATGGCCTTCTGCAGAGGGCATGGTCGCTGTGTGCTCACTTCCGCCGTTCTCATCCCGCAGCTCAGCGACTTACATCTCTACAGAAGTCGTTGGGCCTGCCACTTCACCGGCTAAAATGTGATGTGCCTACCCGGTGGAATTCAACTCTGCACATGTTGCAGCGACTGTGGCAGCACCGACAAGCCCTGGTGCAATACGTTCTGACGTATAGCCTGGGCCAACGAGATCCAGAGGTGGGGCAAATCACGCTGGAGGAGTGGTCTCAGATCAGGGACCTATGCACCCTTCTGCACAGTTTTGAAATGGCGACGAAGATGTTTAGTGCTGACGATGCCATTATCAGCATGACTCTTCCGGTGATTTACATGCTGGAGCACATGTTAAACAGAATTCGGAGTCAGGTGGTGGCACAAGAGGAGGTGGAGGAAGTAGAGGAGGAGGAGTTGTATGCGGAAGGGCTAACATCTGCAAGGTCCAGACGGTCAGCAGAACCAAGGCGGTAGGCATGTGAGGGTGGGGGAGATGGTTTTACCAGGGCGCATGGTAGCAGCCAAACTAGTGAGGAAGGTGCAGGAGCCCAGGAAGAAGTGGAGGATGAACTGATGGAAGACTCATCAGATGAGGGAGACCTTGATCACATTTCTGTTGTGCGAGGTTGGGGGGAGAGGACAGAGGAAGGAAGCATGATTGTTACCTCGCCACCAACACAACAGGGACTTGGTGCTCCTGGATGCGCAACACACATGAGTGCCTTCTTGCTGCACTACCTGCAACATGACCCTCGAATTGTGAGAATTAGAAATAATCTTGACTACTCGGTTGCCACACTTTTAGATCCCCGGTACAAAAGTAAATTTGCAGAAATGATTCCTGCCATAGAAAGGGATGCACGCATGCAGGAGTATCAGCAGAGACTGTTGCAGAATCTTACATGTGCTTTTCCACAAAACACTAGAGATGAGCGTTGTTCTACTCGAACTGTTCGCCAATCTCAAATTCGAGCTGTTTTGGGCGGTGTTCGAGCCGTTCGGCGACCACGAACAATTTGAGAAAAATTCGGCTGTTCGAGGTTATGTTCAATAACTGTTCGTGCACCAAAATCATAACTGGATTTTTTCTCAGTAATGATGAAAATTAATGTTAATACGCAGTTTGACTGTACAGCGGGGTGGGGGGAGGGGCAGGGGATGGATCTCTGCAGGAACAATGAAGATCTCCATTTTTTTTTCTCTTTCCCGCATTTACAGTGGGGAGGTGCAATCTGTCAGCCTATCAGCAGCGCACACACGGAGCGAAGTGCTTTTTTTCACACAAGCAAGGGCATGTGTCATTGGCAGTGTATGTCACATGTCCTTGCCCTATAAGACCAAGCCATTTTCCCCGTCGCCACCATTTTCTCACTGCTGCAGCTGCGTGTTAGACGGCACCGCTGTTGCTGTGTGCGCTATACCTTGTTAATTTCAAGCCAATTTTCGCACAAATATACAGATAGCTTGGGAGTAGGGAATAGTTGTGATTGCAGTCCTTTTAAGGACTAGGTTACAGCATTTCCTACGACTTTTATCAGGGAGGTCTGTGCTCTTAAATAGATCGGTTGTGGGAGTAAAGACTAATTATAATTGCAGTCCTTTTCAGGACTAGGTTACATGAGTTCCTATCAGTTTTTGCCAGGCAGGTCTGTGCCAGTGCTGTGCAAGTTTTTTTCACAGCATTTGGCTGAATCTAGCAAAGCTAATCCTTTTTGGCCTATTGCAGAGTGTGTTAGTCAGTGGAGTAGCCTATCTGTGTTGCAAGATATACCACCTGTGTATAGAATACCAATTTTTTTACTGCACCTAGTGAAGTAAAATCTTTTGGGCATAGCATCATTCTATTAGTCCATCTATACTGACCTCCATCAGGTTGCAAATTAAAACTAATTTTTATCTGCATCTACAGTACCTCTGAAAAAATATTTGGGCTTCTAGCAGTGTGTGGGACTTGTTCTATTAGTCCATCTATACTGACCTCCATCAGGTTGCAAACTGAATATAGTTTTTTCTGCATCTACCTCTGAAAAAATATTGGGCTTCTAGCTGTGTGTGGGTCTTGTTCTATTAATCCATCTATACTGACCTCCATCAGGTTGCAAACTGAATATATTTTTTTCTGCATCTACCTCTGAAAAAATATTTGGCCTTCTAGTAGTGTGTCGGACTTTCTCTATTACTCCATCTATACTGACCTCCATCAGGTTGCAAACTGAATATAATTTTTTTCTGCATCTAGCTCTGAAAAAATATTTGGCCTTCTAGTAGTGTGTCGGACTTTCTCTATTAGTCCATCTATACTGACCTCCATCAGGTTGCAAACTGAATATAATTTTTTTCTGCATCTAGTTCTGAAAAAATATTTGGCCTTCTAGTAGTGTGTCGGACTTTCTCTATTAGTCCATCTATACTGACCTCCATCAGGTTGCAAATTAAAACAAATTTTTATCTGCATCTACAGTACCTCTGAAAAAATATTTGGGCTTCTAGCTGTGTGTGGGACTTGTTGTATTAGTCCATCTATACTGACCTCCATCAGGTTGCAAACTGAATATAGTTTTTTCTGCATCTACCTCTGAAAAAATATTGGGCTTCTAGCTGTGTGTGGGTCTTGTCCTATTAATCCATCTATACTGACCTCCATCAGGTTGCAAACTGAATATATTTTTTTCTGCATCTACCTCTGAAAAAATATTTGGCCTTCTAGTAGTGTGTCGGACTTTCTCTATTAGTTCATCTATACTGACCTCCATCAGGTTGCAAACTGAATATAATTTTTTTCTGCATCTAGCTCTGAAAAAATATTTGGCCTTCTAGTAGTGTGTCGGACTTTCTCTATTAGTCCATCTATACTGACCTCCATCAGGTTGCAAATTAAAACTAATTTTTATCTGCATCTACAGTACCTCTGAAAAAATATTTGGGCTTCTAGCTGTGTGTGGGACTTGTTGTATTAGTCCATCTATACTGACCTCCATCAGGTTGCAAACTGAATATATTTTTTTCTGCATCTACCTCTGAAAAAATATTTGGCCTTCTAGTAGTGTGTCGGACTTTCTCTATTAGTCCATCTATACTGACCTCCATCAGGTTGCAAATTAAAAATAATTTTTATCTGCATCTACAGTACCTCTGAAAAAATATTTGGGCTTCTAGCTGTGTGCGGGACTTGTTGTATTAGTCCATCTATACTGACCTCCATCAGGTTGCAAGCTGAATATATTTTTTTCTGCATCTACCTCTGAAAAAATATTTGGCCTTCTAGTAGTGTGTCGGACTTTCTCTATTAGTCCATCTATACTGACCTCCATCAGGTTGCAAATTCAAAATAATTTTTTTCTGCATCTAACCCAGCCAATAGTTTTGGCCTAATACCACAGTTTGGCCACTCAGCTCTGCTCGGTTACCATCCATTGTTTTTTTGTGCAAACAACTCCAGAGTTGTGAATTAGTTAACCACCAAAATGAGTGGAAAAAGGCCTGCTGCTGGTGGAAAGGGGAATAGGCGTGTTGGGAAGAGGAAAAAAGGTTGTGTCCGTGGGGTAGGTGTTAAAGCAACAGTAACATCTGCAGAAGAAAGACCATCTTCCAGCCAAACTAAAATGTCTACTTCTTTTAGCGGACAATGTGATAAGATCCCTTTCTTACGGCCACGCCAATCACTACAAATTCCAGATGAGGCACAAAAACAGCAGGTGCTTCAACGGATATCAAGTGCTCCTTTAAGTGGGCTCTCCTCCACATCAACTTCAACATCACAAATACTCCAGTCCTCAAAGGTGTCACCCAAATCGCACTTGCTTCCTCACAGCTCCCAAATCTCCAGCTGCCCGTCTGAGTATGAGGTAGAACAGATGGTTGAGTCTGCAGAGCTGTTTACTCATACTATAGCCTGGGAATCAGAGGTCGACTCCAGCGCTTCTGTGAATCCAGACGAGGAAATGATCTGCACTGATGCCCAGAATCTTTATGAGTCGGATCCAGGACCAGACGCAGAAGGTTCTGACCATAATGTAGACCCTCATTCCCAAACTGTAACTCCTGTTGGTGGAGACAATGAGGAAGACGATGATAAGACTCAAATACCTGATTGGAGCGACAACTTTAGTTTTTTGTCAGGGCAGGAACAGGTTGGCTCTGAGGACGACGGGTGTGATAACGCACAGGGTGATGATGATGAGGTCGGAGATCCCACTTACTGTCAACCCACAGTCAGCCAAGAGATGAGGTCAGCAGAGGAGGTGGAGGAAGATGCTAGTGACGACGAGGTCAGGTTGCGCCTTCCTGGACAGAGACGTGGTACTGGAAGCACGTCAACAACTGCATCCTCAAACACAACTCTGCCTCTCACCACAAGTTGTGGTGGCTCTTCAGGTCGCATGGGTGCTAAGCCTTGCATAGCCTGGGCATTTTTTCAGATCGATAAAGATGACCCAACTCGTGTTATCTGTAACATTTGTCAGCAAAAGCTAAGTAGAGGCCAAAAAATACATAGTTTGAGTACTTCATGCATGAACCGGCACATGGACATGAAGCATAAGTTGCAGTGGGAAGCTCAGTGTGCTACAATGCGGCCTAGCCGGCCGGGCCAACCACCGTCTGCCATATCTTGTGCATCCGCGGCCTCTTCATCCTCTGTGACTGGGGGGACAGCAGTCACACCTGTTTTGGGGCGCAGACCTGCCACCTCTTTACCCGCAACAGCCAGCGTGATTGGCAGGTCATCATTTTCTTTGGAGGTGGTAACACCAGCTGGTGTTGAGCGCTGTCCGACATCGATAGCACCACCTTTGGATGAAGGCAACCTAACATGTCCGCCTGCATCTTCCTCACAGACCGGCAGTTTGCCGGGGACACCCTTATCAACCCCGTCTAAGCACAATAGCCAGCCCTCGGTCCCTCAGATGTGGACAAGTAAAAGACCATTTCCTCCTAGCCATGAGAAAGCTAAGAGGTTGAATTTCACCATCTGCAAGCTCTTGGCTACAGAAATGCTGCCTTTCCGCCTGGTGGACACAGAGGATTTTCGAGACCTTATGTCCGTCGCAGTGCCCCAGTACCAGATGCCCAGTCGGCACTACTTCTCAAAGAAAGGTGTGCCTGCGCTCCACCAGCATGTCGCACACAACATCACCGCTTCTTTGAGAAACTCTGTGTGTGACAGGGTGCATTTCACCACAGACACTTGGACGAGTAGGCATGGACAGGGGCGTTACATGTCGCTGACTGGGCACTGGGTAACTATGGTGACAGCAGGACAAGGGGCTGCTGTCCAAGTCTTGCCGTCCCCACGAGTTGCGCGTCAATCCTCTTTATGTCAATGTTCCTCCACTGCTTCTGCCTCCTCAACCTCCTCTCGGTCTTCCACCTGCACCCAAAGCCTGTCTGGTCATGCCACAAGCTTTCTAACTGCGCAGAAGGGATCCTGCACACCTCCTTACTATGCTGGCAGTAGGGCTCAACGTCATCAGGCGGTTTTTACATTGAAATGTCTGGGAAATGTGAGTCACACAGCTGAGGAGTTGTGGTCAGCTCTGGAGAACCAATTTCATGAATGGTTGTCTCCACTGGACCTGAAACCAGGGAAGGCCGTGTGCGACAATGCTGCAAACCTGGGTGCGGCCCTTCGCCGGGGCAATGTCACACACGTGCCTTGTATGGCTCACGTGTTGAACCTGGTTGTCCAGCAATTTTTAGCCCACTATCCCAGACTAGATGGCCTTCTGCAGAGGGCACGGTCGCTGTGTGCTCACTTCCGCCGTTCGCATCCCGCAGCTCAGCGACTTACATCTCTACAGAAGTCGTTGGGCCTGCCACTTCACCGGCTAAAATGCGATGTGCCTACCCGGTGGAATTCAACTCTGCACATGTTGCAGCGACTGTGGCAGCACCGACAAGCCCTGGTGCAATACGTTCTGACGTATAGCCTGGGCCAACGAGATTCAGAGGTGGGGCAAATCACGCTGGAAGAGTGGTATGCGGAAGGGCTAACATCTGCAAGGTCCAGAAGGTCGGCAGCACCAAGGCGGCAGGCATGTGAGGGTGGGGGAGATGGTTTTACCAGGGCGCATGGTAGCAGCCAAACTAGTGAGGAAGGTGAAGGAGCCCAGGAAGAAGTGGAGGACGAACTGATGGAAGACTCATCAGATGAGGGAGACCTTGATCACATTTCTGTTGTGCGAGGTTGGGGGGAGAGGACAGAGGAAGGAAGCATGATTGTTACCTCGCCACCAACACAACAGGGACTTGGTGCTCCTGGATGCGCAACACACATGAGTGCCTTCTTGCTGCACTACCTGCAACATGACCCTCGAATTGTGAGAATTAGAAATAATCCTGACTACTGGGTTGCCACACTGTTAGATCCCCGGTACAAAAGTAAATTTGCAGAAATTATTCCTGCCATAGAAAGGGATGCACGCATGCAGGAGTATCAGCAGAGACTGTTGCAGAATCTTACATGTGCTTTTCCACAAAATACCAGTGGTGCACGTAGTGAATCTCACAGTTCCAACTTGCCAACCGTGAGACCGTCAAGTGTTCAGCACTCAAACCGTAACAGAACCAAAGTATCTGCTGGTAACATCAATTTTGCGGAATCATTTCACCACTTTTTTAGCCCATCCTTTGCAAGGCCACAGGAGACAAGAAGTCTGACACATAGTCAACGCCTAGAGACGATGGTACAGGAGTATCTCCAAGTAAACATTGAAGCCACGACTGTGTCACTGGACCCTTGCTCTTTTTGGGCTTCCAATCTGGATAAATGGCCGGAGCTAGCCACTTACGCCTTGGAGATCTTGTCATGCCCCGCAGCCAGCGTTCTGTCTGAACGTGTGTTCAGCGCTGCTGGTGGTGTGCTGACAGATAAGCGCACGCGGCTCTCCACTGATAATGTAGACAGACTCACGTTCATAAAGATGAACAAATCATGGATCCGAAACGACTTTTCTACCCCTGTGTCATCCTGGGAAGAGTAAAAGCTTGATGATTGGTTAAAATCACCCTACCAAACGTTTTAAGCTTTCAAATTACTAATCATGTTTATCTGTATCTTGACTGGAAAATAATTTGGCTTTGTAGCAGTGTGCAGCACTGATCCTATTAGGCCATCTATAATAAGCTCCACCAGATTTAAAATTAAAAATAATTTTTAGCTGCATCTAGCCCGGAAAATAATTTTGGGGCTCCGAGATGCGCAAGACACATAAGTGCCTTCTTGCTGCACTACCTGCAGCATGACCCTCATATTGTCAGAATTCGAAGTAATCATGACTACTGGGTTGCCACACTCTTAGATCCCCCAAACTTTTCGATCAACCTTTTCATTTTAATAAAGACCAAAAAAATGGTCATTTTTGAAATTATAAGCATTAGCAGGTTGTTAGAAACTGAAATCAAACAGTTTTCAACTCAAAACTTTATTCTAGGTGATGTTACATTTTCACATAGGACCCCTTGTTCGAAAGGAGCTTCTGAACTCTCTCGTCCATTGAATTTGTCTGGTTTTGGATGGTTTCTGCTTCAATTGTTTTGCATGAGGACAGAATACCCTCCCAGAGCTGTTGCTTAGATGTGAACTGCCTCCCGCCATCATAGACACTCCTTTTAATGATGCTCCAAAGGTTCGGAATGGGGTAGAGGTCAGGGGAGCATGGGGGTCACACCATGAGTTTGTCCCCTTTTATGCCCATATCAGCCAGAGATGCAGATGTTTTATGTGCAGCATGAGATGGTGCATTATCATGCAGAAAAATGATCTTGCTGTGAAATACACGGTTCTTCTTCTTGAACCATGGCAGGAAGTGCTGTTTGAGAAAATCCACATACATTATGGAGTTCATCTTTAGCGCCTTCAGGGATCCTAAAGGGGCCGACAATCTCTCTCCCCATGATTCCAGCCCAAAACATTACTCCACCTCCTCCTTGTTGGCGCTGTAGCCGTGATTGCGTGGGGTGTCCATCAACCAGCCATCCTCCACTCCATCCATCTGGACCATCGAGCGCTGCACGGCACTCATCCGTGAACAAAATAGTTTTGAAATCAGTCTTCATGTAAGGTTTGGCCCACTGGAGCCGTTTCTGCTTGTGTGAAGTGGATAGAGGAGGTCGACAGGATGGCGTATGCACAGCTGCAAACCTCTGAAGGACCCTGCATCTTGTTGTTCGGGGGACGTTGGAGGCACAAGCAGCTTCAAAAACTTGTCTGCTGCTATGACAAGGCTTTTTTGCCGCTGCTCTTTCAACCTGACGTAATTGCCTGTAGGAAAGAGTCCTCAATTTGCCCTTATCAGCACGCACACATGTTTACTGTGAATCAGCTACATACTTCTTGATTGCCAAGACACTTCATCCTGATCATCGCACAATGTTGATTGTAGTCATGCCTTGACCTAAACACTCCACAATTTGTTGCTTCTCAGCAGCCGACACATCCTTTTTCTTTCCCATTTTGGCAGAAAATGTAGGCTGCTTAATAATGTGAGAGAGCCTTCTTAAGTAGTCTTGCCTTTCATTGGACACACCTGCCAAACTAATTAGCACAGGTGTCTGCAATTGCTTACAGTGATATAAAGAGCCCTGACACACATCACCATCAATGAGTTTAACTGACAAACAAACAAATTCTTCCCTTATCACTCCTAAACACTTTTTGCATAATAATTTGGAACGCGGTGTACATGTGCTTTTCCACAAAACACCAGCGGTTCACGTAGTGAATCTTACAGTTCTAACTTGCCAACCGTGGTCTGTATGGAATTGTTCAATAAAGGGCCCAAAATTAAGATAACATAGATGGGAGAGGTCTCTATGAATAGGAATTCCTAAGTATTTGATACCCTGTGAGGGCCAGGCAAAGGGAAAGTTGGACTGGATGGAATCCTATATGGATTTGGGGAGGGAGACATCGAGGGCCTCAGACTTCGCTGCATTGATTTTAAAATTTTACCATGTAACAAAGTGATCTATTTCAGCCATAACAGCATGGATGGATATATGTGATTGAGTGATATATACTAGGACATCATCAGCAAATAGAGAGCACTTGTACTCGGTGCCTCCCACCTCAATCCACCTAATATTGGGGTTATGGCGAATTGATGAGAGCAGGTGCTCCGTCACTAGGATGTATAAGAGAGGGGACAGAGGACATCCCTGCCTTGTCCCATTGGTGATTGTGAAAGGTGATGAAAATGTTCTGACGCACCCCCTGGGTCTTGGGACACCCGGAGCCGGACCCTTTTTGGTGGATGCTGGTGGTTGTAGTCTTCGTGGCGGCGACCCGGTTCCATGGCTCAGGGCGGTCAAACCAGTGGCAGAACTATTTATGTGGTTTTGATGTTTAAATGTCCGACTACGCCACCCGTGGATTGCGGTCAGAGTGAACCGCCGCTACAGGGCAGACCGCTGAGGCTGGTCTTGTGGGTGCAGCAGAGCGTAGCATAACTCCCCACGGGAGGAGAATAGCCTCAGGGCAGTGTATGCGGAGGATGGGGGTGATGGTGCAGGGCAGCAGCAGTAACGACACGGAGTCAGTGATGCAGTCCAGGGCCTTTACTCACAGTTCTTATTATCCAGACCACGTCTGCAGGTAACGGCTGCCCACGTCGTACTGTGCTCACCAGGTGAGGGGCTCAGACAACTCCCAGATATCTTTGGAGCACTTCACAGGACCCCCTTTGTGTGTCCTTTGTCTGGCCTTTCTTACCAACACTTCTGTCCGGCTGCCTCGGGCCTCCTCTTGGTAAACTTGGCGCCAGTTTCCCTGACCCTATGTGGTGCCTTCCTAGCGGGTGTAGCGAGGGGCTGCGCCACATAAAATGTCAGAGCCTCCGGTTTCTAGCTGAGGGTCGTTTCCTGCCTCCACTAGTTCGGGGACCGGTCTCCCCCTTTGGCCTGACCCCTCCACGCAGGTGGATTCGGGCGTGCCGTGGCGACTCGCCCGTCCGCACCCCTGGGATCCCTTCATTCCTCGTTCCTGGAGCCTTCTCCGCTCCTCTTCCTTCCTTCTCCCTCTTCCAGGCCTGGGCCTCTGTTACTAGGCCCGCCTCCGGAGCAGAGCTCATGCAGAGCCCCTGCTCCCTGCCACTTCTGCTCAGACTTCTCTGCACTGAACTAAGATGGTGCCCACCTTTTATACTCCCTTCTCAATGCACCCAGGAACTGCTTCCTCCCTGCTCCTGCACTACAGGGTTCCCCTTCCTCAGTGTTCCCTCCCCCCACTCCAGCCAGGGACAGGGACTGTCGTGCCCATCTCAGGGGCATATTGGTCGCCCTGCCCCACGGCAATGTGGTGTAATGCATGCAGGTGTCGGGTCCTGATCCACACTCCATCCTTACCTGAGAGTGAGATATCACACCTCTGGGTGAGGTGCAATACGTCTGTAGCAACCGAGCCCTCAGGGTGCTACAGTTCCATTTATCTTCAGCCTAGGTGACGTATTGCGATACAGGGCCGTGATTTTGGCTATAAAAGGGTCCCCTAGACCCCTACCCCAAGCTTTTTAAGAGAATCATATATGGCGTGCCAGGAGACTCTATGGAATGCTTTCTCAGCATCCAACGAGAGTATCTAATTACAAATTTTTAACTGCATCTAGCCCAGGAAATACTTTGTGCCTAGTAGCAGTGTCTGCTAGTCAGCGGATTATCCCGGCTGTTAAGCAAGCTACACCACCTGTAGTTTAGACACTTAATTTTTTCAAAGGAAATGCTTCGGGACCATGGGATACTCAGTGAAGAGCATCAGGAGGCACCCCAAGGCATAGGGGCTGGGACTGGCAGTAGGATGCCTTGCGGTGGACAGCCGAGCTCGATCCTTATAAAAGCTTTTTAACTGCAGCAGCTTTAGTGGACGCTACTGGAGCTGGAATTATGCGGCTGCTGGCATGAGACTTGCCCTCCAATAGATCCTTGTAAATGGATTTAAAGTGTATTCATTCAAATTAGAGAGACAATTTAAATTAAAAAGCTTAGAGCTGCCTCCACCACAGGGGGGCTCGCTCGACCCACCAGCGGACAGGCACCAGTATTGGGAGAGGGGGGCTGGCCATCAGGGTTCACCGCGGCTCTGGCACAAACCCGGCGACACGGAGGTGGCACGGCCAGGAGCGGACTGGCCGTGTCGGCTTCACACTTTTTGGATTTTAGAAGGGCATGACATGCCTATATCTGTGTCTCCCCCTCCTTTTACTCCTCCACCTCTTTTATTTTCGCATGACTATATGTACTTGTCACTTTTCCATGTGTTAGTTGTGTCTTCTGAGCAGTTTGTCAGCTTTTGGACACCTTTGAAGGTGTTTTCTATGTGTTTCTATGTGTTTTTGTTTGTCTGCCATTGGTTTTAACGGTGTTCGAAGGTGTTCGACGAACAGTTCGACGAACAGTTCGGCGAACACACGGGTGTTCGACGAACCGAACCGAACTCAAACACTACGGGGGTGGCTCAACACTACAAAACACCAGTGGTGCACGTAGTGAATCTCACAGTTACAACTTGCCAACCGTGGGACCGTCAAGTGTTCAGCACTCAAACCGTAACAGAACCACAGTATCTGCTGGTAACATCAATTTTGCGGAATCATTTCACCACTTTTTTAGCCCATCCTTTGCAAGGCCACAGGAGACAAGAAGTCTGACACATAGTCAACGCCTAGAGACGATGGTACAGGAGTATCTCCAAGTAAACATTGAAGCCATGACTGTGTCACTGGACCCTTGCTCTTTTTGGGCTTCCAATCTGGATAAATGGCCGGAGCTAGACACTTACGCCTTGGAGATCTTGTCATGCCCCGCAGCCAGCGTTCTGTCTGAACGTGTGTTCAGCGCTGCTGGTGGTGTGCTGACAGATAAGCGCACGCGGCTCTCCACTGATAATGTAGACAGACTCACGTTCATAAAGATGAACAAATCATGGATCCGAAATGACTTTTCTACCCCTGTGTCATCCTGGGGAGAGTAAAAGCTTGATGATTGGTTAAAATCACCCTACCAACCGTTTTAAGCTTTCAAATTACTAATCATGTTTATCTGTATCTTGGCTGGAAAATAATTTGGGCTTTGTAGCAGTGTGCAGCACTGATCCTATTAGGCCATCTATACTAAGCTCCACCAGATTTAAAATTAATAATAATTTTTAGCTGCATCTAGCCCGGAAAATAATTTTGGGGCTCCGAGATGCGCAAGACACATAAGTGCCTTCTTGCTGCACTACCTGCAACATGACCCTCATATTATCAGAATTCGAAGTAATCATGATGACTACTGGGTTGCCACACTCTTAGATCCCCCAAACTTTTCGATCAACCTTTTCATTTTAATAAAGACCAAAAAAATGGTCATTTTTGAAATTATAAGCATTAGCAGGTTATTAGAAACTGAAATCAAACAGTTTTCAACTCAAAACTTTATTCTAGGCGATGTTACATTTTCACATAGGACCCCTTGCTCGAAAGGAGCTTCTGAACTCTCTCGTCCATTGAATTTGTCAGGTTTTGCATGGTTTCTGCTTCAATTGTTTTGCATGAGGACAGAATACCCTCCCAGAGCTGTTGCTTAGATGTGAACTGCCTCCCGCCATCATAGACACTCCTTTTGATGATGCTCCAGAGGTTCTGAATGGGGTAGAGGTCAGGGGAGCATGGTGGTCACACCATAAGTTTGTCCCCTTTTATGCCCATATCAGCCAGAGATGCAGATGTTTTATGTGCAGCATGAGATGGTGCATTATCATGCAAAAAAATGATCTTGCTGTGAAATACACGGTTCTTCTTCTTGATCCATGGCAGGAAGTGCTGTTTGAGAAAATCCACATACATTATGGAGTTCATCTTTAGCGCCTTCAGGGATCCTAAAGGTGCCGACAATCTCTCTCCCCATGATTCCAGTCCAAAACATTACTCCACCTCCTCCTTGTTGGCGCTGTAGCCGTGTTTGCGTGGGGTGTCCATCAACCAGCCATCCTCCACTCCATCCATCTGGACCATCGAGCGCTGCACGGCACTCATCCGTGAACAAAACAGTTTTGAAATCAGTCTTCATGTAATGTTTGGCCCACTGGAGCCGTTTCTGCTTGTGTGAAGTGGATAGAGGAGGTCGACAGGATGGCGTATGCACAGCTGCAAACCTCTGAAGGACCCTGCATCTTGTTGTTCGGGGGACGTTGGAGGCACCAGCAGCTTCAAAAACTTGTCTGCTGCTATGACAAGGCTTTTTTGCTGCTGCTCTTTTAACCTGACGTAATTGCCTGTAGGAAAGAGTCCTCAATTTGCCCTTATCAGCACGCACACGTGTGTACTGTGAATCAGCTACATACTTCTTGATTGCCAAGACACTTCATCCTGATCATCGCACAATGTTGATTGTAGTCATGCCTTGACCTAAACACTCCACAATTTGTTGCTTCTCAGCAGCCGACACATCCTTTTTCTTTCCCATTTTGGCAGAAAATGTAGGCTGCTTAATAATGTGAGACAGCCTTCTTAAGTAGTCTTGCCTTTCATTGGACACACCTGCCAAACTAATTAGCACAGGTGTCTGCAATTGCTTACAGTGATATAAAGAGCCCTGACACACATCACCATCAATGAGTTTAACTGACAAACAAACAAATTCTTCCCTTATCACTCCTAAACACTTTTTGCATAATAATTTGGAACACAGTGTACATGTGCTTTACCACAAAACACCAGTGGTTCACGTAGTGAATCTTACAGTTCTAACTTGCCAACCGTGGTCTGTATGGAGTTGTTCAATAAAGGGCCCAAAATTAAGATAACATAGATGGTAGAGGTCTCTATGAATAGGAATTCCTAAGTATTTGATACCCTGTGAGGGCCAGGCAAAGGGAAAGTTGGACTGGATGGAATCCTATATGGATTTGGGGAGGGAGACATCGAGGGCCTCAGACTTCGCTGCATTGATTTTAAAATTTGACCATGTAACAAAGTGATCTATTTCAGCCATAACAGCATGGATGGATATATGTGATTGAGTGATATATACTAGGACATCACCAGCAAATAGAGAGCATTTGTACTCGGTGCCTCCCACCTCAATCCACCTAATATTGGGGTTATGGCGAATTGATGAGGTGCTCCGTCACTAGGATGTATAAGAGAGGGGACAGAGGACATCCCTGCCTTGTCCCATTGGTGATTGTGAAAGGTGATGAAAATGTTCTGATGCACCCCCTGGGCCTTGGGACACCCGGAGCCGGACCCTTTTTGGTGGATGCTGGTGGTTGTAGTCTTCGTGGCGGCGACCCGGTTCCGTGGCTCAGGGTGGTCAAACCAGTGGCGGAACTATTTATGTGGTTTTGATGTTTAAATGTCCGACTACGCCACCCGTGGATTGCGGTCAGAGTGAACCGCCGCTGCAGGGCAGACCGCTGAGACTGGTGTTGCCCAAAAAGAGCAAGGGTCCAGTGACACAGTCATGGCTTCAATGTTTACTTGGAGATACTCCTGTACCATCGTCTCTAGGCGTTGACTATGTGTCAGACTTCTTGTCTCCTGTGGCCTTGCAAAGGATGGGCTAAAAAAGTGGTGAAATGATTCCGCAAAATTGATGTTACCAGCAGATACTGTGGTTCTGTTACGGTTTGAGTGCTGAACACTTGACGGTCCCACGGTTGGCAAGTTGGAACTGTGAGATTCACTACGTGCACCACTGGTATTTTGTGGAAAAGCACATGTAAGATTCTGCAACAGTCTCCGCTGATACTCCTGCATGCGTGCATCCCTTTCTATGGCAGGAATAATTTCTGCAAATTTACTTTTGTACCGGGGATCTAACAGTGTGGCAACCCAGTGGTCAGGATTATTTCTAATTCTCACAATTCGAGGGTCATGTTGCAGGTAGTGCAGCAAGAAGGCACTCATGTGTGTTGCGCATCCAGGAGCACCAAGTCCCTGTTGTGTTGGTGGCGAGGTAACAATCATGCTTCCTTCCTCTGTCCTCTCCCCTCAACCTCGCACAACAGAAATGTGATCAAGGTCTCCCTCATCTGATGAGTCTTCCATCAGTTCGTCCTCCACTTCTTCCTGGGCTCCTGCACCTTCCTCACTAGTTTGGCTGCTACCATGCGCCCTGGTTAAACCATCTCCCCCACCCTCACATGCCTGCCGCCTTGGTGCTGCCGACCGTCTGGACCTTGCAGATGTTAGCCCTTCCGCATACAACTCCTCCTCCTCTACTTCCTCCACCTCCTCTTGTGCCACCACCTGACTCCGAATTCTGTTTAACATGTGCTCCAGCATGAAAATCACCGGAATAGTCATGCTGATAATGGCATCGTCAGCACTAAACATCTTCGTCGCCATTTCAAAACTGTGCAGAAGGGTGCATAGGTCCCTGATCTGAGACCACTCCTCCAGCGTGATTTGCCCCACCTCTGGATCTCGTTGGCCCAGGCTATACGTCAGAACATATTGCACCAGGGCTTGTCGGTGCTGCCACAGTCGCTGCAACATGTGCAGAGTTGAATTCCACCGGGTAGGCACATCGCATTTTAGCCGGTGAAGTGGCAGGCCCAACGACTTCTGTAGAGATGTAAGTCGCTGAGCTGCGGGATGCGAACGGCAGAAGTGAGCACACAGCGACCGTGCCCTCTGCAGAAGGCCATCTAGTCCAGGATAGTGGGCTAAAAATTGCTGGACAGGTTCAACACGTGAGCCATACAAGGCACGTGTGTGACATTGCCCCGGCGAAGGGCCGCACCCAGGTTTGCAGCATTGTCGCACACGGCCTTCCCTGGTTTCAGGTCCAGTGGAGACAACCATTCATGAAATTGGTTCTCCAGAGCTGACCACAACTCCTCAGCTGTGTGACTCACATTTCCCAGACATTTCAATGTAAAAACCGCCTGATGACGTTGAGCCCTACTGCCAGCATAGTAAGGAGGTGTGCAGGATCCCTTCTGCGCAGTTAGAAAGCTTGTGGCATGACCAGACAGGCTTTGGGTGCAGGTGGAAGACCGAGAGGAGGTTGAGGAGGCAGAAGCAGTGGAGGAACTTTGAGATAAAGAGGATTGACGCACAACTCGTGGGGGCGGCAAGACTTGGACAGCAGCCCCTTGTCCTGCTGTCACCATAGTTACCCAGTGCCCAGTCAGCGACATGTAACGCCCCTGTCCATGCCTACTCGTCCAAGTGTCTGTGGTGACATGCACCCTGTCACACACAGAGTTTCTCAAAGAAGCGGTGATGTTGTGTGCGACATGCTGGTGGAGCACAGGCACACCTTTCTTTGAGAAGTAGTGCCGACTGGGCATCTGGTACTGGGGCACTGCGACGGACATAAGGTCTCGAAAATCCTCTGTGTCCACCAGGCGGAAAGGCAGCATTTCTGTAGCCAAGAGCTTGCAGATGGTGAAATTCAACCTCTTAGCTTTCTCATGGCTAGGAGGAAATGGTCTTTTACTTGTCCACATCTGAGGGACCGAGGGCTGGCTATTGTGCTTAGACGGCGTTGATAAGTGTGTCCCCGGCAAACTGCCGGTCTGTGAGGAAGATGCAGGCGGACATGTTAGGTTGTCTTGATCCAAAGGTGGTGCTATCGATGTCGGACAGCGCTCAACACCAGCTGGTGTTACCACCTCCAAAAAAAATGATGACCTGCCAATCACGCTGGCTGTTGCGGGTAAAGAGGTGGTAGGTCTGCGCCCCAAAACAGGTGTGACTGCTGTCCCCCCAGTCACAGAGGATGAAGAGGCCGCGGATGCACAAGATATGGCAGACGGTGGTTGGCCCGGCCGGCTAGGCCGCATTGTAGCACACTGAGCTTCCCACTGCAACTTATGCTTCATGTCCATGTGCCGGTTCATGCATGAAGTACTCAAACTATGTATTTTTTGGCCTCTACTTAGCTTTTGCTGACAAATGTTACAGATAACACGAGTTGGGTCATCTTTATCGATCTGAAAAAATGCCCAGGCTATGCAAGGCTTAGCACCCATGCGACCTGAAGAGCCACCACGACTTGTGGTGAGAGGCAGAGTTGTGTTTGAGGATGCAGCTGTTGACGTGCTTCCAGTACTACGTCTCTGTCCAGGAAGGCGCAACCTGACCTCGTCGTCACAAGCATATTCCTCCACCTCCTCTGCTGACCTCATCTCTTGGCTGACTGTGGGTTGACAGTAAGTGGGATCTCCAACCTCATCATCATCACCCTGTGCGTTATCACACCCGTCGTCCTCAGAGCCAACCTGTTCCTGCCCTGACAAAAAACTAAAGTTGTCGCTCCAATCAGGTATTTGAGTCTTATCATCATCTTCCTCATTGTCTCCACCAACAGGAGTTACAGTTTGGGAATGAGGGTCTACATTATGGTCAGAACCTTCTGCGTCTGGTCCTGGATCCGACTCATAAAGATTCTGGGCATCAGTGCAGATCATTTCCTCGTCTGGATTCACAGAAGCGCTGGAGTCGACCTCTGATTCCCAGGCTATAGTATGAGTAAACAGCTCTGCAGACTCAACCATCTGTTCTACCTCATACTCAGACGGGCAGCTGGAGATTTGGGAGCTGTGAGGAAGCAAGTGCGATTGGGGTGACACCTTTGAGGACTGGAGTATTTGTGATGTTGAAGTTGATGTGGAGGAGAGCCCACTTAAAGGAGCACTTGATATCCGTTGAAGCACCTGCTGTTTTTGTGCCTCATCTGGAATTTGTAGCGATTGGCGTGGCCGTAAGAAAGGGATCTTATCACATTGTCCGCTAAAAGAAGTAGACATTTTAGTTTGGCTGGAAGATGGTCTTTCTTCTGCAGATGTTACTGTTGCTTTAACACCTACCCCACGGACACAACCTTTTTTCCCCTTCCCAACACGCCTATTCCCCTTTCCACCAGCAGCAGGCCTTTTTCCACTCATTTTGGTGGTTAACTAATTAACAACTCTGGAGTTGTTTGCACAAAAAAACAATGGATGGGAACCGAGCAGAGCTGAGTGGCCAAACTGTGGTATTAGGCCAAAACTATTGGCTGGGTTAGATGCAGAAAAAAATTATATTCAATTTGCAACCTGATGGAGGTCAGTATAGATGGACTAATAGAGAAAGTCCCACACACTGCTAGAAGGCCAAATATTTTTTCAGAGCTAGATGCAGATAAAAATTATTTTTAATTTGCAACCTGATGGAGGTCAGTATAGATGGACTAATAGAGAAAGTCCCACACACTGCTAGAAGGCCAAATATTTTTTCAGAGCTAGATGCAGATAAAAATTATTTTTAATTTGCAATCTGATGGAGGTCAGTATAGATGGACTAATAGAGAAAGTCCCACACACTGCTAGAAGGCCAAATATTTTTTCAGAGGTAGATGCAGAAAAAAATATATTCAGTTTGCAACCTGATGGAGGTCTGTATAGATGGATTAATAGAACAAGTCCCACACACAGCTAGAAGCCCAATATTTTTTCAGAGGTAGATGCAGAAAAAAATATATTCAGTCTGCAACCTGATGGAGGTCAGTATAGATGGACTAATACAACAAGTCCCACACACAGCTAGAAGCCCAATATTTTTTCAGAGGTAGATGCAGAAAAAAATATATTCAGTTTGCAACCTGATGGAGGTCAGTATAGATGGACTAATACAACAAGTCCCACACACAGCTAGAAGCCCAATATTTTTTCAGAGGTAGATGCAGAAAAAAATATATTCAGTTTGCAACCTGATGGAGGTCAGTATAGATGGACTAATACAACAAGTCCCACACACAGCTAGAAGCCCAATATTTTTTCAGAGGTAGATGCAGAAAAAAATATATTCAGTTTGCAACCTTATGGAGGTCAGTATAGATGGACTAATACAACAAGTCCCACACACAGCTAGAAGCCCAATATTTTTTCAGAGGTAGATGCAGAAAAAAATATATTCAGTTTGCAACCTGATGGAGGTCAGTATAGATGGACTAATGCAACAAGTCCCACACACAGCTAGAAGCCCAATATTTTTTCAGAGGTAGATGCAGAAAAAAATGTATTCAGTTTGCAACCTGATGGAGGTCAGTATAGATGGACTAATACAACAAGTCCCACACACAGCTAGAAGCCCAATATTTTTTCAGAGGTAGATGCAGAAAAAAATATATTCAGTTTGCAACCTGATGGAGGTCTGTATAGATGGATTAATAGAACAAGTCCCACACACAGCTAGAAGCCCAATATTTTTTCAGAGGTAGATGAAGAAAAAAATATATGCAGTTTGCAACCTGATGGAGGTCAGTATAGATGGACTAATACAACAAGTCCCACACACAGCTAGAAGCCCAATATTTTTTCAGAGCTAGATGCAGAAAAAAATTATATTCAATTTGCAACCTGATGGAGGTCAGTATAGATGGACTAATAGAATGATGCTATGCCCAAAAGATTTTACTTCACTAGGTGCAGTAAAAAAATTGGTATTCTATACACAGGTGGTATATCTTGCAACACAGATAGGCTACTCCACTGACTAACACACTCTGCAATAGGCCAAAAAGTATTAGCTTTGCTAGATTCAGCCAAATGCTGTGAAAAAAACTTACACAGCACTGGCACAGACCTGCCTGGCAAAAACTGATAGGAACTGATGAAACCTAGTCCTGAAAAGGACTCCAATTACAATTAGTCTTTACTCCCACAATCTATCTATTTAAGAGCACAGACCTGCCTGATAAAAGTCGTAGGAAATGCTGTAACCTAGTCCTTAAAAGGACTGCAATCACAACTATTCCCTACTCCCAAGCTATCTGTAGATTTGTGCGAAAATTGGCTTGAAATTAACAAGGTATAGCGCACACAGCAACAGCGGTGCCGTCTAACACGCAGCTGCAGCATTGAGAAAATGGTGGCGACGGGGAAAATGGCTTGGTCTTATAGGGCAAGGACATGTGACATACACTGCCAATGACACATGCCCTTGCTTGTGTGAAAAAAAGCACTTCGCTCCGTGTGTGCGCTGCTGATAGGCTGACAGATTGCACCTCCCCACTGTAAATGCGGGAAAGAGAAAAAAAAATGGAGATCTTCATTGTTCCTGCAGAGATCCATCCCCTGCCCCTCCCCCCACCCCGCTGTACACTCAAACTGCGTATTAACATTAATTTTCATCATTGCTGAGAAATAATCCAGTTATGATTTTGGTGCACGAACAGTTATCGAACATAACCTCGAACAGCCGAATTTTTCTCAAATTGTTCGTGTTCGCCGAACGGCTCGAACACCGCCCAAAACAGCTCAAATTTGAGATTGGCGAACAGTTCGAGTAGAACAACGCTCATCTCTACTAAGGATTTAAAATAATTTTTGTAATTTGGTTCCATAAATATTTTGCATTGTTTTCCTTCCATAGCCTTTTCGCTGCACTGTCTATTTCTGACTGTAGAATGAGTCAACCGAAAATCCATCAATGAGCCTGGTCATTCTGATGGTAGAGTTCATAACTCTTATCTTTTTTAATTCTGAGCTCCTCCCAACTGATTTATGACTATAAAATTCAGCTAAACTTTTGTGTGGTCATAAATCTCTGAGAAGAGAGGTGAAACATTTTTAACAAAACCTAAATGCAAAATATTGCAAAGATGAGCTAAAATAAGTATGCATTCAAGAAGAAAAATACCTGAAGGTGACCATATTCTTTAAGTTTCATTGTACACAGTTTCACTGTCAGTGGGACACCCGATTCCCATCAGTGGCATAATATGCAGGGGTGTACAGTGAATAATAAGGCAACTTATGCATTAAAAGGCTTCTGGCATAAACATATGTTAAGAACAAGAGTCACTATTTCATTTCAATGCTCATACAGCAGCACATCTTTCAAGTATAGGTGTGTTTATTGAAGACATGGTGATTTATTTTCTCTCTAGTCATAATCAATACAATCCCTCTTGTTTTGTGGTGAAATATATTCATAAAAGACATCGAAAGGTGTAAGACTTTGTTCTTTGAAAAGTATAGTTGCTTTCAATTTTTTGCAACATGGCATTTTAAAGATATTTTGTATTTCTGTTCAAAAGGGGGAATAATATTAAAAAAGTTAAAAAACTCCAAATACACAAAAGGTAAAGGTTTTGCAACTGTTCTTCTAGTCGAATATAACAACTGTATGTGACACAAATATGGCTAGCTTTTGCCACAACATCTTTGTTAAGGGGAGAAGAATTGTCTTATTTACTGTGTTATTCCTTTGTCCTGCTATGTGTAATTATATAACTCTTCATATTTTATGTTATACTATGCCTGATGAAGAGACCTGCGTAATCTGGAAAGCTTGCTATTTGTTTCCATATTTTCAGCTAGCCATTAAAATGTATCAAACACTGAGGACTTTCAAATTTTAATATGTTATCTTGTAGTCAGCAAAATTGATGTAGAGCAGTGTTATTATACAATGTACAGTGGTGGTCAGTACCAGTGCCAATTCACCAGTTGCTAATGGAGCAATATTTGTGCAGTGAGTAGTTTTTCATCTCCAGAGTTACTGGGTAAGGCCACGGCCCCACTATCAGTATTTTTTCAGTATTCGGTCAGTATTTTTTCTCAAGAGTGGGAGCCAAAACCAGGTGAGGAACAATCAGAGAAAAGGTATAATAGAAACAATTCACCAATTCTGTATTTATCACCCACTCCTGCTTTTGTCTCCCACTCCTGAAAAAAAATACTGACCGAATA
This sequence comes from Phyllobates terribilis, assembly GCF_046119375.1. Classification (NCBI taxonomy): domain Eukaryota; kingdom Metazoa; phylum Chordata; class Amphibia; order Anura; family Dendrobatidae; genus Phyllobates; species Phyllobates terribilis. The sequence goes on along the minus strand of NW_027362763.1, from coordinate 370,926,052 downwards.
CTGACCAAACACTGATAGTTGGGCAGTGGCCTTAGCAACTCTTGAATGAATTTGGGGACAATAATTATTGGTATAGCAGATACACAGATACATTTTGCCTGGTTGGGCAATGTGTCTGCTGTCAATGATTTTTTTGAAAGATAATGTAGATAATCTTCATTTAGAATATCAAATGCATATATCCCAAATATCCTTTTTAGATCTGCAATTGAGGAGCATTCCAGAAGAAACAATTGTTATATGAAACAAATTAATTGTAGCAAAATAATTGTAATAAATTATTTCCAAGCATATGTTTTGCATGCAAACTGGAAAGAACATGGTTACATGCTAAAGATTTTTGTAAATGTGGCAACTATCCTTGCAAAATGTGTAAATTTAGCAAAAATTTCAATGAGTTTTCCAATTCATAGTATAATAATATACCAAATCAAAACCTACATGAATTGCAAATTCAACAATTTAATTTGCATTGCGGTATGAATTAAATATAGTTTACTATATGTAGAATGTACAGTTAGATCGTTAAAAATATAATTCTTGAATCCCTGAATGATATTACCAACATCAAACTGCAGATTATCTCAAATGCAGTTAGACATTTCATTGATATACATCATAAAGAAACAAAATACAGAATATTTGCTGAAATGGCATTGAAATAGTTAAAAAAACATGCATGGTGCATATGCAAGGTGTGCTGTACTAAAGGAAAGGCTTTTCTGAATCTTCCATCTTGATACTTGTGTTCCGTCGAGATTAACCCCTTTCTGACATGAGACATATCGATACATCCCTGTAGCCTGGGCCTTAATGACCAGGTGCGTATAGATACATCTCGGCGATCGAGCCCGCACAGAGGCTGTGCACATGCAGAACGGCATAAAAAAAAACCCAAAAGACAATTCCTGAATTGGCTCTACCAATGTGACATGGCTCCGTAAAACCAGCACAGCAAAATATGAACTCCAATATGGTGCTTCTTCCTTTCTGAGCTTTGCACTGTGCATCAAAAGTAGTTTTCGACCACATATGGGATATTCAAAAATTTAAAATAGTGCACCCAAACAGTGGTTTTCCCTCACGTGTGAAGAATTGGTTTACTCAGGAGAAATTGCACAACAAATGGTTTGGAGCAATTTCTCCTGTTACCCTTATGAAAATTCAAAATTGGGGGCTTAAAAACACTTTTGTGGGAAAAATGTGAAAATTTTATTTTTATGGCTCAATGTTATTAACTTTCGTGAAGAACCTGTGGGGTCAAGGTGCTTACCACACATCTAGGTAAGTTCCCTGAGGGGTCTAATTTCCAAAATGGTGTCACTTGTGTTTTTTTTTCACTGTTTAGGAACATCAGGGGCTCTCCAAACGTGACATGGCGTCCGCTAATTATTCAAGCAAATTTTACATTCAAAAAGTAAAATGGTGCTCCTTCCCTTCTGAACCATGCTGTGTTCCCAAGCAGTGGTTTTCCCCCATATATGGGGTATCTGCGTGCTCAGAAGAAATTGCACAACAAATTTTGGGAACCATTTTGTCTTGTTAACCCTTTAAAAATAAAAAACTTGGGGCTAAAAAACATTTTAGTGGGAAAAATGGATTTTTTTTATTTTCATGGCTTCTATTTTCAGAAGAAATTGCACATCAAATTTTATGGTCCAATTATTCCTGTTACCCTTTCAAAAATAAAAAAATTGAGTCTAAAGTAAAATTTTTGTGAAAAAAGGTTCATTGTTTTCTTCCACATTGCAAGATTTCCTGTGAAACACCTGAAGGGTTAATTAACTTCTTGAATGAGGTTTTGAGTACTCTGAGGGGTGCAGTTTTTAGAATGATATCACTCTTGGGTATTTTCTATCATAAAGGCCCCTCAAAGTCACTTCAAACGTGATGTTGTCCCTAAAAAAATGGTTTTCAAATTTTGGTGGAAAAATTAGAAATAGCAGAGTGGTTTTGGTTCCAAAATGCGCTGATGTAAAGTAGACATGTGGAAAATGTTATTTATTAACTATTTTGTGTGACATATCTCTCTAATTTAAGGGCATGAAAATTCAAAGCTTGAAAATTGCAAAATTGCGATCCAGCCTGTCATGTGAATGTAGCAGAGCTGTAGCCGTCCTGGGAACCATGGAAAGGTAAGGATGAGGTTGGTTTATTATTTTATTTTTATTGCAGGAGATCATTGGCTTCAGCTGGAATGGGCGTGATGGTAAGTATGGTTTAATTTAGAACATTAAAGAATTGTGTGTTTATTTCAATTAAAGGACTTTATTCTGGGTGTTTGTGTTTTTTTTTTAACTTTGACTATGGGGTTAGTAATGGGGGTGTCTTATAGACGCCTCTCCATTACTAACCTGGGCTTGATGTCAGCTGGCATTATAAGCTGACATCAACCCTAGCCCTATTACCCCACTGCCACCGCACCAGGGCAGTGGGAAGAGCGAGGCTAAGTGCCAGAATTGGCGCATCCTATGGATGCGCCATTTCTGTTGCAGCTGACGGCTGGTGTTTCTAGCCTGGGAGGGGGCCAATATTCATGGCACCCTTCCCGGGCTATTAATATCAGCCCCCAGCTGTCTGCCTAGCCTTTACTAACTATTAAAATAGGGGGGACTCCACGTCATTTTTTTTGGGGGTCCCCCATTTTAATAGCTAGTAAAGGCTAGGTATTCTGCTGGGGGCTGATATTAGTAGCCTGGGAAGCTCCGTGGGTATTACCCCCTTCCCAGGCTTCAAACATCTGCCCTAGCCGTCTGCTTAACCTTTGCTAGAGACTAAAATTACGGGGAACCCCACGCCAATTTTTTTTTTAATAAATCCTTTATTTTAACACTAAATGACAAGTACAGTAATCAACACTATCACTGTACTTATTATATATGTGACTGACATGTTTCTATCTATCTAATCTATGTGTGATGCTCTATTCTTTCTTTTCTAAATTGTCTGGTAGCGGCGTATGCTGCTGATGAATTGCCGGCCGGCTTTTTTAAAGAGACAAAAACACTATTATTTTTTTTAATAAATCCTTTATTTTAACACTAAATGACAAGTACAGTAATCAACACTATCACTGTACTTATTATATATGTGACTGACATGTTTCTATCTATCTAATCTATGTGTTATGCTCTATTCTTTCTGTTCTAAATTGTCGGGTACCAATGTATGCCGCTGATGAATTGCCGGCCGGCTTTTTTAAAGAGACGGGTGCATGAAAATCGGAGGGCACTAGTGTGTTCCAAGTGCCCTGCTATGTTTTTCATGCACCCTCCTATATACCCTGCCTGTCTGTCCGCCTATATATTCCGCCTGCCTGATGTTTAATTGAGCACCGTTCCCAGTGATTTGGTCAATTTTTGACCTTCTGCTGAGCGCCGGGGGGACCACCAGAAAAATGCTCGAATTTCCCATAGACTTACATTGGGCTCGTTGCTTGGGTCGAGCACCCAAGTATTCCAATGTGCTGGACCCGAGCTTCGAGCACCTGAGCATTTTAGTTCTCGCTCATCACTAGTAATGAAACTATACACCATTATTTTTACATTTTATGATTTAGATTTATCCTATGTTTTGGTTTCAATCTTTTATGTTCTAACGTTCTATATATAATTATGTACAGTGGGGTAAATAAGTATTTGATACACTGCCGATTTTGCAAATTCTCCTACCTACAAAGAATGGAGAAGTCTGTAATTTTTATCATAGTTAAACTTCCCCTGTGAGAGACAGAATTTTAAAAAAGCAGAAAAGTATATTGTATTATTTTTACATAGTTAATTTTCATTTTACTGCATGAAATAAGTATTTGATACAATAGAAAAACAGAACTTAATATTTGGTATTGAAACCTTTGTTTGCAAGTACAGAAGTCAGATGTTTCCTGTAGTTCTTGACCAAGTTTGCACACACTGCAGCAGGGATTTTGGGCCACATCTCCATACAGATCTTCTCCAGATCTTTCAGGTTCTGAACTATTGCAGGGCAACATTGAGTTTCAGCTCCCTCCAAAGATTTTCTATTGTATTCAGAATTCCTCCTGGTTTGTAGTTGATCAAATTCTTATTTCATGCAATAAAATGCAATTTAATTATGTAAAAATCGTATAATGTGATTTTCTGGCTTTTATTTTTAAATGCTGCCTTTCACAGGTGAAGTGTTTCTATGATAAAAATTATTGTACTTTCCATTCTTTGTAGGTCGGAAACTTGCAAAATCGTCAGTGTGTCAAATACTTTTTTCCCCCCTGTATATTTTTCAAATATAAAATTTAGTGATGTTTGAAGGTTTTATTTATGTTTTTTGTGCATGTCCATCTGCATTCTGCATGGAAAAACATCCCCACACAACCATTATTAATCTTGTTGACAGCATGCCAAAGTGTGCAAGTGTATATTTCCACGTGTGATTGTCACGATGCTGTTGTCTGACAACCTAGGACCAGGGGCTCCTACCCTGTCCCTAACACTAGGGAAACCCTATCTATCCCAGTTCCACAGGTTACTTCAGATGAAAAAGATGCTGGGGCTATGTACCTTGCTGCTCTCCTGGATCAGCCCTTATGTGGGGAGGAATAGTGTATGTAAATACACAAATCAGACAAACAAGGGAGGATATACAGGGATAAAATAAAATACCAAACACACAAAATATGCACTCACAATCAACACTGGACAAACAACAGAGGGAAACACTGAAGGGATTAGAAAGGTAAACAAAAATAGAAGAGGACGGGACTATGCATAAAGCCAAAACAGCAAGCAACAGTCACAGTACCGCTCTCCTAAAATGCCTCTACCGAACACCGAGACCTCCACTCCACTCTTCACAAGGCTGCACAAGACTTAACACCGGCAATCCAGATTGCCAGAGCAGTGACCATATAGGAGAGGGAAGTGGCTGATACTGCACAGTTGAGAACTTCCAAGAAGGAAGCCACAGAGACCCAAAGCTGAGCAGATTAACTCCTGCACTGCTGAAAGAAACTAGACCATTTAATAAGAGGGAGAAGTGCTTCTATTCAATGCAGGAGTATGTGAACTCAGACACTGCGGTCATATGACTGCTCTTTGTCACGGTAAACTCTTGACAGTGATGTTAATACTCGATACTTAATAAATCGCAATGTTTTGAAAATTTAGTTTCCTAAATTGATTTGCAATTCATTATCATGTCTATACATCATGTGATTTTTCTAATTCTACAACTTCTTCTTGTTGTAGTAATTTCACTATTGAGCTATGTATGTACAACATTCTCACATCTATAGGTGCTAGTTTGTATATTCATTCTGAATACTTTGATGATTTATTTACTAAAGACTCACTGCACATACTATGCTCAGCATAAATGAGTACACCTCAACAGATTTGTCAGAAAATCTTTATTTTCCTTTCAGAATCGACATTTTCTATATATCATATTACAAAACACTTCCACAAATGTGTAACATTGATTGCAAACAAGATTTGCTATTTTGGACACCCAAATAAGTAATTTTCCTAACAAATTCATTCAATATTATTGTGCAAAAATGAGTAGAACCCAATGAAGATTTTAGAACCAAAGCTAAAGTTTAGAATAAAATTCTAATTATCAAGAATTCAACCACGGGAAAGTCAAAATTATTAATCAAACAGATCCCAGTAGACAGTCAGTTGAATATAAAAGGGCGTAACTTAACAAAGAAAGCCCTTTCCATTTCATGCTGTCAACAATAGCACCACATGGAAAAGAAATGTCACAAGACCTAAGAAAGAATATAATTTCTTTACACAAGAAAAATGGAGGCTACAAGAAGATGAGCAAAGTTTTATCAGTCTGAATACTGTAGCAAAAGTGAGACAAAAATTTAGCAAAGTTGGAACTGCAACTATCTCACACAGACATCCAGGCTGACCAGAGATGTTAACACCTAGATAGGAGCATATTTTGACGGGAAGGGTTGAAGAGAATAAATATGCATGTTCACTGCAGTTAGAAAAGAAGTAGAAAGCCAAACCAAGGTGATTGTTTCCCGTGACACAATATGGCATACACTGCAGAGGAATGGCATGCATGGGTATCATCCACGAAGGACGCCTTTCCTAAAACCCATGCACAAAATGATTGTCTACAGTATGCCAGGGCCCATGCAGAAAAATATGAAAACTACTGGGACTCCATACTCTGGAGTGATGAGACCAGGACAAATGTTTTTTGAACTAATGGCTTCAAAACTTTATGACACCACAAAGGTGAAGAGTAGTGATGAGCGAGCATGTTCGCTACTGCTCGGTGGCTCGCCCGAGCATCTCACTGCTCGACATGCTCAGCGCTCGCCGAGTATTTCCGGGGTTGCCTGGCGGAAGCTCGGGTCTCCTCCCTGCAGGTTTGGCGCTCTTTAGAGCGCCAATGAACATGCAGGGATTGCCTGCCACTCACTGCAATGCTGTAGCCATGTTGGTTGTGGCATTACAGTGATTGGCTGGATGCACAGAGTCATCAGGTCTTTATTAGACCTGGCGCCGCCATGCTCGTCACAGTCACTCCGGAATGAGACAGTGTAGGGAGAGCTGCTGCTGAGCTTGGGAGAGATTTGTTTGTTTCTAGTTAGTGTAGGTGTACCAAACTATATTAGAGACACATATCCATCTCAACAAACAGTCATTCTGAGGACTAATCCATCTGCAGAGATATCAGGCAGGCAGTGTATATAGGCAGGCAGACAGGGTATATAGCAGACTGCAATGTATATAGCACAAGAGGCTCCATTCCAATTCTGCCTTCTGCTGCTGTTAGATATTTCTATACAAAGGCCCGGGTCTCCGGGGTCAGGAATCCTTTTTTTTGGATCTTAATTAGTGTTGAGCCACCCCCATAGTGTTCGGGTTCGGTTCGGTTCGTCGAACACCGGGATGTTCGAGGAACTGTTCGTCGAACTGTTCGTCGAACACCTTAGAACACCGTCGAACACCGTTAAAACCAATGGCAGGCAAACAAAAACACATAGAAACACATAGAAAACACCTGCAAAGGTGTCCAAAAGCTGACAAACTGCTCAGAAGACACTCTCTTTAAAAAAGCCGGCCGGCAAATTCAGCAGCGGCATACACCGGTACCCGACAATTTAGACAAGAAGGAATAGAGCATCACACATAGATTAGATAGATAGAAACATGTCAGTCACACATATAAGAAGCACAGTGACAGTGTTGGTTACTGCACTTGTCATTTAGTGTAAAGGATTTATTAAAAAAAATATTAGTGTTTTCATGCACCGTCTCTTTAAAAAAGCCGGCCGGCAATTCAGCATCTGTACCCGACAATTTAGAACAGAAAGAATAGAGCTTCACACATAGATTAGATAGATAGAAACATGTCAGTCACATATATAATAAGTACAGTGATAGTGTTGCTTACTGTACTTGTCATTTAGTGTAAAGGATGGCTCAGTGGTTAGCACTGCAGCCTTGCAGCGCTGTGGTCCTGGGTTCAAATCCCACCAAGGACAACATCTGCAAGGAGTTTGTATGTTCTCCCTGTGTTTGCGTGGGTTTCCTCCGGGTTCTCCGGTTTCCTCCCACACTCCAAAGACATACTGATAGGGAATTTAGATTGTGAGCCCCGATGGGGACAGCGACGATAATGTATGTAAAGCGCTGCGGAATATGTTAGCGCTATATAAAAATAAAGATTATTATTATTATTATTTAAAAAAATAATAGTGTTTTCATGCACTGTCTCTTTAAAAAAGCCGGCCGGCAATTCAGCAGCGGTACCCGACAATTTAGAACAGAAAGATAGAGCATCACACATAGATTAGATAGATAGAAACATGTCAGTCACATATATATGAAGTACAGTGATAGTGTTGGTTACTGTACTTGTCATTTAGTATTAAAATAAAGGATTTATTATTAAAAAAATTGGCGTGGGGTTCCCCTTAATTTTAGGCTCTAGCGGAGGTTAAGCAGACGGCTGGGGCAGATGTTTGAAGCCTGGGAAGGGGGTAATACCCACGGAGCTTCCCAGGCTACTAATATCAGCCCCCAGCTGAATACATAGCCTTTACTAGCTATTAAAATGGGGGACCCCCCAAAAAAAATGATGTGGGGTCCCCCCTAATTTAATAGCTAGCAAAGGCTAGGCAGACAGCTGGGGGCTGATATTAATAGCCCAGGAAGGGAGCCATGAATATTGGCCCCCTCCCAGGCTAGAAACACCAGCCCTCAGCCGCCCCAGAAATGGCGCATTCATAGGATGCGCCAATTCTGGCACTTAGCCTCGCTCTTCCACGCTGCCCTGGTGCGGTGGCAGGGGGTAATAGGGTTGGGGTTGATGTCAGCTTATAATGCCAGCTGACATCAAGCCCAGGTTAGTAATGGAGAGGCATCTATAAGACACCCCCATTACTAACCCCATAGTCAAAGTTAAAAAAAACACAAACACCCAGAATAAAGTCCTTTAATTGAAATAAAGACACAATCCTTTATTGTTCTAAATTAAACCATACTTACCATCACGCCCATTCCAGCTGAAGCCAACGATCTCCTGCAATAAAAGAAAAATAATAAAGCAACCTCATCCTTACCTTTCCATGGTTCCCACGACAGCTTCAGCTCTGCTACATCGAGATGACAGGCTGGACCGCAGCAGAACGCTGCCATCCAGCCTGTCATCCCGCAGACACTGAGAAGCGCAGGCATGCTTGCGCTGCTCAGCGTCTCTCTGTGACGACATCCAGATGAGCCGAGTTCATGTCCAATGAACTCGGCTCACCTCATGCACGTCACTGACAGCGTGGGAAAATTCTCACGCTGAAGCGCTGATTGCAGGAGAATTTTCCCACGCTGTCAGTGACGTGCAGGAGGTGAGCTGAGTTCATTGGACATGAGCTCACCTCATGCACATCACTGACAGCGTGGGAGAATTCTCCTGCACTCAGCACTTCAGCGTGAGAATTTTCCCACGCTGTCAGTGACGTGCATGAGGTGAGCCGAGTTCATTGGACATGACCTCGGCTCATCTGGATGCCGTCACAGCGAGACAGTGAGGAGCGCAAGCATGCCTGCGCTTCTCAGTGTCTGCGGGATGACAGACTGGATGGCAGCGTTCTGCTGCGGTCCAGCCAGTCATCTCGATGTAGCAGAGCTGAAGCTGTCGTGGGAACCATGGAAAGGTAAGGATGAGGTTGGTTTATTATTTTTCTTTTATTGCAGGAGATCGTTGGCTTCAGCTGGAATGGGTGTGATGGTAAGTATGGTTTAATTTAGAACAATAAAGAATTGTGTCTTTATTTCAATTAAAGGACTTTATTCTGGGTGTTGTGTTTTTTTTAAATACTTTACTAGAAATTCATGGCGGTCATGTCTAATACTGGCGTGACCCCATGAATTTTGGGCTTGGGGCCAGCTGATAATACCAAGCTGGCCCTAACCCCTTTATTACCCAGTGAGCCACCGCACCAGGGCCCTGGATGAGTTGGGTACAGCGCCAGAAGATGGCGCTTCTATGAACGCGCCATTTTCCGGGGTGGCTGCGGACTGCAATTTGTAGCGGGGGGGGGCCCAGAAAGCTTGGGCCTCCCTGCGCTGCAGATTCCAGCCCCCAGCTGCCTAGTTGTACGTGGCTGGACACAAAAATAGGGCGAAGCCCCACGTACTTTTTTTTTAATTATTTCATGAAATTCATGAAATAATTAAGAAAAAAAGGGCTTCCCTATATTGTTGTGTCCGGCCAGGTACAAATAGGCAGCTGGTGGATGGGGGCAGCCCGTTCCTGCCTGCTGTACCTGGCTGGACACAAATATAGTGCGAAGCCCCACTTCAATTTTTTTAAATTATTTCAGGAAATTCATGAAATAATTTAAAAAAAATTGACGTGGGGCTTCGCACTATATTTGTGTCCAGCCAGGTACAGCAGGCAGGAACGGGCTGCCCCCAACCACCAGCTGCCTATTTGTACCTGGCCGGACACAACAATATAGGGAAGCCCTTTTTTTCTTAATTATTTCATGAAATAATTTAAAGAAAATTGACGTGGGGCTTCGCCCTGTTTTTGTGTCCAGCCAGGTACAACTAGGCAGCTGGGGGCTGGAATCCGCAGCGCAGGGAGGCCCAAGCTTTCTGGGCCACCCCCGCTGCAAATTGCAGTCCGCAGCCACCCCGGAAAATGGCGCGTTCATAGAAGCGCCATCTTCTGGCGCTGTACCCAACTCATCCAGGGCCCTGATGCGGTGGCTCACTGGGTAATAAAGGGGTTAGGGCCAGCTTGGCATTATCAGCTGGCCCTAAGCCCGAAATTCATGGGGTCACGCCAATATTAGACATGACCACCATGAATTTCTAGTAAAGTATTTAAAAAAAACACAACACCCAGAAAAAAGTCCTTTAATTGAAATAAACACACAATTCTTTATTGTTCTAAATTAAACCATACTTACCATCACGCCCATTCCAGCTGAAGCCAACGATCTCCTGAAATAAAAGAAAAATAATAAAGCAACATCATCCTTACCTTTCCATGGTTCCCATGACAGCTTCATCTCTGCTACATCGAGATGACAGGCTGGACCGCAGCAGAACGCTGCCATCCAGCCTCTCATCCCGCAGACACTGAGAAGCGCAGGCTTGCTTGCGCTCCACAGTGTCTCTCTGTGAGGGCATCCAGATGAGCCGAGTTAATGTCCAATGAACTCGGCTCACCTCATGCACGTCACTGACAGCGTGGGAAAATTCTCCTGCACTCAGCGCTTCAGCGTGGGAGAATTCTCACACTGAAGCGCTGAGTGCAGGAGAATTCTCCCACGCTGTCAGTGACGTGCAGGAGGTGAGCTGAGTTCATTGGACATGAGCTCACCTTATGCACGTCACTGACAGCGTGGGAAAATTCTCCTGCACTCAGCGCTTCAGCGTGGGAGAATTCTCACGCTGAAGCGCTGAGTGCAGGAGAATTCCCCCACGCTGTCAGTGACGTGCAGGAGGTGAGCTGAGTTCATTGGACATGAGCTCACCTTATGCACGTCACTGACAGCGTGGGAGAATTCTCCTGCACTCACCGCTTCAGCGTGAGAATTTTCCCACGCTGTCAGTGACGTGCATGAGGTGAGCCGAGTTCATTGGACATGAACTCGGCTCATCTGGATGTCGTCACAGAGAGACGCTGAGCAGCGCAAGCAAGCCTGCGCTTCTCAGTGTCTGCGGGATGAGAGGCTGGATGGCAGCGTTCTGCTGCGGTCCAGCCTGTCATCTCGATGTAGCAGAGCTGAAGCTGTCGTGGGAACCATGGAAAGGTAAGGATGAGGTTGCTTTATTATTTTTCTTTTATTGCAGGAGATCGTTGGCTTCAGCTGGAATGGGCGTGACGGTAAGTATGGTTTAATTTAGAACAATAAAGGATTGTGTCTTTATTTCAATTAAAGGACTTTATTCTGGGTGTTTGTGTTTTTTTTAACTTTGACTATGGGGTTAGTAATGGGGGTGTCTTATAGACGCCTCTCCATTACTAACCTGGGCTTGATGTCAGCTGGCATTATAAGCTGACATCAACCCCAACCCTATTACCCCCTGCCACCGCACCAGGGCAGCGTGGAAGAGCGAGGCTAAGTGCCAGAATTGGCGCATCCTATGAATGCGCCATTTCTGGGGCGGCTGACGGCTGGTGTTTCTAGCCTGGGAGGGGGCCAATATTCATGGCTCCCTTCCTGGGCTATTAATATCAGCCCCCAGCTGTCTGCCTAGCCTTTGCTAGCTATTAAATTAGGGGGGACCCCACGTCATTTTTTTTGGGGTGTCCCCCATTTTAATAGCTAGTAAAGGCTATGTATTCAGCTGGGGGCTGATATTAGTAGCCTGGGAAGCTCCGTGGGTATTACCCCCTTCCCAGGCTTCAAACATCTGCCCCAGCCATCTGCTTAACCTCCGCTAGAGCCTAAAATTAAGGGGAACCCCACGCCAATTTTTTTAATAATAAATCCTTTATTTTAATACTAAATGACAAGTACAGTAACCAACACTATCACTGTACTTCATATATATGTGACTGACATGTTTCTATCTATCTAATCTATGTGTGAAGCTCTATTCTGTCTGTTATAAATTGTCGGGTACCGCTGCTGAATTGCCGGCCGGCTTTTTTAAAGAGACGGTGCATGAAAACACTATTATTTTTTTTGATAAATCCTTTACGCTAAATGACAAGTACAGTAAGCAACACTGTCACTGTACTTCGTATATATGTGGCTGACATGTTTCTATCTATCTAATCTATGTGTGAAGCTCTATTCTGTCTGTTATAAATTGTCGGGTACCGCTGCTGAATTGCCGGCCGGCTTTTTTAAAGAGACGGTGCATGAAAACACTATTATTTTTTTTGATAAATCCTTTACGCTAAATGACAAGTACAGTAAGCAGCACTTTCACTGTACTTCGTATATATGTGGCTGACATGTTTATATCTATCTAATCTATGTGTGAAGCTCTATTCTTTCGGTTCTAAATTGTCGGGTACAGGTGTATGCCGCTGCTGAATTGCCGGCTTTTCATGTTTCACTGTTGGCACTGTTCCCATCGATTTGGGCAATCACTGTAATGCCACAACCACCATGGCTGTGGCATTACAGTGAGTGGCAGACAATCCCTGCATGATTGGTGCTCTAAATAGCGCCAGACATGCAGGACACGCTTTTGGTGCACGAACAGTTATCGAACATAACCTCGAACAGCCGAATTTTTTGCAAATCGTTCGGGTTCGTCGAACAACTCGAACACCGCCCAAAACAGATCGAATTTGAGATTGGCGAACAGTTCTAGTCGAACACCGCTCATCTCTAATCTTAATCCTCATTATTTGCTTAAAAGGCAATCCAGAGAACACCGTTTTTCTGCGCCATTTGCTTGTTGGCACTGCAGAATACAGCCAGGTCCTTTCCATATTACAGTGCTAAAAATCCAGCTATTTAAAATTGTGTTTTCTCCATCACATGGATCACATATACCTTTTCCGAAAATACTGCCATTTCTGGCCTCCATTAAAAATTTGTTTCAGTGTGTCAGTGAAGCAAATGACACCAGATTGCTGTTCAAAATAGTTACCTACAGGCCAGGTATTTAAAACTGTATTTTCACCGTCACATGGCTGATATATACGTTTTCAGAAAATACTGCCATTTCTGGCCACCATTAAAAATTTGTTAAGTGTGTCAGTGAAGCAATTGACACCAAATTGCTGTTCAAAATAGTTACCTACATGCCAGGTATTTAAAACTGTGTTTTCTCAGTCACACGGATCACATATACCTTTTCCGAAAATACTGTCATTTCTGGCCTCCATTAAAAATTTGTTTCAGTGTGTCAGGGAAGCAATTGACACCAGATTGCGGTTCAAAATAGTTACCTACAGGCCAGGTATGTAAAACTGTATTTTCTCCGTCACACAGAACACATATACGTTGACAGAAATTACTGACATTTCTGGCCTCCATTAAAAATTTCCTTTAGTGTGCCAGTGAAGCAATTGACACCAGATTGCTGTTCAAAATAGTTACCTATAGGCAAGGTATTTAAAACTGTGTTTTCTCCACCACACGGATCACATATACTTTTTCAGAAAATACTACCATTTCTGGCCTCCATTAAGAATTTGTTTCAGTGTGTCAGGGAAGCAATTGACACGAGATTGCTTTTCAAAATAGTTACCTACAGGCCAGGTATGTAAAACTGTGTTTTCTCTGTCACACAGATCACATGTACATTTTCAGAAAATACTGCCATTTCTGACCTCCATTAAAAATTTGATTCAGTGTGCCAGTGAAGCAATTGACACCAGATTGCTGTTCAAAATAGTTACCTACAGGCCAGGTATTTAAAACTGTGGTTTGTCGTCACACGTATCACATATCACACGGATCACGGATAAGTTCGCTCCAAATTCAGTCATTTGTTGTGAGCGTGGAAGATATTGTCCTCCATTTAAAATGGGCAAGGCACGTGGCAAGGGATGGGGAACTGGTGATAATGGTGCATGCAGAGGTCGAGGCCATGGGCAAGCTGAAAATGTGCCACAACAAACACCCACATCTTCTCGCTCGACCTTCCTGTCCCAGTTAATAGGGGACCGCAGAAGACCACTATTGAACACAGAGCAGTGTGAAAAGGTTATTGGTTGGATAGCAGATAATGCTTCCAGTCACTTAGCCACCACCACCACCACCTTCTTGTCTTCCACACGGACAAGTCTCAGTAGCTGTGAGTCTGGACCGCATATTCCTCACCCTGAACCTCCTTCCTCCCACCTTGCCGAGTGCCCAGAGACAACTGATCCCACACTTGAACACTCCGAAGAGCTGTTCACTTTCCCATTTATAGATTCGGGCTTCTCGCCCGGTCCACTTGAAGCGGGGCAAGAGGAGATCGCATGTAGCAATGGTCAAATATTTGAGCAGCCACGGTCACACAAAGGCGACGGTGGGAAAGTGTCACAAGAGGTGGACGATGGTGAGACACAATTGCCAGAAAGTCAGGATGAGGACCAGATTGCGGAAGTGGAAGACGAGGTGGTGGATGATATAGTAACTGACCCAACCTGGCAGGAGGACATGCAGAAGGAGGAGAGCAGCACAAAGGGGGAGGGAGGCAGAGCACCCCAACAGGCAGGAAGAAGCAGTGTGGTGGCCGCTGAAAGAAGGCAGGCAACCGTTCCCCGTAACAACAACACGAAGGAAGTTGCCAGTACAACTGTTAGGTCTTCCCGAGTCTGGTTGTTTTTTAAAGTCTCTGCCGATAACCCCAAAAATGCCATTTGCACCACCTGCCAGGCCAGCATCAGCAGGGGTGGCAAAACGACCAGCCTGACCACCACCAGCATGATCAGGGTCCAGGAACAGTGTCTGCGGGTGGCACTATTGATTCTTCCGCTGTTGTCCATGCAAGCCAATCCCCTGTCCATTGTGCATGCAAAGATGCCTCCTGCCCTGCACCTGTCATTGCACACTCTCAAGTTGCAGCATCAGGAAGCACGACCACGTCATTGTCCCAGCGCAGCGTTCAGTTGTCCATACCCCAGTCCTTGGAACGCAAGTGCAAATATACAGCCAACGCCCCACAGGACACACTACTAAATTCCCATATTTCACGACTGCTTGCACTCAAAATGTTGCCTTTTAGGCTCGTGAAGACGGAAGCATTCTGCAACCTGATGGCGGCAGCCGTCCCTCAGTACTTGGTCCCCAGCTGCCACTATTTCTCCCGGTGTGCCGTCCCCTAGCACGTGTCCCTAAACATTAGCCGTGCCCTCAACAACGCAGTTACCAGGAAGTCCACCTAACCATGGACACGTGGACAAGTTCATGTGGGCAGGGATGGTACATCTTGCTGACAGCACACTGGGTTAGCATAGTGGAAGCCGGGACCTAGTCAGACTATGGGGTGGAACACGTCCTCCCGACGCCAAGGATTGCGGGCCTTAGGTCAATCAGGGTTGCCCCCACAGTCTACAGCTCCTGCACCTCATCCTCCTCAGCATCCTCCTCCTCTTCAGCCTCCATCTCCAAAATGACCACATCAGACACAAGCTGGAAGCACTGCATCACTGCCTCGGCCAAGCGGCAACAGGCTGTGCTGAAGCTAATATTTTGGGTGACAAACCTCACAATGCTGAAGAGTTGTGGACAGCTCTGTTTGAGCAGGAAGATCTGTGGCTCACACCACTGAACCTACAGCCAGACATGGTCGTGTGTGACAATGGCCAGAACCTGGTGGTGGCTCTGAGGCTAGGCGAGCTCACACACGTAGCATGCCTGGCCCATGTGCTTAACCTCGTTGTTCAGCGGTTTCTCAAATCCTACCCGGAGCTGCCGGATATGCTTGTTAAAGTGCGCCGCCTGTGTGCCCATTTTAGAAAGTCACCTACAGCTTCCGCCGCCCTTGCTGTGTTTCAGCAGTGTTTGCAGCTTCCGGCTCACAGACTGGTATATGATGTCCCCACACTTTGGAACTCTACACTGCAGATGTTAGGAAGGATTTGTGAGCAGAAGATAGCAGTTGTTGAGTACCAGCATCAACAAGGCCGTCGGTATTCAGTTCAGACGCCACACATAAGACCTCAGGAGTGGACATGGATGTCAGACATATGTACCATCCTCCACCAAGATGGTGAGCGGTGATGACGCCATAATTAGCATCATGATCCCGCTTCTCTGTCTTCTGAAATGCTCTCTGCTCACAATCAAAGAGGATGCATTGCAGGCGGAGCACGATGAGATGGAGCAAGAAACCTTACAGTGTGATTACACACAGCCCAGCCTCATCTCATCTCAACGTGGATTGGGTGACAATGAGGAAGAGGAGGAAGAGGAGGAAGAACAGGAGCTATTTTCAGGAGCTATAGACGGTACTACCTGCACAACTGTCATACCGTCTGTTCAGCGTGGATGGCCAGAGGACAGAGTAGAGGAGGAGGAAGAGGAGAGCATGGTCAGTCATCCTCTTGGTGAGGACACGGAAGTCTAGCCTGGCAGCAGTCTGGCACGCATGACTGAGTTTATGTTACGCTGCCTTTCCCATGAATATCGCTTTCTCAAAATTTTGGGCAACAGTCATTACTGGTTGCTGACACTTCTAGACCCATGCTACAAGGAGAACTTTATATCTCTTATTCCTGAGGCGGACTGGCCTACAAAAATGGGGCAATACCATAAGGCCCTTGTTGTGGAACTATTAAAAAAATTCCCATCTGAAAACGCTGGCGGCAGAGGTCACGGTTCATTTGACAACCAAGGAGTACAGGTGAGAGAGACACAAATGCAATCCAACAGAGGTAGGGG
The DNA here is from genome assembly GCF_046119375.1 of Phyllobates terribilis. Classification (NCBI taxonomy): domain Eukaryota; kingdom Metazoa; phylum Chordata; class Amphibia; order Anura; family Dendrobatidae; genus Phyllobates; species Phyllobates terribilis. The sequence goes on along the minus strand of NW_027362763.1, from coordinate 370,909,251 downwards.
AACACTGTCAAAGTTCTGGGACAGTTTCCTCAGACCCTCCCATCGCACAGGCCCTGAGGTGCGGGGTACTCTCACAAGGAGTGCAAAGTTTGGGAAGATGCTGAGAGAGTACCTTGCCGACCGTACCAATGTTCTCCGTGATTCCTCTGTGCCTTTTAATTATTGGGTATCCAAGCTGGATACGTGAAATGAACTAGCTCTCTATGCCTTGGAGGTCCTGGGCTGCCCTGCCACAAGCGTTTTATCAGAGCGGGTTTTTAGTGCCGCTGGTGGAATTATAACTGACAAGCACATCCGCCTGTCAACTGATAATGCTGACAGGCTGATTCTTATAAAAATGAACAAGGGCTGAATTGGGCAAGACTTCTCAACACCACCAAATGATAGCAGCATAACATAAACTCAAATCCAGTGTCTTTTTTTGGGAGGTGTATTCCCATGCACCTCTTCACACCCACACATGGGTATACGCTTCCTGATTTTGGCTATTTGCTCTTGTCCTCCTCCTTCTCCTCATCCTCATCCTCCACCACCATATCACCAGAGTGACCGTGGTCCGTGATGCAACACCCACAGAATTTTTTTAAATGGTGTTTATGATACCCATAAAAAAAAAATTATACAGTATGTTCATGTTTACCCCCCAGGGGTAAATGTTTGTGAGCCCATACACTTAGTGCATGGGCATTACAAGTATAGGAGACCTGCTCCGTTTTAATGGGAACATTTTTTTATGAGGCCCTCTAAGTCTCTTCCAATTGGCATTTGAGTGTCTCCCAATTTTTAGCACCCCTTGCAATCAATGCATAGGCCAACACTATGGGACACCCTCTGCTTTCTAATAGAAATTTGTCATTACTGTTGCCCTGCTCTATGTGTCTTTAAATTCTTAGTGGGGTTTTTCCTAAAATTGGTCAGCCGTTGGACTCACTGCATACCCTATAACTGTATAGCAGACCCTCTCCTTTCTAATGGGAACATGTCGTACTTGTTACTGTGGCCCTGCTCTATGTGTTTTTAAATTCTTAGTGGGGTTTTCCCGAAAATTGGTCAGCCGTTGGACTCACTGCATACCCTATAACCGTATAGCAGACCCTCTCCTTTCTAATGGGAACATGTCGTACCTTGTTACTGAGGCCCTGCTCTATGTGTCTTTAAATTCTTAGTGGGGTTTTTCCTAAATTTGGTCAGTCATTGGACTTACTGCATACCCTATAACTATATAGCAGACTCTCTCCTTTCTAATAGGATTTTGTCATTACTGTGGCCCTGCTCTATGTGTCTTTAAATTCTTAGTGGGGTTTTTCCTAAAATTGGTCAGCCATTGGACTTACTGCATACCCTTTAACTGTATAGCAGACCCTCTCCTTTCTAATGGAGACATGTCATACTTGTTACTGTGGCCCTGCTCTATGTGTCTTTAAATTCTTAGTGGGGTTTTTCCTAAAATTGGTCAGCCGTTGGACTCACAGCATACCCTATAACTGTATAGCAGACCCTCTCCTTTCTAATGGGAACATGTCGTACTTGTTACTGTGGCCCTGCTCTATGAGTCTTTAAATTCTTAGTGTCTTAGTGGTGTTTTTCCTAAATAACTGTATAACAGACTCTCTGCTAAAGGGAATTTGTCATTACTGTGGCCCTGCTCTATGAGTCTTTAAATTGTTAGTGGGGTTTTTCCCAAATTTTGGCAGCCCTTGCAGTCACAGCATGGGCATTACCACTATAGGAGACCCGCTTCTTTATAATGGGAACATTTTTTTTTTACTGAGACCCTCCTCTATGTCTCTTCAAAAGTTATTGGGTTGTGTCCAAATTTTTGGCAGCCCTTGCAGTCACTGCATATGCAATAACAGTATAGGAGACCCACTTGTTAATAATGGGAACAACAAAGCATAGCCGGCTGATGGCTCTCTAACAATAGCGAGGGCCGACTGCTGGCCTTTCAGGAATATTAAGGGTCGTCTGATGGCCCTATAAAAATAGGCTTTATGTATTTCAGAGTCCCTCCATCATAAATGAAACAGGATGTGTCTGATGATGTGTCACATACCACATTGCCAGATAAGGTTGTAAAATGTTAAAATTACATTTCCCGGTGAATGCATTTGTCTTAAAAAATAACGTAAAAAACCCCAAAACAATAGGATCTTTCTTTAGTATAAAAAACAGCGTCGATAATTTAACCTCAATGTAATCACATTGTTCAGCTCCTGCACCTCCTCCATTTCCAAAATGACCACATCAGTCACAAGCTGACAGCACTGCAGCACTGCCTTGGCCAAGCGGCAACAGGCTGTGCTGAAGATAACATGCTAAATGCTTAGGTGACAAACCGTCCAGCACTGCAGAGTTGTTGAAAGCTGTAACACAGCAGCCTGATCTGTGGCTCTCACTGCTGAACATACAGCCAGGCATGGTCATGTGTGACGATGGGCGGAACCTGGTGATAGAGAAATGACAGCCGGAGTAGATACGGTTTCCCTCTATGCCAGTCCTTTCACCAAGCTAAAGAATGTGGCTGTGGTGAAATACATCTCCCATTGAGAAGCTGTTTCAGATTGAAAAACATTGTGCAAACCAGAGGATTTGATTCTGAAGGCTCACCTTTCTCCCCCGCTCAAGAGCCCAATAGCAGCTGCAAAGTTAGAGCTATCATGAACTCTCCTGAGGTAGAAGCCAGGGCACACCAGAGGAACCGTCCAACCCTGATGAGAAGCAGTCCTGGCTAATAAAAGTGTGTGGGAAGGTTCCCGGACACTCTATGGCTGCTTTTTTACTGAGGAGGAAACACATGCAAACAAGGGGAGAACATGCAATGTCCTTGCAGATGTTGTCCTTGCTGGGATTTGAACCCAGGATCCCAGCGCTGCAAGGCTTCAGTGCTAACCACTGATCCAATGTGCTGCCTTTCACCCTCTAATATCTAATAGGCTGGATAAACTTGCACCTACTGCTACTCTATCTTCAGCTCCTTTGTGAGAAACTAATGTATTTGGGCAGCCACTCAGTCTATCAAATAAAATTCCTGAGAAGGAAATTGGGGATGGCTTCGCTACTGGTACTGGGGGCAGTGCTAATACCATGGTGTCGTACCATAGTTTACTGGAAATAATCCAGGCTGGTAGGAGGCAAGCAAATTCCCACAGAAAAGTACCAGCAGTAATTTTCAGGGACCCGCGCTTGTAGAAAGCGGAGACAACACCGGGAGAAATACTGACGGCTGGAAACCGAGTATGGACACGAGGCATGAGGCATGAGGTTGTGAAAATCTTCTGCCTCCACGAGCCTAAAAGGCCACATTTCAAGTGCAAGCAGCTGCCCAGAAATCTGGCAGTTTAGTATTGCGGCCTGTGTTTGATTGGCTGCATGCTTGTGCTTGCATTCCAAGTAACAGAAAACTAAGCAGATGGTGGTCTCTATCATCAGCATGGACTCACCTCGGCCCTATGAACTCTCCTGAAGGAGAAGCCAGGGCCCATCGGAGGAGTCTCCGGTTTTCTGGTGGGTCCGTCCATTCCTGGCGAGAAGCAGCCCTGGCTAAGAAAAGTGTGGGGGAAGGTTCCTGGACACTCTATGGCTTATGCTTATGCATGTTATTTCTCAAACCGCATTGCAGATCAGGCCATTGCCCAACTCTGTAGTCATGAAATTAAATGCGCAAAGAAAGATGTGTGTGTGTCAAAGAACCAACGACAAGTGCAAGTCGATGTTGGATGGGCTGCCATTGCTTCTGCAACAAGCTGCATTAGAGAACTCCCTGGGAGAAATGACACGCAGAGTAGATACGGTTTCGCTCTATGCAAGTCCTTTCACCGAGCTAAATACAACTCAAAGCAAAAAAAAGCTGTGGACTGGCTCCGTACCGTCCCTGGCCACATTCACTTGTCCACATGTTTGTGGTTAGGTGGTTCTTCCCAGTAAGTGCACTGGTGAGGGCACGGGTAATGTTGTGGTACCCATGCTTGTGGAAGACGGAGACGATACCTGGAAAAATAGTGGCGGCTTGGGACCGAGTATGGACACCCGGCCGCCACCGCCATAAGACTGTGGACAGCTTCCGCCTCCACGAGCATAAAAGGCTACATTTAAAGTACAAGCAGCTGTCAAAAATTTGGCAGTATAGTATTGCAGCCTGTGGGTGGGTGGCTGGCTGGCTGCATACTTGCGCTTACATTCCAAGGAAAGGGGTAGGGACAACTGAACGCTGCAGTGGGACAAGGACGTGGACGTGATTGTTTCAAGTCTGCAATGACAGGTGCATGGCGGGAGGCATCTTCGCAAGGATCACTTATGATGGGCAGACTTTTAGGCAGTGACCTGGGAGTCAGAAATGCTTCCAGAGGTCTTCCCCATGCTGTTCCCATGTCTTTTCAGCACTGTATGCATGTGTCTGATGGTGTGTCACACACCACATGGCCAGATAAGGTTGTAAAATGTTAAAATGACATTTCCCAGTGAATGCATTTGTCTTTGTTGAAATCAATGCAAAAGTGCAAAAACACATCAAAAACGCTTCGTGTGAACTTAGCCCAAGGTGTGGAGGACTATTTTTGGTTTTCGTTATTTATTTTGCCTTATAAACAAGTCATTACCCTGGAAAGGATGTTCCTTAACATATTTCCCAGGAAAATCCAGTTTGGTTTAGTTTTTATATGTTTTATTGTGAGTCCGTAAAAGTGGAGTAATACTCGGACAACGTTGTTGACAGCAGTGACCTGGGAGTCAGAAATGCTTCCAGGGATCTTTCCCATGCTGTTCCCATGTTATTTAAGCACTGTTTCCGTCAATTTGGTCAATTTAAGGCCCTCTGCAGACCGCCGTGGGGAGCCGCCTGAAAAATACTCGAGTTTCCCATTGAATTACATTGGGCTCGTTGCTTGGGTCGAGCACCTAAATATTCCAATTTGCTCAACCCAAGCAACGAGTACTCGAGCATTTTAGTGCTCGCTCATCATTAGTGAAGAGTACAAATAAAATGGTGTCTACAGTGAGACATGGTGGTATCAGTGTTCTTATTGGGGCTGCATGAGTTCTGCTGATGTGGGGCAGCTATATTTTATTGATGATGTCATGAATTCACAAATGTACTGCTATTAGTGTTGATCGAGCACTAAAATGCTCGGGTGCTCGAAGCTCGGGCCGAGCTCGCCGTGATACTCGGGTGCTCGACCCGAGCAACGAGCCCAATGTTAGTCTATGGGAAACCCGAGCATTTTTGCGGTGGCACCCCCAGCAGTCTTTTAAAAGCCTAACAAGTGCCCAAAACGATAGTGACAGTGCTCAAATGACATGGGGACAGCATGGGGATCGCCCCAGGAAGCATTTCTGACCCCCAGGTCACTGCTGTCAACAACGTGGTCAGAGGTATTAAGCCACTTTTACGGGCTCACAATAAAACGTTCAAAAACGAAACTGAAACTTTTTTCCTGTGAAATATGTTAAGGAATTTCTTTTCCAGGGTAAAGACTTGTGTATAAGGTAAAATAAATAACCAAAAACAAAAATACTCCTCCACACCTTGGGCTATGTTCACAAGTAGCATTTTTTACGCATTTTTGCACTTTTGTATTTCTTTCAACTGTGACAAATGCATTCACCGGGAAATGTCATTTTAACATTTTACAACCTTATCTGGCCATGTGCTGTGTGACACATGCATAAAGTGCTGAAAAGACATGGGAACAGCATGAGGAAGACCCCTGGAAGCATCTCTGACACCCCGGTCACTGTCTAAAAGTGTGCCCATCATAAGTGATCCTTGCCGCATCAGAAGATGCAGACTTGCAACTATCCCCGTGCAAGTTCTAGTCCCAGGGCAGTGTTCAATTGTACCTCCCCCATTCCTTGCAATACAAGAACAAGTATGCAGCCTGCCACCCACCCAGCCCCAGGCTGCAATACTACACTGCTTGCTTGCTTGCACTTGAAATTGGGTCTTTTAGGCATGTGGAGGCGGAATCTGGCAGCCTGGAATCCATACTCAGTCCCAAGCAGCCCGGCGGCCGGGTGTCCATGCTCGGTCCCCAGCCGCCCCGCGGCCGTGTGTCCGCACATGGTTCCCAGCCGCCTGGGGGCAGCCGGGTGTCCTTAAACGGTTCCCAGTCGCCCCTATTTCTCCTAGGAACATCCCCCCATGCACTTTTCTTAGCCCGGCCTGCTTTAGGGTAGCATTGGACGAGCCACCAGAGAACCAGACTCCTCCGGTGGGCCCTGGCTTCTCCATCAGGGGATTTGAGAGTGCCAAGGTGAGGAGCATGATGATGATGACAGAAATTATCTTTAAATGCAAGTGTAAGTGTGCAGCCTGCCACCCACCCACCCCCAGACTGCAATGCCATACTGCTAGATTGCACTTGAAATGGGGTCTTTTAGTTTGGAGGAGGCCGAAGCTGGCCACTACCTCATGGCTGCTTCGGCAGCGAGGTATCCATACTCAGTCCCCAGTCGCCCCTATTTGTCCTGGTGTGCCTTATACATAAGATTAAGCGCGTATACCAAAACATTACCTGTGCCCTCCCCAGTGCATTTAGTGGGAAGGAGAACCTATTCCACTGTAGTGTGTGCATGCCAAACCCCTGTTCATGGTACATGCGAAGATGCCTCCCACCCTGCACCTGTCATTGCAGACTTGCAACTATCCCCGTTCAAGTCCTTGTCCCAGAGCAGTGTTCAATTGTACCTCTCCCATTCCTTGCAATGCAAGCGCAAGTATGCAGCCTGCCACCCACCCACCCACCCCCAGGCTGCAATACCATACTGCTTGCTTGCTTGCACTTTAAATTGGGCCTTTTAGGCATGTGGAGGCGGAATCTGGCCACCACGACATGGCTGCGTCAGCGGCCTGGTATCCATACTCAGTCCCCAGCCGCCCGGTGACCGGATGTCCCTGCTTGCTCCCCAGACTCCAGGGGGCGGCCGGGTGTCCATACTCAGTCCCCAGCCACCCCTATTTGTCCCGGTAACCTTTCCCACACTTTTCTTAGCCTGGCCTGCTTCAGGGCAGCATTGGGCAAGCCCACCAGACAACCAGACTCCTTCGGTGGGTCGTGGCTTCTCCATCAGGGGAGTTGAGAGTGCCAAGGTGAGGAGCATGATGAGGATGATAGAAGTTAGCATTTGCTTTGTTTTGTTGGAATGCAAGCGCATGTATGTAGTAACGGCTAGGCCTGAGGTGGTCCGAGTTTCGGCGCATATCCTACCGCCTCCAAGGATTGCTGGATGTTTTCCTACTACTATCCAAGTTCTATGACTCCCGTTAAAACAAAGCTTCAGGTGATAAATGATGGATGAGGTAGTGGCAAAGGAGAAAGAGCAGGAGGAACCGGGACCATTCACATCAATATCAGGCCAGTCAACCAGATATGTCTTGTAGGATATGTTTCTGTAACAAAAGGAGCGGTTCGGCTACACAGTTATAGGGCATACAGTGAGTGCAATGCCTACCAAAAATTTCGAGGCATTCCAATTCCCCTTGGAAATGACATGGATTTCAGAGGGACTTAACTAAATCTTTTTTTCCATTTATAGCAACTGGGTCTCCTGTGCACTGTTGGCCTAAGAAGTGAATGGAAGGCTTTCCAAAAATTATGAAGAACTGAAATGCCCCTTACAAGAGCCATGCAGTACAGCATATTACAAACATAAGTCCCATTATTGGGGAGTGGGTCTCCCATAGGATTTGCTTATGCCTTCCAAGCAAAAGCTTCCAAAAATTAGGACGGAGCAACTTGCAATGCCCTTTACAAGAGCCATGCAGTACAGCATATTACAAACATAAGTCCCATTATTGGGGAGTGGGCCTTCCATAGGATTTGCTTATGACTTCCAAGCAAAAGCTTCCAAAAATTAGGACGGAGCAACTTGCAATGCCCCTTACAAGAGCCATGCAGTACAGCATATTACAAACATAAGTCCCATTATTGGGGAGTGGGTCTCCCATAGTATTTGCTTATGCCTTCCAAGCAAAAGCTTCCAAAAATTAGGATGGAGCAACTTGCAATGCCCCTTACAAGAACCATGCAGTACAGCTTATTACAAACATAGTCCCATTATTGGGGAGTGGGCCTCCCATAGGATTTGCTTATGACTTCCAAGCAAAAGCTTCCAAAAATTAGGACGGAGCAACTTGCAATGCCCCTTAGAAGAGCCATGCAGTACAGCATATTACAAACATAAGTCCCATTATTGGGGAGTGGGTCTCCCACAGTCTTTGCTTATGCCTTCCAAGCAAAAACTGACAAAAATAAGGACGGAGGAACTTGCAATGCTGGCACCCTGTGGTATAGTGGTGGTGGAGGCTGAGGATATGGAGAAGAACATAAAACAGCCGAAATGAGGAAGCGTATACCCATGTGTGGGTGTGAAGCGGTGCATTTGAATACACCTCCCGAAATAACACAGTGGATTTGACTTTATGTTACTCTGCTGTCATTTGGTGGTGATGAGAAGTATGGCCCAATCCAGCCCTTGTTCATTTTGATAAGGGTCAGCTTGTCAGCATTGTCAGTTGACAGGCGAGTGCGCTTATCAGTTATAATTCCCCCAGGGGCACTAAAAACACGCTCCGATAACACGCTAGTGGCAGGGCAGGCCAGGACCTTCAAGGCATACAGAGCGAGTTCATTCCAAGTGTCCAGCTTGGATACCCAATAATTAAAAGGCACAGAGGAATCACGGAGGATGCTGGTATGGTCGGCAAGGTACTCCCTCAGCATCTTTTGAAACTTTCCACTCCTTGTGAGAGTACCCCGCGCCTCAGGGCCTGTAAGCTGGGCGGGTGTCAGAAATCTGTCCCAGAATGTTGACAGTGTTCCCCTGCCTCTGCTGGATTGGAGTTGCATCTCTCTCGCCTGTATGCCTTGGTTGGGCTAGCGTGTTCAGATGGGAATTTTTTTTAAGAGTTCTACAGAAAGGGCCTTCTGGTACTGCCCCATTTTTGTAGACCTCTCCACCTCAGGAATAAGAGAGTGAAAGTTCTCCTTGTAGCGGGGATCTAAAAGTGTCACCAACCAGTAATGACTGTCACCCAACATTTTGACAATGCGAGGGTCACGGTTAAGGCAGCGTAACATAAAGTCAGCCATGCGTACCAGACTGGTAACGGGCAAGATTTCCGTGTCCTCACCAAGATGACAACTGACCATGCTCTCCTCCTCCTCCTCCTCCCCCCTGTCCTCAGGCCACCCACGCTGAACCGATGGTATGAAACTTGTACAGGTACTACCGTCTACAGCGCATGATAGCAGCTCCTGTTCTTCCTCCTCCTCCTCCTCCTCTCCCCCATTGTCCCCCAATGCACGTTGGGATGAGATGAGGCTGGGCTGTGTGTAATCGCCCACTACAGCTTCTTGATCCATCTCATCATACTCTGGCTGCAATGCCTCCTCTTTAATTCTCTGCAGAGAGCGTTGCAAAAGACAGACAAGTGGGATGCTGACACTAATGATGGCGTCATCTCCACTCACCATCTTGGTGGCCTCCTCAAAGTTTGTCAGGATGGTACATATGTCAGACATCCAGGTCCACTCCTGAGGTCTTATGTGTGGAGTCTGACCTGAATATCGACGGCCTTGTTGCAGCTGGTACTCCACAACTGCTCTCTTCTGCTCACAAATCCTTTGCAACATGTGGAGGGTAGAGTTCCAACGTGTGGGGACATCACACACCAGTCGGTGTGCCGGAAGCTACAAACGCTGCTGCAACACAGCAAGGGCGGCGGAAGCTGGAGCCGACTTGCGAAAATGAGCTGACAGGCGACGTACTTTCACTTTTTTACTGCCCCAACTTGACACCTTTCCTCCAACCTAAACAATTGGCTATATAAAAATGAACTTTTTGATACATTTAGGTGCATTAATACTACTTCAAAGGAATACACTCACTTTTTGGACACCCATAATTCTGCATCTCGCATTGACCTAATTTTAAAAGACATTCCCAGTTTTAAAAAAATAACTATAAAAAATAAAACCGTCTCTGACCATGCTCCGGTATTGGCCGAAGTTATCCTGGGCCTTCCAGTTAAAAACTGCTTCCTATGGAAGTGTAACTCAACCCTAATTAACAACCCCAAGAATAAAAAAGTAATTGAATCTGCTTTAAATCACTATTTTGAAGAAAATAATTCCCAAACAATAGATCCATTTATTAAATCCATTTATGGAATGCTCACAAAGCAATAATTAGAGGCATTTTGATACAAATTTCAACAAGACAAAAAAGAATCAATAGAGATAAAATTTCCAGAATACGAACCCAAATAAAAGAAAAAGAATCTATACAATGAAATCTCCCTTTCCCTTCCACCTCAATCCATACAGAAATTCTCAAACTGCGACAGGACTTAAAAACAGTAATTTTTTTAACCTATGATAATGTAATCAATGCTTCCAAATATAAAATGTATGCATCCCTAAGTAAACCAACAAAATATATGACAAATAGAATAAAACATCATAGACTTCATAATAGAATTGATAAGATAATCTCTCACGAAGGAACTCCCCAAACATACCCCAAGGATATTGCTGATTCATTTGCAAATTTTACCATAACCTTTATAACATTAGTTTACAATCCCCTTCTCCTAAGCCAGACAAAAATTCGATAGATTCATTTTTATCATTTTTAATTCTACCCAAACTAAGCCCATCAGATTTAGAATCACTAACTATCCCATTTACAAGTTAAGAAATAGAAGATGTCACCCATCACCTAAAATCCTTTAAATCTCCAGGCCCGGATGGCTTCACTAACGATTATTATAAAACTTTTAATGAAATATTATCCCCACACCTATCCCAAACTTATACTTTAGCATCAACCAAAGGTACCTTCCCTTAGGAAATGTTAGAAGCCACAATTATCCTCATTCCAAAACCAAAAGGAGATTTAAATAAAGTAAACAACTATAGGCCCATTTCCCTAATCAACACTGATATTAAGATTAGTGTTGAGCCACCCCCGTAGTGTTCGAGTTCGGTTCGGTTCATCGAACACCCGTGTGTTCGCCGAAATGTTTGTCGAACTGTTCGTCGAATACCATTAAAACCAATGGCAGGCAAACAAAAACACATAGAAACACATAGAAAACACCTTCAAAGGTGTCCAAAAGCTGACAAACTGCTCAGAAGACATAACTAACACATGGAAAAGTGACAAGTACATATAGTCATGCGAAAAGAAAAGAGGTGGATGAGTAAAAGGAGGGGGAGACACAGATATAGGCATGTCATGCCCTTCTAAAACCCAAAAAGTGAGAAGCCAACACGGCCAGTCCGTTCCTGCCCATGCGACCTCCATGTCGCCGGGTTTGTGCCACAGCCGCGGTGGACCCTGATGGCCAGCCCCCCTCTCCCAATACTGGTGCCTGTCCGCTGGTGGGTCGAGCGACCCCCTGTGGTGGAGGCAGGTCTAAGCTTTTTAATTTAAATTGTCTCTCTAATTTGAATGAATTCACTTTAAATCCTTTTACAAGGATCTATTGGAGGGCAAGTCTCATGCCAACAGCCGCGTAATTCCAGCTCCAGTAGCGTCCACTAAAGCTGCTGCAGTTAAAAAGCTTTTATAAGGATCGAGCTCGGCGGTCCACTGCAAGGCGTCCTACCGCCAGTCCCAGCCCCTATGCCTTGGGGTGCCTCCTGATGCTCTTCAATGAGCATCCCGGGGTCCCGAAGCATTTCCTTTGAAAAAATTAAGTGTCCAAACTACAGGTGGTGTAGCTTGCTTAACAGCTGGGATAATCCGCTGACTAGCAGACACTGCTACTAGGCACAAAGTATTTCCTGGGCTAGATGCAGTTAAAAATTTGTAATTAGATGCTTTCGTTGGATGCTGAGAAAGCATTCCATAGAGACTCCTGGCACGCCATATATTATTCTCTTAAAAAGCTTGAGGTAGGGGTCTAGGGGACCCTTTTATAGCCAAAATCACGGCCCTGTATCGCAATACGTCACCTAGGCTGAAGATAAATGGAACTGTAGCACCCTGAGGGCTCGGTTGCTACAGAGGTATTGCACCTCACCTAGAGGTGTGATATCTCACTCTCAGGTAAGGATAGAGTGTGGATCAGGACCCCAACACCTGCATGCATTACACCACATTGCCGGGGGCAGGGCGACCAATATGTCCCTGAGATGGGCACGACAGTCCCTGTCCCTGGCTGGAGTGGGGGGAGGGAACACTGAGGAATGGGAACCCTGTAGTGCAGGAGCAGGGAGGAAGCAGTTCCTGGGTGCATTGAGAAGGGAGTATAAAAGGTGAGCACCATCTTAGTTCAGTGCAGAGAAGTCTGAGCAGAAGTGACAGGGAGCAGGGGCTCTGCATGAGCTCTGCTCTGGAGGCTGGCCTAGTAACAGAGGCCCTGGCCTGGAAGAGGGAGAAGGAAGGAAGAGGAGCAGAGAAGGCTCCAGGAATGAGGAAAGAAGGGATCCCAGGGGTGCGGACGGGCGAGTCGCCACCGCATGCCAGAATCCAAATGCGTGGAGGGGTCAGGCCAAAGGGGGAGACCGGTCCCCGAAACTAGTGGAGGTGGGAAATGACCCTCAGCTACAAACCAGAGGATGTGACATTTTATGTGGCGCAGCCCCTCGCTACACCCGCTAGGAAGGCACCACATAGGGTCAGGGAAACTGGTGCCAAGTTTACCAAGAGGAGGCCCGAGGCAGCTGGACAGAAGGGTTGGTAAGAAAGGCCAGACAAAGGACACACAAAGGGGGTCCTGTGAAGTGCTCCAAAGTTATCTGGGAGTTGTCTGAGCCGCTCACCTGGTGAGCACAGTACGACGTGGGCAGCCGTTACCTGCAGAAGTGGTCTGGATAATAAGAACTGTGAGTAAAGGCCCTGGACTGCATCACTGACTCCGTGTCGTTACTGCTGCTGCCCTGCACCATCACCCCCATCCTCCGCATACACTACCCTGAGACTATACTCCTCCCGTGGGGAGTTATGCTACGCTCTGCTGCACCCACAACACCAGCCTCAGCTGTCTGCCCTGCAGAGGCGGTTCACTCTGACCGCAATCCACGGGTGGCGTAGTCAGACATTTAAACATCAAAAGCACATAAATAGTTGCGCCACTTGTTTGACCGCCCTGAGCCACGGAACGGGGTTGCCGCCACGGAGACTACAACCACCAGCATCCACCAGAAAGGGTCCGGCTCCGGGTGTCCCAAGGCCCAGGGGGCGCGTCAGAACATTTTCATCACCTTTCATAATCACTAATGGGACAAGGCATGGATGTCCTCTGTCCCCTCTCTTATACATCCTAGTGACGGAGCACCTGCTCTCATCAATTCGCCATAACCCCAATATTAGGAGGATTGAGGTGGGAGGCACCGAGTACAAGTGCTCTCTATTTGCTGATGATGTCCTAGTATATATCACTCAATCGCATATATCCATCCCTGCTGTTATGGCTGAAATAGATCACTTTGCTACATGGTCAAATTTTAAAATCAATGCAGCGAAGTCTGAGGCCCTCGATGTCTCCCTCCCCAAATCCATACAGGATTCCATCCAGTCCAACTTTCTCTTTGCCTGGCCCTCACAGGGTATCAAATACTTAGGAATTCCTATTCATAGAGACCTCCCCGTCTATGTTATCTTAATTTTGGGCTCTTTATTGAACAACTCCATACAGACCATGGTTGGCAAGTTAGAACTGTAAGATTCACTACGTGAACCACTGGTGTTTTGTGGAAAAGCACATGTACACTGTGATCCAAATTATTATGCAAAAAGTGTTTAGGAGTGATAAGGTAAGAATTTTTTTGTTTGTCAGTTAAACTCATTGATGGTGATGTGTGTCAGGGCTCTTTATATCACTGTAAGCAATTGCAGACACCTGTGCTAATTAGTTTGGCAGGTGTGTCCAATGAAAGGCAAGACTACTTAAGAAGGCTGTCCCACATTATTAAGCAGCCTACATTTTCTGCCAAAAAGGGAAAGAAAAAGGATGTGTCGGCTGCTGAGAAGCAACAAATTGTGGAGTGTTTAGGTCAAGGCATGACTACAATCAACATTGTGCGATAATCAGGATGAAGTGTCTTGGCAATCAAGAATTATGTAGCTGATTCACAGTACACACTTGTGCGTGCTGATAAGGGAAAATTGAGGACTCTTTCCTACAGACAATTACGTCAGGTTAAAAGAGCAGCGGCAAAAAAGCCTTGTCATAGCAGCAGACAAGTTTTTGAAGCTGCTGGTGCCTCCAACGTCCCCCGAACAACAAGATGCAGGGTCCTTCAGAGGTTTGCAGCTGTGCGTAAGCCATCCTGTCGACCTCCTCTATCCACTGCACACAAGCAGAAACGGCTCCAGTGGGTCAAACAATACATGAAGACTGACTTCAAAACTGTTTTGTTCACGGATGAGTGCCGTGCAACGCTCGATGGTCCAGATGGATGGAGTGGAGGATGGCTGGTTGATGGACACCCCACGCAAACATGGCTACAGCACCAACAAGGAGGAGGTGGAGTAATGTTTTGGACTGGAATCATGGGGAGAGAGATTGTCGGCCCCTTTAGGATCCCTCAAGGGGTAAAGATGAACTCCATAATGTATGTGGAGTTTTTCAAACAGCACTTCCTGCCATGGTTCAAGAAGAAGAACCGTGTAATCCACAGCAAGATCATTTTCATGCATGATAATGCACCGTCTCATGCTGCACGTAACACATCTGCATTTCTGGCTGATATGGGCATAAAAGGGGACAAACTTATGGTGTGACCCTCATGCTCCCCTGACCTCTACCCCATTCAGAACCTCTGGAGTATCATCAAAAGGAGTGCCTATGATGGCTGGAGGCAGTTCACATCTAAGCAACAGCTCTGGGAGGGTATTCTGTTCTCATGCAAAACAATTGAAGCAGAAACCTTCCAAAACCTGACAAATTCAATGGACGAGAGAGTTCAGAAGCTCCTTTCGAACAAGGGGTCCTATGTGCAAATGTAACATCACCTAGAATAAAGTTTTGATTTGAAAACTGTTTGATTTCAGTTTCTAATAACCTGCTAATGCTTATAATTTCAAAAATGACCATTTTTTTGGTCTTTATTAAAATGAAAAGGTTGATCGAAGAGTGTGGGGGATCTAAGAGTGTGGCAACCCAGTAGTCAGGATTACTTCGAATTCTGAGAATCTGAGGGGCATGTTGCAGGTAGTGCAGCAAGAAGGCACTCATGTGTCTTGCGCATCTAGGAGCCCCAAAATTATTTTCCGGGCTAGATGCAGCTAAAAAATATTATTAAGTTTAAATCTGGTGGAGCTTAGTATAGATGGCCTAATAGGATCAGTGCTGCACACTGCTACAAAGCCCAAATTATTTTCCAGCCAAGATACAGATAAACATGATTAGTAATTTGATAGCTTAAAACGGTTGGTGAGGTGATTTTAACAAATCATCAAGCTTTTACTCTCCCCAGGATGACACTGGGGTAGAAAAGTCGTTTCGGATCCATGATTTGTTTATCTCTATGAACATGAGTCTGTCTACATTATCAGTGGAGAGCCGCGTGCGCTTATCTGTCAGCACACCACCAGCAGCGCTGAACACACGTTCAGACAGAACACTGGCTGCAGGGCATGACAAGATCTCCAAGGCGAAAGTGGCGAGCTCTGGCCATTTATCCAGATTGGAAGCCCAAAAAGAGCAAGGGTCCAGTGACACAGTCATAGCTTCAATGTTTACTTGGAGATACTCCTGTACCATCGTCTCTAGGCTTTGACTATGTGTCAGACTTCTTGTCTCCTGTGGCCTTGCAAAGGATGGGCTAAAAAAGTAGTGAAATTATTCCGCAAAATTGATGTTACCAGCAGATACTGTGTTTCTGTTACGGTTTGAGTGCTGAACACTCGACGGTCCCACCTTTGGCAAGTTGGAACTGTGAGATTCACTATGTGCACCATTGGTGTATTGTGGAAAAGCACATGTAAGATTCTGCAACAGTCTCTGCTGATACTCCTGCATGCGTGCATCCCTTTCTATGGCAGGAATAATTTCTGCAAATTTACTTTTGTATCGGGGATCTAACAGTGTGGCAACCCAGTAGTCAGGATTATTTCTAATTCTCACAATTCGAGGGTCATGTTGCAGGTAGTGCAGCAAGAAGGCACTCATATGTCTTGCGCATCCAGGAGCACAAAGTCCCTGTTGTGTTGGTGGCGAGGTAACAATCATGCTTCCTTCCTCTGTCCTCTCCCCCCAACCTCGCACAACAGAAATGTGATCAAGGTCTCCCTCATCTGATGAGTCTTCCATCAGTTCGTCCTCCACTGCTTCCTGGGCTCCTGCACCTTCCTCACTAGTTTGGCTGCTACCATGTGCCCTGGTAAAACCATCTCCCCCACCCTCACATGTCTACCGCCTTGGTGCTGCCGACTGTCTGGACCTTGCAGATGTTAGCCCTTCCGCATACAACTCCTCCTCCTCTACTTTCTCCACCTCCTCTTGTGCCACCACCTGACTTCGAATTCTGTTTAACGTGCTCCAGCATGTAAATCACCGGAATAGTCATGCTGATAATGGCATCGTCAGCACTAAACATCTTCGTCGCCATTTCAAAACTGTGCAGAAGGGTGCATAGGTCCCTGATCTGAGACCACTTCTCCAGCGTGATTTGCCCCACCTCTGGATCTCGTTGGCCCAGGCTATACGTCAGAACGTATTGCACCAGGGCTTGTCGGTGCTGCCACAGTCGCTGCAACATGTGCAGAGTTGAATTCTACCGGGCAGGCATATCGTATTTTAGCCGGTGAAGTGGCAGGCCCAACGACTTCTGTAGAGATGTAAGTCGCTGAGCTGCGGGATGCGAACGGCGGATGTGAGCACACAGCGACTGTGCTCTCTGCAGAAGGCCATCTAGTCCAGGATAGTGGGCTAAAAATTGCTGGACAACCAGGTTCAACACGTGAGCCATACAAGGCACGCGTGTGACATTGCCCCGGCGAAGGGCCGCACCCAGGTTTGCAGCATTGTCACACACGGCTTTCCCTGGTTTCAGGTCCAGTGGAGACAACCATTCGAGAAATTGGTTCTCCAGAGCTGACCACAACTCCTCAGCTGTGTGACTCACATTTCCCAGACATTTCAAAGTAAAAACTGCTTGAAGACGTTGAGCCCTGCTGCCAGCATAGTAAGGAGGTGTGCAGGATCCCTTCTGCGCAGTTAGAATGCTTGTGGCATGACCAGACAGGCTTTGGGTGCAGGTGGAGGACCGAGAGGAGGTTGAGGAGGCAGGAGCAGTGGAGGAACTTTGAGATAAAGAGGATTGATGCACAACTCGTGGGGACGGCAAGACTTGGACAGCAGCCCCTTGTCCTGCTGTCACCATAGTTACCCAGTGCCCAGTCAGCGACATGTAACGCCCCTGTCCATGCCTACTCGTCCAAGTGTCTGTGGTGAAATGCACCCTGTCACACACAGTCCAACAGCAGCAGGCCTTTTTCCACTCATTTTGGTGGTTAACTAATTCACAACTCTGGAGATGTTTGCACAAAAAAACAATGGATGAGGAATCGAGCAGAGCTGAGTGGATAAATTGTGGTATTAGGCCAAAAGTATTGGCTGGGTTAGATGCAGATAAAAATTAAACTGAATTTTCAACCTGGTGGAGGTTAGTATAGATTGACTAATAGACCAAGTCCCACACACTGCTAGAAGCCCAAATATTTTTTCAGAGCTAGATGCAGATAAAAATTATTTTTAATTTGCAACCTGGTGGAGGTAAGTATAGATGGACTAATAGACCAAGTCCCACACACTGCTAGAAGCCCAAATATTTTTTAAGAGCTAGATGCAGAAAAAAATTATATTGAATTTGCAACCTGATGGAGGTCAGTATAGATGGACTAATAGAACAAGTCCTACACCCTGCTAGAAGCCAAAATATTTTTTCAGAGCTAGATGCAAAAAAAAATTATATTGAATTTGCACCCTGATGGAGGTCAGTATAGATGGACTAATAGACCAAGTCCCACACACTGCTAGAAGCCCAAATATTTCTTCTGAGCTAGATGCAGATAAAAATTATTTTAAATTTGCAACCTGGTGGAGGTTAGTATAGATGGACTAATAGACCAAGTCCCTTACACTGCTAGAAGCTGAAATATTTTTTGTCAGTTGACAGGCGAGTGCGCTTATCAGTTATAATTCCCCCAGCGGCACTAAAAACACGCTCCGATAACACGCTAGTGGCAGGGCAGGCCAGGACCTTCAAGGCATACAGAGCGAGTTCATTCCAAGTGTCCAGCTTGGATACCCAATAATTAAAAGGCACAGAGGAATCACGGAGGATGCTGGTATGGTCGGCAAGGTACTCCCTCAGCATCTTTTGAAACTTTCCACTCCTTGTGAGAGCACCCCGCGCCTCAGGGCCTGTAAGCTGGGCGGGTGTCAGAAATCTGTCCCAGAATGTTGACAGTGTTCCCCTGCCTCTGCTGGATTGGAGTTGCATCTCTCTCGCCTGTACGCCTTGGTTGGGCTAGCGTGTTCAGATGGGAATTTTTTTAAGAGTTCTGCAGAAAGGGCCTTCTGGTACTGTCCCATTTTTGTAGACCTCTCCACCTCAGGAATAAGAGAGTGAAAGTTCTCCTTGTAGCGGGGATCTAAAAGTGTCACCAACCAGTAATGACTGTCACCCAACATTTTGACAATGCGAGGGTCACGGTTAAGGCAGCGTAACATAAAGTCAGCCATGCGTACCAGACTGGTAACGGGCAAGATTTCCGTGTCCTCACCAAGATGACAACTGACCATGCTCTCCTCCTCCTCCTCCTCCCCCCTGTCCTCAGGCCACCCATGCTGAACCGACGGTATGAAACTTGTACAGGTACTACCGTCTACAGCGCATGATAGCAGCTCCTGCTCTTCCTCCTCCTCCTCCTCTCCCCCATTGTCCCCCAATGCACGTTGGGATGAGATGAGGCTGGGCTGTGTGTAATCGCCCACTACAGCTTCTTGATCCATCTCATCATACCCTGGCTGCAATGCCTCCTCTTTAATTCTCTGCAGAGAGCGTTGCAAAAGACAGACAAGTGGGATGCTGACACTAATGATGGCGTCATCTCCACTCACCATCTTGGTGGCCTCCTCAAAGTTTGTCAGGATGGTACATATGTCAGATATCCAGGTCCACTCCTGATGTCTTATGTGTGGAGTCTGACCTGAATATCGACGGCCTTGTTGCATCTGGTACTCCACAACTGCTCTCTTCTGCTCACAAATCCTTTGCAACATGTGGAGGGTAGAGTTCCAACGTGTGGGGACATCACACACCAGTCGGTGTGCCGGAAGCTACAAACGCTGCTGCAACACAGCAAGGGCGGCGGAAGCTGGAGCCGACTTGCGAAAATGAGCTGACAGGCGACGTACTTTCACGAGCAGATCTGGCAACTCGGGGTATGATTTAAGAAACCGCAGAACCACGAGGTTAAGCACATGAGCCAGGCATGGTACGTGTATGATCTCACCTCGCCTCAGAGCCACCACCAGATTACAGCCATTGTCACACACAACCATGCCAGGATGTAGGTTCAGCGGTCTCAGCCACAGATCTGCCTGCTCTTTCACAGCTGTCCACAACTCACAAGCAGTGTGAGGTTTATCACCTAAGATTATGAGTTTCAGCACAGCCTGTTGCCGCTTGGCGGAGGCAGTACTTCAGTGCTTCCAGCTTGTAACTGATGGAGGCTGAACATGAGGAGGAGGAGGAGGATGATGCGCAGGAGCTATACACTGTGGGGGCAACTATGACTGACATAGGGCCCGCAATCCGCGGTGTGGGGAGGACATGTTCCGTCCCAAGGTCCGACTGGGTCCCGACTTCTACTATGTTTACCCAGTGTGCCGTCAGCGAGATGTACCGTCCCAGGCCACAAGCACTTGTCCACGTGTCCGTTGTCAGGTGGACTCTCCCAGTAACTGCGTTGTTGAGGGCACGGCAGAGGCTTTGGGACACGTGCTTGTGTAGTGCGGGGATGGCACACCGGTCAAAATAGTGTCGACTGGGGACCGAGTACCGAGGGATGGCCACCGCCATAAGATTGCAGAAGGATTCCGTCTCCACCAGCCTAAAAGGCAGCATTTCCAACGCAAGCAGTCGTGAAATGTGCGAATTTAGGACTGTGGCCTGTGGGGCGTTAGCTGCGAATTTCCGCTTTCGTTCAAAGGTCTGGGATATGGACAATTGAACGCTGCGGTGGGACGTGGACGTGGACATAGATGCTGTTTCTTGAGAAACTGCCATAACAAGTGAAGACTGAGAGGAGGGGGCATGTTTCCATGCTGTATGGACAGGGGATTGCCTTGCACACACAACAGGGGGTTCTATTGCATGCACAACAGTGAAAGAAGCAATGGTGACACCCGCTAACACTGGTCGTGGACCCTGGGTTTCGCCCCACAAAGTCGGGTGCTTTGCTGCCATGTGCCTGATCATGATGGTGGTGGTCAGGCTGGTAGTTTTGTCACCCCTGCTGATCCTGGCATGGCAGGTGGAACATATGACCTTTTTGGGGTTATCAGCAGTCTTTAAAAAAATTCCAGACTCTGGAAGACCTACCGCTTGTACTGGCAACGTCCCTCGTGTTGGTGTTACGGGGAACAGTTGCCCGCCTTCTGTCTGTGGCCACCACACTGCTTCTTCCTGCCTGTTGGGGTACTCTGCCTCCCTCCCCCTGTGTGTTGCTGGCCTCACTCTGCATGTCCTCCTGCCACGTTAGGTCAGTTACTAGATCATCCACCACCTCCTCCTTTTCCACTTGCGCACCACGATGCTCCTCCTCACTTCCAGGCAATTGTGTCTCATCATCGTCCACCTCTTGTGACAAATTGCCAGCGTCGACTTCCTGTGGCCGTGGCTGTTCAAATATTTGGGCATCGCTACATGGGATCTCCTCTTCCACCACTTCAAGCGTATCAGGCGAGGGGCACAAATATGGAAACGGACCTGTGAACAGCTCTTCAGAGTGTCCAAGTGTGGGATCAATTGCTGTCTGACGACACTCGGCATGGTGGGAGGAAGGAGCATCAGGGTGAGGAGGAGTATGCGGTCGAGACTCACGGCTACTAAGAGTTGACCATATGGAAGACAGACCGGAGGTGGTGGTGCCCAGGTAACTGGAAGTATTATCTGCTATCCAATTAATAACCTGTTCACACTGATCAGTTCTCAATACTGGTGTTGTTCTGTGCTTCCCTAGTAATTTGGTCAAGAAGTGGGAGCGAGAAGATGTGGCTATTGGTTGTGGCACATTTTCACCTTGGCCACAGCCCCGTCCTCTGCATGAACCATCACCAGAACGTCCACTTCCACGTCCCTTGCCACGCGCCTTGCCCATTGTAAAGGAAGTAAAATAGCTTACACTTGCACTATCAATGGAAAAGGGTAATAAAAAGTAGATTAGAACTGTGAAAGAGGAAAACCACAGTTCTATTTCGCTGGCCTACACCCGACTCTTTTAAACAATCTGAACAATCAGGGAGAAACTATTACTGTTTTTCTTTACGGAAAAAATACCAAAACCTGAATAATAGAGATTTTTTACCGTGGGATGGCAAAACCACAGTTATTGTTTAATGGGGTATACCAGACTTTTTTAAATATATAGATTTGCGGCTGAACAGTGAGCGACACACTCAAACTGTGTTTTTTAGATACCAAAGGCCCAAAACTGGATTGTACAGAGATTTGACTCGTGGAACTACAAAACCACACTGGGATTTGTCGGGCCTACACCAGACTATTTTCAACAGATATATTTTTGTGTCACAACAGTCTGGAGACACTACTTTTTTTCTTTACGGAAAATATACCAAAACCTGAATAATAGAGATTTTTTACCGTGTTATGGCATAACCACAGTTATTGTTTACTGGGGTATACATGACTTTTTTAAATATATAGATTTGCGGCTGAACAGTGAGCGACACACTCAAACTATTTTTTTTCAGATACTAAAGGCCCAAAACTGGATAGTACAGAGATTTGACCCGTGGAACTGCAAAACCACACAGGGATTTGTCGGGCCTACACCAGACTTTTTTCAACAGATATATTTTTGTGTCACAACAGTCAGGAGACACTACTGTTTTTCTTTACGGAAAATATACTAAAACCTGAATAATAGAGATTTTTTACCGTGGGAAGGCAAAACCACAGTTATTGTTTACTGGGGTATACCAGACTTTTTTAAATATATAGATTTGCGGCTGAACAGTGAGCGACACACTCAAACTGTGTTTTTTTAGATACCAAAGGCCCAAAACTGGATAGTACAGAGATTTGACCCGTGGAACTGCAAAATCACACTGGGATTTGTTGGGCCTATACCAGACTATTTTCAACAGATATATTTTTGTGTCACAACAGTCAGGAGACACTACTGTTTTTCTTTGCGGAAAATATGCCAAAACCTGAATAATAGAGATTTTTTACCGTGGGATGGCAAAACCACAGTTATTGTTTACTGGGGTATGCCAGACTTTTTTAAATATACAGATCTGCGGCTGAACAGTGAGCGACACACTCAAACTGTTTTTTTTTTAGATACAAATGGCCCAAAAGTGGATAATACAGAGGTTTGAACCGTGGAAGTGCAAAACAACACTTCTGTTTCTCTAGCCTACACCTGACTATTTTCAACAGATATATTTGTGTCTGAAAAATCAGAGACACGCTTTTTTTTGGGGGGGGGGACACCAAAAGGTTAATAAGACGGGCATTTGTACAGTGTGAAGGAGGAAAGAAAAAAGAGGATTTAGATAAAAAAAAAAGGATTTTTCCTGTCCCCTGAGACCTGGAGCTAAGTCCAGCAATTTCAGCAACAGGAGCAGCACACAGGACTGTAATGCAGCGTTTGCTGGTATAACCACTGCGTCTCCTATACAGCCTGCCTGCCAGATATCTGGGATGTATATTAGTCCTGAGAAGGACTGTTTGTTTGATCTGGCAGCCTTTACAGACCCTACACTATCTATTTTGCAGTTTATATCTGTCCCTAAATCAGTAGCGCTGTCCCTACACTGTCTGATCCGGAGCGACTGTGTCCAAGATGGCGGCGCCCGGTTTTAAATACTCGAGGTGACGCTGTGCGGCCAGCCAATCACTGTAACGCCCACAACCAACATGGCTGCGGCATTACAGTGACTGGCTGGCAATCCCTGCATGTTCATTGGCTCTGTAAAGAGCGCCAAACATGCAGGGTGGCGACCCGAGCTCCCGCCCGAGTAACCCGGAAATGCTCGGTGCTCGCCGAACATCCCGAGTAGCGTGATGCTCGGGCGAGTACCGAGCAGTGTCGAACATGTTCGCTCAACACTAACTGCTATATATTGAAATTGAAGATGCTACCATCACTACATGCCTTTGGTAGACGTGCACTTTACCAACATGACCATGATCCAATACATCTAAGGCCAGTATTGCATTTTTCAAGATGAACAGGATGAAAGTGATTCAGTTGCAAAGTATGTCTCCTGATCTGAACCCAATCGAACACCTATGGGAAATTCTAAAAAGACATGTTGAGCATCACTCTCCATGCAGTATTCAGGCTCTAAAAGAATTTCTTCTTGAAAAAATGGAAAAAAAATAAATATTGAAATATATTGCCAACTTATTTATTCTATGCCAAGAAGGCTTTTTGCTGTCCAGAAAAATCATGGAGGTAACACAAAATGCTAGATGTATTTGTTTTTGATGTGGAGTGTATACAAGTTAAGTAAAACTGAGTATTTTTAATTGAAAATTATATTACTAAACTTACTTACATGCTATGGGCTAAAAAAAGGTGCTATGAAACTCAGTCTTGTAAACATTTATAAAATTGTTCTTATGTTTCATGAGATATTGATTAAAAATCAACGTTTCAAAAGGGGTTTAGTCATTTATGCTGAGTACTGTATATCCGGTGCTGTGTAGAGAGGAGCAAATCATTTTGCAGGACTCTGGTCCAGCTGCCACGTCTGTAGTCCATGATTGCCGGATGGGAGCCCTGCTAACTTTTTTTCTAGTTGCCAGCATCCCTAGAGCCTCTTCTGATTAGTTGACATGGCATGACATCATGCCTGTGTCACGCTCTAACGATGACATTGATGACATCATCTCTAGTATGGTATTTTTGCTACATTTATCATTTAACTGGAAACTACTAAAGGAATAAATTTCATTGTTTGCAAAGTGATTATTTCCACCTGTTTACCGCATCAGTTGTGGCACTGAACAGGTCTAAGTGCCATTTTGGTTTGAAGAAAATTTGTAATCTGACTCTAAAAACTGGGATAATTGCAATAGATATGTTAACCCAGCCCACAATGTATTATACAAGCTGCAAGACCAGATAAAAACAATATGAAAATATTTATTTTTGATTCAACAAGTCAGAAAAATGAGTGCAATGTTTATTTAAAATACCTTATTTTGAACATCTATTCTAATAAAAACTTAAGATAAATTGTGTTTTTATTTGATTGTCTAAAATATATGCCAATTATTTATAACTGATATAATAAAACAGTATCTCTGTTCCAGTGGAATTTGACTTCAACTTGGTAATGCTCGTGTTGGGACATGTACATTGAAAGACTATAGATATATTTTTGCTGCTGATTTATGCTGTTAAGGATCATTTATAAAGTCAATTACAAATTATAGAGCCATAGATGGGGCTTCCCAACAAAACTCTTAGTGTATCACTCAAACTTTCCTGTAGAAGGCTTACATTTTTCTTCATCCATTAAAAATTCCTCCTATTAAAATAATTACCCTCCCCCTTCCTCCACAGCCATACGTTAATCTGCAAAACTTAATCAACCAATATCCGCATGTTCATGGTCAATGTAATTATAATTTATATATCACTTCATTTCAGACAAGTTACGGTTTTGATGTCTTAAATACTCTAAATTTATTAAATTATTTTTATCCTACATCCTCTTCATATCTTTGGATATCCACCCATGGACCTCTTTCACAAACTTTTTCCCCAAGGAGATACTGTATCCACTTATTTATTGGATACATTTTGGAGGACTTTGTCATATGGTGTTAACCATCTTTGCATCTTATTGTTTTTTACAGTTTATATTTTGTTATTGTTATTAACTAAAATTGTAATCAATTTTAATTTTAATTTTCAGTGCTGTATAGCCTGGTTGATCTCAGATTACCCTCGTGATATTCCCTTTAATATATAAATTTAGATCCTAATTTATTCTATAACCCACAATAATGAGTATCAATCTATTAACATACAACGTTAGAGGCCTTAATAATCCACATAAATGATTCTCCTTATGGAAGGATATTAATAATTCACATGCTGACATAATTTGTCACCCCACCCCAAATTTTTCCATAAAAATTTCCATCATATATACGAATCACTTAATACAAGAAAGAAGGCAGGAGTAGCCACAGTAATTAAAAACACCATCCCTTTTGAATTTATAAAAGATTATTGTGATTCCCAAGGAAGATTCCATATCCTGATCTGTCAATTAAATAATCAGCTTTGCACTATAGCCAATAGACATCAATATAGCTTCCTAGACAAATTAATTTAAAAGGTCTTAACAATTAAAAAGGGAGAATTAATTCTTTTGGGAGACTTCAATATCATTCCCGACAGCCTTATGGACTCATCTGCCCCAACTTGACACCTTTCCTCCAACCTAAACAATTGGCTATATAAAAATGAACTTTTTGATACATTTAGGTGCATTAATACTACTTCAAAGGAATACACTCACTTTTTGGACACCCATAATTCTGCATCTCGCATTGACCTAATTTTAAAAGACATTCCCAGTTTTAAAAAAATAACTATAAAAAATAAAACCGTCTCTGACCATGCTCCGGTATTGGCCGAAGTTATCCTGGGCCTTCCAATTAAAAACTGCTTCCTATGGAAGTGTAACTCAACCCTAATTAACAACCCCAAGAATAAAAAAGTAATTGAATCTGCTTTAAATCACTATTTTGAAGAAAATAATTCCCAAACAATAGATCCATTTATTAAATCCATTTATGGAATGCTCACAAAGCAATAATTAGAGGCATTTTGATACAAATTTCAACAAGACAAAAAAGAATCAATAGAGATAAAATTTCCAGAATACGAACCCAAATAAAAGAAAAAGAATCTATACAATGAAATCTCCCTTTCCCTTCCACCTCAATCCATACAGAAATTCTCAAACTGCGACAGGACTTAAAAACAGTAATTTTTTTAACCTATGATAATGTAATCAATGCTTCCAAATATAAAATGTATGCATCCCTAAGTAAACCAACAAAATATATGACAAATAGAATAAAACATCATAGACTTCATAATAGAATCGATAAGATAATCTCTCACGAAGGAACTCCCCAAACATACCCCAAGGATATTGCTGATTCATTTGCAAATTTTACCATAACCTTTATAACATTAGTTTACAATCCCCTTCTCCTAAACCAGACAAAAATTCGATAGATTCATTTTTATCATTTTTAATTCTACCCAAACTAAGCCCATCAGATTTAGAATCACTAACTATCCCATTTACAAGTTAAGAAATAGAACATGTCACCCATCACCTAAAATCCTTTAAATCTCCAGGCCCGGATGGCTTCACTAACGATTATTATAAAACTTTTAATGAAATATTATCCCCACACCTATCCCAAACTTATACTTTAGCATCAACCAAAGGTACCTTCCCTTAGGAAATGTTAGAAGCCACAATTATCCTCATTCCAAAACCAAAAGGAGATTTAAATAAAGTAAACAACTATAGGCCCATTTCCCTAATCAACACTGATATTAAGATTAGTGTTGAGCCACCCCCGTAGTGTTCGAGTTCGGTTCGGTTCATCGAACACCCGTGTGTTCGCCGAACTGTTTGTCGAACTGTTCGTCGAATACCATTAAAACCAATGGCAGGCAAACAAAAACACATAGAAACACATAGAAAACACCTTCAAAGGTGTCCAAAAGCTGACAAACTGCTCAGAAGACATAACTAACACATGGAAAGGTGACAAGTACATATAGTCATGTGAAAAGAGAAGAGGTGGAGGAATAAAAGGAGGGGGAGACACAGATATAGGCATGTCATGCCCTTCTAAAACCCAAAAAGTGAGAAGCCAACACGGCCAGTCCGTTCCTGCCGGTGCGACCTCCATGTCGCCGGGTTTGTGCCAGAGCCGCGGTGGACCCTGATGGCCAGCCCCCCTCTCCCAATACTGGTGCCTGTCCGCTGGTGGGTCGAGCGACCCCCTGTGGTGGAGGCAGGTCTAAGCATTTTAATTTAAATTGTCTCTCTAATTTGAATGAATTCACTTTAAATCCTTTTACAAGGATCTATTGGAGGGCAAGTCTCATGCCAACAGCCGCGTAATTCCAGCTCCAGTAGCGTCCACTAAAGCTGTTGCAGTTAAAAAGCTTTTATAAGGATCGAGCTCGGCGGTCCACCGCAAGGCGTCCTACCGCCAGTCCCAGCCCCTATGCCTTGGGGTGCCTCCTGATGCTCTTCACTGAGCATCCCGGGGTCCCGAAGCATTTCCTTTGAAAAAATTAAGTGTCCAAACTACAGGTGGTGTAGCTTGCTTAACAGCTGGGATAATCCGCTAACTAGCAGACACTGCTACTAGGCACAAAGTATTTCATGGGCTAGATGCAGTTAAAAATTTGTAATTAGATGCTTTCGTTGGATGCTGAGAAAGCATTCCATAGAGTCTCCTGGCACGCCATATATTATTCTCTTAAAAAGCTTGGGGTAGGGGTCTAGGGGACCCTTTCATAGCCAAAATCACGGCCCTGTATCGCAATACGTCACCTAGGCTGAAGATAAATGGAACTGTAGCACCCCGAGGGCTCGGTTGCAACAGAGGTATTGCACCTCACCTAGAGGTGTGATATCTCACTCTCAGGTAAGGATGGAGTGTGGATCAGGACCCCAACACCTGCATGCATTACACCACATTGCCGGGGGCAGGGCGACCAATATGTCCCTGAGATGGGCACGACAGTCCCTGTCCCTGGCTGGAGTGGGGGGAGGGAACACTGAGGAATGGGAACCCTGTAGTGCAGGAGCAGGGAGGAAGCAGTTCCTGGGTGCATTGAGAAGGGAGTATAAAAGGTGGGCACCATCTTAGTTCAGTGCAGAGAAGTCTGAGCAGAAGTGACAGGGAGCAGGGGCTCTGCATGAGCTCTGCTCCGGAGGCTGGCCTAGTAACAGAGGCCCAGGCCTGGAAGAGGGAGAAGGAAGGAAGAGGAGCAGAGAAGGCTCCAGGAATGAGGAAAGAAGGGATCCCAGGGGTGCGGACGGGCGAGTCGCCACCGCATGCCAGAATCCAAATGCGTGGAGGGGTCAGGCCAAAGGGGGAGACGGGTCCCCGAAACTAGTGGAGGTGGGAAATGACCCTCAGCTACAAACCAGAGGATGTGACATTTTATGTGGCGCAGCCCCTCGCTACACCCGCTAGGAAGGCACCACATAGGGTCAGGGAAACTGGCGCCAAGTTTACCAAGAGGAGGCCCGAGGCAGCCGGACAGAAGGGTTGGCAAGAAAGGCCAGAGAAAGGACACACAAAGGGGGTCCTGTGAAGTGCTCCAAAGTTATCTGGGAGTTGTCTGAGCCGCTCACCTGGTGAGCACAGTACGACGTGGGCAGCCGTTACCTGCAGAAGTGGTCTGGATAATAAGAACTGTGAGTAAAGGCCCTGGACTGCATCACTGACTCCGTGTCGTTACTGCTGCTGCCCTGCACCATCACCCCCATCCTCCGCATACACTACCCTGAGACTATACTCCTCCCGTGGGGAGTTATGCTACGCTCTGCTGCACCCACAACACCAGCCTCAGCTGTCTGCCCTGCAGAGGCGGTTCACTCTGACCGCAATCCACGGCTGGCGTAGTCAGACATTTAAGCATCAAAAGCACATAAATAGTTGCGCCACTGGTTTGACCGCCCTGAGCCACGGAACGGGGTTGCCGCCACGGAGACTACAACCACCAGCATCCACCAAAAAGAGTCCGGCTCCGGGTGTCCCAAGGCCCAGGGGGCGCGTCAGAACATTTTCATCACCTTTCAAAATCACTAATGGGACAAGGCAGGGATGTCCTATGTCCCCTCTCTTATACATCCTAGTGACGGAGCACCTGCTCTCATCAATTCGCCATAACCCCAATATTAGGAGGATTGAGGTGGGAGGCACCGAGTATAAGTGCTCTCTATTTGCTGATGATGTCCTAGTATATATCACTCAATCGCATATATCCATCCCTGCTGTTATGGCTGAAATAGATCACTTTGCTACATGGTCAAATTTTAAAATCAATGCAGCGAAGTCTGAGGCCCTCGATGTCTCCCTCCCCAAATCCATACAGGATTCCATCCAGTCCAACTTTCTCTTTGCCTGGCCCTCACAGGGTATCAAATACTTAGGAATTCCTATTCATAGAGACCTCTCCCGTCTATGTTATCTTAATTTTGGGCTCTTTATTGAACAACTCCATACAGACCATGGTTGGCAAGTTAGAACTGTAAGATTCACTACGTGAACCACTGGTGTTTTGTGGAAAAGCACATGTACACTGTGATCCAAATTATTATGCAAAAAGTGTTTAGGAGTGATAAGGTAAGAATTTTTTTGTTTATCAGTTAAACTCATTGATGGTGATGTGAGTCAGGGCTCTTTATATCACTGTAAGCAATTGCAGACACCTGTGCTAATTAGTTTGGCAGGTGTGTCCAATGAAAGGCAAGACTACTTAAGAAGGCTGTCCCACATTATTAAGCAGCCTACATTTTCTGCCAAAAAGGGAAAGAAAAAGGATGTGTCGGCTGCTGAGAAGCAACAAATTGTGGAGTGTTTAGGTCAAGGCATGACTACAATCAACATTGTGCGATAATCAGGATGAAGTGTCTTGGCAATCAAGAATTATGTAGCTGATTCACAGTACACACGTGTGCGTGCTGATAAGGGAAAATTGAGGACTCTTTCCTACAGACAATTACGTCAGGTTAAAAGAGCAGCGGCAAAAAAGCCTTGTCATAGCAGCAGACAAGTTTTTGAAGCTGCTGGTGCCTCCAACGTCCCCCGAACAACAAGATGCAGGGTCCTTCAGAGGTTTGCAGCTGTGCGTAAGCCATCCTGTCGACCTTCTCTATCCACTGCACACAAGCAGAAACGGCTCCAGTGGGCCAAACAATACATGAAGACTGACTTCAAAACTGTTTTGTTCACGGATGAGTGCCGTGCAACGCTCGATGGTCCAGATGGATGGAGTGGAGGATGGCTGGTTGATGGACACCCCACGCAAACATGGCTACAGCACCAACAAGGAGGAGGTGGAGTAATGTTTTGGACTGGAATCATGGGGAGAGAGATTGTCGGCCCCTTTAGGATCCCTGAAGGGGTAAAGATGAACTCCATAATGTATGTGGAGTTTCTCAAACAGCACTTCCTGCCATGGTTCAAGAAGAAGAACCGTGTAATCCACAGCAAGATCATTTTCATGCATGATAATGCACCGTCTCATGCTGCACGTAACACATCTGCATCTCTGGCTGATATGGGCATAAAAGGGGACAAACTTATGGTGTGACCCTCATGCTCCCCTGACCTCTACCCCATTCAGAACCTCTGGAGTATCATCAAAAGGAGTGCCTATGATGGCTGGAGGCAGTTCACATCTAAGCAACAGCTCTGGGAGGGTATTCTGTCCTCATGCAAAACAATTGAAGCAGAAACCATCCAAAACCTGACAAATTCAATGGACGAGAGAGTTCAGAAGCTCCTTTCGAACAAGGGGTCCTATGTGCAAATGTAACATCACCTAGAATAAAGTTTTGAGTTGAAAACTGTTTGATTTCAGTTTCTAATAACCTGCTAATGCTTATAATTTCAAAAATGACCATTTTTTTGGTCTTTATTAAAATGAAAAGGTTGATCGAAGAGTGTGGGGGATCTAAGAGTGTGGCAACCCAGTAGTCAGGATTACTTCGAATTCTGAGAATCTGAGGGGCATGTTGCAGGTAGTGCAGCAAGAAGGCACTCATGTGTCTTGCGCATCTAGGAGCCCCAAAATTATTTTCCGGGCTAGATGCAGCTAAAAAATATTATTAAGTTTAAATCTGGTGGAGCTTAGTATAGATGGCCTAATAGGATCAGTGCTGCACACTGCTACAAAGCCCAAATTATTTTCCAGCCAAGATACAGATAAACATGATTAGTAATTTGATAGCTTAAAACGGTTGGTGAGGTGATTTTAACAAATCATCAAGCTTTTACTCTCCCCAGGATGACACAGGGGTAGAAAAGTCGTTTCGGATCCATGATTTGTTCATCTTTATGAACATGAGTATGTCTACATTATCAGTGGAGAGCCGCGTGCGCTTATCTGTCAGCACACCACCAGCAGCGCTGAACACACGTTCAGACAGAACGCTGGCTGCAGGGCATGACAAGATCTCCAAGGCGAAAGTGGCGAGCTCTGGCCATTTATCCAGATTGGAAGCCCAAAAAGAGCAAGGGCCCAGTGACACAGTCATAGCTTCAATGTTTACTTGGAGATACTCCTGTACCATCGTCTCTAGGCTTTGACTATGTGTCAGACTTCTTGTCTCCTGTGGCCTTGCAAAGGATGGGCTAAAAAAGTAGTGAAATGATTCCGCAAAATTGATGTTACCAGCAGATACTGTGTTTCTGTTACAGTTTGAGTGCTGAACACTCGACGGTCCCACGGTTGGCAAGTTGGAACTGTGAGATTCACTATGTGCACCATTGGTGTATTGTGGAAAAGCACATGTAAGATTCTGCAACAGTCTCTGCTGATACTCCTGCATGCGTGCATCCCTTTCTATGGCAGGAATAATTTCTGCAAATTTACTTTTGTATCCGGGATCTAACAGTGTGGCCACCCAGTAGTCAGGATTATTTCTAATTCTCACAATTCGAGGGTCATGTTGCAGGTAGTGCAGCAAGAAGGCACTCATGTGTCTTGCGCATCCAGGAGCACAAAGTCCCTGTTGTGTTGGTGGCGAGGTAACAATCATTCTTCATTCCTCTGTCCTCTCCCCCCAACCTCGCACAACAGAAATGTGATCAAGGTCTCCCTCATCTGATGAGTCTTCCATCAGTTCGGCCTCCACTTCTTCCTGGGCTCCTGCACCTTGCTCACTAGTTTGGCTGCTACCATGTGCCCTGGTAAAACCATCTCCCCCACCCTCACATGCCTACCGCCTTGGTGCTGCCGACCGTCTGGACCTTGCAGATGTTAGCCCTTCCGCATACAACTCCTCCTCCTCTACTTTCTCCACCTCCTCTTGTGCCACCACCTGACTTCGAATTCTGTTTAACATGTGCTCCAGCATGTAAATCACCGGAATAGTCATGCTGATAATGGCATCGTCAGCACTAAACATCTTCGTCGCCATTTCAAAACTGTGCAGAAGGGTGCATAGGTCCCTGATCTGAGACCACTTCTCCAGCGTGATTTGCCCCACCTCTGGATCTCGTTGGCCCAGGCTATACGTCAGAACGTATTGCACCAGGGCTTGTCGGTGCTGCCACAGTCGCTGCAACATGTGCAGAGTTGAATTCTACCGGGCAGGCAAATCGTATTTTAGCCGGTGAAGTGGCAGGCCCAACGACTTCTGTAGAGATGTAAGTCGCTGAGCTGCGGGATGTGAACGGCGGATGTGAGCACACAGCGACCGTGCCCTCTGCAGAAGGCCATCTAGTCCAGGATAGTGGGCTAAAAATTGCTGGACAACCAGGTTCAACACGTGAGCCATACAAGGCACGCGTGTGACATTGCCCCGGTGAAGGGCCGCACCCATGTTTGCAGCATTGTCACACACGGCTTTCCCTGGTTTCAGGTCTAGTGGAGACAACCATTCGAGAAATTGGTTCTCCAGAGCTGACCACAACTCCTCAGCTGTGTGACTCACATTTCCCAGACATTTCAAAGTAAAAACTGCTTGATGACGTTGAGCCCTGCTGCCAGCATAGTAAGGAGGTGTGCAGGATCCCTTCTGCGCAGTTAGAATGCTTGTGGCATGACCAGACAGGCTTTGGGTGCAGGTGGAGGACCGAGAGGAGGTTGAGGAGGCAGGAGCAGTGGAGGAACTTTAAGATAAAGAGGATTGATGCACAACTCGTGGGGACGGCAAGACTTGGACAGCAGCCCCTTGTCCTGCTGTCACCATAGTTACCCAGTGCCCAGTCAGCGACATGTAACGCCCCTGTCCATGCCTACTCGTCCAAGTGTCTGTGGTGAAATGCACCCTGTCACACACAGAGTTTCTCAAAGAAGCGGTGATGTTGTGTGCGACATGCTGGTGGAGCGCAGGCACACCTTTCTTTGAGAAGTAGTGCCGACTGGGCATCTGGTACTGGGGCACTGCGACGGACATAAGGTCTTGAAAATCCTCTGTGTCCACCCGGTAGAAAGGAATCAATTCTGTAGCCAAGAGCTTGCAGATGGTGAAATTCAACCTCTTAGCTTTCTCATGGCTAGGAGGAAATGGTCTTTTACTTGTCCACATCTGAGGGACCGAGGGCTGGCTGTTGTGCTTAGACGTGGTTGAGAAGGGTGTCCCCGGCAAACTGCCAGTCTGTGAGGAAGATAAAGGCGGACATGTTAGGTTGCCTTGATCCAAAGGTGGTGCTATCGATGTCGGACAGCGCTCAACACCAGCTGGTGTTTCCACCTCCAAAGAAAATGATGACCTGCCAATCACGCTGGCTGTTGCGGGTAAAGAGGTGGCAGGTCTGCGTCCCAAAACAGGTGTGACTGCTGTCCTCCCAGTCACAGAGTATTAAGAGGCCACGGGTGCACAAGATGTGGCAGACGGTGGATGGCCCGGCCGGCTAGGCCGCATTGTAGCACAGTGAGCTTCCCACTGCAACTTATGCTTCATTGCCATGTGCCGGTTCATGCATGAAGTACTCAAACTATGTATTTTTTGGCCTCTACTTAGCTTTTGCTGACAAATGTTACAGATAACACGAGTTGGGTCATCTTTATCGATCTGAAAAAATGCCCAAGCTATGCAAGGCTTAGCACCCATGCGACCTGAAGAGCCACCACGACTTGTGGTCAGAGGCAGAGTTGTGTTTGAGGATGCAGTTGTTGACGTGTTTCCAGTACTACGTCCCTGTCCAAGAAGGCGCAACCTGACCTCGTCGTCACTAGCATCCTCCTCCACCTCCTCTGCTGACCTCATCTCTTGGCTGACTGTGGGTTGACAGTAGAGATGAGCGTCTTTCTACTCGAACTGTTCGCCAATCTCAAATTCGAGCTGTTTTGGGCGGTGTTCGAGCCGGTCGGCGAACACGAACAATTTGAGAAAAATTCGGCTGTTCGAGGTTATGTTCGATAACTGTTCGTGCACCAAAATCATAACTGGATTTTTTCTCAGTAATGATGAAAATTAATGTTAATACGCAATTTGAGTGTACAGCGGGGCGGGGGGAGGGGCAGGGGATGGATCTCTGCAGGAACAATGAAGATCTCCATATTTTTTTCTCTTTCCCGCATTTGCAGTGGGGAGGTGCAATCTGTCAGCCTATCAGCAGCGCACACACGGAGCGAAGTGCTTTTTTTCACACAAGCAAGGGCATGTGTGATTGGCAGTGTATGTCACATGTCCTTGCCCTATAAGACCAAGCCATTTTCCCCGTCGCCACCATTTTCTCACTGCTGCAGCTGCGTGTTAGACGGCACCGCTGTTGCTGTGTGCGCTATACCTTGTTAATTTCAAGCCAATTTTCGCACAAATATACAGATAGCTTGGGAGTAGGGAATAGTTGTGATTGCAGTCCTTTTAAGGACTAGGTTACAGCATTTCCTACGACTTTTATCAAGCAGGTCTGTGCTCTTAAATAGATAGATTGAGGTAGTAAAGACTAATTGTAATTGGAGTCCTTTTCAGGACTAGGTTACATCAGTTCCTATCAGTTTTTGCCAGGCAGGTCTGTGCCAGTGCTGTGCAAGTTTTTTTCACAGCATTTGGCTGAATCTAGCAAAGCTAATCCTTTTTGGCCTATTGCAGAGTGTGTTAGTCAGTGGAGTAGCCTATCTGTGTTGCAAGATATACCACCTGTGTATAGAATACCAATTTTTTTACTGCACCTAGTGAAGTAAAATCTTTTGGGCATAGCATCATTCTATTAGTCCATCTATACTGACCTCCATCAGGTTGCAAACTGAATATAATTTTTTTCTGCATCTAGCTCTGAAAAAATATTTGGGCTTCTAGCAGTGTGTGGGACTTGGTCTATTAGTCCATCTATACTGACCTCCATCAGGCTGCAAATTAAAAATAATTTTTTTCTTCATTTAGCTCTGAAAAAATATTTGGGCTTCTAGCAGTGTGTGGGACTTGTTCTATTAGTCCTTCTATACTGACCTCCAGCAGGTTGCAAATTGAATATAATTTTTTTCTGCATCTAGCTCTGAAAAAATATTTGGGCTTCTAGCGGTGTGTGGGACTTGGTCTATTAGTCCATCTATACTGACCTCCATCAGGTTGCAAATTAAAAATAATTTTTTTCTGCATCTAGCTCTGAAAAAATATTTGGGCTTCTAACAGTGTGTGGGACTTGGTCTATTAGTCCATCTATACTGACCTCCATCAGGTTGCAAATTAAAAATTATTTTTTTCTGCATCTAGCTCTGAAAAAATATTTGGGCTTCTAGCAGTGTGTGGGACTTGGTCTATTAGTCTATCTATACTGACCTCCATCAGGTTGCAAATTGAATAAAAAAATTTTCTGCATCTAGCTCTGAAAAAATATTTGGGCTTCTAGCGGTGTGTGGGACTTGATCTATTAGTCCATCTATACTGACCTCCATCAGGTTGCAAATTAAAAATAATTTTTTTCTGCATCTAGCTCTGAAAAAATATTTGGGCTTCTAGCAGTGTGTGGGACTTGGTCTATTAGTCCATCTATACTGACCTCCATCAGGTTGCAAATTGAATAAAAAAAATTTCTGCATCTAGCTCTGAAAAAATATTTGGGCTTCTAGCGGTGTGTGGGACTTGGTCTATTAGTCCATCTATACTGACCTCCATCAGGTTGCAAATTAAAAATAATTTTTTTCTGCATCTAACCCAGCCAATAGTTTTGGCCTAATACCACAGTTTGGCCACTCAGCTCTGCTCGGTTACCATCCATTGTTTTTTTGTGCAAACAACTCCAGAGTTGTGAATTAGTTAACCACCAAAATGAGTGGAAAAAGGCCTGCTGCTGGTGGAAAGGGGAATAGGCGTGTTGGGAAGGGGAAAAAAGGTTGTGTCCGTGGGGTAGGTGCAGAAGAAAGACCATCTTCCAGCCAAACTAAAATGTCTACTTCTTTTAGCGGACAATGTGATAAGATCCCTTTCTTACGGCCACGCCAATCGCTACAAATTCCAGATGAGGCACAAAAACAGCAGGTGCTTCAACGGATATCAAGTGCTCCTTTAAGTGGGCTCTCCTCCACATCAACTTCAACATCACAAATACTCCAGTCCTCAAAGGTGTCACCCAAATCGCACTTGCTTCCTCACAGCTCCCAAATCTCCAGCTGCCCGTCTGAGTATGAGGTAGAACAGATGGTTGAGTCTGCAGAGCTGTTTACTCATACTATAGCCTGGGAATCAGAGGTCGACTCCAGCACTTCTGTGAATCCAGACGAGGAAATGATCTGCACTGATGCCCAGAATCTTTATGAGTCGGATCCAGGACCAGACGCAGAAGGTTCTGACCATAATGTAGACCCTCATTCCCAAACTGTAACTCCTGTTGGTGGAGACAATGAGGAAGACGATGATAAGACTCAAATACCTGATTGGAGCGACAACTTTAGTTTTTTGTCAGGGCAGGAACAGGTTGGCTCTGAGGACGACGGGTGTGATAACGCACAGGGTGATGATGATGAGGTCGGAGATCCCACTTACTGTCAACCCACAGTCAGCCAAGAGATGAGGTCAGCAGAGGAGGTGGAGGAAGATGCTAGTGACGACGAGGTCAGGTTGCGCCTTCCTGGACAGAGACGTAGTACTGGAAGCACGTCAACAACTGCATCCTCACACACAACTCTGCCTCTCACCACAAGTCGTGGTGGCTCTTCAGGTCGCATGGGTGCTAAGCCTTGCATAGCCTGGGTATTTTTTCAGATCGATAAAGATGACCCAACTCGTGTTATCTGTAACATTTGTCAGCAAAAGCTAAGTAGAGGCCAAAAAATACATAGTTTGAGTACTTCATGCATGAACCGGCACATGGACATGAAGCATAAGTTGCAGTGGGAAGCTCAGTGTGCTACAATGCGGCCTAGCCGGCCGGGCCAACCACCGTCTGCCATATCTTGTGCATCCGCAGCCTCTTCATCCTCTGTGACTGGGGGGACAGCAGTCACACCTGTTTTGGGGCGCAGACCTGCCACCTCTTTACCCGCAACAGCCAGCGTGATTGGCAGGTCATCATTTTCTTTGGAGGTGGTAACACCAGCTGGTCTTGAGCGCTGTCCGACATCGATAGCACCACCTATGGATCAAGGCAACCTAACATGTCCGCCTGCATCTTCCTCACAGACCGGCAGTTTGCCGGGGACACCCTTATCAACCCCGTCTAAGCACAATAGCCAGCCCTCGGTCCCTCAGATGTGGACAAGTAAAAGACCATTTCCTCCTAGCCATGAGAAAGCTAAGAGGTTGAATTTCACCATCTGCAAGCTCTTGGCTACAGAAATGCTGCCTTTCCGCCTGGTGGACACAGAGGATTTTCGAGACCTTATGTCCGTCGCAGTGCCCCAGTACCAGATGCCCAGTCGGCACTACTTCTCAAAGAAAGGTGTGCCTGCGCTCCACCAGCATGTCGCACACAACATCACCGCTTCTTTGAGAAACTCTGTGTGTGACAGGGTGCATTTCACCACAGACACTTGGACGAGTAGGCATGGACAGGGGCGTTACATGTCGCTGACTTGGCACTGGGTAACTATGGTGACAGCAGGACAAGGGGCTGCTGTCCAAGTCTTGCCGTCCCCACGAGTTGTGCGTCAATCCTCTTTATGTCAAAGTTCCTCCACTGCTTCTGCCTCCTCAACCTCCTCTCGGTCTTCCACCTGCACCCAAAGCCTGTCTGGTCATGCCACAAGCTTTCTAACTGCGCAGAAGGGATCCTGCACACCTCCTTACTATGCTGGCAGTAGGGCTCAACGTCATCAGGCGGTTTTTACATTGAAATGTCTGGGAAATGTGAGTCACACAGCTGAGGAGTTGTGGTCAGCTCTGGAGAACCAATTTCATGAATGGTTGTCTCCACTGGACCTGAAACCAGGGAAGGCCGTGTGCGACAATGCTGCAAACCTGGGTGCGGCCCTTCGCCGGGGCAATGTCACATACGTGCCTTGTATGGCTCACGTGTTGAACCTGGTTGTCCAGCAATTTTTAGCCCACTATCCCAGACTAGATGGCCTTCTGCAGAGGGCACGGTCGCTGTGTGCTCACTTCCGCCGTTCGCATCCCGCAGCTCAGCGACTTACATCTCTACAGAAGTCGTTGGGCCTGCCACTTCACCGGCTAAAATGCGATGTGCCTACCCGGTGGAATTCAACTCTGCACATGTTGCAGCGACTGTGGCAGCACCGACAAGCCCTGGTGCAATACGTTCTGACGTATAGCCTGGGCCAACGAGATTCAGAGGTGGGGCAAATCACGCTGGAGGAGTGGTCTCAGATCAGGGACCTATGCACCCTTCTGCACAGTTTTGAAATGGCGACGAAGATGTTTAGTGCTGACGATGCCATTATCAGCATGACTATTCCGGTGATTTACATGCTGGAGCACATGTTAAACAGAATTCGGAGTCAGGTGGTGGCACAAGAGGAGGTGGAGGAAGTAGAGGAGGAGGAGTTGTATGCGGAAGGGCTAACATCTGCAAGGTCCAGACGGTCGGCAGCACCAAGGCGGCAGGCATGTGAGGGTGGGGGAGATGATTTTACCAGGGCGCATGGTAGCAGCCAAACTAGTGAGGAAGGTGCAGGAGCCCAGGAAGAAGTGGAGGACGAACTGATGGAAGACTCATCAGATGAGGGAGACCTTGATCACATTTCTGTTGTGCGAGGTTGGGGGGAGAGGACAGAGGAAGGAAGCATGATTGTTACCTCGCCACCAACACAACAGGGACTTGGTGCTCCTGGATGCGCAACACACATGAGTGCCTTCTTGCTGCACTACCTGCAACATGACCCTCGAATTGTGAGAATTAGAAATAATCCTGACTACTGGGTTGCCACACTGTTAGATCCCCGGTACAAAAGTAAATTTGCAGAAATTATTCCTGCCATAGAAAGGGATGCACGCATGCAGGAGTATCAGCAGAGACTGTTGCAGAATCTTACATGTGCTTTTCCACAAAATACCAGTGGTGCACGTAGTGAATCTCACAGTTCCAACTTGCCAACCGTGGGACCGTCAAGTGTTCAGCACTCAAACCGTAACAGAACCACAGTATCTGCTGGTAACATCAATTTTGCGGAATCATTTCACCACTTTTTTAGCCCATCCTTTGCAAGGCCACAGGAGACAAGAAGTCTGACACATAGTCAACGCCTAGAGACGATGGTACAGGAGTATCTCCAAGTAAACATAGAAGCCACGACTGTGTCTCTGGACCCTTGCTCTATTTGGGCTTCCAATCTGGATAAATGGCCGGAGCTAGCCACTTACGCCTTGGAGATCTTGTCATGCCCCGCAGCCAGCGTTCTGTCTGAACGTGTGTTCAGCGCTGCTGGTGGTGTGCTGACAGATAAGCGCACGCGGCTCTCCACTGATAATGTAGACAGACTCACGTTCATAAAGATGAACAAATCATGGATCCGAAACGACTTTTCTACCCCTGTGTCATCCTGGGGAGAGTAAAAGCTTGATGATTGGTTAAAATCACCCTACCAACCGTTTTAAGCTTTCAAATTACTAATCATGTTTATCTGTATCTTGACTGGAAAATAATTTGGGCTTTGTAGCAGTGTGCAGCACTGATCCTATTAGGCCATCTATAATAAGCTTCACCAGATTTAAAATTAAAAATATTTTTTAGCTGCATCTAGCCCGGAAAATAATTTTGGGGCTCCGAGATGCGCAAGACACATAAGTGCCTTCTTGCTGCACTACCTGCAGCATGACCCTCATATTGTCAGAATTCGAAGTAATCATGACTACTGGGTTGCCACACTCTTAGATCCCCCAAACTTTTCGATCAACCTTTTCATTTTAATAAAGACCAAAAAAATGGTCATTTTTGAAATTATAAGCATTAGCAGGTTGTTAGAAACTGAAATCAAACAGTTTTCAACTCAAAACTTTATTCTAGGTGATGTTACATTTTCACATAGGACCCCTTGTTCGAAAGGAGCTTCTGAACTCTCTCGTCCATTGAATTTGTCAGGTTTTGGATGGTTTCTGCTTCAATTGTTTTGCATGAGGACAGAATACCCTCTCAGAGCTGTTGCTTAGATGTGAACTGCCTCCCGCCATCATAGACACTCCTTTTAATGATGCTCCAAAGGTTCTGAATGGGGTAGAGGTCAGGGGAGCATCGGGGTCACACCATAAGTTTGTCCCCTTTTATGCCCATATCAGCCAGAGATGCAGATGTTTTATGTGCAGCATGAGATGGTGCATTATCATGCAGAAAAATGATCTTGCTGTGAAATACACGGTTCTTCTTCTTGAACCATGGCAGGAAGTGCTGTTTGAGAAAATCCACATACATTATGGAGTTCATCTTTAGCGCCTTCAGGGATCCTAAAGGGGCCGACAATCTCTCTCCCCATGATTCCAGCCCAAAACATTACTCCACCTCCTCCTTGTTGGCGCTGTAGCCGTGTTTGCGTGGGGTGTCCATCAACCAGCCATCCTCCACTCCATTCATCTGGACCATCGAGCGCTGCACGGCACTCATCCGTGAACAAAACAGTTTTAAAATCAGTCTTCATGTAATGTTTGGCCCACTGGAGCCGTTTCTGCTTGTGTGAAGTGGATAGAGGAGGTCGACAGGATGGCGTATGCACAGCTGCAAACCTCTGAAGGACCCTGCATCTTGTTGTTCGGGGGACGTTGGAGGCACAAGCAGCTTCAAAAACTTGTCTGCTGCTATGACAAGGCTTTTTTGCCGCTGCTCTTTCAACCTGACGTAATTGCCTGTAGGAAAGAGTCCTCAATTTGCCCTTATCAGCACGCACACGTGTGTACTGTGAATCAGCTACATACTTCTTGATTGCCAAGACACTTCATCCTGATCATCGCACAATGTTGATTGTAGTCATGCCTTGACCTAAACACTCCACAATTTGTTGCTTCTCAGCAGCCGACACATCCTTTTTCTTTCCCATTTTGGCAGAAAATGTAGGCTGCTTAATAATGTGAGAGAGCCTTCTTAAGTAGTCTTGCCTTTCATTGGACACACCTGCCAAACTAATTAGCACAGGTGTCTGCAATTGCTTACAGTGATATAAAGAGCCCTGACACACATCACCATCAATGAGTTTAACTGACAAACAAACAAATTCTTCCCTTATCACTCCTAAACACTTTTTGCATAATAATTTGGAACGCGGTGTACATGTGCTTTTCCACAAAACACCAGTGGTTCACGTAGTGAATCTTACAGTTCTAACTTGCCAACCGTGGTCTGTATGGAATTGTTCAATAAAGGGCCCAAAATTAAGATAACATAGATGGGAGAGGTCTCTATGAATAGGAATTCCTAAGTATTTGATACCCTGTGAGGGCCAGGCAAAGGGAAAGTTGGACTGGATGGAATCCTATATGGATTTAGGGAGGGAGACATCGAGGGCCTCAGACTTGATTTTAAAATTTTACTATGTAACAAAGTGATCTATTTCAGCCATAACAGCAGGGATGGATATATGTGATTGAGTGATATATACTAGGACATCATCAGCAAATAGAGAGCACTTGTACTCGGTGCCTCCCACCTCAATCCACCTAATATTGGGGTTATGGCGAATTGATGAGAGCAGGTGCTCCGTCACTAGGATGTATAAGAGAGGGGACAGAGGACATCCCTGCCTTGTCCCATTGGTGATTGTGAAAGGTGATGAAAATGTTCTGACGCACCCCCTGGGCCTTGGGACACCCGGAGCCGGACCATTTTTGGTGGATGCTGGTGGTTGTAGTCTTCGTGGCGGCGATCCGGTTCCGTGGCTCAGGGCGGTCAAACCAGTGGCGGAACTATTTATGTGGTTTTTATGTTTAAATGTCCGACTACGCCACCCGTGGATTGCGGTCAGAGTGAACCGCCGCTACAGGGCAGACCGCTAAGGCTGGTGTTGTGGGTGCAGCAGAGCGTAGCATAACTCCCCACGGAAGGAGTATAGCCTCAGGGCAGTGTGTGCGGAGGATGGGGGTGATGGTGCAGGGCAGCAGCAGTAACGACACGGAGTCAGTGATGCAGTTCAGGGCCTTTACTCACAGTTCTTATTATCCAGACCACATCTGCAGGTATCGGCTGCCCACGTCGTACTGTGCTCACCAGGTGAGGGGCTCAGACAACTCCCAGATAACTTTGGAGCGCTTCACAGGACCCCCTTTGTGTGTCCTTTGTCTGGCCTTTCTTACCAACACTTCTGTCCGGCTGCCTCGGGCCTCCTCTTGGTAAACTTGGCGCCAGTTTCCCTGACCCTATGTGGTGCCTTCCTAGCGGGTGGAGCAAGGGGCTGCGCCACATAAAATGTCAGAGCCTCCGGTTTCTAGTTGAGGGTCGTTTCCTGCCTCCACTAGTTCGGGGACCGGTCTCCCCCTTTGGCCTGACCCCTCCACGCAGGTGGATTCGGGCGTGCGGTGGCGACTCGCCCGTCCGCACCCCTGGGATCCCTTCATTCCTCGTTCCTGGAGCCTTCTCCGCTCATCTTCCTTCCCTCTCCCTCTTGCAGTCCTGGGCCTCTGTTACTAGGCCCGCCTCCGGAGCAGAGCTCATGCAGAGCCCCTGCTCCCTGCCACTTCTGCTCAGACTTCTCTGCACTGAACTAAGATGGTGCCCACCTTTTATACTCCCTTCTCAATGCACCCAGGAACTGCTTCCTCCCTGCTCCTGCACTACAGGGTTCCCCTTCCTCAGTGTTCCCTCCCCCCACTCCAGCCAGGGACAGGGACTGTCGTGCCCATCTCAGGGGCATATTGGTCGCCCTGCCCCACGGCAATGTGGTGTAATGCATGCAGGTGTCGGGTCCTGATCCACACTCCATCCTTACCTGAGAGTGAGATATCACACCTCTGGGTGAGGTGCAATACGTCTGTTGCAACCGAGCCCTCAGGGTGCTACAGTTCCATTTATCTTCAGCCTAGGTGACGTATT
Source organism: Phyllobates terribilis (assembly GCF_046119375.1). Lineage (NCBI taxonomy): Eukaryota > Metazoa > Chordata > Amphibia > Anura > Dendrobatidae > Phyllobates > Phyllobates terribilis. Next base: position 370,865,887 of record NW_027362763.1, on the reverse strand, counting down.
GCGATACAGGGCCGTGATTTTGGCTATAAAAGGGTCCCCTAGACCCCTACCCCAAGCTCTTTAAGAGAATCATATATGGCGTGCCAGGAGACTCTATGGAATGCTTTCTCAGCATCCAACGAGAGTATCTAATTACAAATTTTTAACTGCATCTAGCCCAGGAAATACTTTGTGCCTAGTAGCAGTGTCTGCTAGTCAGCGGATTATCCCGGCTGTTAAGCAAGCTACACCACCTGTAGTTTAGACACTTAATTTTTTCAAAGGAAATGCTTCGGGACCATGGGATACTTAGTGAAGAGCATCAGGAGGCACCCCAAGGCATAGGGGCTGGGACTGGCAGTAGGATGCCTTGCGGTGGACAGCCGAGCTCGATCCTTATAAAAGCTTTTTAACTGCAGCAGCTTTAGTGGACGCTACTGGAGCTGGAATTACCGCGGCTGCTGGCATGAGACTTGCCCTCCAATAGATACTTGTAAATGGATTTAAAGTGTATTCATTCAAATTAGAGAGACAATAGAAATTAAAAAGCTTAGAGCTGCCTCCACCACAGGGGGGCTCGCTCGACCCACCAGCGGACAGGCACCAGTATTGGGAGAGGGGGGCTGGCCGTCAGGGTTCACCGCGGCTCTGGCACAAACCCGGCGACACGGAGGTGGCACGGGCAGGAGCGGACTGGCCGTGTTGGCTTCTCACTTTTTGGATTTTAGAAGGGCATGACATGCCTATATCTGTGTCTCCCCCTCCTTTTACTCCTCCACCTCTTTTATTTTCGCATGACTATATGTACTTGTCACTTTTCCATGTGTTAGTTATGTCTTCTGAGCAGTTTGTCAGCTTTTGGACACCTTTGAAGGTGTTTTCTATGTGTTTCTATGTGTTTTTGTTTGCCTGCCATTGGTTTTAACGGTGTTCGAAGGTGTTCGACGAACAGTTCGACGAACAGTTCGGCGAACACACGGGTGTTCGACGAACCGAACCGAACTCGAACACTACGGGGGTGGCTCAACACTAGTTTACAGTAAGTGGGATCTCCAACCTCATCATCATCACCCTGTGTGTTATCACACCAGTCGTCCTCAGAGCCAACCTGTTCCTGCCCTGACAAAAAACTAAAGTTGTCGCTCCAATCAGGTATTTGAGTCTCATCATCGTCTTCCTCATTGTCTCCACCAACAGGAGTTACAGTTTGGTCATGAGGGTCTACATTAGGGTCAGAACCTTCTGCGTCTGGTCCTGGATCCGACTCATAAAGATTCTGGGCATCAGTGCAGATCATTTCCTCGTCTGGATTCACAGAAGCTCTGGAGCCGACCTCTGATTCCCAGGCTATAGTATGAGTAAACAGCTCTGCAGACTCAACCATCTGTTCTACCTCATACTCAGACGGGCAGCTGGAGATTTGGGAGCTGTGAGGAAGCAAGTGCGATTGGGTTGACACCTCTGAGGACTGGAGTATTTGTGATGTTGAAGTTGAGGTGGAGGAGAGCCCACTTAAAGGAGCACTTGATATCTGTTGAAGCACCTGCTGTTTTTGTGCCTCATCTGGAATTTGTAGCAATTGACGTGGCCGTAAGAAAGGGATCTTATCGCATTGTTCGCTAAAAGAAGTAGACATTTTAGTTTGGCTGGAAGGTGGTCTTTCTTCTGCAGATGTTACTGTTGCTTTAACACCTACCCCACTGGCACCACCTTTTTTCCCCTTCCCAACACGCTTATTCCCCTTTCCAATAGCAGCAGGCCTTTTTCCACTCATTTTGGTGGTTAACTAATTCACAACTCTGGAGATGTTTGCACAAAAAAACAATGGATGAGGAATCGAGCAGAGCTGAGTGGCCAAATTGTGGTATTAGGCCAAAAGTATTGGCTGGGTTAGATGCAGATAAAAATTAAACTGAATTTGCAACCTGGTGGAGGTTAGTATAGATTGACTAATAGACCAAGTCCCACACACTGCTAGAAGCCCAAATATTTTTTCAGAGCTGATGCAGATAAAAATTATTTTTAATTTGCAACCTGGTGGAGGTAAGTATAGATGGACTAATAGACCAAGTCCCACACACTGCTAGAAGCCCAAATATTTTTCAAGAGCTAGATGCAGAAAAAAATTATATTGAATTTGCAACCTGATGGAGGTCAGTATAGATGGAATAATAGAACAAGTCCTACACCCTGCTAGAAGCCAAAATATTTTTTCAGAGCTAGATGCAGAAAAAAATTATATTGAATTTGCACCCTGATGGAGGTCAGTAGAGATGGACTAATAGACCAAGTCCCACACACTGCTAGAAGCCCAAATATTTCTTCTGAGCTAGATGCAGATAAAAATTATTTTTAATTTGCAACCTGGTGGAGGTTAGTATAGATGGACTAATAGACCAAGTCCCTTACACTGCTAGAAGCTGAAATATTTTTTCACAGCTAGATGCAGAAAAAAATTATATTGAATTTGCAACCTGATGGAGGTCAGTATAGATGGACTAATAGACCAAGTCCCACACACTGCTAGAAGCCCAAATATTTTTTCAGAGCTAGATGCAGATAAAAATTATTTTTAATTTGCAACCTGTTGGAGGTTAGTATAGATGGACGAATAGACCAAGTCCCACACACTGCTAGAAGCCCAAATATTTTTTCAGAGCTAGATACAGAAAAACATTATAATGAATTTGCAACCTGATGGAGGTCAGTATAGATGGACTAATAGACCAAGTCCCACACACTGCTAGAAGCCGAAATATTTTTTCAGAGCTAGATGCAGAAAAAAATTATATTGAATTTGCAACCTGATAGAGGTCATTATAGATGGACTAATAGACCAAGTCCCACACACTGCTAGAAGCCCAAATATTTTTTCAGAGCTAGATGCAGATAAAAATTATTTTTAATTTGCAACCTGGTGAAGGTTAGTATAGGTGGACTAATAGACCAAGTCCCACACACTGCTAGAAGCCCAAATATTTTTTCAGAGCTAGATGCAGATAAAAATTATTTTTAATTTGCAACCTGGTGGAGGTTAGTATAGATGGACTAATAGACCAAGTCCCACACACTGCTAGAAGCCCAAATATTTTTTCAGAGCTAGATGCAGAAAAAAATTATATTGAATTTGCAACCTGATGGAGGTCAGTATAGATGGACTAATAGAACAAGTCCCACACACTGCTAGAAGCCCAAATATTTTTTCAGAGCTAGATGCAGATAAAAATTATTATTCATTTGCAACCTGGTGGAGGTTAGTATAGATGGACTAATAGACCAAGTCCCACACATTGCTAGAAGCCCAAATATTTTTTCAGAGCTAGACGCAGAAAAGAATTATATTGAATTTGCAACCTAATGGAGGTCAGTGTAGATGGACTAATAGACCAAGTCCCACACACTGCTAGAAGCCCAAATATTTTTCCAGAGCTAGATGCAGAAAAAAATTATATTGAATTTGCAACCTGATGTAGGTTAGTATAGATGGACTAACAGAATAAGTCCCACATACTGCTAGAAGCCGAAATATTTTTTCAGAGATAGATGCAGATAAAAATTATTTTTAATTTGCAACCTTGTGGAGGTTAGTATAGATGGACTAATAGACCAAGTCCCACACACTGCTAGAAGCCCAAATATTTTTTCAGAGCTAGATGCAGATAAAAATTATTTTTAATTTGCAACCTGGTGAAGGTTAGTATAGGTGGACTAATAGACCAAGTCCCACACACTGCTAGAAGCCCAAATATTTTTTCAGAGCTAGATGCAGATAAAAATTATTTTTAATTTGCAACCTGGTGGAGGTTAGTATAGATGGACTAATAGACCAAGTCCCACACACTGCTAGAAGCCCAAATATTTTTTCAGAGCTAGATGCAGAAAAAAATTATATTGAATTTGCAACCTGATGGAGGTCAGTATAGATGGACTAATAGAACAAGTCCCACACACTGCTAGAAGCCCAAATATTTTTTCAGAGCTAGATGCAGATAAAAATTATTATTCATTTGCAACCTGGTGGAGGTTAGTATAGATGGACTAATAGACCAAGTCCCACACATTGCTAGAAGCCCAAATATTTTTTCAGAGCTAGACGCAGAAAAGAATTATATTGAATTTGCAACCTAATGGAGGTCAGTGTAGATGGACTAATAGACCAAGTCCCACACACTGCTAGAAGCCCAAATATTTTTTCAGAGCTAGATGCAGAAATAAATTATATTGAATTTGCAACCTGATGTAGGTTAGTATAGATGGACTAACAGAATAAGTCCCACATACTGCTAGAAGCCCAAATATTTTTTCAGAGATAGATGCAGATAAAAATTATTTTTAATTTGCAACCTGGTGGAGGTTAGTATAGATGGACTAATAGACCAAGTCCCACACACTGCTAGAAGCCGAAATATTTTTTCAGAGCTAGATGCAGAAATTTTTTTTATTGAATTTGCAACTTGATGGAGGTCAGTATAGATGGACTAATAGAACAAGTCCCACACACTGCTAGAAGCCGAAATATTTTTTCAGAGCTAGATGCAGAAAAAAATTATATTGAATTTGCAACCTGATGGAGGTCAGTATAGATGGACTAATAGACCAAGTCCCACACACTGCTAGAAGCCCAAATATTTTTTCAAAGCTAGATGCAGATAAAAATTATTTTTCATTTGCAACCTGGTGGAGGTTAGTATAGATAGACTAATAGACCAAGTTCCACACACTGCTAGAAGCCCAAATATTTTTTCAGAGCTAGATGCAGATAAAAATTATTTTTAATTTGCAACCTGGTGGAGGTTAGTATAGATGGACTAATAGACCAAGTCCCACACACTGCTAGAAGCCCAAATATTTTTTCAGAGCTAGATGCAGAAAAAAATTATATTGAATTTGCAACCTGATGGAGGTCAGTATAGATGGACTAATAGAACAAGTCCCACACACTGCTAGAAGCCGAAATATTTTTTCAGAGCTAGATGCAGATAAAAATTATTATTCATTTGCAACCTGGTGGAGGTTAGTATAGATGGACTAATAGACCAAGTCCCACACACTGCTAGAAGCCCAAATATTTTTTCAGAGCTAGACGCAGAAAAGAATTATATTGAATTTGCAACCTAATGGATGTCAGTGTAGATGGACTAATAGACCAAGTCCCACACACTGCTAGAAGCCCAAATATTTTTTCAGAGCTAGATGCAGAAAAAAATTATATTGAACTTGCAACCTGATGGAGGTTAGTATAGATGGACTAACAGAATAAGTCCCACACACTGCTAGAAGCCCAAATATTTTTTGAGCTAGATGCAGATAAAAATTATTTTTAATTTGCAACCTGGTGGAGGTTAGTATAGATGGACTTATAGACCAAGTCCCACACACTGCTAGAAGCCGAAATATTTTTTCAGAGCTAGATGCAGATAAAAATTGTTTTTAAATTGCAACCTGGTGGAGGTTAGTATAGATGGACTAATAGACCAAGTCCCACACACTGCTAGAAGCATAAAATATTTTTACAGAGCTAGATGCAGAAAAAAATTATATTGAATTTGCAACCTGATGGAGGTTAGTATAGATGGACTAAGAGAATTAGTCCCACACACTGCTAGAAGCCCAAATATTTTTTCAAAGCTAGATGCAGATAAAAATTATTTTTCATTTGCAACCTGGTGGAGGTTAGTATAGATGGACTTATAGACCAAGTCCCACACACTGCTAGAAGCCCAAATATTTTTTCAGAGCTAGATGCAGATAAAAATTATTTTTAATTTGCAACCTGGTGGAGGTTAGTATAGATGGACTAATAGACCAAGTCCCACACACTGCTAGAAGCCCAAATATTTTTTCAGAGCTAGATGCAGAAAAAAATTATATTGAATTTGCAACCTGATGGAGGTCAGTATAGATGGACTAATAGAACAAGTCCCACACACTGCTAGAAGCCCAAATATTTTTTCAGAGCTAGATGCAGATAAAAATTATTATTCATTTGCAACCTGGTGGAGGTTAGTATAGATGGACTAATAGACCAAGTCCCAAACATTGCTAGAAGCCCAAATATTTTTTCAGAGCTAGACGCAGAAAACAATTATATTGAATTTGCAACCTAATGGAGGTCAGTGTAGATGGACTAATAGACCAAGTCCCACACACTGCTAGAAGCCCAAATATTTTTTCAGAGCTAGATGCAGAAAAAAATTATATTGAATTTGCAACCTGTTGTAGGTTAGTATAGATGGACTAACAGAATAAGTCCCACATACTGCTAGAAGCCCAAATATTTTTTCAGAGATAGATGCAGATAAAACTTATTTTTAATTTGCAACCTGGTGGAGGTTAGTATAGATGGACTAATAGACCAAGTCCCATACACTGCTAGAAGCCGAAATATTTTTTCAGAGCTAGATGCAGAAATTTTTTTTATTGAATTTGCAACTTGATGGAGGTCAGTATAGATGGACTAATAGAACAAGTCCCACACACTGCTAGAAGCCGAAATATTTTTTCAGAGCTAGATGCAGAAAAAAATTATATTGAATATGCAACCTGATGGAGGTCAGTATAGATGGACTAATAGACCAAGTCCCACACACTGCTAGAAGCCCAAATATTTTTTCAAAGCTAGATGGAGATAAAAATTATTTTTCATTTGCAACCTGGTGGAGGTTAGTATAGATAGACTAATAGACCAAGTCCCACACACTGCTAGAAGCCCAAATATTTTTTCAGAGCTAGATGTAGATAAAAATTATTTTTAATTTTCAACCTGGTGGAGGTTAGTATAGATGGACTAATAGACCAAGTCCCACACACTGCTAGAAGCCGAAATATTTTTTCAAAGCTAGATGCAGAAAAAAATTATATTGAATTTGCAACCTGATGGAGGTCAGTATAGATGGACTAATAGAACAAGTCCCACACACTGCTAGAAGCCGAAATATTTTTTCAGAGCTAGATGCAGATAAAAATTATTATTCATTTGCAACCTGGTGGAGGTTAGTATAGATGGACTAATAGACCAAGTCCCATACACTGCTAGAAGCCGAAATATTTTTTCAGAGCTAGATGCAGAAATTTTTTTTATTGAATTTGCAACTTGATGGAGGTCAGTATAGATGGACTAATAGAACAAGTCCCACACACTGCTAGAAGCCGAAATATTTTTTCAGAGCTAGATGCAGAAAAAAATTATATTGAATATGCAACCTGATGGAGGTCAGTATAGATGGACTAATAGACCAAGTCCCACACACTGCTAGAAGCCCAAATATTTTTTCAAAGCTAGATGGAGATAAAAATTATTTTTCATTTGCAACCTGGTGGAGGTTAGTATAGATAGACTAATAGACCAAGTCCCACACACTGCTAGAAGCCCAAATATTTTTTCAGAGCTAGATGTAGATAAAAATTATTTTTAATTTTCAACCTGGTGGAGGTTAGTATAGATGGACTAATAGACCAAGTCCCACACACTGCTAGAAGCCGAAATATTTTTTCAAAGCTAGATGCAGAAAAAAATTATATTGAATTTGCAACCTGATGGAGGTCAGTATAGATGGACTAATAGAACAAGTCCCACACACTGCTAGAAGCCCAAATATTTTTTCAGAGCTAGATGCAGATAAAAATTATTATTCATTTGCAACCTGGTGGAGGTTAGTATAGATGGACTAATAGACCAAGTCCCACACATTGCTAGAAGCCCAAATATTTTTTCAGAGCTAGACGCAGAAAAGAATTATATTGAATTTGCAACCTAATGGAGGTCAGTGTAGATGGACTAATAGACCAAGTCCCACACACTGCTAGAAGCCCAAATATTTTTTCAGAGCTAGATGCAGAAATAAATTATATTGAATTTGCAACCTGATGTAGGTTAGTATAGATGGACTAACAGAATAAGTCCCACATACTGCTAGAAGCCCAAATATTTTTTCAGAGATAGATGCAGATAAAAATTATTTTTAATTTGCAACCTGGTGGAGGTTAGTATAGATGGACTAATAGACCAAGTCCCACACACTGCTAGAAGCCGAAATATTTTTTCAGAGCTAGATGCAGAAATTTTTTTTATTGAATTTGCAACTTGATGGAGGTCAGTATAGATGGACTAATAGAACAAGTCCCACACACTGCTAGAAGCCGAAATATTTTTTCAGAGCTAGATGCAGAAAAAAATTATATTGAACTTGCAACCTGATGGAGGTTAGTATAGATGGACTAACAGAATAAGTCCCACACACTGCTAGAAGCCCAAATATTTTTTGAGCTAGATGCAGATAAAAATTATTTTTAATTTGCAACCTGGTGGAGGTTAGTATAGATGGACTAATAGACCAAGTCCCACACACTGCTAGAAGCCGAAATATTTTTTCAGAGCTAGATGCAGATAAAAATTATTTTTAAGTTGCAACCTGGTGGAGGTTAGTATAGATGGACTAATAGACCAAGTCCCACACACTGCTAGAAGCCCAAATATTTTTACAGAGCTAGATGCAGAAAAAAATTATATTGAATTTGCAACCTGATGGAGGTTAGTATAGATGGACTAAGAGAATTAGTCCCACACACTGCTAGAAGCCCAAATATTTTTTCAAAGCTAGATGCAGATAAAAATTATTTTTCATTTGCAACCTGGTGGAGGTTAGTATAGATGGACTAATAGACCAAGTACCATAAACTGCTAGAAGCCGAAATATTTTTTCAGAGCTAGATGCAGAAAAAAAATATATTGAATTTGCAACCTGATGGAGGTCAGTATACATGGACTAATAGAACAAGTCCCACACAATGCTAGAAGCCAAAATATTTTTTCAGAGCTAGATGCAGAAAACAATTATATTGAATTTGCAACCTGATGGAGGTCAGTATAGATGGACTAATAGAACAAGTCCCACACATTGCAGGAAGCCCAAATATTTTTTCAGAGCTAGATGCAGATAAAAATTATTTTTAATTTGCAACCTGGTGGAGGTTAGTATAGATGGACTAAAAGACCAAGTCCCACAAACTGCTAGAAGCCCAAATATTTTTTCAGAGCTAGATGCAGATAAAAATTATTTTTAATTTGCAACCTGGTGGAGGTTAGTATAGATGGACTAATAGACCAAGTCCCACACACTGCTAGAAGCCAAAATATTTTTTCAGAGCTAGATGCAGAAAAAAATTATATTGAATTTGCAACCTGATGGAGGTCAGTATAGATGGACTAATAGACCAAGTCCCAAACACTGCTAGAAGCCCAAATATTTTTTCAGAGCTAGATGCAGATAAAAATTATTTTTAATTTGCAACCTGGCAGAGGTTAGCATAGATGGACTAAAAGATCAAGTCCCACACACTGCTAGATGCCCAAATATTTTTTCAGAGCTAGATGCAGATAAAAATTATTTTTAATTTGCAACCTGTTGGAGGTTAGTATAGATGGACTAATAGACCAAGTCCCACACACTGCTAGTAGCCGAAATATTTTTTCAGAGCTAGATGCAGAAAAAAATATATTGAATTTGCAACCTGATGGAAAATCAGTATAGATAGACTAATAGAACAAGAACCTCACACTTCTAGAAGCCGGAATATTTTTTCAGAGCTAGATGCAGAAAAAAATTATATTGAATTTGCAACCTGATGGAGGTCAGTATAGATGGACTAATAGACCAAGTCCCACACACTGCTAGAAGCCCAAATATTTTTTCAGAGCTAGATGCAGATAAAAAATATTTTTAATTTGCAACCTGGTGGAGGATAGTACTGATGGACTAATAGACCAAGTCCCACACACTGCTAGAAGCCCAAATATTTTTTCAGAGCTAGATGCAGATAAAAATTATTTTTAATTTGCAACCTGGTGGAGGTTAGTATAGATGGACTAATAGACCAAGTCCCACACACTGCTAGAAGCCCAAATATTTTTTCAGAACTAGATGCAGAAAAAAATTGCATTGAATTTGCAACCTGATGGAGGTCAGTATAGATGGACTAATAGACCAAGTCCCACAAACTGCTAGAAGCTCAAATATTTTTTCAGAGATAGATGCAGATAAAAATTATTTTTAATTTGCAACTTGGTGGAGGTTAGTATAGATGGACTAATAGACCAAGTCCCACACACTGCTAGAAGCCCAAATATTTTTTCAGAGCTAGATGCAGATAAAAATTATTTTTAATTTGCAACCTGGTGGAGGTTAGTATAGATGGAAAAATAGACCAAGTCCCACACACTGCTAGAAGCTGAAATATTTTTTCAGAGCTAGATGAGGATAAAAATTATTTTTAATTTGCAACCTGGTGGAGGTTAGTATAGATGGACTAATAGACCAAGTCCCACACACTGCTAGAAGCCGAAATATTTTTTAAGAGCTAGAAGCAGAAAAAAATTATATTGAATTTGCAACCTGATGGAGGTCAGTATAGATGGACCAATAGAACAAGTCCCTCACACTGCTAGAAGCCAAAATATTTTTTCAGAGCTAGATGCAGAACAAAATTATATTGAATTTGCAACCTGATGAAGGTTAGTATAGATGGACTAATAGAAAAAGTCCCAAACACTGCTAGAAGCCCAAATATTTTTTCAGAGCTAGATGCAGATAAAAATTATTTTTAATTTGCAACCTGGTGGAGGTTAGTATAGATGGACTAATAGACCAAGTCCCACACACTGCTAGAAGCCGAAATATTTTTTCAGAGCTAGATGCAGATAAAAATTATTTTTAAGTTGCAACCTGGTGGAGGTTAGTATAGATGGACTAATAAACCAAGTCCCACACACTGCTAGAAGCCCAAATATTTTTACAGAGCTAGATGCAGAAAAAAATTATATTGAATTTGCAACCTGATGGAGGTTAGTATAGATGGACTAAGAGAATTAGTCCCACACACTGCTAGAAGCCCAAATATTTTTTCAAAGCTAGATGCAGATAAAAATTATTTTTCATTTGCAACCTGGTGGAGGTTAGTATAGATGGACTAATAGACCAAGTCCCATAAACTGCTAGAAGCCGAAATATTTTTTCAGAGCTAGATGCAGAAAAAAAATATATTGAATTTGCAACCTGACGGAGGTCAGTATACATGGACTAAAAGAACAAGTCCCACACAATGCTAGAAGCCCAAATATTTTTTCAGAGCTAGATGCAGAAAACAATTATATTGAATTTGCAACCTGATGGAGGTCAGTATAGATGGACTAATAGACCAAGTCCCACACACTGCAGGAAGCCCAAATATTTTTTCAGAGCTAGATGCAGATAAAAATTATTTTTCATTTGCAACCTGGTGGAGGTTAGTATAGATGGACTAAAAGACCAAGTCCCACAAACTGCTAGAAGCCCAAATATTTTTTCAGAGCTAGATGCAGATAAAAATTATTTTTAATTTGCAACCTGGTGGAGGTTAGTATAGATGGACTAATAGACCAAGTCCCACACACTGCTAGAAGCCGAAATATTTTTTCAGAGCTAGATGCAGATAAAAATTATTTTTAAATTGCAACCTGTTGGAGGTTAGTATAGATGGACTAATAGACCAAGTCCCACACACTGCTAGAAGCCCAAATATTTTTACAGAGCTAGATGCAGAAAAAAATTATATTGAATTTGCAACCTGATGGAGGTTAGTATAGATGGACTAAGAGAATTAGTCCCACACACTGCTAGAAGCCCAAATATTTTTTCAAAGCTAGATGCAGATAAAAATTATTTTTCATTTGCAACCTGGTGGAGGTTAGTATAGATGGACTTATAGACCAAGTCCCACACACTGCTAGAAGCCCAAATATTTTTTCAGAGCTAGATGCAGATAAAAATTATTTTTAATTTGCAACCTGGTGGAGGTTAGTATAGATGGACTAATAGACCAAGTACCATAAACTGCTAGAAGCCAAAATATTTTTTCAGAGCTAGATGCAGAAAAAAAATATATTGAATTTGCAACCTGATGGAGGTCAGTATACATGGACTAATAGAACAAGTCCCACACAATGCTAGAAGCCAAAATATTTTTTCAGAGCTAGATGCAGAAAACAATTATATTGAATTTGCAACCTGATGGAGGTCAGTATAGATGGACTAATAGAACAAGTCCCACACACTGCAGGAAGCCCAAATATTTTTTCAGAGCTAGATGCAGATAAAAATTATTTTTAATTTGCAACCTGGTGGAGGTTAGTATAGATGGACTAAAAGACCAAGTCCCACAAACTGCTAGAAGCCCAAATATTTTTTCAGAGCTAGATGCAGATAAAAATTATTTTTAATTTGCAACCTGGTGGAGGTTAGTATAGATGGACTAATAGACCAAGTCCCACACACTGCTAGAAGCCGAAATATTTTTTCAGAGCTAGATGCAGAAAAAAATTATATTGAATTTGCAACCTGATGGAGGTCAGTATAGATGGACTAATAGACCAAGTCCCAAACACTGCTAGAAGCCCAAATATTTTTTCAGAGCTAGATGCAGATAAAAATTATTTTTAATTTGCAACCTGGCAGAGGTTAGCATAGATGGACTAAAAGATCAAGTCCCACACACTGCTAGATGCCCAAATATTTTTTCAGAGCTAGATGCAGATAAAAATTATTTTTAATTTGCAACCTGTTGGAGGTTAGTATAGATGGACTAATAGACCAAGTCCCACACACTGCTAGTAGCCGAAATATTTTTTCAGAGCTAGATGCAGAAAAAAATATATTGAATTTGCAACCTGATAGAAAATCAGTATAGATAGACTAATAGAACAAGACCCTCACACTTCTAGAAGCCGGAATATTTTTTCAGAGCTAGATGCAGAAAAAAATTATATTGAATTTGCAACCTGATGGAGGTCAGTATAGATGGACTAATAGACCAAGTCCCACACACTGCTAGAAGCCCAAATATTTTTTCAGAGCTAGATGCAGATAAAAAATATTTTTAATTTGCAACCTGGTGGGGGATAGTACAGATGGACTAATAGACCAAGTCCCACACACTGCTAGAAGCCCAAATATTTTTTCAGAGCTAGATGCAGATAAAAATTATTTTTAATTTGCAACCTGGTGGAGGTTAGTATAGATGGACTAATAGACCAAGTCCCACACACTGCTAGAAGCCCAAATATTTTTTCAGAACTAGATGCAGAAAAAAATTGCATTGAATTTGCAACCTGATGGAGGTCAGTATAGATGGACTAATAGACCAAGTCCCACACACTGCTAGAAGCTCAAATATTTTTTCAGAGATAGATGCAGATAAAAATTATTTTTAATTTGCAACTTGGTGGAGGTTAGTATAGATGGACTAATAGACCAAGTCCCACACACTGCTAGAAGCCCAAATATTTTTTCAGAGCTAGATGCAGATAAAAATTATTTTTAATTTGCAACCTGGTGGAGGTTAGTATAGATGGAAAAATAGACCAAGTCCCACACACTGCTAGAAGCCGAAATATTTTTTCAGAGCTAGATGCAGATAAAAATTATTTTTAATTTGCAACCTGGTGGAGGTTAGTATAGATGGACTAATAGACCAAGTCCCACACACTGCTAGAAGCCGAAATATTTTTTCAGAGCTAGAAGCAGAAAAAAATTATATTGAATTTGCAACCTGATGGAGGTCAGTATAGATGGACCAATAGAACAAGTCCCTCACACTGCTAGAAGCCGAAATATTTTTTCAGAGCTAGATGCAGAAAAAAATTATATTGAATTTGCAACCTGATGAAGGTTAGTATAGATGGACTAATAGAAAAAGTCCCAAACACTGCTAGAAGCCCAAATATTTTTTCAGAGCTAGATGCAGATAAAAATTATTTTTAATTTGCAACCTGGTGGAGGTTAGTATAGATGGACTAATAGACCAAGTCCCACACACTGCTAGAAGCCGAAATATTTTTTCAGAGCTAGATGCAGATAAAAATTATTTTTAAGTTGCAACCTGGTGGAGGTTAGTATAGATGGACTAATAGACCAAGTCCCACACACTGCTAGAAGCCCAAATATTTTTACAGAGCTAGATGCAGAAAAAAATTATATTGAATTTGCAACCTGATGGAGGTTAGTATAGATGGACTAAGAGAATTAGTCCCACACACTGCTAGAAGCCCAAATATTTTTTCAGAACTAGATGCAGAAAAAAATTGCATTGAATTTGCAACCTGATGGAGGTCAGTATAGATGGACTAATAGACCAAGTCCCACACACTGCTAGAAGCCCAAATATTTTTTCAGAGATAGATGCAGATAAAAATTATTTTTAATTTGCAACTTGGTGGAGGTTAGTATAGATGGACTAATAGACCAAGTCCCACACACTGCTAGAAGCCCAAATATTTTTTCAGAGCTAGATGCAGATAAAAATTATTTTTAATTTGCAACCTGGTGGAGGTTAGTATAGATGGAAAAATAGACCAAGTCCCACACACTGCTAGAAGCCGAAATATTTTTTCAGAGCTAGATGCAGATAAAAATTATTTTTAATTTGCAACCTGGTGGAGGTTAGTATAGATGGACTAATAGACCAAGTCCCACACACTGCTAGAAGCCGAAATATTTTTTCAGAGCTAGAAGCAGAAAAAAATTATATTGAATTTGCAACCTGATGGAGGTCAGTATAAATGGACCAATAGAACAAGTCCCTCACACTGCTAGAAGCCGAAATATTTTTTCAGAGCTAGATGCAGAAAAAAATTATATTGAATTTGCAACCTGATGAAGGTTAGTATAGATGGACTAATAGAAAAAGTCCCAAACACTGCTAGAAGCCCAAATATTTTTTCAGAGCTAGATGCGATAAAAATTATTTTTAATTTGCAACCTGGTGGAGGCTAGCATAGATGGACTAAAAGACCAAGTCCCACACATTGCTAGAAGCCAAAATATTTTTTCAGAGCTAGATGCAGATAAATATTATTTTTAATTTGCAACCTGGTGGAGGTTAGTATAGATGGACTAATAGACCAAGTCCCACACACTGCTTGAAGCTGAAATATTTTTTCAGAGCTAGATGCAGAAAAAAATTATATTGAATTTGCAACCTGATAGAAAATCAGTATAGATAGACTAATAGAACAAGTCCCTCACACTGCTAGAAGCCCAAATATTTTTTCAGAGCTAGATGCAGATAAAAATTATTTTTAATTTGCAACCTGGTGGAGGTTAGTATAGAAGGACTAATAGACCAAGTCCCACACACTGCTAGAAGCCCAAATATTTTTTCAGAGCTAGATGCAGAAAACAATTATTTTTAATTTGCAACCTGGTGGAGGTTAGTATAGATGGACTAACAGACCAAGTCCCACACACTGCTAGAAGCCCAAATATTTTTTCAGAGCTAGATGCAGAAAACAATTATATTGAATTTGGAACCTGATGGAGGTCAGTATAGATGGACTAATAGAACAAGTCCCACACACTGCTAGAAGCCGAAATAATTTTTCAGAGCTAGATGTAGAAAAAAATTATTTTTAATTTGCAACCTGGTGGAGGTTAGTATAGATGGACTAATAGACCAAGTCCCACACACTGCTAGAAGCCGAAATATTTTTTCAGAGGTAGATGCAGAATAAAATTATATTGAATTTGCAACCTGATAGAAAATCAGTATAAATGGACTAATAGAACAAGACCCTCACACTGCTAGAAGCCGAAATATTTTTTCAGAGCTAGATGCAGAAAAAAATTATATTGAATCTGCAACCTGATGGAGGTCAGTATAGATGGACTAATAGACCAAGTCCCACACACTGCTAGAAGCCCAAATATTTTTTCAGAGCTAGTTGCAGAAAAAAATTATAATGAATTTGCAAACTAATGGAGGTCAGTTTAGATGGACTAATAGACCAAGTCCCACACACTGCTAGAAGCTGAAATATTTTTTCAGGGGTAGATGCAGAAAAAAATAATTTTTAATTTGCTACCTGGTGGAGGTTAGTATAGTTGGACTAATAGACCAAGTCCCACACACTGCTAGAAGCCGAAATATTTTTTCAGAGCTAGATGCAGAAAAAATTATATTGAATTTGCAACCTGATGGAGGTCAGTATAGATGGACTTCTAGAACAAGTCCCTCACACTGCTAGAAGCCGAAATATTTTTTCAGAGCTAGATGCAGACAAAAATTTTATTGAATTTGCAACCTGATGGAGGTCAGTATAGATGGACTAATAGACCAAGTCCACACACTGCTAGAAGCCCAAATATTTTTTCAGAGCTAGATGCAGATAAAAATTATTTTTAGTTTGCAACCTGTTGGAGGTTAGTATAGATGGACTCATAGACCAAGTCCCACACACTGCTAGAAGCCCAAATATTTTTTCAGAGCTAGATGCAGAAAAAAATTATAATGAATTTGCAACCTAATGGAGGTCAGTTTAGATGGAATAATAGACCAAGTCCCACACACTGCTAGAAGCCGAAATATTTTTTCAGAGCTAGATGCAGAAAAAATTATATTGAATTTGCAACCTGATGGAGGTCATTATAGATGGACTAATAGACCAAGTCCCATAAACTGCTAGAAGCCCAAATATTTTTTCAGAGCTAGATGCAGATAAAAATTATTTTTAATTTGCAACCTGGTGGAGGTTAGTATAGATGGACTAATAGACCAAGTCCCACACACTGCTAGAAGCCCAAATATTTTTTCAGAGCTAGATGCAGATAAAAATTATTTTTAATTTGTAACCTGGTGGAGGTTAGTATAGATGGACTAATAGACCAAGTCCCACACACTGCTAGAAGCCCAAATATTTTTTCAGAGATAGATGCAGAAAACAATTATATTGAATTTGGAACCTGATGGAGGTCAGTATAGATGGACTAATAGAACAAGTCCCTCACACTGCTAGAAGCCGAAATATTTTTTCAGAGCTAGATGCAGAAAAAAATTATATTGAATTTGCAACCTGATGGAGGTCAGTATAGATGGACTAATAGACCAAGTCCCACACACTGCTAGAAGCCCAAATATTTTTTCAGAGCTCGATGCAGAAAAAAATTATATTGAATTTGCAACCTGATAGAAAATCAGTATAGTTGGACTAATAGAAAAAGTCACTCACACTGCTAGAAGCCGAAATATTTTTTCAGAGCTAGATGCAGAAAAAAATTATTTTGAATTTGCAACCTGATGGAGGTCAGTATAGATGGACTATTAGACCAAGTCCCACACACTGCTAGAAGCCCAAATATTTTTTCAGAGCTAGACGCAGATAAAAATTATTTTTAATTTGCAACCTGGTGGAGGTTAGTATAGATGGAATAATAGACCAAGTCCAACACACTGTTAGAAGCCCAAATATTTTTTCAGAGCTAGATGCAGAAAAAATTATATTGAATTTGCAACCTGATGGAGGTCATTATAGATGGACTAATAGACCAAGTCCCATAAACTGCTAGAAGCCCAAATATTTTTTCAGAGCTAGATGCAGATAAAAATTATTTTTAATTTGCAACCTGGTGGAGGTTAGTATAGATGGACTAATAGACCAAGTCCCACACACTGCTAGAAGCCCAAATATTTTTTCAGAGCTAGATGCAGATAAAAATTATTTTTAATTTGTAACCTGGTGGAGGTTAGTATACATGGACTAATAGACCAAGTCCCACACACTGCTAGAAGCCCAAATATTTTTTCAGAGATAGATGCAGAAAACAATTATATTGAATTTGGAACCTGATGGAGGTCAGTATAGATGGACTAATAGAACAAGTCCCTCACACTGCTAGAAGCCGAAATATTTTTTCAGAGCTAGATGCAGAAAAAAATTATATTGAATTTGCAACCTGATGGAGGTCAGTATAGATGGACTAATAGACCAAGTCCCACACACTGCTAGAAGCCCAAATATTTTTTCAGAGCTCGATGCAGAAAAAAATTATATTGAATTTGCAACCTGATAGAAAATCAGTATAGTTGGACTAATAGAAAAAGTCACTCACACTGCTAGAAGCCGAAATATTTTTTCAGAGCTAGATGCAGAAAAAAATTATTTTGAATTTGCAACCTGATGGAGGTCAGTATAGATGGACTATTAGACCAAGTCCCACACACTGCTAGAAGCCCAAATATTTTTTCAGAGCTAGATGCAGATAAAAATTATTTTTAATTTGCAACCTGGTGGAGGTTAGTATAGATGGAATAATAGACCAAGTCCAACACACTGTTAGAAGCCCAAATATTTTTTCAGAGCTAGATGCAGAAAAAAATTATATTGAATTTGCAACCTGATGGAGGTCATTATAGATGGACTAATAGACCAAGTCCCACACACTGCTAGAAGCCCAAATATTTTTTCAGAGCTAGATGCAGATAAAAATTATTTTTAATTTGCAACCTGGTGGAGGTTAGTATAGATGGACTAATAGACCAAGTCCCACACACTGCTAGAAGCCCAAATATTTTTTCAGAGCTAGATGCAGATAAAAATTATTTTTAATTTGCAACCTGGTGGAGGTTAGTATAGATGGACTAATAGACCAAGTCCCACACACTGCTAGAAGCCCAAATATTTTTTCAGAGCTAGATGCAGAAAACAATTATATTGCATTTGCAACCTGATGGAGGTCAGTATAGATGGACTAATAGAACAAGTCCCACACACTGCTAGAAGCCGAAATATTTTTTCAGAGCTAGATGCAGAAAAAAATTATATTGAATTTGCAACCTGATAGAAAATCATTATAGTTGGACTAATAGAACAAGTCCCTCACACTGCTAGAAGCCGAAATATTTTTTCAGAGCTAGATGCAGAAAAAAATTATATTGAATTTGCAACCTGATGGAGGTCAGTATAGATGGACTAATAGACCAAGTCCCACACACTGCTAGAAGCCCAAATATTTTTTCAGAGCTAGATGCAGAAAAAAATTATATTGAATTTGCAACCTGATGGAGGTCAGTATAAATGGACAAATAGACCAAGTCCCACACACTGCTAGAAGCCCAAATATTTTTCAGAGCTAGATGCAGAAAAAAATTATAATGAATTTGCAACCTAATGGAGGTCAGTTTAGATGGACTAATAGACCAAGTCCCACACACTGCTAGAAGCCGAAATATTTTTTCAGGGGTAGATGCAGAAAAAAATTATTTTTAATTTGCTACCTGGTGGAGGTTAGTATAGTTGGACTAATAGACCAAGTCCCACACACTGCTAGAAGCCGAAATATTTTTTCAGAGCTAGATGCAGAAAAAATTATATTGAATTTGCAACCTGATAGAAAATCAGTATAGTTGGACTTCTAGAACAAGACCCTCACACTGCTTGAAGCCAAAATATTTTTTCAGAGCTAGATGCAGACAAAAATTCTATTGAATTTGCAACCTGATGGAGGTCAGTATAGATGGACTAATAGACCAAGTCCCACACACTGCTAGAAGCCCAAATATTTATTCAGAGCTAGATGCAGATAAAAATTATTTTTAATTTGCAACCTGGTGGAGGTTAGTATAGATGGACTAATAGACCAAGTCCCACACACTGCTAGAAGCCCAAATATTTTTTCAGAGCTAGATGCAGAAAAAAATTATAATGAATTTGCAACCTGATGGAGGTCAGTATAGATGGACTAATAGACCAAGTCCCACACACTGCTAGAAGCCGAAATATTTTTTCAGAACTAGATGCAGAAAAAAATTATATTGAATTTGCAACCTGATGGAGGTCAGTATAGATGGACTAATAGACCAAGTCCCACACACTGCTAGAAGCCCAAATATTTTTTCAGAGCTAGATGCAGATAAAAATTATTTTTAATTTGCAAACTGTTGGAGGTTAGTATAGATGGACTAATAGACCAAGTCCCACACACTGCTAGAAGCCCAAATATTTTTTCAGAGCTAGATGCAGAAAAAAATTATAATGAATTTGCAACCTATTGGACGTCAGTTTAGATGGACTAATAGACCAAGTCCCACACACTGCTAGAAGCCGAAATATTTTTTCAGGGGTAGATGCAGAAAAAAAATATTTTTAATTTGCTACCTGGTGGAGGTTAGTATAGTTGGACTAATAGACCAAGTCCCACTCACTGCTAGAAGCCGAAATAATTTTTCAGAGCTAGATGCAGAAAAAATTATATTGAATTTGCAACCTGATGGAGGTCAGTATAGTTGAACTTCTAGAACAAGTCCCTCACACTGCTTGAAGCCAAAATATTTTTTCAGAGCTAGATGCAGACAAAAATTATATTGAATTTGCTACCTGATGGAGGTCAGTATAGATGGACTAATAGACCAAGTCCCACACACTGCTAGAAGCCCAAATATTTTTTCAGAGCTAGATGCAGATTAAAATTATTTTTAATTTGCAACCTGTTGGAGGTTAGTATAGATGGACTAATAGACCAAATCCCACACACTGCTAGAAGCACAAATATTTTTTCAGAGCTAGATGCAGAAAAAAATTATAATGAATTTGCAACCTAATAGAGGTCAGTTTAGATGGACTAATAGACCAAGTCCAACACACTGCTAGAAGCCGAAATATTTTTTCAGAGCTAGATGCAGAAAAAAATTATATTGAATTTGCAACCTAATGGAGGTCATTATAGATGGACTAATAGACCAAGTCCCACACACTGCTAGAAGCCCAAATATTTTTTCAGAGCTAGATGCTGATAAAAATTATTTTTAATTTGCAACCTGGTGGAGGTTAGTATAGATGGACTAATAGACCAAGTCCCACACACTGCTAGAAGCCGAAATATTTTTTCAGAGCTAGATGCAGAAAACAATTATATTGAATTTGCAACCTGATGGAGGTCAGTATAGATGGACTAATAGAACAAGTCCCACACACTGCTAGAAGCCGAAATATTTTTTCAGAGCTAGATGCAGAAAAAAAATATTTTTAATTTGCAACCTGGTGGAGGTTAGTATAGATGGATTAATAGACCAAGTCCCACACACTGCTAGAAGCCAAAATATTTTTTCAGAGCTAGATGCAGAAAAAAATTATATTGAATTTGCAACCTGATAGAAAATCAGTATAGTTGGACTAATAGAACAAGTCCCTCACACTGCTAGAAGCCGAAATATTTTTTCAGAGCTAGATGCAGAAAAAAATTACATTGAATTTGCAACCTGATGGAGGTCATTATAGATGGACTAATAGACCAAGTCCCACACACTGCTAGAAGCCGAAATATTTTTTCAGAGCTAGATACAGATAAAATTTATTTTTAATTTGCAACCTGGTGGAGGTTAGTATAGATGGACTAATAGACCAAGTCCCACACACTGCTAGAAGCACAAATATTTTTTCAGAGCTAGATGCAGAAAAAAATTATATTGAATTTGCAACCTGATGGAGATCAGTATAGATGGACTAATAGAACAATTCCCACACACTGCTAGAAGAAGAAATTTTTTTTCAGAGCTAGATGCAGAAAAAAATTATATTGAATTTGCAAACTGATGGAGGTCAGTATAGATGGACTAATAGACCAAGTCCCACACACTGCTAGAAGCCCAAATATTTTTTCAGAGCTAGATGCAGATAAAAATTATTTTTAATTTGCAACCTGGTGGAGGTTAGTATAGATGGACTAATAGACCAAGTCCCACACACTGCTAGAAGCCCAAATATTTTTTCAGAGCTAGATGCAGAAAAAAATTATATCGAATTTGCAACCTGATGGAGGTTAGTATAGATGGACTAACAGAATAAGTCCCACACACTGCTAGAAGCCCAAATATTTTTTCAGAGATAGATGCAGATAAAAATTATTTTTAATTTGCAACCTTGTTGAGGTTAGTATAGATGGACTAATAGACCAAGTCCCACACACTGCTAGAAGCCGAAATATTTTTTCAGAGCTAGATGCAGAAATTTTTTTTATTGAATTTGCAACTTGATGGAGGTCAGTATAGATGGACTAATAGAACAAGTCCCACACACTGCTAGAAGCCAAAATATTTTTTCAGAGCTAGATGCAGAAAAAAATTATTTTGAATTTGCAACCTGACGGAGGTCAGTATAGATGGACTAATAGACCAAGTCCCACACACTGCTAGAAGCCCAAAAAATTTTTCAGAGCTAGATGCAGATAAAAATTATTTTTAAATTGCAACCTGGTGGAGGTTAGTATAGATGGACTAATAGACCAAGTCCCACACACTGCTAGAAGCCGAAATATTTTTACAGAGCTAGATGCAGAAAAAAATTATATTGAATTTGCAACCTGATGGAGGTTAGTATAGATGGACTAAGAGAATTAGTCTCACACACTGCTAGAAGCCCAAATATTTTTTCAGAGCTAGATGCAGATAAAAATTATTTTTAATTTGCAACCTGGTGGAGGTTAGTATAGATGGACTAATAGACCAAGTCCCACACACTGCTAGAAGCCCAAATATTTTTTCAGAGCTAGATGCAGATAAAAATTATTTTTAATTTGCAACCTGGTGGAGGTTA
This sequence comes from Phyllobates terribilis, assembly GCF_046119375.1. Classification (NCBI taxonomy): domain Eukaryota; kingdom Metazoa; phylum Chordata; class Amphibia; order Anura; family Dendrobatidae; genus Phyllobates; species Phyllobates terribilis. The sequence continues at coordinate 370,843,515 of NW_027362763.1, read as the reverse complement.
GTATAGATGGACTAATAGACCAAGTCCCACACACTGCTAGAAGCCCAAATATTTTTTCAGAGCTAGATGCAGAAAACAATTATATTGCATTTGCAACCTGATGGAGGTCAGTATAGATGGACTAACAGAACAAGTCCCACACACTGCTAGAAGCCGAAATATTTTTTCAGAGCTAGATGCAGAAAAAAATTATATTGAATTTGCAACCTGATAGAAAATCAGTATAGTTGGACTAATAGAACAAGTCCCTCACACTGCTAGAAGCCGAAACATTTTTTCAGAGCTAGATGCAGAAAAAAATTATATTGAATTTGCAACCTGATGGAGGTCAGTATAGATGGACTAATAGACCAAGTCCCACACACTGCTAGAAGCCCAAATATTTTTTCAGAGCTAGATGCAGAAAAAAATTATATTGAATTTGCAACCTGATGGAGGTCAGTATAAATGGACAAATAGACCAAGTCCCACACACTGCTAGAAGCCCAAATATTTTTCAGAGCTAGATGCAGAAAAAAATTATATTGAATTTGCAACCTGATGGAGGTTAGTATAGATGGACTAAGAGAATTAGTCCCACACACTGCTAGAAGCCCAAATATTTTTTCAGAGCTAGATGCAGATAAAAATTATTTTTAATTTGCAACCTGGTGGAGGTTAGTATAGATGGACTAATAGACCAAGTCCCACACACTGCTAGAAGCCCAAATATTTTTTCAGAGCTAGATGCAGATAAAAATTATTTTTAATTTGCAACCTGGTGGAGGTTAGTAAAGATGGACTAATAGACCAAGTCCCACACACTGCTAGAAGCCCAAATATTTTTTCAGAGCTAGATGCAGAAAACAATTATATTGCATTTGCAACCTGATGGAGGTCAGTATAGATGGACTAACAGAACAAGTCCCACACACTGCTAGAAGCCGAAATATTTTTTCAGAGCTAGATGCAGAAAAAAATTATATTGAATTTGCAACCTGATAGAAAATCAGTATAGTTGGACTAATAGAACAAGTCCCTCACACTGCTAGAAGCCGAAACATTTTTTCAGAGCTAGATGCAGAAAAAAATTATATTGAATTTGCAACCTGATGGAGGTCAGTATAGATGGACTAATAGACCAAGTCCCACACACTGCTAGAAGCCCAAATATTTTTTCAGAGCTAGATGCAGAAAAAAATTATATTGAATTTGCAACCTGATGGAGGTCAGTATAAATGGACAAATAGACCAAGTCCCACACACTGCTAGAAGCCCAAATATTTTTCAGAGCTAGATGCAGAAAAAAATTATAATGAATTTGCAACCTAATGGAGGTCAGTTTAGATGGACTAATAGACCAAGTCCCACACACTGCTAGAAGCCGAAATATTTTTTCAGGGGTAGATGCAGAAAAAAATTATTTTTAATTTGCTACCTGGTGGAGGTTAGTATAGTTGGACTAATAGACCAAGTCCCACACACTGCTAGAAGCCGAAATATTTTTTCAGAGCTAGATGCAGAAAAAATTATATTGAATTTGCAACCTGATAGAAAATCAGTATAGTTGGACTTCTAGAACAAGACCCTCACACTGCTTGAAGCCAAAATATTTTTTCAGAGCTAGATGCAGACAAAAATTCTATTGAATTTGCAACCTGATGGAGGTCAGTATAGATGGACTAATAGACCAAGTCCCACACACTGCTAGAAGCCCAAATATTTATACAGAGCTAGATGCAGATAAAAATTATTTTTAATTTGCAACCTGGTGGAGGTTAGTATAGATGGACTAATAGACCAAGTCCCACACACTGCTAGAAGCCCAAATATTTTTTCAGAGCTAGATGCAGAAAAAAATTATAATGAATTTGCAACCTGATGGAGGTCAGTATAGATGGACTAATAGACCAAGTCCCACACACTGCTAGAAGCCGAAATATTTTTTCAGAACTAGATGCAGAAAAAAATTATATTGAATTTGCAACCTGATGGAGGTCAGTATAGATGGACTAATAGACCAAGTCCCACACACTGCTAGAAGCCCAAATATTTTTTCAGAGCTAGATGCAGATAAAAATTATTTTTAATTTGCCAACTGTTGGAGATTAGTATAGATGGACTAATAGACCAAGTCCCACACACTGCTAGAAGCCCAAATATTTTTTCAGAGCTAGATGCAGAAAAAAATTATAATGAATTTGCAACCTATTGGACGTCAGTTTAGATCGACTAATAGACCAAGTCCCACACACTGCTAGAAGCCGAAATATTTTTTCAGGGGTAGATGCAGAAAAAAAATATTTTTAATTTGCTACCTGGTGGAGGTTAGTATAGTTGGACTAATAGACCAAGTCCCACTCACTGCTAGAAGCCGAAATAATTTTTCAGAGCTAGATGCAGAAAAAATTATATTGAATTTGCAACCTGATGGAGGTCAGTATAGTTGAACTTCTAGAACAAGTCCCTCACACTGCTTGAAGCCAAAATATTTTTTCAGAGCTAGATGCAGACAAAAATTATATTGAATTTGCAACCTGATGGAGGTCAGTATAGATGGACTAATAGACCAAGTCCCACACACTGCTAGAAGCCCAAATATTTTTTCAGAGCTAGATGCAGATTAAAATTATTTTTAATTTGCAACCTGTTGGAGGTTAGTATAGATGGACTAATAGACCACATCCCACACACTGCTAGAAGCACAAATATTTTTTCAGAGCTAGATGCAGAAAAAAATTATAATGAATTTGCAACCTAATAGAGGTCAGTTTAGATGGACTAATAGACCAAGTCCAACACACTGCTAGAAGCCGAAATATTTTTGCAGAGCTAGATGCAGAAAAAAATTATATTGAATTTGCAACCTAATGGAGGTCATTATAGATGGACTAATAGACCAAGTCCCACACACTGCTAGAAGCCCAAATATTTTTTCAGAGCTAGATGCTGATAAAAATTATTTTTAATTTGCAACCTGGTGGAGGTTAGTAGAGATCGACTAATAGACCAAGTCCCACACACTGCTAGAAGCCGAAATATTTTTTCAGAGCTAGATGCAGAAAACAATTATATTGAATTTGCAACCTGATGGAGGTCAGTATAGATGGACTAATAGAACAAGTCCCACACACTGCTAGAAGCCGAAATATTTTTTCAGAGCTAGATGCAGAAAAAAAATATTTTTAATTTGCAACCTGGTGGAGGTTAGTATAGATGGACTAATAGACCAAGTCCCACACACTGCTAGAAGCCAAAATATTTTTTCAGAGCTAGATGCATAAAAAAATTATATTGAATTTGCAACCTGATAGAAAATCAGTATAGATAGACAAACAGAACAAGTCCCTCACACTGCTAGAAGCCAAAATATTTTTTCAGAGCTAGATGCAGAAAAAAATTGTATTGAATTTGCAACCTGATGGAGGTAAGTATAGATGGACTAATAGACCAAGTCCCACACACTGCTAGAAGCCCAAATATTTTTTCAGAGCTAGATGCAGATAAAAATTATTTTTAATTTGCAACCTGGTGGAGGTTAGTGAAGATGGACTAATAGACCAAGTCCCACACACTGCTAGAAGCCCAAATATTTTTTCAGAGCTAGATGCTGAAAACAATTATATTGAATTTGGAACCTGATGGAGGTCAGTATAGATGGACTAATAGCACAAGTCCCACACACTGCTAGAAGCCGAAATATTTTTTCAGAGCTAGATGCAGAAAAAAATTATTTTTAATTTGCAACCTGGTGGAGGTTAGTATAGATGGACTAATAGACCAAGTCCCACACACTGCTAGAAGCCGAAATATTTTTTCAGAGGTAGATGCAGAAAAAAATTATATTGAATTTGCAACCTGATAGAAAATCAGTATAGATGGACTAATAGAACAAGTCCCTCACACTGCTAGAAGCCGAAATATTTTTCCAGAGCTAGATGCAGAAAAAAATTATATTGAATTTGCAACCTGATGGAGGTCAGTATAGATGGACTAATAGACCAAGTCCCACAGACTGCTAGAAGCCCAAATATTTTTTCAGAGCTAGATGCAGATAAAAATTATTTTTAATTTGCAATCTGGTTGAGGTTAGTATAGATGGACTAATAGACCAAGTCCCACACTGCTAGAAGCTGAAATATTTTTTCAGAGCTAGATGCAGAAATTTTTTTTATTGAATTTGCAACTTGATGGAGGTCAGTATAGATGGACTAATAGAACAAGTCCCACACACTGCTAGAAGCCGAAATATTTTTTCAGAGCTAGATGCAGAAAAAAATTATATTGAATTTGCAACCTGATGGAGGTCAGTATAGATGGACTAATAGACCAAGTCCCACACACTGCTAGAAGCCCAAAAAATTTTTCAGAGCTAGATGCAGATAAAAATTATTTTTAAATTGCAACCTGGTGGAGGTTAGTATAGATGGACTAATAGACCAAGTCCCACACATTGCTAGAAGCCCAAATATTTTTACAGAGCTAGATGCAGAAAAAAATTATATTGAATTTGCAACCTGATGGAGGTTAGTATAGATGGACTAAGAGAGTTAGTCCCACACACTGCTAGAAGCCCAAATATTTTTTCAAAGCTAGATGCAGATAAAAATTAATTTTCATTTGCAACCTGGTGGAGGTTAGTATAGATGGACTTATAGACCAAGTCGCACACACTGCTAGAAGCCCAAATATTTTTTCAGAGATAGATGCAGATAAAAATTATTTTTAATTTGCAACCTGGTGGAGGTTAGTATAGATGGACGAATAGACCAAGTCCCACACACTGCTAGAAGCCGAAATATTTTTTCAGATCTAGATGCAGAAAAAAATTATTTTGAATTTGCAACCTGATGGAGGTCAGTATAGATGGACTAATAGACGAAGTCCCAAACACTGCTAGAAGCCCAAATATTTTTTCAGAGCTAGATGCAGATAAGAATTATTTTTAATTTGCAACCTGTTGGAGGTTAGTATAGATGGACTAATAGACCAAGTCCCACACATTGCTAGTAGCCGAAATATTTTTTCAGAGCTAGATGCAGAAAAAAATATATTGAATTTGCAGCCTGATAGAAAATCAGTATAGATAGACTAATAGAATTAGTCCCTCACACTGCTAGAAGCTGAAATATTTTTTCAGAGCTAGATGCAGAAAAAAATTATATTGAATTTGCAACCTGATGGAGTTCAGTATAGATGGAATAATAGAACAAGTCCCACACACTGCTAGAAGCCGAAATATTTTTTTCAGAGCTAGATGCAGAAAAAAATTATATTGAATTTGCAACCTGATGGAGGTCAGTATAGATGTACTAATAGACCAAGTCCCACACACTGCTAGAAGCCCAAATATTTTTTCAGAGCTAGATGCAGATAAAAATTATTTTTAATTTGCAACCTGGTGGAGGTTAGTGAAGATGGACTAATAGACCAAGTCCCACACACTGCTAGAAGCCCAAATATTTTTTCAGAGCTAGATGCTGAAAACAATTATATTGAATTTGGAACCTGATGGAGGTCAGTATAGATGGACTAATAGCACAAGTCCCACACACTGCTAGAAGCCGAAATATTTTTTCAGAGCTAGATGCAGAAAAAAATTATTTTTAATTTGCAACCTGGTGGAGGTTAGTATAGATGGACTAATAGACCAAGTCCCACACACTGCTAGAAGCCGAAATATTTTTTCAGAGGTAGATGCAGAAAAAAATTATATTGAATTTGCAACCTGATAGAAAATCAGTATAGATGGACTAATAGAACAAGTCCCTCACACTGCTAGAAGCCGAAATATTTTTCCAGAGCTAGATGCAGAAAAAAATTATATTGAATTTGCAACCTGATGGAGGTCAGTATAGATGGACTAATAGACCAAGTCCCACAGACTGCTAGAAGCCCAAATATTTTTTCAGAGCTAGATGCAGATAAAAATTATTTTTAATTTGCAATCTGGTTGAGGTTAGTATAGATGGACTAATAGACCAAGTCCCACACACTGCTAGAAGCTGAAATATTTTTTCAGAGCTAGATGCAGAAATTTTTTTTATTGAATTTGCAACTTGATGGAGGTCAGTATAGATGGACTAATAGAACAAGTCCCACACACTGCTAGAAGCCGAAATATTTTTTCAGAGCTAGATGCAGAAAAAAATTATATTGAATTTGCAACCTGATGGAGGTCAGTATAGATGGACTAATAGACCAAGTCCCACACACTGCTGGAAGCCCAAAAAATTTTTCAGAGCTAGATGCAGATAAAAATTATTTTTAAATTGCAACCTGGTGGAGGTTAGTATAGATGGACTAATAGACCAAGTCCCACACATTGCTAGAAGCCCAAATATTTTTACAGAGCTAGATGCAGAAAAAAATTATATTGAATTTGCAACCTGATGGAGGTTAGTATAGATGGACTAAGAGAGTTAGTCCCACACACTGCTAGAAGCCCAAATATTTTTTCAAAGCTAGATGCAGATAAAAATTAATTTTCATTTGCAACCTGGTGGAGGTTAGTATAGATGGACTTATAGACCAAGTCGCACACACTGCTAGAAGCCCAAATATTTTTTCAGAGCTAGATGCAGATAAAAATTATTTTTAATTTGCAACCTGGTGGAGGTTAGTATAGATGGACTAATAGACCAAGTCCCACACACTGCTAGAAGCCGAAATATTTTTTCAGATCTAGATGCAGAAAAAAATTATTTTGAATTTGCAACCTGATGGAGGTCAGTATAGATGGACTAATAGACGAAGTCCCAAACACTGCTAGAAGCCCAAATATTTTTTCAGAGCTAGATGCAGATAAGAATTATTTTTAATTTGCAACCTGTTGGAGGTTAGTATAGATGGACTAATAGACCAAGTCCCACACATTGCTAGTAGCCGAAATATTTTTTCAGAGCTAGATGCAGAAAAAAATATATTGAATTTGCAGCCTGATAGAAAATCAGTATAGATAGACTAATAGAATTAGTCCCTCACACTGCTAGAAGCTGAAATATTTTTTCAGAGCTAGATGCAGAAAAAAATTATATTGAATTTGCAACCTGATGGAGTTCAGTATGGATGGAATAATAGAACAAGTCCCACACACTGCTAGAAGCCGAAATATTTTTTTCAGAGCTAGATGCAGAAAAAAATTATATTGAATTTGCAACCTGATGGAGGTCAGTATAGATGTACTAATAGACCAAGTCCCACACACTGCTAGAAGCCCAAATATTTTTTCAGAGATAGATGCAGATAAAAAATATTTTTAATTTGCAACCTGGTGGAGGTTAGTATAGATGGACTAATAGACCAAGTCCCACACACTGCTAGAAGCCCAAATATTTTTTCAGAGCTAGATGCAGATAAAAATTATTTTTAATTTGCAACCTGGTGGAGGTTAGTATAGATGGACTAATAGACCAAGTCCCACACACTGCTAGAAGCCCAAATATTTTTTCAGAGCTAGATGCAGAAAAAAATTATATTGAATTTGCAACCTGATGGAGGTCAGTATAGATGGACTAATAGAACAAGTCCCACACACTGCTAGAAGCCGAAATATTTTTTCACAGCTAGATGCAGAAAAAAATTATATTGAATTTGCAACCTGATGGAGGTCAGTATAGATGGACTAATAGAACAAGTCCCACACACAGCTAGAAGGCCAAATATTTTTTCAGAGGTAGATGCAGATAAAAATTATTTTTAATTTGCAGCCTGATGGAGGTCAGTATAGATGGACTAATAGAACAAGTCCCACTCACTGCTAAAAGCCCAAATATTTTTTCAGAGCTAGATGCAGAAAAAAATGATATTCAATTTGCAACCTGATGGAGGTCAGTATAGATGGACTAATAGACCAAGTCCCACACACTGCTAGTAGCCCAAATACTTTTTCAGAGCTAGATGCAGATAAAAATTATTTTTAATTTGCATCCTGATGGAGATCAGTATAGATGGACTAATAGACCAAGTCCCACACACTGCTAGATGCCCAAATACTTTTTCAGAGCTAGGTGCAGATAAAAATTATTTTTAATTTGCAACCTGATGGAGATCAGTATAGATGGACTAATAGACCAAGTCCCACACACTGCTAGAAGCCCAAATATTTTTTCAGAGCTAGATGCAGATAAAAATTATTTTTAATTTGCAACCTGATGGAGGTCAGTGTAGATGGACTAATAGACCAAGTCCCACACACTGCTAGAAGCCCAAATATTTTTTCAGAAGTAGATGCAGAAAAAAATTATATTCAATTTGCAACCTGATGGAGGTCAGTATAGATGGACTAATAGAACAAGTCCCACACACTGCTAGAAGCCCAAATTTTTTTTCTGAGGTAGATGCAGAAAAAAATGATATTCAGTTTGCAACCTGATGGAGGTCAGTATAGATGGACTAATAGAACAAGTCCCACACACAGCTAGAAGCCCAAATATTTTTTCAGAGCTAGATGCAGATAAAAATTATTTTTAATTTGCAACCTGATGGAGATCAGTATAGATGGACTAATAGACCAAGTCCCACACACTGCTAGAAGCCCAAATATTTTTTCAGAGCTAGATGCAGAATAAAATTATATTGAATTAGCAACCTGGTGTAGGTTAGTATAGATGGACTAATAGAACAAGTCCCACACACTGCTAGAAGCCCAAATATTTTTTTAGAGCTAGATGCAGAAAAAAATGATATTCAATTTGCAACCTGATGTAGGTCAGTATAGATGGACTAATAGACCAAGTCCCACACACTGCTAGAAGCCCAAATACTTTTTCAGAGCTAGATGCAGATAAAAATTATTTTTAATTTGCAACCTGATGGAGATCAGTATAGATGGACTAATAGACCAAGTCCCACACACTGCTAGAAGCCCAAATATTTTTTCAGAGCTAGATGCAGATAAAAATTATTTTTAATTTGCAACCTGATGGAGGTCAGTGTAGATGGACTAATAGACCAAGTCCCACACACTGCTAGAAGCCCAAATATTTTTTCAGAAGTAGATGCAGAAAAAAATTATATTCAATTTGCAACCTGATGGAGGTCAGTATAGATGGACTAATAGAACAAGTCCCACACACTGCTAGAAGCCCAAAAATTTTTTCTAAGGTAGATGCAGAAAAAAATGATATTCCATTTGCAACCTGATGGAGGTCAGTATAGATGGACTAATAGAACAAGTCCCACACACAGCTAGAAGCCCAAATATTTTTTCAGAGCTAGATGCAGATAAAAATTATTTTTAATTTGCAACCTGATGGAGGTCAGTGTAGATGGACTAATAGACCAAGTCCCACACACTGCTAGAAGCCCAAATATTTTTTCAGAAGTAGATGCAGAAAAAAATTATATTCAATTTGCAACCTGATGGAGGTCAGTATAGATGGACTAATAGAACAAGTCCCACACACTGCTAGAAGCCCAAAATTTTTTTCTAAGGTAGATGCAGAAAAAAATGATATTCAGTTTGCAACCTGATGGAGGTCAGTATAGATGGACTAATAGAACAAGTCCCACACACAGCTAGAAGCCCAAATATTTTTTCAGAGCTAGATGCAGATAAAAATTATTTTTAATTTGCAACCTGATGGAGATCAGTATAGATGTACTAATAGACCAAGTCCCACACACTGCTAGAAGCCCAAACATTTTTTCAGAAGTATATGCAGAAAAAAATGATATTCAATTTGCAACCTGATGGAGGTCAGTATAGATGGACTAATAGAACAAGTCCCACACACTGCTAGAAGGCCAAATATTTTTTCAGAGGTAGATGCAGATAAAATTATTTTTAATTTGCAGCCTGATGGAGGTCAGTATAGATGGACTATTAGAGAAAGTCCCACACACTGCTAGAAGGCCAAATATTTTTTCAGAGCTAGATGCAGACAAAAAATTATTTTTAATTTGCAACCTGATGGAGGTCAGTATAGATGGACTAATAGAGAAAGTCCCACACACTGCTAGAAGGCTAAATATTTTTTCAGAGCTAGATGCAGATATAAATTATTTTTAATTTGCAACCTGATGGAGGTCAGTATAGATGGACTAATAGAGAAAGTCCCACACACTGCTAGAAGGCCAAATATTTTTTCAGAGCTAGATGCAGAAAAAAATTATATTCAGTTTGCAACCTGATGGAGGTCAGTATAGATGGACTAATAGAACAAGTCCCACACACAGCTAGAAGGCCAAATATTTTTTCAGAGGTAGATGCAGATAAAAATTATTTTTAATTTGCATCCTGATGGAGATCAGTATAGATGGACTAATAGACCAAGTCCCACACACTGCTAGAAGCCCAAATACTTTTTCAGAGCTAGGTGCAAATAAAAATTATTTTTAATTTGCAACATGATGGAGATCAGTATAGATGGACTAATAGACCAAGTCCTACACACTGCTAGGAGCCCAAATATTTTTTCAGAGCTAGATGCAGATAAAAATTATTTTTAATTTGCAACCTGATGGAGGTCAGTGTAGATGGACTAATAGACCAAGTCCCACACACTGCTAGAAGCCCAAATATTTTTTCAGAAGTAGATGCAGAAAAAAATTATATTCAATTTCCAACCTGATGGAGGTCAGTATAGATGGACTAATAGAACAAGTCCCACACACTGCTAGAAGCCCAAATTTTTTTTCTGAGGTAGATGCAGAAAAAAATGATATTCAATTTGCAACCTGATGGAGGTCAGTATAGATGGACTAATAGAACAAGTCCAAAACAAAGCTAGAAGCCCAAATATTTTTTCAGAGCTAGATGCAGATAAAAATTATTTTTAATTTGCAACCTGATGGAGATCAGTATAGATGGACTAATAGACCAAGTCCCACACACTGCTAGAAGCCCAAATATTTTTTCAGAGCTAGATGCAGAATAAAATTATATTGAATTAGCAACCTCGTGTAGGTTAGTATAGATGGACTAATAGAACAAGTCCCACACACTGCTAGAAGCCCAAATATTTTTTTAGAGCTAGATGCAGAAAAAAATGATATTCAATTTGCAACCTGATGGAGGTCAGTATAGATGGACTAATAGACCAAATCCCACACACTGCTAGAAGCTCAAATACTTTTTCAGAGCTAGATGCAGATAAAAATTATTTTTAATTTGCAACCTGATGGAGATCAGTATAGATGGACTAATAGACCAAGTCCCACACACTGCTAGAAGCCCAAATATTTTTTCAGAGCTAGATGCAGATAAAAATTATTTTTAATTTGCAACCTGATGGAGGTCAGTGCAGATGGACTAATAGACCAAGTCCCACACACTGCTAGAAGCCCAAATATTTTTTCAGAAGTAGATGCAGAAAAAAATTATATTCAATTTGCAACCTGATGGAGGTCAGTATAGATGGACTAATAGAACAAGTCCCAAACACTGCTAGAAGCCCAAAATTTTTTTCTGAGGTAGATGCAGAAAAAAATGATACTCAGTTTGCAACCTGATGGAGGTCAGTATAGATGGACTAATAGAACAAGTCCCACACACAGCTAGAAGCCCAAATATTTTTTCAGAGCTAGATGCAGATAAAAATTATTTTTAATTTGCAACCTGATGGAGATCAGTATAGATGTACTAATAGACCAAGTACCACACACTGCTAGAAGCCCAAACATTTTTTCAGAAGTATATGCAGAAAAAAATGATATTCAATTTGCAACCTGATGGAGGTCAGTATAGATGGACTAATAGAACAAGTCCCACAAACTGCTAGAAGGCCAAATATTTTTTCAGAGGTAGATGCAGATATAAATTATTTTTAAATTGCAACCTGATGGAGGTCAGTATAGATGGACTAATAGAGAAAGTCCCACACACTGCTAGAAGGCCAAATATTTTTTCAGAGGTAGATGCAGATAAAAATTATTTTTAATTTGCAGCCTGATGGAGGTCAGTATAGATGGACTAATAGAACAAGTCCCACTTACTGCTAGAAGCCCAAATATTTTTTCAGAGCTAGATGCAGAAAAAAATGGTATTCAATTTGCAACCTGATGGAGGTCAGTATAGATGGACTAATAGACCAAGTCCCACACACTGCTAGTAGCCCAAATACTTTTTCAGAGCTAGATGCAGATAAAAATTATTTTTAATTTGCATCCTGATGGAGATCAGTATAGATGGACTAATAGACCAAGTCCCACACACTGCTAGATGCCCAAATACTTTTTCAGAGCTAGGTGCAGATAAAAATTATTTTTAATTTGCAACCTGATTGAGATCAGTATAGATGGACTAATAGACCAAGTCCCACACACTGCTAGAAGTCCAAATATTTTTTCAGAGCTAGATGCAGATAAAAATTATTTTTAATTTGCAACCTGATGGAGGTCAGTGTAGATGGACTAATAGACCAAGTCCCACACACTGCTAGAAGCCCAAATATTTTTTCAGAAGTAGATGCAGAAAAAAATTATATTCAATTTGCAACCTGATCGAGGTCAGTATAGATGGACTAATAGAACAAGTCCCACACACTGCTAGAAGCCCAAATTTTTTTTCTGAGGTAGATGCAGAAAAAAATGATATTCAGTTTGCAACCTGATGGAGGTCAGTATAGATGGACTAATAGAACAAGTCCCACACACAGCTAGAAGCCCAAATATTTTTTCAGAGCTAGATGCAGATAAAAATTATTTTTAATTTGCAACCTGATGGAGATCAGTATAGATGGACTAATAGACCAAGTCCCACACACTGCTAGAAGCCCAAATATTTTTTCAGAGCTAGATGCAGAATAAAATTATATTGAATTAGCAACCTGGTGTAGGTTAGTATAGATGGACTAATAGAACAAGTCCCACACACTGCTAGAAGCCCAAATATTTTTTTAGAGCTAGATGCAGAAAAAAATGATATTGAATTTGCAACCTGATGGAGGTCAGTATAGATGGACTAATAGACCAAGTCCCACACACTGCTAGAAGCCCAAATACTTTTTCAGAGCTAGATGCAGATAAAAATTATTTTTAATTTGCAACCTGATGGAGATCAGTATAGATGGACTAATAGACCAAGTCCCACACACTGCTAGAAGCCCAAATATTTTTTCAGAGCTAGATGCAGATAAAAATTATTTTTAATTTGCAACCTGATGGAGGTCAGTGTAGATGGACTAATAGACCAAGTCCCACACACTGCTAGAAGCCCAAATATTTTTTCAGAAGTAGATGCAGAAAAAAATTATATTCAATTTGCAACCTGATGGAGGTCAGTATAGATGGACTAATAGAACAAGTCCCACACACTGCTAGAAGCCCAAAATTTTTTTCTGAGGTAGATGCAGAAAAAAATGATATTCAGTTTGCAACCTGATGGAGGTCAGTATAGATGGACTAATAGAACAAGTCCCACACACAGCTAGAAGCCCAAATATTTTTTCAGAGCTAGATGCAGATAAAAATTATTTTTAATTTGCAACCTGATGGAGATCAGTATAGATGTACTAATAGACCAAGTCCCACACACTGCTAGAAGCCCAAACATTTTTTCAGAAGTATATGCAGAAAAAAATGATATTCAATTTGCAACCTGATGGAGGTCAGTATAGATGGACTAATAGAACAAGTCCCACACACTGCTAGAAGGCCAAATATTTTTTCAGAGGTAGATGCAGATAAAATTATTTTTAATTTGCAGCCTGATGGAGGTCAGTATAGATTGACTATTAGAGAAAGTCCCACACACTGCTAGAAGGCCAAATATTTTTTCAGAGCTAGATGCAGACAAAAAATTATTTTTAATTTGCAACCTGATGGAGGTCAGTATAGATGGACTAATAGAGAAAGTCCCACACACTGCTAGAAGGCCAAATATTTTTTCACAGCTAGATGCAGATATAAATTATTTTTAATTTGCAACCTGATGGAGGTCAGTATAGATGGACTAATAGAGAAAGTCCCACACACTGCTAGAAGGCCAAATATTTTTTCAGAACTAGATGCAGAAAAAATTTTTATTCAGTTTGCAACCTGATGGAGGTCAGTATAGATGGACTAATAGAACAAGTCCCACAAACTGCTAGAAGGCCAAATATTTTTTCAGAGGTAGATGCAGATATAAATTATTTTTAAATTGCAACCTGATGGAGGTCAGTATAGATGGACTAATAGAGAAAGTCCCACACACTGCTAGAAGGCCAAATATTTTTTCAGAGGTAGATGCAGATAAAAATTATTTTTAATTTGCAGCCTGATGGAGGTCAGTATAGATGGACTAATAGAACAAGTCCCACTTACTGCTAGAAGCCCAAATATTTTTTCAGAGCTAGATGCAGAAAAAAATGGTATTCAATTTGCAACCTGATGGAGGTCAGTATAGATGGACTAATAGACCAAGTCCCACACACTGCTAGTAGCCCAAATACTTTTTCAGAGCTAGATGCAGATAAAAATTATTTTTAATTTGCATCCTGATGGAGATCAGTATAGATGGACTAATAGACCAAGTCCCACACACTGCTAGATGCCCAAATACTTTTTCAGAGCTAGGTGCAGATAAAAATTATTTTTAATTTGCAACCTGATTGAGATCAGTATAGATGGACTAATAGACCAAGTCCCACACACTGCTAGAAGTCCAAATATTTTTTCAGAGCTAGATGCAGATAAAAATTATTTTTAATTTGCAACCTGATGGAGGTCAGTGTAGATGGACTAATAGACCAAGTCCCACACACTGCTAGAAGCCCAAATATTTTTTCAGAAGTAGATGCAGAAAAAAATTATATTCAATTTGCAACCTGATCGAGGTCAGTATAGATGGACTAATAGAACAAGTCCCACACACTGCTAGAAGCCCAAATTTTTTTTCTGAGGTAGATGCAGAAAAAAATGATATTCAGTTTGCAACCTGATGGAGGTCAGTATAGATGGACTAATAGAACAAGTCCCACACACAGCTAGAAGCCCAAATATTTTTTCAGAGCTAGATGCAGATAAAAATTATTTTTAATTTGCAACCTGATGGAGATCAGTATAGATGGACTAATAGACCAAGTCCCACACACTGCTAGAAGCCCAAATATTTTTTCAGAGCTAGATGCAGAATAAAATTATATTGAATTAGCAACCTGGTGTAGGTTAGTATAGATGGACTAATAGAACAAGTCCCACACACTGCTAGAAGCCCAAATATTTTTTTAGAGCTAGATGCAGAAAAAAATGATATTGAATTTGCAACCTGATGGAGGTCAGTATAGATGGACTAATAGACCAAGTCCCACACACTGCTAGAAGCCCAAATACTTTTTCAGAGCTAGATGCAGATAAAAATTATTTTTAATTTGCAACCTGATGGAGATCAGTATAGATGGACTAATAGACCAAGTCCCACACACTGCTAGAAGCCCAAATATTTTTTCAGAGCTAGATGCAGATAAAAATTATTTTTAATTTGCAACCTGATGGAGGTCAGTGTAGATGGACTAATAGACCAAGTCCCACACACTGCTAGAAGCCCAAATATTTTTTCAGAAGTAGATGCAGAAAAAAATTATATTCAATTTGCAACCTGATGGAGGTCAGTATAGATGGACTAATAGAACAAGTCCCACACACTGCTAGAAGCCCAAAATTTTTTTCTGAGGTAGATGCAGAAAAAAATGATATTCAGTTTGCAACCTGATGGAGGTCAGTATAGATGGACTAATAGAACAAGTCCCACACACAGCTAGAAGCCCAAATATTTTTTCAGAGCTAGATGCAGATAAAAATTATTTTTAATTTGCAACCTGATGGAGATCAGTATAGATGTACTAATAGACCAAGTCCCACACACTGCTAGAAGCCCAAACATTTTTTCAGAAGTATATGCAGAAAAAAATGATATTCAATTTGCAACCTGATGGAGGTCAGTATAGATGGACTAATAGAACAAGTCCCACACACTGCTAGAAGGCCAAATATTTTTTCAGAGGTAGATGCAGATAAAATTATTTTTAATTTGCAGCCTGATGGAGGTCAGTATAGATTGACTATTAGAGAAAGTCCCACACACTGCTAGAAGGCCAAATATTTTTTCAGAGCTAGATGCAGACAAAAAATTATTTTTAATTTGCAACCTGATGGAGGTCAGTATAGATGGACTAATAGAGAAAGTCCCACACACTGCTAGAAGGCCAAATATTTTTTCACAGCTAGATGCAGATATAAATTATTTTTAATTTGCAACCTGATGGAGGTCAGTATAGATGGACTAATAGAGAAAGTCCCACACACTGCTAGAAGGCCAAATATTTTTTCAGAACTAGATGCAGAAAAAATTTTTATTCAGTTTGCAACCTGATGGAGGTCAGTATAGATGGACTAATAGAACAAGTCCCACACACAGCTAGAAGGCCAAATATTTTTTCAGAGGTAGATGCAGATAAAAATTATTTTTTATTTGCAGACTGATGGAGGTCAGTATAGATGGACTAATAGAACAAGTCCCACTCACTGCTAGAAGCCCAAATATTTTTTCAGAGCTAGATGCAGAAAAAAATGATATTCAATTTGCAACCTGATGGAGGTCAGTATAGATGGACTAATAGACCAAGTCCCACACACTGCTAGTAGCCCAAATACTTTTTCAGAGCTAGATGCAGATAAAAATTATTTTTAATTTGCATCCTGATGGAGATCAGTATAGATGGACTAATAGACCAAGTCCCACACACTGCTAGAAGCCCAAATATTTTTTCAGAGCTAGATGCAGATAAAAATTATTTTTAATTTGCAACCTGATGGAGGTCAGTGTAGATGGACTAATAGACCAAGTCCCACACACTGCTAGAAGCCCAAATATTTTTTCAGAAGTAGATGCAGAAAAAATTATATTCAATTTGCAACCTGATGGAGGTCAGTATAGATGGACTAATAGAACAAGTCCCACACACTGCTAGAAGCCCAAATTTTTTTTCTGAGGTAGATGCAGAAAAAAATGATATTCAGTTTGCAACCTGATGGAGGTCAGTATAGATGGACTAATAGAACAAGTCCCACACACAGCTAGAAGCCCAAATATTTTTTCAGAGCTAGATGCAGATAAAAATTATTTTTAATTTGCAACCTGATGGAGATCAGTATAGATGGACTAATAGACCAAGTCCCACACACTGCTAGAAGCCCAAATATTTTTTCAGAAGTAGATGCAGAAAAAAATGATATTCAATTTGCAACCTGATGGAGGTCAGTATAGATGGACTAATAGAACAAGTCCCACACACTGCTAGAAGCCCAAATATTTTTTCAGAGCTAGATGCAGAAAAAAATTATATTCAATTTGCAACCTGATGGAGGTCAGTATAGATGGACTAATAGACCAAGTCCCACACACTGCTAGAAGCCCAAATACTTTTTCAGAGCTAGATGCAGATAAAAATTATTTTTAATTTGCAACCTGATGGAGATCAGTATAGATGGAGTAATAGACCAAGTCCCACACACTGCTAGAAGCCCAAATATTTTTTCAGAGCTAGATGCAGATAAAAATTATTTTTAAGTTGCAACCTGATGGAGGTCAGTGTAGATGGACTAATAGACCAAGTCCCACACACTGCTAGAAGCCCAAATATTTTTTCAGAGCTAGATGCAGAAAAAAATTATATTCAATTTGCAACCTGATGGAGGTCAGTATAGATGGACTAATAGAACAAGTCCCACAAACTGCTAGAAGGCCAAATATTTTTTCAGAGGTAGATGCAGATATAAATTATTTTTAAATTGCAACCTGATGGAGGTCAGTATAGATGGACTAATAGAGAAAGTCCCACACACTGCTAGAAGGCCAAATATTTTTTCAGAGGTAGATGCAGATAAAAATTATTTTTAATTTGCAGCCTGATGGAGGTCAGTATAGATGGACTAATAGAACAAGTCCCACTTACTGCTAGAAGCCCAAATATTTTTTCAGAGCTAGATGCAGAAAAAAATGGTATTCAATTTGCAACCTGATGGAGGTCAGTATAGATGGACTAATAGACCAAGTCCCACACACTGCTAGTAGCCCAAATACTTTTTCAGAGCTAGATGCAGATAAAAATTATTTTTAATTTGCATCCTGATGGAGATCAGTATAGATGGACTAATAGACCAAGTCCCACACACTGCTAGATGCCCAAATACTTTTTCAGAGCTAGGTGCAGATAAAAATTATTTTTAATTTGCAACCTGATTGAGATCAGTATAGATGGACTAATAGACCAAGTCCCACACACTGCTAGAAGTCCAAATATTTTTTCAGAGCTAGATGCAGATAAAAATTATTTTTAATTTGCAACCTGATGGAGGTCAGTGTAGATGGACTAATAGACCAAGTCCCACACACTGCTAGAAGCCCAAATATTTTTTCAGAAGTAGATGCAGAAAAAAATTATATTCAATTTGCAACCTGATCGAGGTCAGTATAGATGGACTAATAGAACAAGTCCCACACACTGCTAGAAGCCCAAATTTTTTTTCTGAGGTAGATGCAGAAAAAAATGATATTCAGTTTGCAACCTGATGGAGGTCAGTATAGATGGACTAATAGAACAAGTCCCACACACAGCTAGAAGCCCAAATATTTTTTCAGAGCTAGATGCAGATAAAAATTATTTTTAATTTGCAACCTGATGGAGATCAGTATAGATGGACTAATAGACCAAGTCCCACACACTGCTAGAAGCCCAAATATTTTTTCAGAGCTAGATGCAGAATAAAATTATATTGAATTAGCAACCTGGTGTAGGTTAGTATAGATGGACTAATAGAACAAGTCCCACACACTGCTAGAAGCCCAAATATTTTTTTAGAGCTAGATGCAGAAAAAAATGATATTGAATTTGCAACCTGATGGAGGTCAGTATAGATGGACCAATAGACCAAGTCCCACACACTGCTAGAAGCCCAAATACTTTTTCAGAGCTAGATGCAGATAAAAATTATTTTTAATTTGCAACCTGATGGAGATCAGTATAGATGGACTAATAGACCAAGTCCCACACACTGCTAGAAGCCCAAATATTTTTTCAGAGCTAGATGCAGATAAAAATTATTTTTAATTTGCAACCTGATGGAGGTCAGTGTAGATGGACTAATAGACCAAGTCCCACACACTGCTAGAAGCCCAAATATTTTTTCAGAAGTAGATGCAGAAAAAAATTATATTCAATTTGCAACCTGATGGAGGTCAGTATAGATGGACTAATAGAACAAGTCCCACACACTGCTAGAAGCCCAAAATTTTTTTCTGAGGTAGATGCAGAAAAAAATGATATTCAGTTTGCAACCTGATGGAGGTCAGTATAGATGGACTAATAGAACAAGTCCCACACACAGCTAGAAGCCCAAATATTTTTCAGAGCTAGATGCAGATAAAAATTATTTTTAATTTGCAACCTGATGGAGATCAGTATAGATGTACTAATAGACCAAGTCCCACACACTGCTAGAAGCCCAAACATTTTTTCAGAAGTATATGCAGAAAAAAATGATATTCAATTTGCAACCTGATGGAGGTCAGTATAGATGGACTAATAGAACAAGTCCCACACACTGCTAGAAGGCCAAATATTTTTTCAGAGGTAGATGCAGATAAAATTATTTTTAATTTGCAGCCTGATGGAGGTCAGTATAGATTGACTATTAGAGAAAGTCCCACACACTGCTAGAAGGCCAAATATTTTTTCAGAGCTAGATGCAGACAAAAAATTATTTTTAATTTGCAACCTGATGGAGGTCAGTATAGATGGACTAATAGAGAAAGTCCCACACACTGCTAGAAGGCCAAATATTTTTTCACAGCTAGATGCAGATATAAATTATTTTTAATTTGCAACCTGATGGAGGTCAGTATAGATGGACTAATAGAGAAAGTCCCACACACTGCTAGAAGGCCAAATATTTTTTCAGAACTAGATGCAGAAAAAATTTTTATTCAGTTTGCAACCTGATGGAGGTCAGTATAGATGGACTAATAGAACAAGTCCCACACACAGCTAGAAGGCCAAATATTTTTTCAGAGGTAGATGCAGATAAAAATTATTTTTTATTTGCAGCCTGATGGAGGTCAGTATAGATGGACTAATAGAACAAGTCCCACTCACTGCTAGAAGCCCAAATATTTTTTCAGAGCTAGATGCAGAAAAAAATGATATTCAATTTGCAACCTGATGGAGGTCAGTATAGATGGACTAATAGACCAAGTCCCACACACTGCTAGTAGCCCAAATACTTTTTCAGAGCTAGATGCAGATAAAAATTATTTTTAATTTGCATCCTGATGGAGATCAGTATAGATGGACTAATAGACCAAGTCCCACACACTGCTAGAAGCCCAAATATTTTTTCAGAGCTAGATGCAGATAAAAATTATTTTTAATTTGCAACCTGATGGAGGTCAGTGTAGATGGACTAATAGACCAAGTCCCACACACTGCTAGAAGCCCAAATATTTTTTCAGAAGTAGATGCAGAAAAAATTATATTCAATTTGCAACCTGATGGAGGTCAGTATAGATGGACTAATAGAACAAGTCCCACACACTGCTAGAAGCCCAAATTTTTTTTCTGAGGTAGATGCAGAAAAAAATGATATTCAGTTTGCAACCTGATGGAGGTCAGTATAGATGGACTAATAGAACAAGTCCCACACACAGCTAGAAGCCCAAATATTTTTTCAGAGCTAGATGCAGATAAAAATTATTTTTAATTTGCAACCTGATGGAGATCAGTATAGATGGACTAATAGACCAAGTCCCACACACTGCTAGAAGCCCAAATATTTTTTCAGAAGTAGATGCAGAAAAAAATGATATTCAATTTGCAACCTGATGGAGGTCAGTATAGATGGACTAATAGAACAAGTCCCACACACTGCTAGAAGCCCAAATATTTTTTCAGAGCTAGATGCAGAAAAAAATTATATTCAATTTGCAACCTGATGGAGGTCAGTATAGATGGACTAATAGACCAAGTCCCACACACTGCTAGAAACCCAAATACTTTTTCAGAGCTAGATGCAGATAAAAATTATTTTTAATTTGCAACCTGATGGAGATCAGTATAGATGGAGTAATAGACCAAGTCCCACACACTGCTAGAAGCCCAAATATTTTTTCAGAGCTAGATGCAGATAAAAATTATTTTTAAGTTGCAACCTGATGGAGGTCAGTGTAGATGGACTAATAGACCAAGTCCCACACACTGCTAGAAGCCCAAATATTTTTTCAGAGCTAGATGCAGAAAAAAATTATATTCAATTTGCAACCTGATGGAGGTCAGTATAGATGGACTAATAGAATGATGCTATGCCCAAAAGATTTTACTTCACTAGGTGCAGTAAAAAAATTGGTTTTCTATACACAGGTGGTATGTCTTGCAACACAGATAGGCTACTCCACTGACTAACACACTCTGCAATAGGCCAAAAAGGATTAGCTTTGCTAGATTCAGCCAAATGCTGTGAAAAAAACTTGCACAGCACTGGCACAGACCTGCCTGGCAAAAACTGATAGGAACTGATGTAACCTAGTCCTGAAAAGAACTGCAATTACAATTAGTCTTTACTCCCACAAACTATTTAAGAGCACAGACCTGCCTGATAAAAGTCATAGGAAATGCTGTAACCTAGTCCTTAAAAGGACTGCAATCACAACTATTCCCTACTCCCAAGCTATCTGTAGATTTGTGCGAAAATTGGCTTGAAATTAACGAGGTATAGCGCACACAGCAACAGCGGTGCCGTCTAACACGCAGCTGCAGCAGTGAGAAAATGGTGGCGACAGGGAAAATGGCTGGGTCTTATAGGGCAAGGACATGTGACATACACTGCCAATGACACATGCCCTTGCTTGTGTGAAAAAAAAGCACTTTGCTCCGTGTGTGCGCTGCTGATAGGCTGACAGATTGCACCTCCCCACTGTAAATGCGGGAAAGAGAAAAAAAAATGGAGTTCTTCATTATTCCTGCAGAGATCCATCCCCTGCCCCTCCCCCCACCCCGCTGTACACTCAAACTACGTATTAACATTAATTTTCATCATT
Organism: Phyllobates terribilis; assembly: GCF_046119375.1. Classification (NCBI taxonomy): domain Eukaryota; kingdom Metazoa; phylum Chordata; class Amphibia; order Anura; family Dendrobatidae; genus Phyllobates; species Phyllobates terribilis. The sequence continues at coordinate 370,821,524 of NW_027362763.1, read as the reverse complement.
ACTGAGAAAAAATCCAGTTATGATTTTGGTGCACGAACAGTTATCGAACATAATCTCGAACAGCCGAATTTTTCTCAAATCGTTCGTGTTCGCCGAATGGCTCGAACACCGCCCAAAACAGCTCGAATTTGAGATTGGCGAACAGTTCGAGTAGAACAACGCTCATCTCTACTCTTGAATGCCTCTTTTTTGCTATTTAACGCCCCTTTTACATTCTTGTTCAACCATATTGGTTTCCTCTTATTTCTGGCCCTTTTATTCCCATACGGTATATACCTCTCGCACTGAGTATTCAGAATTCTTTTGAAGGTTTCCCATTTACTATTCGTATTCCTTTGATTAAGAACTTTGTCCCAGTCAATAAGTTGAAGGTTTTCTATCAGCTGATCAAACTTCGCCCTCCTAAAGTTTAATGTTTTTGTTGTTCCCTTATTGATAACCCTACTGAAGGGCATTTTGAAGTCGATAATATTATGATCGCTATTACCTAGGTGTCCCCCTATCTGTACCTCAGTTATTCTATCAGGCCTATTAGTCAATATTAAGTCCAACATGGCCTTCCCTCTCGTTGGTTCCTGCACTAGTTGGGAGAGATAATTATCCTTAATATTTGTCAAGAACCTTTTTCCTTTCTGAGATCTACAGGTTTCTGTTTCCCAGTCAATATCCGGGTAGTTGAAATCCCCCATTACAATCACTTCATTATGTTTTGCTACTTTGTCTATTTGTCCTAATAGCAGATTCTCATTCTCCTCTGTTATATTTGGTGGCTTATAGCAGACCCCCAGTAATATTTTATTATTATTTTTTGCCCCCTCTATCTCTACCCACATGGACTCGACCCCCTCTTCTCCCTCTCCTATATCTTCCCTTAGTCTGGGCTTTAGACATGACTTTACATATAAGCAGACTCCTCCGCCTTTCCCCTGCTTCCGGTCCCTTCTAAATAAACTATAATCTAATAAATTTACCGCCCAGTCGTAGCTATCGTCTAGCCAAGTCTCTGTTATACCTACGATGTCATACCTCTCCTACGATATAAGCGCCCGCAGCTCATCCGCCTTATTGGTCAGGCTTCTTGCGTTGGTCAGCATGCAAGATAAAACTTTGGGGTTATTTAGCATCCTATTCTTCTCTAACGATCTAACTGTACTATCCCCACCCCCCTCTCCACCCTCATTATATTCACTTCTCCCCTTCCCCCTTGCTTGCCTCATATCCCACCTATTTCCTTGGTCCCCCCCATCTCTAGTTTAAAAACTCCTCCAACCTATTAGCCATCTTCTTCCCCAGCACCCCTGCACCCTCCCCATTGAGGTGCAGCCCGTCCCTACGGTAGAGCCTGTAGCCGACCGCGAAGTCGGCCCAGTTCTCCATGAACCCAAACCCTTCTGCCTTGCACCAACTCTTTAGCCACTTATTCACCTCCCTAACTTCCCGTTGGCGCTCCTGTGTGGCTCGCGGGATTGGTAGTATTTCTGAGAAAACTACCTTGGAGGTCCTTGCCCTAAGCTTCCTACCTAGGTCCCTGAAATCATTTTTAAGGACCCTCCATCTACCACTCACTTTGTCATTGGTGCCGATGTGGACCATGACCACTGGGTCTTCGCCAGCCCCACCCAGTAACCTGTCAACCCGATCCGCGATGTGCTGGACTCGAGCGCCAGGGAGGCAGCACACCGTTCGGCGATCCCGGTCTTTGTGACAGATTGACCTGTTTGTCCCCCTAATAATAGAGTCACCCACTACCAGGACCTGTCTTGCCTGCCCTACACTTCCCCTCTCCCCCTCATTACTGGAACATACACTCCCCCGGCGGTCATAGGATCTGTCGTGCTCCAATAATGCCGGTTCTGAACCAGCCTTCCTATACTTCTTCCCTCTATCCCTCCTAACTGTTATGCAGCTCCCTGCCTGTTCAGCCTGCACTTCCCCTCTATGCTCCACCCCCAGTATTGACCCATTGAGTGTCTGCTCGGTGAGCAGCAAACTCCGTTCCATGTTGTCGATGCTCCTCAGTATCGCTATCTGAGCACTTAGATCCAGAATTTGGGCTTCCAAGTGCACGATATGCTCACATCTCTCGCTGCAGTATGGATCCTCGAGCGGTTGCTCACGGAATGCATACATTGCGCAAGATGTACACTGCACGGCTCCGGCCAACATGGACGTGGACATGGAGTAGGTGGAGGAGGCAGAAGCAGTGGGGTGAGTGTTAGATACAGAAATTTGCCCCGCAAACCTTGGGGATTCCAAGACATGTGGGGCAACCCGGATGCTATTGACGACGAGGTTAGGTTGCGCCTTCCTGGACAGAGACAGAGTACTGGAAGCACGTCAACAACTGCATCCTCAACCACAACTCTGCCTCTGACCACAAGTCGTAGTGGCTCTTCAGGTCGCATGGGCTCTAAGCCTTGCATAGCGTGGGTATTTTTTCAGATCGATAAGGATGACCCAACTCGTGTTATCTGTAAAATTTGTCACCAAAAGCTAAGTAGAGGCCAAAAAATCCATAATTTGAGTACTTCATGCATGAACCGTCACATGGGTATGAAGCATAAGTTGCAGTGGGAAGCTCACTGCGCTACAATGCGGCCTAGCGGGCCGTGCCAACCACCGTCTGCCCCATCTTGTGCATCCGCGGCCTCTTCATCCTCTGTGACTGGGGGGACAGCAGTCACACATGTTTTTGGACGCAGACCTGCCACCTCTTTACCCGCAACAGCCAGTGTGATTGGCAGGTCATCATTTCATTTGGAAGTGGAAGCACCAGCTGGTGTTGAGCGCTCTCCGACATCAAGAGCACCACCTTTGGATCAAGGCAACCTAATTTTCCGCCTTCATCTTCCTCACAGACCGGCAAGATTGCCGGGGACACCCTACTCGACCCCGTCTAAGCACAACAGCCAGCCCTCGGTCCCTCAGATGTGGACAAGTAAAAGACCATTTCCTCCTAGCCATGACAAAGCCAAGAGGTTGAATTTCACCATCTGCAAGCTGTTGGCTACAGAATTGCTGCCTTTCCGCCTGGTGGACACAGAGGATTTTCGAGACCTTATGTCCATCGCAGTGCCCCAGTACCAGATGCCCTGTCGGCACTACTTCTCAAAGAAAGGTGTGCCTGCGCTCCACCAGCATGTCGCACACAACATCACCGCTTCTTTGAGAAACTCTGTGTGTGACAGGGTGCATTTCACCACAGACACTTGGGCGAGTAGGCATGGACAGGGGCGTTACATGTCGCTGACTGGGCACTGGGTAACTATGGTGACAGCAGGACAAGGGGCTGCTGTCCAAGCCTTGCCGTCCCCACGAGTTGTACATCAATCCTCTTTATCTAGAAGTTCCTCCACTGCTTCTGCCTCCTCAATCTCCTCTCGGTCCTCCACCTGCCCCCAAAGCCTGTCTGGTAATGCCACCCGCTTTCTAACTGCGCAGACGGAATCCTGCACACCTCCTTACTATGCTGGCAGCAGGGCTCAACGGCATCAGGCGGTGTTTACTTTGAAATGTCTGGGAAATGTGAGTCACACAGCTGAGAAGTTGTGGTCAGCTCTGGAGACCCAGTTTCATAAATGGTTGTCTCCACTGGACCTGCAACCAGGGAAGGCCGTGTGCGACAATACTGCAAACCTGGGTGCGGCCCTTCACCGAGGCAATGTCACACACATGCCTTGTATGGCTCACGTGTTGAACCTGGTTGTCCAGCAATTTTTAGCCCACTATCCCGGACTAGATGGCTTTCTGCAGAGGGCACAGTCGCTGTGTGCTCACTTCCGCCGTTCGCAACCCGCAGGTCAATGACTTACATCTCTACAGAAGTAGTTGGGCCTGCCAGTTCACCGGCTGAAATGCGATGTGCCGACACGGTGGAATTCAACTCTGCACATGTTGCAGCGACTGTGGCAGCACCGACAAGCCCTGGTGCAATACGTTCTGACATATAGCCTGGGCCAACGAGATCCAGAGGTGGGGCAAATCACGCTGCAGGAGTGGTCTCATATCAGGGACCTATGAAGTTTACGTGCCCCCTGGGCCATGGGGTACCCGGAGCCAGGCTGGTAGACGCTGGGGGTTGTAGTCATTGTGGCGGCCACCCGGTCCGTGACCCAGGGGTAATTTGTACATATAGGTTTTATAATGTCCGACTACACCACCTGTGGAGTGCGGCCAAAGGGGCCGCCGCTGCGGAACAGTCCTCTGAAGCTGGTGGTTTTGCAGCAATGGTATTATTACTCCCCACAGGAAGAGTGTAGCTTCAGGGCAGTGTGGGTGGATGATGGTGGTTGTAGTGCAGGGAGTCAGTAATGAACACAGAGTCCGTGTGATGCAGTCCCAAGATCTTTACACACAGTTGTTGCAGTCCAGATTACAGGTACTATAGCAATCTCCCCCGTCGTGCTGTGCGTACTCAGTGAGGGGCTCAGTCCACCCCCAGATAGCTCCGGAGTACTTAGCAGGACCCCCTTCTGTGTGTCCTTTCTCTGGCCTTCTCCCTGCACCTCACACCCAGTGACACTTCTATCCGGTATCCTCGGGCCTTGGCGGGCGACGTGTGTTCCGTCCCCTGGGTCCTATGTGGCTATCTTCTTAGTGAGACTGGTGTGGACTTTGGCCTGCAGTACATGAAATGCTGCAGCCTCCAGTTTCTAGTTGAGCCTTGCTGTTTCTCCGCTAGTTGAGGGACCGGTTCCCCTTATCTGGCCTGACCCCTCTACCTCCTGGTAGCAGCGGGCATACGGGTGGCCTTCTGCACGGCCCGTACCCCTAGGGTCCCTTCGGTTCCTGGAGCCTTCCTGATCCCACTCCTCTCTTCTCTCCTTCAGTCCTGGGCCTCCCAGGCTGGGCCCGCCTCCGGAGCAGAGCTCATGCAGAGCCTCTGCTCCTGTCACTTCTCCTCCTCTGACTGGCTTGCTCTTTCTAAGATCGCTTCCTATTTATACTCTCCCTGTCATGTGACTCCCCTAAGCTGCTTTCTCCACCCACACCCACTACATAGGACCCTCCCACCAGGTAGGGATCTGGGACTGTGCTCTCCCTTAGGAGCAATCTCGCCCTACCACCACTGCGGGTATGTGTTGGATGCAGGTGTTAGGGTCCCAAGCCATACTCCTTCCTTACCTGAGGGTGAGATAGCACACCTCTGGGTGAGATGCAGTACCTCTGTGGCGACTGAACCCTCAGGGGCACCACACACCCTTCTGCACAGTTTTGAAATGGCGATGAAGATGTTTAGTGCTGACGACGATACCATTATCAGCATGACTATTCTTGTGATTTACATGCTGGAGCACACGTTAAACAGAATTCAGAGTCAGGTGGTGGGACAAGAGGAGGTGGAGGAAGTAGAGGAGGAGTCGTATGCGGAAGGGATAACATCTCTAAGGTCCAGACGGTCGGCAGCACCAAGGCGGCAGGCATGGGAAGGTGGGGGAGAGGGATTAACCAGGGCGCAAGGTAGCAGCCAAACTGTTGAGGAAGGTGCAGGAGCCGAGGAAGAAGTGGAGGACGAACTGGCGATGGGCATGTAAGACTCATCAGATGAGGGAGACCTTGATCACATTTCTGTTGTGCGAGGTTGGGGGAAGAGGGCAGAGGAAGGAAGCATGATTCTTACCTCGCTACCAACACAACAAGGACATCCTCCTGGATGCGCAAGACACATGAGTGCCTTCTTGCTGCACTACCTGCAACATGACCCTAGGATTGTCAGAATTTGAAGTAATCCCGACTACTGGGTTGCCACACTCTTAGATCCCCGGTACAAAAGTAAATTTGCCGAAATATTTCCTGCCATAGAAAGGGATTCAAGCATGCAGGTGTATCAGCAGAGGCTGTTGCAGAATCTTACATGTGCTTTTCCACAAAACAACAGTGGTGCACGTAGTGAATCTCACAGTTCTAACTTGCAAACCGTGGGACTGTCGAGTCTTCATCACTCAAACCGTAACACTAGCACAGTATCTGCTGGTAACAGCAATTTTGTGGAATCATTTCACCACTTTTATAGACCATCCTTTGCAAGGCCACAGGAGACAAGAAGTCTGACACATAGTCAACGCCTAGAGAGGATGGTACAGGAGTATCTCCGAGTGAACATCGAAGCTATGACTGTGTCACTGGACCCTTGCTCATTTTGGGCTTCCAATCTGGAAAAATGGCCGGAGTTCACCACTAACGCCTTGGAGATCTTGTCATGCCCTGCAGCCAGCGTTCTCTCTGAACGTGTGTTCAGCGCTGCTGGTGGTGTGCTGACAGATAAGCACACGCGGCTGTCCACTGAGAATGTAGACAGACTCACGTTCATAAAGATGAACAAATCATGGATCCGCAAGGACTTTTCTACCCCTGTGTCATCCTTGGGAGACTAAAAGCTTGAGGATTTGGTAAAATCACCTCACCAACCGTTTTAAGCAACTCTGGGGCAATTGATGCCACTTAAGTGGTGTCTGTGCCACAATTTTTGGAAAAAATGGAGACTCTTTTTGGATTCCCCTTGCTGTGTTTTACGTGATGTTGGCATCGTCAATTCCAGGTGGGTTGAGTCGCTCCCCCCCCCACATTTTAACTGTAAGAAACTACATACACTATGGCTTGGGGTAACACAAATGGTTGAGTCTGAAGAGCTGTTTACTCAGAGGTCTGCTCCAAAGCTTCAGTGTCTGCTAGTCAGCGTAGAATTTTTAACTGCATCTAGCCTAGGCAATAGTTTGGGCATAGTAGCCCAGCTGCAAAGCAAGCTGCCCCGCCTGTGTATCTAATAAGAATTTTTAAATGCATCTAGCCTAGGCTGACTGTGGGGACCCCCAACCAAACCCAGATGGTTAGCCCGCCTACCACCCCCTTTCCTTGACAATACAATAATGTAACTCTTACAACTGGATGGGTGAAGATCGGTCACAGCTTTATTAACTCTTTATACTCATTCCATTAGAAAAGCATTTTATTTCTAAAATAATTCAGCTTGTTGCAGCATGCCCTGGGTCTCCATACCGGCAAGTTGGCCAACAAGTGTAACTCTCCAACATGTCCTTTCTATTTCTAGGCCATGGAAGATTCTGTGTACTCATATGCAGGACTCTGACCCCCATCCATCAATCTTAACGCTTGTTCCACTCCATCCTGGAGTCCTGAAAGGAATATGTCCAGTCCAATATCCATTAAGTGAACACCGTTGGGCCGTATGAGGCCTGCTTTATCTCCTTCCAGTTGTCGGTGTTGTAACACTACACCGCCTCTGTCTCTTCTCAATTTTGCCATCCAAATATTTATTACCCGCCTTGTCCGTTTGATGGCCTCGCGCACCTTGCCATACCGTTATCGGCACAATCTCTGACCACACTATAGTTAGTTTTGTGAAAAATTCTCTGAAGCACTCAGTGTGTAGTTTCATTATTGCCATTAGTTATGCGCTCTTGTGATGACCTAGGTCGTTTCCCCGGGCCTGTATAACTAAGATGACCGGACCTCTTGCCTCTCTCCCTACCTTGATTACCTCCATTAGTACCTGTGGCCATAGCAGGCCTATAATACCTCTCCAGTTGAAATATGTGTTATGAGACTCTAATTTCCTCCCACCTGGGTGGACTTTCGCCCTTTTTTCTGCCCAATATATATATGAGTGGCCTATCACCCACACTATTTGCTTAGCGTCACCTGTAAAAGAAACAAACCACGTTAGGATAACAAGTTCGGTCTTATGTATCTCGCCAAACACGTGGATCGCCATCTCCCTGTCCTCTGAACTTCCATTTCTGACAGTCCTGCTCTTGCTGCTTCCGTGGCCGCGCCTATGTGGAATGAGTGTGTCCCGTAATCTTTGGGGTGGTTCCCTGCCAAGGTTATGCATTAATTAAATATAGCTTGGAACTGGTATCTTGATAATGGCGTTCCATCAATGTGTAATAGGAAGAAATTACTTTGTGATCTGATGGTTATATATGGAACCGTTTTCGATTGGCGTATGCGTAGACGAATTGCATTATTGGCTATGACTACGTCCTGGTGTAATAAGCCTCCACTGGTGGTAATTTTGGATTGAGGGACTAATTCGCTTATGCATAGCGCCCCGAAGAAGGCGATCGCAAATGCAGTAGACAGTAGTGTTGCTTCAAATTGTGAGTGTCATGTTAATGGTGTTAGGGATATGATGTGAGAAATCAGTTTTAGTGACACGGGATGGGACGTCTACACTCCTGACTTGGCTGACCCCTTTTCCACCCTTTTAAGGATTTTCTGATGATGAATCTCTTTGTCACATCTCCCCAATTCAGTAGTTGGAAGTGAAATGCTACTCCGGTCAGACACCGCTGCGCTGACACCCCTTATATGCCCCTCATCATTAGCTGGTGGAGAAATTCTATGGTGACTTGTGATCTGGCTTGTTCACATTGGTCAACCCGTCTGCCTGCTACTAGTCATGTCCACTCTTCCCATGCCTTACCGTATGCTTGCCACGTCGACGGGGCAACTGACGCTCTGATTAATGGCATCAACTATTCACCACTAGATCCCATAGGGAAGGTGGGCAACTGTTGCCCGATGGGTGGGCGTTGGGGAGGAGCTCTGTAAGAATCTGCCAATTGAATTGTGATAAAGCGTTAGCAGCAGCTTTAGACCCCTCAGCATCGTGTCTAGCGTGGACCCATGCATTGTGTTTTAGGCACAGGAATGCTAGCCGGCGTAGATGGGAGAGACGATGATGCCATCTTATTAATGCAGTGCGCCAGGCTGGTGTTTTTTGCTATGAAGCGTATATTTTTGTTAGCCAGGAGCGCACCCCATATTTCTATTGCTACCACTATTGAGAAGAAATATTTTTTTCCGGGCTAGATGCAGCTAAAAATTATTATTAATTTCAAAGCTGGTGGAGCTTGGTATAGATGGCTTAATACAATGAGTACCACACACTGCTACTATGCCCAAAATTATTTTCCATGCAAGATGCAGCTAAAAATTATTTGTAATTTGAAAGCTGGTGGAGCTTAGTATAGATGGCCTAATAGAATGAGTACCACACACTGCTAATATGCCCAAAATTAGTTTACAGGCAAGATGCAGATAAAAATTATTATTAATTTGCAAACTGGTGGAGGTTAGTATAGATGGACTAATAGAACAAGTCCCACACACTGCTACAAGCCGAAGCCTAAATACTATTTCAGAGCTAGATGCAGATAAAAATTATTTTGAATTTGCAACCTGGTGGAGGTTATTATAGATGGACTAATAGAACAAGTCCCACACACTGCTACAAGCCGAAGCCCAAATATTTTTTCAGAGCTAGATGCAGATAAAAATTATTTTGAATTTGCAACCTGGTGGAGGTTAGTATAGATGGACTAAGAGAACAAGTCCCACACACTGCTACAAGCCGAAGCCCAAATATTTTTTCAGAGCTAGATGCAGATAAAAATTATTTTGAATTTGCAACCTGGTGGAAGTTAGTATAGATGGACTAATAGAACATGTCCCACACACTGTTACAAGCCCAAGCCCAAATATTTTTTCAGAGCTAGATGCAGCCAAAAATTATTTTGAATTTACAACCTGGTGGAGGTTAGTATAGATGGACTAATAGAACAAATCACACACACTGCTACAAGCCGAAGCCCAAATATTTTTTCAGAGCTAGATGCAGATAAAAATGATTTTGAATTTGCAAACTGGTGGAGGTTAGTGTAGATAGACTAACAGAACATGTCCCTCACACGGCTTCAAGCCGAAGCCCAAATATTTTTTCAGAGCTAGATGCAGATAAAAATTATTTTGAATTTGCAACCTGGTGGAGGTTAGTATAGATGGACTAACAGAACATGTCCCTCACACTGCTACAAGCCGAAGCCCAAATATTTTTTCAGAGCTAGATGCAGATAAAAATTATTTTGAATTTGCAACGTGGTGGATGTTAGTGTAGATGGACTAATAGAATGAGGATATGCCCAAAAGGTTTTACTTCACTAGGTGCAGAAAAAAATTTGTATTCTAAACACAGGTGGTGTAGCTTGCAACACAGATAGGCTACTCCACTGACTAACACACACTGCAAGAGGCCAAGAAGGATTTGCTTTGCTAGATTTAGCCAAATGCTGTGAAAAAAACTTGCACAGCACTGGCACAGACCTGCCTGGCAAAAAGTGATAGGAACTGATGTAACCTAGCCCTCAAAAGGACTGCAATTACAATTAGTCTTTACTCCCAACCTATCTATTTAAGAGCACAGACCTGCCTGATAAAAGTGATAGGAACTGATGTAACCTAGCCCTCAAAAGGACTGCAATTACAATTAGTCTTTACTCTCTACCTATCTATTTAAGAGCACAGACCTGCCTGATAAAAGTCGTAGGAAATGATGTAACCTAGTCCTCAAAAGGACTGCAATCACAACTATTCCCTTCTCCCAAGCTATCTGTAGATTTGTGCGAAAATTGGCTTGAAATTAACCCTGAAAGTATAGCGCACACAGCAACAGCGTTGCCGTCTAACACGCAGCTGCAGCAGTGAGAAAATGGTGGCGACGGGGAAAATGGCTGGGTCTTATAGGGCAAGGAAATTTGACATACACTGCCAATGACACATGCCCTTGCTTGTGTGAAAAAAAGCACTTCGCTCCGTGTGTGCGCTGCTGATAGGCTGACTGATTGCCGCTCCCCACTGTAAATGCGGGAAAGGGAAAAAAAAAATGGAGATCTTTATTATTTATGCAGAGATCCATCCCCTGCCCCTCCCCCGCCCCGCTGTACACTCAAACTGCGTATTAACATTAATTTTCAGCATTACTGAGAAAAAATCCAGTTATCATTTTGGTGCACGAACAGTTATCGAACATAACCTCGAACAACCGAATTATTTTCAAATTGTTCGTGTTCCCCGAACGGCTCGATTGCCGCCCAAAACAGCTCGAATTTGAGATTGGCGAACAGTTCGAGTCGAACAACGCTCATCTCTATTCCTGACCTGACTGCACAGTACAGTCCGTGTGCGCCTCAGGTATCTGAGTCTCATCAGGATCATTTGCTCCCATGGGGGTTAATGTCTGATGATGAGGGTCAGGATTCTGCTCGGACCCTACTTTGTCTTGCCCAAGATCCAAAATAAAATCAATTTGGGCATCGGCGCAGATGCTTTCCTCCTCTTGAGTCTGTGAATCTTTGGAGCAGACCTCTGATGCACATGGCATAGAATGTGTGAACATCTCTGCAGACTCACCCATCTGTGGTTCCCTACAATCAGTTGGGCAGTTGGAGAGTTGTGATGTGAGGGAAACAAGGGTAATTTGGGTGCCACCTCTGAGGACTATACTATGTATGATGTTGAGGTGAAGGAAGAGGAGGAGAGGCCACTTGATGCAGCGCTTGCCATCCACTGGAGCACATGTTCTTTCTGGACTTCATTTGCAAGGTGTACCCCTGTGTGGCTGCCAAAGAAAGGGAGTGGAGTAACAGAAGTTGATAGTTATTTTGAATAGGATGTGATGGTGTTGGTTCACTAGAGCTTTCACTAACATTACCACCTACCCCACGTACACCTTGAACACCAAGCCTATTCTCCCTTCCACCACAACCTCGCTTTTTCCCAATCATGTTGTTCAGATAGTGTGGTTGGAGCACGCTAGTCGCACCAAAAATGAGATTTTTTTAATGTGGAGGCATGGATGCAGCAGAATCTCACCAGAAAAAAAATTACAAGATGATATCTGGACTGCTTATAAGTATCACGGTAGTAACAGAAGAAATTAGATTTTTTACTGTGGATGAGGCCTGGATACAGTAGAATATACAGTACAGACCAAAAGTTTGGACACACCTTTTCTTTTAAAGATTTTTCTGTATTTTCATGACTATGAAAATTGAACATTCACACTGAAGGCACCAAAACTATGAATTAACACATGTGGAATTATATACTTAACAAAAAAGTGTGAAACAACTGAAAATATGCCTTATATTCAAGGTTCTTCAAAAGTAGCCACCTTTTGCTTTGATGACTGCTTTGCACACTCTTGGCATTCTCTTGATGAGCTTCAAGAGGTAGTCACCGGAAATGGTATTCTACCAATCTTGAAGGAGTTCCCAGAGATGCTAAGCACTTGTTGGCCCTTTTGCCTTCACTCTGCGGTCCAGCTCACCCCAAACCATCTCGATTGGGTTCAGGTATGGTGACTGTGGAGGCCAAGTCATCTGGGGTAGCACCCCATCACTCTCCTTCTTGGTCAAATAGCCCTTACACAGCCTGGAGGTGTGTTTGGGGTCATTGTCCTGTTGAAAAATAAATGATGGTCCAACTAAACGCAAACCGGATGGAATAGCATGCCGCTGCAAGATGCTGTGGTAGCCATGCTGGTTCAGTATGCCTTCAATTTTGAATAAATCCCCAACAGTGTCACCAGCAAAGCACCATCACACCTCCTCCTCCATGCTTCACTGTGGGAACCAGGCATGCAGAGTCCATCCGTTGACCTTTTTTGCGTCGCACAAAGACACGGTGGTTGGAACCAAAGATCTCAAATTTGGACTCATCAGACCAAAGCACAGATTTCCATTGGTCTAATGTCCATTCCTTGTGTTCTTTAGCCCAAACAAGCCTCTTCTGCTTGTTGCCTGTCCTTAGCAGTGGTTTCCTAGCAGCTGTTTTACCATGAAGGCCTGCTGCACAAAGTCTCCTCTTAGTTGTTGTAGAGATGTTTCTGCTGCTAGAACTCTGTGCGGCATTGACCTGGTCTCTAATCTGAGCTGCTGTTAACTAGTGTTGAGCCACCCCCGTAGTGTTCGAGTTCGGTTCGGTTCGTCGAACACCCGTGTGTTCGCCGAACTGTTCGTCGAACTGTTCGTCGAACACCTTCGAACACCGTTAAAACCAATGGCAGGCAAACAAAAACACATAGAAACACATAGAAAACACCTTCAAAGGTGTCCAAAAGCTGACAAACTGCTCAGAAGACATAACTAACACATGGAAAAGTGACAAGTACATATAGTCATGCGAAAATAAAAGAGGTGGAGGAGTAAAAGGAGGGGGAGACACAGATATAGGCATGTCATGCCCTTCTAAAATCCAAAAAGTGAGAAGCCGACACGGCCAGTCCGCTCCTGCCCGTGCCACCTCCGTGTCGCCGGGTTTGTGCCAGAGCCGCGGTGAACCCTGACGGCCAGCCCCCCTCTCCCAATACTGGTGCCTGTCCGCTGGTGGGTCGAGCGAGCCCCCCTGTGGTGGAGGCAGCTCTAAGCTTTTTAATTTAAATTGTCTCTCTAATTTGAATGAATACACTTTAAATCCATTTACAAGGATCTATTGGAGGGCAAGTCTCATGCCAGCAGCCGCGGTAATTCCAGCTCCAGTAGCGTCCACTAAAGCTGCTGCAGTTAAAAAGCTTTTATAAGGATCGAGCTCGGCTGTCCACCGCAAGGCATCCTACTGCCAGTCCCAGCCCCTATGCCTTGGGGTGCCTCCTGATGCTCTTCACTAAGTATCCCATGGTCCCGAAGCATTTCCTTTGAAAAAATTAAGTGTCTAAACTACAGGTGGTGCAGCTTGCTTAACAGCCGGGATAATCCGCTCACTAGCAGACACTGCTACTAGGCACAAAGTATTTCCTGGGCTAGATGCAGTTAAAAATTTGTAATTAGATACTCTCGTTGGATGCTGAGAAAGCATTCCATAGAGTCTCCTGGCACGCCATATATGATTCTCTTAAAAAGCTTGGGGTAGGGGTCTAGGGGACCCTTTTATAGCCAAAATCACGGCCCTGTATCGCAATACGTCACCTAGGCTGAAGATAAATGGAACTGTCGCACCCTGAGGGCTCGGTTGCTACAGACGTATTGCACCTCACCCAGAGGTGTGATATCTCACTCTCAGGTAAGGATGGAGTGTGTATCAGGACCCGACACCTGCATGCATTACACCACATTGCCGTGGGGCAGGGCGACCAATATGCCCCTGAGATGGGCACGACAGTCCCTGTCCCTGGCTGGAGTGGGGGGAGGGAACACTGAGGAAGGGGAACCCTGTAGTGCAGGAGCAGGGAGGAAGCAGTTCCTGGGTGCATTGAGAAGGGAGTATAAAAGGTGGGCACCATCTTAGTTCAGTGCAGAGAAGTCTGAGCAGAAGTGGCAGGGAGCAGGGGCTCTGCATGAGCTCTGCTCCGGAGGCGGGCCTAGTAACAGAGGCCCAGGCCTGGAAGAGGGAGAAGGAAGGAAGAGGAGTGGAGAAGGCTCCAGGAACGAGGAATGAAGGGATCCCAGGGGTGCGGACGGGCGAGTCGCCACCGCACGCCCGAATCCACCTGCGTGGAGGGGTCAGGCCAAAGGGGGAGACCGGTCCCCGAACTAGTGGAGGCAGGAAACGACCCTCAGCTAGAAACCGGAGGCTCTGACATTTTATGTGGCGCAGCCCCTCGCTACACCCGCTAGGAAGGCACCACATAGGGTCAGGGAAACTGGCGCCAAGTTTACCAAGAGGAGGCCCGAGGCAGCCGGACAGAAGTGTTGGTAAGAAAGGCCAGACAAAGGACACACAAAGGGGGTCCTGTGAAGTGCTCCAAAGTTATCTGGGAGTTGTCTGAGCCCCTCACCTGGTGAGCACAGTACGACGTGGGCAGCCGTTACCTGCAGACGTGGTCTGGATAATAAGAACTGTGAGTAAAGGCCCTGAACTGCATCACTGACCCGTGTCGTTACTGCTGCTGCCCTGCACCATCACCCCCATCCTCCGCATACACTGCCCTGAGGCTATACTCCTCCCGTGGGGAGTTATGCTACGCTCTGCTGCACCCACAACACCAGCCTCAGTGGTCTGCCCTGTAGCGGCGGTTCACTCTGACCGCAATCCACGGGTGGCGTAGTCGGACATTTAAACATGAAAACCACATAAATAGTTCCGCCACTGGTTTGACCGCCCTGAGCCACGGAACTGGGTCGCCGCCACGAAGACTACAACCACCAGCATGCACCAAAAAGGGTCCGGCTCCGGGTGTCCCAAGGCCCAGGGGGTGCGTCAGAACATTTTCATCACCTTTCACAATCACCAATGGGACAAGGCAGTGATGTCCTCTGTCCCCTCTCTTATACATCCTAGTGACGGAGCACCTGCTCTCATCAATTCGCCATAACCCCAATATTAGGTGGATTGAGGTGGGAGGCACCGAGTACAAGTACTCTCTATTTGCTGATGATGTCCTAGTATATATCACTCAATCACATATATCCATCCATGCTGTTATGGCTGAAATAGATCACTTTGTTACATGGTAAAATTTTAAAATCAATGCAGCGAAGTCTGAGGCCCTCGATGTCTCCCTCCCCAAATCCATATAGGATTCCATCCAGTCCAACTTTCCCTTTGCCTGGCCCTCACAGGGTATCAAATACTTAGGAATTCCTATTCATAGAGACCTCTCCCATCTATGTTATCTTAATTTTGGGCCCTTTATTGAACAACTCCATACAGACCACGGTTGGCAAGTTAGAACTGTAAGATTCACTACGTGAACCACTGGTGTTTTGTGGAAAAGCACATGTACACTGCGTTCCAAATTATTATACAAAAAGTGTTTAGGAGTGATAAGGGAAGAATTTGTTTGTTTGTCAGTTAAACTCATTGATGGTGATGTGTGTCAGGGCTCTTTATATCACTGTAAGCAATTGCAGACACCTGTGCTAATTAGTTTGGCAGGTGTGTCCAATGAAAGGCAAGACTACTTAAGAAGGCTCTCTCACATTATTAAGCAGCCTACATTTTCTGCCAAAATGGGAAAGAAAAAGGATGTGTCGGCTGCTGAGAAGCAACAAATTGTGGAGTGTTTAGGTCAAGGCATGACTACAATCAACATTGTGCGATGATCAGGATGAAGTGTCTTGGCAATCAAGAAGTATGTAGCTGATTCACAGTACACACGTGTGCGTGCTGATAAGGGCAAATTGAGGACTCTTTCCTACAGGCAATTACGTCAGGTTGAAAGAGCAGCGGCAAAAAAGCCTTGTCATAGCAGCAGACAAGTTTTTGAAGCTGCTTGTGCCTCCAACGTCCCCCGAACAACAAGATGCAGGGTCCTTCAGAGGTTTGCAGCTGTGCATGCGCCATCCTGTCGACCTCCTCTATCCACTTCACACAAGCAGAAACGGCTCCAGTGGGCCAAACATTACATGAAGACTGATTTCAAAACTGTTTTGTTCACGGATGAGTGCCGTGCAGCGCTCGATGGTCCAGATGGATGGAGTGGAGGATGGCTGGTTGATGGACACCCCACGCAAACACGGCTACAGCGCCAACAAGGAGGAGGTGGAGTAATGTTTTGGGCTGGAATCATGGGGAGAGAGATTGTCGGCCCCTTTAGGATCCCTGAAGGCGCTAAAGATGAACTCCATAATGTATGTGGATTTTCTCAAACAGCACTTCCTGCCATGGTTCAAGAAGAAGAACCGTGTATTTCACAGCAAGATCATTTTTCTGCATGATAATGCACCATCTCATGCTGCACATAAAACATCTGCATCTCTGGCTGATATGGGCATAAAAGGGGACAAACTTATGGTGTGACCCCCATGCTCCCCTGACCTCTACCCCATTCAGAACCTTTGGAGCATCATTAAAAGGAGTGTCTATGATGGCGGGAGGCAGTTCACATCTAAGCAACAGCTCTGGGAGGGTATTCTGTCCTCATGCAAAACAATTGAAGCAGAAACCATCCAAAACCTGACAAATTCAATGGACGAGAGAGTTCAGAAGCTCCTTTCGAACAAGGGGTTCTATGTGAAAATGTAACATCACCTAGAATAAAGTTTTGAGTTGAAAACTGTTTGATTTCACTTTCTAACAACCTGCTAATGCTTATAATTTCAAAAATGACCATTTTTTTGGTCTTTATTAAAATGAAAAGGTTGATCGAAAAGTTTGGGGGATCTAAGAGTGTGGCAACCCAGTAGTCATGATTACTTCGAATTCTGACAATATGAGGGTCATGCTGCAGGTAGTGCAGCAAGAAGGCACTTATGTGCCTTGCGCATCTCGGAGCCCCAAAATTATTTTCCGGGCTAGATGCAGCTAAAAATTATTTTTAATTTTAAATCTGGTGAAGCTTTAGTATAGATGGCCTAATAGGATCAGTGCTGCACACTGCTACAAAGCCCAAATTATTTTCCAGTCAAGATACAGATAAACATGATTAGTAATTTGAAAGCTTAAAACGGTTGGTAGGGTGATTTTAACCAATCATCAAGCTTTTACTCTCCCCAGGATGACACAGGGGTAGAAAAGTCGTTTCGGATCCATGATTTGTTCATCTTTATGAACGTGAGTCTGTCTACATTATCAGTGGAGAGCCGCGTGCGCTTATCTGTCAGCACACCACCAGCAGCGCTGAACACACGTTCAGACAGAACGCTGGCTGCGGGGCATGACAAGATCTCCAAGGCGTAAGTGGCTAGCTCCGGCCATTTATCCAGATTGGAAGCCCAAAAAGAACAAGGGTCCAGTGACACAGTCGTGGCTTCAATGTTTACTTGGAGATACTCCTGTACCATCGTCTCTAGGCGTTGACTATGTGTCAGACTTCTTGTCTCCTGTGGCCTTGCAAAGGATGGGCTAAAAAAGTGGTGAAATGATTCCGCAAAATTGATGTTACCAGCAGATACTGTGGTTCTGTTACGGTTTGAGTGCTGAACACTTGACGGTCCCATGGTTGGCAAGTTGGAACTGTGAGATTCACTACGTGCACCACTGGTATTTTGTGGAAAAGCACATGTAAGATTCTGCAACAGTCTCTGCTGATACTCCTGCATGCGTGCATCTCTTTCTATGGCAGGAATAATTTCTGCAAATTTACTTTTGTACCGGGGATCTAACAGTGTGGCAACCCAGTAGTCAGGATTATTTCTAATTCTCACAATTCGAGGGTCATGTTGCAGGTAGTGCAGCAAGAAGGCACTCATGTGTGTTGCGCATCCAGGAGCACCAAGTCCCTGTTGTGTTGGTGGCGAGGTAACAATCATGCTTCCTTCCTCTGTCCTCTCCCCCCAACCTCGCACAACAGAAATGTGATCAAGATCTCCCTCATCTGATGAGTCTTCCATCAGTTCGTCCTCCACTTCTTCCTGGGCTCCTGCACCTTCCTCACTAGTTTGGCTGCTACCATGCGCCCTGGTAAAACCATCTCCCCCACCCTCACATGCCTGCCGCCTTGGTGCTGCCGACCGTCTGGACCTTGCAGATGTTAGCCCTTCCGCATACAACTCCTCCTCCTCTACTTCCTCCACCTCCTCTTGTGCCACCACCTGACTCCGAATTCTGTTTAACATGTGCTCCAGCATGTAAATCACCGGAATAGTCATGCTGATAATGGCATCGTCAGCACTAAACATCTTCGTCGCCATTTCAAAACTGTGCAGAAGGGTGCATAGGTCCCTGATCTGAGACCACTCCTCCAGCGTGATTTGCCCCACCTCTGAATCTCGTTGGCCCAGGCTATATGTCAGAACGTATTGCACCAGGGCTTGTCGGTGCTGCCACAGTCGCTGCAACATGTGCAGAGTTGAATTCCACCAGGTAGGCACATCGCATTTTAGCCGGTGAAGTGGCAGGCCCAACGACTTCTGTAGAGATGTAAGTCGCTGAGCTGCGGGATGCGAACGGCGGAAGTGAGCACACAGCGACCGTGCCCTCTGCAGAAGGCCATCTAGTCTGGGATAGTGGGCTAAAAATTGCTGGACAACCAGGTTCAACACGTGAGCCATACAAGGCACGTGTGTGACATTGCCCCGGCGAAGGGCCGCACCCAGGTTTGCAGCATTGTCGCACACGGCCTTCCCTGGTTTCAGGTCCAGTGGAGACAACCATTCATGAAATTGGTTCACCAGAGCTGACCACAACTCCTCAGCTGTGTGACTCACATTTCCCAGACATTTCAATGTAAAAACCGCCTGATGACGTTGAGCCCTACTGCCAGCATAGTAAGGAGGTGTGCAGGATCCCTTCTGCGCAGTTAGAAAGCTTGTGGCATGACCAGACAGGCTTTGGGTGCAGGTGGAAGACCGAGAGGAGGTTGAGGAGGCAGAAGCAGTGGAGGAACTTTGACATAAAGAGGATTGACGCACAACTCGTGGGGACGGCAAGACTTGGACAGCAGCCCCTTGTCCTGCTGTCACCATAGTTACCCAGTGCCCAGTCAGCGACATGTAACGCCCCTGTCCATGCCTACTCGTCCAAGTGTCTGTGGTGAAATGCACCCTGTCACACACAGAGTTTCTCAAAGAAGCGGTGATGTTGTGTGCGACATGCTGGTGGAGCGCAGGCACACCTTTCTTTGAGAAGTAGTGCCGACTGGGCATCTGGTACTGGGGCACTGCGACGGACATAAGGTCTCGAAAATCCTCTGTGTCCACCACGCGGAAAGGCAGCATTTCTGTAGCCAAGAGCTTGCAGATGGTGAAATTCAACCTCTTAGCTTTCTCATGGCTAGGAGGAAATGGTCTTTTACTTGTCCACATCTGAGGGACCGAGGGCTGGCTATTGTGCTTAGACGGGGTTGATAAGGGTGTCCCCGGCAAACTGCCGGTCTGTGAGGAAGATGCAGGCGGACATGTTAGGTTGCCTTGATCCAAAGGTGGTGCTATCGATGTCGGACAGCGCTCAACACCAGCTGGTGTTACCACCTCCAAAGAAAATGATGACCTGCCAATCACGCTGGCTGTTGCGGGTAAAGAGGTGGCAGGTCTCCGCCCCGCCCCAAAACAGGTGTGACTGCTGTCCCCCCAGTCACAGAGGATGAAGAGGCCGCGGATGCACAAGATATGGCAGACGGTGATTGGCCCGGCCGGCTAGGCCGCATTGTAGCACACTGAGCTTCCCACTGCAACTTATGCTTCATGTCCATGTGCCGGTTCATGCATGAAGTACTCAAACTATGTATTTTTTGGCCTCTACTTAGCTTTTGCTGACAAATGTTACAGATAACACGAGTTGGGTCATCTTTATCGATCTGAAAAAATGCCCAGGCTATGCAAGGCTTAGCACCCATGCGACCTGAAGAGCCACCACGACTTGTGGTGAGAGGCAGAGTTGTGTTTGAGGATGCAGTTGTTGACGTGCTTCCAGTACTACGTCTCTGTCCAGGAAGGCGCAACCTGACCTCGTCGTCACTAGCATCTTCCTCCACCTCCTCTGCTGACCTCATCTCTTGGCTGACTGTGGGTTGACAGTAAGTGGGATCTCCGACCTCATCATCATCACCCTGTGCGTTATCACACCCGTCGTCCTCAGAGCCAACCTGTTCCTGCCCTGACAAAAAACTAAAGTTGTCGCTCCAATCAGGTATTTGAGTCTTATCATCGTCTTCCTCATTGTCTCCACCAACAGGAGTTACAGTTTGGGAATGAGGGTCTACATTATGGTCAGAACCTTCTGCGTCTGGTCCTGTATCCGACTCATAAAGATTCTGGGCATCAGTGCAGATCATTTCCTCGTCTGGATTCACAGAAGCGCTGGAGTCGACCTCTGATTCCCAGGCTATAGTATGAGTAAACAGCTCTGCAGACTCAACCATCTGTTCTACCTCATACTCAGACGGGCAGCTGGAGATTTGGGAGCTGTGAGGAAGCAAGTGCGATTTGGGTGACACCTTTGAGGACTGGAGTATTTGTGATGTTGAAGTTGATGTGGAGGAGAGCCCACTTAAAGGAGCACTTGATATCCGTTGAAGCACCTGCTGTTTTTGTGCCTCATCTGGAATTTGTAGCGATTGGCGTGGCCGTAAGAAAGGGATCTTATCACATTGTCCGCTAAAAGAAGTAGACATTTTAGTTTGGCTGGAAGATGGTCTTTCTTCTGCAGATGTTACTGTTGCTTTAACACCTACCCCACGGACACAACCTTTTTTCCCCTTCCCAACACGCCTATTCCCCTTTCCACCAGCAGCAGGCCTTTTTCCACTCATTTTGGTGGTTAACTAATTCACAACTCTGGAGTTGTTTGCACAAAAAAACAATGGATGGTAACCGAGCAGAGCTGAGTGGCCAAACTGTGGTATTAGGCCAAAACTATTGGCTGGGTTAGATGCAGAAAAAAATTATTTTGAATTTGCAACCTGATGGAGGTCAGTATAGATGGACTAATACAAATAGTCCCACACACTGCTAGAAGCCCAAATATTTTTTCAGAGGTACTGTAGATGCAGATAAAAATTATTTTTAATTTGCAACCTGATGGAGGTCAGTAGAGATGGACTAATAGACCAAGTCCCACACACTGCTAGAAGCCCAAATATTTTTTCAGAGCTAGATGCAGAAAAAAATTATTTTTAATTTGCAACCTGATGGAGGTCAGTATAGATGGACTAATAGACCATGTCCCACACACCGCTAGAAGCCCAACTATTTTTTCAGAGCTAGATGCAGAAAATAATTATATTCAATTTGCAACCTGCTGGAGGTCAGTATAGAAGGACTAATAGAACAAGTCCCACACACTGCTAGAAGCCCAAATATTTTTTCAGAGCTAAATGAAGAAAAAAATTATTTTTAATTTGCAACCTGATGGAGGTCAGTATAGATGGACTAATAGACCAAGTCCCACACACTGCTAGAAGCCCAAATATTTTTTCAGAGCTAGATGCAGAAAAAAATTATTTTTAATTTGCAACCTGATGGAGGTCAGTATAGATGGACTAATAGACCAAGTCCCACACACCGCTAGAAGCCCAAATATTTTTTCAGAGATAGATGCAGAAAAAAATTATTTTTAATTTGCAACCTGATGGAGGTCAGTATAGATGGACTAATAGACCAAATCCCACACACTGCTAGAAGCCCAAATATTTTTTCAGAGCTAGATGCAGAAAAAAATTATTTTTAATTTGCAACCTGATGGAGGTCAGTATAGATGGACTAATAGACCAAGTCCCACACACTGCTAGAAGCCCAAATATTTTTTCAGAGCTAGATGCAGAAAAAAATTATTTTTAATTTGCAACCTGATGGAGGTCAGTATAGATGGACTAATAGACCAAGTCCCACACACTGCTAGAAGCCCAAATATTTTTTCAGAGCTAGATGCAGAAAAAAATTATTTTTAATTTGCAACCTGATGGAGGTCAGTATAGATGGACTAATAGACCAAGTCCCACACACCGCTAGAAGCCCAACTATTTTTTCAGAGCTAGATGCAGAAAAAAATTATATTCAATTTGCAACCTGCTGGAGGTCAGTATAGAAGGACTAATAGAACAAGTCCCACACACTGCTAGAAGCCCAAATATTTTTTCAGAGCTAAATGAAGAAAAAAATTATTTTTAATTTGCAACCTGATGGAGGTCAGTATAGATGGACTAATAGACCAAGTCCCACAAACTGCTAGAAGCCCAAATATTTTTTCAGAGCTAGATGCAGAAAAAAATTATTTTTAATTTGCAACCTGATGGAGGTCAGTATAGATGGACTAATAGACCAAGTCCCACACACCGCTAGAAGCCCAAATATTTTTTCAGAGCTAGATGCAGAAAAAAATTATTTTTAATTTGCAACCTGATGGAGGTCAGTATAGATGGACTAATAGACCAAGTCCCACACACTGCTAGAAGCCCAAATATTTTTTCAGAGCTAGATGCAGAAAAAAATTATTTTTAATTTGAAACCTGATGGAGGTCAGTATAGATGGACTAATAGACCAAGTCCCACACACCGCTAGAAGCCCAACTATATTTTCAGAGCTAGATGCAGAAAAAAATTATATTCAATTTGCAACCTGCTGGAGGTCAGTATAGAAGGACTAATAGAACAAGTCCCACACACTGCTAGAAGCCCAAATATTTTTTCAGAGCTAAATGAAGAAAAAAATTATTTTTAATTTGCAACCTGATGGAGGTCAGTATAGATGGACTAATAGACCAAGTCCCACACACTGCTAGAAGCCCAAATATTTTTTCAGAGCTAGATGCAGAAAAAAATTATTTTTAATTTGCAACCTGATGGAGGTCAGTATAGATGGACTAATAGACCAAGTCCCACACACCGCTAGAAGCCCAAATATTTTTTCAGAGCTAGATGCAGAAAAAAATTATTTTTAATTTGCAACCTGATGGAGGTCAGTATAGATGGACTAATAGACCAAGTCCCACACACTGCTAGAAGCCCAAATATTTTTTCAGAGCTAGATGCAGAAAAAAATTATTTTTAATTTGCAACCTGATGGAGGTCAGTATAGATGGACTAATAGACCAAGTCCCACACACTGCTAGAAGCCCAACTATTTTTTCAGA
Organism: Phyllobates terribilis; assembly: GCF_046119375.1. NCBI lineage: Eukaryota > Metazoa > Chordata > Amphibia > Anura > Dendrobatidae > Phyllobates > Phyllobates terribilis. The sequence goes on along the minus strand of NW_027362763.1, from coordinate 370,798,276 downwards.
GCTAGATGCAGAAAAAAATTATATTCAATTTGCAACCTGCTGGAGGTCAGTATAGAAGGACTAATAGAACAAGTCCCACACACTGCTAGAAGCCCAAATATTTTTTCAGAGCTAAATGAAGAAAAAAATTATTTTTAATTTGCAACCTGATGGAGGTCAGTATAGATGGACTAATAGACCAAGTCCCACACACTGCTAGAAGCCCAAATATTTTTTCAGAGCTAGATGCAGAAAAAAAATATTTTTAATTTGCAACCTGATGGAGGTCAGTATAGATGGACTAATAGACCAAGTCCCACACACTGCTAGAAGCCCAAATATTTTTTCAGAGCTAGATGCAGAAAAAAAATATTTTTAATTTGCAACCTGATGGAGGTCAGTATAGATGGACTAATAGACCAAGTCCCACACACTGCTAGAAGCCCAAATATTTTTTCAGAGCTAGATGCAGAAAAAAATTATTTTTAATTTGCAACCTGATGGAGGTCAGTATAGATGGACTAATAGACCAAGTCCCACACACCGCTAGAAGCCCAACTATTTTTTCAGAGCTAGATGCAGAAAAAAATTATATTCAATTTGCAACCTGCTGGAGGTCAGTATAGAAGGACTAATAGAACAAGTCCCACACACTGCTAGAAGCCCAAATATTTTTTCAGAGCTAAATGAAGAAAAAAATTATTTTTAATTTGCAACCTGATGGAGGTCAGTATAGATGGACTAATAGACCAAGTCCCACACACTGCTAGAAGCCCAAATATTTTTTCAGAGCTAGATGCAGAAAAAAATTATATTCAGTTTGCAACCTGATGGAGGTCAGTATAGATGGACTAATAGAATGATGCTATGCCCAAAAGATTTTACTTCACTAGGTGCAGTAAAAAAATTGGTATTCTATACACAGGTGTTATATCTTGCAACACAGATAGGCTACTCCACTGACTAACACACTCTGCAATAGGCCAAAAAGGATTAGCTTTGCTAGATTCAGCCAAATGCTGTGAAAAAAACTTGCACAGCACTGGCACAGACCTGCCTGGCAAAAACTGATAGGAACTCATGTAACCTAGTCCTGAAAAGGACTCCAATTACAATTAGTCTTTACTCCCACAACCTATCTATTTAAGAGCACAGACCTCCCTGATAAAAGTCGTAGGAAATGCTGTAACCTAGTCCTTAAAAGGACTGCAATCACAACTATTCCCTACTCCCAAGCTATCTGTAGATTTGTGCGAAAATTGGCTTGAAATTAACAAGGTATAGCGCACACAGCAACAGCGGTGCCGTCTAACAAGCAGCTGCAGCAGTGAGAAAATGGTGGCGACGGGGAAAATGGCTTGGTCTTATAGGGCAAGGACATGTGACATACACTGCCAATGACACATGCCCTTGCTTGTGTGAAAAAAAGCACTTCGCTCCGTGTGTGCGCTGCTGATAGGCTGACAGATTGCACCTCCCCACTGCAAATGCGGCAAAGAGAAAAAAAAATGGAGATCTTCATTGTTCCTGCAGAGATCCATCCCCTGCCCCTCCCCCCACCCCGCTGTACACTCAATCTGCGTATTAACATTAATTTTCATCATTACTGAGAAAAAATCCAGTTATGATTTTGGTGCACGAACAGTTATCGAACATAACCTCGAACAGCCGAATTTTTCTCAAATTGTTTGTGTTCGCCGAACGGCTCGAACACCTCCCAAAACAGCTCGAATTTGAGATTGGCGAACAGTTCGAGTAGAACAACGCTCATCTCTACTGTTAACCTGCGATTTCTGAGGCTGGTGACTCGGATAAACTTATCCTCAGAAGCAGAGGTGACTCTTGGCCTTCCTTTCCTGGGGCGGTCCTCATGTGAGCCAGTTTCTTTGTAGCGCTTAATGGCTTTTGCAACTGTACTTGGGGACACTTTCAAAGTTTTCCCAATTTTTCGGACTGACTGATCTTCATTTCTTAAAGTAATGATGGCCACTTGTTTTTCTTTACTTAGCTGCTTTTTTCTTGCCATAATACAAATTCTAACAGTCTATTCAGTAGGACTATCAGCTTTGTATCCTCCAGACTTCTGCACAACACACCTGATGGTCCCAACCCCATTCATAAGTCAAGAAATCCCACTTATTAAACCTGACAGGGCGCACCTGTGAAGTGAAAACCATTTCCGGTGATTACCTCTTGAAGATCATCAAGAGAATGTCAAGAGTGTGCAAAGCAGTCATCAAAGCAAAAGGTGGCTACTTTGAAGAACCTAGAATATAAGACATATTTTCAGTTGTTTCACACTATTTTGTTAACTATATAATTCCATATGTGTTAATTCATAGTTTTGATGCCTTCAGTGTGAATGTACAATTTTCATAGTCATGAAAATACAGAAAAATCTTTAAATGAGAAGGTGTGTCCAAACTTTTGGTCTGTACTGTATGTGCCAAAAAATTACAAACTCAGATGTGTCTTGCTGTATGTATCACGTTAGTAACAGAAGAAATTTGATTTTTTACTGTGGACGAGGCCTGCATACAGCAGAATATATGCACCAAAAAATTTAAAGCTGAGATGTGGCCTGCTCTATGTATCTGTTATGTTCTGCTACCAGAGCTAAGGAAAGAGAGGAGATCTGTCCCTACGATAGAACTCAGCTTAATCCCTACGATGTAACAGGGGACCTGATCCTGCGATCAGACCTGCTAAAGTCCTAAGCTAGTCTGTATGGAGACCTATAGATGTGGGGAAGGAATCCCTACAAGTACTAAGGACTGGGAGGAAAATGGGACACCTCCTAACAGAAATAGTAGCAGACAGACAAACAAACAAAATATATAGAACATAGAGGTCCGTAGACCAAGAAAACTAACAGAGTTAGATACAGAGCACAGGCTAGCTAGAAAGTAGTTAAACAATGAAGTCCAGCAAAGCCAGAAGGGCGGAGCAGGATTAAATAGGCCAACAAGGTCATGTGACCAGCAAAGGAAAAAACCTAAGAACAAGGTTCTAACAGTACACCCCCTTCTAAGAGGATCCTCCGGATCCCCTAGGACCAGGCTTATCAGGAAATCTCCTGTGAAACGCTCTGATAAGTCTGGACGCGGAAACATCATCCGACCTCACCCAAGAGTTATCCTCGGGTCCGAAACCTTTCCAGGCCACAAGATACTGCAAACTACCTCTATACTGTCTAGAGTTAAGGATGCGAGAAATTTCATATTCCCCGTCCTCCACCACCGGAGGAACAGAGGCAGAGGCGTCACAATCCGATACAACAGCTTTTTTCAACAGAGAGACATGAAATACCGGATTAATTCTCCAGGAGGTAGGAACCTCCAACCTAACAGCAGATTGGTTGACAACCTGAAGCACCTTAAAGGGCCCGACAAACTTGGGACCCAATTTCTTAGAAGGAATCCTCAACCGCAAATTCCTAGAGGACAACCAAACCATGTCACCAACAGCGAACAAAACCTCCTGTCGTTTCCTATCAAAGTAGTCTTTAGATTTTCTGTTGGCCTCCTGAAGATTACCACGCACATCCGTCCAAACTCTCTCCAAATCACCGGAAAAATTCTCCTCCTCAGGCACGGCAGATCCCAACTTGGAGAACGACCCAAACGACGGATGTCTCCCAGAACAACAAAAAAAAGGCGAACAACCAGCAGAAGAAGATGTATGATTGTTCAGAGCAAATTCAGCAAGTGGCAGAAACTCAGACCACCCCTCTTGATTGTCTGCCACAAAACAACGCAAGAACTGCTCAACATCCTGGTTTTTCCTTTCTGTCTGGCCATTAGATTCAGGATGATATCCTGACGAGAACGACAAATGAACTCCCAACCTGTCACAAAAGGCACGCCAAAAACGAGCCACGAACTGAGGACCTCTATCAGAAATAATGTCAGTAGGAACGCCATGAAGTCTGACAATTTCCTTGACAAAGGCCTTAGCGAGAGTTTTAGCGCAGGGCAGTTTGACGAAGGGAACCAAGTGACACATCTTGCTAAAACGGTCCACGACCACCCAGATGACAGTAAAACCCTCAGAGGGGGGAAGGTCAGTTATAAAGTCCAAGGAGCACTGGGAACCTCCAAAGGACAAAGCAACCCCGCAGCAGGAGTATGTGAGGACTTAGATCTAGCACATATAGTACATTGGCGCACCCACTTAATGACTTCCTTCTGCCATCCAGGCCACCAAAAACTGCGACCCACCAGTCTCTTGGTCTCAGAGATTCCGGGATGACCTGCCAACCGAGATTCGTGACACTCAACAAACAAATCTCTCCTAAAGGTCCCAGGCACAAACAACCTCCCATGAGGAGTGTTAGATGGGGCATTCTCCTGTGCTTTAAGAATCTCATCTTCCAAAACGGAGTCCAAAGCAGCTATCACAACACCTTCTTGTAAAATGTTCTCCTCTTTCTCAGCACTGACTATGGGAGAAAAACTGCGAGACAAGGCATCCGCCTTAACATTCTTAGGACCAGGGATGTAAGTAACGGAGAAATTAAACCGCGAGAAAAACAGTGCCCACCTAGCCTGACGGGCATTCAGGCGCTTGGCAGCATCAAGATATATCAGATTTTTATGATCCGTAAGAACCTGAACGGGAAATTCCGCACCTTCCAAGAAGTGGCGCCAGTGTTCAAATGCGAGTTTAATAGCCAATAATTCCCGATTACCAATATCGTAATTCAGTTCAGTCTCCGAAAAATTTTTTGAAAAAAAAGCACAGGGATGTAATCCATCCCGTTATCCTGAGACAATACTGCGCCAACCCCCACAGAGGAAGCATCAACCTCAACCAAAAACGGCCTAGTCACATCAGGCTGCATAAGGATGGGAGCAGAGGTGAACCTCTCCTTGAGATACACAAAAGCTTCAATGGCCTCAGAAGACCACTGAACCGCATCAGCACCTTTCCTGGTGAGATCGGTCAGAGGTTTGACAATACTAGAAAAAATTTTTATGAATTTTCTGTAATAATTGGCGAAACCCAAAAACCTCTGTATCGATTTCAAACCAATAGGCCTAGGCCATTCCTGTACAGCTTGAACTTTAACCGGGTCCATCTCAAAACCTTCGCTGGAGATAATGTAGCCCAAAAAACTAATTCTCTGTACAGCGAACTCACATTTCTCCAGCTTAGCAAAAAGCGAATTGTCCATTAATAACTGTAATACCTCACGTACGCTCCGCCAATGAGACTCCAGATCCGGCGAATAAATCAAAATGTCATCCAAATACACAACCACATTTTTGCCGATCAAAGGTCTAAGGATGTCATTAATAAGATTCTGAAAAAATGCAGGAGCATTAGTAAGACCAAAAGGCATAACCAGATTCTCAAAATGACCCACAGGAGTGTTAAAAGCAGTCTTCCATTCGTCACTCTCCTTTATGCGCAACAGATTGTATGCCCCCTTAAGGTCGATTTTAGAGAACCACTTGGCCCCCATTAACTGGTTAAACAGATCAGGAATCAATGGCAGTGGGTAAGGATTGCGTACAGTAATTTTGTTAATCTCACGAAAATCCAGACAAGGACGTAAACCGCCGTCCTTTTTTTTTACAAAAAAAAATCCAACCGCCACAGGAGACTTAGAGGGCCTAATGTGACCGGCGGCCAAACTTGTCTGTATGTATTCCTCCAAAGCCTTTCTCTCAGGAATAGTAAGGTTAAATAAACGACTTTTAGGAAGAGTCGCTCCAGGGACAAATTCAATAGAACAATCATAGTCTCTATGGGGAGGCAAAACCTGCGATTCCTTCTCAGAAAAAACTCTCCAAAAATCCTGAATAAGAACAGGCAATTCTCCCCTATCCAAAGCTGCAATACGCCCGTTACAACACTTGTTATAACATTTATGGCTCCAGGAATTAATTTCACTGGTAGACCAATCCAGTACAAGATTGTGAAATTTTTACCAGGGCAATCCCAATATTACTGGAGAAGGCAAGTTATTCAACACTACCAAATCCAATTTCTCATGGTGAACACCATTAATAGTGAGAGGAAATTCACAGACCTTGAGAGTAATATTCTTCAAAGGGGAACCATCCACAGAAACCACAGCAATGAGGGATGATAAAGGTTCGGGTTTTAAATTGAGTCTTTCCAAGAATCCCCCATCAATAACATTCAGAGTAGACCCACAATCAACAAACACCCGAAATTCCATTAATTTTTCCTGAGCAATCGTGGAAGCAGCTAAAAATACACCCTTGGAATTTAAACAGGCAATACGGGCATGACTGACCATTTTTTCTTCTTTCTTGATACGAAGCTCACAGTCTTTAATTAAATGACCAGATTTTCCGCAATAGAAACACAAGCCTTCAGAAAATCTGCGATCTTTTTCTTGAGAGCGAGGTGCCATCGCTCCAATCTCCATCGATTCACCACTGTTAGTACACACATTCTCATAACCAGAAACTGACATAGCAGAGGATTTGCTCTCATTAACCCTTGCACGCAGTCTCCTATCCACCCGTATAGCTAATTGCATAGCCTGTTGCAAATCTTCAGGTGTAGGATAAGCAATTAGCAGGTCTTTAACCCTTTCACTGAGCCCAGCAAGAAATAGACTTTTCAGAGCAGAATCGTTCCACCCTGTTTGAGTAGACCATCCACGGAAATGAGTACAATATTTTTCCACATTACCTGATCCCTGTCTCAAACGTCTTAACTCAGTCTCAGCTGATGAGACACGGTCAGGATCATCATATAATAGTCCCAAAGCAGAAAAAAAACTATCCACTGAACTGAAGCATGTATCACTAGGTTGCAAAGAAAAGGCCCACTCCTGAGGCTCTTTGCGCAAAAGTGACATTATAAACCCTATGCGGTGGGAATCATCCCCAGAGGACTTGGGTCTCAAACGAAAATACAATAAGCAAGCATTTTTAAATGAAAAAAATTCCCGGTGTTCACCAAAAAATAAATCCGGCAAACGTACCTTAGGCTCCAAGAAATGTGCTCCAGGACAGTTACTCACGTGTTGACGGAGCTCAGTCACCTCCAAAGAGAGTCCCTGCAGGTGTTTAGCCAAATCCAGAACCGACACCATGATGGAACAGAAAAAATCTTTCCTTAGAGCATTTGCTGGGCTGGACTTACTGTTATGTTCTGCTACCAGAGCTAAGGAAAGAGAGGAGATCTGTCCCTACGATAGAACTCAGCTTAATCCCTACGATGTAACAGGGGACCTGATTCTGCGATCAGACCTGCTAAAGTCCTAAGCTAGTCTGTACGGAGACCTATAGATGTGGGGAAGGAATCCCTACAAGTACTAAGGACTGGGAGGAAAATGGGACACCTCCTAACAGAAATAGTAGCAGACAGACGAACAAACAAAATATATAGAACATAGAGGTCCGTAGACCAAGCAAACTAACAGAGTTAGATACAGAGCACAGGCTAGCTAGAAAGTAGTTAAACAATGAAGTCCAGCAAAGCCAGAAGGGCGGTGCAGGATTAAATAGGCCAACAAGGTCATGTGACCAGCAAAGGAAAAAACCTAAGAACAAGGTTCTAACAGTATCATATTAGTAACAGAAAAATTAAATTTTTTTTTTACTGTGGATCTGGAGCTCTGAATATCAGCGCAAAAAAAATTACAAGCTGAGATGTGGCTTGCTTTATGTATTACGGTAGTAACAGAAGAAATTAGAGTTTCAAAGGTGTACTCCTGCATGGAGCACAATATCATCAGTGCACAACTTAGTTCTATGCTGAAATGTGGCCTGCTGTCTCTGTCTGGACCACACTAATATCAAAAATGATTAATCTGCTGGAAGGTCGATTTCCCAGCCACACAGGACCCTATCTGTCTAAACTATCTGACTTAGAAGCAAGCACCTAGCTAACTATCTAAATCTCTCAGTATCCTTGAGCAGTGTCAGGAGCAGCCTCTCTGCGCCGTTACACTGACAAAATGGTGCTAAACAACCTGTCTCCTTTTTAAAAGGAAAGGGACATGTGACTTTAGCATTCAATCACCAAAGCCCTTGTGTCTGGACATTGTGGATGGTTCCTGCGCCCTGATTGGCGTGCTGGAATCAGCACACATAAAAAAAAAAAAAAACAGATTAACAGCTACGCTGACCTGTCCTCACCTCCTCCCCTCATTTAACATTTTTCCCCTGCTCATCATACAGCACCACTACCCTAGCCAAAGTCCTAAAAAATACAATAGTTGAAATGCATTTACCGCACTTTTGCCGAATTGGGACGATTATCAGTAAAAACGCTCAGGTGTCCGATCATGAACCCGAATGTGCAATATTCGTGCTGAATTTGTAAAAACCGAACGTTTTCCAAACACATTCGATCATCTATAATCAAGATAGCTTACATTTTTTTATAATAACAGTTTAGTCGCAATACTATACCACCATATACAATTGTTATCCACATTTTACAATTTCTTCTACTAATCTGAATAAAGCCAAATTTCTAGGAAGTAATTAATTGAAAATTTACAATATGTCTTCCCAGAGAATCATTTTGGCATGTTTCTTGATCATCATTACTTATTTAATAACTTTAAATAATTTGTGTATTGTGCTTTGTGTATTTTTTGTAGTGGAGGAATTCTTATGTTGAATTTTAAGGAGATTGTTCCACATAGATTAAAACAATTAGACTTTGTACAAGTTTCCTAGTCAAATAGTTTGGCACAGATCAATGCCAGCAGTGCAAGCAGCTCATGTGTTTTGTTGCTGATAGTAGTTAAGGTTGGAAAATACAATGCAAGCAAGCAAAGGCTTCTTTTATGAAACAGAAAACCCAGTTAATGGTGTGACACATTTACATGTCTAACTCAAGAACACAAGACATTTCGCCGGTATAATTTAATCACATACCACACTTTTCAAGGCAATGAGTGAAAGTAGATAAAAGCTTGACATGATTACTCGGTAAATACCTATGTATGTTAATAATTGCAATCGGAGTCGTTTTAGCACCAGTAGGAATTTTTTGTAGGTACTTATCGCAATCATATTCTGAAGTGTCTGACTTAGCTGTCCATTCTTGCCATAAAGTTATCGGCTATTTGCTGCTCCATTATGCATTGTTCATAATTTATTTCTTTACAGCATGCATAAATAATATTAAAGGATGCTTTGTACAATATTGTCAGGTCTTCAAGGTTTCCAGATATATTGTTTAGTCTAAGCAGACCAAAAGTATGAAACACTTAAAATCCCAGATTCAATAATACAGAGAAAGGAGAATGATAAAACAATGGTGTTTTATTTATCAGTTTCTAAAATATTTATGGAATAACATTTGGCTACATTTTAAAAAAATCATTTTACCAACACATTGCAAAAGTTCTTTTGTTGCCAAGCAACGCATTGTTAAAAATTGAAAACGTATTTTTTTAACTGTTTATGAAATCATGTTGAACAGTATTTTTGAAAGGTTCTAATTTTTTGGGATGAGATACTTTTATTTTTTTTAATCGTTTTGTTATTTTGTTCTAGAGGCATACTGGAAATATCAGTAGCAATTGTACTTTTTAAACCTGGTATATTAGTACTAAGAATCTATTATAATAGTGATGTCGAGCTTGTGACACTCCAATTGTTGGAAAACTAAAACTACCAGCACACCATGAAGTTGTAGTTTTCTATTTTAACACATTGGTTCTCCGACAAGAGAGAAGGCTATGACAATTTTGCTGAGCAAAGTTCATGTAGCTGACTGAGTACACAGAAAGCTGATAAATAATAGCATCAGCTTATTCTTGCATAAAAAAGCTTTAGAGATCAGAATTAGCTTCAATCCTAGCTGTTTAACCCCCCCCAAATATCAAATCACTGTGAAAGATAATTTATTATGGTCCAAAACCTCTCATTTTAAAATGAGAACGTTTTTAGAATTAGTAGTCCTGTGTATTGAGAAGTCATGAGAAATAGATATTAACCACACAATCATTCTTTTGACAGTTATCTAATGTGTACGGAGGTCTTTAATTGTATGTTGCTTATTTCCATTTTTCCAGAATCCACAATAAAATAGGTGCAGATGGCTTGTAATGGAAGGCCTCCTCCTTGAAAATACACCTCTAAGATGCCACGGTCGGTCTGAACCTAGGTTTACTATGTACTAGAGCATATTAAGCCTATATAAGTTTGGTATTTTTGTTAACATATTATTCTTATTGCATGGTGAATGCAAAACAATAATTCCCCAAAAGATTGGTAAAATTGCTGTTTTTTTTTTCATTTCTCCCAAAAGGTTACACTATCATCATATTCACCAATTGGCCACTGGTGTACTTTCCTACACAATTAAAGAAAGTATGCTAGTCAGGGCCAGCCTGGGACTTAAAAGTCAGCCCTGGCACACAAACCAAAGTAGCCCGCATGCAAATTGCTGTTTTTAAATAGGAGTGTTTGTTTTCTATACAACCTTTTCTGTACAGTTTGTGGGTGAGAACGCTAAGGGAGTTCAATAGGTGAAAAATGACACTAGGTGAAAAATGACTTTGTCTTTAAAAGTTGGGAGATCCACCATTCTGTGACCGCGCCTATGCCCCATGACCAGACTGAGAATTTTTGGAAAGGGGGAACTAGAATTAGGACTTCTTCTATGTATGCCCCTAGCTGCAGGAGGACCTAAGGTCAGTGCATATTCTAATAATTATAATTTACACATTCCACCCACCCTACCTCCTAGTTAGAGGGTTTTTTCACCCAGTGGAGCACGCTGGCTACTAGCACAGTGTAATGTTGGGATTCAGCTTTACCAGGCACTTCAGGCTGTTGTCACGTGATCTGCCAAATACATTCTCATCACTTCTCATCCACTTCTTTTACTTTTATATTGAGGGAAGCAGATGAGAATCTGTTTGGGACAGGGAGGCCTCGCTAACACTAGTGTATAAAACGGCCGCGCTATGGGACCCATGAGCGGTGCGGTGCCAGCGCCCGCTCCCCCCCGCTTGCTCAGGGCCCCGGCACAATACTTACCTCTCCCCGTGCCTCCGCAGCAGCTCCGGTCTCTTCCGTGGCTGCTGCACTGTGAAGTCTCAGGTCAGAAGGCACGGTGACGTCTTTACACCGCGCTCTTTCCTGAGCTGCCACAGCGCAGAGCGGGAAGATGCCAGCGATGCTGAGGAGTCCGGAGCAGCGGCAGCAGGTGAGAAGTGAGGTGAGTATTTGATTTCTTTTTTAATGTATGGAGACATGGGGCATTATAAGGGAGATGGAGGGGGTGACATCCTGCATGGGGCATTATAAAGGGGGGTGTGACATCCTGCATGTAGCATTATATGGGGGGGTGACATCTTGCATGGGGCATTATATGGGGGGGTGACATCCTGCATGGGGCATTATAAGGAAGGGGTGGTGTGACATTCTGCATGGGACATTAAAAGGGGTTTGACATCCTGCATGGGGCATTATATGGGGGGAGTGTGACATCGTGCATGGGGCATTATATGGGGGGGTGACATCCTATATAGGGCATTATAAGTGAGGGGGGGTGTGACATCCTGAATGGGGCATTATATGGGGGGGTGATATCCTGCATGGGGCATTATAAGGGAGGGGTGACATCCTGCATGGGGCATTATAGGGGAGAGGGGTGTGTGACATCCTGCATGGGCCATTAAAAGGGGGGGTGACATTCTGCATGGGGCATTATAAGGAAGGGGGGTGTGTGACATCCTGCATGGGGCATTATATGGGGGGGTGACATCCTGCATGGGGCATTATAAGGGAGGGGGGGTGACATCCTGCATGGGGCATTATATGGGGGGTGACATCCTGCATGGGGCATTATAAGGGAGGGGGGGTGTGTGACATCCTGCATGGGGTATTATAAGGGAGGGGGTGTGTGTGACATCCTGCATGGGGCATTAAAGGGGGGAGTGACATCCTGCATGGGGCATTATAAGGGAAGGGGGGTGACATCCTGCATGGGGCATTAAAAGGGGGGAGTGACATCCTGCATGGGGCATTATAAGGGAAGGGGGGGTGACATCCTGCATGGGGTATTAAAAGGGGGGGAGTGACATCCTGCATGAGGCATTATAAGGGAGGTGGTGTGTGTGACATCCTGCAAGGGGTATTAAAAGGGGGTTGACATCCTGCATGGGGTATTAAAAGGGGGGGGTGACATCCTGCATGGGGCATTATAAGGGAGGGAAGTGACATCCTGTATGGGGCATTATAAGGGAGGGGGTGTGTGTGACATCCTGCAAGGGGTATTAAAAGGGGGGGGTGACATCCTGCATGGGGTATTAAAAGGGGGGGTGTGACATCCTGCATGGGGCATTATAAGGGAGGGAAGTGACATCCTGCATGAGGCATTATAAGGGAGGGTGTGTGTGTGACATCCTGCAAGGGGTATTAAAAGGGGGGGTGACATCCTGCATGGGGTATTAAAAGGGGGGGGGTGACATCCTGCATGGGGCATTAAAAGGGAGGGAAGTGACATCCTGCATGGGGCATTAAAAAGCGGGGGAGTGACATACTGCATGGGGCATTATAAGGGCGGTGACGTCCTTCATGGGGCATTATCACATTATCAGGGGGGGTGACATCCTGCATGGGTCATTATATGGGGGAACAGCATGCATGGGGCATTATAAGGGGGGAGCAGCCTGCGTGGGGCATTATGTGGGGGGAACAGCCTGCATGAGGCATTATGTGGGGGGAACAGCCTGCACGAAGCATTATGTAGGGGCACAGCCTGCATGGAGCATTATATGGGGGCCAGTATTCTGTATGGAGCGTTATATGGGGGCCAGTATTCTGTATGGAGCATTATATGGGGGCCAGTATCCTGTATGGAGCATTTTATGGGGGCCAGTATTCCGTATGGAGCATTATATGGGGGCCAGAATTCTGTATGGAGCGATTCGCCGGTTTCTGAGCTATTGTGGGATTTACAATAGATATTGGTCATGTATTGTAAGAAGTGAAATCTTTGGCTTTGTACTGTATATATATATTTCTCTGCGGTATCTGTGCATCATGAATCGTGGTATGTGTTAAAGGGGCCCACTGAGACTCTTTCGCCCAGTGCCCACAAAAACCTGGATCCTGCCCTAACTCAGACCAATGTTATACTATGGGCAGTGCAGTTCTGTGTTGTTCTCTATAGACCAAATCGGTTTGATATTTGCAGCAAGCTGCGAGTGGCTCTGGAATTCAGATCACCCATACAAGTCTGAAACTTTGGACTGCGCTCAGACGTCAGTCACGTACAGTCTGATGTAAGCGGACACAGACACTGGAGGAGATGGAGAAATTCAGTTCTCCGTCTTCTCCGCACCTGTGATACGATTCTTACGTGAGAGAATCAGATCACAATAAACTGTCACTGATAAAGCTCTGATAGGAGTGTGATCAATGTCATTACCATAATCGATCTGATTTTCTGGCAATTATCGATCATGTGAAGAAGCCCTTAATGTTATCACCACATATAGAAAAAATTAAAAGGGTTGTCCCTCTACTAAAAAAGGCCAGTTCTCCAGCCAGTTTTGCACCAGTAGGTTATTTGGCCAAGAAGATATGATTTATATAGGGACTGATTGTCCAGTACTTCTAGAAATGATATGTTCTTAGACAAATAAGCTCCTAGTGCAAAACTGACTGGAGAACTGGCCATTTTTAGTAGGGAGAAAATGTAAGACTACAAAAAACGGGGATTTGGAGGAGGATTCGCTCTCGTGATTGTTATAAGAGAACTCGGCCCATGGTAGGAGATCCACCCAGTCTGAATGATGGGCATTAACGAAGTGCCGGAGGTAACTGGTCAGGTTCTGATTGATCCGCTCCACTTGACCATTGGACTGTGGGTGGTAAGCGGAAGAGAAGTCCAGGGTGACGTCTAGCAGTTTACAAGTGGCTCTCCAGAAGCGTGAGGTGAGCTGTACCCCACGATCCGACACGATGTGGAGGGGCAGGCCATGAAGACGGAAGATGTGACGAATAAAGTCTTTAGCTAGCTCGGGTGCAGACGGGAGGCCTGGCAGGGGAACGAAATGAGCCATCTTGGAGAAGCGGTCAGCGACCACCCAAATGACCGTACAACCGGCAGAGACTGGGAGGTCTGTTATAAAGTCCATTGCTATATGCTGACAGGGGGCAGCAGGTACTGGGAGCGGAAGGAGGCGACCGGCTGGCAGATGTCTCGGAACTTTGTTGCGGGCGCAGGACACACAGGCAGAAACAAAGTCTATTACGTCCTTGTGCAGGGTAGGCCACCAGTAGTGCCGGGTAATAAGCTGGAGGGTCTTTTTCTGACCGGCATGGCCAGCCAGTTTAGACGAGTGACCCCAGTGAAGGATCTTCTCCCGATCAGGTACTGATACGAACGTCTTTCCGGGAGGGAGACGATTTAGACTCACGGGAGCCACCTGCATTACTCTGGCGGGATCGATGATGTGTTTCGGATCTTCCTCGAGATCAGACACCAGAAAGGATCGAGACAAGGTGTCCGCCTTGACGTTTTTGTCAGCCGGGCGAAAATGAAGAACAAAATCAAAGCGAGCAAAAAACAAGGACCACCGGGCTTGGCGCGGGTTAAGTCTCTGGGCATGCTGGAGATAAGCCAAGTTCTTGTGGTCAGTGTAAATTATTACCGGGTGAAGAGCCCCCTCGAGCAGGTAACGCCACTCCTCCAATGCCAGTTTGATGGCCAATAACTCTCGGTCTCCTATGGAATAATTGCGCTCTGAGGAGGAGAAGAGTTTAGAGAAGAAGCCGCAAGTTACTATCCTCCCGGAAGATGATTTTTGAGTAAGTACCGCTCCGGCTCCAGAGGAGGAGGCGTCAACTTCCAGGAAGAACTGCTTGTTGCCGTCCGGGCGATGCAGCACCGGGGCGGAAGAGAAGGCCTGTTTTAAGGAAAGAAAGGCCTCCTCTGCTTCGGGCGGCCACTCTTTGGGATTAGTACCCTTACGGGTGAGCGCGGAAATTGGGGCAGTCCGGGAAGAGAAGTGTGGTATGAAGAGGCGGTAGTAGTTGGCGAAGCCCAGGAACCGCTGAATGGCCTTCAACCCCTCCGGTCGAGGCCATTTCTCGATGGCAGACAGTTTCTCTGGATCCATTCGTAGGCCGGTCTGAGAAATAATGTAGCCCAAAAACGGAAGCGAGGTCTGCTCAAAGAGGCACTTCTCGTATTTAGCGAAGAGATGATTCTGCCTGAGCCTGAGCAGGACCTGACGAACGTCCCTCCGGTGAGTCTGGAGATCCGGAGAGAAGACCAAGATGTCGTCCAGGTACACCACTACGCAGGAGTAGAGAAGGTCCCGGAAGATGTCATTGACCAACTCTTGAAAGACGGCAGGAGCGTTACAGAGACCAAAGGGCATTACCAGATATTCATAGTGGCCATCCCGGGTGTTGAATGCCGTCTTCCATTCATCCCCCTGATGGATACGAACCAGGTTGTACGCCCCACGGAGGTCCAGTTTGGTGAAGATTCTAGCCCCTCTCAGACGATCAAATAACTCCGGAATGAGCGGAAGGGGGTACTTATTCTTCACCGTGATTTGGTTAAGGCCTCTATAGTCTATACAGGGACGGAGAGAGCCGTCCTTCTTTTTTACGAAGAAGAAGCCTGCTCCCGCCGGGGAGGTAGATTTCCGGATGAATCCCCTGGCCAGATTCTCCTCAATATATTCGGACATCGACCGGGTCTCAGCAGCGGATAATGGATAAATACGCCCACGGGGAGGAGTAGTACCGGGTAACAGGTCGATAGGGCAGTCGTATGGTCTATGAGGGGGTAGTGTCTCTGCTTCCTTTTTATTAAAGACATCAGCATAAGACCAATAAGGAATCGGAAGTCCAGGTAGATTAGCTGGGGTAGGAGAAGGACGGACGGGATGGACGGGAACCAGACAGGTCTTATGGCAGTCCTGTCCCCAGCGAAGGGGTGCATGTCTCTGGAGCCAAGGAAGACCTTGCAAGAGGGCGTGAGAGAGTCCAGGCAGAACATGAAAGGAGATACTCTCAGAATGCAGCATTCCCACCTGTAGAGTAATGGATTCGGTGATGAGTTGGATGGGGCGTGGTAAGAGACCCCCATCCACGGCAGCAACAGACAAGGGTACAGCCAGAGGTTTGGTG
The DNA here is from genome assembly GCF_046119375.1 of Phyllobates terribilis. Classification (NCBI taxonomy): domain Eukaryota; kingdom Metazoa; phylum Chordata; class Amphibia; order Anura; family Dendrobatidae; genus Phyllobates; species Phyllobates terribilis. The sequence continues at coordinate 370,782,188 of NW_027362763.1, read as the reverse complement.
GGGATGCGGTATTTCTCTACCAGGGACTGTGAAATAAGATTCCCGGCTGCTCCAGAGTCCAGTTGGGCTAGTTCGAAATAACGGTTCTCCCCGCAGACGATTGAAACTGACAGCAGCAGAGATGGAGAGGATTTATTCTTGTCTAGGTCGACCTCTCTGAGCGAACCTAGACACAGGCGTTTCCCGACCTCTCTGGGCAGGCACGGATCCGGTGCTCCTTACTGCCACAGTAGAAACAGCTCCCCTCGGCACGGCGTAAGTCCTGACGGGTTTTGACCATCTTGGTCTGGTCGACCTGCATAGACTCAGGAGAGTGTACCTGGGGAGAGACGGAGGGAGTGACGGGTTTCTGAAAGGTAGGAGCTAGACGTGGAAACCTCCTCTCACGGGTGACCTCTTTGGCACGCTCCTGGAACCGTAGGTCAATCCGGGTGGCAAGAGTTATTAGGTCATCGAGAGTGGTAGGAATGTCCCGACTGGCAAGTTCATCTTTAATACGGCCGGACAGACCCTCCCGGAAGACGGATACCAGAGCGTCGTTATCCCAGGCCAGCTCCGAGGCAAGGGTACGGAACCGTATGGCATATTGGCCCACGGTGAGACTTCCCTGACCGAGGCGTAGCAGAGATGATGCGGATGAGGTCTTCCGTCCGGGTTCGTCGAAGACTTTCCGGAAAGCCGTGAGGAAGGCAGGCAAGTCGGACACCAGGGGGTCTCCTCTCTCCCATAGAGGATTTAGCCAGGCCAGGGCCTCCCCGGTGAGATGGGACATGATGAAGGCAATTTTGGCCCGGTCGGAGTTAAACTGGTGGGACAATAGTTCAAAGTGCAGGGTGCACTGATTTATGAAGCCCCGAGCCTGGGCGGAGTCGCCTCCGAAGCGAGGAGGTGCAGAAAGCCGGGGTCCGGGGTAGGATACCATGGTATTGGTGGGCAGCGGAGCTGCCGGGTTGCGAGTCATGGCACTGGCGGTGGTTGCTGGTGGAGCAGTCAGAGTATCCAGGCGAGAATTGACATTCCGCAGGTCACCCAGGATGGACTCCTGTTGGGACCTCTGACGGGACAGTTCATGACAGAGGTCCGAGAGCGAGGGAGCTTGGGTGCCACCGGGTTCCATGGCCCGAGCAAACTGTAACGGGTCTGGGAGGCGGAACCTCTGAGCTACTATACAAGGGGGCGGTCCTTGTAAGGGAGCGGGTGGCGACCAGGCAGGCAGTCACAGCAGGTGACCGGGACAGTCTCTGGGTGTACGGGCAGGAGGTCACGGCAAGTGACCGGGACAGTCTCTGGATGAACGGGCTGGAGGTCACGGCAAGTGACCGGGGCAGTCTCTGGGTGAACGGGCTGGAGGTTTACGGCAAGTGACCGGGGCAGTCTCTAGGTAAAGGGTAGGTACGACCTGTGATGGCTGAACCTCCAGGTAGGCTAGCAAGGCAGATGGAGGATGTGTGCTCCCAGGTGAGCAAGCGAGAGTCTCTGGAATAGCAGGTGGTCACAGCACGTGACGGCGAAGCCTCCAGGTAGGCAAGCAGGCAGGTAGCGGAGAAGCGCTCCCAGGTGAGCGGGCAAGAGTCTCTGGAATAGCTGGTGGTCACAGCACGTGACGGCGGAGCCTCCGGGCAGGCAAGCAGGCAGGTAGCGGAGAAGCGCTCCCAGGTGAGCGGGCAAGAGTCTCTGGAATAGCTGGTCCTTAGACAGACTGACAGGAGTTGTAAGGCAGACCGTCGGACCTCAGGCTAGCAAGCAGGTAGCAGGAATAACAGGCAGGAAACAGACAGCAAACTGGCAGGACTCTGGCAGGAATCAGGCAGGTAACTGGCAGGTAACTGGCAACGGGACCTGAGGGCTGAAGCAGAGTAGAACAGTGCAACAACATTGCTCGGGCACCTCCATTTTGGAGGAGGTGCCTTATATATGGTGAAGTCCTCCGGCCATTGGCCGTGGACTCCTTAGGACGGCGCGCGTGGCCCCTTTAAGAGGAAGGGAGAGCGCGCGCGTGCGCCCTAAGCACAGTGGCCGGGAAGGAGCGCGCGCTGCCAGCAGAGCGGGAGGAGGACGCCGGGCACGGAGCAGGGAGGTGAGGGGAACAGCGTCCCTGCCTAGCAGAGGGCAGGGACGCCGGCGCTACATGGACAATCTTTTTAAATTTAATAAATGTGTCTCTGGACTTGGAGAGAACACAAACTCACCCAGTGACCTAGACTGCTGCTGATTGGGGCAGGAACGACAGCACACTACGGATGACTGCTGATCTGGAGCGGATTAGACGGCCGCCAGGGGCATACATAGCAATCATGGGGCCCCATAGCAAGTCCTAATAGCCCTGCACATAGTATGATGGTCCCACATACAGTCCTGCACATAGTATGATGGCTCCACATACAGTGCTGCACATAATATGATGGCCTCACATACAGTCCTGCACACAATATGATGGCCCTATATATAGTCCTGCACATAGTATGATGGCCCCACATACAGTCCCGCACAAAATATGATGGTCCCCACACAGTCCTGTACATAATAAGATGCTCCCACATACAGTCCTGCACATATTATGATGGCCCCACATATAGTCCTGCACATAGTATGATGGCCCCACATACAGTGCTGCACATAATATGATGGCCTTACATACAGTCCTGCACACAATATGATGGCCTCACATACAGTCCTGCACACAATATGATGGCCCTACATATAGTCCTGCACATAGTATGATGGCCCCACATACAGTCCTGCACATAGTATGATGGTCCCACATACAGTCCTGTACATAATAAGATGGTCCCACATACAGTCCTGCACATAGTATGATGGCCCCTCATATAGTCCGGCACATAGTATGATGGCCCCACATACAGTCCTGCACATAGTATGATGGTTCCACATACAGTCCTGCACATAGTATGATGGTCCTGCATACAGTCCTGCACATAGTATGATGGTCCCACATACAGTCTTGCACATAGTATGATGGTCCCACATACAGTCCTGCACATAGTCTGATGTTCCCACATACAGCTCTGCACATAGTATGATGACCCCACATACAGTTCTGCACATAATATGATGGTACCACATACAGTCCTGCATGTAATAAGATGGCCCCGCATACATAGTAACAAAGTAACATAGTTTTTAAGGTTGAATGAAGACTAAGTCCATCTAGTTCAACCCATAGCCTAACTTGTTGATCCAGAGGAAGGCAAAAAACCCCATGTGGCAACACTAAGCTCCACATTGGGGAAAAAAATTCCTTCCCGACTCCATACGACAATCAGACTAGTTCCCTGGATCAACGCCCTATCAAGGAATCTAGTATTTATAACCTGTAATATTATACTTTTCAAGAAAGGCATCTATGCCCTTCTTAAATTTTAATAGTGATTCACTCATTACAACATCATGCGGTAGAGAGTTCCATAGTCTCACTGCTCTTACAGTAAAGAATCCCCGTCTGTGATTATGATTAAACCTTCTTTCCTCCAGACGTAGAAGATGCCCCCTTGTCCCCGTCTCAGGCCTCAGAGTAAAATGATCAGTAGAAAGGTCTTTGTACTGTCCCCTCATATACTTGTACATAGTAATAAGATCACCCCTAAGCCTTCTTTTTTCCACAGTAAATAACCCCAAGTGTAATAACCTGTCTTGGTATTGCAGACCCCCCAGTCCTCTAATAACCTTGGTCCCTCTTCTCTGCACCCGCTCTAGTTCAGCTATGTCTTTCTTATACACCAGAGACCAGAACTGTACACAGTATTCTAAGTGTGGTCGCACTAATGACTTGTATAGAGGTAAAATTATGTTCTCCTCATGAGCATCTATGCCTCTTTTAATGCATCCCATTATTTTATTTGCCTTTGCAGCAGCTGCCTGACACTGGCCACTAAACGTGAGCTTGTCGTCCACCAATACACCCAGGTCTTTTTCAGTTACAGTTTTGCCCAGTGTTTTACAATTAAGCATATAATTATACATTTTATTTCCTCTGCCCAAGTGCATTACCTTACATTTATCCCCATTAAAGCTCATTTGCCATTTATCAGCCCAAGCTTCTAGTTTACATAGACCCTCCTGTAATATAAAATTGTCCTCCTCTGTATTGATTACCCTGCAGAGTTTAGTGTCATCTGCAAATATTGAAATATTACTCTGTATGCCCCCTACAAGGTCATTAATAAATATGTTAAAAAGAAGGGGGCCCAATACTGACCCCTGTGGTACCCCACTGTTAACTGAGAGCCAGTCTGAGTGTTTTCCATTAATAATCACCCTTTGTTTCCTATCACTAAGCCAATTCTTAACCCACATACATATATTTTCCCCTTTCCCCATTGTTCTCATTTTATGTATCAACCTTTTGTGTGGAACCGTATCAAAAGCTTTTGAAAAGTCCATATACACAACATCCACTGCATTTCCTTGGTCCAGTCCAGAACTAACCTCCTCATAAAAACTGATCAGATTAGTTTGACAAGAACGGTCCCTCGTAAACCCATGTTGATATTGGGTCATGAGGTTATTCTTCTTCAGATACTCTATTATAGCATCTCTTAGGAAACCCTCCAGGATTTTACCCACAGTAGAGGTTAAGCTTACCGGCCTATAATTTCCAAGTTCAGTTTTTGTCCCCTTTTTGAATATTGGCACCACATTTGCTATACGCCAGTCCTGTGGTACAGACCCTGTTATTATGGAATCTTTAAAGATTAAAAATAATGGTCTATCTATGATGTTACTTAATTCCTGCAGTACTCGCTGGTGTATCCCATCCGGGCCCGGGGATTTGTCAACTTTAGTGATTTTTAGACGCCGCCGTACTTCCTGTTGGGTTAAGCAAGTGATATTTACTGGAGAATTTTTGTTATCACTAATCATGTTTTCTGTCATGCGATTTTCTTGTGTAAATACGGTTGAAAAAAAATCATTTAGCATATTGGCTTTTTCCTCATCCTCATCCACCATTTCACCCAGACTATTTTTAAGGGGGCCAACACTATAATTTTTTAGTTTTTTACTATTTATGTAGTTAAAGAATATTTTGGGGTTATTTTTACTTTCTCTGGCAATGATTCTCTCTGCCTCAATCTTTGCTGCCTTGATTTGTTTTTTACATAATTTATTTAATTTTCTATATTTAATTAATGCCTCATCACTACCTACTTGCTTTAGTTCTCTAAATGCTTTCTTTTTGTCACTTATTGCGCCCCTTACAGCTCTATTTAGCCATAGTGGTTTCCTCCTATTTCTAGCATGTTTATTCCCAAGGGGTATATATTGTGCACAGGTACTATTCAGGATGTTAATAAATGTCTCCCATTTGCTTTGTGTAGCTTTATGTCTCAGGATATCGTCCCAGTTTATTGCACTAAGATCATCTCTTAACTGTTGGAAATTTGCTTTCCTGAAGTTTAGTGTCCTTGTAACCCCTCTACTACACATCATATTAAAGGTTACATGAAAACGTATTATTTTGTGATCACTATTACCCAAGTGACCCCCAACTCGTATATTTGATATGCGGTCTGGACTATTGGTTAATATTAGGTCTAGCAGTGCCCCCCTTCTTGTTGGGTCCTGAACCAGTTGTGAAAGGTAATTGTCTCTAATAGTAGTCAAAAACCTATTTCCTTTGCTTGAACTACATGTTTCTGTCCCCCAATGTATTTCAGGGTAGTTGAAGTCTCCCATAATAATAACTTCTCCTTGAGTCGCTGCTTCATCAATTTGCTTTACGAGGATATTCTCTGCTACTTCCATTATTTTTGGAGACTTATAACAAACCCCTATCAGTAATTTATTATTTTTTCCCCCTCCCCTTATCTCCACCCACAGGGACTCTACATTTTCATTAGATTCACATATATCCTCCCGCAAGACAGGTTTTAAGGATGATTTTACATATAAACACACACCCCCCCCTCGCTTGTTTGTACGGTCATTTCTGAACAGACTAAAGCCCTGTAAATTAACTGCCCAGTCATGGCTATCGTCCAGCCACGTCTCAGATATCCCTACCATGTCATAATTATTTTCCAACAAAATTAATTCTAATTCCTGCATTTTGTTGGTGAGGCTTCTGGCATTAGTGTACATGCATTTTATGTATCTCTCAATACCTCTATTCATTCTTACTTTATTGACTGTTCTAACCCCACCACCAATTTCTTTATTTGTGCCCAGGTCACTATCTGCACTATCTTCCCCACCTATAAAATGAATACCCTCCCCCCCAATCCCTAGTTTAAACACTCCTCCAACCTTCTAGCCATTTTCTCCCCCAGCACAGCTGCACCCTCCCCATTAAGGTGCAGCCTGTCCCTAGCGTAGAGTCTGTAGCCAACTGAGAAGTCGGCCCAGTTCTCCAGGAACCGAAATCCCTCCTTCCTACACCAGTTCTTGAGCCACTTATTTATCTCCCTAATCTCCCATTGCCTCTCTGGCGTGGCACGTGGTACCGGAAGTATTTCAGAGAATACCACCTTGGAGGTCCTTGCTTTCAGCTTGCAGCCTAATTCTCAGAAATCATCTTTAAGGACCTTCCACCTACCTCTAACTTTGTCATTTGTGCCAATGTGCACCATGACCGCTGGGTCCTCACCAGCCCCTCCCAGTAATCTGTCAACCCGATCAGCGATGTGCCGGACGCGAGCGCCAGGTAGGCAGCACACTGTTCGACGATCCCTGTCTTTGTGACAGATTGCCCTATCTGTTCCCCTAATAATTGAGTCCCCCACTACCAGCACCTGCCTGGCCTGCCCTACTCTCCTATTTCCCTCTTTACTGGAGCTGACACTCCTCCGGCTTTCAGAGGACATGCCTTGCTGCAGTAGTACTACGCCTGTACCGTCACTCCCCTTATCTGCCAACTTTGCAAACTTATTGGGGTGTGCAAGATCAGGACTAGCCTCCCTGGCACTCTTCCCTCTACCCCCCCTTCTAACTGTCACCCAACTAGCGACCTCACTGTCCTGCTTCTCCCGACTACCACCCTCCCCCACATCTACCCAGTGAGCTGCTGCTCAGTGAGCAGCAGACTCCTTTCCATGTTGTCAATGGATCTCAGTGTTGCCAGCTGTTCATTTAGATCCAGTATCTGGGCTTCCAAACGCACAATGTGCACACATCTGGCACAGCAGTATGCACCCACGACCGGCTGTTCAAGGAATACATACATGTGGCAAGATGTACACTGGATAGCATTGTCAATAATGGAGCTCATTTCCTAATGGGGATTGCACTAAACAGAAATGTTTAGTAAAAAGTAAAGTAAAGAATTAATGAAATACAGTCAGCAATTCAGTCCTAAGTCCTCCCTTCCAAACTCCCTGAATGCAAAGTCACTGAAAAACAAGTCACACACTTACTTTCATTCGCACTTACGCTCCGGACACACGGAGCTCGTCCACACTCGCAAACTAAGAGATTTAAAGAGTTTTTTTTTTTTCCCTTTTCCAGCAATGCACCCTTCACCTCAATGCACTTCCAAAGGACTTGATGCCCAACCAGCTGCCCCTTATAAACCCTTAATTATGACCCCTTCCCCTTAATTAACCCCTTGTGAGTAAATCTACACCTCAGGATTTTAGTGCAATGTAGTTAACCCTTAAATACACAGGTAGTAAACTAAGAAACTAAAACTGTAGTGAGAAAATAGGATTTAGAAAGCCCAATAAATCTAAACAGGTAGAAAACCACTCAGCAGATCACAATGCAGCACTCACCGCAATTCACACAGGTATTTTCTGCAGGATTCCCAATACCTCTTCACTGAAAAACAAGTCACATACTTACTTTCGTTCGCACTTACTCTCCGGACACACACAGCTCGTTCACACTCGCAAACTAAGAGATTTAAAGAGTTTTTTTTTTTTTCCCTTTTCCAGCAATGCACCCTTCACCTCAATGCACTTCCACAGTTGTGTTCTGCACGTAATAAGATGGCCCCACATACAACCCTGCACATAGTATGATGGTCCCACATAGAGTCCTGCATGTAATATGATGGCTCCATATATAACGGCCCACATAGTATGATGGTCTCCACATATGATGTCCACCTTGGTATGATGGCCCCCACATATAAAAGCCCCCTTGGTATGATGGCCCCCACATATAATGGCCCCCACATATAATGGCCCCCTTCGGATGATGGCCTCCATGGTATCATAGCCCCCTTGGAATGATGGCCCCCACATATAATGGCCCCCACATATAATGGCCCCCACGGTATGACGACCTCCATGGTATGATGGCCCCACAGTATGACGGCCCCCACGGTATGATGGCCCCCATAGTATGATGGCTTCCTTGGTATGATGACCCCACAAAATACTGTTTAATTATAAAAAAAAGAGATACTTACCTATCTTGTTACCTGCTGCTCTGGTGCGGCCGCGGCTGCTGTGTTGCTGGGGCCGAGGGCGGGAGAGCAGAGCGTACGCTCTCTACTCACAGGCTGATCCAGTCATGTGTGCGTCGCACTCGTAGTGATTAAATGACGAGCCACCAGGGCAAGCACCCGGAAAATTAAAGAGGCCGGCAGCCATAAAAACTGGCTGGCGGCCCCCCAAGCAGTGCCAGACCGCGGTCCACCGGGAAAGTGCCCGGTAGGGCAGATTAGCCTGATGCTTGTGCATGCCACAATAGTGGAGGCCAAAAGTACATTCTTTCAGATTTCACTGGGTGAATGGAGCCCTAAAGATACTGTAGGGATTCACTCGCTTTCAGACAGCTGAGTAATGTTCATACAGGCACAAAGTTCTTGTCTCAAACAAGAAGGTTTATTCAAAAGTCCATAACACTTCCAAAACAAAAATAAACAGCTGTTCTTCAGCCACAAAACATTAAGAGGAAAACAAACACATTTTAATGTCCAGCAGTCTCCTTTCTAGTGTCAAGGAGACCAGGTCCAAGACGTCTTTCATTTCTCACTCACAGACCCAAACAACAGAGGTTTTACCACCTCTAAACCCAGACACTCTTGAGCAGGTCAGCTGCCCTTTTAACCCAGTGGCACCTGACAGATTGGAGAATGAGAATGACTGGTCCCAACCATCTCTTACTAGCCATTTCTGAAGTCTAGACCCATGCTGCTCCATTTAACATACCTCTCAGCACTCTATCAGTGCTGAAGCCTTCTTTCCAGGTTTCATAACACTGAGACCTGGCACCTCGGTGATACATACACTCCGTTCCAGACTTGCCTGGCTGCCTGTCTATAGTACATATACTTATACTTTAGGAGCTTTTTCTAGTATGTATACTAAACAGAAGGCTCTTAAGCAGTCTGCACAGATTCTTAGCTATTCTAATAATGCCATAGACTCTATGTAGCTTTATGTGCCCCTGGTGCTTCTCAATGTGTTTTCAAGATTTCTATCACACATTCCTTGGTTAATATGTTAAAGAGGTTATACCAGCAGAGATAACTAGTGATGAGCGAGCACTAAATTGCTTGGGTACTCGTTGCTCGGGTCGAGCAAATTGGAATACTCGGGTGCTCGACTTGAGCAACGAGCCCAATGTAAGTCTATGGGAAACGCGAGCATTTTTCAGGAGGCTCCCCCCGGCGGTCTGCAGAGGGCCTAAAAATTGCCCAAATCGATGGGAACAGTGCTCAAATGACTTGGGAACAGCATGGGGAAGACCCCAGGAAGCATTTCTGACTCACAGGTCACTGCTGTCAACAACGTTGTCAGAGTATTACGCCACTTTTATGGACTCACAATAAAACATACAAAAACAAAACCAAAATGGATTTTCCTGGGAAATATATTAAGGAACATCCTTTCCAGGGTAATGACTTGTATATAAGGTAAAATAAATAACCAAAATGCACTTTTGCATTGTTTTCAACAAAGACAAATGCATTCACTGGGAAATGTCTTTTTAACATTTTACAACCTTATCTGGCCATGTGGTGGGTGACATATCATCAGACACATGCATACAGTGCTGAAAAGACATGGGAACAGCATGGGGAAGACCTCTGGAAGCATTTCAGACTCCCAGGTCGCTACCTAAAAGTGTGCCCATCATAAGTGATCCTTGGCGCATGCGATGATGCCTCCCGCCATGCACCTGTCGTTGCTGACTTGCAACAATCACCATCCACATCCTTGTCCCAGTGCAGCGTTCAGTTGTCCCTACCCCTTTCCTTGGAATGCAAGCGCAAGTATGCAGGCAGCCACCCACCCACCAACAGGCTGCAATACTATACTGCCTTTTTTTTGACAGCTGCTTGCACTTGAAATGTGGCCTTTTAGGCTCGTGGTGGCGGAGGCTTTTCATAACCTCATGCTGGCAGCTGCCGGGTGTCCATACTCGATCCCCAGCCGCCACTGTGTCTCCTGTTGTCGTCTCCACCTTCCACAAGCACAAGTCCCACAACTTTACCCGTGCCCTCCCCAGTGCACTAACTGGGAAGGACCGCCTAACCACAAACACGAGGACAGGTGAATGTGGCCAGGGACGGTACGGAGTCAGTCCACAGCTTTTTTTGCTGAGTTGCATTTCACCACAGCCATATTCTTTAGCTTGGTGAAAGGACTTGGGAAACCATATCTACCCAGCTGTCATTTCTCCCAGGAAGTCCTCTAAAGCTGCTTTCACTTTAAAAGTGGCCTTTTACGCTCGTGGAGGCGGAAGCTCTTCGTAACCATACTCGGTCCCCAGCCGCCACTAATTCTCCCGGTATCGTCTTCGCCTTCCACAAGCACGGGTCCCACAACATTACCTGTGCCCTCCCCAGTACACTTACTGGGAAGGACCGCCTAACCACAAACACGTAGACAGATGAATGTGGCCAGGGACGGAACGGAGCCAGTCCACAGCTTTTTTTGATGAGAGTTGTATTTAGCTTGGTGAAAGGACTGGCACAGAGGGAAACCGTATCTACTCCGGCTGTCATTTCTCCATCACCAGGTTCTGACCATTGTCACACACGACCATGCCTGACTGTATGTTCAGCGGTGAGAGCCACAGATCAGGCTGCTGTGTTACAGCTTTCAACAACTCTGCATCGCTGGGCGGTTTGTCAATTAAGCATTAAGCATGTTATCTTCAGCACAGCCTGTTGCCGCTTGGCAAAGGCAGTGCTGCAGTGCTTCCACCTTGTGACTGATGTGGTCATTTCGGAGATGGAGGCTGAAGAGGAGGAGGAGGCTGAGGAGGATGAGGTGCAGGAGCTGTAGACCGTGGAAGCAGCCATGATTGACCTAGGGCCCGCAATTCTTGGCGTTGGGAGGACGTGTTCCGTCCCAAGGTCTGACTGGGTACCGACTTCCACTATGTTAACCCAGTGTACCATCAGCGAGATGTACCGTCCCTGCACACAAGCACTTGTCAACGTGTCCGTGGTTAGGTGGACTTTCCTGGTAACTGCATTGTTGAGGGCACGGCTAATGTTTTTGGACACGTGCTTGTGTAATGCGGGGATGGCAAACTGGGAGAAATAGTGGCGGCTGGGGACCGAGTACCGAGTGATGGCCGCCGCCATCAGGTTGCGGAATGCTTCCGTCTCCATGAGCCTAAAAGGCAACATTTCGAGCACAAGCAGTTGTGAAATGTGAGAATTAAGTAGTGTGGCCTGTGGGGTGTTGGCTGCATATTTGCGCTTGCGTTCCAAGGCCAGGGGTATGGACAATTGAACGCTGCACTGGGACAAGGACGTGCTTCCTGATGTTGCTACTTGAGAGTTTGCAACGACAGGTGCAGGGCTGGAGGCATCTTCACATGCACCATGGACAGGGGATTGGCTTGCATGCACAACAGCGGAAGAAGCAATGGTGCCACCCATAGACACTGTTCCTGGACCCTGGGGTTCGGCCCACAAAGTCAGATGCTTTTCTGCCATGTGCCTGATCATGCTGGTGGTGGTCAGGCTGGTCGTTTTGCCACCCCTGCTGATGCTGGCCTGGCAGGTGGTGCAAATGGCCTTTTTAGGGTTATCGGCAGAGTTTTTAAAAAATAAGCAGACTCGGGAAGACCTAACAGTTGTACTGGCAACTTCCTTTGTGTCTGCGGCCACCACACTGCTTCTTCCTGCCTGTTGGGGTGCTCTGCCTCCCTCCCCCTATGTGCTGCTGTCCTCGCTCTGCATGTCCTCTTGCCAGGTTGGGTCAGTTACTATATCATCCACCACCTCATCTTCCACTTCCGCACCCTGGTCCTCCTCCTGACTTTCTGGCAATTGTGTCTCATCATCGTCCACCTCTTGTGACACTTTCCCACCGTCGCCTTCGTGTGACCGTGGCTGCTCAAATATTTGGGCATCCCTACACGCGATCTCCTCTTGCCCCGCTTCAAGTGGACCAGGCGAGAGGCCCGAATCTATAAATGGAAAAGTGAACAGCTCTTCAGAGTGTCCAAGTGTGGGATCAGTTGTGTCAGGGTACTCGGCATGGTGGGAGGAAGGAGGATCAGGGTGAGGAATATGCGGTCCAGACTCATGGCTACTGAGACTTAACCGTGTGGAAGACAGGGTGGTGGCTAAGTGACTGGAAGCATTATCTGCTATCCAACCAACAACCTTTTGACACTGCTCTAGGTTCAATAGTGGTGTGCTGAGGTCCCCTTGAAATTGGGACAGGAAGGTCAGGCGAGAAGATGTGGGTGTTTGTTGTGGCACAATTTCAGCTTGCCCACGGCCTTGTCCTTGGCCTTTGCATGGACCATTACCATCACGTCCTGTTCCCCGTCCCTTGCCATGTGCCTTGCCCATTTTAAATGGAGGACAGTATCCTCCACCCTCACTTTGGAGCGAACTTATATGTGATCCGTGTGACGAAGAAAAGAGAATTTCAAATAGCTGGCCTGTAGGTAAGTAGTTTGAACAGCAAACTGCTGTGAATTGCTTCACTAACACACTAAAGGAAATTTTTAAAGGAGGCCAGAAATGGCAGTTCTTTCTGACAACGTATATGTGATCCGTGTGATGGAGAAAACAGAGTTTTAAATGCCTGGTCTGTAGGTAAGTAGTTTGAACAGCAAACTGCTGTGAATTGCTTCACTGACACACTAAAGGAAATTTTTAATGGAGGCCAGAAATGGCAGTATTTTCTGACAACGTATATGTGATCCGTTTTACAGAGAAAACACAGTTTTAAATGGCTGTATTTCTAGCGCTGTAATATGGAAAGGACCTGGCTGTATTCTGCAGTGCCAACAAGCAAATGGCGCAGAAAAATTGTGTTCTCTGGATTGGTTTTTAAGCAAATAATAAGGATTAAGATCCAAAGAAAATTATTCCTGGCCCCTGAGACCTGGGCCTTTGTATAGAAATATCTAACAGCAGCAGAAGGCAGAACTGGAATGGAGCCTCTTGTGCTATATGCACTGCAGTCTGCTATGTACCCTGCCTGCCCGCCTATATACACTGCCTGCCTGATATCTCTGCAGATGGATTAGTTAGTCCTCAAAAGGACTGTTTGTTAAGATGTATATCTGTAATGTACGGTATTTCTCCCTACACTACCTAATACACAAGCAAATCTCTCCCTAACGCAGCAGCACCTCTCCCTACAGTGTCTAATTCCGGAGTGACTGTGACGAACATGGCGGCGCCAGGTCTGATATAGACCCGATGACGCTATGTGGCCAGTCAATCACTGTAATGCCACAACCAACATGGCTACGGCATTACAGTGAGCGGCAGGCAATCCCTGCATGTTGATTGGCGCTCTAAAGAGCACCCAACATGCAGGGAGGGGACCCGAGCTACTGCTGAGCAACCCCGGAAATACTTGGCGAGCGCCGAGTATCTCAAGTAGTGAGATGCTCGATCAAGCACCGAGCAGTAGCGAGCATGTTCGCTCATCACTAGAGATAACCTATTTTATATTGTAGCTTAATGCGAGTCTGTCAGCACAGAATGTCTGTTCAAAACAACTACAGACACTCAGTGCACCTTTGGCATTGCCAAACATTTAACTACACTTTTCCATCTACTTGTTTTCCCTCTATCTCCACTCCCCCTCTTTTTTGATTGACATCTCTGGCTTTATAGAGCCAGAGAAGGGTGGAGGTAAATGGAAAAAAGGTAGGTTAGAAGGTGCATTTACATGTTTGACTACACCAGTAGTGTATGGAGCACCTGTATTTGATTCGAACAGTCATAGAAGAGACTCTATTTAAATAGAACCTTTCATCTCCAGAAATAATATCTATATGCAGACATAGTTTTATCTACAGGTAAATAGTGTTTAAATCATGTTTGCCTGTCTTAGCAGAGCAGCCACTGATGGGAGAAAATGAAGTTATATTCTCCATGAAGCCGCTCTCTTCTTTATTGAGGTGGTGCAGGGAGCTTTTATAGGCACCGCTCACTACACAGTGCCTAAGGCTCCAAGAAAAAATGATACCACACTAAACAGCTTGTCAAGTGTGCGCAAAACCTCATATGAACCCTGTCTGGTTTGTAGTAAAATGGTGGTGCTCTGTATCTATAGTAAAAAAAAATGTAGCTGAGGGATAAATTGAGGAAAGAAGCGGCACTCACCATTCCATAAAATAGTCCTTTATTCCGTGTCAAGAGGTACCTGGACTCGTAGAAGCGTTGGTGCAACTTGAAACAGCCATTGTCCTTCATGTTCCTGCATCCCCCCCCTGCATACCACGTTATGTCCCTTGACACATAATAAAGGACTATTTTATGGAACGATGAGTACCGTTTCTTTCCTTGCTTTATCTTTCACCTACAGTGACTAAGGCTGCAATCACTCCACAGTACATTGATTGACAGCCACCTCTGCATGTACACACTCTTCACACATACACTGTAAGGCTGGCAGTCAATATATCCCGGGGAGCATGCTCACTATGTCATGAGGGATGACTGCAACAGTTCTCTGCACCACCCCGATAAATGGAAGCAACAGCTGCAATGAGAATATAACTTAATTTTTTTCCTGTAGCCACTGCTCCAGTAAGACAGTCAGCTGTGACTTAAATGCTATTTACCTGAAGATTACCACTGGAGGTGACAGGTTCCTTTTTGACTTGGCTGGGGTAAGTATCATCACTGAGCAGCCATGCAGATGAATGGCCATCCATGCATTTCTAGAATGGCTCTACTGAGTCAAATTGACTGCTATATTAACTAGGACTGGTTTACTACCTTCATACACTGGGCTAAGTCTTTCTATTCTATCTAAATCTAATCTATTTCAGAGATTATTTTTTTTTGTATGGTTTTTTTTTAGAATATTGTTGCCATGAGTCACTCATGAAGTGTTTGTTGTCACTTATTCTCATGTCTTATTTTTTGTATTTTATGTGTTTAACATGTTTGTTTTAATTTGAAGTAAAAAAAAAGTACAGAACAGATTTTAATAATAAAATTCAATGTCTACAGGAGACTTGTAAAGAAAGGGAAAGTTAAGCATAGGTTTCCTTGTCCCTATGATATAGCTGAAAGGTGGGGATTAGTTTGCAATTAGGGAATTTAACTTTCTTCAACTTTTGTATCATCAATGAATTGACCCTGTCAACATTCAGTTTTTTTTTGTGCACACCTATTTGCATGGGCTGGTTTATGCTGGACATGTTCTTGGCATACAGTGCTGGTGCTAGAAGGGTGCAACCTGTGTACATTAGACACCTCTGCTGAAGTGAATATATACAGACAGCCACCTGAGGTAATGTACATAGTAAATTCTAAAATTTATTTTGTAGATATATTTTGATTTTGAACAACATTGTTGATACCTATAGTATTATTTTGCATGGTGACAACACTTGACAATGCACAATCTATTGATAACAACACTTTAACACAAATACCTAAATTCTATTAAGCTTTATTTAGCCAAATGATGGCAATACTTTTTGGTTAGCATACTGTTTGATGCTTTTAGTTAGGTACTGTAAAGGATGGTTAAATGGGCTCTATTAACTCATTTGTGGAGGCTATCAATAAAAGCCTTTAGACAGGAATAGAATCCTACATCATTAGAGCATAAAATAAAATATGTCATTTAAATTTAAGGATAACAATTAGCATTGCTTCATTCACATTATTCATTAATGCGTTAAACCTTGTTTAACATTGTTTTAATTAGTGACATTCTGGAACCCATGCCATCATCACTGGCATAGATAAGCCAAACTTGTTTCTTTTCTTATAAAATAATTGATTTGTTACGTGTGGTTCAATTCATTTTAGTCCAGTGTGTGTCTTGTTCCCAAAAGGTTGAGAATCAATAATTTATTAAGGAAATGTCAAGATATTAGAAAGTGTATTTATGCCTTGTCTTGCTTGAGTTATTGAAATGAATGGTAGCATCATTTTATCAATAATAATTTTTTCGATTCAGTTTGACATTTTTGTTCTAGACACGTTTGTCAGGAAAAGTTAATTGTTAGTTCATAGTCATTTTATGTGTTTTCTGTGCAGCATAATTTATTTTGTCACTTTCACTATAATAAAACTTTCCTAAATCCAATGTTTTCTACCATAACAGCCATTTTGTAATGACACATCAGTTTTAGTATTTGTAAGCCAAAATCAGAAATGGAACCTACCGAGAGTAAAACTCTAACTGAAGGATTAACACTGGTTATATGTTTTGGCACTATGCTTGGTTTTGGCTTTCAAATACTGATGAAACACAGAGGAGAAAAAAGGCCTACGGCTGTCCACTACTTGTCAAACCCATATTAAAGGGGTGATCCGAAATCCAAATTAATTTTCAACCTCAATTCCTGTCTATTTAGTGCCATAATCTAAATTGTTTCTAATATATTGTAGTTTAAAATTCCTTATCCTTTCCCTAACTACACTATCTGATTTACTTTTTTTTTCTAATTCCTTTTTGATAACACTTCATGTGGAATCCCAGTGCATTCTGGGATACTCAAACAAATAATCATTACCTCTGCCCCCTCCCTGAAATGAAGTGTCATCAGTGACGCTGGTTTCAGCGACTGGGTTAGTGCACTGAGTAATTTGCACAATGACAGCTCGCTCTCTCACCAGCTCAGATTAGCAGTAACGAGCCAGCAGGAGAGTGAACTGTCAATGTGTGTTGTCAGAATACCCAGTGTGATCTGAGCTGGCAAGAGAGTGAGCTGTCATTGTGCACATCACTCAGATCACATGGAACTAGCAAAGCCCCCAAAATGAGCGTCACTTATGACACTTCATTTCAGGGAGGGGGTAGAGGCTGCGGCAGTGACCACAGTCTTTGCCCCCTGATGACGCTTAATTTGAGTATCCCAGCATGCACTGAGATTCTCAAATGAAGGCATCATCAAAACGGAAGTAGAAAAAAAAAGAAAAGCATTTGGATAGTGTAGTTAGGTTAGAGTAGGGAATTTTTAATTACAGTATATTAGAAAATAGCTTAGAGTATGGTATTAAATAGATAAGGATTTAGGATGAAAATGAATTAGGATTTTAGACCACCCCTTTAATGGTCACAAGGATGTGAAACAAAAATTATACTTGTCTCTCAGATGGCCACTGTTCCTCCATACTCAAAGCTACTTCCCCTGCTA
Organism: Phyllobates terribilis; assembly: GCF_046119375.1. Taxonomy (NCBI): domain Eukaryota; kingdom Metazoa; phylum Chordata; class Amphibia; order Anura; family Dendrobatidae; genus Phyllobates; species Phyllobates terribilis. The sequence continues at coordinate 370,764,686 of NW_027362763.1, read as the reverse complement.
GCCGGCTGGGATCAACATCCTGATGGTCTCTCACTTAACCACTGCAGAACTCATATTTCACCCTAGTGGAAAAAATAATGTTCTTCTTGCTTGGACAAAACATTAAGGCTGCAGCTAGTGATGAGTAGTGTTGAGCATTCCGATACTGAAATATCGGGTATAGGCCGATATTCGCGGTATCGGAATTCCGATACTTAATTCCGATACTTTTACAATATCGAATACCGGAATCGGAAGTTCCCATAATGCCTGCGCTCTGCAGTGTCTATGAAGGATGACAAGCTGGATGGCAGCGCTCAGCTGAGATCCAGCCTGTCATCAGAATGCCATCCCAGCCGCCGGCTTTTAAACAATCACACAGCCCCATACTGCTTCCCCGCAGCCTACCTCCCCGATCCTCCGCTCCCCTCGCCACCTCCCATCCCGATCGTAAGTTAGGACCGGGCGGGGAGCACAGCACCAAGGAGCGGGGAGCGAAGGACCCAGGCGGGGAAGCCGGCAGTGAAAAGACTTCACCGCCAGCTTTCCCGTTCTGTGCTGCGCTTTCCCGCCGGTTATTTCAAATGAACAGCTGAGGTATCAGGTGATGCCGATCAGCTGTTCATTTGAAGCAGCCGCGGTGCCCTCAGAGGGTTCTTGTGAGTTCATGCTTGACTGCATTGCATGAACTCACATGAACTTTCCCACGGCCGCACAGGTCAGCCTCACCTCCCAGACCATCAGCCCGTCATGATTAGTGTGTGCGCGGTGTCTGTGCGATGTCTGCGGGCGTGTGCGGTGTCTGTGCCATGTCTGCGGGTGTGTGCGCGGTGTCTGTGCGATGTCTGCGAGTGTGTCCGGGTGTGCGCGGTGTCTGTGCGATGTTTGGGGGTGTGTGCATGCAGGCAGACATAGGCCGATGTGACACTACTACTCCCATCGGCCTATGTCTGTCCCCCGTCCACTCGTGCCAGCAGGATCAGCTCAATAGGAGCAGTAGTTCCCCTCAGCCTGATCCTGCTATTTAAATTGCCCTACTGTGTCCCCAATAAATTTTAAATACATGTCATTGGTGGCCAGTGGTTACCTACAATAAATTAGTTCATACATTACCTGTCCCCGCCGATCGCCACTTAAAATAAAGTAAAAAATAAAAAACTACACCTAAACTCACCTAGACACCTAATTCCCCGAAGTCATCGATCTCCTGGAATAAAATATAAAATAATAAACCACAACCTTATCCTTACCCCTCCGTAGTAGTCCACGAGTGTCCCACGGTGATCTCCAGTTTAGAGCAGCCACATAGAATGTGACCGCTCTGAACCGCTGCCGCCGCTAGAATGATGGGGCCATAAAGCAGCCCCGTCATTGCATAAGCGGGTTCGCCGGAGTTCAGGCAGCGCTGTTCCGGTTAGCTGCTTTACGGCCCCGCTGTATCGTGAGAAATTCCCACAGTACAGCAGTGCCGTAAAGGAGGTCTCCGGAGGTGCGCTGACTGAATGCACTCCGGTGACCTCAGTCAGGGGCTCACGCTGCCGGGAGCGGACGTGTTCCCGGCAGCGTGAGCTTACAGCAGCCATGCACAGCTGTCACCATCTCCAGATGTGACAGCTGTGCATGGGAGATCAGCGCAGGAACATGGACAGGTAACTATATTTTTTTAGTAAACTAAGAATTAAATAAAATGGTGTGTTTTATTTCAAATAAATTATTTTTTTCTGGGTGTAGTGTGTGTTTTTTTTTTTTAACACTTTGTAGGTTAGTAATGGGGGTGTCTTATAGACGCCCATCATTACTAACCTGGGCTTCATGGCAGCTGGCGCTGACATGAACCCCACCACTATTACCCCACTGCCACCGCACCAGTGCAGTGTGGAAGAGCGAGGCTAAGTGCCAGAATTGGCGCATCCTATAGATGCGCCATTTCTGGGGCAGCTGACGGCTGGTGTTTCTAGCCTGGGAGGGGGCCAATATTCATGGCACCCTTCCTGGGCTATTAATATCAGCCCCCAGCTGCCTGCCTAGCCTTTGGCTATTAAAATAGGGGGGACCCCACGTCATTAATTTGGGGGGGCCCCCCATTTTAATAGCTAGTAAAGGCTAGGTATTCAGCTGGGGGCTGATATTAGTAGTCTGGGAAGCTCCGTGGGTATTACACCCTTCAAACATCTGCCCCAGCCGTCTGCTTAACCTCCGCTAGAGACTAAAATTATGGGGGATCCCACGCCAATTTTTTTTTAAATAAATCCTTTATTTTAACACTAAATGACATTTGAGGAGTTAATAAAGATGCAGTCCCTAAATTATTATTTATTTTTTAATTAATTTTTCCCAAAAATTTTGACGTGGGCTTTGCCATATTTTTGTATGCCAGCCAGGTACATCATCCAGCTTCTATGAACGCGCCATTTTCCGGGGTGGCTGCGGACTGCAATTTGCAGCGGGGGGGGGGCCCCAGAAAGCTTGTGCCTCCCTGCGCTGCAGATTCCATCCCCCAGCTGCCTAGTTGTACCTGGCAGGACACAAAAATAGGGAGAAGCCCCACGTATTTTTTTTTTTAATTATTTCATGAAATTCATGAAATAATAAAGAAAGAAAGGGCTTCCCTATATTGTTGTGTCCAACCAGGTACAAATAGGCAGCTGGTGGTTGGGGGCAGCCCGTTTCTGCCTGCTGTACCTGGCTGGACACAAATATAGTGCGAAGCCCCACGTCAATTTTTTTTTAATTATTTCATGAAATTCATGAAATAATTAAAAAAAAATTGATGTGGGCCTTCGCCCTATATTTGTGTCCAGCCAGGTACAGCAGGCAGGATCGGGCTGCCCCCAACCACCAGCTGCCTATTTGTACCTGGCCGGACACAACAATATAGGGAAGCCCTTTTTTTTTAAAATTATTTAATGAAATAATTAAAAAAAAATTGACGTGGGGCTTCGCACTATATTTGTGTCCAGCCAGGTACAGCAGGCAGGAACGGGCTGCCCCCAACCACCAGCTGCCTATTTGTACCTGGCCGGACACAACAATATAGGGAAGCCCTTTTTTTCTTAATTATTTCATGAATTTCATGAAATAATTAAAAAAAAAAAAATACGTGGGGCTTCACCCTATTTTTGTGTCCAGCCAGGTACAACTAGGCAGCTGGGGCTGGAATCCGCAGCGCAGGGAGGCCCATGCTTTCTGGGCCCCACCCGCTGCAAATTACAGTCCGCAGCCACCCCGGAAAATGGCGCGTTCATAGAAGCGCCATCTTTTGGCGCTGTACCCGACTCATCCAGGGCCCTGGTGCGGTGGCTCACTGGGTAATAAAGGGGTTAGGGCCAGCTTGGCATTATCAGCTGGCCCTAAGCCCGAAATTCATGGGGTCATGCCAATATTAGACATAACAGCCATGAATATCTAGCAAAGTATTTAAAAAAAACACAACACCCAGAATAAAGTTCTTTAATTGAAATAAACACACAATTCTTTATTGTTCTAAATTAAGCCATACTTACCATCACGCACATTCCAGCTGAAGCCAACGATCTCCTGCAATAAATGAAAAATAATAAACCAACCTCATCCCTACCTTTCCATGGTTCCCAGGACAGCTTCAGCTCTGCTACATCGAGATGACAGGCTGGACCTGCAGAACGCTGCCATCCAGCCTGTCATCCCACATACACTGAGAAGCGCAGGCATGCTTGCGCTCCTCAGTGGCAGGCTGTGACGGCATCCAGATGAGCCGAGTCTCTCACGCTCACCGCATGCGCAGGAGAATTCTCCCACGCTGTCAGTGACGTGCATGAGGTGAGCTGAGTTCATTGTCGGCTCATCTGGATGCCGTCACAGCCAGACACTGAGGAGCGCAAGCATGCCTGCGCTTCTCAGTGTCTGCGGGATGACAGGCTGGATGGCAGCGTTCTGCAGGTCCAGCCTGTCATCTCGATGTAGCAGAGCTGAAGCTGTCCTGGGAACCATGGGAAGGTAAGGATAATGTTGCTTTATTATTTTATTTTTATTGCAGGAGATTGTTGGCTTCAGCTGGAATGGGCGTGACGGTAAGTATGGTTTAATTTAGAACAATAAAGAATTGTGTGTTTATTTCAATTAAAGGATTTTATTCTGGGTGTTTATGTTTTTTTTTAACTTTGACTATGGGGTTAGTAATAGGGGTGTCTTATAGACGCCTCTCCATTACTAACCTGGGCTTGATGTCAGCTGCTATTATAAGCTGACATCAACCCCTACCCTATTACCCCACTGCCACCGCTACAGGGCAGTGGGAAGAGCTAGGCTAAGTGCCAGAATTGTCGCATCCTATGGATGCGCCATTTCTGGGGCGGCTGATGGCTGGTGTTTCTAGCCTGGGAGGGGGCCAATATTCATGGCACCCTTCCTGGGCTATTAATATCAGCCCCCAGCTGTCTGCCTAGCCTTTGCTAGCTATTAAAATAGGGGGGACCCCACGTCATTTTTTTGGGGGTCCCCCATTTTAATAGCTAGTAAAGGCTAGGTATTCAGCTGGGGGCTGATATTAGTAGCCTGTGAAGCTCCGTGGGTATTACCCCCTTCCCAGGCTTCAAACATCTGCCCCAGCCGTCTGCTTAACCTCCGCTAGAGACTAAAATTAGGGGGAACCCCACGCCAATTTTTTTTTTAATAAATCCTTTATTTTAACACTAAATGACAAGTACAGTAATCAACGCTATCACTGTACTTCTTATATATGTTACTGACATGTTTCTATCTATCTAACCTATGTGTGATTCTCTATTCTTTCTATTCTAAATTGTCGGGTACAGATGCTGAAATGCCGGCCGGCTTTTTTGAAGAGACGGTGCATGAAAACACTAATATTTTTTAAATAAATCCTTTACACTAAATGACAAGTACAATATGCAATACTGTCACTGTACTTCATATATATGTTTCTGACATGTTTCTATCTATCTAATCTATGTGTGATTCTCTATTCTTTCTATTCTAAATTGCCGGGTACAGACGCTGAATTGCCGGCCGGCTTTTTTAAAGAGATGGTGCATGAAAACACTAATATTTTGTTTAAATAAATCCTTTACACTAAATGACAAGTACAGTAAGCAACACTGTCACTGTACTTCTTATATATGTGACTGACATGTTTCTATCTATCTAATCTATGTGTGATGCTCTATTCTTTCTGTTATAAATTGTCGGGTACAGATTAGAGATGAGCGGTGTTCGACTAGAACTGTTCGCCAATCTCAAATTCGAGCTGTTTTGGGCGGTGTTCGAGTTGTTCTACGAACCCGAACGATTTCCAAAAAATTCGGCTGTTCGAGGTTATGTTCGATAACTGTTGGTGCACCAAAAGCGTGTCCTGCATGTCTGGCGCTATTTAGAGCACCAATCATGCAGGGATTGTCTGCCACTCGCTGTAATGCCACAGCCATGGTGGTTGTGGCATTACAGTGATTGCCCAAATCGATGGGAACAGTGCTCACAGTGAAACACGAAAAGCCGGCAATTCAGCAGCGGCATACACCGGTACCCGACAATTTAGAACCGAAAGAATAGAGCATCACAAATAGATTAGATAGATAGAAACATGTCAGTCACATATATAATAAGTACAGTGACAGTGTTGATTACTGTACTTGTCATTTAGTGTAAAGGATTTATAAAAAAATATATTAGTGTTTTCATGCACCGTCTCTTTAAAAAAGCCGGCCGGCAATTCAGCAGCGGTACCCGACAATTTAGAATGGAAGCAATAGAGCATCACACATAGATTAGATAGATAGAAACATGTCAGTCACATATATATGAAGTACAGTAACAGTGTTGATTACTGTACTTGTCATTTAGTGTTAAAATAAAGGATTTATTTAAAAAAAAATAGGCGTGGGATCCCCCATAATTTTAGTCTGTAGCGGAGGTTAAGCAGACGGCTGGGGCAGATGTTTGAAGCCTGGGAAGGGGTAATACCCACGGAGCTTCCCAGGCTACTAATATCAGCCCCCAGCTGAATGCCTAGCCTTTACTAGCTATTAAAATGGGGGACCCCCCAAAAAATTGACGTGGGGTCCCCCCTATTTTAATAGCTAGCAAAGGCTAGACAGACAGCTGGGGGCTGATATTAATAGCCCAGGAAGGGTGCCATGAATATTGGCCCCCTCCCAGGCTAGAAACACCAGCCATCAGCCGCCCCAGAAATGGCGCATCCATAGGATGCGACAATTCTGGCACTTAGCCTAGCTCTTCCCACTGCCCTGTAGCGGTGGCAGTGGGGTAATAGGGCTGGGGTTGATGTCAGCTTATAATGCCAGCTGACATCAAGCCCAGGTTAGTAATGGAGAGGCGTCTATAAGACACCCCCATTACTAACCCCATAGTCAAAGTTAAAAAAACACACAAACACCCAGAATAAAGTCCTTTAATTGAAATAAAGACACAATTCTTTATTGTTCTAAATTAAAATCTACTTACCATCACGCCCATTCCAGCTGAAGCCAACGATCCCCTGCAATAAAAGAAAAATAATAAAGCAACATAATCCTTATCTTCCCATGGTTCCCACGACAGCTTCAGCTCTGCTACATCGAGATGACAGGCTGGACCGCAGCAGAAAGCTGCCATCCAGCCTGTCATCCCGCAGACACTGAGAAGCGCAGGCTTGCTTGCGCTCCTCAGCGTCTCTCTGTGACGGCATCCAGATGAGCCGAGTTCATGTCCAATGAACTCGGCTCACCTCATGCACGTCACTGACAGCGTGGGAAAATTCTCACGCTGAAGCGCTGAGTGCAGGAGAATTCTTCCACGCTGTCAGTGACGTGCATAAGGTGAGCTCATGTCCAATCAACTCAGCTCACCTCCTGCACGTCACTGACAGCGTGGGAGAATTCTCCTGCACTCAGCGCTTCAGCGTGAGAATTCTCCCACGCTGAAGCGCTGAGTGCAGGAGAATTTTCACACGCTATCAGTGACGTGCATAAGGTGAGCTCATGTCCAATGAACTCAGCTCACCTCCTGCACGCCACTGACAGCGTGGGAGAATTCTCCTGCACTCAGCGCTTCAGTGTGAGAATTCTCCCACGCTGAAGCGCTGAGTGCAGGAGAATTTTCCCACGCTGTCAGTGACGTGCATGAGGTGAGCCGAGATCATTGGACATTAACTCGGCTCATCTGGATGCCCTCACAGAGAGACACTGTGGAGCGCAAGCATGCTTGCGCTTCTCAGTGTCCGCGGGATGACAGGCTGGATGGCAGCGCTCTGCAGGTCCAGCCTGTCATCTCGATGTAGCAGAGATGAAGCTGTCATGGGAACCATGGAAAGGTAAGGATGATGTTGCTTTATTATTTTTCTTTTATTTCAGGAGATCGTTGGCTTCAGCTGGAATGGGCGTGACGGTAAGTATGGTTTAATTTAGAACAATAAAGAATTGTGTGTTTATTTCAATTAAAGGACTTTTTTCTGGGTGTTGTGTTTTTTTTAAATACTTTACTAGAAATTCATGGCGGTCATGTCTAATATTGGCGTGACCCCATGAATTTCGGGCTTAGGGCCAGCTGATAATGCCAAGCTGGCCCTAACCCCTTTATTACCCAGTGAGCCACCGCACCAGGGCCCTGGATGAGTTGGGTACAGCGCCAGAAGATGGCGCTTCTATGAACGCGCCATTTTCCGGGGTGGCTGCGGACTGCAATTTGCAGCGGGGGTGGCCCAGAAAGCTTGGGCCTCCCTGCGCTGCGGATTCCAGCCCCCAGCTGCCTAGTTGTACCTGGCTGGACACAAAAGCAGGGCGAAGCCCCACGTCAATTTTCTTTAAATTATTTCATGAAATAATTAAGAAAAAATTGAAGTGGGGCTTCGCACTATATTTGTGTCCAGCCAGGTACAGCGGGCAGGAACGGGCTGCCCCCAACCACCAGCTGCCTATTTGTATCTGGCCGGACACAACAATATAGGGAAGGCCTTTTTTTCTTAATTATTTCATGAATTTCATGAAATAATTTAAAAAAATTGAAGTGGGGCTTCGCACTATATTTGTGTCCAGCCAGGTACAGCAGGCAGGAACGGGCTGCCCCCAACCACCAGCTGACTATTTGTACCTGGCTGGACACAACAATATAGGGAAGGCCTTTTTTTCTTAATTATTTCATGAATTTCATGAAATAATTAAAAAAAAAATACGTGGGGCTTCGCCCTATTTTTGTGTCCAGCCAGGAACAACTAGGCAGCTGGGGGCTGGAATCTGCAGCGCAGGGAGGCCCAAGCTTTCTGGGCCCCCCCCCCGCTGCAAATTGCATTCCGCAGCCACCTCGGAAAATGGCGCGTTCATAGAAGCGCCATCTTCTGGCGCTGTACCCAACTCATCCAGGGCCCTGGTGCGGTGGCTCACTGGGTAATAAAGGGGTTAGGGCCAGCTTGGTATTATCAGCTGGCCCCAAGCCCAAAATTCATGGGGTCACGCCAGTATTAGACATGACCGCCATGAATTTCTAGTAAGGTATTTAAAAAAAACACAACACCCAAAATAAAGTCCTTTAATTGAAATAAACACACAATTCTTTATTGCTCTAAATTAAACTATACTTACCATCACGCCCATTCCAGCTGAAGCCAACGATCTCCTGCAATAAAATAAAAATAATAAACCAACCTCATCCTTACCTTTCCATGGTTCCCACGACAGCTTCAGCTCTGCTACATCGAGATGACAGGCTGGACCGCAGCAGAACGCTGCCATCCAGCCTGTCATGCCGCAGACACTGAGAAGAGCAGGCATGCTTGCGCTCCTCACTGTCTCGCTGTGACGGCATCCAGATGAGCCGAGGTCATGTCCAATGAACTCTGCTCACCTCATGCACGTCACTGACAGCGTGGGAAAATTCTCACGCTGAAGTGCTGAGTGCAGGAGAATTCTCCCACGCTGTCAGTGACGTGCATGAGGTGAGTTCATGTCCAATGAACTCAGCTCACCTCATGCACCTCACTGACAGCGTGGGAAAATTCTCCTGCGCTCAGCGCTTCAGCGTGAGAATTCTCCCACGCTGTAAGTGACGTGCATGAGGTGAGCCGAGTTCATTGGACATGACCTCGGCTCATCTTTATGCCGTCACAGAGAGACACTGTGGAGCGCAAGCATGCCTGCTCTTCTCAGTGTCTGCGGGATGACAGGCTGGATGGCAGCGTTCTGCTGCGATCCAGCCTGTCATGTGAATGTAGCAGAGCTGAAGCTGTCGTGGGAACCATGGAAAGGTAAGGATGAGGTTGGTTTATTATTTTATTTTTATTACAGGAGATTGTTGGCTTCAGCTGGAATGGGCGTGACGGTAAGTATGGTTTAATTTAGAACAATAAAGAATTGTGTCTTTATTTCAATTAAAGGACTTTATTCTGGGTGTTTGTGTTTTTTTTAACTTTGACTATGGGGTTAGTAATGGGGGTGTCTCATAGACGCCTCTCCATTACTAACCTGGGCTTGATGTCAGCTGGCATTATAAGCTGACATCAACCCCAGTCCTATTACCCCACTGCCACCGCTACAGGGCAGTGGGAAGAGCGAGGCTAAGTGCCAGAATTGGCGCATCCTATGGATGTGCCATTTCTGGGGCGGCTGACGGCTGGTGTTTCTAGCCTGGGAGGGGGCCAATATTCATGGCACCCTTCCTGGGCTATTAACATCAGCCCCCAGCTGTCTGCCTAGCCTTTGCTAGCTATTAAAATAGGGGGGACCACACGTCATTTTTTTGGGGGGGTCCCCCATTTTAATAGCTAGTAAAGGCTATGTATTCAGCTGGGGGCTGATAGTAGTAGTCTGGGAAGCTCCGTGGGTATTACCCCCTTCCGAGGCTTCAAACATCTGCCCCAGCCGTCTGCTTAACCTCCGCTAGAGCCTAAAATTATGGGGGATCCCCACGCCAATTTTTATTTTAATAAATCCTTTATTTTAACACTAAATGGCAAGTACAGTAATCAACACTATCACTGTACTTATTATAAATGTGACTGACATGTTTCTATCTATCTAATCTATGTGTGATGCTCCATCTTTCTGTTCTAAATTGTCGGGTACCGCTGCTGAATTGCCGGCCGGCTTTTTTAAAGAGACAGTGCATGAAAACACTATTATTTTTTTAAATAAATCCTTTACACTAAATGACAAGTACAGTAAGCAACACTGTCACTGTACTTATTTTATATGTGACTGACATGTTTCTATCTATCTAATCTATGTGTGAAGCTCTATTCTTTCTGTTCTAAATTGTCGGGTACAGATGCTGAATTGCCGGCCGGCTTTTTTAAAGAGACGGTGCATGAAAACACTAATATTTTTTTTAATAAATCCTTTACACTAAATGACAAGTGCAGTAACCAACACTGTCACTGTGCTTCTTATATGTGTGACTGACATGTTTCTATCTATCTAATCTATGTGTGATGCTCTATTCCTTCTTGTCTAAATTGTCGGGTACCGGTGTATGCCGCTGCTGAATTTGCCGGCCGGCTTTTTTAAAGAGAATGTCTTCTGAGCAGTTTGTCAGCTTTTGGACACCTTTGCAGGTGTTTTCTATGTGTTTCTATGTGTTTTTGTTTGCCTGCGATTGGTTTTAACGGTGTTCGACGGTGTTCTAAGGTGTTCTACGAACAGTTCGACGAACAGTTCCTCGAACATCCCGGTGTTCGACGAACTGAACTGAACCCGAACACTACAGGGGTGGCTCAACACTAGTACAGATGCTGAAATGCCGGCCGGCTTTTTTAAAGAGACGGTGCATGAAAACACTAATATTTTTTAAAATAAATCCTTTACACTAAATGACAAGTACAGTAAGCAACACTGTCACTGTACTTCATATATATGTGACTGACATGTTTCTATCTATCTAATCTATGTGTGAAGCTCTATTCTTTCTGTTATAAATTGTCGGGTACCGGTGTATGCCGCTGCTGAATTGCCGGCTTTTCATGTTTCACTGTGAGCACTGTTCCCATCGATTTGGGCAACCACCTCCCCCAATACATTCTACATTATTGTTAGTTGTTTTCCTTCATGTAGAATTAACCTACAAGGAAAGAAAGGGTTTATTTTCATTCCTATATTTGTGTCCCATTGACTTGCATTGGTTTCCGGTATCGGAATCGGCGATATCCGATACTTTTTGGGTATCGGCCCGATCCAATCCGATGCGATATTTCCTGATATCGGAAGGTATCGCTCAACACTAGTGATGAGCGATCATGCTCGTTACTCGAGATTTACGAGCATGCTCGGGTGTTTTCCGAGTATCTTCAGCGTGGTCGGGTGTTATGTTTTAGTCACGCCGTGCACATGATTTGCGACTGTTTGACAGCTTTAATACATGTGAGGAATACCTAAGAAACAGCCATTCCTCACTTGTATTAAAGCTGTCAAGCAGTCGCAAATCATATGCACGGCGTGACTAAAACATAACACCCGAGCACGCTGAAGATACTCGGCGAGCACTCGAGCATGCTCGCCGAAAGGGTTAACAGAACATACTTGTTCATCACTAGCTGCAGCCAATCATGAGCCACTGATTGACATCAGTGCTTTGTGTGACACACACAAGATATTGATCTCAGCAATGGGAAGCAGGACTGAGTGTAAATGAGTGACGCTTGTCCAGGAGGTATCTTTTTTTATTTTATTCACCTCTCTGGGTTCATTAATAAGCGTTTGTCAAGTAGTTGACAACCTCTTTAAGTCTTTACAGCTAGTCTGGATCTTTTTTTAAAGGTATCAATTTATCCTGATTTACCCCATTGACTTAAATTATTTTTGCTATAATGCAATGGAATCTCTTGATAAAACAATAAAAATAACAAGTGTGAACAGAGTCTAAGTTTAATTATGAAAAATACATATAAAAACTTAAAGCACATGTAGAATAGATGAAGTTCACTGTGACAATGAAAACATTTGCAGGAAGGACACATTTAGTTTTTGGATTGATGTGGGTTAATTCACACTCAGAAAATTTGTTGCAAAAATTTTTGCAATTATCCCACTAATATTACTTGAACATGCAGAAAATCATGTGTTTGCTGCCAAAACAGTCCCATTCAGATACCTGAAACTTATTATTTGTCACAATACTACTGCAAAGCTTCTGTCATCTATAAGAATATCATGTGAGTATATCTATATTAATACTTTCCATAATCAAAATACCTGGATAGATTTTTAACGTTTCATCAAATTATATTACTTTAGTACCACTTATTAGCCCCCCTTTGACTGTTACACCTATTTGTCCTAAAGTCAGTAGGACTTTTAATGTATTTTAAATTGAACTGTAAAATTGGAAAGCTATTTTTCATTTGGAGAAAGTAGATAGACTGGTCTGTTCACATGTGCCTCCATCAATGGTCATTTTGACAACATGAGTCTTGCGCAGTCCGTGTGGAAGGCTGCACTAACTAATATAGGGGGATAACCTGTAATATTTTTACACTCCTCAATGTTAAAATTGCAAAACTAAGTAGAAAAAGGTGCAAAATTTTGGAAATAACAGGAATGATAGATATGATAATGATAGGCAAATCATGAAAAAGTGTCCCAAGAGTCATAGTTCAACATGACAATGCTACTGTGAGCAGCCTGCTAGGCCTACACGAGCTACCACGGCTTGCAGCATCCTTGGACTTCTGTCCCATCGAGCACATCTGGGACATAATTGGTCAGAAATGGTAGAAGGAGCTGTCAGCAGCGAATCTTGATGATTTGTTTGCCCAAGTGCATTCAGTGTGACTGAGCATTCCTCAGACAATCATTAATAACCTCATTGATACCATGCAAAGGCATGTAAGAATGTGTATTTCTGTGTGTGGCTTGCATATTCAATACTGAATAGATTAAGATGTTTTAAAAATTTTGCTTATTATTTTTTCATGATTTGCATGTCATTAACATGTCTATCGTTCCTGAGATTTCGATAATTCTATAACTTTTCCTTGGTGTTGCAAATTCAGTGTTGAGGAGTAATATTAGTAAGTGCTACAACATTACATCCCCAACACATTAGCTAAAATGAAGATACAGTGGACAACCCTTTTAACAGGACATACTCATCGGAAAATTTTTCGTCTAGTAACCAGACAATGAAGCACAATAGGAATTTAAGTGACATTTCTTTATTTCCGTACTAAATAGCTTTGACACCATTTAAAAAGGGTAAAGACCCCTATCAATGGTGTATTAATTATGGGAAATAAGCTGATCCTTATCAATGCCACACTACTAAAAACTAAAAACAAACTGGAATCATATCATTCAAAATGGAGACTTCATTGTGCATGTGAAAATATCACTGTGTGAGTAGCACAAAGCTTTTAGCAGAATTAAGTCATTATTTATTGTTATCTGATCTTAGGGGCACAAAGTTAATATTTTATCTCTTAAGACGTAAAATATTGTGCACTTATCCTTTTCAGCATGGGAGCCTCAAATTATGCCATTGTAACATTTTTAATTTGCTAGTCATCATTTATCTTGGTGACCTTATTGATTGTGGAAGAAGCAAGGCCTTATGTCAAAAGACTTGAGCTATAAAAAACAAGGATGCAAAACATCGCTGTATATTGTATTCCCTGTAGAGAATTTTGTCTTACATGAAATGTCATTGCACAAGACAATACAATAACACAATGACAGGCAATTAACTGTTCTCCAAAAGTTAAATGGACTAAGATTATTATGTTGTGGGTCTTACTAGTGTTAGAAGGTCCACAACATTTTTATGCTTGAAAAAATAAAAAAAAGTTAGAAAAATAAATATTTTATATTTCAAATATGTCTGCAATGTGGATTAACCTCTTAAAGACTGCACAATTTTTCAATTATACGCCTTTGTTTTTTCTTCCCTTTATTCAGAGACATTACTTTTTATTTTTCCGTCGACAAAGCCGTGTGAGGGCTTGTTTTTGTGGGACGAGTTGTACATTTGAATGATGCCATTCATTTTATCATGTGATGTACTGGAAAGCAGGGAAAAAATTAGTTGGACCATCATTTATTTTTCAACAAGACAATGACCCCAAACACACCTCCAGGCTGTGTAAGGGCTATTTGACCAAGAAGGAGAGTGATGGGGTGCTACGCCAGATGACCTGGCCTCCACAGTCACCAGACCTGAACCGAATCGAGATGGTTTGGGGTGAGCTGGACCGCAGAGTGAAGGCAAAAGGGCCAATAAGTGCTAAGCATCCCTGGGAACTCCTTCAAGATTGTTGGAAAAATCTATAAATGAGAAGGTGTGTCCAAACTTTTGGTCTGTACTGTGTGCCAAAATAGCAAAAAAGCACAACTCCGCAATTGTTATTTGGATTTTTTTTTTTACAGTCGTCATTTTACGTTAAACTGATCTGGCAATATAATTCTTCAGGTTAGTATGATTGCGTAGATGCCAAACATGAGTAGTCTTTTGTTTTACTTAAGTGGTGAAAAAAAAATAAAAAAATTTTTTACAATTTTTTTTGCCTGTGGCGCCATTTTCCGAAAGCTTTAACGTCTTCAATTTTCGAATTATGAAGCTGTGTAAGGACTTTATTTTTGCACACAGAGCCAATGTTTTTATTGATATCATTTTGAGGTAGTTATAATTCTTACTTTCACAGGAGAACTGTCATGACAGGCACATGTGTCTTGAGCAGACTTCCAGCCAACATGGAAACCCATCAGCACCCTACTCTCACATTATGACAGCTCTGATAGACACATAGAACAGAGTGCCCCACTTGCAAATGTTCAGTAGCTGTCACAGATTGACAACGTCATTTGACTGTCTGCTCTACCCTCAACTGTTAAAAGCAGATAATGGCTGATTATTACAGCCATCATCTGCTTGCACAGATGCAGGCTTGGCTAGTGAGCGCGCATCAAAACAGGGAGAAGGCATAGGATACACCATCTACGTCATATGTTGTTAAGAGGTTAAAAGGATTTACCATTTTATCTTTATTCTAACTAATATATTGTGGACTAGATTTTCTGTAAAATACTAATAAATAACTCCTTCCTTTGGAAAACACCACCCTCTTATTAGTATAGCACTTCTGTTCTTAAACTGTCAATACCCCAAAACACCGTGTCTGCAAATTGGGATTCTGGTTTGGCTTTTATCCTAAGTCATATTGCAAGGCTTCTAAAAGGGTCCATATTGACTTGTAGGATTGCTATTTCCAATAGGTGGAACAGTTCAAGTCCTCTTCCTCTCTGAAGAGACAATTGACATATTTAAAATACAAACTGATCTTTACTCACCTTTCCCTGGTCCACCACTGAGCCTCCGCCACTGCTCCCAGTATTTGTTAATGTCTTCAGCGCTGACATTACATCCACAGCATTGAAGCCAATCCGTGTTTGCCAGATTTTGAGGCCAATCTGTTAAAATGAAAGAAAGATGTCCCTGTGATACTGACGGAAATTATCTAGATTGCACATAATACGTCTTTTATCTAATGCCTTTTTTCTGTTTTTCTTAGAAGCAAAAGGGCTTCATTAAGAACAAATCAGCGTGATGTATCTAAAAGAGTAAAAGAAGGGGAATAATCTCATATTAGCCAAGGTGATGGCATTGAAACTATGGAGAACACTGTATAGAGAATCCCCATATCAGACTTAGAAAAAAGGCTAGAACAATCCTATTGACTTCCTAAACTGAATTGTCTTGCCTGTCTAAAAGAACAATTCCCTGGGTGTAAAAGAGAGACAGGCTTTTAGGATTAATATGCTTGGTTGTAATGTAGACTGAAAAGATTCAGTGGCTATGTACATTTAATATAATTATATCAAACATTAGATAATATAATTACCCATGACATAATGTAACAAGATGCTGCCCAGAAACACCAAATTAAACCTCTCTTCCAGGATGGATAGGAATCAGATATGATCCATCCATGTATAGATACATATTTATGCATTATCCACAAGGATAACAAATCTGGATACAAACACATTGCTTTCTGCCATGTTTTCTAATATTTAGATTTGCTTCTGAGGAGCTTTAGAACTGGTAGACATGTATGACCAGACAGACACTGTTGACATATGCAAATCTAGAATGACAATCTGTTGATTTTGTTACTTTTCAGAAAAGCTGTTTGGGGTAGCTGCATAAAATAGTCCACAAATAGGGAGCTACAACTGAGCAAAACTGCATCCATTCTAGTGTCTGGAGTACAAGCGCAATTGAGTCCACAGACCATAAGCTAGGAGATCATCTGTTATTCTTCTGAATATATGTTTATTTGTAGGTATACTGTACTTGTACTTAGTGAATGTGTTAGTATTTGTGAACATATGCAGTATACTGTATGTTATCAAAATTATTCAACTCCAATTGTAATTTAGCCTTATTTAAAAAAATTACAAACTTTCAGCTGGTTGCAATAAATCAATTAAACAAGAAAAAAATATGTATCTCAATACAACTAATATAGTATGTGGTTTCTCCAAATTCAGCACAAAATGCCACTTTTAAAGCACCACTCCAGGTTTTTTTTATTGCACCAATGGAGCGGTCCTTTAAATGTAAGTCCCCTGCCCCTGTCTGATATGCACCTTCCGACATTTTCATTTGTTTTTGCTGCTGCTCCCGTCAGTCTCTAGCGAAAAGCGACCTGCCTGCAGCTCCAGTTTTTCATGGAGCAGTGCGGAGATCACTTTTCAATACAAGTCTATGAGAGCCTTGTTCTGGCCTCGTTCTGGCTCATAGACTTGTATTGAGAGCTTGTGAAGTAGCTTCTGACTTCCGGACAGTGAGAAGCTGCAGTCACAAGATGGCGCTGTGGGACCAGAGCGGCACCAAAAAATGGTGAAGACGTCGGTGGGTGTGTATATGACAGGGGGCAGGGGCCTTACATTAAAAGCGCCACTGCAGCATTGAAAAAAAAAAGCTGGAGTGGTGCTTTAACCCCTTCACCCCCAAGCCTGTTTTCACCTTCATGACCAGGCCAAATTTTACAATTCTGACCACTGTCAATTTATGAGGCAAAAACTCTAGGATGCTTCAATGGATCCCACTGATTCTGATTCTAGAGACATATTGTACTTCATGATAGTTGTAAAATTTGTTTGATAATTTATACATTTATATGTGGAAAAAATGGAATATTGGCGAAAATGTAAAAACTTTTGCAAACTTCAAACTAAATTTTTGTGCCCTTAAATCAGAGAGATATGTCACACAAAATAGTTAATAAATAACATTTCCCACATGTCTACTTTACATCAGCACAATTTTTGAAACATTAATTTTTAAGTTATTAGGGTTAAATGTTGACCAGTGATTTCTCATTTTTCCATCAAAACTTACAAACCTTTTTTTTAGTGACCACATCACATTTGAAGTGACTTTGTGGGGTCTATATTGACAGAAAATACCCAAAAGTGACACCATTCTAAAAACTGCACCCTTTAAGATGCTAAAAACCACATTGAAGAAGTTTATTAACCATTCAACTGCTTCACAAAAATTTTTGGAATGTGAAAAAATGATTCACTAAAATAGATTCACTAAAATAGAATAAAGACAAACACTTATTAAACAATATACACTTATTAAAATATTTTTTTGGACACTATCCAAGCTTCATATAGCATCATATATATGTCAGTGGTGTTGATGTATAACAAAAAGTAACAGTGGTCACATATCTGATTTGCAGTACAGGCTAATACAAGATATAGTGAAAAAAGGTTGATCTCACCCAATAAGTCGTATGATCACTGCATCATACACCATTGGTCAACCAGTCTTCCTCTATTCAGGTGGAGCCAGTATAGGAGGCCTAGTAAGCCCTAAACACTCTATTGTGGCCCTATAGCCCCATTGCTCCCATTTAAAACTTACAACAGGAAAATAATCCCAAGCATATCTCAAAGTCCACCAAGACTTGGTTTCAGAAGTTTTTGAAGATTTTGGAGTGGCAGTTAGTCCCCCTACATAGAAAATATTTGTGATATTTGAAGAATGCAGTTGTAGCATGCAAACCTCCATTGACGGGAGACCATTACCCATGAGCAATGGGTTAAGATTCCTCAAAAATGCTGCCAGAAGCTGGTGCAACACGTTTTTCTTAAGGCCATAATAACAAACAGATGTTCGACTAAGTAATAAAGACGATCTCATGAAGAAGTTAAATAAGTGTGAGACTGAGTCTGAGGCTGAAGTACTCATTCAAATTGGCATTTTGTGTTTAATTTGGAGAACTCACTTGATATATTGGATCTGTTGAGCAATTTAAATTGTTATCGTTTAATGGTTTATTGCAGATTGGCAATCGCTAGTCACCATTTTCTGAACCATAAAGTGTCAACGAACGGTTAAATAAAAAATCCTTATGCACACGATGTCACTTACTTCGCTGAGCCCTCCACCTGTTATCGTAACCTGTTTTGTCCTAGTTGCATCTTATAATCAGTTATGTTGAAATCCCTGCATGAGATCATGGCACATGTTGCGACTAGTGATGAGCGAATATGTTCTGTTAACCCTTTCGGCGAGCATGCTCTGGTGCTCGCCGAGTATCTTCAGCGTGCTCGGGTGTTATGTTTTAGTCGCGCTGTGTGCATGATTTGCGACCGTTTGACAGCTTTGATACATGTGAGGAATGCCTAAGAAACAGGCATTTCTCACATCTATTAAAGCTGTCAAACAGTGGCAAATCATGCACACGGCGCGACTCAAACATAACACCCGAGCACACTGAAGATACTTGGGAAACACCCGAGCATGCTCGTAAATCTCGAGTAACGAGCATGCTCGCTCATCACTAGTTGCGACGTCATGGCATTGTAACCTTCCGCACACTTGTGCAAAACCCTCCCAGTCCACATCATTGCCAGAAGTCCCAGACTTCAGCATGAATGTGGGTGATCAAAAGATGCGTCAAGGACTGCACATTTGATGAATAGGGGCACATGAGTATAAAGATTTTCTCTATTTTTTACAACTTAAGCTTATTATGCTCTGGGATCTTGAAGTTCCCCACAGCCTAATGGGGAACATTAAATTCAAAATGAATAACTTCTCTGTGAATTGTATTTTCAAGGAAAATCCAAGCGAACAGGCAAATTCAAAATTTGTCTGATCAGCTCACTTCTAATGTAGCATAACCTTCCAAAAACAATAGTGCCAACAGAGCATAGTGGTGTTATCTATGGGGGTATTGAGGTTAATGGATGCATCTTTGTTGGTCTATTGGCAGTGAAGAATTTAAAGTGTCACTATTCTTTTTTTTTTCTAGGTCCAAATGAATTTATTGATTCATTTCATAATTTCATCTTTATAGGATCACAGTTTTTCTTCATACAGCCATTAAAAATTAAACTGTCACTATGGGAGCTCATCATACACTGCTCAAAAAAATAAAGGGAACACTCAAATAACACATCCTTGATTTGAATTAATGAAATATTCTCATTGAATACTTTGATCTGTACAAAGTTGAATGTGCTGACAAAAAAATCACACAAAAATAATCAATGGAAATCAAATTTATTAACCAATGGTGGCCTGGATTTGGAGTCACCCCCAAAATTAAAGTGGAAAAACACACTACAGGCTGATCCAACTTTGATGTAATGTCCTTAAAACAAGTCAAAATAAGGCTCAATATTGTGTTTGGCCTCCACGTGCCTGTATGACCTCCCTACAATACCTGGGCATGCTCCTGATGAGGTTGTGGATGGTCTCCTGTGGGATCTCCTCCCAGACGTGGACTAAAGCATCTGCCAACTCCTGGACAGCCTGTGGTGCAACGTGATGGTGGTGGATGGAGCGAGACATGATGTCCCAGATGTGCTCAATCGGATTCAGGTCTGGGGAACGGGCGGGCCAGTCCATAGCTTCAATGCCTTCATCTTGCAGGAACTGCTGACACACTCCAGTCACATGAGGTCTGGCATTGTCCTGCATTAGGAGGAACCCAGGGCCAATCGCACCAGCATATGGTCTCACAAGGGTTCTGAGGATCTCATCTCGGTACCTAATGGCAGTCAGGCAACCTCTGGCAAGCACATGGAGGGCTATGTGGCCCTCCAAAGAAATGCCACCCCACACCATTACTGACCCACTGCCAAACTGGTCATGCTGAAGGATGTTGCAGGCAGCAGATCGCTCTCCACAGTGTCTCCAGACTCTGTCACATCTGTCACATGTGCTCAGTGTGAACCTGATTTCATCTGTGAAGAGCACCGGGCGCCAGTGGTGACTTTGTCAATCCCTGTGTTCTGTGACAAATACCAAGCATCCTGCACGGTGTTGGGCTGTGAGCACAACCCCCATCTGTGGACGTCGGGCCCTGATACCACCTTCATGGAGATGGTTTCTAACCATTTGTGCAGACACATGCACATTTGTGGCCTGCTGGAGGTCATTTTGCAGGGCTCTGGCAGTGCTCCTCCTGTTCCTCCTTGCACAAAGGCGGAGGTAGCAGTCCTGCTGCTGGGTTGTTGCCCTCCTATGGCCCCCTCCACATCTCCTGATTAGAGATGAGCGTTGTTCTACTCGAACTGTTCACCAATCTCAAATTTGAGCTGTTTTGGGCGGTGTTCGAGCCGTTTGGCGAACACGAACAATTTGAGAAAAATTCGGCTGTTCGAGGTTATGTTCGATAACTGTTCGTGCACCAAAATCATAACTGGATTTTTTCTCAGTAATGATGAAAATTAATGTTAATACGCAGTTTGAGTGTACAGCGGGGTGGGGGGAGGGGCAGGGGATGGATCTCTGCAGGAACAATGAAGATCTCCATTTTTTTTTTCTCTTTCCCGCATTTACAGTGGGGAGGTGCAATCTGTCAGCCTATCAGCAGCGCACACACGGAGCGAAGTGCTTTTTTTCACACAAGCAAGGGCATGTGTCATTGGCAGTGTATGTCACATGTCCTTGCCCTATAAGACCAAGCCATTTTCCCCGTCGCCACCATTTTCTCACTGCTGCAGCTGCGTGTTAGATGGCACCGCTGTTGCTGTGTGCGCTATACCTTGTTAATTTCAAGCCAATTTTCGCACAAATCTACAGATAGCTTGGGAGTAGGGAATAGTTGTGATTGCAGTCCTTTTAAGGACTAGGTTACAGCATTTCCTATGACTTTTATCAGGCAGGTCTGTGCTCTTAAATAGATAGGTTGTGGGAGTAAAGACTAATTGTAATTGGAGTCCTTTTCAGGACTAGGTTACATCAGTTCCTATCAGTTTTTGCCAGGCAGGTCTGTGCCAGTGCTGTGCAAGTTTTTTTCACAGCATTTGGCTGAATCTAGCAAAGCTAATTTTTTTTGGCCTATTGCAGAGTTTGTTAGTCAGTGGAGTAGCCTATCTGTGTTGCAAGATATACCACCTGTGTATAGAATACCAATTTTTTTACTGCACCTAGTGAAGTAAAATCTTTTGGGCATAGCATCATTCTATTAGTCCATCTATACTGACCTCCATCAGGTTGCAAACTGAATATATTTTTTTCTACATCTACCTCTGAAACAATATTGGGCTTCTAGCTGTGTGTGGGACTTGTTCTATTAATCCATCTATACAGACCTCCATCAGGTTGCAAACTGAATATATTTTTTTCTGCATCTACCTCTGAAAAAATATTGGGCTTCTAGCTGTGTGTGGGACTTGTTGTATTAGTCCATCTATACTGACCTCCATCAGGTTGCAAATTAAAAAAATTTTTTATCTGCATCTACAGTACCTCTGAAAAAATATTTGGGCTTCTAGCTGTGTGTGGGACTTGTTCTATTAGTCCATCTATACTGACCTCCATCAGGTTGCAAATTGAATATAATTTTTATCTGCATCTAGCTCTGAAAAAATATTTGGCCTTCTAGCAGTGTGTGGGACTTTCTCTATTAGTCCATCTATACTGACCTCCATCAGGTTGCAAATTAAAAATAATTTTTATCTTCATCTACCTCTGAAAAAATATTTGGGCTTCTAGCTGTGTGTGGGACTTGTTCTATTAATCCATCTATACAGACCTCCATCAGGTTTCAAACTGAATATATTTTTTTCTGCATCTACCTCTGAAAAAATATTGGGCTTCTAGCTGTGTGTGGGACTTGTTGTATTAGTCCATCTATACTGACCTCCATCAGGTTGCAAACTGAATATATTTTTTTCTGCATCTACCTCTGAAAAAATATTGGGCTTCTAGCTGTGTGTGGGACTTGTTCTATTAATCCATCTATACAGACCTCCATCAGGTTGCAAACTGAATATATTTTTTTTTGCATCTACCTCTGAAAAAATATGTAGCCTTCTAGCAGTGTGTGGGACTTTCTCTATTAGTCCATCTATACTGACCTCCATCAGGTTGCAAACTGAATATAATTTTTTTCTGCATCTAGCTCTGAAAAAAATATTTGGCCTTCTAGCAGTGTGTGGGACTTTCTCTATTAGTCTATCTATACTGACCTCCATCAGGTTGCAAATTCAAAATAATTTTTTGTCTGCATCTACCTCTGAAAAAATATTGGGCTTCTAGCTGTTTGTGGGACTTGTTGTATTAGTCCATCTATACTTTTTATCTGCATCTACCTCTGAAAAAATATTTGGGCTTCTAGCAGTGTGTGGGACTCATTGTATTAGGCCATCTATACCAAGCTCCACCAGCATTGAAATTAATAATAATTTTTAGCTGCATCTAGCCCTGAAAATAATTTTTCCCAATAGTGGTAGCAATAGAAATATGGGGCGCGCGCCTGGCTAACAAAAATATATGCTTCATAACACAAAACACCATCCTAGCGCACTGCATTAATAAGATGGCATCATCGTCTCTCCCAGTGCTAGGCCTACTACGCAGGCTAGTATTCCTGTGCCTAAAACACAATGTATGGGTCCGCGCTAGCCACTATGCTGAGGGGTATAAAGCTGCTGCTAACGCTTTATAACAATTCAATTGGCAGATTTTCACAGAGCTCTTCCACAACGCCCACCCATCGGGCAACAGTTGCCCACCCTCCCTATGGGATCTAGTGGCGAATAGTTGATGCCATTAATCAGAGCGTCAGTTGCCCCGTCAACGTGGCAAGCATACGGTAAGGCATGGGAAGAGTGGACACGACTAGTAGCAGGCAGACGGGTTGACCAATGTGAACAAGCCAGATCACAAGTCACCATAGAATTTCTCCACCAGCTAATGATGAGGGGCATATCAGGGGCGTCAGCGCAGCGGTGTCTGACCGGAGTAGCATTTCACTTCCAACTACTGAATTGGGGAGATGTGACAAATATTCATCATCAGACAATGCATAAAAGAGTGGAAAAGGGGTCAGTCAAGTCAGGAATGTAGATGTCCCGTCCCGTGTCACTAAAACTGATTTCTCACATCTTATCCCTAACACCATTAACATGACACTCACAATTTGAAGCAACACTAATGTCTACTGCATTTGTGATCGCCTTCTTCGGGGTGCTATGTATAAGCGAATTAGTCCCTCAATCCAAAATTACCACCAGTGGACGCTTATTACACCAGGAAGTAGTCATAGCCAATAATGCAATACGTGTACGCATACACCAATCGAAAACGGTTCCAGCGGGCAGGGGTACTTGGGCACTTCTACAACCCACAAACGGTACACTGAGTCGGGTAACAATAGTAAAAACATATCTAACCATCAGATCACAAAGTAATTTCTTCGTATCACACATTGATGGAACGCCATTATCAAGATACCTGTTCCAAGCTATATTTAATAAATGCATAACATTGGCAGGGAACCACCCCAAAGATTACGGGACACACTCATTCCGCATAGGTGTGGCCACGGAAGCAGCAAGAGCAGGACTGTCAGAAACGGAAGTTCAGAGGATAGGGAGATGGCGATCCACGTGTTTGGCGAGATACATAAGACCGGACTTGTTATCCTAACGTGGTTTGTTTCTTTTACAGGTGACGCTAAGCCAACAGTGTGAGTGATAGGCCACTCGTATACAGTACAGACCAAAAGTTTGGACACACCTTCTCATTTAAAGATTTTTCTGTATTTTCATGACTATGAAAATTGTACATTCACACTGAAGGCATCAAAACTATGAATTAACACATGTGGAATTATATACTTAACAAAAAAGTGTGAAACAACTGAAAATATGTCTTATATTCTAGATTCTTCAAAGTAGCCACCTTTTGCTTTGATGACTGCTTTGCACGCTCTTGGAATTCTCTTGATGAGCTTCAAGAGGTAGTCACCGGAAATGGTTTTCACTTCACAGGTGTGCCCTGTCAGGTTTAATAAGTGGGATTTCTTGCCTTATAAATGGGGTTGGGACCATTAGTTGTGATGTGCAGAAGTCTGGTGGATACACAGCTGATAGTCCTACTGAATAGACTGTTAGAATTTGTATTATGGCAAGAAAAAAGCAGCTATGTAAAGAAAAACGAGTGGCCATCATTAGTTTAAAAAATGAAGGTCAGTCAGTCCGAAAAATTGGGCAAACTTTGAAAGTGTCCCCAAGTGCAGTTGCAAAAACCATCAAGTGCTACAAAGAAACTGGCTCACATGAGGACCGCCCCAGGAAAGGAAGACCAAGAGTCACCTCTGCTTCTGAGGATAAGTTTATCCGAGTCACCAGCCACAGAAATTGCAGGTTAACAGCAGCTCAGATTAGAGACCAGGTCAATGCCACACAGAGTTCTAGCAGCAGACACATCTCTTCAACAACTGTTAAGAGGAGACTTTGTGCAGCAGGCCTTCATGGTAAAATACCTGCTAGGAAACCACTGCTAAGGACAGGCAACAAGCAGAAGAGACTTGTTTGGGCTAAAGAACACAAGGAATGGACATTAGACCAGTGGAAATCTGTGCTTTGGTCTGATGAGTCCAAATTTGAGATCTTTGGTTCCAACCACTGTGTCTTTGTGCGACGCAGAAAAGGTGAACGGATGGAATCTACATGCCTGGTTCCCACCGTGAAGCATGGAGGAGGAGGTGTGATGGTGTGGGGATGCTTTGCTGGTGACACTGTTGGGGATTTATTCAAAACTGAAGGCATATTGAACCAGCATGGCTACCACAGCATCTTGCAGCGGCATGCTATTCCATCCGGTTTGCGCTTAGTTGGACCATTTTTCAACAGGACAATGACCCCAAACACACCTCCAGGCTGTGTAAGGGCTATTTGACCAAGCAGGAGAGTGATGGGGTGCTACGCCAGATGACCTGGCCTCCACAGTCACCAGACCTGAACCCAATCGAGATGGTTTGGGGTGAGCTGGACCGCAGAGTGAAGGCAAAAGGGCCAACAAGTGCTAATCATCTCTGGGAACTCCTTCAGGATTGTTGGAAGACTATTTCCGGTGACTACCTCTTGAAGATCATCAAGAGAATGCCAAGAGTGTGCAAAGCAGTCATCAAAGCAAAAGGTGGCTACATTGAAGAACCTAGAATATAAGACATATTTTCAGTTGCTTCACACTTTTTTGTTAAGTATATAATTCCACATGTGTTAATTCATAGTTTTGATGCCTTCAGTGTGAATGTACAATTTTCATAGTCATGAAAATGCAGAAAAATCTTTAAATGAGAAGGTGTGTCCAAACTTTTGGTCTGTACTGTATATATTGGGCACAAAAAAGGGGGGCGAAAGTCCGCCCAGGCGGATGGAAATTAGAGTTTCATAACACATATTTCAACTGGAGAGGTATTAGAGGCCTGCTATGGCCACAGGTACTAATGGAGGTAATCAAGGTAGGGAGAGAGGCAAGAGGTCCAGTCATCTTAGTTATACAGGCCGGGGGAAACAACCTAGGTCATCACAAGAGCGCATCACTAATGGCAATAATGAAACTAGACACTGAGCGCTTCAGAGAATTTTTCACAAAATTAGCTATAGTATGGTCAGAGATTGTGCCGATAGCGGTATGGCAAGGTGCGCGAGCCATCACGGCCATCGAATGGACAAGGCGGGTAATAAATATTCGGATGGCAAAATTTAGAAGAGACAGAGGCGGTGTAGTGATACGACACCGACAACTGGAAAGAGATAAAGCAGGCCTCATACGGCCCGACGGTGATCACTTAATAGATATTGGACTGGACATATTCCTGTCAGGACTCCAGGAAGGAGTGGAACAAGCGATAAGAGTGATGGGTGGGGGTCAGAGTCCTGCATACGAGTACGCTGGATCCTCCGTGGCCTGGAAATAGAAAGGACATGTTGGAGAATTACACTTGTTGGCCAACTTGCCGGAGTGGGGACCCAGGGCATGCTGCAACAAGCTGAATTATTTTAGAAATAAAATGCCTTTCTAATGGAATGAGTATAAAGAGTTAATAAAGCTGTGACCGATCCTCACCCATCCAGTTGTAAGAGTTACATTATTGGGTTGTCCATGAAAGGGGGGCGGCAGGGGGGCTGAGCATCTGGGTTTGGTTGGGGGTCCCCACAGTCTGCCTAGGCTAGATTAATTTAAAAATTCTTATTAGATACACAGGCGGTGCAGCTTGCTTCGCAGCTGGGCTACTACGCCCAAAGTATTGCCTAGGCTAGATGCAGTTAAAAATTCTACGCTGACTAGCAGACACTGAAGATTTAGAGCAGACCTCTGAGTAAACAGCTCTTCAGACTCAACCATCTGTGTTACCCCAAGCCATAGTGTATGTAGTTTCTTACAGTTAAAAGGGGGGGGTGCGACCCAACCCACCTGGAATTGACGATGCCAATGTCACGTAAGACACAGCAAGGGGACTCCCAAAATTGTGGCACAGACACCACTTAACCCTAGAACGCATACCTGTGGCCTTGCAGGCCCGCCCAGTTAATTGTTTTCTATTTTCTGCAAGATTGCTTTAGTTAGAATTTTGAAACTCTAGGTATTCTTCATGTATATAGTTGTTTGTCATTTGAGTTTGAGTTATTCCATGTTATTTGCACACGGGCCTAAAGGGCCCCAGGTATGTGAAAGTGTAGATTTTTATGGTCATGCGTTCTAGGGTTAAGTGGCATCAATTGCCCCACTGTTGCTTAAAACGGTTGGTGAGGTGATTTTACCAAATCCCCAAGCTTTTAGTCTCCCAAGGATGACACAGGGGTAGAAATGTCCTTGCGAATCCATGATTTGATCATCTTTATGAACGTGAGTCTGTCTATATTCTCAGTGGACAGCCGCGTGCGCTTATCTGTCAGCACACCAACAGCAGCGCTGAACACACGTTCAGAGAGAACGCTGGCTGCATGGCATGACAAGATCTCCAAGGCGTGAGTGGCGAGCTCCGGCGATTTTTCAAGATTGGAATACCAAAATGAGCAAGGGTCCAGTGACACAGTCATGGCTTCGATGTTCACTTGGAGATTCTCCTGTACCATCCTCTCTAGGCATTGACTATGTGTCAGACTTCTTGTCTCCTGTGGCCTTGCAAAGGATGGTCTAAAAAAGTGGTGAAACGATTCCACAAAATTGCTGTTACCAGCAGATACTGTGTTACTGTTACTGTTTGAGTGATGAAGACTCGACAGTCCCACCATTGGCAAGTTAGAACTGTGAGATTCACTACGTGCACCACTGCTGTTTTGTGGAAAAGCACATGTAAGATTCTGCAACAGATACTCCTGCATTCGTCAATACCTTTTTATGGCAGGAATTATTTCGGCAAATATACTTTTGTACCGGGGATCTAAGAGTGTGGCAACCCAGTAGTCGGGATTACTTCGAATTCTGACAATCCGGGGGTCATGTTGCAGGTAGTGCAGCAAGAAAGCACTCATGTGTCTTGCGCATCCAGAAGGACCAAGTCCTTGTTGTGTTGGTAGCGAGGTAAGAATCATGCTTCCTTCCTCTGCCCTCTCCCTCCAACCTCGCACAACAGAAATGTGATCAAGGTCTCCCTCATCTGATGAGTCTTCCATGCCCATTGCCAGTTCGTCCTCCACTTCTTCCTCGGCTCCTGCACCTTCCTCAACAGTTTGTCTGCTACCATGCGCCCTGGTTAATCCCTCTCCCCCACCCTCCCATGCCTACCGCCTTGGTGCTGCCAACCGTCTGGAACTTGGAGATGTTATCCCTTCCGCATACGACTCCTCCTCTACTTCCTCCACCTCCTCTTGTCCCACCACCTGACTCCGAATTCTGTTTAACATGTGCTCCAGCATGTAAATCACCGGAATAGTCATGCTGATAATGGCATCGTCAGCACTAAACATCTTCGTCGCCATTTCAAGACTGTGCAGAAGGGTGCATAGGTCCCTGATCTGAGACCACTCCTCCAGCGTGATTTGCTCCACCTCTGGATCTCGTTGGCCCAGGCTATACATCAGAACGTATTGCACCAGGGCTTGTTGGTGCTGCCACAGTCGCTGCAACATGTGCAGAGTTGAATTCCACCGTGTCGGCACATCGCATTTCAGCCGGTGAACTGGCAGGCCCAACGACTTCTGTAGAGATGTAAGTCGTTGAACTGCCAGTTGCGAACGGCGGAAGTGAGCACACAGCGACCGTGCACTCTGCAGAAGGCCATCTAGTCCGGGATAGTGGGCTAAAAATTGCTGGACAACCAGGTTCAACACGTGAGCCATACAAGGCACGTGTGTGACATTGCCCCGGCGAGGTGCCACACCCAGGTTTGCAGCATTGTCGCACATGGCCTTCCCTGGTTGCAGGTCCAGTGGAGACAACCTTTCATGAAACTGGGTCTCCAGAGCTGACCAAAACTCCTCAGCTGTGTGACTCACATTTCCCAGACATTTCAAAGTAAACACTGATCCGTTGAGCCCTGCTGCCAGCATAGTAAGGAGGTGTGTAGGATTCCTTCTGCGCAGTTAGAATGCAGGTGGCATTACCAGACAGGCTTTGGGTGCAGGTGGAGGACCGAGAGGAGGTTGAGGAGGCAGAAGCAGTGGAGGAAGTTCGAGATAAAGAGGATTAACACACAACTCGTGGGGACGGTAAGACTTGGACAGCAGCCCCTTGTCCTGCTGTCACCATAGTTACCCAGTGCCCAGTCAGCGACATGTAACGCCCCTGTCCATGCCTTCTTGTCCAAGTGTCTGTGGTGAAGTGCACCCTGTCACACACAGAGTTTCTCAAAGAAGCGGTGATGTTGTGTGTGACATGCTAGTGGAGCGCAGGCACACCTTTCTTTGAGAAGTAGTGCCGACTGGGCATCTGGTACTGGGGCACTGTGACGGACATAAGGTCTTGAAAATCCTCTGTGTCCTCCAGGTGGAAAGGCAGCATTTCTGTAGCCAACAGCTTGCAGATGGTGAAATTCAACCTCTTAGCTTTCTCATGGCTAGGAGGAAATGGTCTTTTACTGTTCCACATCTGAGGGATCGAGGGCTGGCTGTTGTGCTTAGACGGTGTTGAGTAGGGTGTCCCCGGCAACTGCCGGTCTGTGAGGAAGATGCAGGCGGACATGTTAGGTTGCCTTGATCCAAAGGTGGTGCTCTCGATGTCGGAGAGCGCTCAACACTAGCAGGTGTTTCCACTTCCCAATGAACTGACGACCTGCCAATCACACTGGCTGTTGCGGGTAAAGAGGTGGCAGGTCTGCGTCCAAAAACATGTGTGACTGCTGTCCCCCCAGTCACAGAGGATGAAGAGGCTGCGGATGCACAAGATGGGGCAGACGGTGGTTGGCCCAGCCGGCTAGGCCGCATTGTAGCACAGTGAGCTTCCCACTGCAACTTATGCTTCATATCCATGTGACGGTACATGCATGAAGTACTCAAACTATGTATTTTTTGGCCTCTACTTAGCTTTTGCTGACAAATATTACAGATAACACGAGTTGGGTCATCCTTATCGATCTGAATAAATGCCCAGGCTATGCAAGGCTTAGAGCCCATGTGACCTGAAGAGCCACTACGACTTGTGGTCAGAGGCAGAGTTGTGGTTGAGGATGCAGTTGTTGACGTGCTTCCAGTATTCCGTCTCTGTTCAGGAAGGCGCAACCTAAACTCGTCATCAATAGCATCTGTGATGCCCCGCTGCGCTTGGTATCACAGATCCTACAAGAGTGCATTGATGGAATCCTCCACAAGAGGCCCCCATAAACATTCACACATCTCCACCTTCCACCTCAGACCAGCAGAGGGAGCCCGTTAGGGATATAAATAGAGAAGGTGGAGCTAGGGAGTTCAGTTCCTCTGAAGAGTTCCTGCAGTAGAGAAGCCTAAGAGAGGTCAGTCTGCAGTGGAGCTCAGTCTAGTCTAGAGAACGCAGTTAATAGTTCAGCAGTGGAGCACGAGGCTCCTGCTTGCTAGATTCAGGGAGCCCAGATAGAGCTTAAGGTGTGCCGATGCCGTAAGATCAGTGAAGCGCGGCAAGCTGCCGTTAGTGTGTATAGCCTAGTGAGGGCCCGAGTAGGCCGAAGGCGAGTGGCGAGTTAGTACATAAGTAACCAGCTCACCCCGAAGCATTTACCGGACACAGGATCCGAGCTTACCGGTATCTCTATGACCCAGTAAGGCATAACCGGAATCCCTGGAGAATTACAAGTCCCAGGATCGCTAAGGTGCTGATATGTAACAGAGCCAGGAGACGCTTAGGCCCCGCATACAGGGAGCGTGAACTCCAAGAGAAGGCCCTACCACAAGGTCAGCCAGCGCAGGACAGAAACAAAGTTAGGCCTAGCTCCAGGCAGGTCAGAAACTTACTACGCAGAGGCAAGAAACAGGAGGCCCTACACCCGCTCATTGGGGAGGATCCTGATATGCACCCTTCACCCTACAGTGCTCCGGGATGTGCCTGAATTTCCACCAGTAAAAGTTACTGAAGTGACTACCGTGTCCGTTCCCGTTCTTGCTCTAACCCAGCTGGGTCTCGCCTGCCCTGCATTCCCCCTGCATACACTGCCCTGAGACCTAGCTCCACCTGTGGGGAGCTATACCATCGAGCTGCCTTATCACCGGCCTCAGTGGACTGCTGCAGCGCTGGTGCTTGTCACCAGATACCACAGGTGGCGTCATGAACTCTTATAAAATTAACAATTATCCACCCTTTTAAAGAGAGACCCCAGGGTACGGGCCAGGGAGCCGACCACCGCGACATCTCCAAGGCCAGGCAAATGCCCGGGTACCGAGTCATCCCCATCCCCAGGGCTAGTCACATCCTCCTCCAGCTCCTCTGCTGACCTCATCGACTGTCTGACTGTGGGTTGACAGTAAGTGGGATCTCCAACCTCGTCATCATCACCCTGTGTGTTATCACACCCGTCGCCCTCAGAGCCAACCTCTTCCTGCCCTGACCGAAAAGTCAAGCTGTCGCTCCAATCAGGTATTTGAGTCTCATCATCGTCTTCATCATTGTCTCCACCAACAGGAGTTACAGTTTGGGAACAAGGGTCTACATTATGCTCAGAACCTTCTTCATCTGGTCCTGGATCCAACTTATAAAGATTCTGGGCATCGGATCAGATCATTTCCTCATGTGGATTAACAGAAGCTCTGGAGCAGACCTCGGTTTCCCAGGCAATAGTATGAGTAAACAGCTGGGCAGACTCAGCCATCTGTGTTACCCCATACTCAGACGGGCAGCTGGAGACTTGGGAGCTGTGAGAAAGCAAGTGCGATTGGGGTGACACCTCTGAGGACTGGAGTATTTGTGATGTTGAAATTGAGGTGATGGAGAGCCCACTTGAAGGAGCACTTGATATCCGTTGAAGCACCTGCTGTTTTTGTGCCTCATCTAGAATTTGTAGCGATGGGCGTGTCCGTTAGAATGGGATCGTATCACATTGTCCACGAAAAGAAGTCGACATCTTAGTTTGGCTGGAAGATGGTCTTTCTTCTGCAGATGTTACTCCCCCCCCCACCGTGGGGGGCCTCGACCCACCGGCGGACAGGCACCAGTATTGGGATATGGGGGCTGGCCGTCAGGGTCCACCGCGGCTCTGGCACAAACCCGGCGACACAGAGGTGGCACAGGCAGGAACGGACTGGCGGTGTCGGCTTCTCACTTTTTGGATTTTAGAAGGGCATGACATGCCTATATCTGTGTCTCCCCCTCCTTTTACTCCTCCACCTCTTTTCTTTTCGCATGACTATATGTACTTGTCACTTTTCCATGTGTTAGTTGTGTCTTCTGAGCAATTTGTCAGCTTTTGGACACCTTTGAAGGTGTTTTCTATGTGTTTGTATGTGTTTTTGTTTGCCTGCCATTGGTTTTAACGGTGTTCGAAGGTGTTCGACGAACAGTTCGACGAACAGTTCGGCGAACACACGGGTGTTCGACGAACCGAACCGAACTCGAACACTACGGGGGTGGCTCAACACTACTCCTGATGTACTGGCCTGTCTCCTGGTAGCGCCTCCAGCCTCTGGACACTACGCTGACAGACACAGCAAACCTTCTTGCCACAGCTCGCATTGGTGTGCTATCTTGGATGAGCTGCACTACCTGAGCAACTTCTGTGGGTTGTGGAGTCCAACTCATGCTACCACGAGTGTGAAAGCACAACCAACATTCAAAAGTGACCAAAACATCAGCCAGAAAGCATTGGTACTGTTATGTGGTCCCCACCTGCAGAACCACTCCTTTATTGAGTGTGTCTTGATAATTGCCAATAATTTCCATCTATTGTCTTTTCCATTTGCACAACAGCATGTGAAATTGATTGTCAGTCAGTGTTGCTTCCTAAGTGGACAGTTTGATTTTACAGAAGTTTGATTTACTTGGAGTTATATTCTATTGTTTAAGTGTTCCCTTTATTTTTTTGAGCAGTGTATATAGATATAATTAGGAGCGGTATAATTACATATGCTGGCCCAATGGCAGCTGCAACAAGACTGATTGGATTATCTGCTGGTTGTCTCATCAGCAACAGTTGAGTCTTTAAGGACAGGGACTTTGACTCCATTATATCCCATCTCCTTTTGCTTTGCCACTTTTTGGAGTCAGGAGAAAATGTGAAGAAAATATTGTTTCTTGATACTATAATTTTATCTGTGTGAGAAAATAGAACCACTGTCATTTGCTGACTCCCAAATTATGCAGATATACAGAATTGAGAATGTACAAGTTAATTCAACAGCACTGCTGAAGTTGTTAAATTGAGGAGTAGGCATCTGTCTAAAAGGATTTAGATAGCTGACGGTATGAATAATAAAATGTTTCTAAAGTGATGTATAATATGTTTCCTTGGAGTTATGCTCAAATTTGTTCTGGGGATTTAATTTTGACTCCTTTGTTCAAGAAATGCAGAATATCTTTCAGATTTCCATTCTTTGTAGGCCAGCACTTATAGCAGAAATACTTGTATGGGAAGTTGAGATCTTTTGCATAAAACACCTATGAATATTAAAACTGTTGCTTAATTTCTCTATCGATTTAAAAAAACTACTTTTTGTTCCAGGATAGTTGATGTTAAAAAGCTGTATGTTATTTCACAGGGAAATATAACTTTACATGTTATTTCATATAATAAAAATAATAGTACAGAAACATCTGGTAAAATATAAATCCTATTGTATCTGATATAAAATGTTACAATGGGCTGGTATACATTTGAGAGCTATTCATTTTACTCAAGCATCAGCTATTCAAGGATGTGAATATGTTCCATTATTTACTGAATGCAAACAATTGTGCACATTGTATTCAGATTTATATTAAAGATGTAAGAAAACAGATATAATTTTCCAATGAATTAAATTGTTCATTTAAGGTTATATTTGTATAGTGGGTGCAATTTTTGGAATTTTGTATCATTCACAATAAAAATGCAAACTTACAACATGTTTCTCAATTACACCATTTGTCACAGGATTGTGACATGGAACAGATCTTAAATAGTGTTGAGCCACCCCCATAGTGTTCGGGTTCGGTTCGGTTCGTCGAACACCGGGATGTTCGAGGAACTGTTCGTCGAACACCTTAGAACACCGTCGAACACCGTTAAAACCAATGGCAGGCAAACAAAAACACATAGAAAACACCTTCAAATGTGTCCAAAAGCTGACAAACTGCTCAGAAGACACTCTCTTTAAAAAAGCCGGCCGGCAATTCAGCAGCGGCATACACCGGTACCCGACAATTTAGACAAGAAGGAATAGAGCATCACACATAGATTAGATAGATAGAAACATGTCAGTCACACATATAAGAAGCACAGTGACAGTGTTGGTTACTGCACTTGTCATTTAGAGTAAAGGATTTATTAAAAAAAATATTAGTGTTTTCATGCACCGTCTCTTTAAAAAAGCCAGCCGACAATTCAGCAGCGGTACCCGACAATTTAGAACAGAGAGAATAGAGCTTCACACATAGATTAGATAGATAGAAACATGTCAGTCACATATATAATAAGTACAGTGACAGTGTTGCTTACTGTACTTGTCATTTAGTGTAAAGGATTTATTTAAAAAAATAATAGTGTTTTCATGCACTGTCTCTTTAAAAAAGCCGGCCGGCAATTCAGCATCTGTACTCGACAATTTAGAACAGAAAGAATAGAGAATCACACATAGATTAGATAGATAGAAACATGTCAGTCAGATATATAATAAGTACAGTGATAGTGTTGGTTACTGTACTTGTCATTTAGTGTTAAAATAAAGGATTAATTAAAAAAAAAATTAGCGTGGGGTTCCCCGTAATTTTAGTCTCTAGCGGAGGTTAAGCAGACGGCTGGGGCAGATGTTTGAAGCCTGGGAAGGGGGTAATACCCACGGAGCTTCACAGGCTACTAATATCAGTCCCCAGCTGAATACCTAGCCTTTACTAGCTATTAAAATGGGGGACCCCCCAAAAAAATGACGTGGGGTCCCCCCTAATTTAATAGCTAGCAAAGGCTAGGCAGACAGCTGGGGGATGATATTAATAGCCCAGGAAGGGTGCCATGAATATTGGCCCCCTCCCAGGCTAGAAACACCAGCCGTCAGCCGCCCCAGAAATGGCGCATCCATAGGATGCGCCAATTCTGGCACTTAGCCTCGCTCTTCCCACTGCCCTGTAGCGGTGGCAGTGGGGTAATAGGGTTGGGGTTGATGTCAGCTTATAATGCCAGCTGACATCAAGCCCAGGTTAGTAATGGAGAGGCGTCTATAAGACACCCCCATTACTAACCCCATAGTGAAAGTTAAAAGAAAACACAACACCCAGAATAAAGTCCTTTAATTGAAGTAAACACACAATTCTTTATTTTTCTAAATTAAACCATACTTACCATCACGCCCATTCCAGCTGAAGCCAACGATCTCCTGCAATAAAAGAAAAATAATAAAGCAACCTCATCCTTACCTTTCGATGGTTCCCGGGACAGCTCCAGCTCTGCTACATCGAGATGACAGGCTGGACCGCAGCAGAACGCTGCCATCCAGCCTGTCAACCCGCAGACACTGAGAAGAGCAGGCTTGCTTCGCTCCTCAGTGTCTCGCTGTGACGGCATCCAGATGAGCCGAGGTCATGTCCAATGAACTCGGCTCACCTCATGCACGTCACTGACAGCGTGGGAAAATTCTCCTGCACTCAGCGCTTCAGCGTGGGAGAATTCTCACGCTGAAGCGCTGAGTGCAGGAGAATTTTCCCACGCTGTCAGTGACGTGCATGAGGTGAGCTGAGATCATTGGACATGAACTCACCTCATGCACGTCACTGACAGCGTGGGAAAATTCTCACGCTGAAGCCCTGAGTCCAGGAGAATTCTCCCACGCTGTCAGTGACGTGCATGAGGTGAGCTCATGTCCAATGAACTCAGCTCACCTCATGCACGTCACTGACAGCGTGGGAAAATTCTCCTGCACTCAGCGCTTCAGCGTGAGAATTTTCCCACGCTGTCAGTGACGTGCATGAGGTGAGTTCATGTCCAATGATCTCAGCTCACCTCATGCACGTCACTTACAGGATGGGAGAATTCTCACGCTGAAGCGCTGAGTGCAGGAGAATTTTCCCACGCTGTCAGTGACGTGCATGAGGTGAGCTGAGTTCATTGAACATGAGCTCACCTCATGCACGTCACTGACAGCGTGGGAGAATTCTCCTGCACTCAGCGCTTTAGCGTGAGAATTTTCCCACGCTGTCAGTGACGTGCATGAGGTCAGCCGAGTTCATTGGACATGACCTCGGCTCATCTGGATGCCGTCACAGCGAGACACTGAGGAGCGCAAGCATGCCAGCGCTTCTCAGTGCCTGCGGGATGACAGGCTGGATGGCAGCGTTCTGCTGCGGTCCAGCCAGTCATCTCGATGTAGCAGAGCTGAAGCTGTCATGGGAACCATGGAAAGGTAAGGATGATGTTGGTTTATTATTTTTCTTTTATTTCAGGAGATCGTTGGCTTCAGCTGGAATGGGCGTGATGGTAAGTATG
The DNA here is from genome assembly GCF_046119375.1 of Phyllobates terribilis. Lineage (NCBI taxonomy): Eukaryota > Metazoa > Chordata > Amphibia > Anura > Dendrobatidae > Phyllobates > Phyllobates terribilis. The sequence continues at coordinate 370,728,454 of NW_027362763.1, read as the reverse complement.
GTTTAATTTAGAACAATAAAGAATTGTGTGTTTATTTCAATTAAAGGACTTTATTCTGGGTGTTGTGTTTTTTTTAAATACTTTACTAGAAATTCATGGCGGTCATGTCTAATACTGGCGTGACCCCATGAATTTTGGGCTTAGGGCCAGCTGATAATACCAAGCTGGCCCTAACCCCTTTATTACCCAGTGAGCCACCGCACCAGGGCCCTGGATGAGTTGGGTACAGCGCCAGAAGATGGCGCTTCTATGAACGCGCCATTTTCCGGGGTGGCTGCGGACTGCAATTTGCAGCGAGGGGGGTGCCCAGAAAGCTTGGGCCTCCCTGCGCTGTAGATTCCAGCCCCCAGCTGCCTAGTTGTACCTGACTGGACACAAAAATAGGGCGAAGCCCCACCTATTTTTTTTTTAATTATTTCATGAAATTCATGAAATAATTAAGAAAAAAAGGCCTTCTCTATATTGTTGTGTCCGGCCAGGTACAAATAGGCAGCTGGTGGTTGGGGGCAACCCGTTCCTGCCTGAGGTACCTGGCTGGACACAAATATAGTGCGAAGCCCCACGTCAATTTTTTTTAATTATTTAAGGAAATTCATGAAATAATTAAGAAAAAAAGGCCTTCCCTATATTGTTGTGTCCGGCCAGGTACAAATAGGCAGCTGGTGGTTGGGGGCAGCCCGTTCCTGCCTGCTGTACCTGGCTGGACACAAATATAGTGCGAAGCCCCACTTCAATTTTTTTTAACTATTTAAGGAAATTCATGAAATAATTAAGAAAAAAAGGGCTTCCCTATATTGTTGTGTCCGGCCAGGTAAAAATAGGCAGCTGGTGGTTGGGGGCAGCCCGTTTCTGCCTGCTGTACCTGGCTGGACACAAATATAGCACGAAGCCCCACTTCAATTTTTTTAAATTACTTCAGGAAATTCATGAAATAGTTAAAAAAAAATTGACGTGGGGCTTCGCACTATACTTGTGTCCAGTCAGGTGCAACAGCCAGGAACGGGCTGCCCCCAACCACCGGCTGCCTATTTGTACCTGGCCGGACACAACAATATAGGGAAGACCTTTTTTTTTAATTATTTCATGAAATAATTAAAAAAAAATTGAGGTCGGGCTTCGCACTATATTTGGGTCCAGCCAGGTACAGCAGGCAGGACCGGGCTGCCCCCAACCAACAGCTGCCTATTTGTACCTGGCCGGACACAACAATGTAGGGAAGCCCTTTTTTTCTTAATTATTTCATGAAATAATTTAAAGAAAATTGACGTGGGGCTTCGCCCTGTTTTTGTGTCCAGCCAGGTACAACTAGGCAGCTGGGGGCTGGAATCCGCAGCGCAGGGAGAACCAAGCTTTCTGGGCCACCCCCGCTGCAAATTGCAGTCCACAGCCACCCCGGAAAATGGCGCGTTCATAGAAGCGCCATCTTCTGGCGCTGTACCCAACTCATCCAGGGCCCTGGTGCGGTGGCTCACTGGGTAATAAAGGGGTTAGGGCCAGCTTGGCATTATCAGCTGGCCCTAAGCCCGAAATTCATGGGGTCACGCCAATATTAGACATGACCACCATGAATTTCTAGTAAAGTATTTAAAAAAAACACAACACCCAGAATAAAGTCCTTTAATTGAAATAAACACACAATTCTTTATTGTTCTAAATTAAACCATACTTACCGTCACACCCATTCCAGCTGAAGCCAACGATCTCCTGAAATCAAAGAAAAATAATAAACCAACATCATCCTTACCTTTCCATGGTTCCCATGACAGCTTCAGCTCTGCTACATCGAGATGACAGGCTGTACCGCAGCAGAACGCTGCCATCCAGCCTGTCATCCCGAAGACACTGAGAAGCGCAGGCTTGCTTGCGCTCCACAGTGTCTCTCTGTGAGGGCATCCAGATGAGCCGAGTTAATGTCCAATGAACTCGGCTCACCTCATGCACGTCACTGACAGCGTGGGAAAATTCTCCTGCACTCAGCGCTTCAGCGTGGGAGAATTCTCACGCTGAAGCGCTGAGTGCAGGAGAATTTTCCCACGCTGTCAGTGACGTGCATGAGGTGAACTGAGTTCATTGGACATGAGCTCACCTCATGCACGTCACTGACAGCGTGGGAGAATTCTCCTGCACTCAGCGCTTCAGCGTGAGAATTTTCCCACGCTGTCAGTGACGTGCATGAGGTGAGTTCATGTCCAATGATCTCAGCTCACCTCATGCACGTCACTGACAGCGTGGGAGAATTCTCACGCTGAAGCGCTGAGTGCAGGAGAATTTTCCCACGCTGTCAGTGACGTGCATGAGGTGAGCTGAGTTCTTTGGACATGAACTCGGCTCATCTGGATGCCGTCACAGAGAGACGCTGAGGAGCACAAGCAAGCCTGCGCTTCTCAGTGTCTGCGGGATGACAGGCTGGATGGCAGCTTTCTGCTGTGGTCCAGCCTGTCATCTCGATGTAGCAGAGCTGAAGCTGTCGTGGGAACCATGGAAAGGTAAGGATTATGCTGCTTTATTATTTTTCTTTTATTGCAGGGGATCGTTGGCTTCAGCTGGAATGGGCGTGATTGTAAGTATGGTTTAATTTAGAACAATAAAGAATTGTGTCTTTATTTCAATTAAAGGACTTTATTCTGGGTGTTTGTGTTTTTTTTTAACTTTGACTACGGGGTTAGTAATGGGGGTGTCTTATAGACGCCTCTCCATTACTAACCTGGGCTTGATGTCAGCTGGCATTATAAGCTGACATCAACCCCAGCCCTATTACCCCACTGCCACCGCTACAGGGCAGTGGGAAGAGCGAGGCTAAGTGCCAGAATTGGCGCATCCTATGGATGCACCATTTCTGGGGCGGCTGATGGCTGGTGTTTCTAGCCTGGGAGGGGGCCAATATTCATGGCACCCTTCCCGGGCTATTAATATCAGCCCCCAGTTGTCTGCCTAGCCTTTGCTAGCTAATAAAATAGGGGGGACCCCACGTCATTTTTTTGGAGGGGCCCCCATTTTAATAGCTAGTAAAGGCTAGGTATTCAGCTGGGGGCTGATATTAGTAGCCTGGGAAGCTCCGTGGGTATTACCCCCTTCCCAGGCTTCAAACATCTGCCCCAGCCGTCTGCTTAACCTCCGCTAGAGCCTAAAATTACGGGGAACCCCACTCCAATTTTTTTTTAAATAAATCCTTTATTTTAACACTAAATGACAAGTACAGTAATCAACACTATCACTGTACTTATTATATATGTGACTGACATGTTTCTATCTATCTAATCTATGTGTGATGCTCTATTCCTTCCATTCTAAATTGTCGGGTACCTCTGCTGAATTGCCGGCCGGCTTTTTTAAAGAGACAGTGCATGAAAACACTATTATTTTTTTAAATAAATCCTTTACACTAAATGACAAGTACAGTAAGCAACACTGTCACTGTACTTCATATAAATGTGACTGACATGTTTCTATCTATCTAATCTATGTGTGAAGCTCTATTCTTTCGGTGCTAAATTGTCGGGTACCGGTGTACGCCGCTGCTGAATTGCCGGCTTTTCATGTTTCACTGTGATCACAGTTCCCATCGATTTGGGCAATCACTCTAATGCCACAACCACCATGGCTGTGGCATTACAGTGAGTGGCAGACAATCCCTGCATGATTGGTGCTCTAAATAGCGCCAGACTTGCAGGACACGCTTTTGGTGCACGAACAGTTATCGAACATAACCTCGAACAGCCGAATTTTTTGCAAATTGTTCGGGTTCGTCGAACAACTCGAACACCGCCTAAAACAGCTCGAATTTGAGATTGGCGAACAGTTCTAGTCGAACACCGCTCATCTCTAATCTTAAATTCATGAAAATGGCCAATTTTCTAAGGACATGTGAGCATTCTTGGGTAACTGAGTAACAGGGCTTAAAATGTTCCTCAGATGGGGTTCCAGTTTTAGCAGGTATGCTTTGAAATGGGCAATGGGTTTATGAGAATGGTCCTCTCAAATCAGCAAGATAAAATTTTATGAGGTGGTTAAAGGAGTCATCCAGCCTTTTAAAATTTATGCTTATCCTTGGCATAGGTGATCAATATTTGATCAGTAGGGGATGACTATAGGCATCTTCTTTAATCAGTACTTGTACAAATGTTGCAGCCTCTGAAATGTTTAAAGCATCTTTTAAGCTAGAATTGCAATATTGTTCTAATCAAGAAAATGGAACAATACTGTAATAGATTATGAGGACTCTAAAAAAAAGTATGGTGAAGGCAAGTATGGTGAAGGCAGCCTCCGTGCTGCTGTGAACACTGTAGAGGTTGAAGTACTCGAACGAGCACAACAGCTGCTTCAAACAATTGGTTGAAGGTAGTGATCATAGTCATATCCACACACATTTTATATTGATAGCCCAGCCTAGGGATCTCTATCATTTCAACACCAGGGCAGAGCTTGATCAAGAATGGAATCAGGTAGGTATTGGTGCATCTGCACACACAGTGAGGCAATGACTTGTGGAGGCTAGCATGATGTCAAGAAAGGGAGAAAAAAAGCCACTTTTCTACAAAAAAACATCAAAGACAGATATTCTGAATTATGTACAGGGGTTGGACAGCAGAGGACTAGAGTAAAGTTATTTTATCAGATGAACTCACCCTCAGACTGTTTGGGACATCTGGAAGAATGACTGTCCAGAGAAGATAAGGCGAGCATTACCATGAGTTATTTTATGGGATAAAGTAAAGGTTGTTATTTATTAACTGGTTTAGTAAGTTAGTTACCTATTTATATATTGGAATAGATTCAACAAGGCTGTACTCAGATTGTCACCAATAGTCATGAGGTCAAGGATAAAAAATTGGTGTAGAGAGCAAGAATTCATTTTACAGCAAGAAATGGAAGAATGGTGGAAATTTAAGACCGGTATTACTCTCCCCAGGTGTGGTGGACCTATAAAGATTACTCCAAAAGCAATGCTTATGATATTATAATAGTCTGCGAGATCACAAAAGAAACCAAGGTAAACTCTAAACACTAAAGACCTCTCCTACCTCAGCTAATGTTAATGTTCATGAGTCCACCATCAGGAGGACACTGAATAACACTAGTGTGTATGTCAGGAGTGCAAGGAGAAAGTCAATGCTATTCAAAAGAACATCGCTGCCCTTCCGCAGTTTGCTAACGGTCACCTGGATAAGCCAGACTTCTATTGCAACAATGTATTGTGAACAGATGGGACCAACATAGAGCTTTTTGGTTTAAATGAATTGTTTGATTTGGAGAAATAAAAACATCACATTACAGCATAAAAACTCCATACTATCTGTTAAACACAGTGGTAGAAGTATTAGTTTGGACCTGTTTTGCTTCATCTGGGCCAGAATGGTTTGCCATCATTGATGGAATAATGAATTCTGAATTTTAACAGCAAGTTCTAAAAGAAAATGTCAGGATATATTTCTATGAATCTCAATAGAACATGGATCATGAAGCAATAACAACAACAAGACTACAAATGACTTAAAATAAAATATTTTCTACGAGTATCAGTAAAGGGTGACATAAAAAAATAATTTCTAAAGGTTCTGAATTTTTTTATCCACCAAAATCTTAAACAAAATCCTTAAAAGTTTGGCATTCTCATAAACATACTGTCCTGTAGAGTTGTATTGCTAGTAGAGATGAGCGGTGTTCGACTAGAACTGTTCGCCAATCTCAAATTCGAGCTGTTTTGGGCGGTGTTCGAGTTGTTCGACGAACCCGAACGATTTGCAAAAAATTCGGCTGTTCGAGGTTATGTTCGATAACTGTTCGTGCACCAAAAGCGTGTCCTGCATGTCTGGCGCTATTTAGAGCACCAATCATGCAGGGATTGTCTGCCACTCACTGTAATGCCACAGCCATGGTGGTTGTGGCATTACAGTGATTGCCCAAATCGATGGGAACAGTGCCAACAGTGAAACATGAAAAGCCGGCAATTCAGCAGCGACATACACCGGTACCCGACAATTTAGAACCGAAAGAATAGAGCTTCACACATAGATTAGATAGATATAAACATGTCAGCCACATATATACGAAGTACAGTGAAAGTGCTGCTTACTGTACTTGTCATTTAGCGTAAAGGATTTATCAAAAAAAATAATAGTGTTTTCATGCACCGTCTCTTTAAAAAAGCCGGCCGGCAATTCAGCAGCGGTACCCGACAATTTAGAATAGAAGGAATAGAGAATCACACATAGATTAGATAGATAGAAACATGTCAGTCACATATATATGAAGTACAGTGACAGTGTTGATTACTGTACTTGTCATTTAGTGTAAAGGATTTATTAAAAAAAATAATAGTGTTTTCATGCACCGTCTCTTTAAAAAAGCCGGCCGGCAATTCAGCATCTGTACCCAACAATTTAGAATAGAAGGAATAGAGAATCACACATAGATTAGATAGATAGAAACATGTCAGTCACATATATATGAAGTACAGTGACAGTGTTGCTTACTGTACTTGTCATTTAGTGTAAAGGATTTATTTAAAAAAATAATAGTGTTTTCATGCACCGTCTCTTTAAGAAAGCCGGCCGGCAATTCAGCATCTGTACCCGACAATTTATAACAGACAGAATAGAGCTTCACACATAGATTAGATAGATAGAAACATGTCAGTCACATATATATGAAGTACAGTTATAGTGTTGGTTACTGTACTTGTCATTTAGTATTAAAATAAAGGATTTAGTATTAAAAAAATTGGCGTGGGGTACCCCTTAATTTTAGGCTCTAGCGGAGGTTAAGCAGACGGCTGGGGCAGATGTTTGAAGCCTGGGAAGGGGGTAATACCCATGAAGCTTCCCAGGCTACTAATATCAGCCCCCAGATGAATACATAGCCTTTACTAGCTATTAAAATGGGGGACCCCCCAAAAAAAATGACGTGGGGTCCCCCCTAATTTAATAGCTAGCAAAGGCTAGGCAGACAGCTGGGGGCTGATATTAATAGCCCAGGAAGGGAGCCATGAATATTGACCCCCTCCCAGGCTAGAAACACCAGCCGTCAGCCGCCCCAGAAATGGCGCATTCATAGGATGCGCCAATTCTGGCACTTAGCCTCGCTCTTCCACGCTGCCCTGGTGCGGTGGCAGGGGGTAATAGGGTTGGGGTTGATGTCAGCTTATAATGCCAGCTGACATCAAGCCCAGGTTAGTAATGGAGAGGCGTCTATAAGACACCCCCATTACTAACCCCATAGTCAAAGTTAAAAAAAACACAAACACCCAGAATAAAGTCCTTTAATTGAAATAAAGACACAATCCTTTATTGTTCTAAATTAAACCATACTTACTGTCACGCCCAATCCAGCTGAAGCCAACGATCTCCTGCAATAAAAGAAAAATAATAAAGCAACCTCATTCTTACCTTTCCATGGTTCCCACGACAGCTTCAGCTCTGCTACATCGAGATGACAGGCTGGACCGCAGCAGAACGCTGCCATCCAGCCTGTCATCCCGCAGACACTGAGAAGCGCAGGCATGCTTGCGCTCTGCAGTGTCTGGCTGTGACGGCATCCAGATGAGCCGAGTTCATGTCCAATGAACTCGGCGCACCTCATGCACGTCACTGACAGCGTGGGAGAATTCTCCTGCACTCAGTACTTCAGCGTGAGAATTCTCCCACGCTGTCAGTGACGTACATGAGGTCAGCTGAGTTCATTGGACATGAATGAGCTCACCTCATGCACTTCTCTGACAGCGTGGGAGAATTCTCACTCTGAAGTGCTGAGTGCAGGAGAATTCTCCCACGCTGTCAGTGACGTGCATGAGGTGCGCCGAGTTCATTGGACATGAACTCGTCTCATCTTTATGCCGTCACAGCCAGACACTGCAGAGCGCAAGCATGCCTGCGCTTCTCAGTGTCTGCGGGATGACAGGCTGGATGGCAGCGTTCTGCTGCGGTCCAGCCTGTCATCTTGATGTAGCAGAGCTGAAGCTGTCGTGGGAACCATGGAAAGGTAAGGATGAGGTTGCTTAATTATTTTACTTTTATTGCAGAAGACATTGGCTTCAGCTGGAATTGGCGTGACAGTAAGTATGGTTTAATTTAGAACAATAAAGAATTGTGTGTTTATTTTAATTAAAGGACTTTTTTCTGGGTGTTTGTGTTTTTTTTAAATACTTTACTAGAAATTCATGGCGGTCATGTCTAGTATTGGCGTGACCTCATGAATTTCGGGCTTAGGGCCAGCTGATAATGCCAAGCTGGCCCTAACCCCTTTATTACCCAGTGAGCCACCGCACCAGGGCCCTGGATGAGTTGGGTACAGCGCCAGAAGATGGCGCTTCTATGAATGCGCCATTTTCCGGGGTGGCTGCGGACTGCATTTTGCAGCGGGGGGGACCCAGAAAGCTTGGGTCTCCCTGCGCTGCAGATTCCAGCCCCCAGCTGCCTAGTTGTACCTGGCTGGACACAAAAATAGGGCGAAGCCCCACGTATTTTTTTTTTTAATTATTTCATGAAATTCATGAAATAATTAAGAAAAAAAGGGCTTCCCTATATTGTTGTGTCCGGCCAGGTACAAATAGGCAGCTGGTGGTTGGGGGCAGCCCGTTCCTGCCTGCTGTACCTGGCTGGACACAAATATAGGGCGAAGCCCCAAGTCAAGACCAATCGGTACAGCGGTGTTTAAATGTGGAGCCAAGATGGGTGATTGGTCGCGGCCGATATTTAAATTTGGCGCCCAAATCGGTGATTGGTCGCGGGCAGCGCCAGCGACCAATCAGCGATTTTTAACACAAATGTCCGGACCTTTGTAACACCATGCGGATACTGTGGGGAGATCAGCAGCTAGGGTGTGAAGGAAGGACCGGGGAGCGGCGCTGCGGGTCGGGATACTTCTGCTGCGAGTACCCGCTCATGTCCCGGGTTCTCGGAGCGGAAGTATCCAACCAGGCAGCGCCGCTGATATCCATGCGGCTAGGGTGTGAAGGGAGGACCGGGGAGCGGCGCTGACATCCAATTGGTCGCGGCCGCTATTTAAATGTGCCGCACAAATCGGTGATTGGTCGCCGTCTTGACCGCGACCAATCACTGATCTTGCCGCCAAAGTTAAACACTACTGTGCTGATTGGTCGCGGACGCTGCCCGCGACCAATCACCGATTTGTGCGCCAAATTTAAATATCAGCCTCATGCACGTCACTGACAGCGTGGGAAAATTCTCCTGCACTCAGCGCGAGAATTCTCCCACGCTGTCAGTGACGTACATGAGGTGAGCCGAGTTCATTGTCGGCTCATCTTTATGCCGTCACAGCCAGACACTGCAGAGCGCAAGCATGCCTGCGCTTCTCAGTGTCTGCGGGATGACAGGCTGGATGGCAGCGTTCTGCTGCGGTCCAGCCTGTCATCTCGATGTAGCAGAGCTGAAGCTGTCGTGAGAACCATGGAAAGGTAAGGATGAGGTTGGTTTATTATTTTATTTTTATTACAGGAGATCGTTGGCTTCAGCTGGAATGGGCGTGATGGTAAGTATGGTTTAATTTAGAACAATAAAGGATTGTGTCTTTATTTCAATTAAAGGACTTTATTCTGGGTGTTTGTGTTTTCTTTTAACTTTGACTATGGGGTTAGTAATGGGGGTGTCTTATAGACGCCTCTCCATTACTAACCTGGGCTTGATGTCAGCTGGCATTATAAGTTGACATCAACCCCAGCCCTATTACCCCACTGCCACCGCACCAGGGCAGCGTGGAAGAGCGAGGCTAAGTGCCAGAATTGGCGCATTCTATGAATGCGCCATTTCTGGGGCGGCTGACGGCTGGTGTTTCTAGCCTGGGAGGGGGCCAATATTCATGGCTCCCTTCCTGGGCTATTAATATCAGCCCCCAGCTGTCTGCCTAGCCTTTGCTAGCTATTAAATTAGGGGGGACCCCACGTCATTTTTTTGGGGGGGTCCCCCATTTTAATAGCTAGTAAAGGCTATGTATTCAGCTGGGGGCTCATATTAGTAGCCTGGGAAGCTCCGTGGGTATTACCCCCTTCCCAGGCTTCAAACATCTGCCCCAGCTGTCTGCTTAACCTTCGCTAGAGACTAAAATTAAGGGGAACCCCACGCCAATTTTTTTTAATAATAAATCCTTTATTTTAATACTAAATGACAAGTACAGTAACCAACACTATCACTGTACTTCATATATATGTGACTGACATGTTTCTATCTATCTAATCTATGTGTGAAGCTCTATTCTGTCTGTTATAAATTGTCGGGTACAGATGCTGAATTGCCGGCCGGCTTTTTTAAAGAGACAGTGCATGAAAACACTATTATATTTTTTAATAAATCCTTTACACTAAATGACAAGTACAGTAAGCAACACTGTCACTGTACTTCATATATATGTGACCGACATGTTTCTATCTATCTAATCTATGTGTGAGGCTCTATTCCTTCTTGTCTAAATTGTCGGGTACCGGTGTATGCCGCTGCTGAATTGCCGGCCGGCTTTTTTAAAGAAAGCGTCTTCTGAGCAGTTTGTCAGCTTTTGGACACCTTTGAAGGTGTTTTCTATGTGTTTCTATGTGTTTTTGTTTGCCTGCCATTGGTTTTAACGGTGTTCGACGGTGTTCTAAGGTGTTCGACGAACAGTTCGACGAACAGTTCCTCGAACATCCCGGTGTTCGACGAACCGAACCGAACCCGAACACTACGGGGGTGGCTCAACACTAATTGCTAGGTCTTTTTTTTTTTCTTTAGCACCGAATGATTTCCATAAAAGCAAAACCAAAAGCGCAATGACAGAATTGTATTTTTTTATCACTTCACCCATTTTGATTTTTTCCCATTTTTAGTACAATTTGGGAAAATGAATGGTGTCATGTAGAACTATAATTTGTTCCACAAAAAAAATAAAAAGTAAAAAAAAATTAAAAAGATGGAAAAATATAAATATTATATCTCTTAAAACAAGGAGAGGTAAATGAAAAGCAAATACAATGAAAATATTCAGGTCTTTAAAAGGTTAAGTAATTTTTATGATATTATACTATAGAATTACGATTGAAAATAGATCTGGACAAATTTACTTGAGTGCAATTGAATTCTACTCGAATATTACAATAAGCAGTATTCTCCGGAATGCGGATTTTTTGGAATTCGCTCCACGTGCACTCAGCAAAATGTCCTTTTGACTGAACCATAGAGGGGTGGTAAAAATTAAAAAAAAAATAATAATAATAATACTCTCTTCTCCGGCCATATCTGCTACTTGCCCTTCCTTGTAGGGTACTCGGAGTCTCTTATTACCACAGTTGTATACTGGGACCCCAGGTATCTTTATGCTTAGTTAGGACCTTAGGACAAGCACTCTAGGCCAGGGCTTCAGGCTGCTACTAGGCTAGGGATGTCTATGCACATGCATTTTGTGATGTCATTTGGTTTGTCACAATCTTATGACTAGCAATCTAGTTCAGCACTTGTGGCCACGACTAGGTGCCAAGTTATGGCTGTAAGTCCTGGGAGAGCATGAAGATGCATGGAGTTTCAGTGCACGTCATCGGTAAGAAGAGGCGCAGAGGACCATATGGGGACATTGAGTGGTGGAGGAGAATGGTTAGGTGAGTATTAGGATTTTTTATGCATCCTATGCTCATTATGCATTGGGTTTCTTGAAGACCCCAGGGCATAATAAAAGACATTCAATTTGCAGAGAACAGATTCACTGTGAGGCGAATTTCCTGGTAAAATCCGATCAATTTGGTGAATTTCAACCTAGTCAGATCTGATCATCTCTAATTGGAATCATTGCTTTTTATATGTGCACAGTGGTATTAAACTTTAGGCAAAAGTTAAATTGATATATAAATATATCAATATAACATCTGACTTTTAACACTTTCCAGTACAGTTTAACAGAACATAATACAATACAGACTTATAGTACTGTTAGGAAATTATCCTTGACAGAAACAGGAAAAGCTGTATTTTTTACTCTACTGACATGATAATGCATTCTGTTTGTCATAGATGTCCATTCCATAATGTAACTGATACTTCCTTTAAAATTAACTTGTGCAAATGTGTTTAATGTATCTGGTTTCTTTTAATATAATCCTCTAGCTCAATGAAAATTTGTTTAGACTGTACTTAGACTGCAGTAAAACATTTTTTCTACTTAAGTGCTTGTATCATTAGCTTTAGTATGTTATTTATGACAAATGCCAGTCTTAAGTGCAACTTTCAGACGTTATTTCTCTTTATAACCTTCTCTATAAGACTCTTAGGTTACCGTGCATAAATGTCGATTTCAAATGTGCTAAAATGCTTTAAAAACTCCATGGAAATAAACTAATATTTGTACATTGACATTGTGAATTCAGTCATTGTTTTTATTCTTATTTTTTGTCACTGACTGACATTTGCTCTTTCAGGCTATGGTCAAACAGCCGTAGATTCTCTCATCCAAGAAAATTGGGCCAATTATGCAAATAACACTCTGATCAAACCCTGAATAGAGTTTGATCCCAGTGTCACCATAGTGTGATCTGATTCTCTTGGATGAGAATATCAGAGCACACTGTGAGGAGAAGATGGAGAAAAAAATTTCTCCATCTTCTCCTTTCTGTGAGTTTGCGGTAAGCGCACTGCACAAGTATGTCATCTGATTGCAGTCTGATGTTTTTCCCGCACCCATAGACTTGAATGGGTGAGTGGCATCCAATTTCAAAGTGAAATTGCTGCATGCTGCCATTTTTTTTCGTGACAGATTCTATCAGTGAAAAAATAGTGCATCAGCACAGCACCATTGAATAATATTGGTCTGAGTGCTATGCGATAAAAAATCGGATAGCACTCTTCTGATTAATACAATGATGTGAGCGAGTCTTAAACAGTTTTATTCATAGCAGTAATTCTTAAAATGTTGTGTATGTAAAACTAAAAAAACTCAGATAAGTTACTAATGCTCAGAGATGTGCAATGGTACCAGTCATACCAGGGGCCTGTTGAATGCAGGGTACGACAATATAAAAATAGTTCTAGTTTTAAAATGGCACAAGGTAGGTAGACAACACTTTTACAGATTTTGCATTGAGGCCCAGAAATCTTTTGTTACACATACAGTACAGACCAAAAGTTGGACACACCTTCTCATTTAAAGATTTTTCTGTATTTTCATGACTATAAAAATTGTACATTCACACTGAAGGCATCAAAACTATGAATTAACACATGTGGAATTATATACTTAACAAAAAAGTGTGAAACAACTGAAAATATGTCTTATATTCTAGGTTCTTCAAAGCTGCCACCTTTTGCTTTGATGACTGCTTTGCACACTATTGGCATTCTCATGATGAGCTTCAAGAGGTAGTCACCGGAAATGGTCTTCCAACAATCTTGAAGGAGTTCCCAGAGATGCTTAGCACTTATTGGTCCTTTTGCCTTCACTCTGTGGTCTAGCTCACCCCAAACCATCCTGATTGGGTTCAGGTCTGGTGACTGTGGAGGCCAGGTCATCTGGTGTAGCACCCCATTACTCTCCTTCTTTGTCAAATAGCCCTTACACAGCCTGGAGGTGTGTTTGGGGTCATTGTCCTGTTGAAAAATAAATGATGGTCCAACTAAACGCAAACCGGATGGAATAGCATGCCGCTGCAAGATGCTGTGGTAGCCATGCTGGTTCAGTATGCCTTCAATTTTGAATAAATCCCCAACAGTGTCACCAGCAAAGCACCCCCACACCATCACACCTCTTCCTCCATGCTTCATGGTGGGAACCAGGCATGTAGAGTCCATCCGTTCACCTTTTCTGCGTCGCACAAAGACACGGTGGTTGGAACCAAAGAACTCAAATTTGGACTCATCAGACCAAGCACAGATTTCCACTGGTCTAATGTCCATTCCTTGTGTTCTTTAGCCCAAACAAGTCTCTCTGCTTGTTTCCTGTCCTTAGCAGTGGTTTCCTAGCAGGTATTTTACCATGAAGGCCTGCTGCACAAAGTCTCCTCTTAACAGTTGTTGAAGAGATGTGTCTGCTGCTAGAACTCTGTGTGGCATTGACCTGGTCTCTAATCTGAGCTGCTGTTAACCTGCGATTTCTGAGGTTGGTGACTTGGATAAACTTATCCTCAGAAGCAGAGGTGACTCTTGGTCTTCCTTTCCTGGGGCGAACCTCAGGTCAGCCAGTTTCTTTGCGCTTGATGGTTTTTGCAACTGCACTTGGGGACACTTTCAAAGTTTTCCCAATGTTTTCAGACTGACTGACCTTAATTTCTTAAAGTAATGATGGCCACTCGTTTTTCTTTACTTAGCTGTTTTTTTCTTGCCATGATACAAATTCTAACAGTCTATTCAGTAGGACTATCAGCTGTGTATGCACCAGACTTCTGCACAACAGAACTAATGGTCCCAACCCCATTTATAAGGCAAGAAATCCCACTTATTAAACCTGACAAGGCACACCTGTGAAGTGAAAACCATTTCCGGTGACTACCTCTTGAAGCTCATCATGAGAATGCCAAGATTGTGCAAAGCAGTCATCAAAGCAAAAGGTGGCTACTTTGAAGAACCTAGAATATAAGACATATTTTCAGTTGTTTCACACTTTTTTGTTAAGTATATAATTCCACATGTGTTAATTCATAGTTTTGATGCCTTCAGTGTGAATGTACAATTTTCATAGTCATGAAAATACAGAAAAATCTTTAAATGAGAAGGTGTGTCCAAACTTTTGGTCTGTGCTATATGTTCATAGAAATTATTAATAATATTTTTCTCAAAACATTCTTGATATTACAATATTTATATATTCCGTAAACAGTTATACCTCAATGTAACATAAGCAATGAGAAGAATAGGAACATGATGGTCAGAATACATTCAATACCTTCACCTACTTTGGTTTAATATGTGAATTACTAATAATGGAGCATAATATCCTTTCTGAGATTAAGACCCATCGTTACCCAAGTACTCAAATTAAATATCCATCAATTGTCATTATTGTCATCATCTTTCACAGCTGCTGCTTATCATACTCTGACTACTCTTCCTCCAGCGGTAATCCACTTCCGCTGGATCCTCCTCAATAAACATAACCCATTCCACAACAGCATCAGGACACATTAATACATACACTCCCCACCCTCAGTCTTTTCATTTTTGTAAGGTTAAATGCTGCCAAGCTGTTTTACAGCTTCTGAGCATGGGGGCAGCACCAACACTCTCATGTTGGATGGCTCCCTGTCACATGCAACTGGCATTATTGTTAACATTTGGAGGCACTCCAATGCCCCTTGAAAGAGACGTGGAGGTCAGGGGGCCTCCTGAAAACAATGTTCCCATTATTAGGAAGTGGGTCTCCCATTGTGTTTGCCTATGCAGTGAATGCAAGGGTTGCCAAAAATTTGGAGGCATTCCAATGCCCCTTGGAAGAGACATGGAGGTCAGAGGGCCTCCTGAAAACAATGTTCCCATTATTAGGAAGTGGGTCTCCGATTGTGTTTGCCTGTGCAGTGAATGCAAGGGTTGCCAAAAATTTGGAGGCACTCCAATGCCCCTTGGAAGAGAAGTAGAGGAGGGCTTCCTGAAAAAAAATGTTCCCATTATTAGGAAGTGGGTCTCCCATTGTGTTTGCCTATACAGTGAATGCAAGGGCTGCCAAAAATCGGGAGGCACTCCAATGTCCCTTGGAAGAGACGTGGAGGAGGGCCTCATAAAAAATGTTCCCATTAGAAAGGAGCGGGCCTCCTATACTTGTAATGCCCATGCACTAAGTGTATGGGCTGACAAACATTTACCCCGGGGGGTATACATGAACATACTGTATAAAACATTTTTTTTACAGCCATCATAAACACCCTTTAAAAAATTATGTGGGTGTTGCATCATGGACCACATTCACCCTGGTGATATGGTGGTGGAGGATGAGGATGAGGGGAAGGAGGAGGACAAGAGCAAATAGACAAAATCAGGAAGCGTATACCCATTTGTGGGTGTGAGGAGATGCATGGGAATACACCTCACAAAAAAAGACACTGGATTTGAGTTAATGATACGCTGCTATCATTCGGTGGTGTTGAGAAGTCTGGCCCAATCCAGCCCTTGTTCATTTTCATAAGAGTCAGCCTGTCGGCATTTTCAGTTGACAGGCGGATGCTCTTATCAGTTATAATTTCACCAGCGGCACTCAAAACCCGCTCTGATAAAACGTTGGCGGCAGGGCAGGCCAGGACTTCCAAGGCATAGAGAGCCAGTTCATTCCACGCATCCAGCTTGGATACCCAATAATTATAAGGCACAGAGAAATCATGGAGGACATTGGTATGGTCGGCAAGGTACTCCCTCAGCATCTTCCCAAACTTTGCACTCCTTGTAAGAGAACCCCGTGACTCAGGGCCTGTGCGATGGGAGGGGCTGAGAAAATTCTTCCAGAACTTTGACAGTGTTCCCCTGCCTCTGCTGGATTGAAGCTGTGTCTCTCTCGACTGTACTCCTTGGTTGTCCAACGCCAACGAACTGTGACCTCTGCCGCCAGCATTTTCAGATGGGAATTTTTTTAATAGTTCCGCAGCAAGTGCCTTCTGGTATTGCCCCATTTTTGCAGACCTGTCGCCTCAGGAATAAGAGATATAAAGTTCTCCATGTAGGGTGAGTCTAGAAGTGTCACCAACCAGTAATGACTGTCACTCCAAATTTTGAGAACGCAAGGGTCATGGGAAAGGCAGCGTAACATAAACTCAGCCATGCGTGCCAGACTGCTAACAGGCAAGACTTCCGTGTCCTCACCAAGAGGATGACTGACCATGCTCTCCTCCTTCTCCTCTCTGTCCTCTGGCCATCCACGCTGAACAGACGGTATGACAGTTGTGCAGGTAGTACCATCCATAGCTCCTGTTCTTCCTCCTCCTCCTCCTCTTCCTCATTGTCCCCCAGTCCACGTTGGGAAGAGATGAGGCTGGGCTGTGTGTAATCACCCTGTATGGTTCCTTGCTCCATCTCATCGTGCTCCGCCTGCAATGCATCCTCTTTGATTGTGAGCAGAGAGCGTTTCAGAAGACAGAGAAGTGGGATGGTGACGCTAATTATGGCGTCATCACCGCTCACCATCTTGGTGGAGTCCTCAAAGTTTTGGAGGATGGTACATAAGTCTAATATCCATGCCCACTCCTGAGGTCTTATGTGTGGAGTCTGAACTATATACAGATGGCCTTGTTGATGCTGGTACTCAAAAACTGCCCTCTTCTGCTCATAAATCCTTCCCAACATCTGTAGTGTAGAGTTCCAATGCGTGGGGACATCACACACCAGTCTGTGAGCCAGAAGCTGCAAACGCTGCTGAAACACGGCAAGAGCGGCGGAAGCTGTAGGTGACTTTCTAAAATGGGCACGCAGACAGCGTACTTTAACAAGCAGATACGGCAGCTCCGGGTAGGATATGAGATGCCACTCAACGACGAGGTTAAGCACATGGGCCAGGCATGGTACATGTGTGAGCTCGCCTCAGAGCCGCCATCAGGTTCCGGCCATTGTCACACACGACCATGCCTGGCTGTAGGTTCAGCGGTGTGAGCCACAGATCTGCCTGGTCTTTCAGAGCTGTCCACAACTCTCCAGCGTTGTGTGGTTTGTCACCTAAGCATAGCTTGCTGCCGCTTGGTCGAGGCAGTGCTGCAGTGCTTCCAGCTTGTGACTGATGTGGTCATTTTGGAGATGGAGGCTGAAGAGGAGGAGGAGGCTGAGGAGGGTGAGGTGCAGGATCTGTAGACCATGAGGGAAACCCTGATTGACCTAGGGCCCACAATGCTTGGCGTCGGGAGGACGTGTTCCATCTCAAGGTCTGACTGGGTCCTGGCTTCCACTATGTTAACCCAGTGTTCCGTCAGCAAGATGTACCGTCCCTGCCAACTTGCACTTGTCCACTTATCCATGGTTAGGTGGACTTTCCCGCAGCTGCGTTTGTGAGGGCACGACTAATGTTTTGGGACACGTGCTTGTGTAAAGCGGGGATGGCACACCAAGAGAAATAGTGGCGGCTGCCGCCATCAGGTTGCGGAATGCTTCCGTCTCCACGAGCCTAAAAGGCAACATTTCGAGTGCAAGCAGTCGTGAAATGTAAGAATTTAGTAGTGAGGCCTGTGAGGCGTTGAATGCGTTTTTGCGCTTGCGTTACAAGGACTGGGGTATGGGCTACTCAACGCTGCGCTAGGACAAGGATGTGGACGTGCTTCCTGATGCTGCTACTTGAGAGTCTGCAAAGACAGGTGCAGGGCAGGAGGCATCTTCGCGTGCACCATGGACAGGGGATTGACTTTCATGCACAACAGCGGAAGAAGCAATGGTGCCACCCACAGACACTGTTCCTGGACCCTGGGGTTCGGCCCACAAAGTTGGGTGCTTTGCTGCCATGTGCCTGATCATGCTGGTGGTGGTCAGTAGTGTTGAGCCACCCCCGTAGTGTTCGAGTTCGGTTCGGTTCGTCGAACACCCGTGTGTTCGCCGAACTGTTCGTCGAACTGTTCGTCGAACACCTTCGAACACCGTTAAAACCAATGGCAGGCAAACAAAAACACATAGAAACACATAGAAAACACCTTCAAAGGTGTCCAAAAGCTGACAAACTGCTCAGAAGACACAACTAACACATGGAAAAGTGACAAGTACATATAGTCATGCGAAAAGAAAAGAGGTGGAGGAGTAAAAGGAGGGGGAGACACAGATGTAGGCATGTCATGCCCTTCTAAAATCCAAAAAGTGAGAAGCCGACATGGCCAGTCCGTTCCTGCCTGTGCCACCTCTGTGTCGCCGGGTTTGTGCCAGAGCCGCGGTGGACCCTGACGGCCAGCCCCCCTATCCCAATACTGGTGCCTGTCCGCCGGTGGGTCGAGGCCCCCCAGGGTGGGGGGGGGGGGAGTAACATCTGCAGAAGAAAGACCATCTTCCAGCCAAACTAAGATGTCGACTTCTTTTCGTGGACAATGTGATACGATCCCATTCTTACGGACACGCCCATCGCTACAAATTCTAGATGAGGCACAAAAACAGCAGGTGCTTCAACGGATATCAAGTGCTCCTTCAAGTGGGCTCTCCATCACCTCAATTTCAACATCACAAATACTCCAGTCCTCAGAGGTGTCACCCCAATCGCACTTGCTTCCTCACAGCTTCCAAGTCTCCAGCTGCCCGTCTGAGTATGGGGTAACACAGATGGCTGAGTCTGCCCAGCTGTTTACTCATACTATAGCCTGGGAAACGGAGGTCTGCTCCAGAGCTTCTGTTAATCCACATGAGGAAATGATCTGATCCGATGCCCAGAATCTTTATAAGTTGGATCCAGGACCAGATGAAGAAGGTTCTGAGCATAATGTAGACCCTTGTTCCCAAACTGTAACTCCTGTTGGTGGAGACAATGATGAAGACGATGATGAGACTCAAATACCTGATTGGAGCGACAACTTGACTTTTCGGTCAGGGCAGGAAGAGGTTGGCTCTGAGGGCGACGGGTGTGATAACACCCAGGGTGATGATGACGAGGTTGGAGATCCCACTTACTGTCAAGCCACAGTCAGACAGTCGATGAGGTCAGCAGAGGAGGTGGAGGAGGATGTGACTAGCCCTGGGGATGGGGATGACTCGGTACCCGGGCATTTGCCTGGCCTTGGGGATGTCGCGGTGGTCGGCTCCCTGGCCCGTACCCTGGGGTCTCTCTTTAAAAGGGTGGATAATTGTTAATTTTATAAGAGTTCATGACGCCACCTGTGGTATCTGGTGACAAGCACCAGCGCTGCAGCAGTCCACTGAGGCCGGTGATAAGGCAGCTCGATTTTATAGCTCCCCACAGGTGGAGCTAGGTCTCAGGGCAGCGTATGCAGGGGGAATGCAGGACAGGCGAGACCCAGCTGGGTCAGAGCAAGAACGGGAACGGACACGGTAGTCACTTCAGTACCTTTTACTGGTGGAAATTCAGGCACATCCCGGAGCACTGTAGGGTGAAGGGTGCATATCAGGATCCTCCCCAATGAGCGGGTGTAGGGCCTCCTGTTTCTTGCCTCTGTGTAGTAAGTTTCTGACCTGCCTGGAGCTAGGCCTAACTTTGTCTCTGTCCTGCGCTGGCTGACCTTGTGGTAGGGCCTTCTCTTGGAGTTCACGCTCCCAGTATGCGGGGCCTAAGCGTCTCCTGGCTCTGTTACATATCAGCACCTTAGCGATCCTGGGACTTGTAGTTCTCCAGGGATTCCGGTTATGCCTTACTGGGTCATAGAGATACCGGTAAGCTCGGATCCTGTGTCCGGTAAATGCTTTGGGGTGAGCTGGTTAAGCTCCTCTGCCCCTTATGAACTAACTCGCCACTCGCCTTCGGCCTACTCGGGCCCTCACTAGGCTATACACACTAACGGCAGCTTGCCGCGCTTCACTGATCTTACGGCACCGGCACACCTTAAGCTCTATCTGGGCTCCCTGAATCTAGCAAGCAGGAGCCTCGTGCTCCACTGCTGAACTATTAACTGCGTTCTCTAGACTAGACTGAGCTCCACTGCAGACTGACCTCTCATAGGCTTCTCTACTGCAGGAACTCTTCAGAGGAACTGAACTGCCTAGCTCCACCTTCCCTATTTATATCCCTAACGGGCTCCCTCTGCTGGTCTGAGGTGGAAGGTGGAGATGTGTGAATGTTTATGGGGGCCTCTTGTGGAGGATTCCATCAATGCACTCTTGTAGGATCTGTGATACCAAGCGCAGCGGGGCATCACAGATGCTATTGACGACGAGGTTAGGTTGCGCCTTCCTGAACAGAGACGGAGTACTGGAAGCACGTCAACAACTGCATCCTCAACCACAACTCTGCCTTTGACCACAAGTCGTGGTGGCTCTTCAGGTCACATGGGCTCTAAGCCTTGCATATCCTGGGCATTTATTCAGATCGATAAGGATGACCCAACTCGTGTTATCTGTAATATTTGTCAGCAAAAGCTAAGTAGAGGCCAAAAAATACATAGTTTGAGTACTTCATGCATGTACCGTCACATGGATATGAAGCATAAGTTGCAGTGGGAAGCTCACTGTGCTACAATGCGGCCTAGCCGGCTGGGCCAACCACCGTCTGCCCCATCTTGTGCATCCGCAGCCTCTTCATAATTTGTGACTGGGGGGACAGCAGTCACACATGTTTTTGGACGCAGACCTGCCACCTCTTTACCCGCAACAGCCAGTGTGATTGGCAGGTCGTCAGTTCATTGGGAAGTGGAAACACCTGCTAGTGTTGAGCGCTCTCCGACATCGAGAGCACCACCTTTGGATCAAGGCAACCTAACATGTCCGCCTGCATCTTCCTCACAGACTGGCAGTTGCCGGGGACACCCTACTCAACACCGTCTAAGCACAACAGCCAGCCCTCGGTCCCTCAGATGTGGAAAAGTAAAAGACCATTTCCTCCTAGCCATGAGAAAGCTAAGAGGTTGAATTTCACCATCTGCAAGCTGTTGGCTACAGAAATGCTGCCTTTCCACCTGGAGGACACAGAGGATTTTCAAGACCTTATGTCCGTCACAGTGCCCCAGTACCAGATGCCCAGTCGGCACTACTTCTCAAAGAAAGGTGTGCCTGCTCTCCACTAGCATGTCGCACACAACATCACCGCTTCTTTGAGAAACTCTGTGTGTGACAGGGTGCACTTCACCACAGACACTTGGACGAGAAGGCATGGACAGGGGCATTACATGTCGCTGACTGGGCACTGGGTAACTATGGTGACAGCAGGACAAGGGGCTGCTGTCCAAGTCTTACCGTCCCCACGAGTTGTGTGTTAATCCTCTTTATCTCGAACTTCCTCCACTGCTTCTGCCTCCTCAACCTCCTCTCGGTCCTCCACCTGCACCCAAAGGCTGTCTGGTAATGCCACCTGCTTTCTAACTGCGCAGAAGGAATCCTGCACACCTCCTTACTATGCTGGCAGCAGGGCTCAACGCATCAGTGTTTACTTTGAAATGTCTGGGAAATGTGAGTCACACAGCTGAGGAGTTTTGGTCAGCTCTGGAGACCCAGTTTCATGAAAGGTTGTCTCCACTGGACCTGCAACCAGGGAAGTCCGTGTGCGACAATGCTGCAAACCTGGGTGCGGCACTTCGCCGGGGCAATGTCACACACGTGCCTTGTATGGCTCACGTGTTGAACCTGGTTGTCCAGCAATTTTTAGCCCACTATCCCGGACTAGATGGCCTTCTGCAGAGTGCACGGTCGTTGTGTGCTCACTTCCGCCGTTCGCATCCCGCAGTTCAATGACTTACATCTCTACAGAAGTCGTTGGGCCTGCCAGTTCACCAGCTGAAATGCGATGTGCCGACACGGTGGAATTCAACTCTGCACATGTTGCAGCGACTGTGGCAGCACCGACAAGCCCTGGTGCAATACGTTCTGACGTATAGCCTGGGCCAACGAGATCCAGAGGTGGGGCAAATCACGCTGGAGGAGTGGTCTCAGATCAGGGACCTATGCACCCTTCTGCACAGTCTTGAAATGGCGACGAAGATGTTTAGTGCTGACGATGCCATTATCAGCATGACTATTACGGTGATTTACATGCTGGAGCACATGTTAAACAGAATTCGGAGTCAGGTGGTGGGACAAGAGGAGGTGGAGGAAGTAGAGGAGGTGTCGTATGCGGAAGGGATAACATCTCCAAGGTCCAGACGGTTGGCAGCACCAAGGCGGCAGGCATGGGAGGGTGGGGGAGAGGGATTAACCAGGGCGCATGGTAGCAGCCAAACTGTTGAGGAAGGTGCAGGAGCCGAGGAAGAAGTGGAGGACGAACTGGCAATGGGCATGGAAGACTCATCAGATGAGGGAGACCTTGATCACATTTCTGTTGTGCGAGGTTGGAGGGACAGGGTAGAGGAAGGAAGCATGATTCTTACCTCGCTACCAACACAACAAGGACTTGGTCCTTCTGGATGCGCAAGACACATGAGTGCCTTCTTGCTTCCCTACCTGCAACATGACCCCCGGATTGTCAGAATTCGAAGTAATCCCGACTACTGGGTTGCCACACTCTTAGATCCCCGGTACAAAAGTATATTTGCCGAAATAATTCCTGCCATAAAAAGGTATTGACGAATGCAGGAGTATCTGTTGCAGAATCTTACATGTGCTTTTCCACAAAACACCAGTGGTGCACGTAGTGAATCTCACAGTTCTAACTTGCCAACGGTGGGACTGTCGAGTCTTCATCACTCAAACAGTAACAGTAACACAGTATCTGCTGGTAACAGCAATTTTGTGGAATCGTTTCACCACTTTTTTAGACCATCCTTTGCAAGGCCACAGGAGACAAGAAGTCTGACACATAGTCAATGCCTAGAGAGGATGGTACAGGAGAATCTCCAAGTGAACATCGAAGCCATGACTGTGTCACTGGACCCTTGCTCATTTTGGTATTCCAATCTTGAAAAATCGCCGGAGCTCGCCACTCACGCCTTGGAGATCTTGTCATTCCATGCAGCCAGCGTTCTCTCTGAACGTGTGTTCAGCGCTGCTGGTGGTGTGCTGACAGATAAGCGCATGCGGCTGTCCACTGAGAATGTAGACAGACTCACGTTCATAAAGATGATCAAATCATGGATTCGCAAGGACATTTCTACCCCTGTGTCATCCTTGGGAGACTAAAAGCTTGGGGATTTGGTAAAATCACCTCACCAACCGTTTTAAGCAACAGTGGGGCAATTGATGCCACTTAACCCTAGAACGCATGACCATAAAAATCTACACTTTCACATACCTGGGGCCCTTTAGGCCCGTGTGCAAATAACATGGAATAACTCAAACTCAAATGACAAACAACTATATACATGAAGAATACCTAGAGTTTCAAAATTCTAACTAAAGCAATCTTGCAGAAAATAGAAAACAATTAACTGGGCGGGCCTGCAAGGACACAGGTATGCGTTCTAGGGTTAAGTGGTGTCTGTGCCACAATTTTGGGAGTCCCCTTGCTGTGTCTTACGTGACGTTGGCATCGTCAATTCCAGGTGGGTTGGGTCGCACCCCCCCCTTTTAACTGTAAGAAACTACATACACTATGGCTTGGGGTAACACAGATGGTTGAGTCTGAAGAGTTGTTTACTCAGAGGTCTGCTCCAAATCTTCAGTGTCAGCTAGTCAGCGTAGAATTTTTAACTGCATTTAGCCTAGGCAATACTTTGGGCGTAGTAGCCCAGCTGCGAAGCAAGCTGCACCGCCTGTGTATCTAATAAGAATTTTTAAATTAATCTAGCCTAGGCAGACTGTGGGGACCCCCAACCAAACCCAGATGCTCAGCCCCCCTACCGCCCCCCTTTCATGGACAACCCAATAATGTAACTCTTACAACTGGATGGGTGAGGATCGGTCACAGCTTTATTAACTCTTTATACTCATTCCATTAGAAAGGCATTTTATTTCTAAAATAATTCAGCTTGTTGCAGCATGCCCTGGGTCCCCACTCCGGCAAGTTGGCCAACAAGTGTAACTCTCCAACATGTCCTTTCTATTTCCAGGCCACGGAGGATCCAGCGTACTCGTATGCAGGACTCTGACCCCCACCCATCACTCTTAACGCTTGTTCCACTCCGTCCTGGAGTCCTGACAGGAATATGTCCAGTCCAATATCTATTAAGTGAACACCGTCGGGCCGTATGAGGCCTGCTTTATCTCCTTCCAGTTGTCGGTGTCGTATCACTACACCGCCTCTGTCTCTTCTAAATTTTGCCATCCGAATATATATTACCCGCCTTGTCTATTCGATGGCCGTGATGTCTCGCGCACCTTGCCATACCGCTATCGGCACAATCTCTGACCATACTATAGCTAATTTTGTGAAAAATTCTCTGAAGCGCTCAGTGTCTAGTTTCATTATTGCCATTAGTTATGCGCTCTTGTGATGACCTAGGTTGTTTCCCCCGGCCTGTATAACTAAGATGACCGGACCTCTTGCCTCTCTCCCTACCTTGATTACCTCCATTAGTACCTGTGGCCATAGCAGGCCTCTAATACCTCTCCAGTTGAAATATGTGTTATGAAACTCTAATTTCCTCCCGCCTGGGTGGACTTTCGCCCTTTTTTGTGCCCAATATATATACGAGTGGCCTATCACTCACACTGTTGGCTTAGCGTCACCTGTAAAAGAAACAAACCACGTTAGGATAACAAGTCCGGTCTTATGTATCTCGCCAAACACGTGGATCGCCATCTCCCTATCCTCTGAACTTCCGTTTCTGACAGTCCTGCTCTTGCTGCTTCCGTGGCCGCACCTATGCGGAATGAGTGTGTCCCGTAATCTTTGGGGTGGTTCCCTGCCGATGATATGCATTTATTAAATATAGCTTGGAACAGGTATCTTGATAATGGCGTTCCATCAATGTGTGATACGAAGAAATTACTTTGTGATCTGATGGTTAGATATGTTTTTACTATTGTTACCCGACTCAGTGTACCGTTTGTGGGTTGCAGAAGTACCCAAGTACCCCTGCCCGCTGGAACCATTTTCGATTGGTGTATGCGTACACGTATTGCATTATTGGCTATGACTACTTCCTGGTGTAATAAGCGTCCACTGGTGGTAATTTTGGATTGAGGGACTAATTCGCTTATACATAGCGCCCCGAAGAAGGCGATCACAAATGCAGTAGACATTAGTGTTGCTTCAAATTGTGAGTGTCATGTTAATGGTGTTAGGGATAAGATGTGAGAAATCAGTTTTAGTGACACGGGACGGGACTTCTACATTCCTGACTTGGCTGACCCCTTTTCCACCCTTTTATGGATTGTCTGATGATGAATCTTTGTCACATCTCCCCAATTCAGTAGTTGGAAGTGAAATGCTACACCGGTCAGACACCGCTGCGCTGATGCCCCTGATATGCCCCTCATCATTAGCTGGTGGAGAAATTCTATGGTGACTTGTGATCTGGCTTGTTCACATTGGTCAACCCGTCTGCCTGCTACTAGTCGTGTCCACTCTTCCCATGCCTTACCGTATGCTTGCCACGTTGACGGGGCAACTGACGCTCTGATTAATGGCATCAACTATTCGCCACTAGATCCCATAGGGAGGGTGGGCAACTGTTGCCCGATGGGTGGGCGTTGTGGAAGAGCTCTGTGAAAATCTGCCAATTGAATTGTTATAAAGCGTTAGCAGCAGCTTTATACCCCTCAGCATAGTGGCTAGCGCGGACCCATACATTGTGTTTTAGGCACAGGAATACTAGCCTGCGTAGTAGGCCTAGCACTGGGAGAGACGATGATGCCATTTTATTAATGCAGTGCGCTAGGCTGGTGTTTTGTGTTATGAAGCGTATATTTTTGTTAGCCAGGCGCGCGCCCCATATTTCTATTGCTACCACTATTGGGAAAAATTATTTTCAGGGCTAGATGCAGCTAAAAATTATTATTAATTTCAAAGCTGGTGGAGCTTGGTATAGATGGCCTAATACAATGAGTCCCACACACTGCTAGAAGCCCAAATATTTTTTCAGAAGTAGATGCAGATAAAAATTATTTTTAATTTGCAACCTGATGGAGGTCAGTATAGATGGACTAATAGAGAAAGTCCCACACACTGCTAGAAGGCCAAATATTTTTTCAGAGCTAGATGCAGATAAAAATTATATTCAATTTGCAACCTGATGGAGGTCAGTATAGATGGACTAATAGAGAAAGTCCCACACACTGCTAGAAGGCCAAATATTTTTTCAGAGCTAGATGCAGATAAAAATTATATTCAATTTGCAACCTGATGGAGGTCAGTATAGATGGACTAATAGAAAAAGTCCCACACATAGCTAGAAGCCCAAATATTTTTTCAGAGGTAGATGCAGATAAAAATTATATTCAATTTGCAACCTGATGGAGGTCAGTATAGATGGACTAATAGAACAAGTCCCACACACAGCTAGAAGCCCAAATATTTTTTCAGAGGTAGATGCAGATAAAAATTATTTTTAATTTGCAACCTGATGGAGGTCAGTATAGATGGACTAATAGAGAAAGTCCCACACACTGCTAGAAGGCCAAATATTTTTTCAGAGCTAGATGCAGATAAAAATTATATTCAATTTGCAACCTGATGGAGGTCAGTATAGATGGACTAATAGAACAAGTCCCACACACAGCTAGAAGCCCAAATATTTTTTCAGAGGTAGATGCAGATAAAAATTATTTTTAATTTGCAACCTGATGGAGGTCAGTATAGATGGACTAATAGAGAAAGTCCCACACACTGCTAGAAGGCCAAATATTTTTTCAGAGCTAGATGCAGATAAAAATTATATTCAATTTGCAACCTGATGGAGGTCAGTATAGATGGACTAATAGAACAAGTCCCACACACAGCTAGAAGCCCAAATATTTTTTCAGAGGTAGATGCAGATAAAAATTATTTTTAATTTGCAACCTGATGGAGGTCAGTATAGATGGACTAATAGAGAAAGTCCCACACACTGCTAGAAGGCCAAATATTTTTTCAGAGCTAGATGCAGATAAAAATTATATTCAATTTGCAACCTGATGGAGGTCAGTATAGATGGACTAATAGAACAAGTCCCACACACAGCTAGAAGCCCAAATATTTTTTCAGAGGTACTGTAGATGCAGATATAAATTATTTTTAATTTGCAACCTGATGGAGGTCAGTATAGATGGACTAATACAACAAGTCCCACACACAGCTAGAAGCCCAATATTTTTTCAGAGCTAGATGCAGACAAAAAATTATTTTGAATTTGCAACCTGATGGAGGTCAGTATAGATGGAATAATAGAGAAAGTCCCACACACTGCTTGAAGGCCAAATATTTTTTCAGATCTAGATGCAGAAAAAAATTATATTCAGTTTGCAACCTGATGGAGGTCAGTATAGATGGACTAATAGAGAAAGTCCCACACACTGCTAGAAGGCCACATATTTTTTCAGAGGTAGATGCAGAAAAAATATATTCAGTTTGCAACCTGATGGAGGTCTGTATAGATGGATTAATAGAACAAGTCCCACACACAGCTAGAAGCCCAATATTTTTTCAGAGGTAGATGCAGAAAAAAATATATTCAGTTTGCAACCTGATGGAGGTCAGTATAGATGGACTAATACAACAAGTCCCACACACAGCTAGAAGCCCAATATTTTTTCAGAGGTAGATGCAGAAAAAAATATATTCAGTTTGCAACCTGATGGAGGTCTGTATAGATGGATTAATAGAACAAGTCCCACACACAGCTAGAAGCCCAAATATTTTTTCAGAGGTAGATGCAGATAAAAATTATTTTTAATTTGCAACCTGATGGAGGTCAGTATAGATGGACTAATAGAGAAAGTCCCACACACTGCTAGAAGGCCAAATATTTTTTCAGAGCTAGATGCAGATAAAAATTATATTCAATTTGCAACCTGATGGAGGTCAGTATAGATGGACTAATAGAACAAGTCCCACACACAGCTAGAAGCCCAAATATTTTTTCAGAGGTACTGTAGATGCAGATATAAATTATTTTTAATTTGCAACCTGATGGAGGTCAGTATAGATGGACTAATACAACAAGTCCCACACACAGCTAGAAGCCCAATATTTTTTCAGAGCTAGATGCAGACAAAAAATTATTTTGAATTTGCAACCTGATGGAGGTCAGTATAGATGGAATAATAGAGAAAGTCCCACACACTGCTTGAAGGCCAAATATTTTTTCAGAGCTAGATGCAGAAAAAAATATATTCAGTTTAACCTCGAACAGCCGAATTTTTCTCAAATTGTTCGTGTTCGCCTAACGGCTCGAACACCGCCCAAAACAGCTCGAATTTGAGATTGGCGAACAGTTCGAGTAGAACAACGCTCATCTCTAGTGGTCAGGCTGGTCGTTTTGTCACCCCTGCTGATGCTGGCCTGGCTGGTGGTGCAAATGGCCTTTTTGGGGTTATTGGCAGAGTCTTTAAAAAACAACCAGACTCGGGTAGACCTAACAGTTGTACTGGCAACTTCCTTCGTGTTGGTGTTAAGGGGAATGTTTGCCAGCCTTCTGTCTGCGGCCACCACACTGCTTCTTCCTGCCTGTTGTGGTGCTCTGCCTCCCTCCCCCTGTATGCTGCTGTCCTCGTTCTGCATGTCCTCCTGCCAGGTTGGGTCAGTTACTATATCATCCACCGCCTTGTCTTCCTCTTCCGCACCCTGGTCCTCCTCCTGACTTTCTGGTAATTTTGTCTCATCATCGTCCACTTCTTGTGACACTTTCCCACCGTCACCTTCGTGTAACAGTGGCTGCTCACATTTTTGGGCATCTCTGCACACGATCTCCTCTTGCCCCGCTTCAAGTGGACTGGGTAAGAGGCCCGAATCTATAAATGAAAAAATGAACAGCTCTTCAGAGTGTCCAAGTGTGGGATCAGTTGTCTCCGGGCAATCGGCATGGTGGGAGGAAGGAGGATCAAGGTGAGGAATATGCAGTCCAGACTCACGGCTACTGAGACTTGACCGTGTGGAAGACAGGGTGGTGGCTAAGTGACTGGAAGCATTATCCGCTATCCAACCAACAACCTTTTGACACTGCTCTGGGATCAATAGTGGTGTGCTGCGGTCCCCTAGGAATTGGGACAGGAAACTCGGGCGAGAAGATGTGGGTGTTTGTTGTGGCACAATTTCAGCTTGCCCACGGCCTCGGCCTCAGCATTAGTGTTGAGCCACCCCCGTAGTGTTCGAGTTCGGTTCGTCGAACACCCGTGTGTTCGCCGAACTGTTCTTCGAACTGTTCGTCGAACACCTTCGAACACCGTTAAAACCAATGGCAGGCAAACAAAAACACATAGAAACACATAGAAAACACCTTCAAAGGTGTCCAAAAGCTGACAAACTGCTCAGAAGACACAACTAACACATGGAAAAGTGACAAGTACATATAGTCATGCGAAAAGAAAAGAGGTGGAGGAGTAAAAGGAGGGGGAGACACAGATATAGGCATGTCATGCCCTTCTAAAATCCAAAAAGTGAGAAGCCGACACGTTCAGTCCGCTCCTGCCCGTGCCACCTCCGTGTCGCCGGGTTTGTGCCAGAGCCGCGGTGAACCCTGACGGCCAGCCCCCCTCTCCCAATACTGGTGCCTGTCCGCTGGTGGGTCGAGCGAGCCCCCCTGTGGTGGAGGCAGCTCTAAGATTTTTAATTTAAATTGTCTCTCTAATTTGAATAAATACACTTTAAATCCATTTACAAGGATCTATTGGAGGGCAAGTCTCATGCCAGCAGCCGCGTAATTCCAGCTCCAGTAGCGTCCACTAAAGCTGCTGCAGTTAAAAAGCTTTTATAAGGATCGAGCTCGGCTGTCCACCGCAAGGCATCCTACTGCCAGTCCGAGCCCCTATGCCTTGGGGTGCCTCCTGATGCTCTTCACTGAGTATCCCGTGGTCCCGAAGCATTTCCTTTGAAAAAATGAAGTGTCCAAACTACAGGTGGTGTAGCTTGCTTAACAGCCGGGATAATCCGCTGACTAGCAGACCCTGCTACTAGGCACAAAGTATTTCCTGGGCTAGATGCAGTTAAAAATTTGTAATTAGATACTCTCGTTGGATGCTGAGAAAGCATTCCATAGAGTCTCCTGGCACGCCATATATGATTCTCTTAAAAAGCTTGGGGTAGGGGTCTAGGGGACCCTTTTATAGCCAAAATCACGGCCCTGTATCGCAATACGTCACCTAGGCTGAAGATAAATGGAACTGTAGCACCCTGAGGGCTCGGTTGCTACAGAGGTATTGCACCTCACCCAGAGGTGTGATATCTCACTCTCAGGTAAGGATGTAGTGTGGATCAGGACCTGACACCTGCATGCATTACACCATATTGCCGTGGGGCAGGGCGACCAATATGCCCCTGAGATGGGCACGACAGTCCCTGTCCCTGGCTGGAGTGGGGGGGGGGAACACTGAGGAAGGGGAACCCTGTAGTGCAGGAGCAGGGAGGAAGCAGTTCCTGGGTGCATTGAGAAGGGAATATAAAAGGTGGGCACCATCTTAGTTCATTGCAGAGAAGTCTGAGCAGAAGTGGCAGGGAGCACGGTCTCTGCATGAGCTCTGCTCCGGAGGCGGGCCTAGTAACAGAGGCCCAGGCCTGGAAGAGGTAGAAGGAAGGAAGAGGAGCGGAGAAGGCTCCAGGAACGAGGAACGAAGGGATCTCAGGGGTGCGGACGGGCGAGTCGCCACCGCACGCCCGAATCCACCTGCGTGGAGGGGTCAGGCCAAAGGGGGAGACCGGTCCCCGAAACTAGTGGAGGCAGGAAACGACCCTCAGCTAGAAACAGGAGGCTGTGACATTTTATGTGGCGCAGCCCCTCGCTACACCCGCTAGGAAGGCACCACATAGGGTCAGGGAAACTGGCGCCAAGTTTACCAAGAGGAGGCCCGAGGCAGCCGGACAGAAGGGTTGGTAAGAAAGGCCAGACAAAGGACACACAAAGGGGGTCCTGTGAAGCACTCCAAAGTTATCTGGGAGTTGTCTGAGCCCCTCACCTGGTGAGCACAGTACGACGTGGGCAGCCGTTACCTGCAGACGTGGTCTGGATAATAAGAACTGTGAGTAAAGGCCCTGAACTGCATCACTGACTCCGTGTCATTACTGCTGCTGCCCTGCACCATCACCCCCATCCTCCGCATACACTGCCCTGAGGCTATACTCCTCCCGTGGGGAGTTATGCTACGCTCTGCAGCACCCACAACACCAGCCTTAGCGGTCTGCCCTGTAGCGGCGGTTCACTCTGACCGCAATCCACGGGTGGCGTAGTCGGACATTTAAACATCAAAACCACATAAATAGTTCCGCCACTGGTTTGACCGCCCTGAGCCACGGAACCGGGTTGCCGCCACGGAGGCTACAACCACCAGCATCCACCAAAAAGTGTCCGGCTCCGGGTGTCCCAAGGCCCAGGGGGTGCATCAGAACATTTTCATCACCTTTCACAATCACCAATGGGACAAGGCAGGGATGTCCTCTGTCCCCTCTCTTATACATCCTAGTGACGGAGCACCTGCTCTCATCAATTCGCCATAACCCCAATATTAGGTGGATTGAGGTGGGAGGCACCGAGTACAAGTGCTCTCTATTTGCTGATGATGTCCTAGTATATAGCACTCAATCACATATATCCATCCCTGCTGTTATGGCTGAAATAGATCACTTTGTTACATGGTAAAATTTTAAAATCAATGCAGCGAAGTCTGAGGCCCTCGATGTCTCCCTCCCTAAATCCATATAGGATTCCATCCAGTCCAACTTTCCCTTTGCCTGGCCCTCACAGGGTATCAAATACTTAGGAATTCCTATTCATAGAGACCTCTCCCATCTATGTTATCTTAATTTTGGACCCTTTATTGAACAATTCCATACAGACCACGGTTGGCAAGTTTCAACTGTGAGATTCACTACGTGCACCACTGGTATTTTGTGGAAAAGCACATGTAAGATTCTGCAACAGTCTCTGCTGATACTCCTGCATGCGTGCATCCCTTTCTATGGCAGGAATAATTTCTGCAAATTTACTTTTGTACCGGGGATCTAACAGTGTGGCAACCCAGTAGTCAGGATTATTTCTAATTCTCACAATTCGAGGGTCATGTTGCAGGTAGTGCAGCAAGAAGGCACTCATGTGTGTTGCGCATCCAGGAGCACCAAGTCCCTGTTGTGTTGGTGGCGAGGTAACAATCATGCTTCCTTCCTCTGTCCTCTCCCCCCAACCTCGCACAACAGAAATGTGATCAAGGTCTCCCTCATCTGATGAGTCTTCCATCAGTTCGTCCTCCACTTCTTCCTGGGCTCCTGCACCTTCCTCACTAGTTTGGCTGCTACCATGCGCCCTGGTAAAATCATCTCCCCCACCCTCACATGCCTGCCGCCCTGGTGCTGCCGACCGTCTGGACCTTGCAGATGTTAGCCCTTCCGCATACAACTCCTCCTCCTCTACTTCCTCCACCTCCTCTTGTGCCACCACCTGACTCCGAATTCTGTTTAACATGTGCTCCAGCATGTAAATCACCGGAATAGTCATGCTGATAATGGCATCGTCAGCACTAAACATCTTCGTCGCCATTTCAAAACTGTGCAGAAGGGTGCATAGGTCCCTGATCTGAGACCACTCCTCCAGCGTGATTTGCCCCACCTCTGAATCTCGTTGGCCCAGGCTATACGTCAGAACGTATTGCACCAGGGCTTGTCGGTGCTGCCACAGTCGCTGCAACATGTGCAGAGTTGAATTCCACCGGGTAGGCACATCGCATTTTAGCCGGTGAAGTGGCAGGCCCAACGACTTCTGTAGAGATGTAAGTCGCTGAGCTGCGGGATGCGAACGGTGGAAGTGAGCACACAGCGACCGTGCCCTCTGCAGAAGGCCATCTAGTCTGGGATAGTGGGCTAAAAATTGCTGGACAACCAGGTTCAACACGTGAGCCATACAAGGCACGTGTGTGACATTGCCCCGGCGAAGGGCCGCACCCAGGTTTGCAGCATTGTCGCACACGGCCTTCCCTGGTTTCAGGTCCAGTGGAGACAACCATTCATGAAATTGGTTCTCCAGAGCTGACCACAACTCCTCAGCTGTGTGACTCACATTTCCCAGACATTTCAATGTAAAAACCGCCTGATGACATTGAGCCCTACTGCCAGCATAGTAAGGAGGTGTGCAGGATCCCTTCTGCGCAGTTAGAAAGTTTGTGGCATGACCAGACAGGCGTTGGGTGCAGGTGAAAGACCGAGAGGAGGTTGAGGAGGCAGAAGCAGTGGAGGAAAAATGACATAAAGAGGATTGACGCACAACTCGTGGGGACGGCAAGACTTGGACAGCAGCCCCTTGTCCTGCTGTCACCATAGTTACCCAGTGCCCAGTCAGCGACATGTAACGCCCCTGTCCATGCCTACTCGTCCAAGTGTCTGTGGTGAAATGCACCCTGTCACACACAGAGTTTCTCAAAGAAGCGGTGATGTTGTGTGCGACATGCTGGTGGAGCGCAGGCACACCTTTCTTTGAGAAGTAGTGCCGACTGGGCATCTGGTACTGGGGCACTGCGACGGACATAAGGTCTCGAAAATCCTCTGTGTCCACCAGGCGGAAAGGCAGCATTTCTGTAGCCAAGAGCTTGCAGATGGTGAAATTCAACCTCTTAGCTTTCTCATGGCTAGGAGGAAATGGTCTTTTACTTGTCCACATCTGAGGGACCGAGGGCTAGCTATTGTGCTTAGACGGGGTTGATAAGGGTGTCCCCGGCAAACTGCCGGTCTGTGAGGAAGATGCAGGCGGACATGTTAGGTTGCCTTCATCCAAAGGTGGTGCTATCGATGTCGGACAGCGCTCAAGACCAGCTGGTGTTACCACCTCCAAAGAAAATGATGACCTGCCAATCACGCTGGCTGTTGCGGGTAAAGAGGTGGCAGGTCTGCGCCCCAAAACAGGTGTGACTGCTGTCCCCCCAGTCACAGAGGATGAAGAGGCCGCGGATGCACAAGATATGGCAGACGGTGGTTGGCCCGGCCGGCTAGACCGCATTGTAGCACACTGAGCTTCCCACTGCAACTTATGCTTCATGTCCATGTGCCGGTTCATGCATGAAGTACTCAAACTATGTATTTTTTGGCCTCTACTTAGCTTTTGCTGACAAATGTTACAGATAACACGAGTTGGGTCATCTTTATCGATCTGAAAAAATGCCCAGGCTATGCAAGGCTTAGCACCCATGCGACCTGAAGAGCCACCACGACTTGTGGTGAGAGGCAGAGTTGTGTTTGAGGATGCAGTTGTTGACGTGCTTCCAGTACTACGTCTCTGTCCAGGAAGGCGCAACCTGACCTCGTCGTCACTAGCATCTTCCTCCACCTCCTCTGCTGACCTCATCTCTTGGCTGACTGTGGGTTGACAGTAAGTGGGATCTCCGACCTCATCATCATCACCCTGTGCGTTATCACACCCGTCGTCCTCAGAGCCAACCTGTTCCTGCCCTGACAAAAAACTAAAGTTGTCGCTCCAATCAGGTATTTGAGTCTTATCATCGTCTTCCTCATTGTCTCCACCAACAGGAGTTACAGTTTGGGAATGAGGGTCTACATTATGGTCAGAACCTTCTGCGTCTGGTCCTGGATCCGACTCATAAAGATTCTGGGCATCAGTGCAGATCATTTCCTCGTCTGGATTCACAGAAGCGCTGGAGTCGACCTCTGATTCCCAGGCTATAGTATGAGTAAACAGCTCTGCAGACTCAACCATCTGTTCTACCTCATACTCAGACGGGCAGCTGGAGATTTGGGAGCTGTGAGGAAGCAAGTGCGATTTGGGTGACACCTTTGAGGACTGGAGTATTTGTGATGTTGAAGTTGATGTGGAGGAGAGCCCACTTAAAGGAGCACTTGATATTCGTTGAAGCACCTGCTGTTTTTGTGCCTCATCTGGAATTTGTAGCGATTGGCGTGGCCGTAAGAAAGGGATCTTATCACATTGTCCGCTAAAAGAAGTAGACATTTTAGTTTGGCTGGAAGATGGTCTTTCTTCTGCACCTACCCCACGGACACAACCTTTTTTCCCCTTCCCAACACGCCTATTCCCCTTTCCACCAGCAGCAGGCCTTTTTTCACTCATTTTGGTGGTTAACTAATTCACAACTCTGGAGTTGTTTGCACAAAAAAACAATGGATGGTAACCGAGCAGAGCTGAGTGGCCAAACTGTGGTATTAGGCCAAAACTATTGGCTGGGTTAGATGCAGAAAAAAATTATTTTTAATTTGCAACCTGATGGAGGTCAGTATAGATGGACTAATAGACCAAGTCCCACACACCGCTAGAAGCCCAAATATTTTTTCAGAGCTAGATGCAGAAATTTTTTTTATTCAATTTGCAACCTGATGGAGGTCAGTATAGATGGACTAATAGACCAAGTCCCACACACTGCTAGAAGCCCAAATATTTTTTCAGAGCTAGATGCAGAAAAAAATTATTTTTAATTTGCAACCTGATGGAGGTCAGTATAGATGGACTAATAGACCAAGTCCCACACACTGCTAGAAGCCCAAATATTTTTTCAGAGCTAGATGCAGAAAAAAATTATATTCAATTTGCAACCTGATGGAGGTCAGTATAGATGGACTAATAGAATGATGCTATGCCCAAAAGATTTTACTTCACTAGGTGCAGTAAAAAAATTGGTATTCTATACACAGGTGGTATATCTTGCAACACAGATAGGCTACTCCACTGACTAACACACTCTGCAATAGGCCAAAAAGGATTAGCTTTGCTAGATTCAGCCAAATGCTGTGAAAAAAACTTGCACAGCACTGGCACAGACCTGCCTGGCAAAAACTGATAGGAAAATTGGCTTGAAATTAACAAGGTATAGCGCACACAGCAACAGCGGTGCCGTCTAACATGCAGCTGCAGCAGTGAGAAAATGGTGGCGACGGGGAAAATGGCTTGGTCTTATAGGGCAAGGACATGTGACATACACTGCCAATCACACATGCCCTTGCTTGTGTGAAAAAAAGCACTTCGCTCCGTGTGTGCGCTGCTGATAGGCTGACAGATTGCACCTCCCCACTGCAAATGCGGGAAAGAGAAAAAAAAATGGAGATCTTCATTGTTCCTGCAGAGATCCATCCCCTGCCCCTCCCCCCGCCCCGCTGTACACTCAAACTGCGTATTAAAATTAATTTTCATCATTACTGAGAAAAAATCCAGTTATGATTTTGGTGCACGAACAGTTATCGAACATAACCTCGAACAGCCGAATTTTTCTCAAATTGTTCGTGTTCGCCGACCGGCTCGAACACCGCCCAAAACAGCTCGAATTTGAGATTGGCGAACAGTTCGAGTAGAACAACGCTCATCTCTAGTCATGATTACTTCGAATTCTGACAATATGAGGGTCATGCTGCAGGTAGTGCAGCAAGAAGGCACTTATGTGTCTTGCGCATCTCGGAGCCCCAAAATTATTTTCCGGGCTAGATGCAGCTAAAAATTATTATTAATTTTAAATCTGGTGAAGCTTTAGTATAGATGGCCTAATAGGATCAGTGCTGCACACTGCTACAAAGCCCAAATTATTTTCCAGTCAAGATACAGATAAACATGATTAGTAATTTTAAATCTGGTGGAGCTTATTATAGATGGCCTAATAGAATCAGTGCTGCACACTGCTACAAAGCCCAAATTATTTTCCAGCCAAGATACAGATAAACATGATTAGTAATTTGAAAGCTTAAAACGGTTGGTAGGGTGATTTTAACCAATCATCAAGCTTTTACTCTCCCCAGGATGACACAGGGGTAGAAAAGTCGTTTCGGATCCATGATTTGTTCATCTTTATGAACGTGAGTCTGTCTACATTATCAGTGGAGAGCCGCGTGCGCTTATCTGTCAGCACACCACCAGCAGCGCTGAACACACGTTCAGACAGAACGCTGGCTGCGGGGCATGACAAGATCTCCAAGGCGTAAGTGGCTAGCTCCGGCCATTTATCCAGATTGGAAGCCCAAAAAGAGCAAGGGTCAAGTGACACAGTCGTGGCTTCAATGTTTACTTGGAGATACTCCTGTACCATCGTCTCTAGGCGTTGACTATGTGTCAGACTTCTTGTCTCCTGTGGCCTTGCAAAGGATGGGCTACAAAAGTGGTGAAATGATTCCGCAAAATTGATGTTACCAGCAGATACTGTGTTTCTGTTACGGTTTGAGTGCTGAACACTTGACGGTCCCACGGTTGGCAAGTTGTAACTGTGAGATTCACTACGTGCACCACTGGTATTTTGTGGAAAAGCACATGTAAGATTCTGCAACAGTCTCTGCTGATACTCCTGCATGCGTGCATCCCTTTCTATGGCAGGAATAATTTCTGCAAATTTACTTTTGCACCGGGGATCTAACAGTGTGGCAACCCAGTAGTCAGGATTATTTCTAATTCTCACAATTCGAGGGTCATGTTGCAGGTAGTGCAGCAAGAAGGCACTCATGTGTGTTGCGCATCCAGGAGTACCAAGTCCCTGTTGTGTTGGTGGTGAGGTAACAATCATGCTTCCTTCCTCTGTCCTCTCCCCCCAACCTCGCACAACAGAAATGTGATCAAGGTCTCCCTCATCTGATGAGTCTTCCATCAGTTCGTCCTCCACTTCTTCCTGGGCTCCTGCACCTTCCTCACTAGTTTGGCTGCTACCATGCGCCCTGGTAAAACCATCTCCCCCACCCTCACATGCCTGCCGCCTTGGTGCTGCCGACCGTCTGGACCTTGCAGATGTTAGCCCTTCCGCATACAACTTCTCCTCCTCTACTTCCTCCACCTCCTCTTGTGCCACCACCTGACTCCGAATTCTGTTTAACATGTGCTCCAGCATGTAAATCACCGGAATAGTCATGCTGATAATGGCATCGTCAGCACTAAACATCTTCGTCGCCATTTCAAAACTGTGCAGAAGGGTGCATAGGTCCCTGATCTGAGACCACTCCTCCAGCATGATTTGCCCCACCTCTGGATCTCGTTGGCCCAGGCTATACGTCAGAACGTATTGCACCAGGGCTTGTCGGTGCTGCCACAGTCGCTGCAACATGTGCAGAGTTGAATTCCACCGGGTAGGCACATCGCATTT
Source organism: Phyllobates terribilis (assembly GCF_046119375.1). NCBI lineage: Eukaryota > Metazoa > Chordata > Amphibia > Anura > Dendrobatidae > Phyllobates > Phyllobates terribilis. Next base: position 370,689,890 of record NW_027362763.1, on the reverse strand, counting down.
TAGCCGGTGAAGTGGCAGGCCCAACGACTTCTGTAGAGATGTAAGTCGCTGAGCTGCGGGATGCGAACGGCGAAAGTGAGCACACAGCGACCGTGCCCTCTGCAGAAGGCCATCTAGTCTGGGATAGTGGGCTAAAAATTGCTGGACAACCAGGTTCAACACGTGAGCCATGCAAGGCACGTGTGTGACATTGCCCCGGCGAAGGGCCGCACCCAGGTTTGCAGCATTGTCGCACATGGCCTTCCCTGGTTTCAGGTCCAGTGGAGACAACCATTCATGAAATTGGTTCTCCAGAGCTGACCACAACTCCTCAGCTGTGTGACTCACATTTCCCAGACATTTCAATGTAAAAACCGCCTGATGACGTTGAGCCCTACTGCCAGCATAGTAAGGAGGTGTGCAGGATCCCTTCTGCGCAGTTAGAAAGCTTGTGGCATGACCAAACAGGCTTTGGGTGCAGGTGGAAGACCGAGAGGAGGTTGAGGAGGCAGAAGCAGTGGAGGAACTTTGACATAAAGAGGATTGACGCACAACTCGTGGGGACGGCAAGACTTGGACAGCAGCCCCTTGTCCTGCTGTCACCATAGTTACCCAGTGCCCAGTCAGCGACATGTAATGCCCCTGTCCATGCCTACTCGTCCAAGTGTCTGTGGTGAAATGCACCCTGTCACACACAGAGTTTCTCAAAGAAGCGGTGATGTTGTGTGCGACATGCTGGTGGAGCGCAGGCACACCTTTCTTTGAGAAGTAGTGCCGACTGGGCATCTGGTACTGGGGCACTGCGACGGACATAAGGTCTCGAAAATCCTCTGTGTCCACCAGGCGGAAAGGCAGCATTTCTGTAGCCAAGAACTTGCAGATGGTGAAATTCAACCTCTTAGCTTTCTCATGGCTAGGAGGAAATGGTCTTTTACTTGTCCACATCTGAGGGACCCAGGGCTGGCTATTGTGCTTAGACGGGGTTGATAAGGGTGTCCTTGGCAAACTGCCGGTCTGTGAGGAAGATGTAGGCGGACATGTTAGGTTGCCTTGATCCAAAGGTGGTGCTATCGATGTCGGACAGCGCTCAACACCAGCTGGTGTTACCAGCTCCAAAGAAAATGATGACCTGCCAATCACGCTGGCTGTTGCGGGTAAAGAGGTGGCAGGTCTGCGCCCCAAAACAGGTGTGACTGCTGTCCCCCCAGTCACAGAGGATGAAGAGGGGAGGAGTCCTGAGGAGATAATTTGCATATTCCCACTGCATTTTGGGGTAAGTGAAGAGTCTCCGCGAGCTCAAAGAACACTGGATTTTGGCTGTTGGAGCTGAAAAGAGGACATCGGTAAACCAGGGGAGGAGTCCTGAGGAGATAATTTGCATATTCCCACTGCATTTTGGGGTAAGTGAAGAGTCTCCGCGAGCTCAAAGAACACTGGATTTTGACTGTTGGAGCTGAAAAGAGAACATCGGTAAACCAGGGGAGGAGTCCTGAGGAGATAATTTGCATATTCCCACTGCATTTTGGGGTAAGTGAAGAGTCTCCGCGAGCTCAAAGAACACTGGATTTTGGCTGTTGGAGCTGAAAAGAGAACATCGGTAAACCAGGGGAGGAGTCCTGAGGAGATAATTTGCATATTCCCACTTCATTTTGGGGTAAGTGAAGAGTCTCTGCGAGCTCAAAGAATCCTGGATTTTGGCTGTTGGAGCTGAAAAGAGGACATCGGTAAACCGCGCGCCTACTGGCGCGCGCATTTTGAAGCTTTTTTTTTAAGCCTTTTTCACTGTTTTCAGAACATTAACAATAAGAACATGGAAGAGTCCAGGAGCCATTTGGTTAGCTGCATATCCTGCTACATGTTCACAGACTTGCCAGTGGAAAAGCCAAACTTCACATGCCAGAAATGCAAGCTTGTGTCCCTGTTGGAGGAAAAGTTGCGAAATCTAGAAAAGAGGTTAACTACCTTGAAAATCATTAAGGAAGGTGAAGAGTTCTTAGACAGAGCAGAATTATCTCTTCATGATTCAGAAAGAGAAGAAATTCGAACTGCACCTGACGAAACAGAGGAATGGAAGCATGTGACCCAGAGAAGCCGGAGGATCGAGAGGCAGTCAGCACCCATACTGCTCAGGAACCAGTACCAGGCTCTCACGCAGGAGAACCATGAAGAAATACAGCAAAATAAGACTTTGCCAGCAATGAATAACCTTGTAAGCCCTCATAATCCTCCTGGATGGAGAAAGAAGAATGTTGTGAAGTAAAAACGGAGAGTGGTGGTCATGAGGGATTCCCTGTTAAGAGGAACAGAGGCCGCTATATGCAGACCAGACATAACCTCAAGAGAAATGTGCTGTCTTCCAGGAGCAAAAATTAAAGATGTGTCTGACAGGATATCAAGACTCTTCAGACCTACAGATCACTACCCATTCCTGCTAATACATGTGGGGACAAATGACACCGCAGGAAAGGACCTGGAAACCATCTGCAGTGACTTTGAAGACTTAGGTAAGAAAGTGAAAGAATTGGGAGCGCAGGTGGTCTTCTCATCCATCCTCCCAGTGGATGGCCATGGAACAATGAGGTGGAATAAGATTCTACAGGTGAACAACTGGCTACGTCGATGGTGCCGTCAACAAGGATTTGGATTTCTGGATCAAGGAATGAATTACCTATACGATGGACTACTTGCTAGAGATGGCGTGCACCTTACGAAGACTGGAAAACATGTATTTGGAAGTCGCCTTGCTACACTCATCAGAAGAGCTTTAAACTAGAACAATGTGGGAAGGGAAGCAAAAGGCCAGAAAAAGCCATACAGCTGACAAATACTATTGAGATCTCTGCTACTGGAAGTGGAAAGGAAGAACAAAGAGAAAACAATTTAAATAATAAAATTATGGGAGGAAGAGAAACCAATCACAAACTAAAATGTTTTTATACAAATGCACAAAGCATGGGCAACAAACAAGGAGAATTGGAACTACTAACGCAGGAAAAGGAATATGATGTCATTGGAATCACTGAAACTTGGTGGGACGATACACATGATTGGAATAAAAGGCTAAAAGGATACAACTTATTTGCAAGAAACAGACTTGATAAACGAGGAGGAGGTGTCGCATTGTATGTTAGAAAAGCGTATATCTGCACAGAGATTGAAGCTTCAGAGACTGGGAGTTCTGTGGAAACTGTTTGGGTAAGAATACAAGGAGAGAACAACGGAAAGGACACCATTGTAGGCATTTACTACAGGCCACCTGGGCAAGCTGAAGATATGGATGAACTCTTTATGTATCAAACGACCAAGTTCTCCAAAAAATATGACGTAGTGGTCATGGGAGATTTCAACTATCCAGACATTTGTTGGGAATCTCTCTCAAGTAAAACTAACAGGTCAAGCAAATTCTTATCCTCTCTTGCTGACAACTTTATCTTCCAAAAGGTAGGGGAGAAAACAAGGGGATCTGCTACTTTGGATCTAATCCTTATAAGCAGGGAGGAAATGGTTGAGGAGGTAAAGGTGGCTGGGACCCTAGGAGGCAGCGATCATGCTATTATAGAATTTTGGATAACTAGAGGAGGAAGACATGTGAAGACTCAAACTTCAAGGTTAGATTTTAGAAAGGCAGATTTTAAGAGACTCAAAAAGAGAATAGGACGGATCCAATGGCTGGATGTCCTTAAGGACAAAAATGTCCAGGAAGGATGGGAAATTTTTAAAAATGAGATTCTCAAAGCACAATCGTTAACAATCCCGAAAAGTAGGAAGAATGGGAAGCATTTAAGGAAACCAGGATGGATGAACACAGAACTTAAACACATGCTAAAAAGAAAGAAAGAAATGTTTATTAAATGGAAAGAGGGAGGCATATCTAAAGAAGATTATAATGCAGTCTGCAGATCCTGTAGGGCACGTATCAGGTTAGCTAAAGCTGACAATGAATTAAGGCTTGCAAGAGATGTCAAAAGCAATAAAAAAGGATTTTGGGGGTATGTCAAAAGTAAAAGAAAAGTCAAAGATGCTATAGGATTTTTACAGGATGAAAATGGAGAAATGGTAAGAGAGGATGTTGAGAAGGCCGAACTTTTTAATTCCTATTTTGCATCTGTTTTCTCTCAGAAAGAAAATGTAACATCAACTGATCTTCACTGTCCTTTTAAAGGAATAGAGGAATCCAAGTTATCTGTAAACAGAAAGATTGTGAGGGAATATTTAGCTAACATAAATGAGTTCAAGTCTCCAGGTCCAGATGAATTACACCCCAGAGTACTGAAGGAGATCGTAGAAGAAATTTTAGAACCACTCTCCATAATCTTTGAAAATTCTTGGAGAACAGGAGAAGTCCCAGAAGACTGGAGAAGAGCAAATGTTGTTCCTATCTTCAAAAAGGGGAAGAAGGTGGACTCAGGGAACTATAGGCCAGTGAGTCTGACTTCTATACCAGGAAAAATCTTTGAACAAATTATTAAACAACATGTATGTAAGTACATGGATAAGAATGAAGTGATTAACCAGAGTCAGCATGGGTTTGTAACTAACAAATCATGTCAGACTAACTTAATTTCCTTCTATGACAGAAGCACTGACTGGGTGGATCAGGGAAATGCTGTAGATATAGTATATCTTGACTTCAGCAAAGCATTTGACAAAGTATCTGACACCATCCTTATTGAAAAAATGACCAAGTATGCAATGGACCAGGCAACTGTTAGGTGGATTCATAACTGGCTTAGTGATCGGACTCAAAGGGTGGTTGTAAATGGCTTCACATCCAGCTGGATGAATGTCTCAAGTGGGGTACCACAGGGCTCCGTCCTGGGACCTGTATTGTTCAACATCTTTATCAATGATTTAGATGAAGGAATTGAGGGTAAACTGATTAAATTTGCTGATGACACAAAGCTAGGAAGGATAGCTAATACTAGAGAAGAGAGAGAGAGGATTCAAAAAGACCTAAATAAACTGGAGCAGTGGGCAGCAACCAACAGAATGGTTTTTAACAGGGAAAAATGCAAAGTACTACACCTGGGCAATAAAAATGAAAAAAGCATATACAGAATGGGAGGAATAGAGCTAAGCAACAGTACATGTGAAAAAGACTTAGGTATACTAATAGATCATAGACTGAACATGAGTCAACAGTGTGATGCAGCAGCAAAAAAGGCAAATACAATTCTGGTGTAACATACCTGGCGGCGTCCTTGCATGGTGGTCCATCTCCCACTGTGCAAGAGCGCGCACTTGATCTCCAGTCCAGAATGTCTCTCTGGCTTCCCTCCATGCTGTCTGTTTGTGTCTGTTTCTGCTGCTTAAGGGCGGCGCCCGATCACTTCCTGCTTTTTGTACCTGCTGTGGGTCACACCCCTTGTGCGTCCTCAGCCTATTGCTGTCTGTCACCTGGTATATAGCTCAGCTGCTCCCATCTATCCCTGCCTGAGCATAGTGTTTCATTCAGTGTGTGCCTGCACTCTGAAGATGCCAGGTCCCGTTCTTTGCCTCCTGTCTTGCGGTATCAGTTCCCGTGTCTGAACTGAGTCCTGTCTATGTCTCCTGCCTTGCAGTATCAGTTCCCGTGTCTGAACTGAGTCCTGTTTGTGTACTCTTGCCTGCTGCCTTTCCTGGAGGCTGTATTTCCAGGCCTGTCTGAACACGCTCCTAGCCTGTTCCTCCCGCCTTCTAGGGGCCGATTACCTAGATCCGTTCCTGTATCTTGTCTGTCCTGTCTGAACACGCTCCTAGCCTGTTCCTCCCGCCTTCTAGGGGCCGATTACCTAGATCCGTTCCTGTATCTTGTCTGTCCTGTCTGAACACGCTCCTTGCCTGTTTGTCCCGCCTCTCTGGGGGCCGATTACCCAGACCTGCTCCTGTATCTTGTCTGTTCTGTCTGAACACGCTCCTTGCCTGTTCGTCCCGCCACTCTGGGGGCCATATTCCCAGACCCGCTCCTGTGTCCCGCTCCTGTGTCGGTCTCGTCCGTACACTCAGTTCCAGTCTGTACTCTCTCCTTTCTTTCATCTGTCTTTTCTCTATGTCCGTTCCTTTCCTTTTTCTGCAGAGTCTGAACTCGTACCTAACTCCTGCCTGTTGTCTCTGTACTCCCGTTTGTGAGTTTGTGGTCCACTCGCTACTTCACTGCAAGTACCCTGTGGGTGTCTGGCTCTGCCTTTCCCTTCCTGTCTGTTCCGTGTGAACAGAGCACTGTCCCCCCTACTCAGCCTTGCCTGCTCTGACTCCTTTGCTCACCGCTCCGGCGGTTCTAGCCTGCTCTGACTCCTTTGCTCGCTGCTCCGGCAGCCTTGCTCCGCTCTGACCCTTTTGCTCGCTGCTCCGGCAGTCTCGCTCCACTCTTGCTCACCGCTCCAGGCGGCCTCGTCCTGCTTTACTCTTGCTCACTGCTCCAGCAGTCTCGCTCAGCTTTGATCCTTTGTTCACCGCTCCTGGCGGCCTTGTCCTGCTCTACTCTTGCTCACTGCTCCAGGCGGCCTTGTCCTGCCCTGTTCTCGCTCACCTCTCTGGGCGGCCTCACTCTGCTGTGTTTGTCCGCCACATCTGTGGCTCTGTTCCTGAGTCCCAGTGTGTACTGGGTCCTATCCCGCCAGTGTCCCTACCTGCTAGTGCCTCCCTTTCTGCACTCTAGCTGTGCTTGCCTGTACCCCTCTGCCTGTATTGTTCCTGAGTCCCAGTGTGTACTGGGTCCTATCCCGCCTGTGTTCCTACCTGATAGTGCCTCCCTGTCTGCACTCTAGCTGTGCTTGCCTGTACCCCCCTGCCTGCTTACCCGCCTGCCTGCATACCAGTCGTGCCTGCCTTATCATTCACTTTCTGACTCCGGAGGGTGTGGACATGCCTGTCTGCCTCTCTGCTAGATTGTGGAGACAATACGGCGCCGGACTACTGGCAGCCCATTGCAGCAGCAGAAGCTTCTACTTTATTTTAGTTACAGTTTTGTTACAGTTATTTTATTTTATTACCTTCTCTGGATTGCAACGTTCCTGTATACTCGTCTATTGGGGATGGAAGATACAACACTTCCCACACTATCAACTGCTGCTGGGCACACAGCACGAGATCTGCACCTGGATCTTCTTCCACCACTTACAAGTCTCCTGCAGGTACAGACACTCTGGGGCAAGCAATACGGACCAGCTCAGCTAATGCTACTGAAGGATGCATGCTGCTACCCACAGCCTGTGACAGGGATACAGCCATATGTGAGCGGTGGAGGTCACTGTATACGATTTGCCATGGAGAGGACTGGTGTGACGGGTGGGAATAATGACGGGATGGTGGACCCTAGGTCTGTTGCTAAACGAGCAGTGTATTCTAGGGATCGTCTTCTGGAACTGCGCAGGATAAAGTCTTCTCCAGCAGTGGCAATACTGAATGTTCCACGGGAAATAAGGAGACCTTTCAGAGGCTGCAGAGCAGGCAAGAAGATCAAGTCCTGGAGGAGAAGGTTTAAACCAGTGGTCCCATCCATTATCATGGGTAACGTACGATCGCTGGGAAATAAGTCGGATGAACTGCTGGCTCTGAGTAAGACCCAGAAGGAGTTTAGGGAATGCAGTCTCATGTGCTTTACAGAAACCTGGCTGCATGAGGAGGTCCCAGATTCATGTGTCTCGGTACCAGGGTTTCAAATGGTTCGGGCTGATAGAGAGAGAGTTAGATGCGGCAAGAAAAAACGTGGAGGAGTGATACTCTACATTAACAACAGATGGTGCAATCAGGGGCATGTAACTGTTAAGGAGAAACATTGCTGTCCAAATATTGAACTGTTAGCAGTGGGCCTCAGGCCTTACTATCTGCCTAGAGAATTCACTCTTGTTATTGTAGTTGTGATGTATATACCACCATCTGCGAACCCAGAGGCTGCTGGGGATGTGTTGTCAGGGGTGATGGCCCGGCTTCAGACTAAACACCCAAACTCTCTAACTGTAATTTCTGGGGATTTCAATCGAGTAAAGATCTCATCTGCAATACCAAAGTTCTATCAATATGTCAAATGTCCTACACGGGACAACATCACACTGGATCTCCTCTTTGCTAATGTTAAGAATGCTTATTCATCGGCTGCATTACCCCCCCTGGGGAAATCTGACCACAACCTCATACTATTGTCTCCTGCTTACCAACCAGACGTCCGCAAACAACCAGTGACAATTAAAAAGATAAGGAAGTGGTGTCCAGCAGCAGAGGAGGCGTTACAAGACTGCTTTGACTGTACAGACTGGGAGGTGTTGTGTACCATGAAAGAGAAATGTAATGTTAATGAGATTACTGGCAGAGTTACTGATTACATCAACTTCTGTATGGACATTGTAGTACCTGTTCAAGAGATTCGGTGTTATGCAAACAATAAGCCATGGATTACAAAAGAGTTGAAACATTTACTAAACATGAAAAAACTGGCTTTTAAAAGGAAGGACAAGGAGGCATTGAAAATTATACAGCGAGACCTAAAGGGGAAAATTAAGATTGCCCGTGAGGCATTCAGAGTTAAATTAGAAAATCAATTTGCACAAAAAAGCTCCAGAGAGGTGTGGGCTGGAATGAAGCTAGTGACTGGGTTTAAGGCAAGGTCGGAGCAGGGGGGTGGTGGACTTACAATGGCTAATGAAATGAATCAGTTCTTCAATAGATTCAGCAATAAAGGTGCGGTAGCAGCAGGGAAGGGGGAGGAGGCCGGGGAACAACTAGCTAAATTAACAGGGGGTGAAATAGATCATTTCTCGGTCTCCAAAAATGACGTGAGGGACCAGTTTAGTAAGCTGGCCATTGGCAAAGCAGCAGGGCCTGACGGTCTCAGTCCACGTGTCCTCAGAGTGTGTGCAAATGAGTTATGTACTGTCTTCCAGCATCTCTTTAACCAGAGCTTACAATCAAAGAGAGTACCAGTGCTATGGAAGACTTCCTGCCTGGTGCCGATTCCCAAGACTACCTTCCCGGCTTCCCCGGGGGACTATAGACCGGTGGCCTTAACATCGCATGCGATGAAGTCCTTGGAGAGAATAGTACTTGCTCACTTGTGTCCGAGGGTGATGGCGCATACTGATGCTCTTCAGTTTGCGTACCGGCAGGGACTGGGTGTGGACGATGCTGTAGCGTCTCTGCTACAAACAGTACATTCCTTTTTGGACAATGATGGAACCACAGTGCGTGCTTTGTTCTTTGATTTCTCTAGTGCGTTCAACACATTACAGCCACTCTTACTGCGAGGAAAGTTGATTAAAATGGCGGTGGATGAGGGACTTGTGAATTGGATAATTGACTACCTGTCGGATAGGCCACAGTTTGTTAGGTGGGGGACGGCTACATCAGATAGTGTACTGAGCAGTGTCGGAGCCCCGCAGGGAACAGTGCTGTCGCCATTCCTCTTTACATTGTACACAGCTGACTTTCAGTATAAATCAGACCGTTGTCACCTCCAGAAGTACTCGGATGACTCTGTGATAGTTGGCGGTATTGGGAAGGACCAGGACGAAGAGGAATATAGAAGGGTGGTTGCGGACTTTGTAGTATGGTGCCAGGCTAACCATCTAGAACTAAATGTTAAGAAAACCAGGGAGTTGGTGATGAGCTATGGAAGGTGCAAGAAGGTATGCCTACCTGTTACCATTGACGGTCAGGATGTGGAGATGGTGGACAGTTTCAAATATTTGGGGGTTTACCTGGATAGCAAGCTAGACTGGAAGTGCCACATGGAGAAGGTCTACAAGAAGGGGATGAGTAGATTGTACTTCCTAAGGAAGTTAAGGTCTTTTAATGTGTGTGGCAAAATGCTTGAGGTGTTCTACCAATCCATTGTGGCTAGTGCCACCTTTGCGGCAATAATTTGCTGGGGTAACAGTGTGCGTGTTGCTGACGCCAACAAGCTCAACAAACTTATAAAGAAGGCTAGCGCGACGGTGGGCCTACAGCTTGGGACTTTTGAAGAGGTGGTAGAGGATAGGATTAAGAAGAAGTGCAGAGCTATAATGGGCAACAACACACACCCGCTTTATGAACTGTTTGCGAAACAGAAGAGCACATTCAGCAATCGCCTAATACAACTAAGGTGTAAAAAGGAAAAATACAGGAGATCGTTTGTTCCAACAGCTATGGGGGTGTTTAACAAATGTCTGAAAAGCAATGTCTAAAGCATTCCAAATGTTTTGTTATTATATGTGTCATGTTCGAGATCTGTGTTCTGCTGCTGTGATACCGCAATTTCCTCCGGGATAAAATAAAGTATATCTTATCTTATCTTATCTTATCTTATACCCACCAGTCTGTGTGCCAGCCTACCAGTCTGTTCCTGTATTCCCCTGTGTGGGTCAACAGCCGTGTCCGGGGTCTGTCCTGGAGTAGCACCTGGTCCCTTTGCTCGGTTCCTCCTTGGTGCACTGGCGTCGTATGCCGTCGTGCGACCCTGGTCGGATCGGGTGAATACCTAGTTAAGCCCCTCCAGGCATTCACTCTCCGGCACGGTCCAGTGGAATCACTACAATCACACGCACACGCCGCTCAGCCCGGGCGTGTGCATAACAGCATGCTCAGGCCATGGTTCCCGTTGAGCCCCACGGCCTTCGCTCTCTGAGAAGTTTTCCAGCGAATACATGCATTAAAATAAATAAATAATTTTTTTTTTCCTTAGCTGAGTTCCAGGCGAATTACGCACCGTCCAGATGGATCTATCAGCTCTCGTTCCTGCGGATCCGCCACGTTACTATGGGGATCCAAGACAGTGTCGTGCATTTGTGGAGCAATGCATGCTACACTTTAAGGCCTACCCTCTCTATTTTCCTTCCGATTGGGCTAAAGTGGCCATCATGATTGACTACCTAGCGGGTGATGCCTTGAAATGGGTCACTCCCCTATGGGAAGCATGGGATCCTGTCGTCCTTGACCTGCAGGCCTTCCTGGTGGCCTTTCGTATGGTCTTCGAGGACCCTAACCCTGAAGCCCCTGCTGAAGCTTCACTTCCCAATATCCCGGAGCAGCCCCGACGGGTAATGTGTGTGGGTAGCGCAATAGTCCTCCAGCCCAATGAGACTACTGCCCACCCAGAATCCTCACAGGGTGACTACGCTTTCCGGAATACTTCTCCCAACCTCAAGAGGCAGTCCAGACGTGCTAGACGTAGAGGCAAGCCGTCACGCCAGGGTTTGTCCTCCCTGAGACCTCCTGACCCCAACCTTGAAGTCCCTACTGAAGCTTCATCTCCCTGTATCCCGGAGAAGCCCCAACGGGTAATGTGCGTGGGTAGTGCACCAGTTCTCCTGCCCGAAGAGACTTCTGCCCATCCAGACTCCACAGAGGAGAACTTCCTGCACCCGGCATCAGATGCTTCACCCACTTTAACCGGTGTGCATGTCCAAGGATGCTCCAAAGCTGTGGTTACCTCAGAGTCTGTGCACCTCTACTACCTGGTGGAGGACCCCCTGTTGCCTCCTGAATCCTCCGGGATACCACTCGATGACAAATGGAGAGAGACTTCTCTACACCCGGTACTCGATACTTTGTCCGCTTCATCCTGTGAGCCTGACAATGGGTACCCCAAAGTGGTAGTTACCCCCGAGTCTCTACACCCCTCCGACCAGGCGGAGGACCTCCAGTTGTCTCCTGAACCCTTCGGGGTGCTACCTGGTAGCGAAAGGACAGAGACTCTCCTATACTCTGTACCTGATACCTCGCTCGCTTCGTCCAGTGAGTCCAACCTAGTGTACTCCGAAGCAGAGGTTACTCCCGAGTCTCTACACCCCTCTGACCAGGCGGAGGACCTCCAGTTGTCTCCAGAACCCTTCGGGGTGCTACCTGGTAGCGAAAGGACAGAGACTCTCCTATACTCTGTACCTGATACCTCGCTCGCTTCGTCCACTGAGTCCAACCTAGTGTACTCCGAAGCAGTGGTTACTCCCGAGTCTCTACACCCCTCCGACCAGGCGGAGGACCTCCAGTTGTCTCCAGAACCCTTCTGGATGCCACCTGGTGGTGAATGGACAGAGACTCTCCTATATCCTAGATCTGATACCTCGCTTGCTTCGTCCAGTGAGTCCGACCTAGTGTACTCTGAAGCAGAGGTTACCCGTGAGTCTCTACACCCCTTTGACCAGGCGGAGGACCGCCAGTTGTCTCCAGAACCCTTCGGGGTGCCACCTGGTGGTGAATGGACAGAGACTTTCCTATACTCGGTACCCGATACCTCGCCTGCTTCGTCCAGTGAGTCCGACCTAGTGTACTCTGAAGCAGATGTTTTCTCTGAGCCTCTGCACTCTTCTGACCCGGCGGAGGACCTCCAGTTGTTTCCTGAATCCTCCGGGGTACCACCAGATAACAAAGAGACAGTGACTTTTCCTCATTATGTACCTGATAACCCGTCTATTTCTTCCTGTGAACTTGACAAGATGTACCTCAAAGCAGAGATTACCCCCAAGTCTCTGTCCCCCTCCAACCCGGTGAAGGACTTCCAGTTGTCTCCTGTACCCTCTGGGGTGCCACCTGAAAATATGTGGAGAGAGACTTCCTTGTGTGCTGTTCCTGGTACTCCACCCGTTTCGTCTGTTGCTGAGGATGGCTGGATAGGAGGTAGCATCCTAGCTAACCAGATGAGATCAGTTTTTCCTGTGGACAGTGGAAGTGATCTACTTGAAGTGAACGACTGGTCCTCGAATTCCCTGCGGAAGATTCTGGCAGGCCTGAAGAAGAGGGGGCGTAAGGGGGGGGTACTGTAACATACCTGGCGGCGTCCTTGCATGGTGGTCCATGTCCCACTGTGCAAGAGCGCGCACTTGATCTCCAGTCCAGAATGTCTCTCTGGCTTCCCTCCATGCTGTCTGTTTGTGTCTGTTTCTGCTGCTTAAGGGCGGCGTCCGATCACTTCCTGCTTTTTGTACCTGCTGTGGGTCACACCCCTTGTGCGTCCTCAGCCTATTGCTGTCTGTCACCTGGTATATAGCTCAGCTGCTCCCATCTATCCCTGAGTGAGCATAGTGTTTCATTCAGTGTGTGCCTGCACTCTGAAGATGCCAGGTCCCGTTCTTTGTCTCCTGTCTTGCGGTATCAGTTCCCGTGTCTGAACTGAGTCCTGTCTATGTCTCCTGCCTTGCGGTATCAGTTCCCGTGTCTGAACTGAGTCCTGTCTGTGTACTCTTGCCTGCTGCCTTTCCTGGGGGCTGTATTTCCAGGCCTGTCTGAACACGCTCCTAGCCTGTTCCTCCCGCCTTCTAGGGGCCGATTACCTAGATCCGTTCCTGTATCTTGTCTGTCCTGTCTGAACACGCTCCTAGCCTGTTCCTCCCGCCTTCTAGGGGCCGATTACCTAGATCCGTTCCTGTATCTTGTCTGTCCTGTCTGAACACGCTCCTTGCCTGTTTGTCCCGCCTCTCTGGGGGCCGATTACCCAGACCTGCTCCTGTATCTTGTCTGTTCTGTCTGAACATGCTCCTTGCCTGTTCGTCCCGCCACTCTGGGGGCCGTATTCCCAGACCCGCTCCTGTGTCGGTCTCGTCCGTACACTCAGTTCCAGTCTGTACTCTCTCCTTTCTTTCATCTGTCTTTTCTCTATGTCCGTTCCTTTCCTTTTTCTGCAGAGTCTGAACTCGTACCTAACTCCTGCCTGTTGTCTCTGTACTCCCGTTTGTGAGTTTGTGGTCCACTCGCTACTTCACTGCAAGTACCCTGTGGGTGTCTGGCTCTGCCTTTCCCTTCCTGTCTGTTCCGTGTGAACAGAGCCCTGTCCCCCCTACTCAGCCTTGCCTGCTCTGACTCCTTTGCTCACTGCTCCGGCGGTTCTAGCCTGCTCTGACTCCTTTGCTCACCGCTCCGGCGGTTCTAGCCTGCTCTGACTCCTTTGCTCACCGCTCCGGCGGTTCTAGTCTGCTCTGACTCCTTTGCTTACCGCTCCGGCGGTTCTAGCCTGCTCTGACTCCTTTGCTCGCTGCTCCGGCAGCCTTGCTCCGCTCTGACCCTTTTGCTCGCTGCTCCGGCAGTCTCGCTCCACTCTTGCTCACTGCTCCAGGCGGCCTCGTCCTGCTTTACTCTTGCTCACTGCTCCAGCAGTCTCGCTCAGCTTTGATCCTTTGTTCACCGCTCCTGGCGGCCTTGTCCTGCTCTACTCTTGCTCACCGCTCCAGGCGGCCTTGTCCTGCCCTGTTCTCGCTCACCTCTCTGGGCGGCCTCACTCTGCTGTGTTTGTCCGCCACATCTGTGGCTCTGTTCCTGAGTCCCAGTGTGTACTGGGTCCTATCCCGCCAGTGTCCCTACCTGCTAGTGCCTCCCTGTCTGCACTCTAGCTGTGCTTGCCTGTACCCCTCTGCCTGTATTGTTCCTGAGTCCCAGTGTGTACTGGGTCCTATCCCGCCTGTGTTCCTACCTGCTAGTGCCTCCCTGTCTGCACTCTAGCTGTGCTTGCCTGTACCCCCCTGCCTGCTTACCCGCCTGCCTGCATACCAGTCGTGCCTGCCTATACCCACCAGTCTGTGTGCTAGCCTACCAGTCTGTTCCTGTATTCCCCTGTGTGGGTCAACAGCCGTGTCCGGGGTCTGTCCTGGAGTAGCACCTGGTCCCTTTGCTCGGTTCCTCCTTGGTGCACTGGCGTCGTATGCCGTCGTGCGACCCTGGTCGGATCGGGTGAATACCTAGTTAAGCCCCTCCAGGCATTCACTCTCCGGCACGGTCCAGTGGAATCACTACAATCACACGCACACGCCGCTCAGCCCGGGCGTGTGCATAACATCTGGGATGTATTAACAGAAGCATACAGTCTAGATCACGTGAAGTCATTATCGGTCTTTACTCCTCTCTGGTCAGACCTCATCTGGAATACTGTGTACAGTTTTGGGCACCACATTTTAAAAAAGACATAGACAAACTGGAGCAAGTTCAGAGAAGAGCGACCAGAATGGTGACCGGTCTGCAAACCATGTCCTATGAGGAACGGTTGCAGGATTTGGGAATGTTTAGCTTGCAAAAAAGAAGACTGAGAGGAGACTTAATACCTGTCTACAAACATGTCAAGGGCTGTCACATTGTAGAAGGAACATCTTTATTCTCATTTGCACAAGGAAAGACTAGAAGCAATGGGATGAAACTGAATGGGAGGAGACACAGATTAGATATTAGAAAAAACTTTTTGACAGTTAGGGTGATTAATGAGTGGAACAGGCTGCCACGAGAGGTAGTGAGTTCCCCTTCAATGGACGTCTTCAAACAGAGGCTGGACAGACATCTGTCTGAGATGATCTAGTGAATCCTGCTTTGAGCAGGGGGTTGGACCAGATGACCCAGGAGGTCCCTTCCAACTCTACCATTCTATGATTCTATGATTCTATGAGGCCGCGGATGCACAAGATATGGCAGACGGTGGTTGGCCCGGCCGGCTAGGCCGCATTTAGCACACTGAGCTTCCCACTGCAACTTATGCTTCATGTCCATGTGCCGGTTCATGCATGAAGTACTCAAACTATGTATTTTTTGGCCTCTATTTAGCTTTTGCTGACAAATGTTACAGATAACACGAGTTGGGTCATCTTTATCGATCTGAAAAAATGCCCAGGCTATGAAAGGCTTAGCACCCATGTGACCTGAAGAGCCACCACGACTTGTGGTGAGAGGCAGAGTTGTGTTTGAGGATGCAGTTGTTGACGTGCTTCCAGTGCTACGTCTCTGTCCAGGAAGGCGCAACCTGACCTCGTCGTCACTAGCATCTTCCTCCACCTCCTCTGCTGACCTCATCTCTTGGCTGACTGTGGGTTGACAGTAAGTGGGATCTCCAACCTCATCATCATCACCCTGTGCGTTATCACACCCGTCGTCCTCAGAGCCAACCGGTTCCTGCCCTGACAAAAAACTAAAGTTGTCGCTCCAATCAGGTATTTGAGTCTTATCATCGTCTTCCTCATTGTCTCCACCAACAGGAGTTACAGTTTGGGAATGAGGGTCTACATTATGGTCAGAACCTTCTGCGTCTGGTCCTGGATCCGACTCATAAAGATTCTGGGCATCAGTGCAGATCATTTCCTCGTCTGGATTCACAGAAGCGCTGGAGTCGACCTCTGATTCCCAGGCTATAGTATGAGTAAACAGCTCTGCAGACTCAACCATCTGTTCTACCTCATACTCAGACGGGCAGCTGGAGATTTGGGAGCTGTGAGGAAGCAAGTGCGATTGGGGTGACACCTTTGAGGACTGGAGTATTTGTGATGTTGAAGTTGATGTGGAGGAGAGCCCACTTAAAGGAGCACTTGATATCCATTGAAGAACCTGCTGTTTTTGTGCCTCATCTGGAATTTGTAGCGATTGGCATGGCCGTAAGAAAGGGATCTTATCACATTGTCCGCTAAAAGAAGTAGACATTTTAGTTTTGCTGGAAGATGGTCTTTCTTCTGCAGATGTTACTGTTGCTTTAACACCTACCCCACGGACACAACCTTTATTCCCCTTTCCACCAGCAGCAGGCCTTTTTCCACTCATTTTGGTGGTTAACTAATTAACAACTCTGGAGTTGTTTGCACAAAAAAACAATGGATGGGAACCGAGCAGAGCTGAGTGGCCAAACTGTGGTATTAGGCCAAAACTATTGGCTGGGTTAGATGCAGAAAAAAAATTATATTCAATTTGCAACCTGATGGAGGTCAGTATAGATGGACTAATAGAGAAAGTCCCACACACTGCTAGAAGGCCAAATATTTTTTCAGAGCTAGATGCAGAAAAAAATATATTCAGTTTGCATCCTGATGGAGGTCTGTATAGATGGATTAATAGAACAAGTCCCACACACAGCTAGAAGCCCAATATTTTTTCAGAGGTAGATGCAGAAAAAAATATATTCAGTTTGCAACCTGATGGAGGTCAGTATAGATGGACTAATACAACAAGTCCCACACACAGCTAGAAGCCCAAATATTTTTTCAGAGGTAGATGCAGAAAAAAATATATTCAGTTTGCAACCTGATGGAGGTCTGTATAGATGGATTAATAGAACAAGTCCCACACACAGCTAGAAGCCCAATATTTTTTCAGAGGTAGATGCAGAAAAAAATATATTCAGTTTGCAACCTGATGGAGGTCAGTATAGATGGACTAATACAACAAGTCCCACACACAGCTAGAAGCCCAATATTTTTTCAGAGGTAGATGCAGAAAAAAATATATTCAGTTTGCAACCTGATGGAGGTCAGTATAGATGGATTAATAGAACAAGTCCCACACACAGCTAGAAGCCCAATATTTTTTCAGAGGTAGATGCAGAAAAAAATATATTCAGTTTGCAACCTGATGGAGGTCAGTATAGATGGACTAATACAACAAGTCCCACACACAGCTAGAAGCCCAAATATTTTTTGAGAGGTAGATGCAGAAAAAAATATATTCAGTTTGCAACCTGATGGAGGTCTGTATAGATGGATTAATAGAACAAGTCCCACACACAGCTAGAAGCCCAATATTTTTTCAGAGGTAGATGCAGAAAAAAATATATTCAGTTTGCAACCTGATGGAGGTCAGTATAGATGGACTAATACAACAAGTCCCACACACAGCTAGAAGCCCAATATTTTTTCAGAGGTAGATGCAGAAAAAAATATATTCAGTTTGCAACCTGATGGAGGTCTGTATAGATGGATTAATAGAACAAGTCCCACACACAGCTAGAAGCCCAATATTTTTTCAGAGGTAGATGCAGAAAAAAATATATTCAGTTTGCAACCTGATGGAGGTCTGTATAGATGGATTAATAGAACAAGTCCCACACACAGCTAGAAGCCCAATATTTTTTCAGAGGTAGATGCAGAAAAAAATATTTTCAGTTTGCAACCTGATGGAGGTCAGTATAGATGGACTAATACAACAAGTCCCACACACAGCTAGAAGCCCAATATTTTTTCAGAGGTAGATGCGGAAAAAAATATATTCAGTTTGCAACCTGATGGAGGTCTGTATAGATGGACTAATACAACAAGTCCCACACACAGCTAGATGCCCAATATTTTTTCAGAGGTAGATGCAGAAAAAAATATATTCAGTTTGCAACCTGATGGAGGTCTGTATAGATGGATTAATAGAACAAGTCCCACACACAGCTAGAAGCCCAATATTTTTTCAGAGGTAGATGAAGAAAAAAATATATGCAGTTTGCAACCTGATGGAGGTCAGTATAGATGGACTAATACAACAAGTCCCACACAAAGCTAGAAGCCCAATATTTTTTCAGAGCTGGATGCAGAAAAAAATTATATTCAATTTGCAACCTGATGGAGGTCAGTATAGATGGACTAAAAGAATGATGCTATGCCCAAAATATTTTACTTCACTAGGTGCAGTAAAAAAATTGGTATTCTATACACAGGTGGTATATCTTGCAACAAAGATAGGCTACTCCACTGACTAACACACTCTGCAATAGGCCAAAAAGGATTAGCTTTGCTAGATTCAGCCAAATACTGTGAAAAAAACTTGCACAGCACTGGCACAGACCTGCCTGGCAAAAACTGATAGGAACTGATGTAACCTAGTCCTGAAAAGGACTCCAATTACAATTAGTCTTTACTCCCACAATCTATCTATTTAAGAGCACAGACCTGCCTGATAAAAGTCGTAGGAAATGCTGTAACCTAGTCCTTAAAAGGACTGCAATCACAACTATTCCCTACTCCCAAGCTATCTGTAGATTTGTGCAAAAATTGGCTTGAAATTAACAAGGTATAGCGCACACAGCAACAGCGGTGCCGTCTAACACGCAGCTGCAGCAGTGAGAAAATGGTGGCGACGGGGAAAATGGCTTGGTCTTATAGGGCAAGGACATGTGACATACACTGCCAATGACTCATGCCCTTGCTTGTGTGAAAAAAAGCACTTCGCTCCGTGTGTGCGCTGTTGATAGGCTGACAGATTGCACCTCCCCACTGTAAATGCGGGAAAGAGAAAAAAAAAATGGAGATCTTCATTGTTCCTGCAGAGATCCATCCCCTGCCCCTCCCCCCACCCCGCTGTACACTCAAACTGCGTATTAACATTAATTTTCATCATTACTGAGAAAAAATCCAGTTATGATTTTGGTGCACGAACAGTTATTGAACATAACCTCGAACAGCCGAATTTTTCTCAAATTGTTCGTGTTCGCCGAACGGCTCGAACACCGCCCAAAACAGCTCGAATTTGAGATTGGCGAACAGTTCGAGTAGAACAACGCTCATCTCTACTCAGCATGCACCATCACCATCACGTCCAGTTCCTAGTACCTTGCCACGAGCCTTGCCCATTTTAAATGGAGGACAATATCTTCCATGCCCAGTACAAATAGCTGAATTTGGAGCGAAGTTATATGTTATCCGTGTTATGGAGAAACCACAGTTTTAAATACCTGGCCTGTAGGTAACTATTTTAAACAGCAAACCGGTGTCAAAAATTTTGCTGACACACTGAAAAAAAATTTGAATGGAGGCCAAAAATGGCCGAATTTTCAGCGCAATTATATGTGATCCGTGTGACAGACAAACCACAGTTTTAAATAGCTGGACTTTTAGCGCTGTATTATGGAAAGGATCTGGCTGTATTCTGCAGTGCCAACAAGCAAATGGCGCAGAAAAGCAGTGTTCTCTGGATTGCTTTTGATGCAAATAATGAGGATTAAGATCCAAAAAAAATTATTCCTGGCCCCAGAGACCTGGGCCTTTGTCTAGAAATATCTAACAGCAGCTACAGAAGGCAGAAATGGAATGGAGCCTCTTGTGCTATATGCACTGCAGTCTGCTATATACACTGCCTGCCTGCCTATCTATATACACTGCCTGCTTGATATATCTGTGGATGGGTTAGTCCTCAGAAGGACTGTTTGTTGAGATGGATATGTGTAATGTACTTGTTTTCTCCCTACACTACCTAATACAGAAGCAAATCTCTCCCTAGCTCAGCAGCACCTCTCCCTACACTGCTTGATAGCAGAGTAGACTGATGAGCACAGTGGCGCCAGGTCTGATATAGACCTGATGGCGCTGTGCAGCCAGCCAATCACTGTAATGCCACAACCACCATGACTGCGGCATTATATTGAGTGGCCGGCAGTCCCTGCATGTTCATTGGCACTCTAAAGAGCGCCAAACATGCAGGGAGGCGACCCGAGCATCCGCCCAAGCATCTCGCAATTACTCGGCGAGCTCAGAGCATCTCCAGTACTGAGATGCTCGGGCGAGTGCCGAGTACTTGCGAGTATGCTCGCTCATCACTAGCTACAACTGTTGGAATGCCTTTACAAGCAGCATAAATCAGTGACTGGTTATATTATGCAGTAGGCAAACTGGAGTTTTGGGTACTTTTAAATCCACGATAGGCAGCAGAAAAAGGATGCATGTCACCTACTGAGGCCCTTTCAGAAGGCTACTAAATATGTCAATAGGAAGGAATGTGTCATCCCCCTAATATTTATATTTAAATAAACACGCACCAAGTGCAGCATAGAATGGAGAAAGAACAGTAATTTGAAGATGCTCATTGCTACCCTGTGTGGTTTGGGACCCTTAAAGTCAATGTTACATGCAGCAGAATGTGGAGAAGGAATATCAGAAGCAGGTGGATGTGGAGCGGACATTTAGTAATTCCAGGCACAGGCAGGGATTGAGGCTGACCGTCAGTGGGAAATTGATGTAGCGACTATGGTGCTGACCATGATGACCAAATGTACAACAAGGATGTATAGAAAGTAAACCAGTGGGCTCCAGGTCAAACTGGTGAGTATGGCAAGCTACATTCCTGATTGCTAGTGATATGACAGGTGCATCTTTATCGTCAAGCAAAGAGATAACTATTGGAAAACCATGCTATTAGACTTTTACTATAAAAGCAAAATGGAAGAATTTTTTCCAAACGTGAGTTAACATTGGTGCATTACCAGGACAAGCTGAGTTTTCTGCTCTGAGAAGCCTTCACCAGCAGATGCTTGCTGACCACTCTTTTGACTAAGAGACACCTCTCCACTTCCTGCAGAACCAATGCTTCAATTCCTGTGTCAGTGCCAGGGTTATAAGTAAGCAAACCAGCAGCAACAATTATAGTATATATAACATGATGGATCAGATGTTTTCTCTTTGTCTGTGTCCACTTCACACACATGAGCAAATAGATATACATTTCCTAAGCAGCCAAGTGCAGTCATACCTGGTCTGTATCTTTTCTCCAGCAGATACCGTTAGCCCTACCTCATGGAATTTTGTGTCAGCAGATTGAACCAGTTTTAAGAACTGGCCCAGTTTGCCATGAGTGTACTGTCTTGTCCTGTGAGATAGTTTTCAGTGCACCAAATGACTTTGTCATGCCAAAGTGGACCAGATTTTCCTGCACAAATGTGGAAAACTTTACATTTGTCAAAATGAATCTGGTATGGGTAAGTGATGATTTTCATTCAGTTATTGCTGATGCTAATGAATAGATTAACCATAGCACCTGCCTGTCCATTGTATTTTACACTGTTCTACTATTGCCAGTGCTTATTCCCCCATCAAGCTCGACATCTCCTGCTTGTCCATCATATTATATTTATCTTGTGCTACTACTGCTGCTCAGGGTCAGCATTGGTAGCTACAATGGCTATCAGTGTTGACCCTACACAACTGAACATCCTCTTGCATGTTTTTTCATTTTGTATACTCTTTGATGGCTGTCTTGCCACTGCAGCTACACATCCTGTGCCTGTCCAATGTGTTCTATAGCTATACTCTATTGCTACTACCTACTTTCTCCTTCCCCAATCTTTGTAGATTGTAAGTTTGTGACGGTTGGGTCTTCTCTCTCTCTCTCTAATTTGTCACTGTTAGTTCCGTAATTGTACTTGAATTTTATTTTATTATTAAATGTGTGTAAACCCTTTTCAAATGTACAGGACCATTGAATTAATGGTGCTTTAAATACTGTAAATAATAAAAAATCTATAATAATACTGCTACTGCCAAGATTAGTCCTACACTGCCAGATATTTCTTTTCCTGTGCCATCATTCTCTATACTGTGTATTGGCTGCCGCTTTCATTAACACTGCCGATAAACAGCAACACATTTTATGATTTTGTTATGTACAGCAGCTATATTGTAGTGCTGCAGGGAATCCTAGACAGCATAGGAAAAATAAACCTGAAATTGCTCCGATAAAAGGGATAATTTTTGCTTTATAAGAAGCTACTACTTTATTTTTCAAACAGCAAACCTGTTGCTGATGAAAAAAAGGGATAATTTTTAGAAGTCTTGTTAAAAAGCTAGGTTCTTCATTAACAAACAAGAAACCTGCTGCCACTCCCATAGTGGTCTAGTTTTTGGATCATTGCTTGTTAAAAAGTCATGGATATTTTCGTGTCTGCTGCCTGCTTATAAACACTGGCAAAGCAGTCATATGGCCTCAAAATCAATCGTTTTTTAAACATTTTTTTCCTTTTTAAAAAGTATAAATATTCTGTAACTGCAGTGTTATTTAAAAAGCTGTTGGGAGCTACTAGTTACCATCCATTTACCCATATTATTATTATGTATTATTATAACACCATTTATTCCATGGTGCTTTACATGTGAAAAGGGGAATACATAATAAAA
Organism: Phyllobates terribilis; assembly: GCF_046119375.1. Classification (NCBI taxonomy): domain Eukaryota; kingdom Metazoa; phylum Chordata; class Amphibia; order Anura; family Dendrobatidae; genus Phyllobates; species Phyllobates terribilis. The sequence goes on along the minus strand of NW_027362763.1, from coordinate 370,667,361 downwards.
AACAAGTACTATAATCTTGAAAAATACAAGTCACCAACTGGTACGGGAGGAGAGTCAACCCTGCCTGTGAGGGCTCACAATCTGCAAGGGATGGGTGGGGATACAAAAGGTGAGGGTAGAGCTGGTCGTGCAGCCGTATGGTGGAGTGGTGGTTACTGTAGGTGTTGTCAGCTTGTCGGAAGAGGAATGTCTTCAGAATCCTTTTGAAGGTTTCCACAGTAGGCGAGAGTCTGATATGTTGGGATAGAGAGTTTTAGAGCAAGGGAGATGCACAGGACAAATCTTGTATGTCTTGTATGTGACTGTGGGAAGAGGAGATAAGAGGGGAGTAGAGAAGGAGATCTTGTGAGGATCGAGGGTTGCATGCAGGTAAGTACCAGGAGACTAGGTCACAAATGTATGGAGGAAACAGGTTGTGGATCGCTTTGTATGCCATGGTTAGGGTTTTGCACTGGAGTCTCGGGAAATGGGGAGCCAGTGAAGGAATTGACAGGGGGAAGAGGCTGGGGAATAGCGGGGGGATAGATGAATTAGTCAGGTTGCAGAGTTTAGGATAGATAGGAGGGGTGCGAGAGTAGTAGAAGGAAGGCCACAGAGTAGGAGCTTGCAGTAGTCGAGGTGGGAGATGATGAGGGCATGGACTAGGGTTTTTGCAGATTCTTGAGTAAGGAATGTACGAATCTGGGAAATATTTTTGAGTTGCAGTTGGCAGGAAGTAGAAAAGAATTTAGATATGTGGTTTGAAGGAGAGATCAGAGTCCAGGGTTACCCCGAGGCAGCAAGCTTGCAGGATTGGAAAGAGTGAGCAGCCATTTACTTAAATTAATAGGTCTGTTGGGGAGGTGGAATGAGATGGGGAAAAGATGATGAATTCTGTTTTGTCCATGTTAAGTTTTAGAAATCTAGCAGAGAGGAAGGACGAAATATCGGACAGACATTGAGATTCTGATTAGTAGGGAGTAGTGATGAGCGAGCACTAAAATGCTCAGGTGCTCAAAGCTCGGGTCGAACACATTGGAATACTCGGGTGCTTGACCCGAGCAACGAGCCCAATGTAAGTCTATGAGAAACTCGAGCATTTTTCTGGTGGTCCCCCCGGCGGTCTGCAGAAGGTCAAAAATTGCCCAAATCGATGGGAACAGTGCTCAATTAAATGTCAGGCAGACAGAATATATAGGCAGACAGGCAGGCAGGGTATATAGGAGGGTGCATGAAAAACATAGCAGGGCACTTGGAACACACTAGTGCCCTCCGATTTTCATGCACCCGTCTCTTTAAAAAAGCCGGACGGCAATTCATCAGCAGCATTCACCGGTACCCGACAATTTAGAACAGAAAGAATAGAGCATCACACATAGATTAGATAGATAGAAACATGTCAGTCACATATATAATAAGTACAGTGACAGTGTTGGTTACTGTACTTGTTATTTAGTGTTAAAATAAAGGATTTATTTAAAAAAAAAAAAATATAGTGTTTTTGTCTCTTTAAAAAAGCCGGCCGGATATTCATCAGCAGCATACATCGGTACCAGTCAATTTAGAACAGAAAGAATAGAGCATCACACATAGATTAGATAGATAGAAACATGTCAGTCACATATATAATAAGTGCAGTGAAAGTGTTGATTACTGTATTTGTCATTTAGTTTTAAAATAAAGGATTTATTAAAAAAAAAATTGGCGTAGGGTTCCCTGTAATTTTAGTCTCTAGCAGAGGTTAAGCAGACAGCTGGGGCAGATGTTTGAAGCCTGGGAAGGGGTTAATACCCACGGAGCTTCCCAGGCTACTAATATCAGCCCCCAGCTGAATACCTAGCCTTTACTAGCTATTAAAATGGGGGACCCCAAAAAAAAATGACGTGGGTTCCCCCCTAATTTAAGAGCTAGCAAAGGCTAGGCAGACAGCTGGGGGCTGATATTAATATCCCAGGAAGGGTGCCATGAATATTGGCCCCCTCCCAGGCTAGAAACACCAGCCGTCAGCCGCCCCAGAAATGGCGCATCCATAGGATGCGCCAATTCTGGCACTTAGCCTCGCTCTTCCCACTGCCCTGTAGCGGTGGCAGTGGGGTAATAGGACTAGGGTTGATGTCAGCTTATAATGCCAGCTGACATCAAGCCCAGGTTAGTAATGGAGAGGCGTCTATAAGACACTCCCATTACTAACCCCATAGTCAAAGTTAAAAAAAAGCACAAACACCCAGAATAAACTCCTTTAATTGAAATAAACACACAATTCTTTAATGTTCTAAATTAAATCATTCTTACTATCACACCCATTCCAGCTGAAGCCAACGATCTCCTGCAATAAAAATAAAAAAATAAACTAACCTCATCCTTACCTTTCCATGGTTCACAGGACGGCTCCAGCTCTGCTACATTCACATGACAGGCTGGATCGCTGCTGAAAGCTGCCATCCAGCTTGCCATGCCACAGACACTGAGAAGCGCAGGCATGCTTGCGCTCCTCAGTGTCTGGCTGTGACGGCATCCAGATGAGCCGAGTTCATGTCCAATGAACTCAGCTCATCTCATGCACGTCACTGACAGCGTGGGAGAATTCACCTGCGCATGCGGTGAGCGTGAGAGAATTCTCCTGAGTTCACTGCAAGCGCAGGAGAATTCTCCCAAGCTGTCAGTGATGTGCATGAGGTGAGCTGAGTTCATGAAATTCATGAAATAATTAAAAAAAAATTGACATGGAGTTTCGCCCTATTTTTGTGTCCAGCCAGGAACAGCAGGCAGGAACGGGCTGCCCCCAACCACCAGCTGCCTATTTGTACCTGGCAGGACACAACAATATAGGGAAGCCCTTTTTTTTATTATTATTTCATGAAATTCATGAAATAATTAAAAAAAGGGCTTCCCTGTATTTTTGTTTCCAGCCAGGTACAAATAGGCATCTGGGGGTTAGTGGCAGCCCGTTCCTGCCTGCTGTACCTGGCTGGACTCAAAAATAGGACGAAGCCCCACGTATTTTTTTTTTAATTATTTCATGAACTTCCTGAAATAATAAAAATAAAAAGGGCTTCCCTATATTGTTGTGTCCGGTCAGGTACAAATAGGCAGCTGGTGGTTGGGGGCAGCCCGTTCCTGGATGCTGTACCTGGCTGGACTCAAAAACAGGGCGAAACTCCATGTCAATTTTTTTAAAATTATTTCATGAATTTCATGAAATAATTAAAAAAAAAATACGTGGGGCTTCGCCCTATTTTTGTGCCCAGCTAGGTACAACTAGGCAGCTGGACATGAACTCAGTTCATCTGGATGCCATCACAGCCAGACACTGAGGAGCGCAATCATGCCTGCACTTCTCAGTGTCTGTGGCATGGCAAGCTGGATGGCAGCTTTCAGCTGCGATCCAGCCTGTCATGTGAATGTAGCAGAGCTGGAGCAGTCCTGTGAACCATGGAAAGGTAAAGATGAGGTTGGTTTATTATTTTACTTTTATTGCAGAAGATATTGGCTTCAGCTGGAATGGGCGTGATGGTAAGTATGGTTTAATTTAGAACATTAAAGAATTGTGTGTTTACTTCAATTAAAGGACTTTATTCTGGATGTTAGTGTTTTTTTGTAACTTTGACTATGGGGTTAGTAATAGGGGTGTCTTATAGACGCCTCTCCATTACTAACCTGGGCTTGATGTCAGCTGGCATTATAAGCTGACATCAACGCCAGCCCTATTACCCCACTGCCACTGTTTCTAGCCTGGGAGGGGGCCAATATTCATGGCACCCTTCCTGGGCTATTAATATCAGCCCCCAGCTGTCTGCCTAGCCTTTGCTAGCTATTAAAATAACGGTGACCCCACGTCATTTTTTTGGGTGTCCCCCTTTTAATAGCTGGTAAGGGCTAGGTATTCAGCTGGGGGCTGATAATAGTAGCCTGGGAAGCTCCGTGGGTATTACCCCCTTCCCAGGCTTCAAACGTCTGCCCCAGCCGTCTGCTTAACCTCCGCTAGAGACTAAAATTATGGGGAACCCCACGCCAATTTTTTTTTTAATAAATCCTTTGTTTTAACACTAAATGACAAGTACAGTAAACAACACTGTCACTCTACTTATTATATTTGTAACTGACATGTTTCTATCTGTCTAATCTATGTGTGATGCTCTATTCTTTCTGTTCTAAATTGTCGGGTACCGATGTATGCCGCTGAAGAATTGCCAGCCGGCTTTTTTAAGGAGAGGGGTCCATGAAAACACTATTATTTTTTTTTTTAATAAATCCTTTATTTTAACACTAAATAACAAGTACAGTAACCATCACTGTCACTGTACTTATTATGTATGTGACTGACATGTTTCATTCTATCTAATCTATGTGTGATGCTCTATTCTTTCTGTTCTAAATTGTCGGGTACCAGTGTATGCTGCTGCTGAATTGCCGGCTTTTCATGTTTCACTGTGAGCACTGTTCCCATCGATTTGGGCCATCACTGTAATGCCACAACCACCATGGCTGTGACATTACAGTGAGTGGCAGACAATCCCTGCAAGATTGGTGCTCTAAATAGCGCCAAACATGCAGGAAGAGGACCCGAGCTTGAGCCCGAGCATCTCGAAAGTACTCGGCGAGCTCCAAGCATCTCGAGTACTGAGATGCTCGGGCGAGTAAAGAGCAGTGGCGAGTGTGCTCGCTCATCACTAGTAGGGAGGTGATATCGGGTCAGAGAGGTAGATTTGTGTGTCATCAGCATAGAAGTGGTAATGAAAGTCATGGGACTCTATGAGCTGTCCCAGGCTGAAGGTGTAAATAGAGGAGAGCAGGGGCCCTCGGACTGAATCTTTTGGGACACCTACACATAGGGGGCGAGGTGAGAAGGTGGTGTGTGAGTGGGAGATGCTAAATGTCCGGTCTGTTAGGTATGATGAGATACAAACTAGGGCCAAGTCTGTGATGCAAAGAGATGAGAGAATCTGTAGTAATAGGGAATGGTCCACTGTGTTAAATGCAGAGGACAGGTCCAGGAAGAGGAGGAGGACAGAGTAGTGTCACTTGGATTTGGCAGTAAGTAGGTCATTTGTGACTTTAGTCAGGGCAGTTTCAGTGGAATGGTGCAGTCAGATGCCAGATTGTACGTGGTCAAAGAGGGAGCAGGAGGAGAGGTGGGATGTTGAAATCACCCATGATGATAGTGGGGATGTCAGCATAAAGGAAATGAAGCAGTCAGGTGGTGAATTGGCCAAAGAAGGTGGTGGCTTGCCCTGGTGGGTGGTAAATAATGGCCAGTTGGAGGTTGGAGAGGGAGTAGATGCGCAAACAGTACACCTCAAAAGAATGAGAGGGTAATGGAGGGTGGCAGTGGAATTTGGGTGAAGGCGCAGTTATCTGACATGAGAAAACCAACTCATCCGCCATGCTTGCCAATGGGGAGGGGTGTGTAAGAAAGATGGAATCCACCAATAGAAAGTGCAGCTGGAGAGACTAAGTCAGAGTGCGTAAGCCAGATTTATGTGATGCAGAGGAAGGAAAGTTTGTTAGTAATGGAAAGATCATGGATGTAGAAAAGTTTGTTGCAGACAGAGAGAGCATTCCATAGAGCTCCTGTTAGTGGTACTGGGGAAGCGGGGGCTGGGCTGATAGGTAAAAGGTTAGAGAGGTTGTGTAAAGTTGTGATAGATCATGAATGAAAGGTAGAAGTGACTGTGGGGATGTAGTGTAGTGAGGAGGACCAGGTTTTGGGGAGATATCGCCTACAGTGAGGATAAGCAGAGAAAGTGTTGGTGTGAGCAGGAGAGAGCATGAGGTGGCTGTCTGTGGAGACACAGGATTGAATGTTGATGATCAGTTATTTACTTGGTGTAGGGATTAGGGGGGTTTGTAAAAAGTGAAAAATTATAGGGGTGAGAGTAAATACAAACAGAAACATTGTTTACAGTGACTATGTATCCAATTACCTTCTGTTCCTCTCTGGTTCAATTCTAGTATAATTCATATTTGTACACTTAAGCCATGACACACTTAGCCGATGGACTGCAGACTAAAATCTATTGCAGAGTCCTTACTCACAATATATTTGCTACAAAATGCATTCAAGTGTGAAGCAGAGGGGAATGGTCTGTGCTCATCTTGATCAGATTATTAAGGCTGAGCCAGATGCAGGATATTCTAGGGCAAAATAAACAAGGAGGTCGTAAATAAATGTGGGGGTAGAGCAGGGCTTAGATGAAAAACATACCATGGGCAGCACGGTGGCTCAGTGGTTAGCACTGCAGCCTTGCAGCACTGGGGTCCTGGGTTCAAATCCCACCGAGGACAACATGTGCAAGGAGTTTGTATGTTCTCCCCATGTTTGTGTGGGTTTACTCCAACACTCTAAAGATATACTGATAGGGAATGTAGATTGTGAGCAGGGAACAGCAATGATAATGTATGTAAAGCACTGCGGACTATGTTGGCGCTATATAAAAATAAAAATTATCATAAAGATTATTATTACCATATGTATGCAGGAGCAGAGATAGGAGAAAATCAGGATGGGGAAGCTGAGTGACGTACCTTTAGGAAGAGTAGATGAATAGACATACTGATTAGAGTGCGATGGTAGCAGATGACAAGGTACAGTCTGTATACTTCACATTAAATTCTGGTATAGTTCATATTTGTACACTTAAGCGATGATTCACTTAAGGCGATTGGACGCAGAAAAGTTGAGGCCACTGTGACATTACTAAAGCTGTGTTTTCATTAAAGAGTTTGAAAGGGGTTCAATACAGTCCTAGGAGACCTCAGAGTGTTACATATCTTTTCCAAGCTACTGGAGGATTTGCAGTATTATGATTCATTGTAAATTGATGTGGTGCATTAAACTGTTTAAAAAAATTGTCAAAGCTGGCAAATTCAAATGTCAAAAAGTCATCTCCAACACGTCTTCATGAGCTTTAAAATCCTGTCTTTTTACATATGCTACATATTCTACAAATCAAGGGGAAATTTCAAATTTCTCTTTTTTTTAGCAGCAATGCCACTAATGGCTTCCTTCATGACCTCACTGACTATTTTCCACCTTGCTCTTAAATTTTTCTTTGTTGTTCGACCACTCCAGGAAGGTAATTATTGTCTTGAATTTCTTCCATTTGTGCACGATGTATCTGAGTATGGATTGGTGGAATACAAACTCTTTAAAGATGGTTTTGTAATCTTTTCCAGACTGATGAACATCAGCAATTTTTCGTATGAAGTTATTAGAAATCTGCTTTGCTTGTGGTATGATACTCTTCCACAGATGTGTTTATAAAAGAAAACTTTGATATTTCCCTGATCTTTAAATAAAACAGGTCACTCACTCACATCTGATTTTAATCCCATTCAATGATCACATCTGATTTTCAACCCATTCAATGAAAAGACCAGACTTTAATTCCCCTTCAAATTATCTATCAATCATTAAGGATAATTTTCCTCCAAAGAAAATGACAAAGCCTAATATTTTTCACTCATTGGTTTGATTTGGTTCACTTTATCTAATTTTAGAACTATTATGAAACTTTGATGTAATTTATGAAGAAATATGGAAAATTCCAAAGGATTCACAAACTTTTAGGCATCACTGGATATGTTTATATCCACACGTGTTGTATTTTTTTTCTGTGAAGTTACTGTCTGGATATAATTTGGTTTTCAAAGATAAGCAGCAAGTAAATATTGATGAGTACAACTTTATGGTGTTTGATGCCAAAAAAAGGTGCCACTTTACTTGTGGCTATAAGGCCCACACATTTGTAATTATAGCCATGCCTGCAGCAATTGCACAAAGATTGTATATTGACAAACATTTCATGGTAGTCTGAACAGAGACAAAGTAAATATTTTCGTATTGACAGACACCGGATATAAAACAATATTGAAGAGTAATTGCTTGGAAAGTCACAAGCTGTGATATGAAATATTTTTTTCTGGCACATTACACTGATACAGAAGACAATGAAGAAGAGAAGTGGAAATGGCAAAATGATCTATGAGAAAACACATAATTACATATCTCTTAAGTCATTGCATATAGTATGCAAAACAATCTGAGCATACTGCACCTTTGTAAGGTATAACTAAATCAATTAGCAAGTATACAGATGTTACCCTATAATAAACTAAAACTACAATGCAATTAGTATATGGTATGTGGATTAAGTGACCTGTGTACTTTAGATGTGGCCAATAGAGATGAGTGAATCTTTTGAAATTCGAATTCGCCAGTTTCATAAAAGTTTTCAAAATTCGACATATATCTTAAGTATGGCATAACCTCCAATTTCAAGCTCTTTATCGCAAATACCACATTAGTAATGACCTAGTGACTTCAACATATAAGGCTATGGGTAAATGGATGATATCTGTTTTCCCTGTTGTGCTGTCACACACACTATCTGTAATGTTTATTCAGTGTTTTATAACTCTTACTCTGTATCCTTTTTGCTAAACTGTGAGCTGTGACAACCTCACACTATAAGGACTCACTACAAAATGGCTGCTTCATTCCATGCCTCTGCTTCTATACAAACTCTGATAATCCGTGCTTACTGATTATACTATACAATCTGATGTGTAATTGCATCTGAGTTGACGTGTGTTTTCACAGGCTCATATGATCTTCTGTTTTGTGCAAAAAAATATTGTGGGTATTGTTTTTTGTTTCATGCAAATTGAATCACAAATTTTACGTTTGTCAGACACAGCAAATTTCCTAAAATTAGACGCAAATTCGATTTGCATTGAATTAATTTACCCGTCTATAGTAGTCGTAATATGAAACATTTATTATTAGACCTAATGCAGATTGCAATGCCAATACCATATGGAATTTGGCACACTATATGGGAATATATTGCATGCCACATATGAGATCTCATAGCCTCATCTAAAAGAACTGAATCACTGAATGGCATGATCCTTTATATGTCATAACTCCATGGGATTAAGCAACTTATATATACAAAACTTTTATAAGCTATTAGTCATTTTTTCCCATAATTACAGGCCCACTGACTGATTACAAGATTGTAGACACCTGTGATGTTAATTAGCGGACACAACTTGATTTAACATGTCCCTTTTGTCACATTATTTTCAGAGGTACCATCATTTCTGTCCAGGCCTATTTCATGAGTTTAATTTTTTTTTTTATTTCTGTAGAAGCAGGGTTGAAAAGCAATGACTGACTTTCATTTGTTCATTTTCATAGATTTTTAATTTACTATTATTTTTGTCAGATTCAAGTTATTTCTGTGACCACTGTGGGTTTTTCTTTCATTAAACGAGGAGTGCCAACAATTTTGACCACGTGTGTAAATATTACATGTCTGTTTCAGATTAAAATGAAAGTACAGTTTCTTATTTTATTCCCTATGCTCTACTGACTATTCACTTTTTTTTTTAATATACCATACAGTTTTATGTAGTGTTATTTTACATGGTCTTTACTAAGGGGTCTGTCTTTAAGTTGCTGTATATTATTACCCTGTTAGTGACGCCCCCTTGATAAAGATCATAATATTTAACACATAAAAAAATGGATTATTTATGAAAGCAGCTGAGAATAAAATAAGAGAAAAGCTGGCCACTTTTGATATGGTAATAGGTCCTCTTTAGAAATGGTCCTTCATCTCAATTTAGTTCTTACAGTAGTAGTAACATCTATTGTTCTTTTCATTTCCTTCTTAGAACATGGATCTACTGAGTAAAAGCAGATATTACAAACTGTAAGATTTATGGACAGATATTTTTGCCATTTTGTGTTTATTTTTAATGAATGTATCAATTCCAATGTCTGTATCTTTGTTACATTTTGAACACCTTATAATTATTTCATAACATTTAATGTCTAAATTGTTTCTTATTGTTCTTCAGTTGGCTGTTTGACCTGAGCAAGTTGTTCAATCACTGAAATATATTGCCATTGTTCTCATGCTATACAGGTAATACTCGAGTGTTCAGTTTTCCATTTACTGCATCTCTGAGTTTTGCTACACCACTAAAATCACCTATTACTTCATGTTTTATGACTACATCATCCATCTATCTGTCAATGCACTGGCAAACTTTTTAGGTAGGATTCAGTTTGTGGATTTCTATATTAAAATCTTCAATACACTATAGATTCTTTTAATCACCTTTTAGTTTTCTGTCATTCAAATATTTGCTAATCTCTTTGGTGTTTCCTCTAATTTCTAGAATTTTCCATTTTCCACTCATATTTTCTTTCACTTTCTTCTTTACTCTGAAGAGCTGCACAAGGAAAAACTTCTCAAATGTTGAGTATAAAGTTCAACACTTTTGAACTTTAGACAGCTTTCTACAATATCCATTTGACAGATCTGAAAAATCCTCAGGGTGTAGTATATATTGAAGACATATTTTTCAGTACACTGCTTGCATAGCATGGCGAAATTTAACATTCTAAGTTCTTTTCACTAAAATCTTCTCTAAATCAGTAGATAGCTGATTAATCAAGGAGTGATGTGTATATGGCCAATCTAACGTACTTCTCAAAATACTCTAGAATTCAAGAAAAAAATTGCAAGAATTCAGTTAGTTATTTACAATGGAGTAACAAGGAAAATAAGAGGAAGCAATAGTTTTACAGATGTGTCCTTTCTTCTGTTCTGAGATAAATGGCTGTCAGTTTTAGCCTGTCAAGGGTTTTGCTAGCATTTTACAAAATTGTATTGAATTTCTATGGCAAAGGGGAAACATCTGCAGATCTTTAAGTAATATGTGATATCAATTTTTTTGCTTTTTTTAGGAAAATTTTTGACATGGCATAGTTTTCTATAAATCCATAAATGTTGTCAGCAAATCTGCTAGAATGTGTTCCATATTTTACTGATGATTTGCTATTGTCAGATTTGCATTTTGCAGAGTGATCTTTAAAAATTCACCATACCAGCTACAACACTGGACTTGTTTCACTGATTATGTATATTTAAGATAGTCTCCTATGTTCTATTTTGAGGTCTGCTGGCACAAAGCGAGGTGGGTCACCAGAGTTAGGGATCATCCTGATTGGATACACCTTGTCGTGGTGGGATGGCTTTTATGTCTTTTTGATCAAAATGGTGTCAATTAAGTACCCTATATTTTTACATGTATTGCTACTTCTTATTCTCTTACAGCAGGGTATCTATTCATTGTTTTATATTCTAGGTTTTGTCTGATAATGGTTACAATGTGAATGTGCACCAACACGTTGCACTTGTACTACCAAGTATGCTGGCCCAGTTATTTGTTTTTCCTCCTATGTTCATAAAGCACTACCCCTATCATACTGGTGGAATCAGTTCACAAGTAAGTACTGCAGAGGTGTATCAAGGGGTGGGGGAAGTCGGGGCATCTGCCCTGGGCGCAGCTGGCAGAGGAAACTGTCGGGCCGCCTGATGCAGAGGTCCGAGGTGTCTCCCTGGCGGCTGCATTTTTCTGACCCCCAGACTGGGAGTCAGGCATTCTCTGAGCCTGCTGTCAAGCTGACAGCTGGCTCAGAGAAGGTGCAGTGTAGAGATGAGCGTTGTTCGACTCGAACTGTTCGCCAATCTCAAATTCGGGGCTGTTTTGGGCGGTGTTCGAGCCGTTCGGCGAACACGAACGATTTGAAAAAAATTCGGATGTTCGAGGTTATGTTCGATAACTGTTCGTGCACCAAAATCATAACTGGATTTTTTCTCAGTAATGATGAAAATTAATGTTAATACGCAGTTTGAGTGTACAGCGGGGCGGGGGGAGGGGCATGGGATGGATCTCTGCAGGAACAATGAAGATCTCCATTTTTTTTTTCTTTTTCCTGCATTTACAGTGGTGAGGTGCAATCTGTCAGCCTATCAGCAGCGCACACATGGAGCGAAGTGCTTTTTTTCACACAAGCAAGGGCATGTGTCATTGGCAGTGTATGTCACATGTCCTTGCCCTATAAGACCCAGCCATTTTCCCCGTCGCCACCATTTTCTCACTGCTGCAGCTGCATGTTAGACGGCACCGCTGTTGCTGTGTGCGCTATACCTTGTTAATTTCAAGCCAATTTTGGCACAAATCTACAGATAGCTTGGGAGTAGGGAATAGTTGTGATTGCAGTCCTTTTAAGGACTAGGTTACAGCATTTCCTACGACTTTTATCAGGCAGGTCTGTGCTCTTAAATAGATAGGTTGTGGAAGTAAAGACTAATTGTAATTGCAGTCCTTTTCAGGACTAAGTTACATCAGTTTCTATCAGTTTTTGCCAGGCAGGTCTGTGCCAGTGCTGTGCAAGTTTTTTTCACAGCATTTGGCTAAATCTAGCAAAGCTAATCCTTTTTGGCCTATTGCAGAGTGTGTTAGTCAGTGGAGTAGCGTATCTGTGTTGCAAGCTACACCACCTGTGTATAGAATACCAATTTTTTTACTGCAACTAGTGAAGTAAAACCTTTTGGGCATAGCATCATTCTATTAGTCCATCTATACTGACCTCCATAAGGTTGCAAATTGAATATAATTTTTTTCTGCATCTAGCTCTGAAAAAATATTTGGCCTTCAAGCTGTGTGTGGGACTTGTTCTAATAGTCCATCTATACTGACCTCCATCACGTTGCAAATTGAATATAATTTTTTTCTGCATCTAGCTCTGTAAAAATATTTGGCCTTCTAGCAGTGTGTGGGACTTGTTCTATTAGTCCATCTATACTGACCTCCATCAGGTTGCAAATTCAAAAAATTTTTTATCTGCATCTAGCTCTGAAAAAATATTTGGCCTTCTAGCAGTGTGTGGGACTTGTTCTATTAGTCCATCTATACTGACCTCCATCAGGTTGCAAATTGAATATAATTTTTTTCTGCATCTAGATCTGAAAAAATATTTGGCCTTCTAACAGTGTGTGGGACTTGTTCTATTAGTCCATCTATACTGACCTCCATCACGTTGCAAATTCAAAATAATTTTTATCTGCATCTAGCTCTGAAAAAATATTTGGGCTTCTAGCAGTGTGTGGGACTTGCTCTATTAGTCCATCTATACTGACCTCCATCAGGTTGCAAATTGAATATAATTTTTTTCTGCATCTAGCTCTGAAAAAATATTTGGGCTTCTAGCTGTGTGTGGGACTTGTTCTATTAGTCCATCTATACTGACCTCCATCAGGTTGCAAATTGAATATAATATTTTTCTGCATCTAGCTCTGAAAAAATATTTGGCCTTCTAGCAGTGTGTGGGACTTGTTCTATTAGTCCATCTATACTGACTTCCATCAGGTTGCAAACTGAATATAATTTTTTTCTGCATCTAGCTCTGAAAAAATGTTTGGCCTTCTAGCGGTGTATGGGACTTGATCTATTAGTCCTTCTACACTGACCTCCATCAGGTTGCAAATTGAATATAATTTTTTTCTGCATCTACCTCTGAAAAAATATTTCGGCTTCCAGCAGTGTGTGGGACTTGTTCTACTAGTACATCTATACTGACCTCCATCAGGTTGCAAATTGAATATAATTTTTTTCTGCATCTACCTCTGAAAAAATATTTGGGCTTCTACCTGTGTGTGGGACTTGTTCTATTAGTCCATCTATACTGACCTCCATCAGGTTGCAAATTGAACATAATATTTTTCTGCATCTAGCTCTGAAAAAATATTTGGCCTTCTAGCAGTGTGTGGGACTTGTTCTATTAGTCCATCTATACTGACCTCCATCAGGTTGCAAACTGAATATAATTTTTTTCTGCATCTACCTCTGAAAAAAATATTTGGGCTTCTAGCAGTGTGTGGGACTTGTTCTATTAGTCCATCTATACTGACCTCCTTCAGGTTGCAAATTGAATATAATTTTTTTCTGCATCTAGCTCTGAAAAAATATTTGGCCTTCTAGCAGTGTGTGGGACTTGTTCCATTAGTCCATCTATACTGACCTCCATCAGGTTGCAAATTGAATATAATTTTTTTCTGCATCTAGCTCTGATAAAATATTTGGCCTTCTAGCAGTATGTGGGACTTGTTCTATTAGTCCATCTATACTGATCTCCATCAGCTTTCAAATTGAATATAATTTTTTTATGCATCTAGCTCTGAAAAAATATTTGGCCTTCTAGCTGTGTGTGGGACTTTTTCTATTAGTCCATCTATACTGACCTCCATCAGGTTGCAAAATGAATATAATTTTTTTCTGCATCTAACCCAGACAATAGTTTTGGCCTAATACCACAGTTTGGCCACTCAGCTCTGCTCGGTTCCCATCCATTGTATTTTTGTGCAAACAACTTCAGAGTTGTGAATTAGTTAACCACCAAGATGAGTGGAAAAAGGCCTTCTGCTGGTGGAAAGGGGAATAGGCGTGTTGGGAAGGGGAAAAAAGGTTGTGTCCGTGGAGTAGGTGTTAAAGCAACAGTAACATCTGCAGAAGAAAGACCATCTTCCAGCAAAACTAAAATGTCTACTTCTTTTAGCGGACAATGTGATAAAATCCCTTTCTCACGGCCACGCCAATCGCTACAAATTCCAGATGAGGCACAAAAACAGCAGGTGCTTCAACGGATATCAAGTGTTCCTTTAAGTGGGCTCTCCTCCACATCAACTTCAACATCACAAATACTCCAGTCCTCAGAGGTGTCACCCCAATCGCACTTGCTTCCTCACAGCTCCCAAATATCCAGCTGCCCGTCTGAGTATGAGGTAGAACAGATGGTTGAGTCTGCAGAGCTGTTTACTCATACTATAGCCTGGGAATCAGAGCTTGGCTCCAGCGCTTCTGTGAATCCAGATGAGGAAATGATCTGCACTGATGCCCAGAATCTTTATGAGTCGGATCCAGGACCAGACACAGAAGGTTCTGACCATAATGTAGACCCTCATTCCCAAACTGTAACTCCTGTTGGTGGAGACAATGAGGAAGACGATGATGAGACTCAAATACCTGATTGGAGCGACAACTTTAGTTTTTTGTCAGGGCAGGAACAGGTTGGCTCTGAGGACGACGGGTGTGATAACACACAGGGTGATGATGATGAGGTTGGAGATCCCACTTACTGTCAACCCACAGTCAGCCAAGAGATGAGGTCAGCAGAGGAGGTGGAGGAGGATGCTAGTGACGACGAGGTCAGGTTGCGCCTTCCTGGACAGAGACGTAGTACTGGAAGCACGTCAACAACTGCATCCTCAAACACAACTCTGCCTCTGACCACAAGTCGTGGTGGCTCTTCAGGTCGCATGGGTGCTAAGCTTTGCATAGCCTGGGCATTTTTTCAGATCAATAAAGATGACCCAACTCGTGTTATCTGTAACATTTGCCAACAAAAGCTAAGTAGAGGCCAAAAAATACATAGTTTGAGTACTTCATGCATGAACCGGCACATGGACATGAAGCATAAGTTGCAGTGGGTAGCTCACTGTGCTTCAATGCGGCCTAGCCGGCCGGGCCAATCACCGTCTGCCCCATATTGTGCATCTGCGGCCTCTTCATCCTCTGTGACTGGGGGGACAGCAGTCACACCTGTTTTGGGATGCAGACCTGCCACCTCTTTACCCGCAACAGCCAGCGTGATTGGCAGGTCATCATTTTCTTTGGAGGTGGTAACACCAGCTGGTGTTGAGCGCTGTCCCACATCGATAGCACCACCTTTGGATCAAGGCAACCTAACATGTCCGCCTGCATCTTCCTCACAGACCGGCAGTTTGCCGGGGACACCCTTATCAACCCCATCTAAGCACAACAGCCAGCCCTCGTTCACTCAGATGTGGACAAGTAAAAGACCATTTCCTCCTAGCCATGAGAAAGCTAAGAGGTTGAATTTCACCATCTGCAAGCTCTTGGCTACAGAAATGCTGCCTTTCCGCCTGGTGGACACAGAGGATTTTCGAGACGTTATGTCCGTCGCAGTGCCCCAGTACCAGATGCCCAGTCGGCACTACTTGTCAAAGAATGGTGTGCCTGCGCTCCACCAGCATGTCGCACACAACATCACCGCTTCTTTGAGAAACTCTGTGTGTGACAGGGTGCATTTCACCACAGACACTTGGACGAGTAGGCATGGACAGGGGCGTTACATGTCGCTGACTGGGCACTGGGTAACTATGGTGACAGCAGGACAAGGGGCTGCTGTCCAAGTCTTGCCGTCCCCACGAGTTGTGCGTCAATCCTCTTTATGTCAAAGTTCCTCCACTGCTTCTGCCTCCTCAACCTCCTCTCGGTCCTCCACCTGCACCCAAAACCTGTCTGGTCTTGCTACAAGCTCCCTAACTGCACAGAAGGGATCCTGCACACCTCCTTACTATGCTGGCAGTAGGGCTCAAGGTCATCAGGCGGTTTTTACTTTGAAATGTCTGGGAAATATGAGTCACACAGCTGAGGAGTTGTGTTCAGCTCTGGAGAACCAATTTCATGAATGGTTGTCTCCACTGGACCTGAAACCAGGGAAGGCTGTGTGCGACAATGCTGCAAACCTGGGTGCGGCCCTTCGCCGGGGCAATGTCACACACGTGCCTTGTATGGCTCATGTGTTGAACCTGGTTGTCCAGCAATTTTTAGCCCACTATCCCGGACTAGATGGTCTTCTGCAGAGGGCACGGTCGCTGTGTGCTCACTTCCACAGTTCGCATCCCGCAGCTCAGCGACTTACATCTCTACAGAAGTCGTTGGGCCTGCCACTTCACCGGCTAAAATGCGATGTGCCTACCCGGTGGAATTCAACTCTGCACATGTTTCAGCGACTGTGGCAGCACCGATATGCCCTGGTGCAATACGTTCTGACGTATAGCCTGGGCCAACGGGATCCAGAGGTGGGGAAAATCACGCTGGAGGAGTGGTCTCAGATCAGGGACCTATGCACCCTTCTGCACAGTTTTGAAATTGCGACGAAGATGTTTAGTTCTGATAATGCCATTATCAGCATGACTATTCCGGTGATTTACATGCTGGAGCACATGTTAAACAGAATTCGGAGTCAGGTGGTGGCACAAGAGGAGGTGGAGGAAGTAGAGGAGGAGGAGTTGTATGCGGAAGGGCTAACATCTGCAAGGTCCAGACGGTCGGCAGCACCAAGGCGGCAGGCATGTGACGGTGGGGGAGATGGTTTTACCAGGGCGCATGGTAGCAGCCAAACTAGTGAGGAAGGTGCAGGAGCCCAGGAAGAAGTGGAGGACGAACTGATGGAAGACTCATGAGATGAGGGAGACCTTGATCACATTTCTGTTGTGCGAGGTTGGGGGGAGAGGACAGAGGAAGGAAGCATGATTGTTACCTCACCACAAAAACAACAGGGACTTTGTGCTCCTGGATGCACAAGACACATGAGTGCCTTCTTGCTGCACTACCTGCAACATGACCCTCGAATTGTGAGAATTAGAAATTATCCTGACTACTGGGTTGCCTCACTGTTAGATGCCCGGTACAAAAGTAAATTTGCAGAAATTATTCCTGCCATAAAAAGGGATGCACGCATGCAGGAGTATCAGCAGAGACTGTTGCAGAATCTTACCTGTGCTTTTCCACAAAACACCAGTGGTGCACGTAGTGAATCTCACAGTTCCAACTTGCCAACCGTGGGACCGTCGAGTGTTCAGCACTCAAACCGTAACAGAAACACAGTATCTGCTGGTAACATCAATTTTGCGGAATCATTTCACCACTTTTTTAGCTCATCCTTTGCAAGGCCACAGGAGACAAGAAGTCTGACACATAGTCAATGCCTAGAGACGATGGTACAGGAGTATGTCCAAGTAAACATTGAAGCCATGACTGTGTCACTGGACCCTTGCTCTTTTTGGGCTTCCAATCTGGATAAATGGCCGGAGCTCGCCACTTACGCCTTGGAGATCTTGTCATGTCCCGCAGCCAGCGTTCTGTCTGAACGTGTGTTCAGCGCTGCTGGTGGTGTGCTGACAGATAAGCGCACGCGGCTCTCCACTGATAATGTAGACAGACTCACGTTCATAAAGATGAACAAATCATGGATCCGAAACCACTTTTCTACCCCTGTGTCATCCTGGGGAGAGTAAAAGCTTGATGATTGGTTAAAATCACCTCACCAACCGTTTTAAGCTTTCAAATTACTAATCATGTTTATCTGTATCTTGGCTGGAAAATTATTTGGGCTTTGTAGCAGTGTGCAGTAATGATTCTATTAGGCCATCTATACTAAGCTCCACCAGATTTAAAATTACTAATCATGTTTATCTGTATCTTGGCTGGAAAATTATTTGGGCTTTGTAGCAGTGTGCAGTAATGATTCTATTAGGCCATCTATGCTAAGCTCCACCAGATTTAAAATTAATAATAATTTTTAGCTGCATCTAGCCCAGAAAATAATTTTGGGGCTCCGAGATGCGCAAGACGCATAAGTGCCTTCTTGCTGCACTACCTGCAACATGACCATCAGATTGTCAGAATTCGAAGTAATCCTGACTACTGGGTTGCCACACTCTTAGATCCCCCACACTCTTCGATCAACCTTTTCATTTTAATAAAGACCAAAATAATGGTCATTTTTCAAATTATAAACATTAGCAGGTTATTAGAAACTGAAATCAAACAGTTTTCAACTCAAAACTTTATTCTAGGTGATATTACATTTGCACATAGGACCCCTTGTTCGAAAGGAGCTTCTGAACTCTCTTGTCCATTGAATTTGTCAGGTTTTGGATGGTTTCTGCTTCAATTGTTTTGCATGAGGACAGAATACCCTCCCAGAGCTGTTGCTTAGATATGAACTGCCTCCCGCCATCATAGACACTCCTTTTGATGATGCTCCAGAGATTCTGAATGGGGTAGAGGTCAGGGGAGCATGGGGGTCACACCATAAGTGTGTCCCCTTTAATGCCCATATCAGCCAGAGATGCAGATGTGTTATGTGCAGCATGAGACGGTGCATTATCATGCATGAAAATGATCTTGCTGTGGAATACACGGTTCTTCTTCTTGAACCATGGCAGGAAGTGCTGTTTGAGAAACTCCACATACATTATGGAGTTCATCTTTAACCCTTCAGGGATCCTAAAGGGGCTAGCAATCTCTCTCCCCATGATTCCAGCCAGAAACATTACTCCACCTCCTCCTTGTTGGCACTGTAGCAGTGTTTGCGTGGGGTGTCCATCAACCAGCCATCCTCCACTCCATCCATCTGCACCATCGAGCGATGCACGGCACTCATCCGTGAACAAAATAGTTTTGAAATTAGTCTTCATGTAATGTTTGGCCCACTGGAGCCGTTTCTGCTTGTGTGCAGTGGATAGAGGAGGTCGACAGGATGGCGTACGCACAGCTGCAAACCTCTGAAGGACCCTGCATCTTGTTGTTCAGGGGACGTTGGAGGCACAAGCAGCTTCAAAAACTTGTCTGCTGCTATGACAAGGCTTTTTTGCCACTGCTCTTTTAACCTGACGTAATTGCCTGTAGGAAAGAGTCCTCAATTTGCCCTTATCAGCACGCACACGTGTGTACTGTGAATCAGCTACATACTTTTTGATTGCCAAGACACTTCATCCTGATCATCGCACAATGTTGATTGTAGTCATGCTTTGACCTAAACACTCCACAATTTGTTGCTTCTCAGCAGCCGACACATCCTTTTTCTTTCCCATTTTGGCAGAAAATGTAGGCTGCTTAACAATGTGGAACAGCCTTCTTAAGTAGTCTTGCCGTTCATTGGACACACCTGCCAAACTAATTAGCACAGGTGTCTGCAATTGCTTACAGTGATATAAAGAGCCCAGACACACATCACCATCAATGAGTTTAACTGACAAACAAACAAATTCTTCCCTTATGAATCCTAAACACTTTTTGCATAATAATTTGGAACACAGTGTACATGTGCTTTTCCACAAAACACCAGTGGTTCACGTAGTGAATCTTACAGTTCTAACTTGCCAACAATGGTCTGTATGGAGATGTTCAATAAAGGGCCCAAAATTGAGATAACATAGACGGGAGAGGTATCTATGAATAGGAATTCCTAAGAATTTGATACCCTGTGAGGGCCAGGCAAAGGGAAAGTAGGACTGGATGGAATCCTGTATGGATTTGGAGAGGGCGACATCGAGGGCCTCAGACTTCGCTGTATTGATTTTAAAATTTGACCATGTAACAAAGTGATCTATTTCAGTCATAACAGCCTGCTGATGGATATATGTGATTGACATCATCAGCAAATGCAGAGCACTTGTACTCAGTGCCTCCCACCTCAATCCACCTAATATTGGGGTTATGGCGAATTGATGAGAGCAGGTGCTCCGTCACTAGGATGTATAAGAGAGGGGACAGAGGACATCCCTGCCTTGTCCCATTGGTGATTATGAAAGGTGATGAAAATGTTCTGACGCGCCCCCTGGGCCTTGGGACATCTGGAGCCGGACCCTTTTTGGTGGATGCTGGTGGTTTTAGTCTCCGTGGCGGCGACCCGGTTCTATGGCTCAGGGCGGTCAAACCAATGGCGGAACTATTTATGTGGTTTTGATGTTTAAATGTCCGACTACGCCACCCGTGGATTGCGGTCAGAGTGAACAGCCGCTGCAGGGCAGACCGCTGAGGCTGGTGTTGTGGGTGCAGCAGAGCGTAGCATAACTCCCCACGGGAGGAGTATAGCATCAGGGCAGTGTATGCTGAGGATGGGGTTGATGGTGCAGGGCAGCAGCAGTAATGACACGGAGTCAGTGATGCAGTCCAGGGCCTTTACTCACAGTTCTTATTATCCAGACCACTTCTGCAGGTAACGGCTGCCCACGTCGTACTGTGCTCACCAGGTGAGGGGCTCAGACAACTCCCAGATAACTTTGGAGCGCTTCACAGGACCCCCTTTGTGTGTCCTTTGTCTGGCCTTTCTTACCAACCCTTCTGTCCGGCTGCCTCGGGCCTCCTCTTGGTAAACTTGGCGCCAGTTTCCCTGACCCTATGTGGTGCCTTCCTAGCGGGTGGAGCGAGGGGCTGCGCCACATAAAATGTCACAGCCTCCTGTTTCTAGCTGAGGGTCGTTTCCTGCCTCCACTAGTTTCGGGGACCGGTCTCCCCCTTTGGCCTGACCCCTCCACGCAGGTGGATTCTGGCGTGCGGTGGCGACTCGCCCGTCCGCACCCCTGAGATCCCTTCGTTCCTCGTTCCTGGAGCCTTCTCCGCTCCTCTTCCTTCCTTCTCCCTCTTCCAGGCCTGGGCCTCTGTTACTAGGCCCGCCTCATGCAGAGCCCCTGCTCCCTGCCACTTCGGCTCAGACTTCTCTGCACTGAACTAAGATGGTGCCCACCTTTTATACTCCCTTCTCAATGCACCCAGGAACTGCTTCCTCCCTGCTCCTGCACTGCAGGGTTCCCCTTCCTCAGTGTTCCCTCCCCCCACTCCAGCCAGGGACAGGGACTGTCGTGCCCATCTCAGGGGCATATTGGTCGCCCTGCCCCACGGCAATGTGGTGTAATGCACCTGGTGAGCACAGTACGACGTGGGCAGCCGTTACCTGCAGACGTGGTCTGGATAATAAGAACTGTGAGTAAAGGCCCTGGACTGCATCACTGACTCCATGTCATTACTGCTGCTGCCCTGCACCATCACCCCCATCCTCCGCATACACTGCCCTGAGGCTATACTCCTCCCGTGGGGAGTTATGCTACGCTCTGCTGCACCCACAACACCAGCCTCAGCGGTCTGCCCTGGAGCGGCGGTTCACTCTGACCGCAATCCACGGGTGGCGTAGTCGGACATTTAAACATCAAAACCACATAAATAGTTCCGCCACTGGTTTGACCGCCCTGAGCCACGGAACCGGGTTGCCGCCACGGAGACTACAACCACCAGCATCCACCAAAAAGGGTCCGGCTCCGGGTGTCCCAAGGCCCAGGGGGCGCGTCAGAACATTTTCATCACCTTTCACAATCACCAATGGGACAAGGCAGGGATGTTCTCTGTCCCCTCTCTTATACATCCTGGTGACGGAGCACCTGCTCTCATCAATTCGCCATAACCCCAATATTAGGTGGATTGAGGTGGGAGGCACCGAGTACAAGTGCTCTCTATTTGCTGATGATGTCCTAGTATATATCACTCAATCACATATATCCATCCATGCTGTTATGACTGAAATAGATCACTTTGTTACATGGTCAAATTTTAAAATCAATGCAGCGAAGTCTGAGGCCCTCGATGTCTCCCTCCCCAAATCCATATAGGATTCCATCCAGTCCAACTTTCCCTTTGCCTGGCCCTCACAGGTTATCAAATACTTAGGAATTCCTATTCATAGAGACCTCTCCCATCTATGTTATCTTAATTTTGGGCCCTTTATTGAACAACTCCATACAGACCACGGTTGGCAAGTTAGAACTGTAAGATTCACTACGTGAACCACTGGTGTTTTGTGGAAAAGCACATGTACACTGTCTTCCAAATTATTATGCAAAAAGTGTTTAGGAGTGATAAGGGAAGAATTTGTTTGTTTGTCAGTTAAACTCATTGATGGTGATGTGTGTCAGGGCTCTTTATATCACTGTAAGCAATTGCAGACACCAGTGCTAATTAGTTTGGCAGGTGTGTCCAATGAAAGGCAAGACTACTTAAGAAGGCTCTCTCACATTATTCAGCAGCCTACATTTTCTGCCAAAATGGGAAAGAAAAAGGATGTGTCGGCTGCTGAGAAGCAACAAATTGTGGAGTGTTTAGGTCAAGGCATGACTACAATCAACATTGTGCGATGATCAGGATGAAGTGTCTTGGCAATCAAGAAGTATGTAGCTGATTCACAGTACACACGTGTGCGTGCTGATAAGGGCAAATTGAGGACTCTTTCCTACAGGCAATTACGTCAGGTTGAAAGAGCAGCGGCAAAAAAGCCTTGTCATAGCAGCAGACAAGTTTTTGAAGCTGCTTGTGCCTCCAACGTCCCCCGAACAACAAGATGCAGGGTCCTTCAGAGGTTTGCAGCTGTGCATACGCCATCCTGTCGACCTCCTCTATCCACTTCACACAAGCAGAAACGGCTCCAGTGGGCCAAACATTACATGAAGACTGATTTCAAAACTGTTTTGTTCACGGATGAGTGCCGTGCAGCGCTCGATGGTCCAGATGGATGGAGTGGAGGATGGCTGGTTGATGGACACCCCACGCAAACACGGCTACAGCGCCAACAAGGAGGAGGTGGAGTAATGTTTTGGGCTGGAATCATGGGGAGAGAGATTGTCGGCCCCTTTAGGATCCCTGAAGGCGCTAAAGATGAACTCCATAATGTATGTGGATTTTCTCAAACAGCACTTCCTGCCATGGTTCAAGAAGAAGAACCGTGTATTTCACAGCAAGATCATTTTTCTGCATGATAATGCACCATCTCATGCTGCACATAAAACATCTGCATCTCTGGCTGATATGAGCATAAAAGGGGACAAACTTATGGTGTGACCCCCATGCTCCCCTGACCTCTACCCCATTCAGAACCTTTGGAGCATCATTAAAAGGAGTGTCTATGATGGCGGGAGGCAGTTCACATCTAAGCAACAGCTCTGGGAGGGTATTCTGTCCTCATGCAAAACAATTGAAGCAGAAACCATCCAAAACCTGACAAATTCAATGGACGAGAGAGTTCAGAAGCTCCTTTCGAACAAGGGGTCCTATGTGAAAATGTAACATCACCTAGAATAAAGTTTTGAGTTGAAAACTGTTTGATTTCACTTTCTAACAACCTGCTAATGCTTATAATTTCAAAAATGACCATTTTTTTGGTCTTTATTAAAATGAAAAGGTTGATCGAAAAGTTTGGGGGATCTAAGAGTGTGGCAACCCAGTAGTCATGATTACTTCGAATTCTGACAATATGAGGGTCATACTGCAGGTAGTGCAGCAAGAAGGCACTTATGTGTCTTGCGCATCTCGGAGCCCCAAAATTATTTTCCGGGCTAGACGCAGCTAAAAATTATTTTTAATTTTAAATCTGGTGGAGCTTATTATAGATGGCCTAATAGGATCAGTGCTGCACACTGCTACAAAGCCCAAATTATTTTCCAGTCAAGATACAGATAAACATGATTAGTAATTTGAAAGCTTAAAACGGTTGGTAGGGTGATTTTAAACAATCATCAAGCTTTTACTCTCCCCAGGATGACACAGGGGTAGAAAAGTCGTTTCGGATCCATGATTTGTTCATCTTTATGAACGTGAGTCTGTCTACATTATCAGTGGAGAGCCGCGTGCGCTTATCTGTCAGCACACCACCAGCATCACTGAACACACGTTCAGACAGAACGCTGGCTGCGGGGCATGACAAGATCTCCAAGGCGTAAGTGGCTAGCTCCGGCCATTTATCCAGATTGGAAGCCCAAAAAGAGCAAGGATCCAGTGACACAGTCGTAGCTTCAATGTTTACTTGGAGATACTCCTGTACCATCGTCTCTAGGCGTTGACTATGTGTCAGACTTCTTGTCTCCTGTGGCCTTGCAAAGGATGGGCTTAAAAAGTGGTGAAATGATTCCGCAAAATTGATGTTACCACCAGATACTGTGGTTCTGTTACGGTTTGAGTGCTGAACACTTGACGGTCCCACGGTTGGCAAGTTGTAACTGTGAGATTCACTACGTGCACCACTGGTATTTTGTGGAAAAGCACATGTAAGATTCTGCAACAATCTCTGCTGATACTCCTGCATGCGTGCATCCCTTTCTATGGCAGGAATAATTTCTGCAAATTTACTTTTGTACCGGGGATCTAACAGTGTGGCAACCCAGTAGTCAGGATTATTTCTAATTCTCACAATTCGAGGGTCATGTTGCAGGTAGTGCAGCAAGAAGGCACTCATGTGTGTTGCGCATCCAGGAGCACCAAGTCCCTGTTGTGTTGGTGGCGAGGTAACAATCATGCTTCCTTCCTCTGTCCTCTCCCCCCAACCTCGCACAACAGAAATGTGATCAAGGTCTCCCTCATCTGATGAGTCTTCCATCAGTTCGTCCTCCACTTCTTCCTGGGCTCCTGCACCTTCCTCACTAGTTTGGCTGCTACCATGCGCCCTGGTAAAACCATCTCCCCCACCCTCACATGCCTGCCGCCTTGGTGCTGCCGACCGTCTGGACCTTGCAGATGTTAGCCCTTCTGCATACAACTCCTCCTCCTCTACTTCCTCCACCTCCTCTTGTGCCACCACCTGACTCCGAATTCTGTTTAACATGTGCTCCAGCATGTAAATCACCGGAATAGTCATGCTGATAATGGCATCGTCAGCACTAAACATCTTCGTCGCCATTTCAAAACTGTGCAGAAGGGTGCATAGGTCCCTGATCTGAGACCACTCCTCCAGCGTGATTTGCCCCACCTCTGAATCTTGTTGGCCCAGGCTATACGTCAGAACGTATTGCACCAGGGCTTGTCGGTGCTGCCACATTCGCTGCAACATGTGCAGAGTTGAATTCCACTGGGTAGGCACATCGCATTTTAGCCGGTGAAGTGGCAGGCCAAACGGCTTCTGTAGAGATGTAAGTCGCTGAGCTGCGGGATGCGAACGGCGGAAGTGAGCACACAGCGACCGTGCCCTCTGCAGAAGGCCATCTAGTCTGGGATAGTGGGCTAAAAATTGCTGGACAACCAGGTTCAACACGTGAGCCATACAAGGCACGTGTGTGACATTTCCCCGGCGAAGGGCCGCACCCAGGTTTGCAGCATTGTCGCACACGGCCTTCCCTGGTTTCAGGTCCAGTGGAGACAACCATTCATGAAATTGGTTCTCCAGAGCTGACCACAACTCCTCAGCTGTGTGACTCACATTTCCCAGACATTTCAATGTAAAAACCGCCTGATGACGTTGAGCCCTACTGCCAGCATAGTAAGGAGGTGTGCAGGATCCCTTCTGCCCAGTTAGAAAGCTTGTGGCATGACCAGACAGGCTTTGGGTGCAGGTGGAAGACCGAGAGGAGGTTGAGGAGGCAGAAGCAGTGAAGGAACTTTGACATAAAGAGGATTGACGCACAACTCGTGGGGACGGCAAGACTTGGACAGCAGCCCCTTGTCCTGCTGTCACCATAGTTACCCAGTGCCCAGTCAGCGACATGTAACGCCCCTGTCCATGCCTACTCGTCCAAGTGTCTGTGGTGAAATGCACCCTGTCACACACAGAGTTTCTCAAAGAAGCGGTGATGTTGTGTGCGACATGCTGGTGGAGCGCAGGCACACCTTTCTTTGAGAAGTAGTGCCGACTGGGCATCTGGTACTGGGGCACTGCGACGGACATAAGGTCTCGAAAATCCTCTGTGTCCACCAGGCGGAAAGGCAGCATTTCTGTAGCCAAGAGCTTGCAGATGGTGAAATTCAACCTCTTAGCTTTCTCATGGCTAGGAGGAAATGGTCTTTTACTTGTCCACATCTGAGGGACCGAGGGCTGGCTATTGTGCTTAGACGGGGTTGATAAGGGTGTCCCCGGCAAACTGCCGGTCTGTGAGGAAGATGCAGGCGGACATGTTAGGTTGCCTTGATCCAAAGGTGGTGCTATCGATGTCGGACAGCGCTCAACACCAGCTGCTGTTACCACCTCCAAAGAAAATGATGACCTGCCAATCACGCTGGCTGTTGCGGGTAAAGAGGTGGCAGGTCTGCGCCCCAAAACAGGTGTGACTGCTGTCCCCCCAGTCACAGAGGATGAAGAGGCCGCGGATGCACAAGATATGGCAGACGGTGGTTGGCCCGGCCGGCTAGGCCGCATTGTAGCACACTGAGCTTCCCACTGCAACTTATGCTTCATGTCCATGTGCCGGTTCATGCATGAAGTACTCAAACTATGTATTTTTTGGCCTCTACTTAGCTTTTGCTGACAAATGTTACAGATAACTCGAGTTGGGTCATCTTTATCGATCTGAAAAAATGCCCAGGCTATGCAAGGCTTAGCACCCATGAGACCTGAAGAGCCACCACGACTTGTGGTGAGAGGCAGAATTGTGTTTGAGGATGCAGTTGTTGACGTGCTTCCAGTACTACGTCTCTGTCCAGGAAGGCGCAACCTGACCTCGTCGTCACTAGCATCTTCCTCCACCTCCTCTGCTGACCTCATCTCTTGGCTGACTGTGGGTTGACAGTAAGTGGGATCTCCAACCTCATCATCATCACCCTGTGTGTTATCACACCCATCGTCCTCAGAGCCAACCTGTTCCTGCCCTGACAAAAAACTAAAGTTGTCACTCCAATCAGGTATTTGAGTCTTATCATCGTCTTCCTCATTGTCTCCACCAACAGGAGTTACAGTTTGGGAATGAGGGTCTACATTATGGTCAGAACCTTCTGCGTCTGGTCCTGGATCCGACTCATAAAGATTCTGGGCATCAGTGCAGATCATTTCCTCGTCTGGATTCACAGAAGCGCTGGAGTCGACCTCTGATTCCCAGGCTATAGTATGAGTAAACAGCTCTGCAGACTCAACCATCTGTTCTACCTCATACTCAGACGGGCAGCTGGAGATTTGGGAGCTGTGAGGAAGCAAGTGCGATTTGGGTGACACCTTTGAGGACTGGAGTATTTGTGATGTTGAAGTTGATGTGGAGGAGAGCCCACTTAAAGGAGCACTTGATATCCGTTGAAGCACCTGCTGTTTTTGTGCCTCATCTGGAATTTGTAGCGATTGGCGTGGCCGTAAGAAAGGGATCTTATCACATTGTCCGCTAAAAGAAGTAGACATTTTAGTTTGGCTGGAAGATGGTCTTTCTTCTGCAGATGTTACTGTTGCTTTAACACCTACCCCACGGACACAACCTTTTTTCCCCTTCCCAATACGCCTATTCCCCTTTCCACCAGCAGCAGGCCTTTTTCCACTCATTTTGGTGGTTAATTAATTCACAACTCTGGAGTTGTTTGCACAAAAAAACAATGGATGGTAACCGAGCAGAGCTGAGTGGCCAAACTGTGGTATTAGGCCAAAATTATTGGCTGGGTTAGATGCAGAAAAAAATATATTCAGTTTGCAACCTGATGGAGGTCAGTATAGATGGACTAATACAACAAGTCCCACACACAGCTAGAAGCCCAATATTTTTTCAGAGGTAGATGCAGAAAAAAATATATTCAGTTTGCAACCTGATGGAGGTCAGTATAGATGCACTAATACAACAAGTCCCACACACAGCTAGAAGCCCAATATTTTTTCAGAGGTAGATGCAGAAAAAAATATATTCAGTTTGCAACCTGATGGAGGTCAGTATAGATGGACTAATACAACAAGTCCCACACACAGCTAGAAGCCCAAATATTTTTTCAGAGGTACTGTAGATGCAGATAAAAATTAGTTTTAATTTGCAACCTGATGGAGGTCAGTATAGATGGACTAATAGAGAAAGTCCGACACACTGCTAGAAGGCCAAATATTTTTTCAGAGCTAGATGCAGAAAAAAATTATATTCAGTTTGCAACCTGATGGAGGTCAGTATAGATGGATTAATAGAACAAGACCCACACACAGCTAGAAGCCCAATATTTTTTCAGAGGTAGATGCAGAAAAAAATATATTCAGTTTGCAACCTGATGGAGGTCAGTATAGATGGACTAATACAACAAGTCCCACACACAGCTAGAAGCCCAATATTTTTTCAGAGGTAGATGCAGAAAAAAATATATTCAGTTTGCAACCTGATGGAGGTCAGTATAGATGGACTAATACAACAAGTCCCACACACAGCTAGAAGCCCAATATTTTTTCAGAGGTAGATGCAGAAAAAAATATATTCAGTTTGCAAACTGATGGAGGTCAGTATAGATGGACTAATACAACAAGTCCCACACACAGCTAGAAGCCCAATATTTTTTCAGAGGTAGATGCAGAAAAAAATATATTCAGTTTTCAACCTGATGGAGGTCAGTATAGATGGACTAATACAACAAGTCCCACACACAGCTAGAAGCCCAATATTTTTTCAGAGGTAGATGCAGAAAAAAATATATTCAGTTTGCAACCTGATGGAGGTCAGTATAGATGGACTAATACAACAAGTCCCACACACTGCTAGAAGCCCAAATATTTTTTCAGAGGTACTGTAGATGCAGATAAAAATTAGTTTTAATTTGCAACCTGATGGAGGTCAGTATAGATGGACTAATAGAGAAAGTCCGACACACTGCTAGAAGGCCAAATATTTTTTCAGAGCTAGATGCAGAAAAAAATTATATTCAGTTTGCAACCTGATGGAGGTCAGTATTAGAGATGAGCGTTGTTCTACTCGAACTGTTCGCCAATCTCAAATTCGAGCTGTTTTGGGCGGTGTTCGAGCCGGTCGGCGAACACGAACAATTTGAGAAAAATTCGGCTGTTCGAGGTTATGTTCGATAACTGTTCGTGCACCAAAATCATAACTGGATTTTTTCTCAGTAATGATGAAAATTAATGTTAATACGCAGTTTGAGTGTACAGCGGGGCGGGGGGAGGGGCAGGGGATGGATCTCTGCAGGAACAATGAATATCTCCATTTTTTTTTCTCTTTCCCGCATTTGCAGTGGGGAGGTGCAATCTGTCAGCCTATCAGCAGCGCACACACGGAGCGAAGTGCTTTTTTTCACACAAGCAAGGGCATGTGTGATTGGCAGTGTATGTCACATGTCCTTGCCCTATAAGACCAAGCCATTTTCCCCATCGCCACCATTTTCTCACTGCTGCAGCTGCGTGTTAGACGGCACCGCTGTTGCTGTGTGCGCTATACCTTGTTAATTTCAAGCCAATTTTCGCACAAATATACAGATAGCTTGGGAGTAGGGAATAGTTGTGATTGCAGTCCTTTTAAGGACTAGGTTACAGCATTTCCTACGACTTTTATCAAGCAGGTCTGTGCTCTTAAATAGATAGATTGTGGGAGTAAAGACTAATTGTAATTGGAGTCCTTTTCAGGACTAGGTTACATCAGTTCCTATCAGTTTTTGCCAGGCAGGTCTGTGCCAGTGCTGTGCAAGTTTTTTTCACAGCATTTGGCTGAATCTAGCAAAGCTAATCCTTTTTGGCCTATTGCAGAGTGTGTTAGTCAGTGGAGTAGCCTATCTGTGTTGCAAGATATACCACCTGTGTATAGAATACCAATTTTTTTACTGCACCTAGTGAAGTAAAATCTTTTGGGCATAGCATCATTCTATTAGTCCATCTATACTGACCTCCATCAGGTTGCAAACTGAATATTATTTTTTTCTGCATCTAGCTCTGAAAAAATATTTGGGCTTCTAGCGGTGTGTGGGACTTGGTCTATTAGTCCATCTATACTGACCTCCATCAGGTTGCAAATTAAAAATAATTTTTTTCTGCATCTAGCTCTGAAAAAATATTTGGGCTTCTAGCAGTGTGTGGGACTTGGTCTATTAGTCCATCTATACTGACCTCCATCAGGTTGCAAATTAAAAATAATTTTTTTCTTCATTTATCTCTGAAAAAATATTTGGGCTTCTAGCAGCGTGTGGGACTTGTTCTATTAGTCCATCTATACTGACCTCCATCAGGTTGCAAATTAAAAATAATTTTTTTCTGCATTTAGCACTGAAAAAATATTTGGGCTTCTAGCAGTGTGAGGGACTTGGTCTATTAGTCCATCTATACTGACCTCCATCAGGTTGCAAATTAAAAATAATTTTTTTCTTCATTTAGCTCTGAAAAAATATTTGGGCTTCTAGCAGTGTGTGGGACTTGTTCTATTAGTCCTTCTATACTGACCTCCAGCAGGTTGCAAATTGAATATAATTTTTTTCTGCATCTAGCTCTGAAAAAATATTTGGGCTTCTAGCGGTGTGTGGGACTTGGTCTATTAGTCCATCTATACTGACCTCCATCAGGTTGCAAATTAAAAATAATTTTTTTCTGCATCTAGCTCTGAAAAAATATTTGGGCTTCTAGCAGTGTGTGGGACTTGGTCTATTAGTCCATCTATACTGACCTCCATCAGGTTGCAAATTAAAAATAATTTTTTTCTGCATCTAGCTCTGAAAAAATATTTGGGCTTCTAGCAGTGTGTGGGACTTGGTCTATTAGTTCATCTATACTGACCTCCATCAGGTTGCAAATTGAATAAAAAAAATTTCTGCATCTAGCTCTGAAAAAATATTTGGGCTTCTAGCGGTGTGTGGGACTTGGTCTATTAGTCCATCTATACTGACCTCCATCAGGTTGCAAATTAAAAATAATTTTTTTCTGCATCTAGCTCTGAAAAAATATTTGGGCTTCTAGCAGTGTGTGGGACTTGGCTATTAGTCCATCTATACTGACCTCCATCAGGTTGCAAATTGAATAAAAAAATTTTCTGCATCTAGCTCTGAAAAAATATTTGGGCTTCTAGCGGTGTGTGGGACTTGGTCTATTAGTCCATCTATACTGACCTCCATCAGGTTGCAAATTAAAAATAATTTTTTTCTGCATCTAACCCAGCCAATAGTTTTGGCCTAATACCACAGTTTGGCCACTCAGCTCTGCTCGGTTACCATCCATTGTTTTTTTGTGCAAACAACTCCAGAGTTGTGAATTAGTTAACCACCAAAATGAGTGGAAAAAGGCCTGCTGCTGGTGGAAAGGGGAATAGGCGTGTTGGGAAGGGGAAAAAAGGTTGTGTCCGTGGGGTAGGTGCAGAAGAAAGACCATCTTCCAGCCAAACTAAAATGTCTACTTCTTTTAGCGGACAATGTGATAAGATCCCTTTCTTACGGCCACGCCAATCGCTACAAATTCCAGATGAGGCACAAACACAGCAGGTGCTTCAACGGATATCAAGTGCTCCTTTAAGTGGGCTCTCCTCCACATCAACTTCAACATCACAAATACTCCAGTCCTCAAAGGTGTCACCCAAATCGCACTTGCTTCCTCACAGCTCCCAAATCTCCAGCTGCCCGTCTGAGTATGAGGTAGAACAGATGGTTGAGTCTGCAGAGCTGTTTACTCATACTATAGCCTGGGAATCAGAGGTCGACTCCAGCGCTTCTGTGAATCCAGACGAGGAAATGATCTGCACTGATGCCCAGAATCTTTATGAGTCGGATCCAGGACCAGACGCAGAAGGTTCTGACCATAATGTAGACCCTCATTCCCAAACTGTAACTCCTGTTGGTGGAGACAATGAGGAAGACGATGATAAGACTCAAATACCTGATTGGAGCGACAACTTTAGTTTTTTGTCAGGGCAGGAACAGGTTGGCTCTGAGGACGACGGGTGTGATAACGCACAGGGTGATGATGATGAGGTCGGAGATCCCACTTACTGTCAACCCACAGTCAGCCAAGAGATGAGGTCAGCAGAGGAGGTGGAGGAAGATGCTAGTGACGATGAGGTCAGGTTGCGCCTTCCTGGACAGAGACGTAGTACTGGAAGCACGTCAACAACTGCATCCTCAAACACAACTCTGCCTCTCACCACAAGTCGTGGTGGCTCTTCAGGTCGCATGGGTGCTAAGCCTTGCATAGCCTGGGCATTTTTTCAGATCGATAAAGATGACCCAACTTTTCTTATCTGTAACATTTGTCAGCAAAAGCTAAGTAGAGGCCAAAAAATACATAGTTTGAGTACTTCATGCATGAACCGGCACATGGACATGAAGCATAAGTTGCAGTGGGAAGCTCAGTGTGCTACAATGCGGCCTAGCCGGCCGGGCCAACCACCGTCTGCCATATCTTGTGCATCCGCGGCCTCTTCATCCTCTGTGACTGGGGGGACAGCAGTCACACCTGTTTTGGGGCGCAGACCTGCCACCTCTTTACCCGCAACAGCCAGCGTGATTGGCAGGTCATCATTTTCTTTGGAGGTGGAAACAGCAGCTGGTGTTGAGCGCTGTCCGACATCGATAGCACCACCTTTGGATCAAGGCAACCTAACATGTCCGCCTGCATCTTCCTCACAGACCGGCAGTTTGCCGGGGACACCCTTATCAACCCCGTCTAAGCACAATAGCCAGCCCTCGGTCCCTCAGATGTGGACAAGTAAAAAACCATTTCCTCCTAGCCATGAGAAAGCTAAGAGGTTGAATTTCACCATCTGCAAGCTCTTGGCTACAGAAATGCTGCCTTTCCGCCTGGTGGACACAGAGGATTTTCGAGACCTTATGTCCGTCGCAGTGCCCCAGTACCAGATGCCCAGTCGGCACTACTTCTCAAAGAAAGGTGTGCCTGCGCTCCACCAGCATGTCGCACACAACATCACCGCTTCTTTGAGAAACTCTGTGTGTGACAGGGTGCATTTCACCACAGACACTTGGACGAGTAGGCATGGACAGGGGCGTTACATGTCGCTGACTGGGCACTGGGTAACTATGGTGACAGCAGGACAAGGGGCTGCTGTCCAAGTCTTGGCGTCCCCACGAGTTGTGCGTCAATCCTCTTTATGTCAAAGTTCCTCCACTGCTTCTGCCTCCTCAACCTCCTCTCGGTCTTCCACCTGCACCCAAAGCCTGTCTGGTCATGCCACAAGCTTTCTAACTGCGCAGAAGGGATCCTGCACACCTCCTTACTATGCTGGCAGTAGGGCTCAACGTCATCAGGCGGTTTTTACATTGAAATGTCTGGGAAATGTGAGTCACACAGCTGAGGAGTTGTGGTCAGCTCTGGAGAACCAATTTCATGAATGGTTGTCTCCACTGGACCTGAAACCAGGGAAGGCCGTGTGCGACAATGCTGCAAACCTGGGTGCGGCCCTTCGCCGGGGCAATGTCACACACGTGCCTTGTATGGCTCACGTGTTGAACCTGGTTGTCCAGCAATTTTTAGCCCACTATCCCAGACTAGATGGCCTTCTGCAGAGGGCACGGTCGCTGTGTGCTCACTTCCGCCGTTCGCATCCCGCAGCTCAGCGACTTACATCTCTACAGAAGTCGTTGGGCCTGCCACTTCACCGGCTAAAATGCGATGTGCCTACCCGGTGGAATTCAACTCTGCACATGTTGCAGCGACTGTGGCAGCACCGACAAGCCCTGGTGCAATACGTTCTGACGTATAGCCTGGGCCAACGAGATTCAGAGGTGGGGCAAATCACGCTGGAGGAGTGGTCTCAGATCAGGGACCTATGCACCCTTCTGCACAGTTTTGAAATGGCGACGAAGATGTTTAGTGCTGACGATGCCATTATCAGCATGACTATTCCGGTGATTTACATGCTGGAGCACATGTTAAACAGAATTCGGAGTCAGGTGGTGGCACAAGAGGAGGTGGAGGAAGTAGAGGAGGAGGAGTTGTATGCGGAAGGGCTAACATCTGCAAGGTCCAGACAGTCGGCAGCACCAAGGCGGCAGGCATGTGAGGGTGGGGGAGATGATTTTACCAGGGTGCATGGTAGCAGCCAAACTAGTGAGGAAGGTGCAGGAGCCCAGGAAGAAGTGGAGGATGAACTGATGGAAGACTCATCAGATGAGGGAGACCTTGATCACATTTCTGTTGTGCGAGGTTGGGGGGAGAGGACAGAGGAAGGAAGCATGATTGTTACCTCGCCACCAACACAACAGGGACTTGGTGCTCCTGGATGCGCAACACACATGAGTGCCTTCTTACTGCACTACCTGCATGACCCTCGAATTGTGAGAATTAGAAATAATCCTGACTACTGGGTTGCCACACTGTTAGATCCCCGGTACAAAAGTAAATTTGCAGAAATTATTCCTGCCATAGAAAGGGATGCACGCATGCAGGAGTATCAGCAGAGACTGTTGCAGAATCTTACATGTGCTTTTCCACAAAATACCAGTGGTGCACGTAGTGAATCTCACAGTTCCAACTTGCCAACCGTGGGACCGTCAAGTGTTCAGCACTCAAACCGTAACAGAACCACAGTATCTGCTGGTAACATCAATTTTGCGGAATCATTTCACCACTTTTTTAGCCCATCCTTTGCAAGGCCACAGGAGACAAGAAGTCTGACACATAGTCAACGCCTAGAGACGATGGTACAGGAGTATCTCCAAGTAAACATTGAAGCCACGACTGTGTCACTGGACCCTTGCTCTTTTTGGGCTTCCAATCTGGATAAATGGCCGGAGCTAGCCACTTACGCCTTGGAGATCTTGTCATGCCCCGCAGCCAGCGTTCTGTCTGAACGTGTGTTCAGCGCTGCTGGTGGTGTGCTGACAGATAAGCGCACGCGGCTCTCCACTGATAATGTAGACAGACTCACGTTCATAAAGATGAACAAATCATGGATCCGAAACGACTTTTCTACCCCTGTGTCATCCTGGGGAGAGTAAAAGCTTGATGATTGGTTAAAATCACCCTACCAACCGTTTTAAGCTTTCAAATTACTAATCATGTTTATCTGTATCTTGACTGGAAAATAATTTGGGCTTTGTAGCAGTGTGCAGCACTGATCCTATTAGGCCATCTATAATAAGCTTCACCAGATTTAAAATTAAAAATAATTTTTAGCTGCATCTAGCCCGGAAAATAATTTTGGGGCTCCGAGATGCGCAAGACACATAAGTGCCTTCTTGCTGCACTACCTGCAGCATGACCCTCATATTGTCCGAATTCGAAGTAATCATGACTACTGGGTTGCCACACTCTTAGATCCCCCAAACTTTTCGATCAACCTTTTCATTTTAATAAAGACCAAAAAAATGGTCATTTTTGAAATTATAAGCATTAGCAGGTTGTTAGAAACTGAAATCAAACAGTTTTCAACTCAAAACTTTATTCTAGGTGATGTTACATTTTCACATAGGACCCCTTGTTCGAAAGGAGCTTCTGAACTCTCTCGTCCATTGAATTTGTCAGGTTTTGGATGGTTTCTGCTTCAATTGTTTTGCATGAGGACAGAATACCCTCCCAGAGCTGTTGCTTAGATGTGAACTGCCTCCCGCCATCATAGACACTCCTTTTAATGATGCTCCAAAGGTTCTGAATGGGGTAGAGGTCAGGGGAGCATGGGGGTCACACCATAAGTTTGTCCCCTTTTATGCCCATATCAGCCAGAGATGCAGATGTTTTATGTGCAGCATGAGATGGTGCATTATCATGCAGAAAAATGATCTTGCTGTGAAATACACGGTTCTTCTTCTTGAACCATGGCAGGAAGTGCTGTTTGAGAAAATCCACATACATTATGGAGTTCATCTTTAGCGCCTTCAGGGATCCTAAAGGGGCCGACAATTTCTCTCCCCATGATTCCAGCCCAAAACATTACTCCACCTCCTCCTTGTTGGCGCTGTAGCCGTGTTTGCGTGGGGTGTCCATCAACCAGCCATCCTCCACTCCATTCATCTGGACCATCGAGCGCTGCACGGCACTCATCCGTGAACAAAACAGTTTTGAAATCAGTCTTCATGTAATGTTTGGCCCACTGGAGCCGTTTCTGCTTGTGTGAAGTGGATAGAGGAGGTCGACAGGATGGCGTATGCACAGCTGCAAACCTCTGAAGGACCCTGCATCTTGTTGTTCGGGGGACGTTGGAGGCACAAGCAGCTTCAAAAACTTGTCTGCTGCTATGACAAGGCTTTTTTGCCGCTGCTCTTTCAACCTGACGTAATTGCCTGTAGGAAAGAGTCCTCAATTTGCCCTTATCAGCACGCACACGTGTGTACTGTGAATCAGCTACATACTTCTTGATTGCCAAGACACTTCATCCTGATCATCGCACAATGTTGATTGTAGTCATGCCTTGACCTAAACACTCCACAAGTTGTTGCTTCTCAGCAGCCGACACATCCTTTTTCTTTCCCATTTTGGCAGAAAATGTAGGCTGCTTAATAATGTGAGAGAGCCTTCTTAAGTAGTCTTGCCTTTCATTGGACACACCTGCCAAACTAATTAGCACAGGTGTCTGCAATTGCTTACAGTGATATAAAGAGCCCTGACACACATCACCATCAATGAGTTTAACTGACAAACAAACAAATTCTTCCCTTATCACTCCTAAACACTTTTTGCATAATAATTTGGAACGCGGTGTACATGTGCTTTTCCACAAAACACCAGTGGTTCACGTAGTGAATCTTACAGTTCTAACTTGCCAACCGTGGTCTGTATGGAATTGTTCAATAAAGGGCCCAAAATTAAGATAACATAGATGGGAGAGGTCTCTATGAATAGGAATTCCTAAGTATTTGATACCCTGTGAGGGCCAGGCAAAGGGAAAGTTGGACTGGATGGAATCCTATATGGATTTAGGGAGGGAGACATCGAGGGCCTCAGACTTCGCTGCATTGATTTTAAAATTTTACCATGTAACAAAGTGATCTATTTCTGCCATAACAGCAGGGATGGATATATGTGATTGAGTGATATATACTAGGACATCATCAGCAAATAGAGAGCACTTGTACTCGGTGCCTCCCACCTCAATCCACCTAATATTGGGGTTATGGCGAATTGAAGAGAGCAGGTGCTCCATCACTAGGATGTATAAGAGAGGAGACAGAGGACATCCCTGCCTTGTCCCATTGGTGATTGTGAAAGGTGATGAAAATGTTCTGACGCACCCCCTGGGCCTTGGGACACCAGGAGCCGGACCCTTTTTGGTGGATGCTGGTGGTTGTAGTCTTCGTGGCGGCGATCCGGTTCCGTGGCTCAGGGCGGTCAAACCAGTGGCGGAACTATTTATGTGGTTTTGATGTTTAAATGTCCGACTACGCCACCCGTGGATTGCGGTCAGAGTGAACCGCCGCTACAGGGCAGACCGCTAAGGCTGGTGTTGTGGGTGCAGCAGAGCGTAGCATAACTCCCCACGGGAGGAGTATAGCCTCAGGGCAGTGTATGCGGAGGATGGGGGTGATGGTGCAGGGCAGCAGCAGTAACGACACGGAGTCAGTGATGCAGTTCAGGGCCTTTACTCACAGTTCTTATTATCCAGACCACGTCTGCAGGTAACGGCTGCCCACGTCGTACTGTGCTCACCAGGTGAGGGGCTCAGACAACTGCCAGATAACTTTGGAGCACTTCACAGGACCCCCTTTGTGTGTCCTTTGTCTGGCCTTTCTTACCAACACTTCTGTCCGGCTGCCTCGGGCCTCCTCTTGGTAAACTTGGCGCCAGTTTCCCTGACCCTATGTGGTGCCTTCCTAGCGGGTGGAGCAAGGGGCTGCGCCACATAAAATGTCAGAGCCTCCGGTTTCTAGCTGAGGGTCGTTTCCTGCCTCCACTAGTTCGGGGACCGGTCTCCCCCTTTGGCCTGACCCCTCCACGCAGGTGGATTCGGGCGTGCGGTGGCGACTCGCCCGTCCGCACCCCTGGGATCCCTTCATTCCTCGTTCCTGGAGCCTTCTCCGCTCCTCTTCCTTCCTTCTCCCTCTTGCAGGCCTGGGCCTCTGTTACTAGGCCCGCCTCCGGAGCAGAGCTCATGCAGAGCCCCTGCTCCCTGCCACTTCTGCTCAGACTTCTCTGCACTGAACTAAGATGGTGCCCACCTTTTATACTCCCTTCTCAATGCACCCAGGAACTGCTTCCTCCCTGCTCCTGCACTACAGGGTTCCCCTTCCTCAGTGTTCCCTCCCCCCACTCCAGCCAGGGACAGGGACTGTCGTGCCCATCTCAGGGGCATATTGGTCGCCCTGCCCCACGGCAATGTGGTGTAATGCATGCAGGTGTCGGGTCCTGATCCACACTCCATCCTTACCTGAGAGTGAGATATC
This sequence comes from Phyllobates terribilis, assembly GCF_046119375.1. Taxonomy (NCBI): domain Eukaryota; kingdom Metazoa; phylum Chordata; class Amphibia; order Anura; family Dendrobatidae; genus Phyllobates; species Phyllobates terribilis. The sequence continues at coordinate 370,628,922 of NW_027362763.1, read as the reverse complement.
ACACCTCTGGGTGAGGTGCAATACGTCTGTAGCAACCGAGCCCTCAGGGTGCTACAGTTCCATTTATCTTCAGCCTAGGTGACGTATTGCGATACAGGGCCGTGATTTTGGCTATAAAAGGGTCCCCTAGACCCCTACCCCAAGCTCTTTAAGAGAATCATATATGGCGTGCCAGGAGACTCTATGGAATGCTTTCTCAGCATCCAACGAGAGTATCTAATTACAAATTTTTAACTGCATCTAGCCCAGGAAATACTTTGTGCCTAGTAGCAGTGTCTGCTAGTCAGCGGATTATCCCGGCTGTTAAGCAAGCTACACCACCTGTAGTTGAGACACTTAATTTTTTCAAAGGAAATGCTTCGGGACCATGGGATACTTAGTGAAGAGCATCAGGAGGCACCCCAAGGCATAGGGGCAGGGACTGGCAGTAGGATGCCTTGCGGTGGACAGCCGAGCTCGATCCTTATAAAAGCTTTTAACTGCAGCAGCTTTAGTGGACGCTACTGGAGCTGGAATTACCGCGGCTGCTGGCATGAGACTTGCCCTCCAATAGATCCTTGTAAATGGATTTAAAGTGTATTCATTTAAATTAGAGAGACAATTTAAATTAAAAAGCTTAGAGCTGCCTCCACCACAGGGGGGCTCGCTCGACCCACCAGCGGACAGGCACCAGTATTGGGAGAGGGGGGCTGGCCGTCAGGGTTCACCGCGGCTCTGGCACAAACCCGGCGACACGGAGGTGGCACGGGCAGGAGCGGACTGGCCGTGTCGGCTTCTCACTTTTTGGATTTTAGAAGGGCATGACATGCCTATATCTGTGTCTCCCCCTCCTTTTACTCCTCCACCTCTTTTATTTTCGCATGACTATATGTACTTGTCACTTTTCCATGTGTTAGTTATGTCTTCTGAGCAGTTTGTCAGCTTTTGGACACCTTTGAAGGTGTTTTCTATGTGTTTCTATGTGTTTTTGTTTGCCTGCCATTGGTTTTAACGGTGTTCGAAGGTGTTCGACGAACAGTTCGACGAACAGCTCGGCGAACACACGGGTGTTTGACGAACCGAACCGAACTCGAACACTACGGGGGTGGCTCAACACTAGTCAGTATAGATGGATTAATAGAACAAGACCCACACACAGCTAGAAGCCCAATATTTTTTCAGAGGTAGATGCAGAAAAAAATATATTCAGTTTGCAACCTGATGGAGGTCAGTATAGATAGACTAATATAACAAGTCCCACACACAGCTAGAAGCTCAATATTTTTTCAGAGGTAGATGCAGAAAAAAATATATTCAGTTTGCAACCTGATGGAGGTCAGTATAGATGGACTAATACAACAAGTCCCACACACAGCTAGAAGCCCAATATTTTTTCAGAGGTAGATGCAGAAAAAAATATATTCAGTTTGCAACCTGATGGAGGTCAGTATAGAAGGACTAATACAACAAGTCCCACAGACAGCTAGAAGCCCAATATTTTTTCAGAGGTAGATGCAGAAAAAAATATATTCAGTTTGCAACCTGATGGAGGTCAGTATAGATGGACTAATACAGCAAGTCCCACACAAAGCTAGAAGCCCAATATTTTTTCAGAGGTAGATGCAGAAAAAAATATATTCAGTTTGCAACCTGATGGAGGTCAGTATAGATGGACTAATACAACAAGTCCCACACACAGCTAGAAGCCCAAATATTTTTCCAGAGGTACTGTAGATGCAGATAAAAATTAGTTTTAATTTGTAACCTGATGGAGGTCAGTATAGATGGACTAATAGAGAAAGTCCGACACACTGCTAGAAGGCCAAATATTTTTTCAGAGCTAGATGCAGAAAAAAACTATATTCAGTTTGCAACCTGATGGAGGTCAGTATAGATGGATTAATAGAACAAGACCCACACACAGCTAGAAGCCCAATATTTTTTCAGAGGTAGATGCAGAAAAAAATATATTCAGTTTGCAACCTGATGGAGGTCAGTATAGAAGGACAAATACAACAAGTCCCACACACAGCTAGAAGCCCAATATTTTTTCAGAGGTAGATGCAGAAAAAAATATATTCAGTTTGCAACCTGATGGAGGTCAGTATAGATGGACTAATACAACAAGTCCCACACACAGCTAGAAGCCCAATATTTTTTCAGAGGTAGATGCAGAAAAAAATATATTCAGTTTCCAACCTGATGGAGGTCAGTATAGATGGATTAATAGAACAAGACCCACACACAGCTAGAAGCCCAATATTTTTTCAGAGGTAGATGCAGAAAAAAATATATTCAGTTTGCAACCTGATGGAGGTCAGTATAAAAGGACTAATACAACAAGTCCCACACACAGCTAGAAGCCCAATATTTTTTCAGAGGTAGATGCAGAAAAAAATATATTCAGTTTGCAACCTGATGGAGGTCAGTATAGATGGACTAATACAACAAGTCCCACACACAGCTAGAAGCCCAATATTTTTTCAGAGGTAGATGCAGAAAAAAATATATTCAGTTTGCAACCTGATGGAGGTCAGTATAGATGGACTAATACAACAAGTCCCACACACAGCTAGAAGCCCAATATTTTTTCAGAGGTAGATGCAGAAAAAAATATATTCAGTTTGCAACCTGATGGAGGTCAGTATAGATGGACTAATACAACAAGTCCCACACACAGCTAGAAGCCCAAATATTTTTTCAGAGGTACTGTAGATGCAGATAAAAATTAGTTTTAATTTGTAACCTGATGGAGGTCAGTATAGATGGACTAATAGAGAAAGTCCGACACACTGCTAGAAGGCCAAATATTTTTTCAGAGCTAGATGCAGAAAAAAATTATATTCAGTTTGCAACCTGATGGAGGTCAGTATAGATGGATTAATTGAACAAGACCCACACACAGCTAGAAGCCCAATATTTTTTCAGAGGTAGATGCAGAAAAAAATATATTCAGTTTGCAACCTGATGGAGGTCAGTATAGATGGACTAATACAACAAGTCCCACACACAGCTAGAAGCCCAATATTTTTTCAGAGGTAGATGCAGAAAAAAATATATTCAGTTTGCAACCTGATGGAGGTCAGTATAGATGGACTAATACAACAAGTCCCACACACAGCTAGAAGCCCAAATATTTTTTCAGAGGTACTGTAGATGCAGATAAAAATTAGTTTTAATTTGTAACCTGATGGAGGTCAGTATAGATGGACTAATAGAGAAAGTCCGACACACTGCTAGAAGGCCAAATATTTTTTCAGAGCTAGATGCAGAAAAAAATTATATTCAGTTTGCAACCTGATGGAGGTCAGTATAGATGGATTAATTGAACAAGACCCACACACAGCTAGAAGCCCAATATTTTTTCAGAGGTAGATGCAGAAAAAAATATATTCAGTTTGCAACCTGATGGAGGTCAGTATAGATGGACTAATACAACAAGTTCCACACACAGCTAGAAGCCCAATATTTTTTCAGAGGTAGATGCAGAAAAAAATATATTCAGTTTGCAACCTGATGGAGGTCAGTATAGATGGACTAATACAACAAGTCCCACACACAGCTAGAAGCCCAAATATTTTTTCAGAGGTAGATGCAGAAAAAAAAATATTCAGTTTGCAACCTGATGGAGGTCAGTATAGATGGACTAATACAACAAGTCCCACACACAGCTAGAAGCCCAAATATTTTTTCAGAGGTACTGTAGATGCAGATAAAAATTATTTTTAATTTGCAACCTGATGGAGGTCAGTATAGATGGACTAATACAACAAGTCCCACACACAGCTAGAAGCCCAAATATTTTTTCAGAGGTACTGTAGATGCAGATAAAAATTAGTTTTAATTTGCAACTTGATGGAGGTCAGTATAGATGGACTAATAAAGTCCGACACACTGCTAGAAGGTCAAATATTTTTTCAGAGCTAGATGCAGAAAAAAATTATATTCAGTTTGCAACCTGATGGAGGTCAGTATAGATGGATTAATAGAACAAGACCCACACACAGCTAGAAGCCCAATATTTTTTCAGAGGTAGATGCAGAAGAAAATATATTCAGTTTGCAACCTGATGGAGGTCAGTATAGATGCACTAATACAACAAGTCCCACACACAGCTAGAAGCCCAATATTTTTTCAGAGGTAGATGCAGAAAAAAATATATTCAGTTTGCAACCTGATGGAGGTCAGTATAGATGGACTAATACAACAAGTCCCACACACAGCTAGAAGCCCAAATATTTTTTCAGAGGAACTGTAGATGCAGATAAAAATTATTTTTAATTTGCAACCTGATGGAGGTCAGTATAGATGGACTAATACAACAAGTCCCACACACAGCTAGAAGCCCAAATATTTTTTCAGAGGTACTGTAGATGCAGATAAAAATTAGTTTTAATTTGCAACCTGATGGAGGTCAGTATAGATGGACTAATAGAGAAAGTCCGACACACGGCTAGAAGGCCAAATATTTTTTCAGAGCTAGATGCAGAAAAAAATTATATTCAGTTTGCAACCTGATGGAGGTCAGTATAGATGGATTAATAGAACAAGACCCACACACAGCTAGAAGCCCAATATTTTTTCAGAGGTAGATGCAGAAAAAAATATATTCAGTTTGCAACCTGATGGAGGTCAGTATAGATGGACTAATACAACAAGTCCCACACACAGCTAGAAGCCCAATATTTTTTCAGAGGTAGATGCAGAAAAAAATATATTCAGTTTGCAACCTGATGGAGGTCAGTATAGATGGACTAATACAACAAGTCCCACACACAGCTAGAAGCCCAATATTTTTTCAGAGGTAGATGCAGAAAAAAATATATTCAGTTTGCAACCTGATGGAGGTCAGTATAGATGGACTAATACAACAAGTCCCACACACAGCTAGAAGCCCAATATTTTTTCAGAGGTAGATGCAGAAAAAAATATATTCAGTTTCCAACCTGATGGAGGTCAGTATAGATGGACTAATACAACAAGTCCCACACAGCTAGAAGCCCAATATTTTTTCAGAGGTAGATGCAGAAAAAAATATATTCAGTTTGCAACCTGATGGAGGTCAGTATAGATGGACTAATACAACAGGTCCCACACACAGCTAGAAGCCCAAATATTTTTTCAGAGGTACTGTAGATGCAGATAACAATTAGTTTTAATTTGCAACCTGATGGAGGTCAGTATAGATGGACTAATAGAGAAAGTCCGACACACTGCTAGAAGGCCAAATATTTTTTCAGAGCTAGATGCAGAAAAAAATTATATTCAGTTTGCAACCTGATGGAGGTCAGTATAGATGGATTAATAGAACAAGACCCACACACAGCTAGAAGCCCAATATTTTTTTAGAGGTAGATGCAGAAAAAAATATATTCAGTTTGCAACCTGATGGAGGTCAGTATAGATGGACTAATACAACAAGTCCCACACACAGGTAGAAGCCCAATATTTTTTCAGAGGTAGATGCAGAAAAAAATATATTCAGTTTGCAACCTGATGGAGGTCAGTATAGATGGACTAAAACAACAAGTTCCACACACAGCTAGAAGCCCAAATATTTTTTCAGAGGTAGATGCAGAAAAAAATATATTCAGTTTGCAACCTGATGGAGGTCAGTATAGATGGACTAATACAACAAGTCCCACACACAGCTAGAAGCCCAAATATTTTTTTAGAGGTACTGTAGATGCAGATAAAAATTATTTTTAATTTGCAACCTGATGGAGGTCAGTATAGATGGACTAATACAACAAGTCCCACACACAGCTAGAAGCCCAAATATTTTTTCAGAGGTACTGTAGATGCAGATAAAAATTAGTTTTAATTTGCAACCTGATGGAGGTCAGTATAGATGGACTAATAGAGAAAGTCCGACACACGGCTAGAAGGCCAAATATTTTTTCAGAGCTAGATGCAGAAAAAAATTATATTCAGTTTGCAACCTGATGGAGGTCAGTATAGATGGATTAATAGAACAAGACCCACACACAGCTTGAAGCCCAATATTTTTTCAGAGGTAGATGCAGAAAAAAATATATTCAGTTTGCAACCTGATGGAGGTCAGTATAGATGGACTAATACAACAAGTCCCACACACAGCTAGAAGCCCAATATTTTTTCAGAGGTAGATGCAGAAAAAAATATATTCAGTTTGCAACCTGATGGAGGTCAGTATAGATGGACTAATACAACAAGTCCCACACACAGCTAGAAGCCCAATATTTTTTCAGAGGTAGATGCAGAAAAAAATATATTCAGTTTGCAACCTGATGGAGGTCAGTATAGATGGACTAATACAACAAGTCCCACACACAGCTAGAAGCCCAATATTTTTTCAGAGGTAGATGCAGAAAAAAATATATTCAGTTTCCAACCTGATGGAGGTCAGTATAGATGGACTAATACAACAAGTCCCACACAGCTAGAAGCCCAATATTTTTTCAGAGGTAGATGCAGAAAAAAATATATTCAGTTTGCAACCTGATGGAGGTCAGTATAGATGGACTAATACAACAAGTCCCACACACAGCTAGAAGCCCAAATATTTTTTCAGAGGTACTGTAGATGCAGATAAAAATTAGTTTTAATTTGCAACCTGATGGAGGTCAGTATAGATGGACTAATAGAGAAAGTCCGACACACGGCTAGAAGGCCAAATATTTTTTCAGAGCTAGATGCAGAAAAAAATTATATTCAGTTTGCAACCTGATGGAGGTCAGTATAGATGGATTAATAGAACAAGACCCACACACAGCTAGAAGCCCAATATTTTTTCAGAGGTAGATGCAGAAAAAAATATATTCAGATTGCAACCTGATGGAGGTCAGTATAGATGGACTAATACAACAAGTCCCACACACAGCTAGAAGCCCAATATTTTTTCAGAGGTAGATGCAGAAAAAAATATATTCAGTTTGCAACCTGATGGAGGTCAGTATAGATGGACTAATACAACAAGTCCCACACACAGCTAGAAGCCCAATATTTTTTCAGAGGTAGATGCAGAAAAAAATATATTCAGTTTGCAACCTGATGGAGGTCAGTATAGATGGACTAATACAACAAGTCCCACACACAGCTAGAAGCCCAATATTTTTTCAGAGGTAGATGCAGAAAGAAATATATTCAGTTTCCAACCTGATGGAGGTCAGTATAGATGGACTAATACAACAAGTCCCACACAGCTAGAAGCCCAATATTTTTTCAGAGGTAGATGCAGAAAAAAATATATTCAGTTTGCAACCTGATGGAGGTCAGTATAGATGGACTAATACAACAAGTCCCACACACAGCTAGAAGCCCAAATATTTTTTCAGAGGTACTGTAGATGCAGATAAAAATTATTTTTAATTTGCAACCTGATGGAGGTCAGTATAGATGGACTAATAGAGAAAGTCCGACACACTGCTAGAAGGCCAAATATTTTTTCAGAGCTAGATGCAGAAAAAAATTATATTCAGTTTGCAACCTGATGGAGGTCAGTATAGATGGATTAATAGAACAAGACCCACACACAGCTAGAAGCCCAATATTTTTTCAGAGGTAGATGCAGAAAAAAATATATTCAGTTTGCAACCTGATGGAGGTCAGTATAGATAGACTAATATAACAAGTCCCACACACAGCTAGAAGCTCAATATTTTTTCAGAGGTAGATGCAGAAAAAAATATATTCAGTTTGCAACCTGATGGAGGTCAGTATAGATGGACTAATACAACAAGTCCCACACACAGCTAGAAGCCCAATATTTTTTCAGAGGTAGATGCAGAAAAAAATATATTCAGTTTGCAACTTGATGGAGGTCAGTATAGAAGGACTAATACAACAAGTCCCACAGACAGCTAGAAGCCCAATATTTTTTCAGAGGTAGATGCAGAAAAAAATATATTCAGTTTGCAACCTGATGGAGGTCAGTATAGATGGACTAATACAACAAGTCCCACACACAGCTAGAAGCCCAAATATTTTTTCAGAGGTACTGTAGATGCAGATAAAAATTATTTTTAATTTGCAACCTGATGGAGGTCAGTATAGATGGACTAATACAACAAGTCCCACACACAGCTAGAAGCCCAAATATTTTTTCAGAGGTACTGTAGATGCAGATAAAAATTAGTTTTAAATTGCAACCTGATGGAGGTCAGTATAGATGGACTAATAGAGAAAGTCCGACACACTGCTAGAAGGCCAAATACTTTTTCAGAGCTAGATGCAGAAAAAAATTATATTCAGCTTGCAACCTGATGGAGGTCAGTATAGATGGATTAATAGAACAAGACCCACACACAGCTAGAAGCCCAATATTTTTTCAGAGGTAGATGCAGAAAAAAATATATTCAGTTTGCAACCTGATGGAGGTCAGTATAGATGGACTAATACAACAAGTCCCACACACAGGTAGAAGCCCAATATTTTTTCAGAGGTAGATGCAGAAAAAAATATATTCAGTTTGCAACCTGATGGAGGTCAGTATAGATGGACTAAAACAACAAGTCCCACACACAGCTAGAAGCCCAAATATTTTTTCAGAGGTAGATGCAGAAAAAAATATATTCAGTTTGCAACCTGATGGAGGTCAGTATAGATGGACTAATACAACAAGTCCCACACACAGCTAGAAGCCCAAATATTTTTTCAGAGGTACTGTAGATGCAGATAAAAATTATTTTTAATTTGCAACCTGATGGAGGTCAGTATAGATGGACTAATACAACAAGTCCCACACACAGCTAGAAGCCCAAATATTTTTTCAGAGGTACTGTAGATGCAGATAAAAATTAGTTTTAATTTGCAACCTGATGGAGGTCAGTATAGATGGACTAATAGAGAAAGTCCGACACACTGCTAGAAGGCCAAATATTTTTTCAGAGCTAGATGCAGAAAAAAATTATATTCAGTTTGCAACCTGATGGAGGTCAGTATAGATGGATTAATAGAACAAGACCCACACACAGCTAGAAGCCCAATATTTTTTCAGAGGTAGATGCAGAAAAAAATATATTCAGTTTGCAACCTGATGGAGGTCAGTATAGATGGACTAATACAACAAGTCCCACACACAGCTAGAAGCCCAAATATTTTTTCAGAGGTACTGTAGATGCAGTTAAAAATTATTTTTAATTTGCAACCTGATGGAGGTCAGTATAGATGGACTAATACAACAAGTCCCACACACAGCTAGAAGCCCAAATATTTTTTCAGAGGTACTGTAGATGCAGATAAAAATTAGTTTTAATTTGGAACCTGATGGAGGTCAGTATAGATGGACTAATAGAGAAAGTCCGACACACTGCTAGAAGGCCAAATATTTTTTCAGAGCTAGATGCAGAAAAAAATTATATTCAGTTTGCAACCTGATGGAGGTCAGTATAGATGGATTAATAGAACAAGACCCACACACAGCTAGAAGCCCAATATTTTTTCAGAGGTAGATGCAGAAAAAAATATATTCAGTTTGCAACCTGATGGAGGTCAGTATAGATGGACTAATACAACAAGTCCCACACACAGCTAGAAGCCCAATATTTTTTCAGAGGTAGATGCAGAAAAAAATATATTCAGTTTGCAACCTGATGAAGGTCAGTATAGATGGACTAATACAACAAGTCCCACACACAGCTAGAAGCCCAAATATTTTTTCAGAGGTAGATGCAGAAAAAAATATATTCAGTTTGCAACCTGATGGAGGTCTGTATAGATGGACTAATGCAACAAGTCCCACACACAGCTAGAAGCCCAAATATTTTTTCAGAGGTACTGTAGATGCAGATAAAAATTATTTTTAATTTGCAACCTGATGGAGGTCAGTATAGATGGACTAATACAACAAGTCCCACACACAGCTAGAAGCCCAAATATTTTTTCAGAGGTACTGTAGATGCAGATAAAAATTAGTTTTAATTTGCAACCTGATGGAGGTCAGTATAGATGAACTAAAAGAGAAAGTCCGACACACTGCTAGAAGGCCAAATATTTTTTCAGAGCTAGATGCAGAAAAAAATTATATTCAGTTTGCAACCTGATGGAGGTCAGTATAGATGGATTAATAGAACAAGACCCACACACAGCTAGAAGCCCAATATTTTTTCAGAGGTAGATGCAGAAAAAAATATATTCAGTTTGCAACCTGATGGAGGTCAGTATAGATGGACTAATACAACAAGTCCCACACACAGCTAGAAGCCCAATATTTTTTCAGAGGTAGATGCAGAAAAAAATATATTCAGTTTGCAACCTGATGGAGGTCAGTATTAGAGATGAGCGGTGTTCGACTAGTACTGTTCGCCAATCTCAAATTCGAGCTGTTTTGGGCGGTGTTCGAGTTGTTCGACGAACCCGAACGATTTGCAAAAAATTCGGCTGTTCGAGGTTATGTTCGATAACTGTTCGTGCACCAAAAGCGTGTCCTGCATGTCTGGCGCTATTTAGAGCACCAATCATGCAGGGATTGTCTGCCACTCACTGTAATGCCACAGCCATGGTGGTTGTGGCATTACAGTGATTGCCCAAATCGATGGGAACAGTGCCAACAGTGAAACATGAAAAGCCGGCAATTCAGCAGCGGCATACACCTGTACCCGACAATTTAGAACCGAAAGAATAGAGCTTCACACATAGATTAGATAGATATAAACATGTCAGCCACATATATACGAAGTACAGTGAAAGTGCTGCTTACTGTACTTGTCATTTAGCGTAAAGGATTTATCAAAAAAAATAATAGTGTTTTCATGCACTGTCTCTTTAAAAAAGCCGGCCGGCAATTCTGCAGCGGTACCCGACAATTTATAACAGACAGAATAGAGCATCATACATAGATTAGATAGATAGAAACATGTCAGTCACATATATATGAAGTACAGTGATAGTGTTGGTTACTGTACTTGTCATTTAGTATTAAAATAAAGGATTTATTATTAAAAAAATTGGCGTGGGGTTCCCCTTAATTTTAGGCTCTAGCGGAGGTTAAGCAGACGGCTGGGGCAGATGTTTGAAGCCTGGGAAGGGGGTAATACCCACGGAGCTTCCCAGGCTACTAATATCAGCCCCCAGCTGAATACATAGCCTTTACGAGCTATTAAAATGGGGGACCCCCCCAAAAAAATGACGTGGGGTCCCCCCTAATTTAATAGCTAGCAAAGGCTAGGCAGACAGCTGGGGGCTGATATTAATAGCCCAGGAAGGGAGCCATGAATATTGGCCCCCTCCCAAGCTAGAAACACCAGCCGTCAGCCGCCCCAGAAATGGCGCATTCATAGGATGCGCCAATTCTGGCACTTAGCCTCGCTCTTCCACGCTGCCCTGGTGCGGTGGCAGGGGGTAATAGGGTTGGGGTTGATGTCAGCTTATAATGCCAGCTGACATCAAGCCCAGGTTAGTAATGGAGAGGCGTCTATAAGACACCCCCATTACTAACCCCATAGTCAAAGTTAAAAAAAACACAAACACCCAGAATAAAGTCCTTTAATTGAAATAAAGACACAATCCTTTATTGTTCTAAATTAAACCATACTTACCGTCACGCCCATTCCAGCTGAAGCCAACGATCTCCTGCAATAAAAGAAAAATAATAAAGCAACCTCATCCTTACCTTTCCATGGTTCCCACGACAGCTTCAGCTCTGCTACATCGAGATGACAGGCTGGACCGCAGCAGAACGCTGCCATCCAGCCTCTCATCCCGCAGACACTGAGAAGCGCAGGCTTGCTTGCGCTGCTCAGCGTCTCTCTGTGACGACATCCAGATGAGCCGAGTTCATGTCCAATGAACTCGGCTCACCTCATGCACGTCACTGACAGCGTGGGAAAATTCTCACGCTGAAGCGGTGAGTGCAGGAGAATTCTCCCACGCTGTCAGTGACGTGCATAAGGTGAGCTCATGTCCAATGAACTCAGCTCACCTCCTGCACGTCACTGACAGCGTGGGAGAATTCTCGTGCACTGAGCACTTCAGCGTGAGAATTCTCCCGCTGAAGCGCTGAGTGCAGGAGAATATTCCCACGCTGTCAGTGACGTGCATAAGGTGAGCTCATGTCCAATGAACTCAGCTCACCTCCTGCACGTCACTGACAGCGTGGGAGAATTCTCGTGCACTCAGCGCTTCAGTGTGAGAATTCTCCCACGCTGAAGCGCTGAGTGCAGGAGAATTTTCCCACGCTGTCAGTGACGTGCATGAGGTGAGCCGAGTTCATTGGACATGAACTCGGCTCATCTGGATGCCCTCACAGAGAGACACTGTGGAGCGCAAGCAAGCCTGCGCTTCTCAGTGTCTGCGGGATGACAGGCTGGATGGCAGCGTTCTGCTGCGGTCCAGCCTGTCATCTCGATGTAGCAGAGCTGAAGCTGTCATGGGAACCATGGAAAGGTAAGGATGATGTTGCTTTATTATTTTTCTTTTATTTCAGGAGATCGTTGGCTTCAGCTGGAATGGGCGTGATGGTAAGTATGGTTTAATTTAGAACAATAAAGAATTGTGTGTTTATTTCAATTAAAGGACTTTTTTCTGTGTGTTGTGTTTTTTTTAAATACTTTACTAGAAATTCATGGTGGTCATGTCTAATATTGGCGTGACCCCATGAATTTCGGGCTTAGGGCCAGCTGATAATGCCAAGCTGGCCCTAACCCCTTTATTACCCAGTGAGCCACCGCATCAGGGCCCTGGATGAGTTGGGTACAGCGCCAGAAGATGGCGCTTCTATGAACGCGCCATTTTCCGGGGTGGCTGCGGACTGCAATTTGCAGCGGGGGTGGCCCAGAAAGCTTGGGCCTCCCTGCGCTGCGGATTCCAGCCCCCAGCTGCCTAGTTGTACCTGGCTGGACACAAAAACAGGGCGAAGCCCCACGTCAATTTTCTTTAAATTATTTCATGAAATAATTAAGAAAAAAAGGGCTTCCCTATATTGTTGTGTCCGGCCAGGTACAAATAGGCAGCTGGTGGTTGGGGGCAGCCCGTTCCTGCCTGCTGTACCTGGCTGGACACAAATATAGTGCGAAGCCACACGTCAATTTTTTTTAAATTATTTCATGAATTTCCTGAAATAATTTAAAAAAATTGAAGTGGGGCTTCGCACTGTATTTGTGTCCAGCCAGGTACAGCAGGCAGGAACGGGCTGCCCCCATCCACCAGCTGCCTATTTGTACCTGGCCGGACACAACAATATAGGGAAGCCCTTTTTTTCTTAATTATTTCATGAATTTCATGAAATAATTAAAAAAAATTGAAGTGGGGCTTCGCACTATATTTGTGTCCAGCCAGGTACAGCAGGCAGGAACGGGCTGCCCCCAACCACCAGCTGCCTATTTGTACCTGGCCGGACACAACAATATAGGGAAGGCCTTTTTTTCTTAATTATTTCATGAATTTCATGAAATAATTTAAAAAAAAGTACGTGGGGCTTCGCCCTATTTTTGTGTCCAGCCAGGTACAACTAGGCAGCTGGGGGCTGGAATCTGCAGCGCAGGGAGGCCCAAGCCTTCTGGGCCCCCCCCCGCTACAAATTGCAGTCCGCAGCCACCCCGGAAAATGGCGCGTTCATAGAAGCGCCATCTTCTGGCGCTGTACCCAACTCATCCAGGGCCCTGGTGCGGTGGCTCTCTGGGTAATAAAGGGGTTAAGGCCAGCTTGGTATTATCAGCTGGCCCCAAGCCCAAAATTCATGGGGTCACGCCAGTATTAGACATGACCGCCATGAATTTCTAGTAAAGTATTTAAAAAAAACACAACACCCAGAATAAAGTCCTTTAATTGAAATAAAGACACAATTCTTTATTGTTCTAAATTAAACCATACTTACCATCACACCCATTCCAGCTGAAGCCAACGATCTCCTGCAATAAAAGAAAAATAATAAACCAACCTCATCCTTACCTTTCCATGGTTCCCACGACAGCTTCAGCTCTGCTACATCGAGATGACTGGCTGGACCGCAGCAGAACGCTGCCATCCAGTCTGTCATCCCGCAGACACTGAGAAGCGCAGGCATGCTTGCGCTCCTCACTGTCTCGCTGTGACGGCATCCAGATGAGCCGAGGTCATGTCCAATGAACTCGGCTCACCTCATGCACGTCACTGACAGCGTGGGAAAATTCTCACGCTGAAGTGCTGAGTGCAGGAGAATTCTCCCACGCTGTCAGTGATGTGCATGAGGTGAGCTCATGTCCAATGAACTCAGCTCACCTCCTGCACGTCACTGACAGCGTGGGAAAATTCTCCTGCAATCAGCGCTTCAGCGTGAGAATTTTCCCACGCTGTCAGTGACGTGCATGAGGTGAGCCGAGTTCATTGGACATGAACTCGGCTCATCTGGATGTCGTCACAGAGAGACGCTGAGCAGCGCAAGCAAGCCTGCGCTTCTCAGTGTCTGCGGGATGACAGGCTGGATGGCAGCGTTCTGCTGCGGTCCAGCCTGTCATCTCGATGTAGCAGAGCTGAAGCTGTCGTGGGAACCATGGAAAGGTAAGGATGAGGTTGCTTTATTATTTTTCTTTTATTGCAGGAGATCGTTGGCTTCAGCTGGAATGGGCGTGATGGTAAGTATGGTTTAATTTAGAACAATAAAGGATTGTGTCTTTATTTCAATTAAAGGACTTTATTCTGGGTGTTTGTGTTTTTTTTAACTTTGACTATGTGGTTAGTAATGGGGGTGTCTTATAGACGCCTCTCCATTACTAACCTGGGCTTGATGTCAGCTGGCATTATAAGCTGACATCAACCCCAACCCTATTACCCCCTGCCACCGCACCAGGGCAGCGTGGAAGAGCGAGGCTAAGTGCCAGAATTGGCGCATCCTATGAATGCGCCATTTCTGGGGCGGCTGACGGCTGGTGTTTCTAGCCTGGGAGGGGGCCAATATTCATGGCTCCCTTCCTGGGCTATTAATATCAGCCCCCAGCTGTCTGCCTAGCCTTTGCTAGCTATTAAATTAGGGGGGACCCCACGTCATTTTTTTTGGGGGGTCCCCCATTTTAATAGCTAGTAAAGGCTATGTATTCAGCTGGGGGCTGATATTAGTAGCCTGGGAAGCTCCGTGGGTATTACCCCCTTCCCAGGCTTCAAACATCTGCCCCAGCCGTCTGCTTAACCTCCGCTAGAGCCTAAAATTAAGGGGAACCCCACGCCAATTTTTTTAATAATAAATCCTTTATTTTAATACTAAATGACAAGTACAGTAACCAACACTATCACTGTACTTCATATATATGTGACTGACATGTTTCTATCTATCTAATCTATGTGTGATGCTCTATCTTTCTGTTCTAAATTGTCGGGTACCGCTGCTGAATTGCCGGCCGGCTTTTTTAAAGAGACAGTGCATGAAAACACTATTATTTTTTTAAATAAATCCTTTACACTAAATGATAAGTACAGTAAGCAACACTATCACTGTACTTATTATATATGTGACTGACATGTTTCTATCTATCTAATCTATGTGTGAAGCTCTATTCTGTCTGTTCTAAATTGTCAGGTACAGATGCTGAATTGCCGGCCGGCTTTTTTAAAGAGACGGTGCATGAAAACACTAATATTTTTTTTAATAAATCCTTTACACTAAATGACAAGTGCAGTAACCAACACTGTCACTGTGCTTCTTATATGTGTGACTGACATGTTTCTATCTATCTAATCTATGTGTGATGCTCTATTCCTTCTTGTCTAAATTGTCGGGTACCGGTGTATGCCGCTGCTGAATTTGCCGGCCGGCTTTTTTAAAGAGAGTGTCTTCTGAGCAGTTTGTCAGCTTTTGGACACCTTTGCAGGTGTTTTCTATGTGTTTCTATGTGTTTTTGTTTGCCTGCCATTGGTTTTAACAGTGTTCGACGGTGTTCTAAGGTGTTCGACGAACAGTTCGACGAACAGTTCCTCGAACATCCCGGTGTTCGACGAACCGAACCGAACCCGAACACTACGGGGGTGGCTCAACACTAGTCAGTATAGATGGACTAATACAACAAGTCCCACACATAGCTAGAAGCCCAAATATTTTTTCAGAGGTAGATGCAGAAAAAAATATATTCAGTTTGCAACCTGATGGAGGTCAGTATAGATGGACTAATACAACAAGTCCCACACACAGCTAGAAGCCCAAATATTTTTTCAGAGGTACTGTAGATGCAGATAAAAATTATTTTTAATTTGCAACCTGATGGAGGTCAGTATAGATGGACTAATACAACAAGTCCCACACACAGCTAGAAGCCCAAATATTTTTTCAGAGGTACTGTAGATGCAGATAAAAATTAGTTTTAATTTGCAACCTGATGGAGGTCAGTATAGATGGACTAATAGAATGATGCTATGCCCAAAAGATTTTACTTCACTAGGTGCAGTAAAAAAATTGGTATTCTATACACAGGTGGTATATCTTGCAACACAGATAGGCTACTCCACTGACTAACACACTCTGCAATAGGCCAAAAAGGATTAGCTTTGCTAGATTCAGCCAAATGCTGTGAAAAAAACTTGCACAGCACTGGCACAGACCTGCCTGGCAAAAACTGATAGGAACTGATGTAACCTAGTCCTGAAAAGGACTCCAATTACAATTAGTCTTTACTCCCACAACCTATCTATTTAAGAGCACAGACCTCCCTGATAAAAGTCGTAGGAAATGCTGTAACCTAGTCCTTAAAAGGACTGCAATCACAACTATTCCCTACTCCCAAGCTATCTGTATATTTGTGCGAAAATTGGCTTGAAATTAACAAGGTATAGCGCACACAGCAACAGCGGTGCCGTCTAACACGCAGCTGCAGCAGTGAGAAAATGGTGGCGACGGGGAAAATGGCTTGGTCTTATAGGGCAAGGACATGTGACATACACTGCCAATGACACATGCCCTTGCTTGTGTGAAAAAAAGCACTTCGCTCCGTGTGTGCGCTGCTGATAGGCTGACAGATTGCACCTCCCCACTGCAAATGCGGGAAAGAGAAAAAAAATGGAGATCTTCATTGTTCCTGCAGAGATCCATCCCCTGCCCCTCCCCCCACCCCGCTGTACACTCAAACTGCGTATTAACATTAATTTTCATCATTACTGAGAAAAAATCCAGTTATGATTTTGGTGCACGAACAGTTATCGAACATAACCTCGAACAGCCGAATTTTTATCAAATTGTTCGTGTTCGCCAAACGGCTCGAACACCGCCCAAAGCAGCTCGAATTTGAGATTGGCGAACAGTTCGAGTAGAACAACGCTCATCTCTACCCACCAGCGGACAGGCACCAGTATTGGGAGAGGGGGGCTGGTTGTCAGGGTCCACCGCGGCTCTGGCACAAACGGAGGTGGCACGGGCAGGAACGGACTGGCCTTGTCGGCTTCTCACTTTTTGGATTTTAGAAGGGCATGACATGCCTATATCTGTGTCTCCCCCTCCTTTTACTCCTCCACCTCTTTTCTTTTCGCATGACTATATGTACTTGTCACTTTTCCATGTGTTAGTTATGTCTTCTGAGCAGTTTGTCAGCTTTTGGACACCTTTGAAGGTGTTTTCTATGTGTTTCTATGTGTTTTTGCTTGCCTGCCATTGGTTTTAACGGTGTTCGAAGGTGTTCGACGAACAGTTCGGCGAACACAAGGGTGTTTGATGAACCGAACCAAACTCGAACACTACGGGGGTGGCTCAACACTAGTGCAGTGCGCTGGCTCCAAGTGATCAATTGTACTCGCATCTTTCAGGCGTAAATACAAATGAAGCTCTGACCTTCGGGTCAGGGCGATGTCAGCAGTGTTATGCTGACATCGCTCGCCAGTGCTGCAGAGGCGAGAAAAACATTGATTTTAAGTGCTCCAATGGTTCTGAAGACGCAGAAGATTTAGTGTAATGGGGTGGGAAAGATTTGAGGACACAGTTTGGGAAACAAAGAAGGAACAGGTGCAGACACAATATGAAGAGTGGGAGAAATTTGAAGGCACAGTATGAGGAGCCAGGAGTTGACACTAAACCAAGGAGGGGAAGTGTGATGAAGGGGCAGTGTATAGAGCCTGGGCACTATAGGGGGGACACAGTGTGATAGTACAGTGTGAAGAGGGGGCTCAGTGTAGAAAGGAGAGGGTAGTGTGGAGGGCATGTACCATAAGAGAGACAGTGTGTGGGTCATATTTTGCAAAGGGAATATAGTGAGGGGTAATTATTTATTCAGGGGCTCAGCATAGGGTAGATATTTTTATTCAGGAGCATTATAATGACACTGCTATTTTTAAGGGGATCATGTGGGAATGTGCTACAGAAGGCCGGAGAAGATAGAAGTCTGTAGAGATGAGCTATGGCTGTGAAGAGTCATCATGGCATCTGGACAAGATGAACAAAAGAAAGAGAACGACACCAGTCAAAGACAACGTCATCAATAAGGTACCTGGATTTAAAATTTTTTTTGCGATACTGACTAATTCTCATATTTTTATTCATGTTAGGAGCATTAAAGGGGTTGTCCAAGTTTGTGATGCCTCTGCAGTCATTCTATGTGACTGTAGACTTCTGAATTCTCACAGTGAGCACAGCATGCTGTCAGGATTCTCTGGTGAAGGCCTTTTGCATACATGCGATCACATGCCGACTAGACATGCCTGGATTCAATCAATGAAAATTAATTGAGTGAGGCCAGACATGTCTAGTCGAAATGTGGCCAGAAGTATACAAATTGCATATTTGTGCTTACATGACCGTTCACTCTTGCCACCGGCAAGGGAGACTCCTAAAAGTGTGCAGTGCACACGCTGTGAGAATTAAGAAGCCTGCAACCATCTAGAGTGACTGCAAACTTTCATCTGAAACCTGGAAGAGCCCTTTTATTCTAAAATGAAGCCCTGTAGCATTCCAATCCCAACAGCATGTAATATATTCACTGTCAGGATTCAGCTCTGCTTGATGGTTCCATCAGTTATCACACGGCAACTTAACTCATATTCGATTTTCATACTAGCTTTTCTTACTGCTTCTCTCAGTTTTTCACTGAACATTGAGAGAATTAGGAAGAGGAGCTTGTCGGCACATGAATGTAAGGCCACGGCCCCACTATCAGTATTTGGTCAGTATTTTGTCTCAGGAGTGGGAGCCAAAACCAGGTGAGGAACAATCAGAGAAAAAGTATAATGGAAACAAGTCCACAAGTTCTGCATTTATCACCCACTCCTGGTTTTGGCTCTCACTCCTGAGAAAAAATATTGACCGAATACTGACCAAATACTGATAGCAGGGCCATGGTCAAAGTGTGCAAATTGCATATGGCCTTAGGATTGTGGGTGCCAAATTTAATTCTTGGAAAACCTAGATACACCTCTGAAGTACTAGAGGCCATGTTTAACTCTTCTTCCCCAGCAGGTATACATTCCTTATGCCAAAAGCAGCAAACAATTTACTTATCTACTGCCTGAGCTGCAGAGTGAACAAAGTGACATACATCAGACCACCCAGTGATGTGAAATAAAAGCCTTAGTTTACAACTACTCAAAAAGCAATAATTAAAAAGTGCTTTTAACATTAAATTTCAGTGGCATGCTGGTTACATAGCCTAACTATTTCACCTACTATTTCCTGGGCTTAAACTGGGGCAGATGATTATCTTAGATTTACACCATTTATGGAAAGAGTCCAATGCTATAAGTGCGCTAGTGATTTTTCCAAAATTGAGTTTGCTACTGTAGGGTGAAAAAAATGACTCTAAATAAACCAAAACTAAGCTTCATAGACATTTTAAATTGATGTCACAACAAAGAATGCATTTGTATGAAACACAGGTTGATCTACTGCAAAAATACACATCAAATGGTACTACTTCATGCTGAGCATTTAAAAATCATTTTCAAAATTCGGCTGGTCATTGATAACTTTAATAACAAATTTACTGAGGTGTACATTCCTCAAAGGGACATCTGCATAGATAAGTTCCTAATATACTTCAAGAGGAAACTTAAATTTCAGCAATACTTTCCCAGTAAGAGGGCAAGGTATGGAATAAAATTGTATACCCACAGATTTAGGGTTTATGAAGGGAACTCCCTGAATATAACCCCCCTAATGCCCCCCTGTTCTGGGAGTGAGTGAGAAAATTGTGTGGGAATTGGTGCAGCCACTGCTGGATCAGTGTTATCATCTCTACGTAGATAAGTTCCACATCAGCATCCCACTCTTTAAATCCCTCTCTGCCAGAGCTACCGCAGCATACAGTACTGTGCACAAAAATCAGAGAGGACTCTCTAGGTCGCTAATTGGGGAGCTGCTCAGAAAGGATTAGACTAGAGCCCAATGTAGCGACAACAGGATGGTGGTCAAGTATAAGGATAGGAGGGATGTTCTTTTCTTGACCACAATACATGGTAATGGCAGCATCTCCACCGCTATACAAGGCACCACTACACAGGTCCCCAAATCAAACTGTAACCTTGAGTACAATAAGAACATGGGGGGGTTGATCTTTCTGATCAAGTCCTCCTGCACTACAGTACCATGCAGAAAAATAAGGTGTGGTACAAAAAGTTGGCCATGCACATCGTACAAATGGTAATGTATAACTGTATAACGCTTATGTGCTATCATGATGTGCAGACCAGAATGTCACATTCCTTCAGCCTTCAGTTTCAGGAGGTAGTGTGAAGCAGTGAGAGGGATCATATACGAGGGACGGTATGTGTTCCCAAGGATGCGCATAGAGGCATATTGAACCCGCTGGAGTGCATTGCAGTCACAGGCACAGCTGTGTTTGCAGTATAAAATAAAAGTAAAGTTTGGACTTGGTCAAACTCTTTGGCTAAGTTATATTTAAAAAAACCCGGCATGGGCTTTTAGTTTGGGAGTGAACTGCAGGTGGCAGTGAAGCGGTTCACTCCCTCCAGCCGGGTCTTACAAGTGGCTCATGGCCACAGATTCCATTTAAAAACCTGCAGTAAAGGTTTGGGTGTGTCAGTGTTTTGTTTGCAAGCTGCAGATCAGGTGGCTCTGCAGTACAGGCCTGTGTGAAGCTAACACAGAGTCAAGGAAAGCAAAACTCCTGGCACACCTCAGGGCGACCCGGCGGTGCAGTCGCGCACGGCAATGGGTATTTAGAAAATAAGGACATTTGAGTTGAACTTTACTGGGTCACTGCCTCATTACAACACAGTGTGAACACCGCCACACTACAGAAGTGATTAAGGTCCTAATATTTGGAAGTCAGGAAGGGGAAGGCCCCAGTACTTCTAG
This sequence comes from Phyllobates terribilis, assembly GCF_046119375.1. Taxonomy (NCBI): domain Eukaryota; kingdom Metazoa; phylum Chordata; class Amphibia; order Anura; family Dendrobatidae; genus Phyllobates; species Phyllobates terribilis. The sequence continues at coordinate 370,607,768 of NW_027362763.1, read as the reverse complement.
AACTGATGGTGCCCGTATAGTACCAGGAAAACACTTCCCATGTGAGGTGCCTCAAACTGCAAAGAGAGGAAGGTCACAAAAATAGTGCAAAGTGTGTTACAGAAGGGGGATAAGAAAGGACACCATATTTCAGTGTGACACCTGTCCCGACAAACTTGGTCTGTGCGTAAAAGACTGTACCACTCAAACTCTACCACTCATCCATAGATTATTAAATTTATTACTGATTTACTCTAATTTATTGCACGACTTGATGTTACCTACACAACTTACATATGCCAACCTGATGCACGCTACACAACTTACATATGCCATCCTGATGTACTGTACACAACTCATATATGCCAACCTGATGCACTCTACATAGCTTACATTTGACAACCTGATGCACTTTACACAAGACACATATGCCAATCTGATGTACTCTACACAACTCACATATGCCACCACATTATAAAATTCACTTACCAGGAAAACACTAAATCAATCCCAATATAGGGTCACTTTGTGGGAGGTTTCTACACTTTTGGCACCTCAAGGGCTCTGCAAATGTGACATGTTGTCTACTATCGATTTCAGCCATTTTTGCGCTCCAAAAGTCAAATGGTGTTCTTTCCCTTCTGAGCCCTGCCGTGCATCCAAACAATAGTTTTTCACCACATGTGAGGGATCGGCGTACTCAGGAGAAAATGGACCATAAAATTTGTTGTGCGGTTTCTCCTGTTACCTATGTGAAAATAAAAAAATTGGGGCTAAAGCAACATTTATGTCGGAAAAATTTGATTTTTTTTAATTTTACTGCTTAACGTTGTAAAATTCTGTGAAGCACCTGGGGATTAAAGGTTCTCACCACACAGCTATTTAAATTCCTTCAGGGGTCTATCTCCAACATAGGGTCATTTGTGTGGGGTTTCCACTGTTCAGGCACATCAGTGGCTTTGCAAACGCGGCATGGCATCCGCTATCGATTCCAGACAATTTTGTGTTTCAAAAGTCAAATGGTGCTCCTTCCCTTCCAAGTCCTGCCGTGCACCCAAACAGTAGTTTTGGGACTAAAGCAACATTTTTGTGGGAAAAAGTACAATTTTCATTTTTTCCTTCCACATTGCTTTAATTCCAGTGAAGTAGCTAAAGGGTTAATAGACTTCTTGAATGTGGTTTTCAGCACCTCGAGGTGTGCATTTTTTAAAATGGTGTCACTTTTGAGTATTTTCTGGCATACAGACTCCTCAAAATCACTTCAAATGTGATGTGGTCAGTAAGGAAATGGCTTTATAAATTTTGTTGGAAAAATGAGAAATTGCTGATCAGCTGTTAATCATTCTAACTTCCTAACAAAAAAAATATGTTTCAAAAATGATGCTGATGGAAGGTAGACATGTGGTAAATTATATTTATTATGTATTTTGTGTGAGATAGCTTACTGGTTTAAGGGCATAAAAATTAAAAGTTTGAAAATTGAGAAATTTTCTCCATTTTTGCCAAATTTCTGATATTTTCACAAATAAGCGCAAAACGCATTGTCCTAAATTTACCACTAACATAAAAGTGCAAAGTGACACCAAAAACAGTCTCAGAATCACTGGGATTCCATGAAGCATTCCAGAATTATTACCACATAGAGTGACACTGGTCAAAATTGTAAAATTTGGCCTGGTCAGGAAAGTGGAAACAGACTGGGTGGTGAAGGAGTTAATATTCATAAGTGTTAGAGATCTACAGCAAATGTTGATCACATAATTTTTATGTGCAATTTCAGTGTTTCCCAAAGGAGGAAAAAGTGACATTGACACAATTGCAAACATGGTTGAAATTCCTAAAATAATAATTATGAAATAGAAATATATGCAGACATATATTTTTAACAAACTTTTATTTGATAGAAAATATAGACATGAACTAGTTAATAGTGTCGCCATTTTTCTTGTAGTGAAAAAGTTATAAATAAATTGTTCATGCTGTACACAGGTGATGTGCTATTTTGAACTCAATTTTTACAAAAGCTTAGTAAGTGCATCTTAGGTATTTTTTATGTTAGAACTTAGCCATCTGTCAGAAAAGATAAGCCCTTAAGTGTCAGTCAAGGCCATGAAAACTTAATACTGATCATCGTTGTCATGATTTAAGTCCATAACGCATCAATCATTTCTTCCAAAAGTCACATAATATTTAGTCTTATTCTGCTATTTCTGATCAGTGCTTGAATGTGTGGAAAAAGTGCTCACTTAACTTGTATACCAGGGCAGACACACCACAATTAAATGCCAGTCACAGCCACCGAAAAACATAATATTGACCAGTGGTTGCAATTTATGTGACATAGATCTCTTTATTTGATGTCAGTGATATGTTAAGCCTGATTATGTGTCTTTTGGTCATTCTTTACTTTGTCATCGTAAACCTATGTTCTGTCTAGGCCATCAACTCACAAAAATCCAGTAATGACACTGCTCTGATTTATAAAAAAACAAAACAAAACCACAAAAACACAAATATACATATATATCTAAGGAACAATAAGAAATATTCCATTAAGCATTAAGACTATTTGCAAAAGTTGTTTCATATTTTAAATGCATGAAAAAAATTAATAAATGTTGCTATGATTAAGCTACTTACATACAATTACACCAATATCCTCAATCCTAAATAATTAGGCCAAAAGAGTGTATCCAACCAACACTTATGAGATGAGGCTTTTCATAGGAGGTTAAAAGCATCTTTATTTCAGTACATTAAAAAATAGGACAAAAATCATATAAATAAGCAAAAATATGGGAATACAGTAAAACGAGGTGGTTATACCTGGGTAAAAGTCTCATACAATACACTGCTAGGTATTTAGAGTCTGTTAGATATTATATAAATAGAAATTCATACCGTAAAATATAGACATAGTGTCATATTGGTACAAAATATCATGACATGTAAAAGCTAAATGATGAGAAGCCCATATAGTAATAGGCTTAATAAATGTAGAAAATTCTGATATATTTTTACAAGTACACCTTACGCACATATAGGTAATATTTGACTGAGATATGGCACACATGAACATAATAAGAAATTATGGTGTACATAGTAGCATGATGACACTAAATAATATAAATATAATATTCATAAAACATCTACATCAAAATGTAACACATACAACAGATCAATATATAAAAGGTAATATTACCAGCAATATAGGAAACCAGGAGCCAACCACACACGATGTGCATTTTGCAATGAAATGCTTCATCCAGGGGTGATGGGCAGCTGGTGAGAAGGCCATATTAACCGGTAATGAACAATGACATAGAGGTAGTGTTGAGCGAGCACTAAAATGCTCGGGTGCTCGAAGCTCGGGCCGAGCTCGCCGTGATACTCGGGTGCTCGACCCGAGCAACGAGCCCAATGTTAGTCTATGGGAGACTCGAGCATTTTTGCGGTGGCACCCTCGGCAGTCTTTTAAAAGCCTAACAAGTGCCCAAAACGATAGTGACAGTGCTAAAATGACATGTGGACAGCATGGGGATCGCCCCAGGAAGCATTTCTGACCCCCAGGTCACTGCTGTCAACAACGTGGTCAGAGGTATTAAGCCGCTGTTACGGGCTCACAATAAAACATTTCCTGTGAAATATGTTAAGGATAGTGTTGAGCGATACCTTCCGATATCAGGAAATATCGTATCGGATTGGATCAGACCGATACCCAAAAAGTATCGGATATCGACTATTCCGATACCGGAAACCAATGCAAGTCAATGGGACACAAATATCGGAATGAAAATAAACCCTTTCTTTCCTTGTAGGTTAATTCTACATGAAGTAAAACAACTAAGAATAATGTAGAATGTATTACGCGAAAAGCCGGCAATTCATCAGCGGCATACGACGGTACCCGACAATTTACAACAGAAAGAATAGAGCTTCACACAAAGATTAGATAGATAGAAACATGTCAGTCACATATATATGAAGTACAGTGACAGTGTTGCTTACTGTACTTGTCATTTAGTGCAAAGGATTTATTTAAAAAAATAATAGTGTTTTCATGCACCGTCTCTTTAAAAAAGCCGGCCGGCAATTCTGCAGCGGTACCCGACAATTTATAACAGACAGAATAGAGCTTCACACATAGATTAGATGGATAGAAACATGTCAGTCTCATATATATGAAGTACAGTGACAGTGTTGCTTACTGTACTTGTCATTTAGTGTAAAGGATTTATTTAAAAAAATAATAGTGTTTTCATGCACCGTCTCTTTAAAAAAGCCGGCCGGCAATTCAGCAGCGGTACCCGACAATTTATAATAGACAGAATAGAGCTTCACACATAGATTAGATAGATAGAAACATGTCAGTCTCATATATATGAAGTACAGTGACAGTGTTGCTTACTGTACTTGTCATTTAGTGTACAGGATTTATTTAAAAAAATAATTGTGTTTTCATGCACCGCCTCTTTAAAAAAGCCGGCCGGCAATTCAGCATCTGTACCCGACAATTTAGAATAGAAGGAATAGAGAATCATACATAGATTAGATAGATAGAAACATGTCAGTCACATATATATGAAGTACAGTGACAGTGTTGATTACTGTACTTGTCATTTAGTGTTAAAATAAAGGATTTATTTAAAAAAAAATTGGCGTGGGGTTCCCCTTAATTTTAGTCTCTAGCGGAGGTTAAGCAGATGGCTGGGGCAGATGTTTGAAGCCTGGGAAGGGGGTAATAACCACGGAGCTTCCCAGGCTACTAATATGAGCCCCCAGCTGAATACTTAGCCTTTACTAGCTATTAAAATGGGGGACCCCCTCAAAAAAATAACGTGGGGTCCCCCCTAATTTAATAGCTAGCAAAGGCTAGGCAGACAGCTGGGGGCTGATATTAATAGCCCAGGAAGGGTGCCATGAATATTGGCCCCCTCCCAGGCTAGAAACACCAGCCGTCAGCCGCCCCAGAAATGGCGCATCCATAGGATGCGCCAATTCTGGCACTTAGCCTCGCTCTTCCCACTGCCCTGTAGCGGTGGCAGTGGGGTAATAGGGCTGGGGTTGATGTCAGCTTATAATGCCAGCTGACATCAAGCCCAGGTTAGTAATGGAGAGGCGTCTATAAGACACCCCCATTACTAACCCCATAGTCAAAGTTAAAAAAAAAAACACAAACACCCAGAATAAAGTCCTTTAATTGAAATAAACACACAATTCTTTATTTTTCTAAATTAAACCATACTTACCGTCACGCCCATTCCAGCTGAAGCCAACGATCTCCTGCAATAAAAGAAAAATAATAAAGCAACCTCATCCTTACCTTTCCATGGTTCCCAGGACAGCTTCAGCTCTGCTACATCGAGATGACAGGCTGGACCGCAGCAGAACGCTGCCATCCAGCCTGTCATCCTGCAGACACTGAGAAGCGCAGGCATGCTTGCGCTCCTCAGTGTCTCTCTGTCACGGCATCCAGATGAGCCGAGTTCATGTCCAATGAACTCAGCTCACCTCATGCACGTCACTGACAGCGTGGGAGAATTCTCCTGCACTCACCGCTTCAGCGTGAGAATTTTCCCACGCTGTCAGTGACGTGCATGAGGTGAGCTGAGTTCATTGGGCATGACCTCACCTCATTCACGTCACTGACAGCGTGGGAAAATTCTCACGCTGAAGCACTGAGTGCAGGAGAATTTTCCCACGCTGTCAGTGACGTGCATGAGGTGAGCCGAGTTCATTGGATATGACCTCGGCTCATCTTTATGCCGTCACAGAGAGACACTGAGGAGCGCAAGCATGCCTGCGCTTCTCAGTGTCTGCGGGATGACAGGCTGGATGGCAGCGTTCTGCTGCGGTCCAGCCTGTCATCTCGATGTAGCAGAGCTGAAGCTGTCATGGGAACCATGGAAAGGTAAGGATGAGGTTGCTTTATTATTTTTCTTTTATTGCAGGAGATCGCTGGCTTCAGCTGGAATGGGCGTGATGGTAAGTAAAGTTTAATTTAGAACAATAAAGAATTGTGTGTTTATTTCAATTAAAGGACTTTTTTCTGGGTGTTGTGTTTTTTTTAAATACTTTACTAGAAATTCATGGTGGTCATGTCTAATATTGGCATGACCCCATGAATTTCGGGCTTAGGGCCAGCTGATAATGCCAAGCTGGCCTTAACCCCTTTATTACCCAGTGAGCCACCGCACCAGGGCCCTGGATGAGTTGGGTACAGCGCCAGAAGATGGCGCTTCTATGAACGCGCCATTTTCCGGGGTCGCTGCCGACTGCAATTTGCAGCTGGTGCGGCCCAGAAAGCTTGGGCCTCCCTGCGCTGTGGATTCCAGCCCCCAGCTGCCTAGTTGTACCTGGCTGGACACAAAAATATGGCGAAGCCCCACGTATTTTTTTTTTTAATTATTTCATGAAATTCATGAAATAATTAAGAAAAAAAGGGCTTCCCTATATTGTTGTGTCCAACCAGGTACAAATAGGCAGCTGGTGGTTGGGGGCAGCCCGTTCCTGCATGCTATACCTGGCTGGACACAAATATAGTGCGAAGCCCCACGTCAATTTTTTTTAAATTATTTCATGAAATAATTTTTAAAAAAAAGTGCTTCCCTATGATGTTGTGTCCGGCCAGGTACAAATAGGCAGCTGGTGGTTGTGCGCAGCCCGTTCCTGCCTGCTGTACCTGGCTGGACACAAATATAGGGCGAAGCCCCACATCAATTTTTTTTTAATTATTTCATGAATTTCCTGAAATAATTAAAAAAAAATTGACGTGGGGCTTCGCACTATATTTGTGTCCAGCCAGGTACAGCAGGCAGGAACGGGCTGCGCCCAACCACCAGCTGCCTATTTGTACCTGGCCGGACACAACAATATAGGTAAGCCCTTTTTTTCTTTATTATTTCATGAATTTCATGAAATAATTTAAAAAAAAAATACGTGGGGCTTCTCCCTATTTGTGTGTCCAGCCAGGTACAACTAGGCAGCTGGGGGATGGAATCTGCAGCGCAGGGAGGCCCAAGCTTTCTGCCCCCCCCCCGGTGCAAATTGCAGTCTGCAGCCACCCCGGAAAATGGCGCGTTTATAGAAGCTGGATGCTGTACCTGGCTGGCATACAAAAATATGACAAAGCCCACGTCAACATTTTTGGGAAAAATTAATTAAAAAATAAATAATAATTTAGGGACTGCATCTTTATTAATTCCTCAAATGTCATTTAGTGTTAAAATAAAGGATTTATTTAAAAAAAAATTGGCGTGGGATCCCCCATAATTTTAGTCTCTAGCGGAGGTTAAGCAGACGGCTGGGGCAGATGTTTGAAGCCTGGGAAGTGGGTAATACCCACGGAGCTTCCCAGACTACTAATATCAGCCCCCAGCTGAATACCTAGCCTTTACTAGCTATTAAAATGGGGGACCCCCCCAAAAAATGACGTGGGGTACCCCCTATTTAATAGCTAGCAAAGGCTAGGCAGACAGCTGGGGGCTGATATTAATAGCCCAGGAAGGGTGCCATGAATATTGGCCCCCTCCCAGGCCAGAAACACCAGCCGTCAGCCGCCCCAGAAATGGCGCATCCATAGGATGCGCGAACTCTGGCACTTAGCCTCGCTCTTCCACGCTGCCCTGGTGCGATGGCAGGGGGTAATAGGGTTGGGGTTCATGTCAGCGCCAGCTGCCATGAAGCCCAGGTTAGTAATGATAGGCGTCTATAAGACACCCCCATTACTAACCTACAAAGTGTTAAAAAGAAAAAACACACTACACCCAGAAAAAAATAATTTATTTGAAATAAAACACACAATTTTATTTAATTCTTAGTTTACTAAAAAAAATAGTTACCTGTCCACGTTCCTGCGCTGATCTCCCATGCACAGCTGTCACATCTGGAGATGGTGACAGCTGTGCATGGCTGCTGTAAGCTCACACTGCCGGGAACACGTCCGCTCCTGGCAGCGGGAGCCACTGACTGAGGTCACCGGAGTGCATTTGTGGCACCCCAGGGGTCTGGTTCCCACAGTAATAGCAATATTACGTCTGTGAGCAGGTGGGAGGTTTCCTGGTCAGACATCCTATGCATGCCACACCTCCTGCCCAGTCCTGGGAGGGGAAGAACTTCCCCTATATAAAGCTGGGGCTGAGGCAGGGTTAGAGAGAAAGAGCAGAGAACACAGACAGAGACACAGTCTGGTCTGGAGTGGAGCAGCTTTAGGAACAAGAAAGATCAGGAGCTCTGTGGGAGCTGTGCTAAAAGAGATCAGGGGCTGGAAGCTGTAGAGCTCGCCCTGATTGAAGAGTTCTTACCGGACCCGGAGTCCGAGGCTGTGGGGACTAATCCTTACCCCACAGCAGAAACCGCCCGGCAGGGGATTTCAGGTCCTCTGGCCAAGAAACCCGAAGGCACGGTCACACGCAAGGGACCAGCACCGCGACGTGGAGCGGAAGCTACCAAAAGGCCCCGAGTCACCGGCCATACGGGTGAGCACCACACGGTACACTCAGGGACGTGGGCTACTTTTACCAGCCTCTAGCAAGGTAGCCAGAAGAGTACGATTAGTTGGGGAGGCCTACAACTCCGCCTGGCCAGGGGAGATCCCATCTGCTCGCGGACTGACCAGGCCCCGATCGCTAGCCAGTACTCCGGGAGGGTTTACCTTTGCCACCAGTAAAGACCCTGAACTACACCGCACCGTCTCCGAGTGTTTCATCATCCACGTCCGCTGGACTGAGGCCATACCCCTCCCGTTGGGGGTTATACCATCCCCGCTGCACAACCGTATCACCGGCCTCAACGGTCTGCCCTGCAGCGGTGGTCTCATGACTGCATTCCACGGGTGGCATAGTCGAACATTCTAACATCTACTGCTAAATACTGCCGCTCAGTTTGACTCCCTGGGCACGGACCGGGTCACCGCCACGAAACTACTACCCCTCTCAGATCCGGCTCCGGGTAGGCCCCCGCGTGCGAAACGCTACTCAGCACAGGCCCAGGGGCGCGTCACATTCAGGCAGCGCAGCTCCGGAGACCTCCTTTACGGCACTGCTGTACCGTGGGAATTTCTCACGATACAGCAGGGCCGTAAAGGAGCTAACCGGAGCAGCGCTGCCTGAACTCCGGCGAACCCGCTTACTTATGCAATGACGGGGCTGCTTTACGGCCCCATCATTCTAGCGGCGGCAGCGGTTCAGAGCGGTCACATTCTATGTGGCTGCTCTAAACTGGAGATCATCGTGGGACACTCGTTGACTACTACGGAGGGGTAAGGATAAGGTTGTGGTTTATTATTTTATATTTTATTACAGGAGATCGATGGCTTCGGGGAATTAGGTGTCTAGGTGAGTATAGGTGTAGTTTTTTATTTTTTACTTTATTTTAGGTGGCGATCGGCGGGGACAGGTAATGTATGAACTAATTTATTGTAGGCAACCACTGGCCACCAATGACATGTATTTAAAATTTATTGGGGACACAGTAGGGCAATTTAAATAGCAGGATCAGGCTGATGGGAACTACTGCTCCCATCGAGCTGATCCTGCTGGCACGAGTGGACGGGGGACAGACATAGGCCGATGGGAGTAGTAGTGTCACATCGGCCTATGTCTGCCTGCACGCACACACCCGCAGACATCGCACAGACACCGCACACGCTCGCAGACATCGCACAGACACCGCACACACCCGCAGACATTGCACAGACACCGCACACACCCGCAAACATCGCACAGACACAGCACACACTCGCAGACATCGCATAGACACCGCAGACATCGCACAGACACCGCGCACACCCGCACACACCCGCACACATCGCACAGACACCGCACACACCCGCAGACATCGCACACACCCGCAGACATCGCACAGACACCCCGCACACACTCACAGACACACGCACAGACACCCCGCACACACTCGCAGACACACTCACAGACACCCACACACACCAATCATGACGGGCTGATCGTCTGGGAGGTGAGGCTGACCTGTGCGGCCGTGGGAAAGTTCATGTGAGTTCATGCAATGCAGTCAAGCATGAACTCACGTGAACCCTCTGAGGGCACCGCGGCTACTTCAAATGAACTGCTGATCAGCATCACCTGATACCTCAGCTGTTCATTTGAAATAACCGGCGGGAAAGCGCAGCACAGAACGGGAAAGCCGGCGGTGAAGTCTTTTCACTGCCGGCTTCCCCGCCCGGGTCCTTCGCTCCCCGCTCCTTGGTGCTGCGCTCCCCGCCCGGTCCTTACTTATGATCGGGATGGGAGGTGGCGAGGGGAGCGGAGGATCGGGGTGGGAGGCTGTGGGGAAGCAGTATGGGGCTGTGTGATTGTTTAAAAGCCGGCGGCTTTTACCGCCCGCCGGCTTTTAAACGATCAGGAGAATTCTCCCACGCTGGGATGGCATTCTGATGACAGGCTGGATCTCAGCTGAGCGCTGCCATCCAACTTGTCATACTTCAGAGACACTGCAGAGCGCAGGCATTATGGGAACTTCCGATTCCGGTATTCGATATTGTAAAAGTATCGGAATTAAGTATCGGAATTCCGAAACCGCGAATATCGGCCGATACCCGATATTTCAGTATCGGAATGCTCAACACTAGTTAAGGAACATCCTTTCCAGGGAAAAGACTTGTGTATAAGTTAAAATAAATGACCAAAACCAAAAATACTTCTCCACACCTTCGGCTATGTTCACAAGTAGCATTTTTTATGCGTTTTTGCACTTTTGTATTGCTTTCAACTATGACAAATGCATTCACCGTGAAATGTCATTTTAACATTTTACAACCTTATCTGGCCATGTGCTGTGTGACACATGCATAAAGTGCTGAAAAGACAAGGGAACAGCATGGGGAAGACCCCTGGAAGCATCTCTGACTCCCAGATCACTGTCTAAAAGTGTGCCCACCATAAGTGATCCTTACCGCATCAGAAGATGCAGACTTGCAACTATCCCCATGCAAGTTCTAGTCCCAGGGCAGTGTTCAATTGTACCTCCCCCATTCCTTGCAATACAAGCTCAAGTATGCTGCCTGCCACCCACCCACCCCCAGGCTGCAATACCATACTGCTTTCTTGCTTGCACTTTAAATTGGGCCTTTTAGGCATGTGGAGGCGGAATCTGGCCACCACGCCATGGCTGTGTCGGCGGCCTGGTATCCATACTCAGTCCCCAGCCGCTTGGTGGCTGGGTGTCCCCGCTTGCTCCCCAGCCTCCAGGGGGTGGCCGGGTGTCCATACTCGGTCCCCAGCCACCCCTATTTGTCCCGGTAACCTTTCCCACACTTTTCTTAGCCTGGCCTGCTTTAGGGCAGCATTGGCCAAGCCCACCGGACTATCAGACTCCTCCGGTGGGCCCTGGCTTCTCCATCAGGGGAGTTGAGAGTGCCAAGGTGAGGAGCATGATGAGGATGATAGAAGTTAGCATCTGCTTTGTTTTGTTGTAATGCAAGCGCATGTATGTAGTAGCGGCTAGGCCTGAGGTGGTCAGCGTTTTGGCGCATATCCTACCTCCTCCGAGGATTGCTGGATGTTTTCCTGCTACTATCCAAGTTCTATGACTCCCGTTAAAACAAAGCTTCAGGTGATAAATGATGGATGAGGTAGTGGCAAAGGAGAAAGAGCAGGAGGAACAGGGACCATTCACATCAATATCAGGCCAGTCAACCAGATATGTCTTGTAGGATATGTTTCTGTAACAAAAGGAGTGGTTCGGCTACACAGTTATAGGGCATACAGTGAGTGCAATGCCTACCAAAAATTTTGAGCCACTCCAATGCCCCTTGGAAATGACATGGAGGTCATAGGGCGTTAACTAAACCTTTTTTTCCATTTATAGCAACTGGGTCTCCCGTGCACTGTTGGCCTAAGCAGTGAATGGAAGGCTTTCCAAAAATTATGAGGAACTGCAATGCCCCTCACAAGAGCCATGTGTGGCACCCCAGGGGTCTGGTCACCACAGTAATAGAGATATTACGTCGGAGAGAAAGTGGGAGGTTTCCTGGTCAGGATCCCTTAAACATGCAACATCCTCCTGCCCCAATCCTGGGAGGGGAGAATTCTGCCCTTATAAACTGGATCTGGGGCGGGGTTGAGTGAGTCAGAGAACAGTCAGAGTCAGAGTGAGAGCAAGGGAAAGTAACAACAAGGAGCTCTGTAGGAGCTAGGAGCTAAAGACCAGGGGCTGGAAGCTGAGCAGAGCTCGCCCTGGCAGAAGACAATAGGAACCGGACACAGGAGTCCGAAGCTGTGAGGACTTATATATCCAGCAGCAGAAACCAGCCAGCAGGGGATTTCAGGTCCTCTGGCCATAGAAGCCTGGAGGCACAGTCACAAGCAAGGGACCAGCACCGCCGTCGTGGAGCGGAGGCTAACAGAAGGCCCCAAGTCACCAGCCATACGGGTGAGCACTACACGGTACAACTCCACCTGGTCAGGGGAACTCCTGCTTGCTCACAGACTGACCAGGCCTCTTATGCTAGCCAGTACTCCCGGGAGGGTCTACTTTATAATCATCAGTAAAGACCCTGAACTGCACTGCAAAGACTCTGAGTCATTCCTGCTGCGCTCGTGCACCATCACCCCCATCATCCACACTCACTGCACTGAGGCTATACTCCTCCCGAGGGGAGTAATCCCATTCTATGCTGCGCACACAACACCATCCTCAGCGGTCTGCCTCGCAGTGGTGGTACTCCCTGACCGCAATCCACGGGTCGCGCAGTCGGACAATTAACCTCAAAACCTAAGAAAGACTGCCACTGGTTTGACCAGCCTGAGCCACGGGACCGGGTCACCGCCACGGAGACTACAGACCCCAGAGACCCGGCACCGGGTATCCCACACACGTGTACACACGGCCCAGGGGGCGCGTCACATGCAGTACAGCATATTACAAACATAAGTCCCATTATTGGGGAGTGGGTGTCCCATGGTATTTGCTTATGCTTTCCAAGCAAAATTTGCCAAAAATTAGGACGGAGCAACTTGCAATGCCCCTTACAAGAGCCATGCAGTACAGCATATTACAAACATAAGTCCCATTATTGGGGAGAGGGTGTCCCATAGTATTTGCTTATGCTTTCCCAGCAAAAGCTGCCAAAAATTAGGACGGAGCAACTTGCAATGCCCCTTACAAGAGCCATGCAGTACAGCATATTACAAACATAAGTCCCATTATTGGGGAGTGGGTGTCCCATGGTATTTGCTTATGCTTTCCAAGCAAAAGCTGCCAAAAATTAGGACGGAGCAACTTGCAATGCCCCTTACAAGAGCCATGCAGTACAGCATATAACAAACATAAGTCCCATTATTGGGGAGTGGGTGTCCCATAGTATTTGCTTATGCTTTCCCAGCAAAAGCTGCCAAAAATTAGGACGGAGCAACTTGCAATGCCCCTTACAAGAGCCATGCAGTACAGCATATTACAAACATAAGTCCCATTATTGGGGAGAGGGTGTCCAATAGTATTTGCTTATGCTTTCCCAGCAAAAGCTGCCAAAAATTAGGACGGAGCAACTTGCAATGCCCCTTACAAGAGCCATGCAGTACAGCATATTACAAACATAAGTCCCATTATTGGGGAGTGGGTGTCCCATGGTATTTGCTTATGCTTTCCAAGCAAAAGCTGCCAAAAATTAGGACGGAGCAACTTGGAATGCCCCTTACAAGAGCCATGCAGTACAGCATATTACAAACATAAGTCCCATTATTGGGGAGTGGGTGTCCCATAGTATTTGCTTATGCCTTGCAAGCAAAAGCTGCCAAAAATAAGGACAGAGGAACTTGCAATGCTGGCACCCTGGTGGTATAGTGGTGGTGGAGGCTGAGGATAAGGAGAAGAAGATTAAACAGCCGAAACAAGGAAGCGTATACCCATGTGTGGGTGTGAAGCAGTGCATGTGAATACACCTCCCGAAATAACACAGTGGATTTGACTTTATGTTACTCTGCTGTCATTTGGTGGTGGTGAGAAGTCTGGCCCAATCCAGCCCTTGATCATTTTGATAAGGGTCAGCTTGTCAGCATTGTCAGTTGACAGGCGAGTGCGCTTATCAGTTATAATTCCCCCAGCGGCACTAAAAACACGCTCCGATAACACGCTAGCGGCAGGGCAGGCCAGGACCTCCAAGGCGTACAGAGCAAGTTCATTCCAAGTGTCCAGCTTGGATACCCAATAATTAAAAGGCACAGAGGAATCACGGAGGACGCTGGTACGATCGGCAAGGTACTCCCTCACCATCTTTTGAAACTTTCCACTCCTTGTGAGAGTACCCCGCGCTTCAGGGCCTGTAAGCTGGGCGGGTGTCAGAAAACTGTCCCAGAACGTTGACAGTGTTCCCCTGCCTCTGCTGGATTGGAGTTGCATCTCTCTCGCCTGTACGCCTTGGTTGGGCAACGAACTGTGACCTCTGCCGCTAGCCTGTTCAGATGGGAATTTTTTTAAGAGTTCTGCAGCAAGGGCCTTCTGGTATTGCCCCATTTTTGTAGACCTCTCCACCTCAGGAATAAGAGAGTGAAAGTTCTCCTTGTAGCGGGGGTCTACAAGTGTCACCAACCAGTAATGACTGTCACCCAACATTTTGACAACGCGAGGGTCACGGTTAAGGCAGAGTAACATAAAGTCAGCCATGCGTGCCAGACTGGTAACGGGCAAGATTTCCGTGTCCTCACCAAGATGACGACTGACCATGCTCTCCTCCTCCTCCCCCCTGTCATCAGGCCACCCACGCTGAACCGACGGTATGACACTTGTACAGGTACTACCGTCTACAACGCATGATAGCAGCTCCTGTTCTTCCTCCTCCTCCTCCTCTCCCTCATTGTCCCCCAATGCACGTTGGGATGAGATGAGGCTGGGCTGTGTGTAATCGCCCGCTATGGCTTTTTGATCCATCTCATCATACTCTGGCTGCAATGCCTCCTCTTTAATTCTCTGCAGAGAGCGTTGCAAAAGACAGACAAGTATGATGCTGACACTAATGATGGCGTCATCGCCACTCACCATCTTGGTGGCCTCCTCAAAGTTTGTCAGGATGGTACATATGTCAGACATCCAGGTCCACTCCTGAGGTCTTATGTGTGGAGTCTGACCTGAATATCGACGGCCTTGTTGCAGCTGGTACTCCACAACTGCTCTCTTCTGCTCACAAATCCTTTGCAACATGTGGAGGGTAGAGTTCCAACGTGTGGGGACATCACACACCAGTCGGTGTGCCGGAAGCTGCAAACGCTGCTGCAACAAAGCAAGAGCGGCGGAAGCTGTAGCCGATTTGCGAAAATGAGATGACAGGTGGCGTACTTTCACGAGCAGATCTGGCAACTCGGGGTACGATTTAAGAAACCGCTGAACCACAAGGTTAAGCACATGAGCCAGGCATGGTACGTGTGTGATCTCACCTCGCCTCAGAGCCGCCACCAGGTTACGGCCATTGTCACACACGCCCATGCCGGGATGTAGGTTCAGCGGTCTCAGCCACAGATCTGCCTGCTCTTTCACAGCTGTCCACAACTCACAAGCAGTGTGAAGTTTATCACCTAAGCTTATGAGTTTCAGCACAGCCTGTTGCCGCTTGGCGGAGGCAGTACTGCAATGCTTCCAGCTTGTAACTGATGTGGTGATATCTGAGATGGAGTCTGAACATGAGGAGAAGGAGGAGGAGGAGGATGCACAGGAGCTGTACACCGTGGGGGCAACTCTGACTGACATAGGGCCCGCAATCCTCGGTGTGGGGAGGATGTGTTCCGTCCCAAGGTCCAACTGGGTCCCGGCTTCCACTATGTTTACCCAGTGTGCCGTCAGAGAGATGTACCATCCCTGGCCACAAGCACTTGTCCACGTGTCCGTTGTCAGGTGGACTCTCCCAGTAACTGCGTTGTTGAGGGCACGGCAGATGCTTTGGGACACGTGCTTGTGTAGTGCGGGGATGGCACACCGGGCAAAATAGTGTCGGCTGGGGACCGAGTACCGAGGGACGGCCACCGCCATAAGATTGCAGAAGGATTCCGTCTCCACCAGCCTAAAAGGCAGCATTTCCAATGCAAGCAGTCGTGAAATGTGCGAATTTAGGACTGTGGGGCGTTAGCTGCGAATTTCCGCTTTCGTTCAAAGGTCTGGGATATGGACAATTGAACGCTGCGGTGGGACGTGGATGTGGACGTTGATGCTGTTTCTTGAGAAACTGCCATAACAAGTGAAGACTGAGAGGAGGGGGCATCTTTACATGCAGTATGGACAGGGGATTGCCTTGCACACACAACAGGGGGTTCTATTGC
Organism: Phyllobates terribilis; assembly: GCF_046119375.1. Taxonomy (NCBI): domain Eukaryota; kingdom Metazoa; phylum Chordata; class Amphibia; order Anura; family Dendrobatidae; genus Phyllobates; species Phyllobates terribilis. The sequence goes on along the minus strand of NW_027362763.1, from coordinate 370,591,512 downwards.
ACGCAGTGGAAGAAGCAGTGGTGACACCCGCTGACACTGGTCGTGGACCCTGGGTTTCACCCCACAAAGTTGGGTGCTTTGCTGCCATGTGCCTGATCATGCTGGTGGTGGTCAGGCTGGTAGTTTTGTCACCCCTGCTGATGCTGGCATGGCAGGTGGAACATATGGCCTTTTTGGGGTTATCAGCAGAGTCTTTAAAAAAATTCCAGACTCTGGAAGACCTACCGCTTGTACTGGCAACTAGCACCTCGTGTTGGTATTACGGGGAACGGTTGCCTGCCTTCTGTCTGCGGCCACCACACTGCTTCTTCCTGCCTGTTGGGGTACTCTGCCTCCCTCCCCCTGTGTGCTGCTGGCCTCACTCTGCATGTCCTCCTTCCACGTTGGGTCAGTTACTAGATCATCCACCACCTCCTCCTCTTCCACTTGCGCACCACGATCCTCCTCCTCACTTCCTGGCAATTGTGTCTCGTCATCGTCCACCTCTTGTGACAGATTGCCGACGTCGACTTACTGTGGCCGTGGCTGTTCAAATATTTGGGCATCGCAACATGGGATCTCCTCTTCCACCACTTCAAGCGTATCAGGCGAGGGGCCCAAATATGGAAATGGACCAGTGAACAGCTCATCAGAGTGTCCAAGTGTGGGATCACTTGCTGTCTGACGACACTCGGCATGGTGGGAGGAAGGAGCATCAGGGTGAGGAGGAGTATGCGGTCGAGACTCACGGCTACTAAGAGTTGACCGAGTGGAAGACAGACCGGAGGTGGTGGTGCCCAGGTAACTGAAGTATTGTCTGCTATCCAATTAAGAACCTGTTCACACTGATCAGTTCTCAATACTGGTGTTGTTCTGTGCTTCCCTAGTAATTCGGTCAAGAAGTGGGAGCGAGAAGATGTGGCTGTTGGTTGTGGCCCATTTACACATTGGCCACGGCCCCGTCCTCTGCACGAACCATCACTAGAATTCCACTTCCATGTCCCTTGCCACGCGCCTTGCCCATTGTAAATGAAGTAAAATAGCTTACACTTGCACTATCAATGGAAAAAGGGTAATAAAGAGTAGATTAGAACCGTGGAAGAGGAAAACCAAAGTTATTGTTTACTGGGATAAACCACACTTTTTTAAATAGAGATATTTGCGGCTGAACAGTGAGCGACACACTCAAACTGCTTTTTTTTTAGATACCAAAGGCCCAAAACTGGATAGTACAGCGATTTGACCCGTGGAACTGCTAAACCACACTGGGATGTCGGGCCTACACAAGACTATTTTCAACATATATATTTTTGTGTCACAACAGTCAGGAGACACTACTGTTTTTCTTTACGGAAAAAACTACCAAAACCTGAATAATAGAGATTTTTTACCATGGAACAGCAAAACCACAGTTATAATTTACTGGTGTATACCAGGCTTTTTAAAATATATATATATATTTGCGGCTGAACAGTGAGTGACACACTCAAACTGTTTTTTTAAGATACAAATGGCCCAAAAGTGGATAATACAGAGGATTGTACCGTGCAACTGCAAAACCACACTTGTATTTCTCGGGCCTACACCAGACTATTTTCAACAGATATATTTGTGTCTGAAAAATCAGGGAGACACTATTATTATTTTTATACAGCAAAAAATGCCAAAAACAGGATAATAGAGATTTTTTACCGTGGAACAGCAAAAGCACACTTCTGTCTCTCTGGCCTACACCAGACTATTTTCAACAGATATATTTGTGTCTGAAAAATCAGGGAGACACTATTATTATTTTTATACAGCAAAAAATGCCAAAAACAGGATAATAGAGATTTTTTACCGTGGAATATCAAAACCACAGTACTAATTTACTGGTGTATACCAGGCTTTTTAAAATATATATATATTTGCGGCTGAACAGTGAGCGACACACTCAAACTGTTTTTTTTAGATACAAATGGCCCAAAAGTGGATAATACAGAGGTTTGTACCGTGGAACTGCAAAACCACACTTGTATTTCTCGGGCCTACACTAGACTATTTTCAACAGATATATTTGTGTCTGAAAAATCAGGGAGACACTATTTTTTTTTTTTACAGCAAAAAATGCAAAAAGCAGGATAATAGAGATTTTTTACCGTGGAACAGCAAAAGCACACTTCTGTCTCTCTGGCCTACACCAGACTATTTTCAACAGATATATTTGTGTCTGAAAAATCAGGGAGACACTATTATTATTTTTATACAGCAAAAAATGCCAAAAACAGGATAATAGAGATGTTTTACCGTGGAACATCAAAACCACAGTAATAATTTACTGGTGTATACCAGGCTTTTTAAAATATATAAATATTTGCGGCTGAACAGTGAGCGACACACTCAAACAGTTTTTTTTTAGATACAAATGGCCCAAAAGTGGATAATACAGAGGTTTGTACCGTGGAACTGCAAAACCACACTTGTATTTCTCGGGCCTACACCAGACTATTTTCAACAGATATATTTGTGTCTGAAAAATCAGGGAGACACTATATATTTTTTTTTGTTTACAGCAAAAAATGCAAAAAGCAGGATAATAGAGATTTTTTACCGTGGAACAGCAAAAGCACACTTCTGTCTCTCTGGCCTACACCAGACTATTTTCAACAGATATATTTGTGTCTGAAAAATCAGGGAGACACTTATTATTTTTATACAGCAAAAAATGCCAAAAACAGGATAATAGAGATATTTTACCGTGGAACATCAAAACCACAGTAATAATTTACTGGCGTATACGAGGCTTTTTAAAATATATATATATTTGGGGCTGAACAGTGAGCGACACACTCAAACTGTTTTTTTTTAGATAGAAATGGCCCATAGAACTGCAAAACCACACTTCTATTTCTCTGGCCTACACCAGACTATTTTCAACAGATATATTTATGTCTGAAAAATCAGAGGCACACTTTTTTTTTTGGGGGGGGGCACCAAAAGGTTAATAAGATGGGTATTTGTACATTGTGAAGGAGGAAAAAAAAAAAGAGGATTTAGATAAAAAAAAAGGATTTTTCCTGGCCCCCGGGACCTGGAGCTAAGTCCAGCAATTTCAGCAACAGGAGCAGCACACAGGACTGTAATGCAGCGTTTGCTGGTATAACCACTGCGTCTCCTATACAGCCTGCCTGCCTGCCTAATATACCTGGGAAGGATATTAGTCCTGAGAAGGACTGTTTGTTTGATCTGGCAGCCTTTACAGACCCTACACTAACTATTTTGCAGGATATATCTCTCCCTAAATCAGCAGCGCTGTCCCTACACTGTCTGATCCGGAGCGACTGTGTCCAAGATGGCGGCGCCCGGTTTTAAATTCTCGAGGTGACGCTGTGCGCCCAGCCAATCACTGTAATGCCCACAAACAACATGGCTGCGGCATTACAGTGACTGACTGGCAATCCCTGCATGTTCATTGGCTCTGTAAAGAGCGCCAACCATGCAGGGCGGAGACCCGAGCTCCCACCCGGGTAACCCGGAAATGCTCGGTGCTCGCCGAACATCCCGAGTAGCGTGATGCTCGGGCGACTACCAAGCAGTGTAAAGCATGTTCGCTCAACACTACATAGAGGCAATTAGCCTCTACTAGTTGTTTACCCATGTGTGCGGTCCTTTGCGTACATTGCCGTGTCCTGGTTCTGCAGTAATCATGACATCCGCACCACATGATGCGGTCACGTGTGCTGATGTCATTGAAAAGCGAGCACATGACGAAGTCACGTGTCGGGCACTGATCGCATAATGTCGGGAACAAGATAGTCTCCATAGAGAAGGGCTAGATAGAAAAGCCTGCCCAACAGAAATCACATGATGAAAGGGTGGACCCATGATTTTAGAAACTGTAGATATACAGTGGTGTGAAAAAGTGTTTTCCTCATTCCTGATTTCCTATTCTTTTGCATGTTTGTCACACTTAAATGTTTCAGATCACAAAACAAATTTAAATATTAAAGAAAACACAAGTAAACACAAAATACAGTTTTTAAATTAAGGTCTTTATTAAGGGAAAAAAAAACCTATAGGGCTCTGTGTGAAAAAGTGATTGTGCCCCCCCCCTTGAAACATAAATTAACTGTGTTTTTTCACATCTTTGGGAAGCTGAGTTCAATTTCCCTAGCCACACACAGGCAAAATTACTGCCACACCTGTTCTCAATCAAGAAATCACTTAAATAGGACCTGCCTGAGAAAGTGAAATTTACCAAAAGATCCTCAAAAGCTAGACATCCAAGAAATCCAAAGAAATTCAGGAACAAATGAGAAACAAACTAATTGAGATCTATCAGTTTGGAAAAGGTTATAAAGCCATTTCTAAAGCTTTGGGACTCCAGCGAACGACAGTGAGATCCATTATCCCCAAATGATGAAAAAATTTAACCTCAGTTGTGGGCCTTCCCAGGAGTGGCTTGCCTGCCAAAATTACCCCAAGAGCACAGCGACGACTCATCTGAAGGTCACAAAAGACCCCACAACAACATCCAAAGAACTGCAGGCTTTACTTGCCTAAGTTAAGGGCAGTGTTCATGACTCCACCATAAGAAAGAGACTGGGCAAAAATTGCATGCATGGCAGAGTTCCAAGATGAAAATCCCTGCTGAGCAAAAAGAACATAAAGGCTCATCTCAGTTTTTCCAGAAAACATCTTGATGATCGCCAAGACTTTTGGGAGAATGCTCTGTGGACTGACGAGACAGAAGTTGAACTTTTTGGAATGTGTAGGTCCCATTACATCTGGTGTGGAAGTAACACAGCATTTCAGAAAGGAGCATCATACCGACAGTAAAATATGGTGGTGGTAGTGTGATGGTCTGGGGTTGTTTTGATGCTTAAGGACCTGGAAGACTTGCTGTGGTAAATGAAACCATAACTTCAGCTGTCAACCAAAAATTCCTGAAGAAAAATGTCCGGCCATCAGCTCGTGACCTCAAGCTGAAGCGCACTCGATTTATGCAGCAGGACAATGATCTAAAACACACCACCACTGAATGGCTTAAGAAAAACAAAATTAATACTTTGGAGTGGCCTAGACAAAGTCCTGTCCTTAATCCGATTGGGATGTTGTGGCATAACTTTAAAAATGATGTTCATGCTCGGAAACTCTCCAATATGGCTGAATTACAACAATTTTGCAAAGATAAGTGGGCCAAAATTCCTCCAGAGTGTTGTAAAAGACTCATTGCCAGTTATCACAAATGCTTGATTGCAGTTGTTGCTGCTAAGGGTGGCCCAACCAGTTATTAGGTTTAGGGGACAATCAGTTTTTCACACAGGGCCCCATAGGATTGGATTTCTTTTTCCCTTAAAGGGGTTGTCCAATACTTTATATTACCCCCCCAATGTATCCTCCCGGGGCCCTTAAGGATTTTTGTAATTACCTTATGCTGCAGATACTGCCTATGAGCGGCGCTATCACTAGCCGCTCACAGGCATCATGTGACCCCCCCAGCTGCAGCCAGCCATGATATCGGCTGGCGCAACGACAAGTGCTGGCAGCAGCCGGGGGTCTCTGTCTTCTGTGTTCCATGTTGGATGCCAGGCTGTGGGCGGGGTTACCCCCGTGTCACACCCAGCATCCACTGCGCACTCTGCCTCTCCCCATACATTGGGAAAGCGCGCGGGGGATGCCCACAACCCAGCAGCCACCACGGGGACCCTAGCGCTGAGTCACCCCTCACTTGTCGTGACGTCTGCGCGGGGTCATGTGATGCCTGAGAGCGGCAAAGGATAGCTCCGCTCACAGGCAGAAACAGTATCGTAAGGTATTTACAAAAATCCTTAGGGGCCCTGAGGGGATACATTGAGGGGGTAATATAAAATACTGGACAACTTCTTTAATAATAAAGAGCTTCATTTAAAAACTGAATTTTGTGTTTACTTGTGTTATCTTTGTCTAATTTTTAAATTTGCTTTGTGATCAGAAACATTTAAGCATGACAGACATGTAAAATAATAAGAAAACAGGTAGAGGGCAAGCACTTTTTCACACCACTGTATATGGTATACATAAAAAAATCAATTATATCATTACAAAAACATCTCTCAGACTATTTACACCAACCTCCTTTTTTTTTTCTTCTATAAAGAAGTCAGAAAATTATCCATCCAGAACTGGCACATAAAACAGTCAAAGCCTAACTGCTGAAAAAGATAATTAGAACAAAAAAATTAAACCATTAAAAAAATTACAAATTAGCTAAAAACGGTCAAAGACAGCACATATAAAGAGATCTCGCAAGGTGAAAAAGGAGAAAAACATATTATTATTGTCACTAGCCCTGGGCATGATATGCTTAAAAAGAGTGATATTTTCTGAATATAGCTATATCAAAGAGAGAAAGAAATACATAGCAATGAGCCATAACTAAATAGGAAGAAAGGGAACAGGGAAGGTGTGAAGACACAGCAGTCAGTGGGTGCTCTTGTACGCTGGCCTGGCTGTCTTTAGAAAGACCTCATGGACCAGGGCTCATACCACTGAACGCCCCCTCTCTTTTACTGTGGGGAGAACACTACTCAGACAACACAGGATGAGTGTAAAACAGTGTGGCAATACTTTATTGAAACACCTATCAAAAAATAACATATAGAACAGTCCCAGCAAATACCCAAGATGGTGCAAATTACAAAGTCTCACCCTTTCGCTGGCTCACCTAGAATAGAACAGCTGTGATTTCAGGGCTTCCAGTGCCAACTACCCCCACCAGTGGCACCCTGCTTTTAATGGGCACCCAAAGAGAGGAGGTAATGACAGGCTTACGAACGTCAGTCCATTTTTGTACCTGGCTAGGAGACCCGAGGGTCCCAACCTGGCTTTTCCAAACATATCCATGGGTTCCAGGTAACCGGAGGCTCCCAACCTGGCTACCCCAAACATTTCCATGGGACCAGGTGACCGGATGGTCCCAACCTGGTTTCCCAAAAAATCGATGGGTTCTGTGATAGTCAATGGAGCAGATTTGTATTCCTCCAGCCAGGGCTGTGGTCCCTTAGGCTGGCATCCTGTTAAATCCAAATCTGTGTTCCTCTTGATGGAGCCATGGTGCCCTGTAGAGCTGTCATGTAGAGTGTTCCTGGCTGCCTTTTTTTAAAAAGGATTTTTGATACAGATGCATATCCCCCTTACAGTGCTGGCCAAAAGTATTGGCACCCCTGCAATTCTGTCAGATAATACTCAGTTTCTTCCTGAAAAGGATTGCAATCACAAATTCTTTGATATTATTCTCTTCTTTTAATTTGTCTTCAATGAAAAAACACAAAAAGAATTGTCCTAAAGCCAAATTGGACATAATTCCACACCAAACCTAAAAAAGGGGGTGGACAAAAGTATTGGCACTGTTTGAAAAATCATGTGATGCTTCTCTAATGTCACCTGCATCTTAAAAATATCTCCAGAATCCGACCTTTTCTCACCTTTGAAACTGTTAAAACTCTCACTGTCGCTTTTATTCACTCTCTTGTAGACGACTGCAACTCTCTTCTGATCGGTCTCCCTCTTACCAAACTTTCTCCTCTCCAATCCATCCTGAATGCGGTTGCCAGGGTCACATTTGTGTCCTGCCGCTTCACCGATGCCTCCATCTTGTGCCAGTCATTACACTGGTTGCCCATTCGCTACAGGGTCCAATATAAACTCATCGCTCTCACCCACAAATCTCTCCACAGTTCTGTACCACCTTATATCTCCTCTCTCATCTCTGTCTATCGCCCTACACTTGACCTCCGTTCTTCAAACGACCTAAGACTAACATCCCCCACAATCTAAACCTCACACCTCCGTCTCCAAGACTTCTCTCGTGCTGCGTTCTCTGGAATGCACTACCCCAGACGATCCGACTGATGCCTAGCCCCCATGTCTTCAAGCGTGCTTTAAAAACCCATCTCTTTAAACAAGCCCGCCACCTTAACTACTCAGTAAACTAACTTTCCCCTGTCCCCTCCTTCTAAATATTATTCAGAATCTGCAACCTAATAGTCATCTGTCTCCGCACCCTCCATGCACAAGATAACTGCACTCGATACTTGAGTATTGCACTTAAACATACTGGCTGATGAACGTATCATGCAGCTTTATATGAAAATCCCTATTTATTATAATTGCCAGACCTGAAATAACAAGCACTTTTCACCTATTGTGTCCACCTATTTTGTTCCCCCCATTTCTTTGTAGAATGTAAGCTTGCGAGCAGGGACCTCACTCCTAATTTAACTGTTTAAACTGTCTTAAATTGTATTGAATTTATTGACTGTACATGTCCCCACTTAATTGTAAAGTGCTGCGGAATATGTTGGCTCTATATAAATAAAAATGATAAATATTTTTATTATTATTATTATTATTATTATAGCTTGTCTCTCAAAGGTAGATTATTCAGAGCAGATCCTTCTTGCATGTAAAAACTGTCATATCGGAATGTTGTTGATGTGGTGCTTTGGATGTTGTGAAGAAGCATGCAAAAGTGCATTGATACATGTAGTTTTCTGGAACAGGTCAGTCTGCAGATATCCATATTCATCAGCCTGAATAAAAATATCCAAGAAATCAATACACTCTTTGCTCATCTTATATGTTAATTTAATATTGATGTCATTAGAATTCAAGTTGGACAAAAAAGATTTCCAGCTCTTCTTGCAACCCATGCCATGTCATAAGGACGTCGTCAATGTATCTCCCCCAAAAAACAGCTTTATTACATAGGGCCGCAATTCTGAAAGATGCTCCTCTCTTACAGCCTCAGGAAGATATTGGCATATGAGGACACACAAGATGCCCCCATAGCGGTCCTCTGGAGCTGCAGGTAGAGGGCATTCTTGAACATAAAAGAATTATGCATTAGCAATTCTAAAGCTGTCAAGAGAAAATCACAGAGTTCACAGGTACATAAAAAGACCTCTACTGCATTCAGACCGTCTGTGTGGTGAATGGAAGTATACAGTAACTCAACATCACAAATCACCAGCTACATGTCTGGTTCAAGTTGGATACCGTCCAGCTTTTTCAAGACACCAGTAGTATCCTTTAAATAGGATGGTAGAACCTTGACTAGCGGCCTAAGGTAATGGCCAATCAACTTGCATAAGGGGTCACATATATTGTTGATCCCGGAACACGATAACGTAAATAAACACAGCACTTCTGGGTTTACTGTTCGATGCATAAGTAGGACCCCAATCCATAGATAGCATTAGAAAAACTTGGCATTCACTCTTCATTCAAAGTGAATTGATAATTTTATTGTTCACAGAAATTCCAGAATATATAAGACGTTTTGGTCGGTTAGACCCTCATCAGTCATCTGGAGTTGCTAAATCTGCATGCTGCAGCGCTATGGTGATGTCTTCTGTGTCCACCGCTAAGACATGTGGCGCCACCCTAGTGCTGCAGCATGCAGCTTTAGCAACTCCAGATGACTGATGAAGGTCTGACCGAACGAAACGTCTTATATATTCTGGAATTCCTGGAACACGATAAGCCTACCTGGGGGGGGTCACCAAATCTTTATGGATCTATTGCTGCCACCATTGGTTCCTCAATCCAAAGACCCTACTTCTCTTTAGATGTAAGTATGCCATGTTTCACAGCATATGATAAAATGACTTGTAACTCATTTCTAAATTTAGACAAGGGATTGAAGGTAAGTTTACAGTAGCAAAGTGAATGGTTATTCAATAAATGATGGAATAAATAGTTCATTACCCATTGTCAAGTGCTGCGGCAGGTCTCCAGCCCGGACCCCAAATGCACGATTTCGCTGTTGCGCTTCCTCAGGTGGCATGGAGGAAGCCATATGCACCTATTCTGGGGACTTATAAGGCATTTAGAGTTGTGACTCACTCTGACTTTGCTGCCAAACAAATGCTTTTTATATTGAGTGGGTTGTCTATGCTGGGGTAAGCAGTATTCCTACATTCCACATAGGCATTATTGCATACATTTAACTTCTTGTCCCCCGGCATTGACACTCACTTGGTGACACATGAGAGACTTACTATATAGTTTGGTTCTATTCCCACTTTGTTTCTCCCTACTTAAGGGTTGATATCTTCTATGTTGAATTGGTGCTAAATGGGCTTTTCTCTGAGCCCATACATTGGGTTTCTACATTATTCTGCTTCACATATAATTTTGTATGTATGTAATTAAGTATGCAATATTTTTAATATCATGAAATAAAACTCAGTCTTCTCCATTTTTTGAATCCAGCATACTGTTACTGTTGAAGTTGGTGCAGAGAGTGAAGAGACAGGGATTATGCATTGCAGGGGGAAACCTCTTCTCTCATAGAGAAGCTCCTGGAGCACAGGGAACAAGCGTGAAGCCCAGAGAGTTGATACACAAGTCTGTGATGGACTTGCTGGACAGTGTGGTACCCATTGGTCTCTGCGCACTCTGATAAAAGCGTCCCACTATACTACTTGTTCTATACCTCTGGAAGCCTAAAAGAGGTGGTTACCGTGGGGGCCTTACCATAAACCTACTGCCTGTGATTAGGGGATTTTTTAAATCACTAGGCCCTTCCAGCAAAAAAATAAAAATAAATGGAGCACTTCACATTGGTCAAAACAGGCAATAAGGTGACAGGGCAACCTCTAGATCATCTGCAGCCCTCACTCAAGCAGACATGGACAAATTTCTTAAAAAACACCAAATCATCTATGTCAAAATCCTCATCGCCTCCCCCTCCAGAATTACCCTCAACATGAGACTCTGACTCTGAGTGGGAGAGTGACATGGAAGAGAGCAGGTCTGCCAGGTATTAACCTGTCTCCAGATCTTTTATAAAACGAATCTTAGCTAAAACACTGGAACCGGTGGTAAAGGATCTATCTGATATCAAACAAGACTTTGCACAAATAGGAGGCCAAAGACTGAACTCTCTAGAATCTACACAATCTTCTTTAATCCATCATGCTAAAGCCATCCTGTCTTGTGTTCAGTCCCAAGAGGATCACATTAACCAAATATATTCTATCTTGGAAGACCATGAAAACTGGGAATGGCAAAACAATTTGCGCTTGAATGACCTTCCCAAATATGTAGCATCTGAAACCCTCACACTACTAGAGATCTTCTATAAAAATACTGAACACAGATGATCCTCCTCATATTGATATAGTAAGAGCCCACAAATCACTAAGACCCAGGCCTAAAATGGGGGAACCCCGTTAGATGTCATTTGTCTCCTTCTGGATTTCCGTGTAAAGAATCTAATACTAAAAAGGGCACGGAAAGCGGATGATATCACCTATAAAGACACATCAATCCTGATCTTCTAAGACCTGGTCTCCACTACTCTCAATAAAAGGCGCTTGCTGAAACCCTTCACGGAAGCCCTACGCCAGAACTAGTACCAATTCCGATGGCTCTACCCTTTTGGCATAGCAATATCTACCAAGGACAAATGCGTCCAAGCCAGATCATCAGACGAAGTTCAAGATGCCTGCAAGGAGCTGAGGATTACACTGGAGAAATACCCTGACTTAGAAGCATCCCATACAGCGTCCTCTTTGAACCGCCTATCTCAATTGTCATCATGGAATGTGGTGCCTGCTCCCAAGGCCCTACACTCTAAACACTCGAGAGTCTTACACTTTCGTTGTTGTTATCTCCAGTGCGTTGAAGTATGAATAAACATCCAGTACTATATGTAACTGGTACAACTTACCCACACAGTGCTCTCACCTACAGCATCAATTCCGTTCCCCGTTGCTTGTTTATCTATTGATATGATTACACATTTCACTCCTGTTTCTTATGTTCTAATGGTTACTTTCTTCATCCTCCCCTCTTCCACTCTCCCTTCCAGGTCCAGATTTGTCATCTTTGATGACAGGAAACTCTACTATTATTCCAATAGTCATGGAGGCTAAACAAAAACTATTTAAATTAGTTAACTTTAACATGCGCGGTCTTAATTCTCCTATACCAAGATCTCAGACACTGGCTTGGTTCAGGAAGGAAAATTTTTACATATTATTACTTCAAGAAACTCACTTCCAAGCTGAAAAACTCCCATCTTTTGAAAAATCTTAATACAACCAATGATAGCATGCTACATCACCCCAGAAAGGCTCTAGAGGGGTATCAATCGTCTTTGCTAAAGACACTCCCTTTTTATTGTGTGACTCTCTGGTGGACCCAGAAGAACATTATATTTTTGTGAAGGGTCTACTGGCAGGATCTATAGACACAATTGGTAACCTTTACGCCTCTAAGAAGAAACAAATCAGATGGATACTGTCCAAACTAAACAAATTTTGTGCCTTCATAGATTGCTCACAGATACTGGGAGGAGATCTTAATCTCCCCTTAGACCCTTTACTAGACTCTACATAAAAAAGTCATGTTTCCCTTCAGGACCTTTCCAGGATTAAAAGATTGCTTCATTCACCTACATTCTACTGAACTAAACTATACCTTTTTTTCTCACCCCCACAACTCCTACCACAGGATTGATTATGTTTTTCTCTCAAGATCTCTCCTGTCGGTAATTACAAAAACGGAAATACTTCCTTCTGTCCACTCAGACCACTCGATAGTGTTGACAAGTTTCTCGCTTTCTAAACCACACTCAGTTTATCGCACATGGAGTCTGAATGAATCAATTCTCACTTCTGATATTAATAAAGAGCGCATAACAACCACTTCCTCCAACTATTTTGAAGATAATGGAACGCCTGAGAATAGCTACCCAATTTTGTGGGAAGCACAGAAGGCGGTAGTAAGGGGAGAATGAATTTCTATAGCATCCAACATAAAAAAAATGCAAAAAAAACATGAAAAAACCTATACGAAGAAATAGCCGCTATAGAATCACAACACAAAAAATCTCTGGCACATCAAACTCTGGAAACTCTTACCACTAAACGTCAGCAGTTAAAAGACATACTTAACAAACAATCCGCTAAACTCTATTTTAACTGGTAAAAACGGTAGGTTTGTGCATGGTGATAAAACTTCCAGACTGATGATGTCCCTAATTAAAATAAGACAACTGTGAACCTTTGTGCACGTTTTGAAAGCCTCCAGTGGTCAGCATACTATAAACCACAACATGATTTCAACAGAATTTCTAAAATTCTATTCAAGTATGTACAATCTTCATCCAGGTGACTCTGACCCAGAGAAAGACAGAAAATGTTTAGTTAAATAATCCTTTTTAGAAAACCTTAACTTGCCTAAATTATCAATAGACCAACAGGCGGGCCATTCCAAACTGCTGGAGGTCCGGACCACCATAGCAAATAGCCCAACAGGGAAGGCTCCTGGCCCTGATGGCCTGCCAGTCACATATTACAAGACCTTCTCTATGATATTAGAACCTCATCTTCTTAACAGGTGCAGCAGTATACTCCAAGGCAACTCCTCCCCCCCTCAGTCCCTAGAAGCCCATAATCCTCACATCCATAAAGAAGGTAAGGACACGGAATGCTGCAACAACTATATACCGATATCATTACTAAATGTAGATCTTAAAACATACGCCAGCATGCTGGCAAAATGCATTTTGGATTACTTGCCATTCCTCATATCCTCAGACCAAACATGCTTTTTATATACAGTACAGGCAAAAAGCTTGGACACACCTTCTCATTTAAAGATTTTTCTGTATTTTCATGACTATGAAAACTGTACATTCACATTGAAGGCATCAAAACTATGAATTAACACATGTGGAATTATATACTTAACAAAAAAGTGTGAAACAACTGAAAATATGTCTTATATTCTAGGTTCTTCAAAGGAGCCACCTTTTGCTTTGATGACTGCTTTGCACACTCTTGGCATTCTCTTGATGAGCTTCAAGAGGTAGTCACCGGAAATGGTTTTCACTTCACAGGTGTGCCTTGTCAGGTTTAATAAGTGGGATTTTTTGCCTTATAAATGGGGTTGGGACCATCAGTTGTGTTGTGCTGAAGTCTGGTGGATACACAGCTGATAGTCCTACTGAATAGACTGTTAGAATTTGTATTATGGCAAGAAAAAAGCAGGCAAGTAAAGAAAAACGAGTGGTCATCATTACTTTAAGAAATGAAGGTCAGTCAGTGCGAAAAATTGGGCAAACTTTGAAAGTGTCCCCAAGTGCAGTTGCAAAAACCATCAAGTTCTACAAAGAAACTGGCACACATGAGGACCACCCCAGGAAAGGAAGACCATGAGTCACCTCTGCTTCTGAGGATAAGTTTATCCGAGTCACCAGCCTCAGAAATCGCAGGTTAACAGCAGCTCAGATTAGAGACCAGGTCATTGCCACACAGAGTTCTAGCAGCAGATACTTCTCTTCAACAACTGTTAAGAGGAGACTTTGTGCAGCAGGCCTTCATGGTAAAATAGCTGCTAGGAAACCACTGATAAGGACAGGCAACAAGCAGAGAGACTTGTTTGGGCTAAAGAACACAAGGAATGGACATTAGACCAGTGGAAATCTGTGCTTTGGTCTGATGAGTCCAAATTTGAGATCTTTGGTTCCAACCACAGTGTCTTTGTGCGACGCAGAAAAGGTGAAGGGATGGACTCTATATGCCTGGTTCCCACCGTGAAGCATGGAGGAGGAAGTGTGATGGTGTGGGGGTGCTTTGCTGGTGACACTGTTGGGGATTTATTCAAAACTGAAGGCATACTGAACCAGCATGGCTACCACAGCATCTTGCAGCGGCATGCTATTCCATCCGGCTTGCGTTTAGCTGGACCATCATTTATTTTTCAACAGGACAATGACCCCAAACACACGTCCAGGCTGTGTAAGGGCTATTTGACCAAGAAGGAGAGTGATGGGGTGCTACACCAGATGACCTGGCCTCCACAGTCACCAGACCTGAACCCAGTCGAGATGGTTTGGGGTGAGCTGGACCGCAGAGTGAAGGCAAAAGGGCCAGCAAGTGCTAAGCATCTCTGGGAACTCCTTCAAGATTGTTGGAAGACCATTTCCGGTGACTACCTCTTGAAGTTCATCAAGAGAATGCCAAAAGTGTGCAAAGCTGTCATCAAAGCAAAAGGTGGCTACTTTGAAGAACCTAGAATATAAGACATATTTTCAGTTGTTTCACACTTTTTTGTTAACTATATAATTCCACATGTGTTAATTGATAGTTTTGATGCCTTCAGCGTGAATGTACAATTTTCATAGTTATGAAAATACAGAAAAATCTTTAAATGAGAAGGTGTGTCGAAACTTTTGGTCTGTACTGTATATAAAAAGGGAAGAGAACGCAAGGACAATGCCTGGCATGTTCTCCATCTAATACAGTACTCTATCCAACACAAACTCCCATTGGTGCTTCTTGGCACCGATGCGGAGAAAGCTTTTGATAGGGTGGACTGGATCTTACTACAAGATACACTTAAGTGCTTTAAGTTTCCCCCTGATATTGTAGAGGCAATACTCCAAATGTACACCCATCCGTCAGCCAAAATCAAGCTCAATAATTCTCTCAGCAAACCATTTACTGTTCATAATGGAAAGAGGCAGGACTGCCCACTTTCCCCCATTTTATTTGTAATGTTAATGGAATCTTTAATTAAATTCATTAACCAATGTCATGACATAATGTGCATAAACCTACAAGGGATACACAACAAAACTGTAGCATTCGCTGATGACCTTCTAGTTATAATGACACAACCAAACAGAGGCATTCCCACCCTTATACAGATCCTGGAGAGGTATGGATCCCTTTCCTATTTTAAAATATATTTGTCTAAGTCTTTAGGCATAAATATACCTATGCAATCTGTTGAACGTTCTAAATCTCTATTCCCGTTCAGGTGGCCCTCCAATTATATTTCAAATTTAGGTATTAAAATTGGCAAAACCTACAGAGATCTTTTCAATCTAAATTACAAACCCCTTCTAGCCACAGTTGTGGAACATACTTAAAGGTGGAGGGCCCCCTATCTCTCCTGGATTGGCAGGAAAAACTTTATAAAAAGTATTCTTCTGCCCAAGTTCATCTATTTATTCCAAATGTTGCCCATCACAATACCAAAAGCATACTTATCAAAAGTTAATTTATTTTTCTTTAACCACTTCGCGCCAGAGCCTGTTTTTGCCTTCATGACCAGGCCAATTTTTTCAATTCTGACCACTGTCACTTTATGAAGTAATTACTCTGGAACGCTTCAACGGATTCCCCTGATTCTGAGATTTTTTTTTCGTGACATATTGTACTTCATGATAGTGGTAAAATTTCTTCGATATCACTTGAGTTTATTTGTTGAAAAATCGGAAATTTGGCAGAAATTTTGAAAATTTTGCAATTTTCAAACTTTGAATTTTCATGCCCTTAAATCAGAGAGATATGTCACACAAAATAGTTAATAAATAACATTTCCCACATGTCTACTTTACATCAGCACAATTTTGGAGCCAAAATTTTTTTTGTTAGGAAGCTATAGGGGTTAAAATTTCACCAGCGATTTCTCATTTTTCCAACAAAATTTACAAAAACATTTTTTTAGGGACCACATCTTATTTGAAGTGACTTTGAGGGGCCTTTATGACAGAAAATACCCAAAAGTGACCATTCTAAAAACTACACCCCTCAAGGTGCTCAAAACCACATTCAAGAAGTTTATTAACCCTTCAGGTGTTTCACGGGAATTTTTGGAATGCGGAAGAAAACAATGAACATTTAACTTTTTTTCACAAAAATGTTACTTTAGACCCAATTTTTTTTATTTTACTAGGGTAAAAGGAAAAAATGGAATAAAAAATTTGTAGTGCAATTTCTCATTAGCGTGCTGATACCCCATATGTGAGGGAAAACCACTGTTTGGGCACACTGCAGGGTTCGGAAAGGAAGGAGCGCCATTAGACTTTTTGAATGTAAAATTTATTTGAATAATTAGCAGACGCCATGTTGCGTTTGGAGAGCTCCTGATGTGCCTAAACAGTGGAAACCCCCCCATAAGTGACACCATTTTGGAAACTAGACCCCTTACTGAACTTATCTAGATGTGTGGTGAGCACCTTGAACCCCAAGGTGCTTCACAGAAGTTTATAATATTGAGCTGTAAAAATAAAATTTTCACATTTTTCCCACAAAAATGTTTTTCATCCCTTAATTTTGCATTATCATAAGGGTAATAGGATAAATTGCACCATGAAATTTGTTGTGCAATTTCTCCTCAACATGCAGATACCCCATATGTGGAGGAAAACCACTGTTTGGGTGCACTGCAGGGTTTGGAAGGGAAGGTGCGCCATTTGACTTTTTGAATGTAAAATTTGCTTGAATAGTTAGCGGACGCCATGTTGCATTTGGGGAGCCCCTGATGTGCCTAAACAGTGGAAACCCCCCACAAGTGACACCATTTTGGAAACTAGACCCATTAGGGAACTTATCTAGATGTGTGGTGAGCACCTTGCACCCCCAGGTGCTTCACAGAAGTTTATAACATTGAGCCGTAAAAATAAAATTTTCACATTTTTCCCACAAAAAATGTTTTTCATCCCCTAATTTTGCATTATTATAAGGATAACAGGAGAAATTGCACCATGAAATTTGTTGTGCAATTTCTCCTGAGTACGCTAATACCCAATATGTGGGGGAAAACCACTGCTTTGGTGTACGGCAGGGTTCGGAAGAGAAAGGAGCGCTATGTTGATTGGGTTAGGTTGCAGACACCATGTCACATTTAAAGAGTCGCTGACATGCCGAAACAGCAGAAACCCCCACAAGTGACCCCATTTTGTAAACTACACCTCTCAAGGAATTAATCTAGGGAAGTAGTGAGTATTTTTTAATTTTTAAATTTATACCATTGGGCAGTGAAGAAAACATAATTGTATTTTTACCACAAAAAAATGTTTTACCCTCAGATTTTACATTTTAACACAGGGCAATGGGTAAAAATGGTGCCGAAATGTGTCACACAATTTCTTCTAAAAGTTGCAATACCCCATATGTGGCTGTATCATACCGCTTAGCCATACGGCGAGATCTGGGAGAGATGGAGCGCTATTTGACAATTGGAGAACAAATTATTGTAGATTAGGCATTTGGATTTGGGAGCACAAAATTTTCTGAATTTCTTTTGGGGGGCAAGGGCCATTTCGCTTTTCCAGAGCCTTTCTGCTACCAGTAACTTGGAAGTCCCTTATATTTTTAACAGATGACGGACCTGAGTGAGCACTAGCATTTTTTGAGGACCGAGTTGAAGCTTTTATTGGGTACATTTTACGTAACATTTATCCGGCGCTCTAGGCTGAGCACTTACATCGGGGTTTCCATCTTAATTTCCAAGTGATGTAATTCAGATGAAACCCCTGCAGGATCCATTCACTATAATGAGGAAGCAGAGTTACTCTAGACTCCGTCTGGCCTCTGTTTAGCGGTGTCCTTTTTTTCAGAAGTGCACAAAACTGTGGCCATCCGAAACTTTTATGCACACCTAAAAAAAATGACACCGTAGGATCACAGGTCAGATGGCATCCACAGTGGCCTATATCTGCCTCATTGCAGGGAATCTTCCATCATAGGTTCCGTCTGAATCACGTATTTCAGAGATTTACACGGAAACTCTGGTGTAAGTGCTCAGCGCAGAGCACAGGATAAATGTGAGCAGAGCCTTACTGCGATATCTGGGAGACATAATAAACAAATCAGTAGCAGATGAAGAATTGGTTTTATTTATTTTTTACGCCGTTCCTCGTGCGGTATAAGTGATGAGATTACTTTATTCTTCAGGTCGGTGCGATTACAGAGATACCAGATTTATATCGGGTTTTTATGACTGACAGCTGTCACACACTAAGAGACGCTTTTTTTTGCAAAATCTAGTTTTTGCATCGCCATATTTTGAGAGCTATAATTTTTCCATATTTCAGCTGACAGAGTCATGTGATGGCTTGTTTTTTGCGGAACGAGTTGACATTTTTATTGGTACCATTTTTGGGTACGTGACATTTTTTGATCGCTTTCTATTCCGTTTTTTTGGAGGTAAAATTAGCAAAAACCAACAATTCAGGAATTGTTTTTTGAGGGTTTTTTTTATGCCGTTCTGCGTGTGGTAAAAGTGATAAGGCAGTATTATTCTTCGGGTCAGTATGTTTACAGTGATACTACACTTACTGTATATTTTTTTATGTTTTGGCGCTTTTACACAATAAAACAATTTTATAGAAAAAATATTTTTTTTGCGTCGCTTTATTCTGAGAGCTATAACTTTTTTATTTTTTGACTGATAGAGCTGTATGGCGGATTTTTTTTGTGGAACAAGATGACATTTTCAGCGGTACCATTATTATTTCCATTTTGCTTTTTGATTGCATTTTTTTCAACTTTTTGTTTGGCGATATGATGAAAAAGCATAGTTTTTTGCTCTGATTTTTATTTATTTTTATTACGGTGTGCACAGAAAGAGTTAATTAGTGTGACAGTTTTATAGATCGGGTTGTTTCGGATGCGGCGATACCAAATATGTGTACTCTTTTTGTTTATGCATAAATATACGGATTTATTTATTTATTTTTATTCATTTTGTGATTTTTTTTAACAGTTTGAAAACATTTTTTAGACTTTTTTTTTACATTTTTACTTAGTCCCTGTATGGGACATTAATTTTTATTTTTCCAATCACTGTTCCCATGCAATGCAATAGACATGTCTTACATTGCATGAGAAGTTTGCTGACAGTTTCACGCTGTCTGTCTCCTGCTGGACTCAGCTGCAGCCTGAGCTCAGCAGGACACCATATATGGCAGATCTGGAGGCGGTCATGTGACCTCCAGCTGCCATAACAATGGCAGATACTGGAAGGCATCAGGGGGCCGTCGGAGAGGTAAGTGGATGACCCCCTCTCCTCTCACTATATTCTATATGCCGCGATCACTATAGATCGCGGCATTTAGAAGATAGTAAAGGTTTAACATCATTGGGACCTGATCCAATCTGGTCCTGATGATGTCCCCTGTCAGAGCTGTCGCTCTGAACCGCAACCGCAGAACTTGCAGGACCCTGGGGGTCCTGAGGGCTGCGGGACCACCGACCGTTCATAAACATCGGCGCTGTACAGAGCCCAGGCAGCGCCGACGTTTATGTACAGTGGGCAGTCGGAAAGCGGTTAATTATATTTTCCAGAACTATTGATTGTGTCAAAATACCACAAGGTAAACCCTGGCTCTCCATAGAGGAACATATGTACCCCATCCTGTTATGCACAATAATTTTCTCTCCCTCGGTCTCAATATCCAAAAACACATTTCATAACCTCCTGACTCGTGCTGCTTCCAATTGTTGGAAATCTGTTGCAGATTCTTTTTCCCCTCCTCTCTCCCCCTTATCTTGAGTCTCAGACTTAATGGTATCAAATTTAGAGATGTACATCAAACATAACAGTAGTGGAAAACTGGACACCTGCCCCTTAATAGATCACTTATTAGAATATGACACTTTTATTACCTACCCGGAAATGAATGCATAACCTACATTTTCGAGTATCACCTTTCTCCACTACGATTCTCTTAAAAAAATAGTGCTCCAGAGCGTGTCTCACGGCGACTGCTCCAGATCACTCATTACATATCAATCCCTTTGTTCGCAAACAAGACTCCCCCCAAAAATACTCTCATTTCTTTACAATATACTGCTTACAATAAATATTTCCTTGAAGAGAGCATTTGTATTAAAATGAGAAAAGGACTTGAGAACTTCATTCTCTGAATCCAAAACCAAACACATATACAGCTTTTCACACTGCCCCTCATATTGCATAAGAGTTCAAGAAAACTCCTTTAACATAATAACACAATGGTACACAACCCCTCTCTAGACCCACAAATGGTTTCCAACCACCCCTGACCAATGCTGGAGATGTGAGAAAGATAGGGGATCCTTTCTCCACATATGGTGGTCTTGTCTGAACATTCACATTTTTTGGAAAGATGTTTCCCAAACTCTGAAACTGCATAAATCTAACTCCTGAACAAGTTTTCTTAAATTTCCCAGTTAAAACCAATAATCAATTCATACCTAAATTAGCCTCTTTCATTTTAGTAGCCAGTAAACTCCAACTACTGCTACTGTGGCGCACAACTAATATTCAGCATAAGAAACAATTGCTCCTCAAGATAGACCAGCTATACCATATTGAAGAATTAGCCATTCTTTCAAATTGCAATTTAACTTCTTTCTGATGTTTTTGTGCGCCTTGGCAGAAATACAGAAGCTCCCCTAGTTTTGTTTCTATCACTATGGATGCGCCATTTCTGGGGCGGCTGATGGCTGGTGTTTCTAGCCTGGGAGGGGAACAATATTCATGGCACCCTTCCTGGGCTATTAATATCAGCCCCCAGCTGTCTGCCTAGCCTTTGCTAGCTATTAAAATAGGGGGGACCCCAGGTCATTTTTTTGGGGGTCCCCCATTTTAAAAGCTAGTAAAGGCTAGGTATTCAGCTGGGGGCTGATATTAGTAGCCTGGGAAGCTCCGTGGGTATTACCCCCTTCCCAGACTTCAAACATCTGCCCCAGCCGTCTGCTTAACCTCCGCTAGAGACTAAAATTACGGGGAACCCCACGCCAATTTTTTTTTTAATAAATCCTTTATTTTAACACTAAATGACAAGTACAGTAACCAACACTATCACTGTACTTCTTATATATGTGACTGACATGTTTCTATCTATCTAATCTATGTGTGATGCTCTATTCTTTCTGTTTAAATTGTCTGGTACCGATGCTGAATTGCCGGCCGGCTTTTTTAAAGAGACGGTGCATGAAAACACTATTATTTTTTTAATTAAATCATTTAACACTAAATGACAAGTGCAGTAAGCAACACTGTCACTGTACTTCTTATATATGTGTGATGCTCTATTCCTTCTTGTCTAAATTGTCGGGTACCGGTGTATGCCGCTGCTGAATTGCCGGCCGGCTTTTTTAAAGAGAGTGTCTTCTGAGCAGTTTGTCAGCTTTTGGACACCTTTGAAGGTGTTTTCTATGTGTTTCTATGTGTTTTGTTTGCCTGCCATTGGTTTTAACGGTGTTCGACGGTGTTCTAAGGTGTTCGACGAACAGTTCCACGAACATCCCGGTGTTCGACGAACCGAACCGAACCCGAACACTACGGGGGTGGCTCAACACTATTGGTGAGTGTATTTTGTATGATAGCAATTTTCATTTATCCATGTCCATCTTCCTTTGTTTGTCTGGTTAGTGTTATCCTATACACTTTGGCTTCCCACCTCTTTTCATTGGGGAGGGGACAGATAAGGGTTGTTATAGGAGTATAGCAAGGCACATGATCCCAGTGTCTCCACCTTCAGGAGTAATCCGGGGGGACAAGGATAGGCCCATCCCCTAGGTCCCTTAAATCTAGGGACCTGGTTAGCGCCTTCAGTCTCAAAGCACTGTATGACTTAAGGTCCGTACAATATGTGTAAATGGTTTTGGATACATTGTTAAACACAAGGTCAGTAAAAAGTACTCTCTACTGAAATATAAATAAAAATATATAACAACTAGCTTCATACGGATAAGAAAAGACTGAGGAAGCAGCCCAATCATAGTTCACCATAATCAGTAAACATTAGCGATGAGCGATCATGCTTGCTACTGCGCTCACCGAGTATTGTCGGGGTTGCTTGGTGGGAGCTTGGGTCCCCTCCCTGCATATTTGGCACTCTTTACAGAGCCAAGGAAAATACAGGGATTATCTGCCACACACTGTAATGCCGCAGCCATATTGGTTGTGGCATTAGGGTGATTGGCTGGCCGCACAGCGTCATCAGGTCTACATCAGACCAGGCGCAGCCATGATTGTCACAGTCTACTCCGGAATCAGACAGTGTAGGGAGAGGTGCTGCTGAGCTAGGGAGAGATTTGCTTGTTTCTTTGTTAGTGTAGGTATACCACCATATATTATTCACATATCCATCTCAACTAACAGTCCTTCTGAGGACTAATCCAGCTGCATAGATAACAGTGCTAGGAAGGCAGGCAGTGTATGTTGCAGACTGCAGTGCATATAGCAAGAGATTCCATTTCAGTTCTGTCTGCTGGTGCTTTTAAAGATATTTCTAGAAATAGCCCCAGGTATCAGGGGCCTGGAATAATTTTTTTTGGACCTTAATCCTGTAATTTGCTTAAAAAACAATCCAGAGAACACTGTTTTTCTGCTCCATTTTCTTGTTGGCACTGCAGAAAACAGCCAGATCCTTTCCATATTACAGCGCTAAAAATCCATCTATTTAAAACTGTGGTTTGTCCGTCACACGGATCACATATAAGTGCGTTGAAAATTCTGCCATTTATGGCCTCCGTTGAAATTTTGTTGCAGTGTGTCATCGAAGTTATTGACACAAGGTTGCTGTTAAAAATAGTTATCTACAGGCCAGCTATTTAGAAACTGTGGTTTTCTATCGCACGTGTCACATATAAGTATGCTCCAAATACAGCCATTTCTGGCCTTCATTTAAATTTTGTTGCAGTGTGTAGGTGAAGTTATTGACACGAGGTCACTGTGAAAAAAGTTACCTACAGGCCAGCTATTTAAAACTGTGTTTTTTCCGTAACACGTATCACATATAAGTGTGCTCCAAATTCAGCCAATTCTGGCCTCCATTTAAATTTTGTTGCAGTGTGTCAGTGAAGTTATTGACATGAGGCCGCTGTGAAAAATAGTAACCTACAGGCCAGCTATTTAAAACTGTGTTTTTCCATCGCACATATCACATATCACTGCGGTTCGAATCCAGCCATTTGTAGTGAACGTGGAAAATTTTATCCTCCATTTAATATGGGCAAGGCACATGGCAAGGGAAGGGGAAGTGGATGTGATGGTGATGATGGTGCAAACAGAGGACGAGGCAGTGGACTAGCTGAAATTTTGCTACAACAAACCAAACACCCACATCTTCTCACTCGACCTTCCTGTCCCAATTAATAGGGAACCGCAGAACACCACTATTGAACACAGAGCAGTGTGAAAAGGTTATTGGTTGGATAGCAGATATTGCTTCCTCACCCTCATTCTCCTTCCTCCCACCATGCCGAGTGCCCGGAGATAACTGATCCCACACTTGGACACTCCGAAGAGCTGTTCACTTTTCCTTTTATAGATTTGGGCCTCTCACCCAGTGCACTTGAAGTGGGGCAGAAGGAGATTGCATGCAGCGATGCCCAAATATTTGAGCAGCCACGGTCACACGAAGGTGACGATGGGAAACTGTCACAAGAGGTGGACAATTATGAAACACAATTGCCAGAAAATCAGGAGGAGGACCAGGGTGCGGAAGTGGAAGATGAGGTGATGAATGATATAGCAACTGACCCAATCTGGCAGGGAGATATACAGAGCGAGGACAGCAGCACACAGGGGAATGGAGGCAGAGCACTACAACAGGCAGGAAGAAGCAGTGTGGTGGCCACAGACAGAAGGCGGGCAACTATTCCCATAACATCAGTACGATCGAAGTTGCCAGTACAACTGTTAGGTCTTCCCGAGTCTGGTTGTTTTTTAAAGACTCTGCCGATAACCCTAAAAAGGCCATTTGCACCACCTGCTAGGCCAGCATCAGCAAGGGTAGAAAAACTAGCAGCCTGACCACCACCAGCATGATCAGGCACATGGCAGCAAAGCACCCGACTAAGTGGGCTGAACCCCAGGGTCCAGGAACAGTGTCTGTGGGTGGCACCACTGCTTCTTCCGCTGTTGTGCGTGCAAGCCAATCCTCTGTCCATGGTGCATGCGAAGATGCCTCCTGCCCTGCACCTGTTGTTGCACACTCTCAACTAGCACCACCAGCAAGCACATCCATGTCCTTGTCCCAGCACAGCGTTCAGTTGTCCATACCCCAGTTCTTGGAACGCAAGCGCAAATATGTAGCCAACGCTCCACAGACCACACTACTAAATTCATACATTTCGCGACTGCTTGCACTCAAAATGTTGCCTTTTAGGCATGTGGAGATGGATGCTTTCCACAACCTGATGGTGGCGGCCGTCCCTCGTTACTAGTTCCCCAACCGCCACTATTTCTCCTGGTGCGCCATCCCCGCATTACACGAGCACATGTCCCACAACATTAGCCATGCCCTCAACAATGCAATTACTGGGAAAGTCCACCTAACCACGGACACGTGGACAAGTACTTACGGGCAGGGACGGTACATTTCGCTGACGGCATACTGGGTTAACATGGTGGAAGACGGGACCCTGTCAGACCTTAGGAAGGAACACATCCTCCCGATGACGAGGATTGCGGACCCTGGGTCAATCAGTGCTGCCCCCACATTCTACAGCTCCTGCATCTCCTCCTCTTCACTATCCATCTCTGAAATGACCACATCAGTCATAAGCTGGAAGCACTGCAGCACTGCCTCGGCAAAGCGGCAAAAGGCTGTGCTGAAGCTAATATGCTTAGGTGACAAACCACACAACGCTGAAGAGCTGTGGACAGCTCTGAAAGAGCAGGCAGATCTGTGGCTGACACCGCTGAACCTACAGCCAGGCATAGTCGTGTGTGACAATGGCCGGAACCTGGTGGTGGCTCTGAGGCGAGGCGAGCTCACACGCATACCATGCCTGGCCCATGTGCTTAACCTTGTGGTTCAGCGGTTTCTCAAAACCTTCCTGGAGTTTCCAGATCTGCTTGTCAAAGTACGCCGCCTGTGTGCCCATTTTAGAAAGTCACCTACAGCTTTCGCCGCCCTTGCTGTGTTTCAGCAGCGTTTGCAGCTTCCTGCTCACCGAATGGTTTGTGATGTCCCCACGCATTGGAACTCTACATTGCAGATGTTGGGAAGGATTTGAGAGCAGAAGAGGGCAGTTGTTGACTACCAGCATCAACAAGGCTGTCGGTATTCAGTTCAGACTCCACACATACGACCTCAGGAGTGGACATTGATGTCAGACATATGTACCGTCCTCCAAAACTTTGAGGACTCCACCAAGATGGTGAGCGGCAATGATGCCATAATTAGCATCACCATCCCACTTCTCTGTCTTCTGAAATGCTTTCTGCTCACAATCAAAGAGTTTGCATTGCAGGCGGAGCACAATGAGATGGAACAAGGAACCATACAGGGTGTTTACTGTTTACACACAGCCCAGCCTCATCTCATCCCAATGTGCATTGGGTGACGATGAGGAAGAGGACGAGGAAGAGCTAGTTTCAGACGCTATAGACGGAACTACCTGCACAACTGTCATACCGTCTGTTCAGCGTGGATAGCCTGAGGACAGGGATGAGGAGGAGAGCATGGTCAGTCGTCCTCTTGGTGAGGACACGGAAGTCTTGCCTGTTAGCAGTCTGGCACGCATGGCTGAGTTTATGTTACGCTGCCTTTCCCATGACCCTCGCGTTCTCAAAATTTTGGGTGACAGTCAATACTGGTTGGTGACACTTCTAGACCCATGCTACAAGGAGAACTTTCTATCTCTTATTCCCGAGGCAGACAGGTCTACTAAAATGGGGCAGTACAAGAAGGCCCTTGTTGCGGAATTATTAAAAAAAAATGCATCTGAAAATGCTGGTGGCAGATGTCACAGTTTGTTGGACAACCAAGGAGTACAGGCAAGAGAGACACAACTCCAGTCCAGCAGAGGCAAGGTAACACTGTCAAAGTTCTGGGACAGTTTTCTCATACTCTCCCATCTTACTGGCACTGAGGCGTGGAGTATAGTGTTGAGCCACCCCCGTAGTGTTCGGGTTCGGTTCGGTTCGTCGAACACCGGGATGTTCGAGGAACTGTTCGTCGAACTGTTCGTCGAACACCTTAGAACACCGTCGAACACCGTTAAAACCAATGGCAGGCAAACAAAAACACATAGAAACACATAGAAAACACCTGCAAAGGTGTCCAAAAGCTGACAAACTGCTCAGAAGACACTCTGTTTAAAAAAGCCGGCCGGCAAATTCAGCAGCGGCATACACCGGTACCCGACAATTTAGACAAGAAGGAATAGAGCATCACACATAGATTAGATAGATAGAAACATGTCAGTCACACATATAAGAAGCACAGTGACAGTGTTGGTTACTGCATTTGTCATTTAGTGTAAAGGATTTATTAAAAAAAATATTAGTGTTTTCATGCACCGTCTCTTTAAAAAAGCCGGCCGGCAATTCAGCATCTGTACACGACAATTTAGAACAGAAAGAATAGAGCTTCACACATAGATTAGATAGATAGAAACATGTCAGTCACATATATAATAAGTACAGTGATAGTGTTGCTTACTGTACTTGTCATTTAGTGTAAAGGATTTATTTAAAAAAATAATAGTGTTTTCATGCACTGTCTCTTTAAAAAAGCCGGCCGGCAATTCAGCAGCGGTACCCGACAATTTAGAACAGAAAGATAGCGCATCACACATAGATTAGATAGATAGAAACATGTCAGTCACATATATATGAAGTACAGTGATAGTGTTGGTTACTGTACTTGTCATTTAGTATTAAAATAAAGGATTTATTATTAAAAAAATTGGCGTGGGGTTCCCCTTAATTTTAGGCTCTAGCGGAGGTTAAGCAGACGGCTGGGGCAGATGTTTGAAGCCTGGGAAGGGGGTAATACCCACGGAGCTTCCCAGGCTACTAATATCAGCCCCCAGCTGAATACATAGCCTTTACTAGCTATTAAAATGGGGGACCCCCCAAAAAAAATGACGTGGGGTCCCCCCTAATTTAATAGCTAGCAAAGGCTAGGCAGACAGCTGGGGGCTGATATTAATAGCCCAGGAAGGGAGCCATGAATATTGGCCCCCTCCCAGGCTAGAAACACCAGCCGTCAGCCGCCCCAGAAATGGCGCATTCATAGGATGCGCCAATTCTGGCACTTAGCCTCGCTCTTCCACGCTGCCCTGGTGCGGTGGCAGGGGGTAATAGGGTTGGGGTTGATGTCAGCTTATAATGCCAGCTGACATCAAGCCCAGGTTAGTAATGGAGAGGCGTCTATAAGACACCCCCATTACTAACCCCATAGTCAAAGTTAAAAAAAACACAAACACCCAGAATAAAGTCCTTTAATTTAAATAAAGACACAATCCTTTATTGTTCTAAATTAAACCATACCTACCATCACGCCCATTCCAGCTGAAGCCAACGATCTCCTGCAATAAAAGAAAAATAATAAAGCAACCTCATCCTTACCTTTCCATGGTTCCCACGACAGCTTCAGCTCTGCTACATCGAGATGACAAGCTGGACCGCAGCAGAACGCCGCCATCCAGCCTGTCATCCCGCAGACACTGAGAAGCACAGGCATGCTTGCGCTGCTCAGCGTCTCTCTGTGACGACATCCAGATGAGCCGAGTTCATGTCCAATGAACTCGGCTCACCTCATGCACGTCACTGACAGCGTGGGAAAATTCTCACGCTGAAGCGCTGATTGCAGGAGAATTTTCCCACGCTGTCAGTGACGTGCAGGAGGTGAGCTGAGTTCATTGGACATGAGCTCACCTCATGCACATCACTGACAGCGTGGGAGAATTCTCCTGCACTCAGCACTTCAGCGTGAGAATTTTCCCACGCTGTCAGTGACGTGCATGAGGTGAGCCGAGTTCATTGGACATGACCTCGGCTCATCTGGATGCCGTCACAGCGAGACAGTGAGGAGCGCAAGCATGCCTGCGCTTCTCAGTGTCTGCGGGATGACAGGCTGGATGGCGGCGTTCTGCTGCGGTCCAGCCTGTCATCTCGATGTAGCAGAGCTGAAGCTGTCGTGGGAACCATGGAAAGGTAAGGATGAGGTTGGTTTATTATTTTTCTTTTATTGCAGGAGATCGTTGGCTTCAGCTGGAATGGGTGTGATGGTAAGTATGGTTTAATTTAGAACAATAAAGAATTGTGTCTTTATTTCAATTAAAGGACTTTATTCTGGGTGTTGTGTTTTTTTTAAATACTTTACTAGAAATTCATGGCGGTCATGTCTAATACTGGCGTGACCCCATGAATTTTGGGCTTGGGGCCAGCTGATAATACCAAGCTGGCCCTAACCCCTTTATTACCCAGTGAGCCACCGCACCAGGGCCCTGGATGAGTTGGGTACAGCGCCAGAAGATGGCGCTTCTATGAACGCGCCATTTTCCGGGGTGGCTGCGGTCTGCAATTTGTAGCGGGGGGGGGCCCAGAAAGCTTGGGCCTCCCTGCGCTGCAGATTCCAGCCCCCAGCTGCCTAGTTGTACCTGGCTGGACACAAAAATAGGGCGAAGCCCCACGTACTTTTTTTTTAATTATTTCATGAATTTCATGAAATAATTAAGAAAAAAAGGCCTTCCCTATATTGTTGTGTCCGGCCAGGTACAAATAGGCAGCTTGTGGTTGGGGGCAGCCCGTTCCTGCCTGCTGTACCTGGCTGGACACAAATATAGTGCGAAGCCCCACTTCAATTTTTTTTAATTATTTCATGAAATTCATGAAATAATTAAGAAAAAAAGGCCTTCCCTATATTGTTGTGTCCGGCCAGGTACAAATAGGCAGCTGGTGGATGGGGGCAGCCCGTTCCTGCCTGCTGTACCTGGCTGGACACAAATATAGTGCGAAGCCCCACTTCAATTTTTTTAAATTATTTCAGGAAATTCATGAAATAATTTAAAAAAAATTGACGTGGGGCTTCGCACTATATTTGTGTCCAGCCAGGTACAGCAGGCAGGAACGGGCTGCCCCCAACCACCAGCTGCCTATTTGTACCTGGCCGGACACAACAATATAGGGAAGCCCTTTTTTTCTTAATTATTTCATGAAATAATTTAAAGAAAATTGACGTGGGGCTTCGCCCTGTTTTTGTGTCCAGCCAGGTACAACTAGGCAGCTGGGGGCTGGAATCCGCAGCGCAGGGAGGCCCAAGCTTTCTGGGCCCCCCCCGCTGCAAATTGCAGTCCGCAGCCACCCCGGAAAATGGCGCGTTCATAGAATCGCCATCTTCTGGCGCTGTACCCAACTCATCCAGGGCCCTGATGCGGTGGCTCACTGGGTAATAAAGGGGTTAGGGCCAGCTTGGCATTATCAGCTGGCCCTAAGCCCGAAATTCATGGGGTCACGCCAATATTAGACATGACCACCATGAATTTCTAGTAAAGTATTTAAAAAAAACACAACACCCAGAAAAAAGTCCTTTAATTGAAATAAACACACAATTATTTATTGTTCTAAATTAAACCATACTTACCATCACGCCCATTCCAGCTGAAGCCAACGATCTCCTGAAATAAAAGAAAAATAATAAAGCAACATCATCCTTACCTTTCCATGGTTCCCATGACAGCTTCAGCTCTGCTACATCGAGATGACAGGCTGGACCGCAGCAGAACGCTGCCATCCAGCCTGTCATCCCGCAGACACTGAGAAGCGCAGGCTTGCTTGCGCTCCACAGTGTCTCTCTGTGAGGGCATCCAGATGAGCCGAGTTAATGTCCAATGAACTCGGCTCACCTCATGCACGTCACTGACAGCGTGGGAAAATTCTCCTGCACTCAGCGCTTCAGCGTGGGAGA
Source organism: Phyllobates terribilis (assembly GCF_046119375.1). NCBI lineage: Eukaryota > Metazoa > Chordata > Amphibia > Anura > Dendrobatidae > Phyllobates > Phyllobates terribilis. The sequence continues at coordinate 370,561,067 of NW_027362763.1, read as the reverse complement.
ATTCTCACACTGAAGCGCTGAGTGCAGGAGAATTCTCCCACGCTGTCAGTGACGTGCAGGAGGTGAGCTGAGTTCATTGGACATGAGCTCACCTTATGCACGTCACTGACAGCGTGGGAAAATTCTCCTGCACTCAGCGCTTCAGCGTGGGAGAATTCTCACGCTGAAGCGCTGAGTGCAGGAGAATTCTCCCACGCTGTCAGTGACGTGCAGGAGGTGAGCTGAGTTCATTGGACATGAGCTCACCTTATGCAAGTCACTGACAGCGTGGGAGAATTCTCCTGCACTCACCGCTTCAGCGTGAGAATTTTCCCACGCTGTCAGTGACGTGCATGAGGTGAGCCGAGTTCATTGGACATGAACTCGGCTCATCTGGATGTCGTCACAGAGAGACGCTGAGCAGCGCAAGCAAGCCTGCGCTTCTCAGTGTCTGCGGGATGAGAGGCTGGATGGCAGCGTTCTGCTGCGGTCCAGCCTGTCATCTCGATGTAGCAGAGCTGAAGCTGTCGTGGGAACCATGGAAAGGTAAGGATGAGGTTGCTTTATTATTTTTCTTTTATTGCAGGAGATCGTTGGCTTCAGCTGGAATGGGCGTGACGGTAAGTATGGTTTAATTTAGAACAATAAAGGATTGTGTCTTTATTTCAATTAAAGGACTTTATTCTGGGTGTTTGTGTTTTTTTTAACTTTGACTATGGGGTTAGTAATGGGGGTGTCTTATAGACGCCTCTCCATTACTAACCTGGGCTTGATGTCAGCTGGCATTATAAGCTGACATCAACCCCAACCCTATTACCCCCTGCCACCGCACCAGGGCAGCGTGGAAGAGCGAGGCTAAGTGCCAGAATTGGCGCATCCTATGAATGCGCCATTTCTGGGGCGGCTGACGGCTGGTGTTTCTAGCCTGGGAGGGGGCCAATATTCATGGCTCCCTTCCTGGGCTATTAATATCAGCCCCCAGCTGTCTGCCTAGCCTTTGCTAGCTATTAAATTAGGGGGGACCCCACGTCATTTTTTTTGGGGGGTCCCCCATTTTAATAGCTAGTAAAGGCTATGTATTCAGCTGGGGGCTGATATTAGTAGCCTGGGAAGCTCCGTGGGTATTACCCCCTTCCCAGGCTTCAAACATCTGCCCCAGCCGTCTGCTTAACCTCCGCTAGAGCCTAAAATTAAGGGGAACCCCACGCCAATTTTTTTAATAATAAATCCTTTGTTTTAATACTAAATGACAAGTACAGTAACCAACACTATCACTGTACTTCATATATATGTGACTGACATGTTTCTATCTATCTAATCTATGTGTGAAGCTCTATTCTGTCTGTTCTAAATTGTCGGGTACAGATGCTGAATTGCCGGCCGGCTTTTTTAAAGAGACGGTGCATGAAAACACTATTATTTTTTTTGATAAATCCTTTACGCTAAATGACAAGTACAGTAAGCAGCACTGTCACTGTACTTCATATATATGTGACTGACATGTTTCTATCTATCCAATCTATGTGTGATTCTCTATTCTTTCTATTCTAAATTGTCGGGTACAGGTGTATGCCGCTGCTGAATTGCCGGCTTTTCATGTTTCACTGTTGGCACTGTTCCCATCGATTTGGGCAATCACTGTAATGCCACAACCACCATGGCTGTGGCATTACAGTGAGTGGCAGACAATCCCTGCATGATTGGTGCTCTAAATAGCGCCAGACATGCAGGACACGCTTTTGGTGCACGAACAGTTATCGAACATAACCTCGAACAGCCGAATTTTTTGCAAATCGTTCGGGTTCGTCGAACAACTCGAACACCGCCCAAAACAGCTCGAATTTGAGATTGGCGAACAGTTCTAGTCGAACACCGCTCATCTCTAGTGGAGTACTCTCATAAGGAGAGCAAAGTTTGGGAAGATGGTGAGGGAGTACCTTGCTGACTATACCAACGTCCTCCGTGATTCCTCTGTGCCTTATAATTATTAGGTATCCAAGCTTTACCCATGGCATGAACTGGCTCTCTATGGCTTGGAGGTCCTGGCCTGCCCTGCCGCTATCGTTTTATCAGAGCAGGTTTTTAGTGCCACCGGTGGAATTATAACCGATAGGCGCAGCCGCCTGTCAACTGAAAATGCTGATAGGCTGACTAATATAAAAATGAACAAGGGCTGGAATGGGCCAGATTTCTCAAAACCACCAAATGATAGCAGCGTAACCTAAACTCAAAAACAGTGTTTTTTTTGGGAGGTGTAATTCTATTCCCATGAACCTCTGTCTTCACACCCAGACATTCCTGATTTTGTCTACTTGCTCTGGTCCTCCTCCTTCTCCTCATCCTCCATCAACATATCATTCACCACCATATATATCATATCACCTCCTCTACGTGTCTTGCAAGGGGCATTGGAGTGCCTCCAAACTATTGACAGCTTTTGCATTCACTGCATAGGCAAACACTATGGGAGACCCACTTCCTAATAATGGGAACATTGTTTTTAGGAGGCTCTCTGACCTCTACGTCTCTTCCAAGGGGTATTTGAGTGCCTCTGAATTTTTGGCATCTTTTGCATTCACTGCAATAGCAAACCCCATGGGAAACCCACTTCCTAATAATGAGAACATTGTTTTTAGGAGGCTCTCTGACCTCTACGTCTCTTCCAAGGGGCATTGGGGTGCCTCCAAATTTTTGTCAGCCCTTGCAGTCACTGCATATGCAATAACAGTATAGGAGACCCACTCGTTAACAAAGGGAACAACAATGCATAGCCGGCTGATGACTCTCTAAGAATATCGAGGGGAGGGCCCACTGCTGGCCCTTTAAGAATACTAAGGGCCGCCTAATGGCCCTATAAAAATAGGGTTTGTGACTTTCAGATTCCCTCCATCATAAATGAAACAGGATGTGTCTGATGATGTGTCACACACTACATGGCCAGATAAGGTTGTAAAATGTTAAAATGACATTTCCCAGTGAATGCATTTGTCTTGGTTGAAAGCAATGCCAAAGTGCAAAAACGCTACGTGTGAACATAGCCCAAGGTGTGGAGGAACATTTTTGTATTTGTATATTTATTTTGCCTTATATACAAGTCATTACCCTGGAAAGGATGTTCCTTAACATATTTCCCCTGGAAAACGCATTTTGGTTTTGTTTTTGTATGTTTTATTGTGAGTCCGTAAAAGTGGCGTAATACTCTGACAATATTGTTGACAGTAGTGACCTGGAAGTCAGAAATGCTTCCAGGGGTCTTCCCCATGCTCTTCCCATGTCATTTGAGCACTGTTCCCATCGATTTGGGCAATTGTTGGCCCTCTGCAGACCGCCGGAGGGAGCCGCCTGAAAAATGCTCGAATTTCCCATAGACTTACATTGGGCTCATTGCATTCGAATTTGCTCGACCCGAGCATCGAGCACCCAAGCATTTTAGTGCTCGCCCATCACTAGTAAACATATATGATCAGCATATGTATACAGTACAGACCAAAAGTTTGGACACACCTTCTCATTTAAAGATTTTTCTGTATTTTCATGACTATGAAAATTGTACATTCACACTGAAGGCATCAAAACTATGAATTAACACATGTGGAATTATATACTTAAAAAAAAGTGTGAAACAACTGAAAATATGTCTAATATTCTAGGTTCTTCAAAGTAGCCACCTTTTGCTTTGATGACTGCTTTGCACACTCTTGGCATTCTCTTGATAAGCTTCAAGAGGTAGTCACCGGAAATGGTCTTCCAACAATCTTGAAGGAGTTCCCAGAGATGCTTAGCACTTGTTGGCCCTTTTGCCTTCACTCTGCGGTCCAGCTCACCCCAAACCATCACGATTGTGTTCAGGTCTGGTGACTCTGGAGGCCAGGTCATCTATCGTAGCACCCCATCACTCTCCTTCTTGGTCAAATAGCCCTTACACAGCCTGGAGGTGTGTTTTGGGTCATTGTCCTGTTGAAAAATAAATGATGGTCCAACTAAACGCAAACCGGATGGAATAGCATGCCGCTGAAAGATGCTGTGGTAGCCATGCTGGTTCAGTATGCCTTCAATTTTGAATAAATCCCCAACAGTGTCACCAGCAAAGCACCCCCACACCATCACACTTCCTCCTGCATGCTTCACGGTAGGAACCAGGCATGTAGAGTCCATCCGTTCACTTTTTCTGTGTCGCACAAAGACACGGTGGTTGGAACCAAAGATCTCAAATTTGGACTCATCAGACCAAAGCACAGATTTCCACTGGTCTAATGTCCAGTCCTTGTGTTCTTTAGCCCAAACAAGTCTCTTCTGCTTGTTGCCTGTCCTTAGCAGTGGTTTCCTAGCAGCTATTTTACCATGAAGGCCTGCTGCACAAAGTCTCCTCTTAACAGTTGTTGTAGAGATGTGTCTGCTGCTAGAACTCTGTGTGGCATTGACCTGGTCTCTAATCTGAGCTGCTGTTAACCTGCGATTTCTGAGGCTGGTGACTCGGATAAACTTATCCTCAAAAGCAGAGGTGACTCTTGGTCTTCCTTTCCTGGGGCGGTCCTCATGTGAGCCAATTTCTTTGTAGCGCTTGATGGTTTTTGCAACTGCACTTGGGGACACTTTCAAAGTTTTCCCAATTTTTCGCACTGACTGACCTTCATTTCTTAAAGTAATGATGGCCATTCGTTTTTCTTTACTTAGCTGCTTTTTTCTTGCCATAATACAAATTCTAACAGTCTATTCAGTAGGACTATCAGCTGTGTATCCACCAGACTTCTGCACAACACAACTGATGGTTCCAACCCAATTTATAAGGCAAGAAATCCCACTTATTAAACCTAACAGGGCACACCTGTGAAGTGAAAACCATTTCCGGTGACTACCTCTTGAAGCTCATCAAGAGAATGCCAAGAGTGTGCAAAGCAGTCATCAAAGCAAAAGGTGGCTACTTTGAAGAAACTAGAATATAAGACATATTTTCAGTTGTTTCACACTTTTTTGTTAAGTATATAATTCCACATGTGTTAATTCATAGTTTTGATGCCTTCAGTGTGAATGTACAATTTTCATAGTTATGAAAATACAGAAAAATCTTTAAATGAGAAGGTGTGTCCAAACTTTTGGTCTGTACTGTATATACAAGCAACAAAATTCAGGCACAGGTTATATAATAATAATAATAATAATAATAAACCTAAGTTATTCCAAAATAAATAAGTTGAAAAGTGCCTTTACTAGACAAAAAAGAAAATTGAAGAAATATAAATTTTACAAAAATAAATGGAGGAGTATGAAAGATCAGGTAGCAACTCACGACCCAACTTATTAAAAGAAAATTTCCTAGAGTTGAGCAAAAAAGATTTGCAGAACTGTGGTCAAGCAGTCATAAGTGTTCGACAGACCAAAGCCCTGCAAACCAGCTCTTACTTGAGAATATCCCTGGTACCTCTTCTCATGAGCAGGTCCGGTACAATATAATGTGGGCTTCTTATCACGTTGATGAGATTGATGTTGTCAAATAATCTTTTTGTTCAACTCTATAATATACACAACATTCAGTTTTAAAACATATGTGCAACCAGAATAGTGCTAATGTTTCCTTTTTTTCTTAGGAAAAAATATTACTTAGAAGGCTTAAAATGTGTAAAAAAATTATATAATACTCACCGGGATATATCCTGCACAGAGCTCCTTCCCCTGCTTACTTGTCCTTGCTGATCTATTATTCCTGCCTCCATCTTCAACACACTGGAAATACCTGCTCAGCCAATCAATGGCTGTGTTTGGTCATTGCTATGGCTGACTATGCATTTCTAGCCATTTCTAGTGTTTAGAGGATAAGAGACCAAAGCAGAGACAAAAGTGATGGAACATCACCTATGGGAGATTGATGTGTTTTTTTAAGCAGACTGAGGCTTAAGCAATACATTTTAAATCCTTTTAAATAAGTTTTTTGGTAAACATAATTCTTTAAAGATTTTATGGTTTGTTTTTTAATTTTCTCTAACTTATAACACACAGTGGATTGTGTTAGCGTGAATTACACTGTTATAAAATGCTGACATTTCTTGCTTTGTACTTTTAGCAGTAATTCATGCTATAGCTCATCTTGAATTGGACAAACAGGTGTTGCTATGTCCCATTCCCCCAATCCTGCCCCAGGTATGCCCATTTTGATAAAGGTGGCTGAAACTGACCTGAAGAAGCTAAATCTCACGCAACAAAAATGTTGTTCCTTTTCAAATAGTTTTATCCCAGATTTCTAGTGTAAATGCTTTTGCTGAATCAGGTCAAAAGTCTCTGTGTAGATATCACAGAATCCCACCATTCACAATAAATGATGTCCACAATTCACTTCCTCACCTACCCTGCATAGTGATCTCTGTCCAAATCAAAGAGCAAGCCATTAACAATCTTCTAAAGAATGAATTACATTACAAGACTACTGTTATGTATTGTGGCTGCTGTAAAAAATATTTCTAAATGCTGATATCTGCAGCCAGGGAAAATTTGGGTATCCCCATAGTCATGTACAGAAAATAAAAATAAATTAGAAAAGAAGAATAGATGCCAGTATTTAGATTTAATTAGTAAGAAAGATAAGTGATGCATTATTTTTTATATAAATGTAGGAAAGCAGTTACCATTGTTGTTTCACATTCTTCTTTCATTAGCTGGATACCAGTAATCCAGTCTATGACTTACAAGCTCTATATCTAAAAGTTTGGAAGCGTTGTGCTCCTTGCCTGAGAGACTAACCACCACTGATAGAAAGCAGCCGTAAAAGAGTAGTAAACAGGAAAATTAAAATCCATCCATTAAAATGTATTGCATCTGTATTTCTTTTCCACGCATAACTTAGAGAATACATTTCAAATTTACAATATGGAGCAAAAAAGAGAAAAGTAAAGACTGAAGCAGTGAATATCTAGTTACCTTTATTACCCAAAAGCTACTCCCATACGGCATTCTTGTTAATATTTCCAGTATTATTTTTATTTTCATTTAGATTTTATAATTTGATAGCGTGATATTAAATGTATATTTTGCAATTTTGTTAGTCATCTGTGAAAATGTTTGTTTGAAATTTAAAGTAATTACTCGATTAAAGTTGTTTTTGCATGAAATTAATGATTCATTATAGATTCATTTAGCTCACTTGTGTATATATCTATTTTATGCATTTTGGTTTCATGCTTCAGCTAGTTCAGATATATAACACAGTTTGAACTACCTTTACAGATTAATAAAAAAAACTGCAATTACAGACCATGTAATTCTCTTGGTAAGGTATTATTTGTCTTATTTAAATATCAGGTTTTTCAATTTTTTAAACTTGTTTAGAAAATGTTAATATCCATGGTACCAACTATAAGCATGAAGCACTGATGGTTTGTAATTTAGAGTGTTTTTATATAAAAAATATCCTTATGTATATGTACCTTGGTGTACATATGTCAAAAAGATGCTCCTTGTCACACTGACTGCTACAGTACAATGCCTTCAGGACCATATGGCAACATTGTACCCAATTACCTTGAGAAGTCACTGTACTGACAAACACTATCTTTCCTAACTAGAATAGTTTATTTGATCATCATCTGTAGATATATCATGTGTGCATTCTACGGAGACATTTTATACTAACCCCTTCATGACCTCCCACTGCACAGTATTTGTAAAGAAGGGTGCCTATATAATGCCAACTTACATTTATATCAGGCGATCCATGTAAGATCATGCATATAGCTTAATCTAAATAATGTAATGGATAAAGGAAATAATCATTTAAGTGTCACTAAACTAAAGAAAGACCAATTTCAGTTCTGTGTTCTTAGCTAAGGAAATAATTCCTTCTGTACTAAGCATTTGCCATGATAACTTTCCTATGGCAGATGTGGCCAAAAGGGATGCTAAGAAAAAGATTTTCTCTGCCCAACATCAACGCTATCAGAACTTGCATCAAAAACAGCATTGATTTGGATGTTTGGATGGACATACTATTCAATATATAAAATAGCCTTGTTTGACTGCACATCTATATTTTTCCTTTCACATTAACCTATAATGTTTAGGTTCAAATAGTTTCAAATCATTATTTCAAGCTGAGGTCAAATATACAGTAAAGGTCCATATAGACATATTTAGGGCCAACACAGTGCTTTCATAAATGCAAATCTAATTCAAGTGTCAGTACCAAAATAAAAATGCTAAAAGCATGGCTTCGCTTTCAGAAACCTGTTGACTGGAGATGAGCGAATATTTAAAATCCAAAATCTCCAGCTTGGATACAATTTAAAAAAAATTAAGTTTGCAGAAAATCAATTTGCCTCGATTCACAAGTGATCCTATTGCCCTGAAAAGATGTGTATAGCACTCGGAGTGCTGAATTCAACTGCTTTCAAGATTTTTAAGGCAAACACAGCCTTAGTTATGAGGAATATGGCTCTACGTAAACAGATGGTAACTGTCCTTCTCTCCTGTCACACACTCAATGTAAAATAAATGCTTTATTCCCTGCCTCAACTTTTATACATGCAATGATAGTCCTACCTGATAGGCTGTGCTATACCATGTGATACCATACTAACTGATGGGATAGCTTCAAGGCATTATGGGGAATCCCATGTGACCTCACCTGAGGTCATAAGTGTCTACCCTAACTGATACAAACTTTTTCAAATTGTTTGAAGTTCAGGTCTACTGAATTTCATAAATTTTGACATGAGATAATCTCTACTTTTTAAAATCTCAAAGCAGCATGTTAGAATTTTGATCAGTATGGATCCAGGTGCTGATACAGCCACCTGTTGATAAAATGAAGGAGAAGAAACTCTTAACCATGTATTGCTCTCCTCCAAAATGGAAGACAATTTCTTTTGAGTACTTTATGCAATAGATTTACTAACATGTTTTAGGTTACTAATAACTTTAGGTTCCAATCGCAGGGATTTCCATAATGAGCAATAACGTCACTTTCTTGTGAGTGACGTCATTGTATATATATATATATATATATATATATATATATATATATATATATATATATATATATATATACAGTACAGACCAAAAGTTTGGACACACCTTCTCATTTAAAGATTTTTCTGCATTTTCATGACTATGAAAATTGTACATTCATACTGAAGGCATCAAAACTATGAATTAACACATGTGGAATTATATACTTAACAAAAAGTGTGAAACAACTGAAAATATGTCTTATATTTTAGGTTCATCAAAGTAGCCACCTTTTTCTTTGATGACTGCTTTACACACTCTTGGCATTCTCTTGATGAGCTTCAAGAGGTAGTCACCGGAAATTGTTTTCACTTCATAGGTGTGCCCAGTCAGGTTTAATAAGTGGGATTTCTTGCCTTATAAATGGGGTTGGGACCGTCAGTTGTGTTGTGCAGAAGTCTGATGGATACACAGCTGATAGTCCTACTGAATAGACTGTTAGAATTTGTATTATGGCAAGAAAAAAGCAGCTAAGTAAAGAAAAACGAGTGGCCATCATTACTTTAAGAAATGAAGGTCAGTCAGTGCGAAAAATTGGGAAAACTTTGAAAGTGTCCCCAAGTGCAGTAGCAAAAACCATCAAGCGCTACAAAGAAACTGGCTCACATGAGGACCGCCCCAGGAAAGGAAGACCAAGAGTCACCTCTGCTTCTGAGGATAAGTTTATCTGAGTCACTAGCCTCAGAAATCTCAGGTTAACAGCAGCTCAGAATAGAGTCCAGGTCAACGCCACACAGAGTTCTAGCAGCAGACACATCTCTTCAACAACTGTTAAGAGGAGACTTTGTGCAGCAGGCCTTCATGGTAAAATAGCTGCTAGGAAACCACTGCTAAGGACAGGCAACAAGCAGAAGAGACTTGTTTGGGCTAATGAACACAAGGAATGGACATTAGACCAGTGGAAATCTGTGCTTTGGTCTGATGAGTCCAAATTTGAGATCTTTGGTTCCAACAACCGTGTCTTTGTGCGACGCAGAAAAGGTGAACAAATGGAATCTACATGCCTGGTTCCCAGCATGGAGGAGGAGGTGTGATGGTGTGGGGGTTCTTTGCTGGTGACACTGTTGGGGATTTATTAAAAATTGAAGGCATATTGAACCAGCATGGATACCACAGCATCTTGCAGCGGCATGCTATTCCATTCGGTTTGCGCTTAGTTTGACCATCATTAATTTTTTAACAGGACAATGACCCCAAACACACCTCCAGGCTGTGTAAGGGCTATTTGACCAAGAAGTAGAGTGATGGGGTGCTACGCCAGATGACCTGTCCTCCACAGTTACCCGACCTAAACCCAATCGAGATGGTTTGGGGTGAGCTGGACCGCAGAGTGAAGGCAAAAGGGCCAACAAGTGCTAAGCTTCTCTGGGAACTCCTTCAAGATTGTTGGAAGACCATTTCCGGTGACTAACTCTTAAAGCTCATCAAGAGAATGCCAAGAGTGTGCAAAGCAATCATTAAAGCAAAAGGTGGCTAATTTGAAGAACCTAGAATATAAGACATATTTTCAGTTGTTTCACAGTTTTTTGTTAAGTATATAATTCCACATGTGTTAATTCATAGTTTTGATACCTTCAGTGTGAATGTACAATTTTCTTAGTCATGAAAATACAGAAAAATCTTTAAATGAGAAGATGTGTCCAAACTTTTGGTCTGTACTGTATATATATATATATATATATATATATATATATATATATATATATATATATATATATACACACATACAGCGCATTGTGAAAGTATTTGGCCCCCTTGAACTTTTCTACCTTTTGCCACATTTATGGCTTCAATCATAAAGATACAAAGTTCTAATTTTTGGGGGAAGAATCAACAACAAGTGGGACACAATCGTGAAGTGGAACAAAATTTATTGTATATTTTAAACTTTTTTAACAAATTAAAAACTGAGAAGTGGGGCGTGCAATATTATTCGGCCCCTTTACTTTCAGTACAGCAAACTAACTCCAGAAGTTCAGTGAGGAACTCTGAATGATCCAATATTGTCCTAAATGACTGATAATGATAAATAGAATCCACCTGTGTGTAATCAAGTCTCTGTATAAATGCACCTGCTCTGTGAAAGTCTCAGGGTTCTGTTTCAAGTGCAGAGAGCATCATGAAGACCGAGGAACACACCAGGCAGATCCAAGATACTGTTGTGGCGAAGTTTAAAGCCGGATTTGGATACAAAAAGATTTCCCAAGTTTTGAACATCTCAAGGAGCACTGTACAAGCAATCATATTGAAATGGAAGTAGTATCAGACCACTGCAAATCTACCAAGACCCGGCCGTCCCTCTAAACTTTCATCTCGAACAAGGAGAAGACTGATCAGAGATGCAGCCAAAAGGCCCATGATCACTCTGGATGAACTGCAGAGATCTACAGCTGAGATGGTAGAGTCTGTCCATAGGACAACAATCAGTCGTACACTGCACAAATTTGGCCTTTATGGAAGAGTGGCAAAAAGAAAGCCATTTCTCAAACATATCCATAAAAAGTCTTGTTTGAAATTTGCCACAAGTCACCTGGGAGACACACCAAACATGTGGAATAAGGTGCTCTGGTCAGATGAAACCAAAATCGAACTTTTTGGCCACAATGCAAAACGATATGTTTGGCGTAAAAGCAACACAGCTCATCACCCTCAAAACACCATCCCCACTTTCAAATATGGTGGTGGCAGCATCATGGTTTGGGCCTGCTTTTCTTCAGCAGGGACAGGGAAGATGGTTAAAATTGATGGGAAGATGGACGGACCTAAATACAGGGCCATTCTGGAAGAAAACCTGTTCGAGTCTGCAAAAGACCTGACACTGGGATGGAGATTTATCTTCCAACAAGACAATGATCCCAAACATAAAGCAAAATCTACAATGGAATGGTTCAAAAATAAATGTATTCATGTGTTAGAATGGCCTAGTCAAAGTCCAGTCCTGAATCCAATCAAGAATCTGTGGAAAGAGCTGAAAACTGCTGTTCACAAACGCCCTCCATCCAACCTCAATGAGCTCGAGCTGTTTTGCAAGGAAGAATGGGCAAGAATTTCAGCCTCTCGATGTGCAAAACTGATAGAGACATACCCCAAGTGACTTGCAGCTGTAATCGCAGCAAAAGGTGGCATTACAAAGTATTAACTCAAGGGGGCTGAATAATATTGTATGCCCCACTTTTCAGTTTTTAATTTGTTACAAAAGTTTAAAATATCGAATAAATTTTGTTCCACTTCACGAATGTGTCCCACTTGCAGTTGATTCTTCCCCCAAAAATTAGAATTTTACATCTTTATATTTGAAGCCAGAAATGTGGCAAAAGGTTGAAAAGTTCAAGGGGGCCAAATACTTTCACTTTGCACTGTATATACACATATATATATATATATATATATATATATATATATATATATATATATATACACAGTTAGGTCCATATATATTTGGACAGAGACAACATTTTTCTAATTTTGGTTCTAGACATTACCACAATGAATTTTAAACAAAACAATTCAGATGCAGCTGAAGTTCAGACTTGCAGCTTTCATTTGAGGGTATCCACATTAAAATTGAATGAAGGGTTTAGGTGTTTCAGCTCCTTAACATGTGCCACCCTGTTTTTAAAGGGACCAAAAGTAATTGGACAGATTAAATAATTGTAAATAAAATGTTCATTTCTAGTACTTGGTTGAAAACACTTTGTTGGCCATGACTGCCTGAAGTCTTGAACTCATGGACATCACCAGATGCTGTGTTTCCTCCTTTTTAGTGCTCTGCCAGGCCTTCACTGCGGTGGTTTTCTGTTGCTGTTTGTTTGTGGGCCTTTCTGTCTGAAGTTTAGTCTTTAACAAGTGAAATGCATGCTCAATTGGGTTGAGATCAGGTGACTGACTTGGCCATTCAAGAATATTCCACTTCTTTGCTTTAATAAACTCCTGGATTGCTTTGGCTTTATGTTTTGGGTCATTGTCCATCTGTAGTATGAAACAACGACCAATCAGTTTGGCTGAATTTGGCTGGATCTGAGCACACAGTATGGCTCTGAATACATCAGAATTCATTCGGCTGCTTCTGTCCTGTGTCACATCATCAATAAACACTAGTGACCCAGTGCCGCTGGCAGCCATGCATGCCCAAGCCATCACACTGCCTCCGCCGTGTTTTACAGATGATGTGGTATGCTTTGGATCATGAGCTGTACCACGCCTTCGCCATACTTTTCTCTTTCCATCATTCTGGTAGAGGTTGATCTTGGTTTCATCTGTACAAAGAATGTTCTTCCAGAACTGTGCTGGCTTTTTTAGATGTTTTTTAGCAAAGTCCAGTCTAGCCTTTTTATTCTTGATGCTTATGAGTGACTTGCACCGTGCAGTGAACCCTCTGTATTTACTCTCATGCAGTCTTCTTTTTATGGTAGATTTGGATATTGATACGCCTACCTCCTGGAGAGTGTTGTTCACTTGGTTGGCTGTTGTGAAGGGGTTTCTCTTCTCCATGGAGATTATTCTGCGATCATCCACCACTGTTGTCTTCCATGGGCACCCAGGTCTTTTTGCATTGATGAGTTCACCAGTGCTTTCTTTCTTTCTCAGGATGTACCAAACTGTAGATTTTGCCACTCCTAATATTGTAGCATTTTCTCAGATGTTTTTTTTTCTGTTTTTGCAGCTTAAGGATGGCTTGTTTCACCTGCATGGAGAGCTCCTTTGACCGCATGTTTATTTCACAGCAAAACCTTCCAAATGCAAGCACCACACCTCAAATCAACTCCAGGCCTTTTATCTGCTTAATTGAGAATGACATAACGAAGGGATTGCCCACACCTGTCCATGAAATAGCCTTCGAGTCAATTGTCAAATTACTTTTGGTCCCTTTAAAAACAGGATGGCACATGTTAAGGAGCTGAAACTCCTAAACCCTTCATCCAATTTTAATGTGGATACCCTCAAATGAAAGCTGAAAGTCTGAACTTCAACTACATCTGAATTGTTTTTTTGAAAATTCATTGTGGCAATGTCTAGAACCAAAATTAGAAAAATGTTGTCTCTGTCCAAATATATATGGACCTAACTGTAGATATATATATATATATATATATATATACAGTTGAAACCAGCAGTTTACATACACTATATAAAAAGACACATATGCATATTTTTCTCAATATCTGACATGAAATCAGAATAAACTTTTCCCGTTTTAGGTCAATTAGGATTACCATAATGGTTAATATTTGCCTAATGCCTGAATAAAGAGAGAGAGAGAATGTTCTGAGGCATTTTATTACTTACTGCAAAGTCAAACATTTACATACACAAAGATTGCTATGCCTTTAAACAATTCTGGACTGCCCATATGGTGATGTCATGTGTTTTGAAGCTTCTGATCTTTTTGGCAACATCCGAGTTAATTAGAGACACACCTGTGGATGTATTTTAATGCACACCTGAAACACACTGCTTATTTGTGTAGCATCATTGGAAGTCTAAAGGAATCAGTCAAGATATCAGGAAGAGAATTGTGGACTTGCACAAGTCTGACTCATCCTTCGGTACAATTTCAAGATACCTGAAGGTTCCTCGTACATCTGTACAAACCATTATATGCAAGTACAAACAAGATGGGAATATCCAGCCATCATACCACTCAGGAAGGAGACGTGTTCTGTGTGCTTTTGTCCAACATGTGCATATCAACCCAAGGACAAAAGTAAAAGACCTTGTGAAGATGATGGTGGAATCTGAAAAGATTTGTGTCAATATCCACAATGAAACGAGTACTGTATCAACATGGGCTGAAAGGCCACTCTGCCAGGAAGAAGTAATTACTCCAAAAGAAACATACAAAAGGCTGATTAATGTTTGCAAATGCACACAGGAGCAAAGACCTTAATTTTTGGAGACATGTTCTGTGGGCTGTTGTTACGTTTGGAGGAAAAAGGGAGAAGCTTGGAAGCCTAAAAACACCATCCCAACTGTGAAACACGGGGATGGCAGCATCATGTTTTTGGATTGTTTTGCTGCAGGAGGGACTGGTGCACTTCACAAAATAGATAGCATCATGATAAAAGAAGATTATGTGGCAATACTGAAACAACATCTCAAGACATCAGCCAGAAGGTTTTTTTTTTTAGGTTAAAAAAAGGTTAAAGCTTGAGCGGAATTGGGTTTTCCAAATGGACAATGACCCGAAGCATACTGCCAAAATGGTAACAAAGTGGCTTAAGGATAACAAAGTCAATGTTTTGGCATGGCCATCACAAAGCCCTGATCTCAATCCTATTGAAAATTTATGGGCAAAGCTGAAAAGGTGGGTGCAAGCAAGACAACATACAAACCTGGATCAATTACACCAGTTTTGTCAGGGAAAACGGGTTCAAATTCCAACCAGCTATTGAGAGAAGCTTGTGGAAGGATATCCCAAATGATTGACCCAAGTCATTCAGTTTAAGGGCAATGGTACCAAATACTAATAAAATGTATGTAAACTTTTGACTTTGCAGTAAGCAATAAAAATGCCTTTAAACATTCTGTCTCTCTCATTATTCTGGCATTTGGCAAATATTAAAAATTATAGTACTCCTAATTGACCTAAAACAGGAAAGGTTTATTCTGATTTCATGTCAGATATTGAGAAAAACATGCACATGTGTCTTTTTATATATACTTCTGGTTTCAACTGTATATACAGTACAGACCAAAACTTTGGACACACCTTCTCATTTAAAGATTTTTCTGCATTTTCATAACTATGAAAATTGTACATTCACACTGAAGCCATCAAAACTATGAATTAACACATGTGGAATTATATACTTAACAAAAAAGTGTGAAACAACTGAGAATATGTCTTATATTCTAGGTTCTTAGAAGTAGCCACCTTTTGCTTTGATGACTGCTTTGCACACTCTTAGCATTCTCTTGAAATGCTTCTTATGGAGCCACTCTTTAGTTGCCCTGGCTGTGTGTTTCGGGTCATTGTCCTGCTGGAAGACCCAGCCATGACCTATTTTTAATGCTCTTACTGAGGGATGGAAGTTGTTGGCCAAAATCTCGTGATTCAAAGCCCCATCCATCCTCCCTTCAATACGGTGCGGTCGTTCTGTTCCCTTTGCAGAAAAGCACGCCCTAAGTATGATGTTTCCCCCACCAAACTTCATGATTAGGACGGTGCTCTTGGTGTTGTACTCATCCTTCTTCTTCCTCTAAACATTGTGAGTGGAGTTGATACCCAAAAGTTCTATTTTGGTCTCATCTGAACACATGACTTTCTCCCATTCCTCCTGTGGGTCATCCAGATGGTCATTGGTGAAATTCAAATGGGCCTGGCCAACTGTTGGATTGGTGTGAGCAGGGGGATCTTGCATGCCATGCAGGATTTTAATCCATGACATGGTAGTATGTTACTAACTATAATATTTGAGACTGTGTACCCAGCTCTTTTCAGGTCATTGACCAGGTCCTCCCATGTAATTCTGGGCTGATTCCTGACCTTTCTCAAAATCATCCTTACCCCACGAGGCGAGATCTTGCATGGAGCCCCAGTCTGAGGAAGATTGACAGTCATCTTATGTTTCTTCCATTTTCTAATAATTGTGCCATCAGTTGTTGCCTTCTCACCAAGATGCTTACCATCTGCTTGTCCTGTAGCCCATCCCAGCCTTGTGCAGGTCTACAATTTTGTCCCTGGTCTCCTTAGACAGCTCTTTGATCTTGGCCATGGTGGAGAGGTTGAAGTGTGATTGATTGAGTGTGTGGACAGGTGTCTTTTATACAGGTAATGAGTTTAAACAGGTGCAATTAATACAGGTAATGAATGGAGAATAGGAGGGCTTCTTAAATAAAATCTAACAGGTCTGTTAGAGACAGAATTCTTACTGGCTGGTAGGTGATCAAATACTTATTTCCTGAAATAAATGCAATTTAATGATTTAAAAATCATACAATGTTATTTTCTGTTTTTTATTTTTAGATTCTACAAATAGAATAGTATAGAATAAATATTGATTATTTTAGAAATTACAGACCTCTTCATTTTTAGTAGGTGTGAGAACTTGCAAGATTGGTAGTGTATCAAATACTTATTTTCCCCACTGTATATATTTGTATATAAACATATACATATATATATATATAGATATATATATACACTGCTCAAAAAAATAAAGGGAACACTCAAATAACACATCCTAGATCTGAATGAATGAAATATTCTCATTGAATACTTTGCATTGTACAAAGTTGAATGTGCTGACAACAGAATCACACAAAAATCATCAATGGAAATCAAATTTATTAACCAATAGAGGCCTGGATTTGGAGTCATCCCCAAAATTAAAGTGGAAAAGCACGCTACAGGTGGATCGAACTTTGATGTAATGTCCATAAAACAAGTCAAAATGAGGTTCAGTATTGTGTGTGGCCTCCACGTGCCTGTTTGACCTCCCTACAACACCTGGGCATGCTCCTGATGAGGTTGCAGATGGTCTCCTGTGGGATCTCCTCCCAGACCTGGACTAAAGCATCCGCCAACTCCTGGACAGTCTGTGGTGCAACGTGACATTGGTGGATGGAGCGAGACATGATATCCCAGATGTGCTCAATCGGATTCAGGTCTGGGAAATGGGCGGGCCAGTCTATAGCTTCAATGCCTTCATCCTGCAGGAACTGCTGACACACTCCAGCCACATGAGGTCTGGCATTGTCCTGCATTAGGAGGAACCCATGGCCAACCGCACCAGCATATCGTCTCACAAGAGGTCTGAGGATCTCATCTCGGTACCTAATGGCTGTCAGGATACCTCTGGCAAGCACAAGGAGGGCTGTGCGGCCCTCCAAAGAAATGCCACCCCACACCATTACTGACCCACTGCCAAACCGGTCATGCGGAAGGATGTTGCAGGCAGCAGATTGCTCTCCACGGCGTCTCCAGACTCTGTCACGTCTGTCACATGTGCTCAGTGTGAACCTTCTTTCATCTGTGAAGAGCACAGGGCGCCAGTGGCAACTTTGTTAATCCTGGTGTTGTGTGGCAAATGCAAAGCGTCCTGAATGGTGTTGGGCTGTGAGCACAACCCCCACCTGTGGAAGTCAAGCCCTCATACCACCCTCATGGAGTTGGTTTCTAACCATTTGTGCAGACAAATGCACATTTGTGGCCTGCTGGAGGTCATTTTGCAGGGCTCTGGCAGTGCTCCTCCTGTTCCTCCTTGCACAAAGGCGGAGGCAGCGGTCCTGCTGCTGGGTTGTTGCCATCCTACAGCCCCCTCCACGTCTCCTGGTGTACTGGCCTGTCTCCTGGTAGCGCCTCCAGCCTCTGGACACGACGCTGACAGACACAGCAAACCTTCTTGCCACAGCTCGCATTGATGTGCCATTCTGGATCAGCTGCACTGCCTGAGCAACTTCTGTGGGTTGCAGAGTCCGTCTCATGCTACCACGAGTGTGAAAGCAGAACCAACATTCAAAAGTGACCAAAACGTCGGCCAGAAAGCATTGGTACTAAGATTGGTCTGTGGTCCCCACCTTCAGAGCCACTCCTTAATTGAGGGTGTCTTGATAATTTCCAATAATTTCCATCTATTGTCTATTCCATTTGCACAAGAGCATGTTAAATTTATTGTCAATTAGTGTTGCTTCCTAAGTGGACAGTTTTATTTCACAGAAGTTTGATTAACTTGGAGTTATATTCTTTTGTTTAAGTGTTCCCTTTATTTTTTTGAGCAGTGTATATATATATATATATATATATATATATATATATATATATATATACAGTGGGTACGGAAAGTATTCAGACCCCTTTAAATTTTTCACTTTTTGTTTCATTGCAGCCATTTGGTAAATTCTAAAAAGTTCATTCAAAGTACACTCTGCACCACATCTTGACAGAAAAAAAACAGAAATGTAGAAATTTTTGCAAATTTATTAAAAAAGAAAAACTGAAATATCACATGGTCATAAGTATTCAGACCCTTTGCTCAGTATTGAGTAGAAGCACCCTTTTGAGCTAGTACAGCCATGAGTCTTCTTGGAATGATGCAACAAGTTTTTCACACCAGGATTTCGGGGATCCTCTTCCATTCTTCCTGTAATGCATGCGCCCGGACTGGAGGGGCATAACTAAGTATCCACCCGATCCGACCAAGGTCGCATGACGGCATACGACGTCAGTCCACTAAGGAGGAACCGAGCAGAGGGACCAGGTGCTACTCCAGGTCAGACCCCGGATACGGCTGTTGACCCACACCAGGGAATACAGGAACAGGCAGGTTAGGCTGGCACACAGACTGGTGGGTATAGGCAGACACGGCTGGTATGCAGACGGGTGGATGCTGGCAAGCACGACTGGTATGCAAACAGGGAGGTACTGGCAGGTACGGCCGGTATGCAGGCAGGTGGATGCTGGTAAGCACAACTGGTATGCAGGCAGGGAGGTACTGGCAGGTACGACAGGTTGGAGCACAGAGTGGATAGGACCCAGTACAGACTGGGACTCAGGAACAGAACTGCAGATGCGGTGGAAAACACAGCAGAGTGTGGCCGCCCAGAGCGGCGAGAAAGAGCAGAGCAAGACGAGACCGCCTGGAGCGGTGAGCGAGAGTAGAGCAGGACGAGGCCGCCTGGAGTGGTGATCAAGAGTGGAGCAGGACGAGGCCTCCGGAGCGGTGAGCAAAGGGGCAGAGCAGAGCGAGACTGCCGGAGCAGTGAGCAAAGGGGCAGAGCAGAGCGAGACTGCCGGAGCAGTGAGCAGAGCAGAGCGGGCAGAAACCGCCAGAGAGGCGAGCAAGGCAGAGCAGAGGGGACAGGGCTCTGTTCACACGGAACAGACAGGAAGGGAAAGGCAGAACTAGATACCCACAGGGTACTTGCAGAAAAGTAGCAAGTGGACCACAAACTCACAAACAGAAGTACAGTGACAACGAGCAGGAGTTAGGTACGAGTTCAGACTCTGCAGAAAAAGGGAAGATATGGGCGTAGAGAGAAACGGGAAACAGGCTGGAAGATAGTTAGGGCAGGAACAGACACTGGGAAAAGACACAGACAACAGATCTAGGTATGCGGCCCCTAGAGCGCAGAAGGAACAGGCTAAGAGCGTGTTCACACGGGCCTAGAATTACAGCCTCCAGGAAAGGCAGAAAGACAGCTGGCTAGAGTGCACACATAGGACACAGTTCAGACACGGGAACCAATACCGCAAGGCAAGAAACATAGACAGGACCTGGCACATCAGTGACTAGAAGCCAACTGACAAAACAAGATGCTCAGGCATAGATTCCAAGGAGGAGCTGGTTTAAATACCAGGTGACAGACAGCAATAGGCTGAGGACGCAATAGGGGTGTGTCTGCAGCAGCTACAAGAAACAGGTAGTTCGGCGGGCGTCGCCCTAAGCAGCCAGAGCAGAGCAAAGCAGACAGTATGGAATGAAGCCAGCGTGGTAGTCTGGACTGGAAATCAAGTGCATGCTCTTGCACAGTGGGAGATGGACCACTATGCAAGGACGCCGCCAGGTATGTTACACTTCCTTGCAGATCCTCTCCGGTTCCGTCAGGTTGGATGGTGAAAGTTGGTGGACAGCCATTTTCAGGTCTCTCCAGAGATGCTCAATTGGGTTTAGGTCACAGAGTTGTTCTGAAGCCACTTCTTTGTTATTTTAGCTGTGTACTTAGGATCATTGTCTTGTTGGAAGGTGAACCTTCGGCCAAGTCTGAGGTTCCGACCACTCTGGAAGAGGTTTTCATCCAGGATATCTCTGTACTTGGCCGCATTCATGTTTCCTTCAATTGCAACCAGTCGTCCTGTCCCTGCAGCCACCAGCTGCCAGCACCATGTTTCACTGTTGGGATTGTATTGGGAAGGTGATGAGCAGTGCCTGGTTTTGTCCACAAATACCACTTAGAATTATCTCCAAAAAAAGTTCTATCTTTGTCTCATCAGACCAGAAAATCTTATCTCATAGTCTGGGAGTCCTTCATGTGTTTTTGAGCAAACTCTATGCGGGCTTTCATATGTCTTGCACTGAGGATAGGCTTCCGTCGGGCCACTCTGCCATAAATGCCTGACTGGTGGGGGGCTGCAGTGATAGTTGACTTTGTGGACCTTTCTCCCATCTCCCTACTGCATCTCTGGAGCTCAGCCACAGTGATCTTGGGGTTCTTCTTTACCTCTCTCACCAAGGCTCTTCTCCCACAATTGCTCACTTTGGTTGGACGTCCAGGTCTAGGAAGACTTCTGGTGGTCCCAAACTTCTTCCATTTAAGGATTATGGAGGCTACTGTGCTCTTAGGAACCTTGAGTAATGCAAAAATTCTTTTGTAACCTTAGCCAGATCTGTACCTTGCCACAATTCTGTCTCTGAGCTCATTGGGCAGTTCCTTTGAGCTCATGATTCTCATTTGGTCTGACATGCACTGTGAGCTGTGAGGTCTTATATAGACAGGTGTGTGTGCCTTTCCTAATCAAGTCCTATCAGTTTAATTAAGCACAGCTGGACTCCAATGAAGGAGTAGAATCATCTCAAGGAGGATCACAAGGAAATGGACAGCTTTTGATTTAAATATTAGTGTCTGAGCAAAGGGTCTGAATACTAATGACCATGTGATATTTCAGTTTTTCGCTTTTAATAAATTTGCAAAAATTTATACATTTCTGTTATTTTTCAGTCAAGATGGGGTGCAGAGTGTACTTTAATGAGAAAAAAAAGAACTTTTTAGAAATTTACCAAATGGCTGCAATGAAACAAAGAGTGAAAAATTTAAAGGGGTCTGAATACTTTCCGTACCCACTGTGTATATATATATATATATATATATATATATATATATATATATATATACACAAGGAATATATACATATACAAAAGTGCTTATGACTAAATTCGAATGTCATCAAAAAGTTAATTTATTTCAGTTCTTCAATACAAAAAGTGAAACTCATATTATATAGAGTCATTAGAGTGTTCTATTTCAAGTGTTTATTTCTGTTAATGTTGATGATTATGGCTTACAGCCAATGAAAACACAAAAGTCATTATCTCAGTAAATTAGAATACTTTATAACAACAACATGAAAAATGTTTTGAAAATCTAAAATGTTGGCCTACTGAAATGTATGTTCAGTAAATGCACTCAATACTTGATCGGGGCTCCTTTGGCATCAATTACTGCAGCCATGCGGCGTGGCATGGAGGCGATCAGCCTGCGGCACTGCTGAGGTGTTATTGAAGCCCAGGTTGCTTTGATAGCAGCCTTAAGCTTGTCTGCATTGTTGGGTCTGGTGTCTCTCATCTTCCTCTTGACAATACCCCATGGATTCTCCATCAGGTTAAGGTCAGGCGAGTTTGCTGGCCAATCAAGCACAGTGATACTGTTGTTTTTAAACCACGTTTTGGTACTTTGGCAGTGTGGACAGGTGCCAAGTCCTGCTGGAGAATGAAGTTTCCAATTACAAAAAGCTTGTCGGCAGAGGGAAGCATGAAGTGCTCTAAAATTTCCTGGTAGATGGCTGCGCTGACTTTGGTCTTGATAAAACACAGTGGACCTACACCAGCAGATGACATAGTTCCCCAAACCATCACTGATTGTAGAAACTTCACACTAGACCTCAAGCAGCTTGGATTGTGTGTCTCTCCACTCTTCCTCCAGACTCTGGCACCTTGATTTCCAAATGAAATGCAAAATTTACTTTCATCTGAAAACAACACCTTGGACCACTGAGCAACAGTCCAGGTCTTTTTCTCTTTGGCCCAGGTAAGACGCTTCTGGCATTGTCTATTGGTCATGAGTGGCTTGACATAAGGAATGCGACACTTGTAGCCCATGTCCTGGATACGTCTGTGTGTGGTGGCTCTTGAAGCAATGACTCCAGTAGCAGTCCACTCCATATGAATCTCCCCCAAAATTTCGAATGGCCTTTTCTTAACAATCCTTTCAAGGCTGCGGTTATCCCGGTTGCTTGTGCACTTTTTTCTACCAAACTTTTTCCTTCCACTCAACTTTCCATTAATATGCTTGGATACAGCACTCTGTGAACAACCAGCTTCTTTAGCAATGACTTTTTGTGGCTTACCCTCCTTGTGGAGTGTGTCAATGACTGCCTTCTGGACATCTGTCAAGTCAGCAGTCTTCCCCATGATTATGGAGCCTACTGAAACAGACTAAGGGACCTTTTTAAACACTTAGTAAGCCTTTGCAGGTGTTTTTTGTTAATTATTCTACTTTACTGAGATAATGACTTTTGTGTTTTCTTTGGCTATAAGCTATAATCATCAACATTAAAAGAAATAAACACTTGAAATAAATCACTCTGTTTGTAATGACTCTGTATAATATATGAGTTTCACTTTTTGTATTGAAGAACTGAAATAAAATAACTTTTTTATGATATTCTAATTTAGTGAGAAGTAGTGCTGAGTGAGCATACTCGCAAGTATTCGGTACTCGCCCGAGCATCTCAGTACTCAAGATGCTCGGAGCTCGCCGAGTAATTGCGAGATGCTCGGGCGGATGCTCGGGTCTCCTCCCTGCATGTTTGGCTCTCTTTAGAGTGCTAATGAACTTGCAGGGATTGCTTGCCAATCACTGTAATGCCGCAGCGATGTTGGTTGTGGCATTACAGTGATTGGCTGGCCACACAGTATCATCAGGTCTATATCTGACCTGGCGCCGCTGTGCTCGTAAGTCTACTCCGCAATCAGGCAGTGTAGGCAGAGGTGCTGCTGAGCTAGGGAGAGATTTGGTTGTGTATTAGGTAGTGTAGGGAGAAAACAAGTACATTACACATATCCATTTCAACAAACAGTCCTTCTGAGGATTAATCCATTTGCAGAGATATCAGGCAGGCAGTGTATATAGGCAGGCAGTGTATATAGCAGACTGCAGTGCATATAGCACAAGAGGCTCCACTCCAGTTCTGTCTTCTGCTGCTGTTAGATATTTCTAGACAAAGGCCCAGGTCTCAGGGGCCAGGAATAATTTTTTCTGGATCTTAATCCTCATTATTTGCTTAAAAAGCAATCCAGAGAACACAGTTTTTCTGCGCCATTTGCTTGTTGGCACTGCAGAATACAGCCAGGTCCTTTCCATATTACAGCGCTAAAAATCCAGCTATTTAACACTGTAGTTTGTTCGTCACATGGATCACATATAATTGCGCTGAAAATACTGCCATTTTTGGCCTCCATTCAAATTTTTTTTCAGTGTGTCAGCAAAGTTTTTGGCACTGGTTTGCTGTTCAAAATAGTTACCTACAGGCCAGGTATTTAGAACTGTGGTTTGTCCGTCACATGGATCACATACGTATTCTGAAAAGTCTGCCATTTCTGGCATCCATTCTAAATTTTTTTCAGTGTGTCAGCAAAGTTTTCGACACCGGTTTGCTGTTCAAAATAGTTAGCTACAGGCTAGGTATTTAAAACTGTGATTTCTCCATCACACAGATTACATAAAACTTCGCTCCAAATTCAGCCATTTGTAGTGAGCGTGGAAGAGATTGGCCTCCATTTAAAATAGGCCAGGCGCATGGCAAGGGACGGGGAACTGGACGTGATGGTGCATGCAGAAGCCGAGGCCGTGGGCATGCTGAAATTGTGCCACAACAAACACCTACATCTTCTCGCCTGACCTTCCTGTCCCAACTTCTAGGGGACCACAGCACACCACTATTGAACCCAGAGCAGTGTCAAAAGGTTGTTGGTTGGATAGCGGATAATGCTTCCACTCACTTCGCCACCACCACCCTGTCTTCCACATGGTCAAGTCTCAGTAGCCATGAGTCTGGACCGCATATTCCTCACCCTGATCCTCCTTCCTCCCACCATGCCGAGTGCCCGGAGACAACTGATCCCACACTTGGACTCTCTGAAGAGTTGTTCACTTTTCCATTTGTAGATTCGGGCCTCTCGGGTAAAAGGAGATTACATGTAGCGATGCCCAAATATTTGAGCAGCTACGGACACACGAAGGCGATGGTGGGAAAATGTCACAAGAGGAGGACAATGATGAGATACAATTGCCAGAAAGTCAGGAGTAGGACCAAGGTGTGGAAGTGGAAGACGAGGTGGTGGATGATATAGTAACTGACCCAACCTGGCAAGAGGAAATGCAGAGCGAGGACAGCAGCTCACAGGGGAAGGGAGGTAGAGCAGCCCAACAGGCAGGAAGAAGCAGTGTGGTGGCCGCAGACAGAACGCAGGCAACCGCTCCCCGTAACACCAACACGAAGGAAGTTGCCAGTACAACTGTTAGGTCTTCCCGAGTCTGGTCTGTCCATGGTGCATGCGAAGATGCCTCCTTCCCTGCACCTGTCATTGCACACTCTCAAGTAGCAGCATCAGGAAGCACGTCCACATCCTTGTCCCAGCGCAGCGTTCAGTTGTTCATACCCCAGTCATTGGAATGCAAGCGCAAATATGCAGCCAATGCCCCACAGGCCACACTACTAAATTCTCACATTTCACGACTGCTTGAGCTCGAAATGTTACCTTTTAGGCTTGTGGAGATGGAAGCATTCCACAGCCTGATGGCGGAGGCCGTCCCTCGATATTTGGTCCCCAGTCGCCACTATTTCTCCTGGTGTGCCGTTCCCGCATTACACAAGCAGGTGTCCCAAAACATTAGCCGTGTCCTCAACAACACAGTTACTGGGAAAGTCCACCTAACCACGGAAACGTGGACAAGTGCTTGTGGGCAATGACGGTACATCTCGCTGATGGAACACTGGGTTAATATAGTGGAAGCCGGGACCCAGTTGGTCCTTGGGACGGAACACATCCTCCCGATGCCAAGGATTGCGGGCACTATGTCAATCAGGGTTGCTCCCACAGTCTACAGCCACTGCACCTCATCCTCCTTAGCTTCCTCCCCCTCATCAGCCTTCATCTCCAAAATGACCACATCAGTCACAAGCTGGAAGCAATGCAGCACTGCCTCGGCCTAGCGGCAACAGGCTGTGCTGAAGCTAATATGCTTATGTGACAAATTGCACAATTCTGAAGAGTTGTGGACAGCTCTGAAAAAGCAGGCAGATCTGTGGCTCACATCATTGAACCTACAGTCAGGCATGGTTGTGTGTGACATTGGCTGTAACCTGGTGGCGGCTCTGAGGTGAGGCAAGCTCACACACGTACCATGCCTGGCCCATGTGCTTAACCTCGTGGTTCAGTGGTTTATTCAATCCTACCCGGAGCTGCTGGATCTGCTTGTTAAAGTACGCCACCTGTGTTCCCATTTTAGAAAGTCACCTACAGCTTCAGCCGCCCTTGCTGTGTTTCAGCAACGTTTGCAGTTTCCAGCTCACAGACTGGTGTGTGATGGCCCCACGCATTGGAACTCTACATTGCAGATGTTGAGAAGGATTTGTGAGCAGAAGAGGGCAGTTGTTGAGAACCAGCATCAACAAGGCTGTCGGAATTCAGTACAGACGCCACACATAAGACCTCAGGAGTGGACATGGATGTCAGACATATGTGCCATCCTCCAAAACTTTGAGGACTCCACCAAGATGGTGAGCTGCGATGACGCCATAATTAGCATCACCATCCCACTTCTCTGTCCTCTGAAATTCTCTCTGCTCACAACCAAAGAGGAAGCATTGCAGGCGGAGCACGATGAGTTGGAGCAAGGAACCATACAAAGGGACCACACGTAGCCCAGGCTCATATCATCCCAATGTGGATTGGGTGACAATGAGGAAGAGGAGGAGGAGAAGGAAGAAAAGGAGAAAGTTTCATGCGCTATTGACGGTACTACCTGCACAACTGTCATACCGTCTCTTCAGCGTGGATGGCCAGAGGACAGAGAGGAGGAGGAGAGCATGGTCAGTCATCCTCTTGGTGATGACATGTAAGTCTTGCCTGTTAGCAGTCTGGCACGCATGGCTGAGTTTATGTTGCGCTGCCTTTCCCATGACCCTCGCATTCTCAAAATTTTGTGTGACAGTCATTACTGGTTGGTGACACTTCTAGACCCATGCTACAAGGAGAACTTTATATCTCTTATTCCTGAGGTGGACAGGTCTACAAAAATGGGGCTGTACCAGAAGGCCCTTGCTGCGGAACTATTAAAAAAATTCCCATCTGATAACGCTGGCGGCAGAGGTCACAGTTCGTTGGACAACCAAGGAGTACAGGCGAGAGAGACACAACTTCAATCCAGCAGAGGCAGGGGAACACTGTCAAAGTTCTGGAAGAATTTTCTCAGCCTCTCCCATCGCACAGGCCCTGAGACGCGGGCTACTCTCACAAGGAGTGCAAAGTTTGGGAAGATGTTGAGGGAGTACCTTGCCGACTGTACCAACGTCCTTTGTGATTCTTCTGTGGCTTATAATTACTGGGTATCCGAGCTGGATACGTGGAATGAACTGGCTTTCTATGCCTTGGAGGTCCTGGCCTGCCCTGCCGCCAGCGTTTTATCAGAGTGGGTTTTTTGTGCCGCTGGTGGAATTATAACTGATAAGCACATCCGCCTGTCTACTGAAAATGCTGACAGGCTGACTTTTATAAAAATGAACAAGGGCTGGATTGGGCCAGACTTCTCAACACCACCAAATGATAGCAGCGTAACATAAACTCAAATCCAGTGTCTTTTTTTGGGAGGTGTATTCCCATGCAGCACTTCATACCCACACATGGGTATACGCTTCCTGATTTTGGCTATTTGCTCTTGTCCTCCTCCTTCTCCTTCTCCTCATCCTCCACCACCATATCACCATGGTGACTATGGTCCATGATGCAACACCCACATAATTTTTTAAAGGGTGTTTATGATGGCAGTAAAAAAAAAAATGTATACAGTATTTTCATGTATACCCCCCAGGGGTAAATGTTTGTCAGCCCATATACTTAGTGCATGAGCATTACAAGTATAGGAGACCCGATCCTCTTTCTAACGGGAACATTTTTTTATGAGGCCCTCCTCCACGTCTCTTCCAAGGGACATTGGAGTGCCTCCCAATTTTTGGCAGCCCTTGCATTCACTGCATAGGCAAACACAATGGGAGACCCACTTGTTAATAATGGGAACATTTTTTTTCAGGAGGCCCTCTTCTACGTCTCTTCCAAGAGGTATTGGAGTGCCTCCACATTTTTGGCAACCCTTGCATTCACTGCATAGGCAAACACAATGGGAGACCTACTTCCTAATAATGGGAACATTGTTTTCAGGAGGCCCTCCTCTAAGTCTCTTCAAAGAGGTATTGGGGTGCGTGCAAATTTTCAAAGTGGTATTGGGGTGCGTCCAAATTTTGGCCAGCCCTGCCACTCACTGCATACGCAATAACAGTATAGGAGACCCATTCTTTAGTAATGGGAACAATAAAACATAGAGGGCTGATGGCTCTCTAAGAATAGTGAGAGCCGACTACTGACCCTTTAAGAATAGTAAAGGCCGCCTGATGGCCCTATAAATATAGGCTTTGTGACTTTCAGAGTCCCTCCTTCATAAATGAAACACGATTTGTCAAATGATATCTCACACACCACATGGCCAGATAAGGTTGTAAAATGTTAAAATGACATTTCCTGGTGAACAATATTGGAATCTGAGAGTCCTCAGTGGTTGATACCTTTTAATGGCTAACTGAAAAGATGGTAAACATAGCAAGCTTTCGAGACAGCTCAGGTCTCTTCTTCAGGCTAATAATGACACCAAATCTGAAAAGACATACAGTACAGACCAAAAGTTTGGACACACCTTCTCATTTAAAGATTTTTCTGTATTTTCATGACTTTGAAAATTGTACATTCACACTGAAGGCATCAAAACTATGAATTAACACATGTGGGATTATATACTTAACAAAAAAGTGTGAAACAACTGAAAATATGTCTTATATTCTAGGTTCTTCAAAGTAGCCACCTTTTGCTTTGATGACTGCTTTGCACACTCTTGGCATTCTCTTGATGAGCTTCAAGAGGTAGTCACCAGAAATGATTTTCACTTCACAGGTGAGCCCTGTCAGGTTTAATAAGAGGGATTTCTTGCCTTATAAATGGGGTTGGGACCATCAGTTGTGTTGTTCAGAAGTCTGGTGGATACACAGCTGATAGTCCTACTGAATAGACTGTTAGAATTTGTATTATGACAAGAAAACAGAAGCTAAGTAAAGAAAAACGAGTGTCCATCATTACTTTAAGAAATGAAGGTTAGTCAGTGCGAAAAATTGGGAAAACTTTGAAAGTGTCCCCAAGTGCAGTTGCAAAAACCATCAAGCGCTACAAAGAAACTTGCTCACATGTGGACCACCCCAGGAAAGGAAGACCAAGAGTCACCTCTGCTTCTGAGGATAAGTTTATCCGAGTCACCAGCCTCAGAAATCGCAGGTTAACAGCAGCTCAGATTAGAGACCAAGTCAATGCCACACAGAGTTCTAGCAGCAGACACATCTCTTCAACAACTGTTAAGAGGAGACTTTGTGCAGCTGGCCTTCATGGTAAAATAGCTGCTAGGAAACCACTGCTAAGGACAGGCAACAAGCAGAAGAGACTTGTTTGGGCTAAAGAACACAAGGAATGGACATTAGACCAGTGGAAATCTGTGCTTTGGTCTGATGAGTCCAAATTTGAGATCTTTGGTTCCAACCACCGTGTCTTTGTGCGAGGCTGAAAAGGTGCACGGATGGAGTCTACATGCCTGGTTCTCACCGTGAAGCATGGAGGAGGAGGTGTGATGGTGTGGGGATGCTTTGCTGGTGACACTGTGTTGGGGATTTATTCAAAATTGAAGGCATACTGAACCAGCATGGCTACCACAGCATCTTGCAGCGGCATGCTATTCCATCCAGTTTGCATTTAGTTGGACCATCATTTATTTTTCAACAGGACAATGACCTCAAACACACCTCCAGGCTGTGTAAGGGCTATTTGACCAAGGTGGAGAGTGATGGGGTGCTACGCCAGATGACCTGGCCTCCACAGTCACCAGACCTGAACCCAATCGAGATGGTTTGGGGTGAGCTGGACCACAAAGTGAAGGAAAAAGGGCCAACAAGTGCTAAGCATCTCTGGGAACTCCTTCAAGATTGTTGGAAGACAATTTCCGGTGACTACCTCTTGAAGCTCATCAAGAGAAAGCCAAGAGTGTGCAAAGCAGTCATCAAATCAAAAGGTGGCTACTTTGAAGAACCTAGAATATAAGACATATTTTCAGTGGTTTCACACTTTTTTGTTAAGTATATAATTCCACATGTGTTAATTCATAGTTTTGATGCCTTCAGTGTGAATGTACAATTTTCATAGTCATGAAAATACAGAAAAATCTTTAAATGAGAAGGTGTGTCCAAACTTTTGGTCTGTACTGTACATATATACATAGGCAAAAGAAGAAGAAAAAAAAAAAAAATCAGTGCTATGTGCTGTCGTAAATACGACAGGTGACGTAAAGCAGAGTCAGGCTAGGGAGGTGGAGAGGAGCTGGGAAAGTGAAAGCAAGATTCTAAGATAAGCGGAACAAATTGTATTATTGGTATATGGTTAGTAACCTGTGGAGATCTGAAAATACTTAAGTGAGTTGTGGAAAGCGATAAATCAAAGCAAGAGAGTTCACATACATGTCAAAAGTTTGTTGTCCTCAAAATGGAGTCTCTTGGAGATGTGAAATCACCAGTTGTCCTTTAAATTTATATAACAACACATGAATATATGATATCCCCAAATGCCCATTTATTTTGTATAAAAGCTCATGAATCCATGTAATACATTTAATCCTGTTTTGAATGTGTCAAAGGTTGTTATCAGTTTGTATTCCCAAATTCTTCTCTCTCTCCGAGATTTGAAGTTGCTTTTTAAGACGAGCAGATTCATATCTGTTAAACTGTGGTCAGGGCTGGAAAAGTGCTTTGCTACAGGTAGGTGCATATGCTTTTCTTTTACTATGTAGCGATTTCCTGGTGAATGCATTTGTCACGATTGAAAGCAATGCCAAAGTGCAAAAATGCATCAAAAACGCTACGTGTGAACATAGCCCAAGGTGTAGAGGAGCATTTTTGTTTTTGGTTATTTATTTTGCTTTATATACAAGTCATTTCCCTGGAAAGGATGTTCTTTTTGGTTTCGTTTTTGTATGTTTTATTGTGAGTCCGTAAAAGTGTCATAATATCTCTGGCAACGCTGTTGACAGAAGTGACCTGGGAGTCAGAAATTCTTCCAGGGGTCTTCCCCATGCTGCTTCCATGTCATTTGAGCATTGTTCCCATCGATTTGGGCAATTTTTAGGCCCTCTGCAGACCGCCGCGGGGAGCCGCCTGAAAAATGCTTGAGTTTTCCATAGACTTACATTGGGCGCGTTGCTCGGGTCGAGCACCCGAGCATTTTAGTGCTCGCCCATCACTCGTGAGAAGCACTTGTATATATATATATATATATATATATATATATTTATATATATATATATATATATATATATATATATATACAGTGGGTACGGAAAGTATTCAGACCCCTTAAAATGTTTCACTCTTTGTTTCATTGCAGCCATTTGGTAAATTCTAAAAAGTTCATTTTTTTTCTCATTAAAGTACACTCTGCACCACATCTTGACTGAAAAAAAGTAGAAATGTAGAAATTTTTACAAGTTCATGAACAAAGAAAAACTGAAATAAATGGTCATAAATATTCAAACCTTTTGCTCAGTATTGAGTAGAAGCACCCTTTTGAGCTAGTACAGCTATGAGTCTTCTTGGGAATGATGCAACAAGTTTGTCACACCTGATTTCGGGATCCTCTGCCATTCTTCCTTGCAGATCCTCTCCAGTTCCATCAGGTTGAATGGTGAACGCTGGTGGACAGCCATTTTCAGGTCTCTCCATAGATACTCAATAGGGTTTAGGTCAGGGCTCAGGCTGGGCCAGTCAAGAATGATCACAGAGTTGTTCTAAAGCCACTTCTTTGTTATTTTAGCTGTGTGCTTGGGGTCATTGTCTTGTTGGAAGGTGAACCTTCGGCCAAGTCTGAGGTTCAGACCACTCTGGAAAGGTTTTCATCCAGGATATCTCTGTACTTGGCCGCATTCATGTTTCTTTCAATTGCATCCGGTCGTCCTGTCCCTGCAGCTGAAAAACACCCCCATAGCATGATGCTGCCACCACCATGTTTCACTGTTGGGATTGTATTGGGAAGGTGATGAGCAGTGCCTGGTTTTCTCCACACATACCACTTAGAATTATCACCAAAAAGTTCTATCTTTGTCTCATCAAACCAGAGAATCTTATCTCTCATAGTCTGGGAGTCCTTCATGTGTTTTTGAGCAAACTCTATGCGGGCTTTCATATGTCTTGCACTGAGGAGAGGTTTCTGTTGGGCCACACTGCCATAAAGGCCCGAATGATGGAGGGCTGCAGTGATAGTTGACTTTGTGGAAATTTTTCCCATCTCCCTACTGCATCTCTGGAGCTCAGCCACAGTGATCTTGGGGTTCTTCTTTACCTCACTCACCAAGGCTCTTCTCCCACAATTGCTCAGTTTGGCTGGATGGCCAGGTCTAGGAAGATTTCTGATGGTCCCAAACTTCTTCCATTTAAGGATTATTGAGGCCACTGTGCTCTGAGGAACCTTGAGTAATGCAGAAATTCTTTTGTAACCTTATTCAGATCTGTGCTTTGCCACAATTCTGTCTCTGAGCTAAGGGTCTGAATGCTTATGACCATGTGATATTGCAGTTTTTCTTTTTTAATAAATTTTCAAAAATTTTGACATTTCTGTTTTTTTCTGTCAAGATGGGATGCAGAGTGTACTTTAAGGAGAAAAAAAAGAACTTTTTAAAATTTACTAAATGGCTGCTGCCGGAATTGGCTGTGCCCGCTCTTAAAGGGCATGAATATTCAACCTCTCTCAACGCCCATGGGCCTGGGGAGGGGGTGAATATTCATGCCTTTTAATAAGCGGGCACACGCGATATCCCGGCAGCTGCAGGAGCCGCTGTTCCGCTACGTTGTGTGCCGGCTATGAAGGAGCATTAAGTCACTGCTCCCCTCGCACACAGTCCCGATGTGAGGAGCAGTAACTTCTGGCAGCTGATCTCTCCTTGTGAGCTGCGCATGGCAGTGACGCTATGCGCAGCTCACATGGAGAGATCAGTGCGGGCAGACCGGATGCAGCCCTGGAGGAGAGAATAAAGGTGAGTAGGAGTGTTTATTTTTTTTATGTGCAGCATGACGGGGATTAGGGGAACCATGCATACTAGGATAAGTATGAGGGGACCATACATACTAGGAAAAGGATGAAGGGGCCATACATACCAGGGTAAGGATGAGGGGACCATACATAACAAGATAAAGATGAGGGGGCCATACATACCAGGATAACGCCGAGGGGGCCATATATAACAAGATAAAGATGAGGGGGCCATACATACTAGGATAACGCTGAGGGGGGCATATATAACAGGATAAAGATGAGGGGGCCATACATACCAGGATAACGCTGAGGGAGGGCATACATAACACCATAAAGATGAGGGGGCCATACATACCAGGATTAGGATGAGGGGCCATACATACCAGGATAAGGATGAGGGGTGCCATACATACCAGGATAAGGATGAGGGGTGCCATGCATACCAGGATAGGGAATAGGGGTGCTATGCATACCAGGTTAGGGATTAGAGGTGCTATGCATACCAGGATAGGGATTAGGGGTGCCATGCATACCAGAATAGGGATTAAGGGTGCCATGCATGCCAGGACAGGGATGAAGGGTGTCATGCATACCAGGACAGGGATGAGGGGTGCCATGCATATCAGGATAGGGATGAGGGGAGCCATGCATACCAGGATGGGGATTGCTGTGCCATGCATACCAAGATATGGATGAGGGGTGCCATGCATACCAGGATGGGAATTGCTGTGCCATGCATACCAGGATAGGGATTAGGGGTGCCATGCATACCAGGATAGGGATTAGGGGTCCCATGCATACCAGGATAGGGATGAGGGGTGCCATGCATGCCAGGACAGGGATGAGGGGTGCCATGCATACCAGGATAGGGATGAGGCGTGCCATGCATATCAGGATGGAAGGGTTCCATGCATACCAGGATGGAGGGATGCCAGGCATACCAGGATAGGGATGGGGATCACGTATAAAAGGAAGGGGAGGCATATATACCATGATGGGGGATATTGTCAGAATTGGGGGACATTACCTCTATACCAGTGTCAGCAGAAGACCCCCTCCCCCTTAAAAGTGCATCATGAACACATTTTTTGCTTACATTTTTTTTTTATTTTCCTCCTATAAAACCTAGGTGCGTCTTATGGTCCGATGCATCTTATAGTCCGAAAAATACGGTATATATAATGTAACTTATATTTGTTAAAGTTCAAATACTGTCTTCAAACTCCTAGCAAAAAACGTTTAATACTCTGCTTTGTTTGATGACAATACAGATTCCTTAGCATAGCGCTATTCAATGACTGACAGCTCAACCCTTTGCTGTGACAATTTTAAATATCATTTCCCTGTCTAAAAAACTACAAAAACTACACAGAATTTGTTTTTTTTGCATCGAAAAAATGTGTTATGAATTTTTGGGGCAAAAATTATCGATTAAACCAACTACAATATAACATATCATGAAATAAATTATAAGACAAAATATCTCCAGTTTGGAACAATAAGATAATGATGCAATTTGTATAAGAAGGTGCATGCACTGATCTAAATAGGAGAGTTGTGCCATGTGACTGAACATCTTCAAATTGGTAGTTTAATGCACTCTATAACTATAGCAAATAGCAAATTATTAAGAATTTAAAAAAAGATATAAATATACATTGTCCATTGTGATTCCAAAACTATTGTCACTTTTCCCCATTAGTTAATAAAAAGAGCCTTCCATCATATCATGACATTTCTTTGTCCTTTCTGCAAGTGCACCTTGGTTTATAAAGATCATACGTCTCTTTCCATTGCTTCCCTTTATAATCTCATCTTTGATAGCGGAATGCGAGATTTTCAGAACTGTTTTAAATTCCACCTAAGCGACAGATGTCCATAACATAGTGAGTAGCTCAATAATTTATTCTTTTTCATGTGCCCATTGTCAAGCCCCATTATAAATTGATGATTTTACAATTTTCTCATGATTCAAAACACATAAACTGCGTTGTCATTCTGCGACCTATATCTCTTTGTACTTTGGTTCCATTTCAAACAGTCTCATGTGCCTCCATTGCCAATAACAAAGCTTTTACCACATCTTTCTTTTACCGTATTTTCACATCTTCAATGTTCTTTTTCAGTGCTATACATGTAGCTGACTTAATGAGAAGTTATTCCCTTTGCCCTGTACAGGTCACTAATATTTCAGTGTCTCTTCTTCTTAACTTCATGCCTTAACAGCTTATCAAACTCATATACTGTACTGTGCCATGATTTCATGGTATAGCTTTGCCCTTTCCCTGCAGTCTTCTGTAGCTGACCTACTCTATCTTTTCTTCATGTCATAACAGCATTATGTTCCTTAAATCCTTTCTCTAATGCCATTTTTCTGAACTTTCCTCAAATACACACCAATTCTTTCTCCACCTCTAGAACTTTTGTTATCTGACACATACACCAAGAAAATTACACTTAAAATGAACCTCTACTATCGGGAGACTTTATCCATTCAACAGAATATAAAAACCTAGTTTCTTTTAGATATTAAGTATTTTACTGGTGCAGACAGCTTGGACAGACTCTAAAAATGCTCATACTGAAATTGATAATTTATGAGGTTTTACAGAAGACATAAACCATTGGAGCTGTTATTACTCTTGTGGGCATAGCCATGTCTTTATATGGTATATCGATCACAGGATAGAATGGAGCTTCACTTTCAAGTGGTTGTCCAGGTTTAGAAAAAGGGACTTAAGTTTTCTTTTAGAAAAACAGTGATTGTCTATCTGGTATCAGTAAAAGAGTTGCAAAAACCGACACAGTACATGGATGACCACTATGCTATTTCTGAACAAAAATGGGCCATTTGTGTTGATTGAAAACAAATCCCACAGGTTATTTGGCATGTATGTTATTAAAGAAAGAGTCCTAACATGGGGTAGAAATCTGCATATTTTGGGCCATCTTTGATTTTTACGCTGTGGAGCATTTTTTATGAGCAGTACCACTATTTTCTAAGTATTTTTTTTAATATTTTTTTCTGATTTTAAATAAAACATTATTTTGAGAAGCATGGTGTAAATTTATTTGTATGTCATTTTTGTATCATTATTTGAGTGTTTTCATTTGTAAAAAATGAAGGAAAGAAGGCACATCCAATTAAAATCTTGAAGATTTATTTCATGTATATTAAATTTAAATTCACACATAATTTTTTGTGGGTCAGCGGTACTAGAATGGCACCCACAATGATAAAGACAAGCCTCCATTGATTTAAGTACAGGGAGATCTATTTCCCTTTTTTCATGTTTTCATTTGTAACTACACATTATTTTCATATAGTTGCATTATTTTCTGTTTTACTGTAATTTAATCTATGGACATCTATGGTTTGATTTCTTTGCCTGTGTGGATTGGATGAGTCGCTACCGATATCTAATGAGATTTCCATGTCAATAGCAAATTTAGAAATATATTTGCTTAGAAAATTGGTGACGTGCTCAATACTTATTTCATCCACTGGATATGAGGTATTGGTAGATGTAAACAGGCTACCGATCTCTTGGTGAACGAACAAAGTGCTGGTTCATCAGGTAAAATGATCTTTTCTGCAGCACAAAAAATCATTGTTCTCGGAGTGCACCATTCTGTGTAAAGATGATTCGCACTACTAAGAACAATGGCAACGTATGCGAGCTGAGCGATCTATGCCAGATGGCACAGTGAGCATTGTATACTTTGAACTGGCTGTTTAAACAATCATTCAAACAAGCTCTGATTGATAATCCAATCATATTGTGCTGTCGGTCTTTCCATTCAAGTGTTTGTGAAATCAGCTCTCTTCCATTTCTTTGCATTTTCCATGGCAGGAATGGTGACTGCCTCTTGAAGATTTGGCAACTGGTATATTGATAACTAATTAATAGTAGGGAAGGGTAAGGTTCAGATATTCATTATAATTTGTATGAGTTGATAGAAATTTCACATTAAACATGAGTTTGCCTTCTATATTATGCCTTAGAGAGTGGCTTTGGCTTTCAAGGGATCTTATTAGCCCTATGCATATTACACTGCCGGCAGACAAACCTGTCAAACTTTTTATGACTATAGAATTAAAGAATATGTTCTATAGTGATATATTTAATAAATACAGTATATGCCCTGCCAACATTTCAATTACAGTTTAGAATCGGTGACATATGACATACCAGGGCATTATTATGGAAATTTTCATACTGTAAGAGCCTTCTAATATTTTAGTGTGTAAAATCTTCTAGAATTGTCCAAACTATGGTCAAGTACTGTATTTTTGCTTTTCACCAAGAGAGAACATGTGCTGTGCCGAAATAAACATTTGATCTACTATATTCTGAGTGCTGACAGAGTAATTTGAGGCATCTGTAAAAACATCTACACACTGGTCCTGTTTGGATGCTTTTAGTGGCAATTTACTGGTACTAAAACTTAATAAATCAGGTCTATTTCTTAAGCTTTGCAAATGGGAGTAAATCAGACACAATTTACTAACTACCGGAGCTTGCTGCAGTGTCTAGAGTGCTATTCTCCTATCATTAAAGCACTGAGGGTAAATTTACAACATTGTTTTTGTTGACCTTAGATAATCTTGAGTCACATTTCCACTTATTTCACTATATTTATTGGATGACTGTAAAAGCTACTATAACATAAACTTTAGTGATAGTATTAAATTAAAAGAAATTACATTTACTGCTGTGATTTACTCATATTTAACTAATCGCTATGACTAAATGAAGACTTGTGCCTCTTATTTAATCTTCCTTAATAAATGTGTCTATAATTTGCTTTACACGTTTGTATTAATGATTAATTCACTTAGCTAGTTGACCAGTAAAGGCTTTTACTGATATGTTCAGATAGCACTCAGCTAATCAGGATAGTCGATTACAATCATAATAACTTGTAAATAATAATACAACGATATTTAATAGTACATGCTTAATTTTGATTCCTCAATTTTTCAAGAATACGAACTCCGCCAAAATCATGCAAGATCTATAAATCTGCAATCACTCAATGGTATACAAATACAACCATACATGAAACATTGATGCCTTAAACCTGTACCATATAACTTATTACAGTTTCATCCCACAATTGAGGAAATGACCCCTTGTCAATACATTTTGTACATTTTTCCAAGACTAATAAAAATATGTGTACAAGCATTAAATCTGCAAATCTTGTGCGTTATTGTGTAAAATAACCTGTAGTCTGTAAGTTAGGATCTATCCAATCACTGTAATGATTTATTCTAAGATAATGAAGTGCACATGATAGGGCTGAAAATAAAATCCCTACCTGTAACACAGACGGTATGTATATCATAAAGGTCGATAGCATTTGCTTGTGAAAGCATTTTCCATTACTGTGTCATTTGCACTGATATCCTTTCCTGTGCTTTTACATTCTGGGAAATTGTAACTAAAGTGTCTATTTGTCAAAGCGGCAGAAATTTAAACAGGTAATAATATAAAGATTTCATATATTTTGAGAAGACTAAAGCTTACTATGTTGTAAAATTTGTTTTTGATTTGTAGAACTCTAGGCAAAAGGTTTTTTTTTTTCTTAATATACACACAGGAAATCCTACATAGTGTAGTACCTAAACATTTTTAGAATATTTTGCTTTACAAAACATCTATATAGCTCTGCAGAATATGATGCCGCTTTATATGTAATAATAAATAATAATAAATATTGGAATTATAAATAAAAGCATTACTTTTCCAAAAATAGGAGCTGCAAAGAATTCAAACATCATATCTCAAATCATATTTATCCATCTACTGTATGTATTTACAGTATCTAGCTATCTATCTTTCTGCATTGGCGTTTCTAGGGAAGGATAGGTGTAGCATTTGTCCCGGATGCAGCCGGCAGTGGGTGCCATTGGGCCACCTAATGAGGCGGTCCAAAGTGTCTCACAGGCAGCTGCATTTTGCTGCCCCCCTGGAGTAATATGCAGCTGCTCTCTGAGCATGCTGTCAAGCTGAAAACCAGCTCAAAGAAGGTGTAAAATATTCCCAGCAATCAATTGTACTTGCTTCTTTCAGGTATGAGTTCAATTGAAGCAGCAATCAGCAGCATGATCAGGACAGCTGATCATGCTACTTACGTCACTCCTGCATCACATAGGAGGTTGTTGGTGGCAAGCTAAGTATGATAAGAAACAGTTTGACAGGTATATGTTGGAGGAGGTTTAAATGTGTGAGGAAGCAGTATAGGCAGGTGAAACTGTGAATTTAAGAGGAAATAACATGGGTGGGGTGTCTGTGAGGAAACATTATGGGTGAAGAATGTTTGAGGAGACAGTATGGGCAGGTGGGTGAAATATATAAGGAGACCGTACGGGAGAGGGGAATCTGTGAGGAGACAGTATTGGTGGTGGGAATGTCTCAGGGGACGGTATGTGAAGGGGGAAGCAAATGTGTGAGAAGACAGTATGAAGACAGGGAAGGGTGAGTTGTAGGGAGAAATGTGTTAAGGGGGACAATATAGAGACAGGGTAATGCCTTGGACCTTATAGAGAAAGGGCAGTGTGATGACACAGTTTGGAATGGACAGCATGCAAAGGGGGGAGTATGAGGAGACTAGCCAGTATAGTGATGACACAGTGTGAGGGGACAGTGAGAAGAGAGGTAGCAGTATGGAAAGGAGAGGACTGTGTGGAAGCCTTGTACAATTAGAAGTAAAGTGTGATGGTTCATATTTTGTGGAGGCAACACAGTGAGGCGCAATCATTTATTGAGGAGCACAGCATAGGGCAGATATTTTTATGTAGAAGCATTGTAATGGAACGGTTATTTTTATGGGCACCATCTCAGGATGTGCTGCAGAAGACAGGAGAAGAGGGAAGTCTGCAGAGATGAGCTGTGCTTGTGAAAAGCCATCTTGAAGTCTAGACAAGATGGAGAAGATAAGAAAGGGAATGACTCCAATCAGAGAACACATAACCTATTAAATATCTAGATGTAAATGTTTATTTGTGATACTAACTACGTCTCATCAGTACTGTGGATCCTGTATGGTCTTCAGACTGATGATGACTGGTAACAATTCCCAATATCTCTACACCCTTGTTAAGGACATACTGGGAGTTGTAGGTTCGTGATATAGAATTGACTTTTTAGGCGGACTTGTCATTACAGTTGATCATTGTATTAAGCTTGGTGTAATTATGGTGGTTTTGGTGTTTTCATGTAGTGATGGTAGTTCTGGTGATGTATTTATGTACTTTTGGTGTTTCTGATGATGTATTCCTGTACTGTTGGTGCTTCTGATGATGTATTTCTGTACTGATGTGGTTCTGGTGTTGTGTTCCTGATTGTGTTCTGATCCTGCACAATCCATATCTTGTCAATTAATGCGATACATGGCTATGTAAATAAAGTATTGAGCAATCTGACAAGTTAAAGGGAACCTATCACCAGGTTTTTCCCATATAAAGTAGGGCCAGCACCTCATATACGCTTATATAGAGCATTATGGAATATACAGATGTAAACATGTCAGTTTATTCAGAAACTATGATTTTGAACATGTCTGTCTGAACCCAATATAATAAGCCAAAGAGGTCAGAAAAAGTAAGTGTAAAGTTTTTTTTGTTTTTTTTTAACACCTTACATTCCCTTACAGCAAATGGATTCTTTTGATTCAGACCAAATTGAATCTGCTGGTCAAATTCAAGTGTATCTGGTAAATTGAATTTTGGGAGATTCGCGTGTTTTCCATTTCTATGCCTCCAAATGTTTAAGCTTCGATTAATTAAAATTAGAAGAGCGAGTCAATGAGGTCTTAATACACCTCTGTTTTAACACAGTCATCTCACAAATCCTTCTTAACTTTAATCTAACTAGTATTTTGAAAGTAATATTTTATAATATATAGTTTGTTTCAAATGTATTAATTGTATGATATTTTCGTCACTTGTGGCTGCAGAACACGTTTTCATTGTATAGAGCCACAGGCTAAAGTAATGAAGGCCAGATATGAACCATGTCTCATCAACTAATGAGTAATATACTGTTCATTGCTTGTTAATGTAATTAACTAAATTCAATATGCTACATAATGAACATAATACCACAGAGTGAAGCCTTTCTTTTACAGTCTATTCCCAACATTTTAAGTAAAGAAATACAACATAAAAAGATGAAGTAGAACAGGATGCCTTGAGAAGTGTAAGAGAATTTTTTCTCTGTTTACAGCATGGTAATGCAGATTTCTGTGTACTTTATCCAGATGTGCTGTCTGTTCTTTCTAAGCCCTTTGGAATAAAAAATGCTCACGAGAAATGTTTCATGAATATAGCTTATCCTCCAATGATATGCATCATCATGAATGGAAAAAAACAGTGCATTGCTTATAAGAGCTTCTAAACCATTATCAAAATCCAAATTAAAAGTATATGCAATACATAACAATAGTGGATGGGAGAAAATAATGGTTTTATTGTGTCTCTACTTTCCCAAGCAATGCTTTTTCTGTTAGTGAGGTTGGAAAACATAATTAATTTTGCATTGCTATAAATATCATTGGATAATTTAAAGTATTTTTCTAGTCTTCTGCCTTAAGGAGTGCAGAGTTCCCTTGCTTCCCTGCTTCCTGTTTTGTAGGGAGTGATGCACTCCTAAAGTTTAAAGTTCCGACCAGAAGCAGCATGAGAAAAATGAAATTTCGTCAGCTTCAGGGTGGTGCTGGCATACTTAATCGCAAACATCTTGCAAGCATGAGTTCCTTGCATAAGAAAACAGCCCCTACAGATGTGGCCGGTAACCCAGGCAATGAGCTGTAAAATATAAAAATAAAATCCCTCCGATTCTGGATAACAGAGACATTTTTCAATAAGATGTAAAAGACAAATTTATTTTGTTTTTACAAACATTATGCAATTTTAACCATTTAAGAATGTGAGACAACCCCTTTAAAGTGTTATTCCTTTGTACTCAAATCACAAGCCTGCTGCCCCTGCTTGCCAACTTCTATATTTTTTGGTAGCAGAGGCTTCTAATTGAATAACAATCTGGACCAGCAACATTATTGTATTGCTGGCTCAAACTATACACTCAAGATGTTAGTATAAGAGACAGATTTACCTCGAGGCAGTGGAAAAATGCAGTGATGTTGATTGCCTCTTATTGAATTTTATTTCAACGTTGCGGTGGCCAAAAAACACAATTCTACCATTTCTTTTTTTTTTCTCGTTACGCCGTTTATCGATGGGATTAAATTATTTTATATTTTGATAGAGCAGACTTT
This sequence comes from Phyllobates terribilis, assembly GCF_046119375.1. NCBI lineage: Eukaryota > Metazoa > Chordata > Amphibia > Anura > Dendrobatidae > Phyllobates > Phyllobates terribilis. Next base: position 370,518,708 of record NW_027362763.1, on the reverse strand, counting down.
TGTGAATGCAGTGATACCAAGTATGTTTATTTTTAAATTGTTTAATTTTTAATGGGACACAAAGGGAGTGATTTGAACGCTGTCTTTCACAGGACAATGGTTAAGACAAACGCAAAGGTCTTCTGCAGACCCCCAGCTGTCATGCAACCCATCAGTGCTCTGCTTTTATGTTACGGGCGCTAATAGGTGTGTGGAATGATGCACCCACCTGCTGACACCTGTTAAATACCACCATCAGAGACTGACAGCAGCATTTAACAAGTTAACAACTGTCGCTGAATCTCTGCATCACCAGCGGCTGTTAGAGTCAGATGATGGCTGGTTAAATCAGCCATCACCTGCTGGGAAAGATGTGGGCTTGGTGTTCGAGGATGCATCAAAGTCAGGAACATGACACATGATGTTGTCATGCTGGTAACTCAAACACTTTTTCAGTACTGTCCTACTCACTGCGTTCACCTCTTTGCTGCTCCCAGTGTCAGACCATTGCACTGAACTGCGTTTTGCAGCACTCCGAGCACTGCTGCCTTTCTCTGTTGCTGGAGAGTCTCCACTTGCCTATAGGGAGGCATGGCCAGAATCTGCTGGAATTTAACCCACTGTTTGCTGCTGAGCTTTGCTTCCCTGGCATATCCACTGACAGCTGGGCATATATTAGACAGCTCCTCCCTCCCCACCTTGCCTGAATTTAGGTTCTTAGTTTCAGTCTGTCTCTAGTAATCTGTCAAGGTGCATGTTTGTTTTGACTGTCCTGTTACCGACCCGGCTTGTTCACATGTTCTGTCTGACCTCTCCGCTGATCCTGGCTTCATATTTTGATTCTGTGCTGCCCGCCCCAACCTCAGAGCATCTGATTATGTCTCTGTATTCGCCCTCTGTGCCTCACATTTCTGCCTTGACCCATGGGTCAGCTGCCACAGGTCAGTGGACTACCCTGGAGTAACACCTGCTGACTATCCTAATGGCCCAAGCCTATCCTCACCATCAGAGGCTCCAGTGAAGATCAGGTAGTAACTTAGTCACACCCCTCAAGCATAAGCCAAGCCAGTGTCGCAGTGGGTACACACTAGAGATGAGCGTTGTTCTACTCGAACTGTTCGCCAATCTCAAATTCGAGCTGTTTTGGGCGGTGTTCGAGCCGTTCGGCGAACACGAACAATTTGAGAAAAATTCGGCTGTTCGAGGTTATGTTCGATAACTGTTCGTGCACCAAAATCATAACTGGATTTTTTCTCAGTAATGATGAAAATTAATGTTAATACGCAGTTTGAGTGTACAGCGGGGTGGGGGGAGGGGCAGGGGATGGATCTCTGCAGGAACAATGAAGATCTCCATTTTTTTTTCTCTTTCCCGCATTTGCAGTGGGGAGGTGCAATCTGTCAGCCTATCAGCAGCGCACACACGGAGCGAAGTGCTTTTTTTCACACAAGCAAGGGCATGTGTCATTGGCAGTGTATGTCACATGTCCTTGCCCTATAAGACCAAGCCATTTTCCCCGTCGCCACCATTTTCTCACTGCTGCAGCTGCGTGTTAGACGGCACCGCTGTTGCTGTGTGCGCTATACCTTGTTAATTTCAAGCCAATTTTCGCACAAATATACAGATAGCTTGGGAGTAGGGAATAGTTGTGATTGCAGTCCTTTTAAGGACTAGGTTACAGCATTTCCTACGACTTTTATCAGGGAGGTCTGTGCTCTTAAATAGATAGGTTGTGGGAGTAAAGACTAATTGTAATTGGAGTCCTTTTCAGGACTAGGTTACATGAGTTCCTATCAGCTTTTGCCAGGCAGGTCTGTGCCAGTGCTGTGCAAGTTTTTTTTCACAGCATTTGGCTGAATCTAGCAAAGCTAATCCTTTTTGGCATATTGCAGAGTGTGTTAGTCAGTGGAGTAGCCTATCTGTGTTGCAAGATATAACACCTGTGTATAGAATACCAATTTTTTTACTGCACCTAGTGAAGTAAAATCTTTTGGGCATAGCATCATTCTATTAGTCCATCTATACTGACCTCCATCAGGTTGCAAACTGAATATAATTTTTTTCTGCATCTAGCTCTGAAAAAATATTTGGGCTTCTAGCGGTGTGTGGGACTTGGTCTATTAGTCCATCTATACTGACCTCCATCAGGTTGCAAATTTAAAATAATTTTTTTCTACATCTAGCTCTGAAAAAATATTTGAGCTTCTAGCAGTGTGTGGGACTTGGTCTATTAGTCCATCTATACTGACCTCCATCAGGTTGCAAATTAAAAATAATTTTTTTCTGCATCTAGCTCTGAAAAAATATTTGGGCTTCTAGCGGTGTGTGGGACTTGGTCTATTAGTCCATCTATACTGACCTCCATCAGGTTGCAAATTAAAAATAATTTTTTTCTGCATCTAGCTCTGAAAAAATATTTGGGCTTCTAGCAGTGTGTGGGACTTGGTCTATTAGTCCATCTATACTGACCTCCATCAGGTTGCAAATTAAAAATAATTTTTTTCTGCATCTAGCTCTGAAAAAATATTTGGGCTTCTAGCAGTGTGTGGGACTTGGTCTATTAGTCCATCTATACTGACCTCCATCAGGTTGCAAATTAAAAATAATTTTTTTCTGCATCTAGCTCTGAAAAAATATTTGGGCTTCTAGCAGTGTGTGGGACTTGGTCTATTAGTCCATCTATAATGACCTCCATCAGGTTGCAAATTAAAAATAATTTTTTTCTGCATCTAGCTCTGAAAAAATATTTGGGCTTCTAGCAGTGTGTGGGACTTGGTCTATTAGTCCATCTATACTGACCTCCATCAGGTTGCAAATTAAAAATAATTTTTTTCTGCATCTAGCTCTGAAAAAATATTTGGGCTTCTAGCAGTGTGTGGGACTTGGTCTATTAGTCCATCTATACTGACCTCCATCAGGTTGCAAATTAAAAATAATTTTTTTCTTCATTTAGCTCTGAAAAAATATTTGGGCTTCTAGCAGTGTGTGGGACTTGTTCTATTAGTCCTTCTATACTGACCTCCATCAGGTTGCAAATTAAAAATAATTTTTTTCTGCATCTAGCTCTGAAAAAATATTTGGGCTTCTAGCAGTGTGTGGGACTATTTGTATTAGTCCATCTATACTGACCTCCATCAGGTTGCAAATTCAAAATAATTTTTTTCTGCATCTAACCCAGCCAATAGTTTTGGCCTAATACCACAGTTTGGCCACTCAGCTCTGCTCGGTTACCATCCATTGTTTTTTTGTGCAAACAACTCCAGAGTTGTGAATTAGTTAACCACCAAAATGAGTGGAAAAAGGCCTGCTGCTGGTGGAAAGGGGAATAGGCGTGTTGGGAAGGGGAAAAAAGGTTGTGTCCGTGGGGTAGGTGTTAAAGCAACAGTAACATCTGCAGAAGAAAGACCATCTTCCAGCCAAACTAAAATGTCTACTTCTTTTAGCGGACAATGTGATAAGATCCCTTTCTTACGGCCACGCCAATCGCTACAAATTCCAGATGAGGCACAAAAACAGCAGGTGCTTCAACGGATATCAAGTGCTCCTTTAAGTGGGCTCTCCTCCACATCAACTTCAACATCACAAATACTCCAGTCCTCAAAGGTGTCACCCAAATCGCACTTGCTTCCTCACAGCTCCCAAATCTCCAGCTGCCCGTCTGAGTATGAGGTAGAACAGATGGTTGAGTCTGCAGAGCTGTTTACTCATACTATAGCCTGGGAATCAGAGGTCGACTCCAGCGCTTCTGTGAATCCAGACGAGGAAATGATCTGCACTGATGCCCAGAATCTTTATGAGTCGGATCCAGGACCAGACGCAGAAGGTTCTGACCATAATGTAGACCCTCATTCCCAAACTGTAACTCCTGTTGGTGGAGACAATGAGGAAGACGATGATAAGACTCAAATACCTGATTGGAGCGACATCTTTAGTTTTTTGTCAGGGCAGGAACAGGTTGGCTCTGAGGACGACGGGTGTGATAACGCACAGGGTGATGATGATGAGGTCGGAGATCCCACTTACTGTCAACCCACAGTCAGCCAAGAGATGAGGTCAGCAGAGGAGGTGGAGGAAGATGCTAGTGACGACGAGGTCAGGTTGCGCCTTCCTGGACAGAGACGTAGTACTGGAAGCACGTCAACAACTGCATCCTCAAACACAACTCTGCCTCTCACCACAAGTCGTGGTGGCTCTTCAGGTCGCATGGGTGATAAGCCTTGCATAGCCTGGGCATTTTTTCAGATCGATAAAGATGACCCAACTCGTGTTATCTGTAACATTTGTCAGCAAAAGCTAAGTAGAGGCCAAAAAATACATAGTTTGAGTACTTCATGCATGAACCGGCACATGGACATGAAGCATAAGTTGCAGTTGGAAGCTCAGTGTGCTACAATGCGGCCTAGCCGGCCAGGCCAATCACCGTCTGCCATATCTTGTGCATCCGCGGCCTCTTCATCCTCTGTGACTGGGGGGACAGCAGTCACACCTGTTTTGGGGCGCAGACCTGCCACCTCTTTACCCGCAACAGCCAGCGTGATTGGCAGGTCATCATTTTCTTTGGAGGTGGTAACACCAGCTGGTGTTGAGCGCTGTCCGACATCGATAGCACCACCTTTGGATCAAGGCAACCTAACATGTCCGCCTGCATCTTCCTCACAGACCGGCAGTTTGCCGGGGACACCCTTATCAACCCCGTCTAAGCACAATAGCCAGCCCTCGGTCCCTCAGATGTGGACAAGTAAAAGACCATTTCCTCCTAGCCATGAGAAAGCTAAGAGGATGAATTTCACCATCTGCAAGCTCTTGGCTACAGAAATGCTGCCTTTCCGCCTGGTGGACACAGAGGATTTTCGAGACCTTATGTCCGTCGCAGTGCCCCAGTACCAGATGCCCAGTCGGCACTACTTCTCAAAGAAAGGTGTGCCTGCGCTCCACCAGCATGTCGCACACAACATCACGGCTTCTTTGAGAAACTCTGTGTGTGACAGGGTGCATTTCACCACAGACACTTGGACGAGTAGGCATGGACAGGGGCGTTACATGTCGCTGACTGGGCACTGGGTAACTATGGTGACAGCAGGATAAGGGGCTGCTGTCCATGTCTTGCCGTCCCCACGAGTTGTGCGTCAATCCTCTTTATGTCAAAGTTCCTCCACTGCTTCTGCCTCCTCAACCTCCTCTCGGTCTTCCACCTGCACCCAAAGCCTGTCTGGTCATGCCACAAGCTTTCTAACTGCGCAGAAGGGATCCTGCACACCTCCTTACTATGCTGGCAGTAGGGCTCAACGTCATCAGGCGGTTTTTACATTGAAATGTCTGGGAAATGTGAGTCACACAGCTGAGGAGTTGTGGTCAGCTCTGGAGAACCAATTTCATGAATGGTTGTCTCCACTGGACCTGAAACCAGGGAAGGCCGTGTGCGACAATGCTGCAAACCTGGGTGCGGCCCTTCGCCGGGGCAATGTCACACACGTGCCTTGTATGGCTCACGTGTTGAACCTGGTTGTCCAGCAATTTTTAGCCCACTATCCCAGACTAGATGGCCTTCTGCAGAGGGCACGGTCGCTGTGTGCTCACTTCCGCCGTTCGCATCCCGCAGCTCAGCGACTTACATCTCTACAGAAGTCGTTGGGCCTGCCACTTCACCGGCTAAAATGCGATGTGCCTACCCGGTGGAATTCAACTCTGCACATGTTGCAGCGACTGTGGCAGCACCGACAAGCCCTGGTGCAATACGTTCTGACGTATAGCCTGGGCCAACGAGATTCAGAGGTGGGGCAAATCACGCTGGAGGAGTGGTCTCAGATCAGGGACCTATGCACCCTTCTGCACAGTTTTGAAATGGCGACGAAGATGTTTAGTGCTGACGATGCCATTATCAGCATGACTATTCCGGTGATTTACATGCTGGAGCACATGTTAAACAGAATTCGGAGTCAGGTGGTGGCACAAGAGGAGGTGGAGGAAGTAGAGGAGGAGGAGTTGTATGCGGAAGGGCTAACATCTGCAAGGTCCAGACGGTCGGCAGCACCAAGGCGGCAGGCATGTGAGGGTGGGGGAGATGGTTTTACCAGGGCGCATGGTAGCAGCCAAACTAGTGAGGAAGGTGCAGGAGCCCAGGAAGAAGTGGAGGACGAACTGATGGAAGACTCATCAGATGAGGGAGACCTTGATCACATTTCTGTTGTGCGAGGTTGGGGGGAGAGGACAGAGGAAGGAAGCATGATTGTTACCTCGCCACCAACACAACAGGGACTTGGTGCTCCTGGATGCGCAACACACATGAGTGCCTTCTTGCTGCACTACCGGCAACATGACCCTCGAATTGTGAGAATTAGAAATAATCCTGACTACTGGGTTGCCACACTGTTAGATCCCCGGTACAAAAGTAAATTTGCAGAAATTATTCCTGCCATAGAAAGGGATGCACGCATGCAGGAGTATCAGCAGAGACTGTTGCAGAATCTTACATGTGCTTTTCCACAAAATACCAGTGGTGCACGTAGTGAATCTCACAGTTCCAACTTGCCAACCGTGGGACCGTCAAGTGTTCAGCACTCAAACCGTAACAGAACCACAGTATCTGCTGGTAACATCAATTTTGCGGAATCATTTCACCACTTTTTTAGCCCATCCTTTGCAAGGCCACAGGAGACAAGAAGTCTGACACATAGTCAACGCCTAGAGACGATGGTACAGGAGTATCTACAAGTAAACATTGAAGCCACGACTGTGTCACTGGACCCTTGCTCTTTTTGGGCTTCCAATCTGGATAAATGGCCGGAGCTAGCCACTTACGCCTTGGAGATCTTGTCATGCCCCGCAGCCAGCGTTCTGTCTGAACGTGTGTTCAGCGCTGCTGGTGGTGTGCTGACAGATAAGCGCACGCGGCTCTCCACTGATAATGTAGACAGACTCACGTTCATAAAGATGAACAAATCATGGATCCGAAACGACTTTTCTACCCCTGTGTCATCCTGGGGAGAGTAAAAGCTTGATGATTGGTTAAAATCACCCTACCAAACGTTTTAAGCTTTCAAATTACTAATCATGTTTATCTGTATCTTGACTGGAAAATAATTTGGGCTTTGTAGCAGTGTGCAGCACTGATCCTATTAGGCCATCTATACTAAAGCTTCACCAGATTTAAAATTAAAAATAATTTTTAGCTGCTTCTAGCCCGGAAAATAATTTTGGGGCTCCGAGATGCGCAAGGCACATAAGTGCCTTCTTGCTGCACTACCTGCAGCATGACCCTCATATTGTCAGAATTCGAAGTAATCATGACTACTGGGTTGCCACACTCTTAGATCCCCCAAACTTTTCGATCAACCTTTTCATTTTAATAAAGACCAAAAAAATGGTCATTTTTGAAATTATAAGCATTAGCAGGTTGTTAGAAACTGAAATCAAACAGTTTTCAACTCAAAACTTTATTCTAGGTGATGTTACATTTTCACATAGGACCCCTTGTTCGAAAGGAGCTTCTGAACTCTCTCGTCCATTGAATTTGTCAGGTTTTGTATGGTTTCTGCTTCAATTGTTTTGCATGAGGACAGAATACCCTCCCAGAGCTGTTGCTTAGATGTGAACTGCCTCCCGCCATCATAGACACTCCTTTTAATGATGCTCCAAAGGTTCTGAATGGGGTAGAGGTCAGGGGAGCATGGGGGTCACACCATAAGTTTGTGCCCTTTTATGCCCATATCAGCCAGAGATGCAGATGTTTTATGTGCAGCATGAGATGGTGCATTATCATGCAGAAAAATGATCTTGCTGTGAAATACACGGTTCTTCTTCTTGAACCATGGCAGGAAGTGCTGTTTGAGAAAATCCACATACATTATGGAGTTCATCTTTAGCGCCTTCAGGGATCCTAAAGGGGCTGACAATCTCTCTCCCCATGATTCCAGCCCAAAACATTACTCCACCTCCTCCTTGTTGGCGCTGTAGTCGTGTTTGCGTGGGGTGTCCATCAACCAGCCATCCTCCACTCCATCCATCTGGACCATCGAGCGCTGCACGGCACTCATCCGTGAACAAAACAGTTTTGAAATCAGTCTTCATGTAATGTTTGGCCCACTGGAGCCGTTTCTGCTTGTGTGAAGTGTATAGAGGAGGTCGACAGGATGGCGCATGCACAGCTGCAAACCTCTGAAGGACCCTGCATCTTGTTGTTCGGGGGACGTTGGAGGCACAAGCAGCTTCAAAAACTTGTCTGCTGCTATGACAAGGCTTTTTTGCCGCTGCTCTTTCAACCTGACGTAATTGCCTGTAGGAAAGAGTCCTCAATTTGCCCTTATCAGCACGCACACGTGTGTACTGTGAATCAGCTACATACTTCTTGATTGCCAAGACACTTCATCCTGATCATCGCACAATGTTGATTGTAGTCATGCCTTGACCTAAACACTCCACAATTTGTTGGTTCTCAGCAGCCGACACATCCTTTTTCTTTCCCATTTTGGCAGAAAATGTAGGCTGCTTAATAATGTGAGAGAGCCTTCTTAAGTAGTCTTGCCTTTCATTGGACACACCTGCCAAACTAATTAGCACAGGTGTCTGCATTTGCTTACAGTGATATAAAGAGCCCTGACACACATCACCATCAATGAGTTTAACTGACAAACAAACAAATTCTTCCCTTATCACTCCTAAACACTTTTTGTATAATAATTTGGAACGCAGTGTACATGTGCTTTTCCACAAAACACCAGTGGTTCACGTAGTGAATCTTACAGTTCTAACTTGCCAACCGTGGTCTGTATGGAGTTGTTCAATAAAGGGCCCAAAATTAAGATAACATAGATGGGAGAGGTCTCTATGAATAGGAATTCCTAAGTATTTGATACCCTGTGAGGGCCAGGCAAAGGGAAAGTTGGACTGGATGGAATCCTATATGGATTTGGGGAGGGAGACATCGAGGGCCTCAGACTTCGCTGCATTGATTTTAAAATTTTACCATGTAACAAAGTGATCTATTTCAGCCATAACAGCATGGATGGATATATGTGATTGAGTGATATATACTAGGACATCATCAGCAAATAGAGAGCACTTGTACTCGGTGCCTCCCACCTCAATCCACCTAATATTGGGGTTATGGCGAATTGATGAGAGCAGGTGCTCCGTCACTAGGATGTATAAGAGAGGGGACAGAGGACATCACTGCCTTGTCCCATTGGTGATTGTGAAAGGTGATGAAAATGTTCTGACGCACCCCCTGGGCCTTGGGACACCCGGAGCCGGACCCTTTTTGGTGGATGCTGGTGGTTGTAGTCTTCGTGGCGGCGACCCAGTTCCGTGGCTCAGGGCGGTCAAACCAGTGGCGGAACTATTTATGTGGTTTTCATGTTTAAATGTCCGACTACGCCACCCATGGATTGCGGTCAGAGTGAACCGCCGCTACAGGGCAGACCACTGAGGCTGGCGTTGTGGGTGCAGCAGAGCGTAGCATAACTCCCCACGGGAGGAGTATAGCCTCAGGGCAGTGTATGCGGAGGATGGGGGTGATGGTGCAGGGCAGCAGCAGTAACGACACGGAGTCAGTGATGCAGTTCAGGGCCTTTACTCACAGTTCTTATTATCCAGACCACGTCTGCAGGTAACGGCTGCCCACGTCGTACTGTGCTCACCAGGTGAGGGGCTCAGACAACTCCCAGATAACTTTGGAGCGCTTCACAGGACCCCCTTTGTGTGTCCTTTGTCTGGCCTTTCTTACCAACACTTCTGTCCGGCTGCCTCGGGCCTCCTCTTGGTAAACTTGGCGCCAGTTTCCCTGACCCTATGTGGTGCCTTCCTAGCGGGTGTAGCGAGGGGCTGCGCCACATAAAATGTCAGAGCCTCCGGTTTCTAGCTGAGGGTCGTTTCCTGCCTCCACTAGTTCGGGGACCGGTCTCACCCTTTGGCCTGACCCCTCCACGCAGGTGGATTCGGGCGTGCGGTGGCGACTCGCCCGTCCGCACCCCTGGGATCCCTTCATTCCCCGTTCCTGGAGCCTTCTCCGCTCCTCTTCCTTCCTTCTCCCTCTTCCAGGCCTGGGCCTCTGTTACTAGGCCCGCCTCCGGAGCAGAGCTCATGCAGAGCCCCTGCTCCCTGCCACTTCTGCTCAGACTTCTCTGCACTGAACTAAGATGGTGCCCACCTTTTATACTCCCTTCTCAATGCACCCAGGAACTGCTTCCTCCCTGCTCCTGCACTACAGGGTTCCCCTTCCTCAGTGTTCCCTCCCCCCACTCCAGCCAGGGACAGGGACTGTCGTGCCCATCTCAGGGGCATATTGGTCGCCCTGCCCCACGGCAATGTGGTGTAATGCATGCAGGTGTCGGGTCCTGATCCACACTCCATCCTTACCTGAGAGTGAGATATCACACCTCTGGGTGAGGTGCAATACGTCTGTAGCAACCGAGCCCTCAGGGTGCTACAGTTCCATTTATCTTCAGCCTAGGTGACGTATTGCGATACAGGGCCGTGATTTTGGCTATAAAAGGGTCCCCTAGACCCCTACCCCAAGCTTTTTAAGAGAATCATATATGGCGTGCCAGGAGACTCTATGGAATGCTTTCTCAGCATCCAACGAGAGTATCTAATTACAAATTTTTAACTGCATCTAGCCCAGGAAATACTTTGTGCCTAGTAGCAGTGTCTGCTAGAGAGCGGATTATCCCGGCTGTTAAGCAAGCTGCACCACCTGTAGTTTAGACACTTAATTTTTTCAAAGGAAATGCTTCGGGACCATGGGATACTTAGTGAAGAGCATCAGGAGGCACCCCAAGGCATAGGGGCTGGGACTGGCAGTAGGATGCCTTGCGGTGGACAGCCGAGCTCGATCCTTATAAAAGCTTTTTAACTGCAGCAGCTTTAGTGGACGCTACTGGAGCTGGAATTACCGCGGCTGCTGGCATGAGACTTGCCCTCCAATAAATCCTTGTAAATGGATTTAAAGTGTATTCATTCAAATTAGAGAGACAATTTAAATTAAAAAGCTTAGAGCTGCCTCCACCACAGGGGGGCTCGCTCGACACACCAGCGGACAGGCACCAGTATTGGGAGAGGGGGGCTGGCCGTCAGGGTTCACCGCGGCTCTGGCACAAACCCGGCGACACGGAGGTGGCACGGGCAGGAGCGGACTGGCCGTGTCGGCTTCTCACTTTTTGGATTTTAGAAGGGCATGACATGCCTATATCTGTGTCTCCCCCTCCTTTTACTCCTCCACCTCTTTTATTTTCGCATGACTATATGTACTTGTCACTTTTCCATGTGTTAGTTATGTCTTCTGAGCAGTTTGTCAGCTTTTGGACACCTTTGAAGGTGTTTTCTATGTGTTTCTATGTGTTTTTGTTTGCCTGCCATTGGTTTTAACGGTGTTCGAAGGTGTTCGACGAACAGTTCGACGAACAGTTCGGCGAACACACGGGTGTTCGACGAACCGAACCGAACTCGAACACTACGGGGGTGGCTCAACACTAGTACACACCCACCGCTGTCACAGACGTAAATGTACTTCATATGTCGTGAAGGGGTAAAGCCTAATATAATTTAAAGGTATAAATATGGAAGAAAAAGGAAGAAAGGCTTCTCTTCAAGCCATCAGGTCATTTTATGACGTCCTGTTTCTGCTGAATCTTGGATATAATGCACCTGTTATAAAAAGAACATGGAGCTTACAGACCAATGGTTTACAAAAAAATAGACAGGTGTGTAAAAAAGCACACCGACAAGTGTATTGTTCTACCCCTCCAAAAAAATAAAGAAAAAGACCCATAGAGCTCATATGTGAAACTAGAATGTGTGAATGGGTGCTAAAATAAAATAAAAATAAATAGAGGAAGTATTTGATATTATCTATTTTATAATAATGAAGGCTATTTTGTAAGGAACGCTACTATCTTATTAATTAAGAAGGTTAACAATATGTACACACAATAGAAATCAATAGACTGGAAAAGTAAGGATGATTTTGTCTAGTTTTTCAACTTTTTCCTTAATTGAAGTGATTAACTAAGAAAACATTTACAAGGCAGGTATCTGGCCTTTTGCTTTCCAAGCGATTTGTACATTTACAATAGCTGATTGTTATTTACATAACACATGTAAATCTCCCTGTACAGATTGTAGATACACATCCATTGGATAACTTATATGGTCTCACAAGGGCCCACTGTGTATATTATAACAGCACAGGGTTAAACAATATCATCTTTTACATTTAAAGCTCCATATTGAAGAAATGTAATTGATTGTATTAGGCAACTACATAAGTAATCAATTGCAAACATAGTGTTAAAAATGGGTTAAAAAACTGTAATAATCCTTCTTTTGCTACATTAAATTGCAAATTACTTGTCTGCTTATTTTATTACTAGAATACCAGTTGGTGAACATGTAGCTGTTATTTTGCTAATTATTTTTGGATTATTTTGGGATGGGCAGCAAGTGATTCTAAAACATTATTATACTTAATTTCTAGCTAAAAATATCTTTATATATTACTTAAAAATATAATATAATTGCGAATGCCAGTTTTAATGAAGGCACTACTGGCTAAGATGTGCCTGATGCATTAAAGGGAGCATGCGCTTGTTCCAAGTTCCACGTGCCTCCACCAAAAATGCTCTTCCAGTCAGGGGCTGGAATACTTTTCTTGTGTAATTTACACCGCCAAAGTGGCAAAAATTTGATAAATTTGCTGGATGGGGTTCACCATACCTAGTACTGCACAAGCACCACCCACTTAGATGGAGATGGCTGGGACTGACGCAAAACTACTAAAACTCACAATTTGTTTGGCCAACTTTGAATTGTGAAAAAAATTAGCGACATTTAAAAAAAGTGTATTGCTAGAAAAATGGCAAAAAACCTTGATGAATCAGGCACTTAGTATTTATTTCAGCATTTAACTTACAGTTTAAAGGAAACCTGTCAGTCATTTCTTGCTACCCAAACCACAGGAAGCATGTATCAGACCCGGGCTACATGATTGGAGAATTTCAGAGAGAACTTATTTTGAAGAGTCAGAGACTATATCGAAGGCTGAGACTAGTCCAGTGCTGTCCCAGCCTGGCTTCTATCTATTTCAGTGTAATTTTGTAAAAGAAGCAAGAACTGCCAAAAATTAGATGAAAGAGGAACTCGGATACACCCTGTATTAGATCTAATGGAGGGGCAACATACACATTCTGTTTAAATTGTCATGAAGTGGTACTCCTAGACTCAAAGTCTATGCACTAAGTGCAAAATCTGCCCAAAATTAGAAGCAGGGTCACCCATATACTCTTGAAGGCATCAATTGGAGTGCCTCATTCCAATATTGTGAACAAAGTATAGTTGTGGTACTCTTACATTCTTAAAAGCTCTGTACACCGTGCAAAGCCTGACAAAAATAGCAAACAAGGTAATTCATACACCTTTAACCCCTTTCTGAAGTGATCAGTAATAGTACGTCTTACTGACCTGGGCCTTATGGACCAGGTGCGCACTATTAAGCATCACGGGATCGCGCCAACACACAATCGGTGTGGGGCGATTACCGCCGGGTGTCAGCTGATAATCACAGCTGACGCCCGGTGCTATGTGCAAGGAGTAGTCCTGCACACTAACCCCCAAAATTCTGCAATAGAAGTCAATCGCAGAATTCCGGGAGCAAGGGGACATAAGCGCTGCTTACTTACCTCCTCTCCGGTGTCCCGAGCTGTCTGTGCCGGGTCCTGGTGGTTGTCATGGTGACCCGATGTCGTCATGACGACATCTGGGTCACAGGCATCAGAAAGTTAGCTAGATCGTGCTCAGTGCACGGTCTAATTAACTTGTGTGTGCAGGGCTGCAGCCTGCATAGCATAGAGATGCTGCTGCAGCATTTCTATGGTATGCAAGCGATCTGGGTAGAAAAAGTGAAAATCCCGTAATGGGACAAAGAGTAAAAAGTAAAAAAAAGTGTCAGAAAGTGAAAAATAAATTAAAAAAAATAGTAAAAATGAAAAAATAATCCAAAAAAGTAAAAATATACTGTACCCATAAATAAATATTACTATGAAAAAAAAAAAACAATAAAAGTACACATGTTTGGTATCACCGCGGCCAGAACGACCTGACCTATAAAACTGTCCCACTAGTTAAACCCTTTAGTGAACACGGTAAATAAAATAAATAAAAAATGAAGCAAAAAACAATGCTTTATCATACCGCCAAACAAAAAATGGAATAAAACGAGATCAAAAAGACGAACGTAAATTAAAATGGTATTGCTGAAAATGTCTTGTCCCGCAAAAAACAAGCCGACATACAGCTCCATCAGCCGAAAAATAAAAAAGTTATAGCTCTCAGAATAAAGCAAAACTTTTTTTTCTATAAAATAGTTTTTATTGTGTAAAAGCACCAAAACATAAAAAAACAATATAAATGTGTTACCGCTGTAAACGTACTGACCCAAAGAATAAAGCGACCTTATCAATTTTACCACATGCGGAACAGCATAAAAATAAACTCAAAAAAACAATTCCTGAATTGTTGATTTTTGTTTATTCTGCCTCCCAAAAATCAGAATTGAAAGCGAACAAAAAATGTCACCTGCCCAACATGGGGACCAATGAAAACATGAACAAAAAAGAAGCCATCATGTGACTCTGTAGGCCGAAATATGGAAAAATTATAGCTCTCAAAATATGGTGCAAAAACTAGTCAAAAACTAGTGAACATTTTGAACTCAGAGGTACGACACAGAATTTGATAACATTAGGTCATCATATTGAATAATGAATAAGTCATTACTCTTGAGCGCAAGTGCTCGTTACTTGAGTTTGCATCGGGTGCTCGGGTATGCAGCGAGTATCACGGGTGCTCGAGTGACATTCTCGAGTCTCAGCCCCATATATTTTTCAGCTGTTATACAGCCAAAAAAACCTAGCGTGGATTGTCTGCCATGCACGAGCGATCCCCGCATGTTTTTTTTGAGTGTCTCATAACCGTGAAACATGCGGGGCGGGGACTCAAGCATGTCACCTGAGCACCAGCGATACTTGGTGCAAACCCGAGTATCCAATGCAAACTCAAGTAACACAATTAATTTTTTTCTTCCACATTCAAAAAATTCCTGTGAAGCACCTGATGGGTTAATAAACTTCTTGAATGAGGTTTTGGCTAGGCGAGAGGCTCCTTACCTTGATGTGCCAGATTCAGTATGTCACTATCCATAAGGAGAAACGTTACCCCTTAGATCTCAGTCCAGAGCCTCTCACCTAGCCAAATCAGTTCTCATACTTTGCACTGACGAGGGCCAACAGCCCGAAACACTGTGTCTGCAAATTGAGATTCTGATTTGGCTTTTATCCTAAGTCATATTGCACGACTCGTTAAAGGGTTGATTGTGACTTGTAGGATTGCTGCTTCCAATAGGTGGTGGTATAGAGTACAAGTCCTCTTTTTCTCTGAAGAGGCAATTTGCATAACAAACTTTTCGCCAAATTTCCATTTTTTTCACAAATAAACGAAAGTGATAGAGAAGAAATTTTACCACAGTCATGAAGTACAATATGTCGTGAAAAAACAATCTCAGAATCAGTGGGATCCGTTGAAGCATTCCAGAGTTATTACCTCATAAAGTGACAGTGGTCAGAATTGTAAAAATTGGCCCGGTCATTTATGTGCAAACCACCCTCGGGGGTAAAGGGGTTAAAGGCACCTACTGGAGTGCCTCATAAAAAAATTAAGAAAGGTTAGTTGTGGTACTTATACGCTCATAAAGGCTTTGCACACAGTGCAAAGTCATAAAAAAATTATAAGGAGGGTCATCAATACACCCTTGAAGGCACCAACTGGCATGCCTCATAAAAAATTCAGAACATGTAGTTGTGGTACTTCTATACTTATAAAAGCTTTGCACAAGGTGCAAAGCCAGAAAAAAATTATAAGGAGGGTCATCCATACACCCTTGAAGGCAACAACTGGAGGGTCTCATTCAAATATTAAAGATTATAAACACTTTATCTGCTGTTGTCATCTGGTGGTATGGAAAAACAGGGCTAATCTAGGCTTTGTTCATTTTTATTAGAGTGAGCCTGTAAGCATTTTTTGTTGACAGGCGAAAGCGACAATCTGTTATAACCCACCGGCGGCACTAGAAACCTTCTCAGACAAAACGCCAATGACAGGGCAGCACAACACCACCAAGTCACAGAGGGGCTGCTCATTCCAGGTGTCCAGCTTTGAGACCCAATAGTTTAAGGTCGCAGAGGAATTAGGGAGTATGCTGGTTTTGTCTGCCAGATCTTGATTGACCTCCTTTAAACACTTTTCCCTCCTTGCCAAAAATACCCAGTCATCAGGGCCTGGATGCTGAGAGGGTGTCATGAACTTCTGCTGTACGTGGTGTGTGTCTCCTTCACCTCTCCTTCTTGGTTGGGCACGGAAGCTTGCCCCCTGCCACTATCGTGGTCTGATGAGAATTTTTTGAACATATTTTCCACAATGGCCTTCTGGTATAGCACCATTTTAGTAGACCTTTCCACCTCAAGAAGGAGAGATGCAAGGTTTTCCTTGTAGCGTGGGTCTAGTAGGGTGAACAACCAGTACTCTTTTTTGGCCAAAATGAATGTAACGTGAGGGTCACAAGAAAGGCAGCGATACATAAAGTCGGCCATATGTGCCAAGCTTCCTGCAGCGAACACTTCCCTGTTTCCACCATTATTATTATTTGTTATTATTTATTATTATAGCACCATTTATTCCATGGCGCTTTACATGTGAAAAAAAGAGGTATACATAGCAAAAGCAATTACAATAATCTTGAACAAAAACGAGTCACCGAGACTGTACAAGAGGAGAGAGGACCCTGCCCGAAAGGGCTCACAATCTACAAAGTTCATTACTCTCCATCTCCTCTAGTGTTGAGCCACCCCCGTAGTGTTCGGGTTCGGTTCGGTTCGTCGAACACCGGGATGTTCGAGGAACTGTTCGTCGAACTGTTCGTCGAACACCTTAGAACACCGTCGTACACCGTTAAAACCAATGGCAGGCAAACAAAAACACATAGAAACACATAGAAAACACCTTCAAAGGTGTCCAAAAGCTGACAAACTGCTCAGAAGACGCTTTCTTTAAAAAAGCCGGCCGGCAATTCAGCAGCGGCATACACCGGTACCCGACAATTTAGACAAGAAGGAATAGAGCCTCACACATAGATTAGATAGATAGAAACATGTCAGTCACATATATATGAAGTACAGTGACAGTGTTGCTTACTGTACTTGTCATTTAGTGTAAAGGATTTATTAAAAAATATAATAGTGTTTTCATGCACTGTCTCTTTAAAAAAGCCGGCCGGCAATTCAGCATCTGTACCCGACAATTTATAACAGACAGAATAGAGCTTCACACATAGATTAGATAGATAGAAACATGTCAGTCACATATATATGAAGTACAGTGACAATGTTGCTTACTGTACTTGTCATTTAGTGTAAAGGATTTATTAAAAAAAATAATAGTGTTTTCATGCACCGTCTCTTTAAAAAAGCCGGCCGGCAATTCAGCATCTGTACCCGACAATTTATAACAGACAGAATAGAGCTTCACACATAGATTAGATAGATAGAAACATGTCAGTCACATATATATGAAGTACAGTGATAGTGTTGGTTACTGTACTTGTCATTTAGTATTAAAATAAAGGATTTATTATTAAAAAAAATTGACGTGGGGTTCCCCTTAATTTTAGTCTCTAGCGGAGGTTAAGCAGACAGCTGGGGCAGATGTTTGAAGCCTGGGAAGGGGGTAATACCCACGGAGCTTCCCAGGCTACTAATATGAGCCCCCAGCTGAATACATAGCCTTTACTAGCTATTAAAATGGGGGACCCCCCCAAAAAAATGACGTGGGGTCCCCCCTAATTTAATAGCTAGCAAAGGCTAGGCAGACAGCTGGGGGCTGATATTAATAGCCCAGGAAGGGAGCCATGAATATTGGCCCCCTCCCAGGCTAGAAACACCAGCCGTCAGCCGCCCCAGAAATGGCGCATTCATAGGATGCGCCAATTCTGGCACTTAGCCTCGCTCTTCCACGCTGCCCTGTAGCGGTGGCAGAGGGTAATAGGGCTGGGGTTGATGTCAGCTTATAATGCCAGCTGACATCAAGCCCAGGTTAGTAATGGAGAGGCGTCTATAAGACACCCCCATTACTAACCCCATAGTCTAAGTTAAAAGAAAACACAAACACCCAGAATAAAGTCCTTTAATTGAAATAAAGACACAATCCTTTATTGTTCTAAATTAAACCATACTTACCATCACGCCCATTCCAGCTGAAGCCAACGATCTCCTGCAATAAAAGAAAAATAATAAAGCAACATCATCCTTACCTTTCCATGGTTCCCACGACAGCTTCAGCTCTGCTACATCGAGATGACAGGCTGGACCGCAGCAGAACGCTGCCATCCAGCCTGTCATCCCGCAGACACTGAGAAGCGCAGGCATGCTTGCGCTCTGCAGTGTCTGGCTGTGACGGCATAAAGATGAGACGAGTTCAAGTCCAATGAACTCAGCTCACCTCCTGCACGTCACTGACAGCGTGGGAGAATTCTCCTGCACTCAGCGCTTCAGCGTGAGAATTCTCCCACGCTGAAGCGCTGAGTGCAGGAGAATTTTCCCACGCTGTCAGTGACGTGCAAAGGTGAGCTCATGTCCAATGAACTCAGCTCACCTCCTGCACGTCACTGATAGCGTGGGAGAATTCTCCTGCACTCAGCGCTTCAGTGTGAGAATTCTCCCACGCTGAAGCGCTGAGTGCAGGAGAATTTTCCCACGCTGTCAGTGACGTGCATGAGGTGAGCCGAGTTCATTGGACATTAACTCGGGTCATCTGGATGCCCTCACAGCCAGACACTGCAGAGCGCAAGCATGCCTGCGCTTCTCAGTGTCTGCGGGATGAGAGGCTCGATGGCAGCGTTCTGCTGCGGTCCAGCCTGTCATCTCGATGTAGCAGAGCTGAAGCTGTCATGGGAACCATGGAAAGGTAAGGATGATGTTGCTTTATTATTTTTCTTTTATTTCAGGAGATCGTTGGCTTCAGCTGGAATGGGCGTGACGGTAAGTATGGTTTAATTTAGAACAATAAAGAATTGTGTGTTTATTTAAATTAAAGGACTTTTTTCTGGGTGTTGTGTTTTTTTTAAATACTTTACTAGAAATTCATGGTGGTTATGTCTAATATTGGCGTGACCCCTTGAATTTTGGGCTTAGGGCCAGCTGATAATGCTAAGCTGGCCCTAACCCCTTTATTACCCAGTGAGCCACCGCATCAGGGCCCTGGATGAGTTGGGTACAGCGCCAGAAGATGGCGCTTCTATGAACGCGCCATTTTCCGGGGTGGCTGCGGACTGCAATTTGCAGCGGGGGTGGCCCAGAAAGCTTGGGCTTCCCTGCGTTGCGGATTGCAGCCCCCATCTGCCTAGTTGTACCTGGCTGGACACAAAAATAGGGAGAAGCCCCACGTCAATTTTCTTTAAATTATTTCATGAAATAATTAAGAAAAAAAGGGCTTCCCTATATTGTTGTGTCCGGCCAGGTACAAATAGGCAGCTGGTGGTTGGGGGCAGCCCGTTCCTGCCTGCTGCACCTGACTGGACACAAATATAGTGCGAAGCCCCACGTCAATTTTTTTTTAATTATTTCATGAATTTCCTGAAATAATTAAAAAAAATTGAAGTGGGGCTTCGCACTATATTTGTGTCCAGCCAGGTACAGCAGGCAGGAACGGACTGCCCCCAACCACCAGCTGACTATTTGTACCTGGCCGGACACAACAATATAGGGAAGGCCTTTTTTTCTTAATTATTTCAAGAATTTCATGAAATAATTAAAAAAAAAATACGTGGGGCTTCGCCCTATTTTTGTGTCCAGCCAGGTACAACTAAGCAGCTGGGGGCTGGAATCTGCAGCGCAGGGAGGCCCAAGCTTTCTGGGCCCCCCCCCCGCTGCAAATTGCAGTCCGCAGCCACCCCGGAAAATGGCGCGTTCATAGAAGCGCCATCTTCTGGCGCTGTACCCAACTCATCCAGGGCCCTGGTGCGGTGGCTCACTGGGTAATAAAGGGGTTAGGGCCAGCTTGGTATTATCAGCTGGCCCCAAGCCCAAAATTCATGGGGTCACGCCAGTATTAGACATGACCACCATGAAATTCTAGTAAAGTATTTAAAAAAAACGCAACACCCAGAATAAAGTCCTTTAATTGAAATAAACACACAATTCTTTATTGTTCTAAATTAAACCATACTTACCATCACGCCCATTCCAGCTGAAGCCAACGATCTCCTGCAATAAAAGAAAAATAATAAACCAACCTCATCCTTACCTTTCCATGGTTCCCACGACAGCTTCAGCTCTGCTACATCGAGATCACAGGCTGGACCGCAGCAGAACGCTGCCATCCAGCCTGTCATGCTGCAGACACTGAGAAGAGCAGGCATGCTTGCGCTCCTCAGTGTCTCGCTGTGACGGCATCCAGATGAGCCGAGGTCATGTCCAATGAACTCGGCTCACCTCATGCACGTCACGGACAGCGTGGGAAATTTCTCACGCTGAAGTGCTGAGTGCAGGAGAATTCTCCCACGCAGTCAGTGACGTGCATGAGGTGAGCTCATGTCCAATGAACTCAGCTCACCTCATGCACTTCACTGACTGCGTGGGAAAATTCTCCTGCACTCAGCGCTTCAGCGTGAGAATTCTCCCACGCTGTAAGTGACGTGCATGAGGTGAGCCGAGTTCATTGGACATGACCTCGGATCATCTTTATGCCGTCACAGAGAGACAATGTGGAGCGCAAGCAAGCCTGCTCTTCTCAGTGTCTGCGGGATGACAGGCTGGATGGCAGCGTTCTGCTGCGGTCCAGCCTGTCATCTCGATGTAGCAGAGCTGAAGCTGCCGTGGGAACCATGGAAAGGTAAGGATGAGGTTGCTTTATTATTTTATTTTTATTACAGGAGATCGTTGGCTTCAGCTGGAATGGGCGTGACGGTAAGTATGGTTTAATTTAGAACAATAAAGAATTGTGTCTTTATTTCAATTAAAGGACTTTATTCTGGGTGTTTGTGTTTTCTTTTAACTTTGACTATGGGGTTAGTAATGGGGGTGTCTTATAGACGCCTCTCCATTACTAACCTGGGATTGATGTCAGCTGGCATTATAAGCTGACATCAGCCCCAGCCCTATTACCCCCTGCCACCGCACCAGGGCAGCGTGGAAGAGCGAGGCTAAGTGCCAGAATTGGCGCATCCTATGAATGCGCCATTTCTGGGGCGGCTGACGGCTGGTGTTTCTAGCCTGGGAGGGGGCCAATATTCATGGCTCCCTTCCTGGGCTATTAATATCAGCCCCCAGCTGTCTGCCTAGCCTTTGCTAGCTATTAAATTAGGGGAGACCCCACGTCATTTTTTGGGGGGGGTCCCCCATTTTAATAGCTAGTAAAGGCTATGTATTCAGCTGGGGGCTGATATTAGTAGCCTGGGAAGCTCCGTGGGTATTACCCCCTTCCCAGGCTTCAAACATCTGCCCCAGCTGTCTGCTTAACCTCCGCTAGAGCCTAAAATTAAGGGGAACCCCACGCCAATTTTTTTAATAATAAATCCTTTATTTTATTACTAAATGACAAGTACAGTAACCAACACTATCACTGTACTTCATATATATGTGACTGACATGTTTCTATCTATCTAATCTATGTGTGAAGCTCTATTCTGTCTGTTATAAATTGTCGGGTACAGATGCTGAATTGCCGGCCGGCTTTCTTAAAGAGACGGTGCATGAAAACACTATTATTTTTTTTAATAAATCCTTTACACTAAATGACAAGTACAGTAAGCAACACTGTCACTGTACTTCATATATATGTGACTGACATGTTTCTATCTATCTAATCTATGTGTGATTCTCTATTCCTTCTATTCTAAATTGTTGGGTACAGATGCTGAATTGCCGGCCGGCTTTTTTAAAGAGACGGTGCATGAAAACACTATTATTTTTTTTGATAAATCCTTTACACTAAATGACAAGTACAGTAATCAACACTGTCACTGTACTTCATATATATGTGACTGACATGTTTCTATCTATCTAATCTATGTGTGATTCTCTATTCCTTCTATTCTAAATTGTCGGGTACCTCTGCTGAATTGCCGGCTGGCTTTTTTAAAGAGACGGTGCATGAAAACACTATTATTTTTTTTGATAAATCCTTTACACTAAATGACAAGTACAGTAATCAACACTGTCACTGTACTTCATATATATGTGACTGACATGTTTCTATCTATCTAATCTATGTATGATTCTCTATTCCTTCTATTCTAAATTGTCGGGTACAGATGCTGAATTGCCGGCCGGCTTTTTTAAAGAGATGGTGCATGAAAACACTATTATTTTTTTTGATAAATCCTTTACGCTAAATGACAAGTACAGTAAGCAGCACTTTCACTGTACTTCGTATATATGTGGCTGACATGTTTATATCTATCTAATCTATGTGTGAAGCTCTATTCTTTGGGTTCTAAATTGTCGGGTACCGGTGTATGCCGCTGCTGAATTGCCGGCTTTTCGTGTTTCACTGTGAGCACAGTTCCCATCGATTTGGGCAATCACTGTAATGCCACAACCACCATGGCTGTGGCATTACAGTGAGTGGCAGACAATCCCTGCATGATTGGTGCTCTAAATAGCACCAGACATGCAGGACACGCTTTTGGTGCACGAACAGTTATCGAACATAACCTCGAACAGCCGAATTTTCTGCAAATCGTTCGGGTTCGTCGAACAACTCGAACACCGCCCAAAACAGCTCGAATTTGAGATTGGCGAACAGTTCTAGTCGAACACCGCTCATCTCTAATCTCCTCATTCCCCTCATCAGCCCCTCCATGTAGGAGAGAAGGGATGAAGCTTATGTGCGTACTAGCCTCTGTTAGGCAAGCAACCAGCTCCAATTCCTCCTCAGTCTTCACCTTCTTATTGTTACCCAATCCTCATTGAGCAGATGAGATGAGGCTGGGCTAGGTATCTCTCTGTCTCATGTCTTCCTCCATCTCCACCTGGTCCGCATGCAAAGCTTCAGCTTTAATTGTGAGCAGCGACTGTTTAAGTAGGCACAGAAGCCGGATCATTGTGCTGATTATGACATCATCACCGTTCACCATCTTTGTGGAGTCCTCGAAGTCTTGGAGAACCACACAAATGTAAGATATTTGTGACCACTCTTTAGTTGTAATGTACGGAGGCTGCCCAGAATTCCCACCGGTGTGTTTGGAGCTGGTGTTCGACAACTTGCCTCTGCTGATCAGAAAGCCTTGCTAGCATGTGCAGTGTAGAGTTCCAGCGCATGGTGACGTCGCACACCAGTGGGCGAGCTGGCACTTACTTGCGCTGTCGCATTAGTGTCAGAGCGGCGGCAGCTATAGCTGACTTGTTGTAATGGGTTCTGATGCAGCGCACCTTGACCAGAATCTCTGCAAATCTGGGTAGGTATTGAGAATCTGCTGAACCACCAAGTTTAGCATGTGGGCCAAGCATGGTACGTGTGTGAGCTTGCCAAGCTTCACAGCCGCCACCAGGTTACGGCCATTATCACACCCGACCATGACTGGTTACAGGTTCTCAGTGGCAAGAGCCACAGATCTGTCTGGTCTGTTACTCCTTTCAATAAATCTGCCACAGTGTGCATTTTGTCTACTAGACAAATTAGCTTCTGCCTGTTGCCACTTCGCTGAGGCAGTGCTGCAGAGCTTCCAGCTTCTGGCTGATGTGGGTGACGTGTTATGAGATAACAAATCAGAGATGGAGCATGAGGGGGAGCAGGAGGGAATGCTGGAACTGGTGTAAGAGGTTGAGGAAAACATGATAGAAGTAAAGCCAGCAATCCTTGGCTTTGGTAGCACATGTAGCTTGCAAGGGTGTGACTCAGCCCCAGTCTCCACAATGTTCACCCAGTGTGCGGTCAGGGAAATGTAGCATTCCTGGCCACAAACACTTGTTTACTTGTTGGTCGTTAAGTGTACATTCCCAGTAACTGCTTTGATAAGGGCACGGGTGATGTTCCTGGACACATGCTGATACAAGATGGTGATGCCACACTGGGAGTAATAATGGCATCTGGGCACCAAATACCAAGGGATGGCAGCCACAATGAGTCAGCGAAAATCCTCCGTGTCTACAAGCCTAAATGGCAACATTTCCATGGCAAGCAGTCTGGAAATGTGCCCATTTAGCATTTGGGTGTGTGGGTGGGTGGCTGGGAACTTTCTTTTTTGTTCCAAGATTTTGGTTAACCGCTTCCTGACCGCCCACTGTAGATAAACGTCGGCGCTGCCTGGGCTCTGCGCAGCGCCGACGTTTAAAATCGGTGGGTGGTCCCGCAGCACTCAGGACCCCCAGGGTCCTGCAAGCGCTGCGGCTGCGGTGCAGAGCGATAGCACTGACAGGGAACATCATCGGGACCTGATTGGATCAGGTCCCAGTGATGTTAACCCTTTGCTTTTTTCTATATGCCGCGATCTATAGTGATCGCGGCATATAGAAGATAGTAAGAGGAGATACCTTCCAGGACCTGGCATTGTTATGGCAGCTGGAGGTCACATGACCGCCTCCAGATCTGCCATATATGGTGTCCTGTTAGGCTCAGCCTACAAGCTGAGTCCAGCAGGAGACACAGTGTGAAACTGTCAGCAGTGGTCTCATACAGTGTAATATATGTCTATTACATTACATGAGATTAGTGATCAGAAAAATAAAAATTAATGTCCCATACAGGGACTAAGTAAAAATGTAAAAAAAAAGTCAAAAAAATGTTTTCAAACTGTTAAAAAAAAATCACAAAATAACTAAAAATAAATAAATAAAATATTAAACCGATAAATCTGTATATTTATGCAAAAACAAAAAAAGTACACATATTTGGTATCGCCACATCTGAAACAACCCGAGCTATAAAATTGTAACACTAATTAACTCCTTCTGTGCACACCGTATTAAAAATAAATAAAAAACGGAGCAAAAAACTATGCTTTTTCCTCATATCACCAAACAAAAAGTGGAAAAAAATGCGATCAAAAATCAAAATGGAAAAAAAAATGGTACCGCTGAAAATGTCATCTTGTTCCGCAAAAAAAAAGCCGCCATACAGCTCCATAAGCCGAAAAATAAAAAAGTTATAGCTCAGAATAAAGCGATGCAAAAAAAATATTTTTTCTATAAAATTGTTTTATTGTGTAAAAGCGCCAAAACATAAAAAAATATACAGTAAGTGTAGTATCACTGTAAAAGTACTGACCCGAAGAATAATGCTGTCTTATCACTTTTACCACACGCAGAACGGCATAAAAAAAACCCTCAAAAAACAATTTCTGAATTGTTGGTTTTTGTTAATTTTACCTCCCAAAAAACAGAATAGAAAGCGATCAAAAAATGTCATGTACCCAAAATTGGTGCGAATAAAAATGTCAACTCGTCCCGCAAAAAATAAGCTGTCATTTGACTCTGCCAGCCGAAATATGGAAAAATTATAGCTCTCAAAATATGGCGATGTAAAAACTAGATTTTGCAAAAAAAAGCATCTTTTAGTGTGTGGCAGCTGTCAATCATAAAAACCCGATATAAATCTGGTATCTCTGTAATCGCACCGACCTGAAGAATAAAGTCATCTAATCACTTATACCGCATGAGGAACGGCGTAAAAAATAAATAAAACCAATTCTTCACCTGCTACTGATTTGTTTATTATGTCTCCCAATGTGCTCACCACACATCTAGATAAGTTCCCTAAGTGGTCTAGTTTACAAAATGGTGTCACTTGTGGGGGGTTTCCACTGTTTAGGCACATTAGGGGCTCCCCAAATGCGACATGGCGTCCGCTAATTATTCAAACAAATTTTACATTCAAAAAGTCAAATGGCTCTCCTTCCCTTCCGAACCCTGCAGTGTACCCAAATAGTGGTTTTCCCCCACATATGGGGTATCGGCATACTCAGGAGAAATTGCACAGCAAATTTAATGGTGCAATTTCTCCTGTTACTCTTATGATAATGCAAAATTAGGGGATGAAAAACATTTTTTTGGGGAAAAATGTGAAAATTTTATTTTTATGGCTCAATATTATAAACTACTGTGAAGCACCTGGGGGTGCAAGGTGCTCACCACACATCTAGATAAGTTCCCTAAGGGGTCTAGTTTCCAAAATGGTGTCACTTGTAGGGGGTTTCCACTGTTTAGGCACATCAGGGGCTCCCCAAATGCAACATGGCGTCCGCTAATTATTCAAGCAAATTTTACATTCAAAAAGTCAAATGGCGCTGTGACACAAGTCACTACAGAAATAACAGTCTCAGAAGAGGAGAGAAAAGACTAATATTACAGAAAGAAATATAATATTAGAGCTACTTACTAGATAAAAATAGGGAGGTCAAACAATCCAAAGTCAAGTCCAGGAAGATGTTGCAGTACAAAGGGAGCAGACAAAAGAGTAGTCAGATAACAAGCAAATGGTCAAAATTCAGGTAAGGGAAAATAGTCAGGCTGGGTCAGGCACAGAGCACAGAGAGATCAGTCCTACACAGGTAATACCAAGTGTACAATTGACACTGGGTGAAGGAGCTAGCATGCTTAAGTAGAAGACTAATCAAGGGAAGTGAACACAGATGATTGCGGAAACAACCCAGTAAACCCAAAACAGACTGACAGCCTCCACACAAAAGTAACCTAGCAGACAAGGAAAGTGTGGAGACCGTGACAGGCGCTCCTTCCCTTCCAAACCCTGCCGTGCGCCCAAACAGTGGTTTTCCCCACATATGGGGTATCGGCGTGTTCAGGAGAAATTGCACAAAAAATTTCATGGTGCAATTTATCCTATTACCCTTATGATAATGCAAAATTAGGGGATAAAAAACATTTTTGTGGGAAAAATGTGAAAATTTTATTTTTACAGCTCAATATTATTAACTTCTGTGAAGCACCTTGGGGTTCAAGGTGCTCACCACACATCTAAATAAGTTCCCTAAGGGGTCTAGTTTCCAAAATGGTGTCACTTGTGGGGGGTTTCCACTGTTTAGGCACATCAGGAGCTCTCCAAACGCAACATGGCGTCTGCTAATTATTCAAACAAATTTTACATTCAAAAAGTCTAATGGCGCTCCTTCCCTTCCGAACCCTGCAGTGCGCCCAAACAGTGGTTTTCCCTCACATATGGGGTATCAGCACGCTCAAGAGAAATTTAACAAAAAATTTTGGGGTCCATTTTTTCCTGTTACCCCTGCAAAAATAAAAAAAATTGGGTC
Organism: Phyllobates terribilis; assembly: GCF_046119375.1. Classification (NCBI taxonomy): domain Eukaryota; kingdom Metazoa; phylum Chordata; class Amphibia; order Anura; family Dendrobatidae; genus Phyllobates; species Phyllobates terribilis. The sequence goes on along the minus strand of NW_027362763.1, from coordinate 370,491,428 downwards.
TAAAGTAACATTTTTGTGAAAAAAGTTAAATGTTAATTTTTTTCTTCCACATTCCAAAAATTCCTGTGAAGCACCTGAAGGGTTAATAAAGTTCTTGAATGTGGTTTTGAGCACCTTGAATGGTTCAGTTTTTAGAATGGTGTCACTTTTGGGTATTTTCTGTCATAAAGACCCCTCAAAGTGACTTCAAATATAATGTGGTCCCTAAAAAAATGTTTTTGTAAATTTAGTTGGAAAAATGAGAAATCGCTGGTCAACTTTTAACCCTTACAGCTCCCTAATAAAAAAAATTTTGGTTCCAAAATTGTGCTGATGTAAAGTAGACATGTGGGAAATGTTATTTATTAACTATTTTGTGTGACATATCTCTCTGATTTAAGGGCATGAAAATTCAAAGTTTGAAAATTGCAAAATTTTCAAAATATTCACCAAATTTCCGATTTTTTCACAAATAAACGCAAGTGATATCATAGAAATTTTACCACTATCATGAAGTACAGGGGAATCTGTTGAAGCGTTCCAGAGTAATTACTTCATAAATTGACAGTGGTCAGAATTGGAAAAATTGGCCCGCTCACGAAGGCAAAAACAGGCTCTGGTGCGAAGGACAGCTGAATGCTGTGGTGGGACAAGTTTTTGGAAGTTCTATATGCAACCCACAAACAGGCATATACCTCTGCACTATGTACAGTGGGTACGGAAAGTATTCAGACCCCTTTAAATTTTTCACTCTTAATTTCATTGCAGCCACTTGGTAAATTCTAAAAAGTTAATTTTTTTTCTCATTAATGTACACTCTGCACCCCATTTTGACTAAAAAAAAGCAGAAATGTAGAAATTTTTGCAAATTTATTAAAAAAGAAAAACTGAAATATCACATGGTCATAAGTATTCAGACCCTTTGCTCAGTATTGAGTAGGAGCATCTTTTTGAGCTAGTACAGCCATGAGTCTTCTTGGGAATGATGCAACAAGTTTTTCACACCTGGATTTGGGGATCCTCTGCCATTCTTCCTTGCAGATCCTCTCCAGTTCCGTCAGTTTGGATGGTGAACTTTGGTGGACAGCCATATTCAGGTCTCTCCAGAGATGTGCAATTGGGTTTAGGTCAGGGCTCAGGCTGGGCCAGTCAAGAATGGTCACAGATTTGTTCTGAAACCACTCCTTTGCTATTTTAGCTGAGTGCTTAGGGTCATTGTCTTGTTGGAAGGTGATCCAACACTATATTGATACCAAATCAGATTGTAAGAAAGGATGGACAACTAGGGTATAACATATAAAAATATCAAAAATCAGGGAATATACTGATAACTTATAAATAGAAGTCAACCTGATTCAATCCGCCATTACACTATAACAAATGCAGCGAGTGCTAAATACAATGTCTCTTACATGTAAGAAAGGTTCTGACTCACAACTTGAGAAACTCAAGGAGCTTATTTTGAAGCTTTAAGTCTTATTTAGACAGGAAGGTATTTAGGGCCACTGAACACAGCATGCTAGCAGTCTCCTCTGATGAAGTAAACCAAGATTTCTGAAACATGTAAGGACAGGACCAGGATTTGTGGACATCACTGGCTTCCATATCACTTACCTTCGCTTCCAAGGGCGCCGCTTCTCTTTTGTTTAGTGGGTGCAGGTGTCTTAATATATTTGTATACGTTTTTGGAAGTGCCTGATGGTAGTGCTTCAGAATGTGCAAGGATAGGTGCAGGGGGGAGGCATCTGTGCCAGTGTCATGGACAGGGAATTGAGAAGCATCTAGCACAGGGGAAGAGACAGCGGTGTCACCGGCTGGCACCAATTGTGGACCCAGGCATTTGATCTACTGAGCTGGGTGCTTAGATGACATGTGCCTGCTCATGCTGGTGGTGGTTAAGCTCTTCGTGGTCAGGCCACTGCTGATCTTGGCATGGCATATGTTGCAAATGACGATTTTTTTGTCTCAGAACTCTCTTTAAAAAATCCCAGACTGGAGAACACTTAACAGTTTGACCAGTGTTGGTGCTCTGCGGAACAGTTGCCCACCTTTTTTCCTTTGGGTACATACTAGTACAGAAATATAACCATGGATTGCTTTTATAATTCAGCTTCAGAATGCGGCTTTCAGACACTAAAGCATATCGCTCACAAGTGGCATACACTCATTGCCTAGTGCTATTAATGTGTGTCATGGGCTTCTCATTTCTGTCTGTTCTATCCAATTTCTAACCCTGATGATTTTTAGTTTACAAATGGATACAATAAATGGACAACCCACGGGGTTTGAAATTACCACATTTTAATTGTCATGGATTTTTAAACAGATAACTAAGAGCAATAATTATAAGAGCTTACCTCCATACGCCTAAGAAATCTTTCCTAACTATTCAATCTGAAACATTCCGATTAAAGATCTTTGATAAAGCTTAGATGAAATGTGGTTTGAGTAAGGGTTCTCCATCTCATGGTATGTTTTTATTTCATCATATTATTCTATCCAATAAACATTTGTATGAGTGGTTTACATTGGGTATTTTACCTCATGATATGGCCAGTTCAGAAATCAAGGTTTAGCTGATACTTGCATCCAGAGATTGGAGAATTGATTTGCAAGACTACGGTTCATCGGCCAGGTCAGTAATCTGTGACACCTGGAGGGAAACTTACAAATCACCTTACCTCCCAGCATTCATGGCTGTTAAAACCCTCCTGTTTGTTTTTTTCCATCTTGTGTTTTGCGGTCACGTGACCATCTGCCTTTATATTCCAGCTCTGCCCTTTTGGCTGTGCTGGACTTCAGTGTTTGACTGTCTCTCTAGCCAGGTGCTTTGGTGCCTTTCTCTGTCAGTTCGCTTGGTCCTTCTGCGACCTCTAGTACCTTTTTGTCAGTTTGTCTTTTTGTGTTCTGCAACAACTTCTCTGTTTAGGAGGTGTCCCTTTTTTGTCCCAGTCCTTAGTTCTTTTAGGGACCCCTCCCCTTATGATATAGGTCTTCATTCTGACTAGCCGAGGACTAAGGCGGGTCTGTTCGCTTGGAACAGGCAGCCCGCTACATCGTAGGGATTCAGATTAGTCTTACTGTAGGGACAGTTTTCCCCTATCTTTCCTTAGTACATGTTGCAGATCATAACAGTAAGTCCAGCCCAAAAAACTAAAAGGAAAGAAATTCGAGGATCAGTATGGTTTCCGTCCAGGATTTGGCTCAATGCTTGCAGGGATTGTCTCTGGAGGTGGCCGAGCTACAGCAACACGTGAGTAGCTGTTCTGGAGTGCATTTTGCAGAACCCAAGGTAGGACTGCCTGATGTTTTTTATGGTAAACAGCAAGATTTTTTTTCCTTTAAAAATGCTTGTTTGCTTATATTTTCATTTGAGATCAAGGTCCTCTGGAAATGATTCACAGCACATTGGTTTTATTATGTCACTTTTGCGCAATGAACCACAGGGGTTGGCCTTTTCTCTCTGTTAAAATAATGGTTCAGCTTCAAATCATTGCCTTTAAGAAGACTTGTTTTTCAGATAATCCTTATGTAGCAATACTTTTGTTTGTTCTGTTTTCTTGTAGTGTCCTCATGACCTTTATAAGAATTGGCTCATTGGTTTATAATTATCATACTTGTCCTATGTCTGTACACAAAATAAAGTCCCAATATATCACCACCAGGAAACTCCCTAAGTTCACCATGACCTGGACTGTATTCAGGATTATCAGTGAGAAAGGATGTTGGGAGTATAATACATCATGAATATCCTGCAGATGTATTGACAAGCAGCTGTTATTTAATTATTTTACGCCAAGGACAACATATTATTTACATAATCTCATACGCATGAACCGAAGCACAACCCACGTTGATTGGGGTATATAATTACATTACATCTTAAAATAAACTAGATCATTTTCTCTTGAGACAGTCTGTAGTGAGTGTCTTATTTGAAGCGTCATTCCTATAGGATATCTATATAGCTAATCTCTTTTAGCTACCTGAGAATAAGTGAGATCCCCTCCCGTCTTTAACAGCTGGAGGCCCTTCAGCGAGATCTATTTTCCTTTTAATTTCATCTGAGACTGAACAACAGCTTTACCCCTATCCCGAACAGAAACAAACCCCGGCCGGGTAAGTGAGTGGCCTTAACACTCTGAACAAATTTCTCTCCGGGAGAGGTGGGGTCGACCTAGGTCAGTCTCCGGGGATCTTGAACGGGAAACACTCAGGTAGCAATTTTATTATCATTATTATTAATTTCTTACTATATATTATTACTAACAATTTCACATAACTGGAAAATTACTGATTCAAATACTATATCATATTTCTGCACTTTTGCATGCATTATCTAATACATATAATATATATAGTACTTCTACCTCAATTAATCCCCAATCATTGCTGCTTCCCACTTAATTAATGTTCATACTAAGTGTAACTGTGCTGAATTCATGTTTGTATGTTTATTATGGCAAAAATGTATGAGATATAAGTGATTATATGACGTGTACCCAATGTATATGTAGTACACTTATTTGCCATTACCAGTACGGAACTATCACACGTATTTTGGGTAACTGTGGTGTTAGTAGAGAATCAACAGGGTGGGGGCTATGGGAGGAAGATAATTCATGCTGTACATTGGAATATCTCTGTATTAATAGTCATTCTTACGTTCAGCCGTGTACTCTTTATGACTATTCTTATGCTGATTTAGCAGTAATAATACATAGACTTTATATTCCAGGGAATATAACATGGTTCTGCCCAATGGCCTTAGATAGTTTTTATCATAATTGGAATATCAGAACTACTGAGGTTGAAAATGAGGAAGTGATAGTGATTGAAACGGTGATGAAATGGTGATTGAAAAATATATACATGGTTTGTGAAAAGTGTTTGTGTTCAGTTACAGTAGTGAAAAAGCGAGTACCTCATCGCAGGTACACCGCTTGGTTTCTAGAAAGGATACATTTGTACCCTGTTAATACACATCAATATAGAAGAAACAACCTTACGTGCCGAGTTTTCTCCTGCCATATTGTGCCACATCCACACGCTATTGGGCAAGAGTGGCAATATATTATACAAAGCAGATTTTATATGCCTGCATGGCAGAATATTATTACGCATGATAATTATATTGCCGATATTGACATAGATTCAGGAATAGATATCGGATATTTATCAAGTGGGGACTCTGAGCCAGATGTATGAAGAATATATAGCAATTGCCTTTGGAACAGTTACATTTATAATAGTCTACATTTATTTGTTTAGACAGATTTGTCTCAGCATCAGAGCAGAGCAAAGAGTTGCAGTTCAGCTTAAGGCCCTCGAATCAGGGGTAACTGGCTAACGTACTTGACCGGTTGACCCAGCTGATTGAATCAGGGGTACCCAGCTAACGTATCTGACTGGTTGACCCAGCTGATTATATAGCAGGATTCTGAAGATAGGGATCGCAACCCTTGACAAATCCTGTTATGGGTGCTCGAATCTCCAGATCAAGGAACAAGGATCCGAGGTGCACCATGTGTGATCTGGTGAGAATGGAGCATGGCAGGGCAGCTGTAAAGGATGCAACAAAGATATTGAAAAGGGCTGGTATGCCAGCCAAGGGATGCTTAGATGCTGAGAGATGGAGACGGTTCAGTCAGGAACATTCACAATGGATTGATAAGCATGGTTACGGAGCACAGGTTGCTGCCTGGTTGAGAACTAGTGAGAGACATCATCCCCTTTTAATTTCTGATGATGATGATGAAACTGAACAGGCAGTGATCAGAAGCAGATCTCATGCCATACAACCCCCGACACCCAGTCGGGAACAAGGTCCAATCCAGGCTGCGCCCTCTGCTCCGTCAGAGAAAAGATTAGAGCTAAGCGATAGGTCAGAGTCAAGTATAAGTGTTGAAAAAGAAAAATCATCGTCCGAGATTTTTACCTCCCCAGCAACCACGCATAGTGCTAGCACCATCCCGTATATGGATGATTCAACCGGCCAGGCCCTACACTCTACACCACCACCCATGATGCAACCCTTTACACCATCACAGCCACAATATTCACCTCATTACACTTATGCCCAACAACCCGTTCTGATGCCGCAGTATCAGACACCCGTCCTGATGCCACAGCAACAGGGCTATCAGTATTCTCACGTTTTGTATCCGCCACTCCCAGTCAGTCCAGGCACACCTGAGAACCCCCCCGCGTATGCTATAGGAAACCATTTTCCAGGGATCCCATCTGGGTCTACTGACAGTTTTTCCACCCCAACAAAGAGGGAAGAAGGTCCTCCCGAGAACGACCCCTACCAATTCTCTCCCCCGCATAGTACTGCATCTACTGCAGATAGTGACCGATCCCTTCACCTGCGTATGACACCATCCCCATCAAGGACTCCACGTGAGACAATAGTATTAAAACTAAAAGTAGGCAAGGACGGAACTTGGGGGGTTGAGGATAAAGAGAGAGAAAGGGAGAATTTAGCTATCAGCTCGATTCCCAGTGAGGAGGATGGTGGAGAGGAGAACGCAGGCACACACATGCAGCCCACAGCCCCTCCCCACACTCAGCAGCTAAGGGGGGCGATAGCACTACGCTCTAGAACATGGATTTGCCCTGGATGTCAGGATAGTAACAGCAATGCAGAGTCCGAGTGTAAAAATTGTAACTTTGTTAGAGGACAACCAGAGACTGCTGCATTCCCAGTTATTACACAGACAACCACGGGCACACAGGGTGAACAACAAGTGAAAACTGATACCACTACTTGGTATAAACCGTGGTCTAGGTCAGAACAATTGTCTATGGCAAATAGTTTTCCAGACATGTATAAAAATCCGATAGGATATTATAAGGCTGTAAAGGGGGTAGCTGAGAACTATGATGCCACTTGGAGTGATTTGGTACCGCTCTGTAGTCTCAATGGTGGAGTCCCAGTTGTGGAAAAGGTTAAACAAGTCCACATAGGAGACGGAATAGGAGCGCTACCGGGTGACACTAAGACCCTAGAATCAGGGAAACAGTTTATTCTCCGGTTAAATGCAGTCACTAAAATAATGGCAGAAAGCCTTATCTCAGGGATGCCAGAGATATTCCAAGAACCTGAGGAAACCGTTGATAAATTCCATGCTAGGTGTGTAGCTGTGTTTAAAGATCATGATTATAATTTGAACAATCCCAGGGAGTTAGGTTTTCTGAAAAATATGTTTATCACAGGTCTCAGAGAAGACCTCAGGACAGAAGTGTTTAAACTACGCCCAGAATGTTTGTATGCCCCCTTGGAGCAATCAATCTCCACATTTAGAGGGTTAGAACAAGCCATCCTTAAAAGGAAAGATAAAAAGAAGGACAAGGTAACCCCAATCATGGTAAATATACATCCAGATGCCTTTCAGAATACAATTAAGGATGTAGTAAAATCAGTTGCTCAAACTACTTCAGGAGGAAGGATAGAGAAAAATAAAAAGACAATAGACCCAGAAAACTGTAAGCTTAAGGGTCTCTGTTTTGGGTGTGGTGGGAAAGGTCACATCAAAAGGAACTGCCCCCACAGACAAGGTGTAAGGACAGGACAGGCTTATGTGGCCATTTCAAACACTGGACCAGAGGAAGATTTTTCAGATTAGGAAACTGGCAGCCCCCGATTCAATTCTATGATAGTGGTTCCCCCACGGGAAGGTCCGATGGCAGTAACCCAACTAGAATTTCCCAATGGGAAACAAATTGAATGTTTGATCGACACGGGGGCGAGCCGTACTATCATAAGAAAAGAAGATATGCCACAAGGATTCACAACAGGCAGAATCATCCAAGGGATAGGAGCTGGAGGGACAATAGACCCCTTGCAGGAAACTGATCCTGTGAAAATTAAGATAGGTCATACCATTGATCTATGTTCTCATTTGCTTGTTTCAGATAAATGTCCTAAAAATTTGATAGGTGCAGACATTCTTAATGCAGTAAAAGCAATCATTAAATTTGGGAAGAAAGGTGTTACCGTTGCAGGTCCATTATCTGAAACAACAATATCAACAATGATGTCAATAATCCAACTTGAAAAAGAAACGGATACAGGTATTGACGATGAAACACGGAAAATGCTTGGTAAGGTACCAACTGCACTGTGGGTACAGGATAAAACAGATGTTGGACTGCTAAAAATAACTCCAGTCACGATTAAGCTAAAACATGGTGTTGTACCGGTACGTATGAAACAGTATCCCCTGAGCAAGGAGCAAACAGAAGCAATTGGACAGCAGGTGAATAAATACCTAGAGAAAGGTATAATTAAGGAATGCAGATCCCCTTTTAATTTTCCGATGTTTCCAGTAAGGAAAAAGCAAATTGTGGGCCAACCGGTAGGATACCGTATGGTCCATGATTTGAGAGAGATAAATAAATTGATGGTTATAGATACACCTATAGTCCCGAATCCGCATACTCTTTTGAATCAAATTCCATCCAATGCAAAATTTTTCACGGTAATTGACCTCAGTAATGCCTTCTTCTCAGTGCCAATTGATGATGACAGCCAGCTGCTGTTTGCCTTCACACATGGAGGAAAACAGTATTGCTGGACCCGATTGCCTCAAGGGGGAGCAACCTCTCCCTCCGTGTTTTCTGAGGCAATGGCAGGAGTGCTCCTTTCTTGGCATCCTGAGAATAAGGACATCCAGCTACTTCAGTATGTGGATGATCTACTGTTGTGCACCCCAAGTAAGGATGTATGTTTAAAAGAGACATTATCCTTGCTGATTTTCTTGTACCACGAAGGTTGCAAGGTATCTAAGGAAAAGCTACAAATTGCAAAAGAAAGAGTGGTATTCCTGGGACATTGTATCTCCTTCCAACTCAAACACATCACTGCAGAGAGGAAAAAAGCAATCAGCCAGGCTGTAGAACCAACTACTTCCAGCACGCTAAGAACATTCCTGGGGTTGGTCAGCTACTGTAGAGAGTGGATTCCTTCTGCATCTGCCATGATGCAGCCCCTATTTGACGTGCTCTCTGCATGCAATAAGGGTCAGCTTTATTTGCTGACCCTAGAAGCAAAACAGGGGTTCCAAATGCTCAAGGACGCCATTCTCTCAGCACCAGCACTGGGAATCCCTAACTACTTTTTGCCATTTTCCCTTTTCTGTTGTGAATCAGGGGGGCATGCCAAAGGTGTGCTTACTCAAAAACATGGAGGCAGATATCGTCCCCTAGGGTACTACTCTACTCAGCTAGACGTTGTTGCAAAGGGGGCACCCTCGTGCATCAGAGCGGTAGCCGCGTGTGCCATCTTGAAGGAAAAAGTGGCTGATATAGTGCTAGACAATGCACTGGAAATTCAAGCTCCCCATTCAGTACAGGAACTTCTGCTCCAGGCCAGGACAAAACATCTGTCCATGAGCAGATTGACCAAATACGAGGTGGCATTATTGACTCCCCCAAATGTCACTATCAGAAGATGTACAACTCTTAACCCTGCCACGCTAATACCTGAACCAATTGATGATGAAACATTATACTTTGAGCATAACTGCTTTGAGTTAATGGACGCAGAAACAAAGCCACTGGCCAATGTGCAAGAAACACCAATGTCCGGGGCGGATCTAGAACTATATGTAGATGGCTCCCGATACTACCTAGATGGGAAGCCCCATACAGGCTATGCCATAGTCAGTCAAAATGAAGTATTGAAGGGCGAAGCATTGTCCCCTAGAATGTCTGCCCAGGAAGCTGAGTTAAAAGCACTCGCTGAAGCATGTATAATTGCAGAAAACAGAATTGCGAATGTTTTTACAGACAGTCGCTACGCATTTGGCATTTGCCATGATTATGGTCCCATATGGAAAAGCAGAAAGTTTATTGGTTCTTCTGGTAAACCCATAAAAAATGCGGAAGCAGTAGCACAACTCCTCAGAGCACTGGAGTTGCCAAAGCAAGTTGCTATTGTAAAGGTACAAGCTCATACCAAAGAGTGCACAAAAGAGGCTGAGGGAAACAGGAGGGCGGATGCAGCTGCAAAAGCGGCAGCCCTGTTGCCCCTCCCAGTAGAAACATACACTGTGCAAGTGTCTGGGAGTGTGGACTTGGACCTCTTGCAGAGCCTACAGGATCAGGCCTCTGCACCAGAAAGGGAAGAATGGACTAAACGCTCAGCTAAACAGGGAAAGGATGGACTGTGGAGAGCAGATGGCAAATACTGTCTGCCAAGATCCCTGTACTCTATGATGTGCACTCTTTCTCATGGACCAACCCATCAGTCCAAAGATGCAATGGTAAGTCAGGTAAAAATCTATTGGGTAGCACCAGGATTCCACTATGCTGCTGTTAAATTCATACAGGGATGCATAATCTGTGCATGTCACAATGTGGGAAGAACGGTGAAAGTGCCACCAAAGTGCACCGTGAGACCATTATACCCGTTTCAGCGACTTCAGATAGATTTCATTCAGCTCCCGAAGGTAGGCATTTATGAGTATGTGCTTGTTTGTATCGATTTATTCTCATCATGGCCAGAGGCCTGGCCAGTTGCAAAAGCTAATGCTAAAACAGTAGCCAAGAAACTACTCTCTGAAGTAGTATGCAGATATGGAGTCCCTGAGGTGATAGAAAGTGACAGAGGCAGCCATTTCACCTCTCAAGTTTGTCAGGAAATTTTGGACGCCTTAGGGATCCAACAGTCCTTCCACACTCCCTATCACCCACAGAGCAGTGGTAGGGTGGAAAGGCTGAATGGTACACTCAAATCAAAAATACAAAAGGCAATGGCAGAGACAGGAAAACCCTGGACTGAGTGCCTCCCCATAGCGTTGTACTCTGTTAGAGTAACCCCAATGAGGAGAACTAGTCTCAGTCCATATGAGATATTGTTTGGGGGACCACCAAAGACTGGGCTTTACTTCCCTCAACAGTTGCAGGCCTTACATTCAAATATGACATCATATGTGGGAGCTTTACAAATTGTGTTACAACAGATTCATGACCGTGTTTTCAGTTCCATTCCAGATCCTTCCTCTTTACAAGGCACGCACAGCCTCAACCCTGGAGATTGGGTAACGATACGAAAACACATAAGAAAAAGCTTGGATCCACGATTCGAAGGGCCTTACCAAATCCAACTGACAACACCTACGTCAGTGAAGGTGGAAGGAAAACCCACCTGGATCCACGCCTCACATTGCAAGAAGTTCCACATGAATTAAACCAAAATGGGCTTTGGGAAGTATTTCTTTTTCCATGTGTTTATATCACTTGTGTCATTCCAAGAAAAAGGAGGTGCCCAAATACCAATAGAGTGGGAGGATGAACAAACAAAACAATGGAGTAATAAGTTTGTAAAATATCACGATTATGTAGCCCGTGCTAGGAATCTTTCAAACTGTTGGATTTGCACACATGCCCCCATAGCTGCCAAAACTATGCCCTATTTTGCAACCCCCATTTCTGAAGATGAAATCCTTAGGGAAAGATGTTGGAACATGTACGCATTAAATTTACCATCCCAGGAGAGTAAAACTTTGGCAGCTCTTCCAATTACGGGATGGACTAAACAGCCTTGGTTTCAGGTCAATTTGACCAAGCCACTAACTAACAAAGATAAAAATAATTTATATGAATTTGCAGAATTTGATGGTACCTGGAGAAACAAGGAAAGTAATAGACATTATTTAGGAAAAATACCTGATCAGCAATTGAAGCTCAGCTTCGCAGCAAAAAAACCCTGTCCCTTATGTTGTCAGTAAAGGTGGTCAGCAATGTAAACCGACTTGCCTGGAACGGCATATTCATAGCAATTGGACAAAGGAGTATCTTTTTGCCATAGGAGATACCCACCAATGTACAGAGAGGGGAGCTATATATATTGATGAAGAAACAAGGGAAGGCCAAATGGGAGATGGTGCATCCGAAATGTCCATAAGTATTAACACCCAACCCCAATGTTTAGTTCTCCAATACTATAGAGCAGTCACTACTGATTTAGAGGATTCTTGGTGTTTATACCCAAAAACAGTACGTTTAGTAACTATTGTTATGGCTTTCCTAAACGAGTTTCAATTTCAGTTACCAAAGGGTGTGTATATAGTATGTGGAGACAAGGCCTACCGATGGATACCCAAGGGTGCAGAAGGTACCTGTACATTGGCTAGATTAGAGCCTGCCACATGGGTTTGGGAAGATAAGGACTTTCCCTACAAAAATGTGCCCAACCATATGCTTGCAAAAAGAAGTATAACTCCCCCACCAAGAAAACATCTCATGGGAACACCTTGGTATCTCAAGGCAGGAATGGTTTTAACTGGTCCCTTGGGGGTAACCTTTGGTACAATGAGAAATGCCCAGATGATAGAAGAACTGGGGGACGTTTTTGATAATATAACTGATTATTTATTTGATGCAATCAATATAGAATCTGCCTACATGAAACAACTGATAATGATAACCAATCAACATTCTATGGTGCTGGACTATCTTACTGCCTCACAAGGAGGTTTCTGTCAGGTAGTGGGACCAGCATGTTGCCATTTTATAAATCCCACTGGTGTAATGCAAGTTACACATGATATAAAACAGGCACAGCGGATCAAGGAAGGTGTGCGGAAGGCAAATGCCTTGGATAATTTACCACTACCCGAGTGGCTCGCTTGGATAAATCCTTTAAATTTATTTAGGGGAATTGGAGGATGGATAAGTGGGGTCATACACTTCTTGATCCAGGCTGTGTTTGTAATAGTGGTAGTTGCAATAATCATAAAACTTTTTGTAATAATGATAAAGAAAATTCTTGCTTCTAATTGTAAGTGTTTTCCAGGTAAATCCCAACATAAAATTGATACAGACACTGAAGTGAAACAAACCCAAGTCCTGACTACAATTATAACCACAGCACAGCGAGAATGCATCTTCTGCAACAAGATGACTGCAGCAGACTTATCGGATTGTATGTTCTGCGCAAAGCCATTGGTCTGAAAAGCAAATCCTACCAGCAGAGGATGGAACCTGATATATGCTGAACTCTCTGCTACTATTTACTCAAGATACAAAACATATAACCTATAGTTTTATATACACAGCAATCTATTATATTAAGGTAGACACAGGGGCGGAACTACCGCCCGTGCAGCCGGTTCATTGAACGGGGGCCCCGAGGGAGAGGGGGCCCCTCCAGCCTCCAGCAGGGCCGCCATCAGGGCATGACTGCCCTGACTCCAGTATGGGGCCCGGCCGGTAGGGGCCCCCTCGGGGGCCCCCCTCTTGTGCGTCTCTCTCCTCCTGGGGCCCCCGGCCCCATGCTATGCGCCGGGTCCGGGACATTTCAGCGCTGCGCTGCTGCGGCAGCACCTTCATGATTCCCCTGACTTCCGGTCATGTGACGGCGCCGTCACATGGCCGGAAGTCAGGAGAACCTGCTGTCAGCGATTTGGACGAGCGCCAGGATTCTGCAGGGATCACATGGGGGTAAGTATAACAAGTTTTATTTTTTTTAAAATACAATTAACTAGGAGTGGAGAGATGGGAGATGAACATGTGTGTGTGTGTGTGTGTGTGTGTGTGTGTGTGTGTGTGTGTGTGCGTATGTGTGTGTGTGGGGGGGGAGATGGGAGATGCACATGTGTGTGGGGGGGGAGATGGGAGATGCACATGTGTGTGGGGGGGAGATGGGAGATGCACATGTGTGTGTGGGAGGAGATGGGAGATGCACATGTGTGTGTGGGGGAGATGGGAGATGCACATGTGTGTGTGGGGGGAGATGGGAGATGCACATGTGTGGGGGGGGGGAGATGGGAGATGCACATGTGTGGGGGGGGATGGGAGATGCACATGTGTGGTGGGGGGAGATGGGAGATGCACATGTGTGTGGGGGGGGTGGGAGATGCACATGTGGTGGGGGGGGAGATGGGAGATGCACATGTGTGGGGGGGGAGATGGGAGATGCACATGTGGGGGGGGGTGAGAGAGGTGCACATGTGGTGGAGGGGGATGAGAGAGGTGCACATGTGGTGGAGGGGGATGAGAGAGGGGCACATGTGGGGGAGGGGGATGAGAGAGGGGCACATGTGGGGGAGGGGGACGAGAGGGGCACATGTGGGGGAGGGGGATGAGAGAGGGGCACATGTGGGGGAGGGGATGAGAGAGGGGCACATGTGGGGGAGGGGGTGAGAGATGTGCACATGGGGGGGATGAGAGCTGCACATGGGGGGGTTTGAGAGCTGCACATGGGGGAATTGGGAGTAGGGGGATAATGAGCTGCACATAACGAATGTGGGGTGGGGGAGAGTAAATGATAAATGATGATGGGGTGGGGAGAGCACGGACATGATATAATGAATTGGGGCAGGGGGTGCATGTAAATATTGAATGCGGGGAGCAGGAAGTATAGAGTAGGGGGCGTTGCGGATGCAGGAGTGTGACTGGTAACAAATTGGCGGAAAGAGTAGAGGTTCTAATTAAATTATATATTAAGTGCCTATTTACAGTTAATGGGGGCACAGTGGTGGATTACAATTTATATTTGGAATGGTAGGTTGCATAATAACTAACCATATATTGATGGTGGATGCACGTCTGTATTCAGCTGCGTAATGTAGAAGTTGGGGAATGTGCTCTAGATAACTGTGTTATTTTATGCAGAGACGAGTCCTGGCTGGAAGACGTGATGGCGGTCTGTGCTGGATGAAGGAGAAAAGCGAAGATGAAGGACTTCACCTAGAGACGTCACCGGTGAGTCAGTCTATTACATATACACTGTGTATAATGTCACTGGTGATCACTGTATTACCTGTACACTGACACTATATACAGAGCTCCTGTGTATAATTTCACTGGTGATCACTGTATTACCTGTACACTGACACTATATACAGAGCTCCTGTGTATAATGTCACTGGTGATCCCTGTATTACCTGTACACTGACACTATATACAGAGCTCCTGTGTATAATGTCACTGATGATCACTGTATTACCTGTACACTATATACAGAGCTCCTGTGTATAATGTCACTGGTGATCACTGTATTACCTGTACACTGACACTATATACAGAGCTCCTGTGTATAATTTCACTGGTGATCACTAGATTACCTGGACACTTACGTTATACATACCATGTATAGAGCTCCCGTGTATAATGACACTTATGGTAATATTAGTAATGTGGTGGTAATATTAGTAATGTAGTGGTAATATGTGGTCTGGCCATGGTGTGGCAGTTTTTCTCCCTTCTGTGTGGTATTATTCGGTCACTATGTTGTGGTAATATGTGGTCTGGTCATGGTGTGGCGGTATTCCCTGTATGTGGTATTATTGGTCATTTAAAAAAAAATGTATATGACACATTCCCTTAAAGAAAACTAAATAAAAATATATCTAAAAAGAGTATTGGATATTTTAAGAAAATTTTAATAGGTTAGAGTAGGGCCCGCCCAGAAGAGTCTACCTTATCGTGGTGGCGGCTTTAAAAATCTTTTGGCCAAAACAAAAGCTGATGGCTATGTATGTGGCGCCGTCACATGGCCGAACGTCAGGAGAACCTGGTGGCAGCGATGTGGACGAGCGCCAGGATTCTGCAGGGATTGCATGGGGGTAAGTATAACAAGTTTTATTTTTTTTAAATACAATTAATTAACTAGGAGTGGGGGGAATCAGAGATGCACGGGGGGGATGAGAGATGCACATGGTGGGGGTGAGAGATGCACATGGGGGGGTGAGAGATGCACATGGGGGGGATGAGAGATGCACATGGGGGGGATGAGAGATGCACATGGGGGGGATGAGAGATGCACATGGGGGGGATGAGAGATGCACATGGGGGGGATGAGAGATGCACATGGGGGGGATGAGAGATGCACATGGGGGAGATGAGAGATGCACATGGGGGGGATGGGAGATGCACATGGGGGGATGGGAGATGCACATGGGGGGGATGAGAGATGCACATGGGTGGGATGAGAGCTGCACATGGGTGGGATGAGAGCTGCACATGGGGGGGTGAGAGATGCACATGGGGGGTTATGTTTACATAACTTTGTTGCCTTATGAAGGGCAGGGGGGGCCCCCCAAAATTTCTTGCACAGGGGCCCACTACAGTCTGTGTCCGCCCCTGGGTAGACATATACCTCACAATCCCTCTATACATATAGCAACTATACTCAGAAAATGGTAGGAAAAGTAAGGGACAGTGGGTCTGATAACAAATTAATTTGAACGGATGCGCAGCAGGACTGGCATCCCACTACATACGGAGGGTAAGCCCCATGATGTCGTGAAGTAGGGTTAATTTGCAGGCCTAGAATTTAGGTAGGGACATGAGGGATAGACATTATGACAAGATGATAAAAAGAGGGGAATTGTTAAAATAATGGTTCAGCTTCAAATCTTTGCCTTTAAGAAGACTTGTTTTTCAGATAATCCTTATGTAGCAATACTTTTGTTTGTTCTGTTTTCTTGTAGTGTCCTCATGACCTTTATAAGAATTGGCTCATTGGTTTATAATTATCATACTTGTCCTATGTCTGTACACAAAATAAAGTCCCAATATATCACCACCAGGAAACTCCCTAAGTTCACCATGACCTGGACTGTATTCAGGATTATCAGTGAGAAAGGATGTTGGGAGTATAATACATCATGAATATCCTGCAGATGTATTGACAAGCAGCTGTTATTTAATTATTTTACGCCAAGGACAACATATTATTTACATAATCTCATACGCATGAACCGAAGCACAACCCACGTTGATTGGGGTATATAATTACATTACATCTTAAAATAAACTAGATCATTTTCTCTTGAGACAGTCTGTAGTGAGTGTCTTATTTTAAGCGTCATTCCTATAGGATATCTATATAGCTAATCTCTTTTAGCTACCTGAGAATAAGTGAGATCCCCTCCCGTCTTTAACATCTCCAACCTAATGATCCATGCTTATGGTCTGTAGAAGAATTTTTTTCTGCTATGGGTCTATTATATGATGATCCTGATAGAATCTCATCTGCTGAAGCAGAACTAAGGTGTTTGAATCAGGGGTCAGGTGATGTTGAAAATTATTGCATACACTTCAGAAGATGGGCGTCAGAAGTCAAATGGAATGATCCTGCGCTGAAATGTTTATTTCTTGCTGATCTGAGTGAAAGGGTTAAGGATCTGCTAATTGTATTCCCTGCACCTGAGACTCTGCAGGATGCCATGCAATTAGCTGTTCGTGTGGACAGGAGGCTGAGGTTCAGGCTGAATGAGGTAAAGACTCCTGTAATGTCAGGTCCTAGTCCCCAGAAAATCTGCTCAGACGGCGGAGAACCAATGGAGGTTGGGACGATGTCACTCTGCTCTCAGAAAAGAGACCGTAGGTTCGCTGAGGGATTGTGTCTTTATTGTGGTAAAGCTGACCATTTGATTAAGTATTGTGAGCTTCATTTAAGTAAAGAAAAAAAAAGGTCAGGTACGCTTGTTTATGCTCGGCAGGAGTATTTCTTTCTGGGAGTACTACTTTGCAGGGAGATTTGATTGAAGTTCAGGTATTTGTGGATTGTGGTTCAACACTTAATGTGATTGATAAAGGGTTTTTGGAAAAACTTAACTTGAAATCCAAACCTTTGTCATCACCTATTCCTGTGATTGCAATTGATAACACTCAATTGAAATGTATTACTCACAAGGTTGCTGCATTTTCCCTCAATATCAATGGAGCTCACCAAGAAATTTTGGACTTGGTTGTATTGGATAATAAACCCTGTAATGCACATGCCCGGACAGACTGGCGTGTGCGTGTTTATGTAGTGATTCCACTGTGCCATGAACCAGAGAGTGCCTGGAGGGGCGTAACTAAGTATCTGCCCAATCCGACCAAGGTCGCACGACGGCATACGACACCAGTGCACCAGGGAGGAACCGAGCAGAGGAACCAGGGTCTACTCCAGGTCAGACTCCGGACATGGCTGTTAACCCACACCGGGGAATACTGGAACAGGCAGACTAGAGCGCAGGCTGGGTAGGGTCCAGTGCAGACTGGGAGACAAATTCGAAACCGCAGATGCGGTGGACAGGGCAGAGCAAAGTGAAAACTGCAGACGCGGTGGACAGAGCTGAGCAAAGCGAAAACCACAGACGCGGTGGACAGAGCTGAGCAAAGCGAAAACCGCAGACGCGGTGGACAGAGCTGAGCAAAGCGAAAACCGCAGACGCGGTGGACAGAGCTGAGCAAAGCGAAAACCGCAGACGCGGTGGACAGAGCTGAGCAAAGCGAAAACCGCAGACGTGGTGGACAGAGCTGAGCAAAGCGAAAACCGCAGACGCGGTGGACAGAGCTGAGCAAAGCGAAAACCGCAGACGCGGTGGACAGAGCTGAGCAAAGCGAAAACCGCAGACGCGGTGGACAGAGCTGAGCAAAGCGAAAACCGCAGACGCGGTGGACAGAGCTGAGCAAAGCGAAAACTGCAGACGCGGTGGACAGAGCTGAGCAAAGCGAAAACCGCAGACGCGATGGACAGAGCTGATCAAAGCGAAAACCGCAGACCCGGTGGACAGAGCTGAGCAAAGCGAAAACCGCAGACGCGGTGGACAGAGCTGAGCAAAGCGAAAACCGCAGACGCGGTGGACAGAGCTGAGCAAAGCAAAAACCGCAGACGCGGTGGACAGAGCTGAGCAAAGCGAAAACCGCAGACGCGGTGGACAGAGCTGAGCAAAGCGAAAACCGCAGACGCGGTGGACAGAGCTGAGCAAAGCGAAAACTGCAGACGCGGTGGACAGAGCTGAGCAAAGAGAAAACCGCAGACGCGGTGGACAGAGCTGAGCAAAGGGAAAACCGCAGACCCGGTGGACAGAGCTGAGCAAAGCGAAAACCGCAGACCCGGTGGACAGAGCTGAGCAAAGAGAAAACCACAGACGTGGTGGACAGAGCTGAGCAAAGCGAAAACCGCAGACGCGGTGGACAGAGCTGAGCAAAGCGAAAACCGCAGACGTGGTGGACAGAGCTGAGCAAAGCGAAAACCGCAGATGCGGTGGACAGAGCTGAGCAAAGCGAAAGCCGCAGATGTGGTGGACAGAGCTGAGCAAAACGAAAACCGCAGACGCGGTGGACAGAGCTGAGCAAAGCGAAAACCGCAGACGCGGTGGACAGAGCTGAGCAAAGCGAAAACCGCAGACGCGGTGGACAGAGCTGAGCAAAGCGAAAACCGCAGACGCGGTGGACAGAGCTGAGCAAAGCGAAAACCGCAGACGCGGTGGACAGAGCTGAGCAAAGCGAAAACCGCAGACCTGGTGGACAGAGCTGAGCAAAGCGAAAACCGCAAACCCGGTGGACAGAGCTGAGCAAAGCGAAAACCGCAGATGCGGTGGACAGAGCTGAGCAAAGCGAAAACCGCAGACGCGGTGGACAGAGCTGAGCAAAGCGAAAACCGCAGATGCGGTGGACAGAGCTGAGCAAAGCGAAAACCGCAGACGCGGTGGACAGAGCTGAGCAAAGCGAAAACCGCAGACGCGGTGGACAGAGCTGAGCAAAGCGAAAACCGCAGACGCTGTGGACAGAGCTGAGTAAAGCGAAAACCGCAGACGCGGTGGACAGAGCTGAGCAAAGCGAAAACCGCAGACGCGGTGGACACTGCTGAGCAAAGCGAAAACCGCAGACGCGGTAGAGACAGGGCTCTGTTCACACGAAACAGACTAGAAGGGAAAGGCAGAACCAGATACCCACAGGGTACTTGCAGAGAAGTAGCGAGTGGACCACAAACTCACAAACGGAAGTACAGTGACAACGAGCAGGAGTTAGGTACGAGTTCAGACTCTGCAGAAAAAGGGAAAGTACGGACATAGAGAAAAACAAAACAGGCTAGGAGAGTATTCAGACAAGAAAAGACACAGCAGCAAGATACAGGAGTGGGTCTAGGTATGCGGCCTCTAGAAGGCGGAACGAACAGGCAGGAGCGAGTTCACACAGGCCTGGAAATACAGCCTCCAGGATAGGCAGAAGACAACAGGCTAGAAGATAATACAGACAGGACACAGTTCAGACACGGGAACTTATACCGAAGGCAGGAAACATAAACGGGACCTGGCATATCAGTGACCAAAGGCCAACTGACAGAACACAATGCTCAGGCAGGGATTCATTGAAGCAGCTGGGTTAAATACCAGATGGCAGACAGCAATAGGCTGAGGACGCACAAGGGGTGTGTCTGCAGCAGGTACAAAAAGCAGGAAGTGATCGGGCGCCGCCCTTAAGCAGCAGACACAGATGCAAACAGACAGCATGGAGGGAAGCCAGGCTAGCAAACTGGACTGGAGATCAAGTGCGCGCTCTTGCACAGTGGGAGATGGACCACTATGCAAGGACGCCGCCAGGTATGTTACAAACCCTCTCCGGTCTTTCTAGGTTTGCCTTGGTTAAAACTGCACAATCCTTTACTGGACTGGTCTACTAATGTGATTAACTCTTGGAGTCCGAAGTGCTATGATAAATGTTGTAATGGTTGCTATGCGGCTGTGGAAAAAGGGGAATTACCTGTACCTATTCAAGATTTTTGGAGTTTTTTTTCGGAGGAGGAGTCGCAAGTTTAACCTCCTCAAAGGGATTATGATTGCGCCATTGAGTTTGTTCCGGGAGCTACTCCTCCCAAGAGTCGCTTGTTTAACCCCTTAATAACATCTGACGTACTAATACGCGTCTGTGCCCTGGGACTTAAGAGCCAGACCCGTATTAGTACGTCATCGCGATCACGCGCGCACACAGGCTGTGCGGGCGCGATCGCCGTCGGGTGTCAGCTGATTGTCACAGCTGACACCCGGTACTATGTGCAGGGAGCGGTCACGCACCGCTCCCAGCACATTAACCCCCGCGATGCTGCGATCGAAGTCGATCGAAGTCGATCGCGGCATTGCGGGGGCAAGGGGAGGTGATCGGCGATACTCACCTCCTCTTCCGGCTTCCAGCGCAGTCTGCAAAGGCTTCCCGGGTGTTGCCATGACGACCCGATGTCGTCATGACAACATCCGGGTCACC
The DNA here is from genome assembly GCF_046119375.1 of Phyllobates terribilis. Lineage (NCBI taxonomy): Eukaryota > Metazoa > Chordata > Amphibia > Anura > Dendrobatidae > Phyllobates > Phyllobates terribilis. Next base: position 370,470,461 of record NW_027362763.1, on the reverse strand, counting down.
AGAGAGCAGGAAGATTGCTTGGACATGCGCAGTGCATCTCCAAGCAATCTTCACACTGTGCACTTCTGACAGCCTTCATGGCATAGGGATGGTGCTCCATTCCTGTGCCATGCAGGCGATCAGAAAAAAAAAGTGAAAGTCCCAGAGTGGGACAAAGTAATAAAGTGGATAAACTGTGTGAAAGTGGAAAAAAAAAAAAAAAAAGTGCAAAAATATAAAAAAATAAAAAAAATAATACACCAAAAATAAAAATATAATGTACCCATCAATAAATATTATTATAAAAAAAATAAAAAAAAAACAATAAAAGTACACATATTTGGTATCGCCACGTCCGGAACAACCTGACCTATAAAACTGTCCCACTAGTTAACCCCTTCAGTGAACACGGTAAAAAAAAACAAAAAGAAAACAAGCAAAAAACAATGCTTTATCACCATACCGCCAAACAAAAAGTGGAATAACACGCGATCAAAAAGACGCATATAAATAAAAATGATACCGCTGAAAACGTCATCTCGTCCCGCAAAAAACAAGCCACCATATAGCTCCATCAGCCGAAAAATAAAAAAGTTATAGCTCTCAGAATAAAGCGATACTAAAAAATATTTTTTTCTATAAAATAGCTTTTATTGTGTATAAGCGCCAAAACATAGAAAAATGATACAAATGTGGTACCGCTGTAAACATACTGACCCGAAGAGTAAAGCTGCCTCATCAATTTTACCACACGCGGAACAGAATAAAAAAAAAAAAAAAAAACAATTCCTGAATTGTTGGTTTTTGTTTATTCTGCCTCCCAAAAATCGGAATAGAAAGCGATCAAAAAATGTCACGTGCCTGAAAATGGCACCAATAACAACGTCAAGTCATCCCGCAAAAAACGAGCCGTCACATGACTGTCTGCCAAAATCTGGAAAAATTATAGCTCTCAAAATATGGCGATGCAAAAACTAGATTTTACAAAAAATGCGTCTTTTAGTGTGTGACAGCTGTCAGTCATAAAAACCCCATATGATTCTGGCATTGCTGTAATCACACCGACCCGAAGAATAAAGTCGTCTAATCACTTATACCGCACAAGGAACGGCGTCAAAAATAAACTCTTGGGTTAGGATTGGGCTAGGGTTAGGGCTGGGTTTGGGGCTAGGGTTGTGCTGGGGCTAGGGTTGTGCTGGGGCTAGGGTTGTGCTAGGGTTAGGGCTGGGGTTGTGATTTTTTTCAAAAGTAAGAAAAAAAGATGATGATATGGCGACTAGTGTTGAGAGCAAGTGCTCGCTACTTGAGTTTGCATCGGGTGCTCTGGTATGCATTGAGTATCGTGGGTATTTGAGTGACATGCTCGAGTCTCTGCCCCATATGCTTCGCGGCCAAAAAACTTTACGGGGATTGCCTGCCATGCACGAGCGATCCCCGCATGTTTTTTTTTGGGTGTCTAATAACCGTGAAACATGCGGAGCAGGGACTCGAGCATGTCACTCGAGCACACGCTGTACATGGTGCATACCTGAGTACCCGATGCAAACTCAAGTAGCGAGCACTTGCGCTCAAGAATAATGACAACTTATTCAATATGATGACCTAATGTAAACAAATAATGTGCCGTACCTCTGGGTTCAAAATGTTCACTATACACCTTAATAAAATCCTTGAGGGGTATAGTTTCCAAAATGGGGACACTTGTGGGGGAACTCCACTGTTTAGGCACATCACGGGCTCTCCAAACGCGACATGGTGTCCGCTAACAAATTGAATGGAAAATCGGCTCAAATTGTTAGCGGACGCCATGTTGCGTTTGGAGAGCCCCTGTGTGCCCAAACATTGGAGCTCCCCCACAAGTGACCCCATTTTGGAAACTAGACCCCCCAAGGCACCTATCTAGATGCATAGTGAGCACTTAGAACCCCCAGGTGCTTCACAAATTGATTCGTAAAAATGAAAAAGTGAAAATAAAACACTTTTTCATTTTTATGAATCAATTTGTGAAGCACCTGGGGTTCCAAGTGCTCACTATGCATCTAGATAGGTGCCTTGGGGGGTCTAGTTTCCAAAATGGGGTCACTTGTGGGGGAGCTCCAATGTTTGGGAACACAGGGACTCTCTAAATGCAACATGGTATCCGCTAACAAATTGAATGGAAAATCGGCTCAAATTGTTAGCGGACACCACATTGCGTTTGGAGAGCCCCTCTGTGCCCAAACTTTGGAGCTCCCCCACAAGTGACCCCATTTTGGAAACTAGACCCCCCAAGGCACCTTTCTAGATGCATAGTGAGCACTTGGAACCCCCAGGTGCTTCACAAATTGATTCGTAAAAATGAAAAAGTGAAAAAAAAAACACTTTTTCATTTTTATGAATCAATTTGTGAAGCACCTGGGGTTCCAAGTGCTCACTATGAATCTAGATAGGTGCCTTGGGGGGTCTAGTTTCCAAAATGGGGTCACTTGTGGGGGAGCTCCAATGTTTGGGCACACAGGGACTCTCCAAATGCAACATGATATCCGCTAACAAATTGTCGGCTCAAATTGTTAGCGGATATCATGTTGCATTTGGAGAGTCCCTGTGTGCCCAAACTTTGGAGCTCCCCCACAAGTGACCCCATTTTGGAAACTAGACCCCCCAAGGCACCTATCTAGATGCATAGTGAGCACTTGGAACCCCAGGTGCTTCACAAATTGATTCATAAAAATGAAAAAGTGTTTTTTTTTTTCACTTTTTCATTATTACGAATCAATTTGTGAAGCACCTGGGGGTTCCAAGTGCTCACTATGCATCTAGAAAGGTGCCTTGGGGGGTCTAGTTTCCAAAATGGGGTCACTTGTGGGGGAGCTCCAAAGTTTGGGCACAGAGGGGCTCTCCAAACGCAATGTGGCGTCCGCTAACAATTTGAGCCGATTTTCCATTCAATTTGTTAGCGGATACCATGTTGCATTTAGAGAGTCCCTGTGTGCCCAAACATTGGAGCTCCCCCACAAGTGACCCCATTTTGGAAACTAGACCCCCCAAGGCACCTATCTAGATGCATAGTGAGCACTTGGAACCCCTAGGTGCTTCACAAATTGATTCGTAAAAATGAAAAAGTGTTTTTTTTTTTCACTTTTTCATTATTACGAATCAATTTGTGAAGCATCTGGGGGTTCCAAGTGCTCACTATGCATCTAGAAAGGTGCCTTGCGGGGTCTAGTTCCCAAAATGGGGTCACTTGTGGGGGAGCTCCAAAGTTTGGGCACAGAGGGGCTCTCCAAACGCAATGTGGTGTCCGCTAACAATTTGAGCCGATTTTCCATTCAATTTGTTAGCGGATACCATGTTGCATTTAGAGAGTCCCTGTGTGCCCAAACATTGGAGCTCCCCCACAAGTGACCCCATTTTGGAAACTAGACCCCGCAAGGCACCTATCTAGATGCATAGTGAACAGTTGGAACCCCCAGGTGCTTCACAAATTGATTCATAAAAATTAAAAAGTGTTTTTTTTTTCACTTTTTCATTGTTACGAATCAATTTGTGAAGCACCTGGGGGTTCCAAGTGCTCACTATGCATCTAGATAGGTGCCTTGGGGGGTCTAGTTTCCAAAATGGGGTGACTTGTGGGGGAGCTCCAATGTTTGAGCACACAGCAGCTCTCCAAACGCAACATGGTGTCGCTAACAATTTGAGACAATTTTGCGTTAAATTTGTTAACGGACACCATGTTGCATTTAGAGAGCCGCTGTGTGCCCAAATATTGGAGCTCCCCCACAAGTGACCCCATTTTGGAAACTAGACCACCCAAGGCACCTATCTAGATGCATAGTGAGCACTTGGAACCCTCAGGTGCTTCACAAATTGATTCATACAAATGAAAAAGTGTTTTTTTTTCACTTTTTCATTGTTACGAATCAATTTGTGAAGCACCTGGGGGTTCCAAGTGCTCACTATGCATCTAGATAGGTGCCTTGGGGGGTCTAGTTTCCAAAATGGGGTCACTTGTGGGGGAGCTCCAATGTTTGGGCACACAGTGACTCTCTAAATGCAACATGGTGTCCTCTAACAAATTTAACGGAAAATCGGCTCAAATTGTTAGCGACACCATGTTGCGTTTGGAGAGCCGCTGTGTGCCCAAACATTGGAGCTCCCCCACAAGTGACCCCATTTTGGAAACTAGACCCCGCAAGGCACCTATCTAGATGCATAGTGAGCAGTTGGAACCCCCAGGTGCTTCACAAATTGATTCATAAGAATTAAAAAGTGTTTTTTTTTTCACTTTTTCATTGTTACGAATCAATTTGTGAAGCACCTGGGGGTTCCAAGTGCTCACTATGCATCTAGATAGGTGCCTTGGGGGGTCTAGTTTCCAAAATGGGGTCACTTGTGGGGGAGCTCCAATGTTTGGGCACACAGCAGCTCTCCAAACGCAACATGGTGTCGCTAACAATTTGAGACAATTTTGCGTTAAATTTGTTAGCGGACACCATGTTGCATTTAGAGAGCCGCTGTGTGCCCAAATATTGGAGCTCCCCCACAAGTGACCCCATTTTGGAAACTAGACCACCCAAGGCACCTATCTAGATGCATAGTGAGCACTTGGAACCCTCAGGTGCTTCACAAATTGATTCATACAAATGAAAAAGTGTTTTTTTTTTCACTTTTTCATTGTTACGAATCAATTTGTGAAGCACCTGGGGGTTCCAAGTGCTCACTATGCATCTAGATAGGTGCCTTGGGGGGTCTAGTTTCCAAAATGGGGTCACTTGTGGGGGAGCTCCAATGTTTGGGCACACAGGGACTCTCTAAATGCAACATGGTGTCCTCTAACAAATTTAACGGAAAATCGGCTCAAATTGTTAGCGACACCATGTTGCGTTTGGAGAGCCGCTGTGTGCCCAAACATTGGAGCTCCCCCACAAGTGACCCCATTTTGGAAACTAGACCCCCCAAGGCACCTATCTAGATGCATTGTGAGCACTTGGAACCCTCAGGTGCTTCACAAATTGATTCATAAAAATGAAAAAGTGTTTTTTTTTTTCACTTTTTCATTGTTACGAATCAATTTGTGAAGCACCTGGGGGTTCCAAGTGCTCACTATGCATCTAGAAAGGTGCCTTGGGGGGTCTAGTTTCCAAAATGGGGTCACTTGTGGGGGAGCTCCAAAGTTTGGGCACACATGGGCTCTCCAAACACAACATGGCGTCCGCTAATTATTCAAGCAAATTTTACAATCAAAAAGTCAAATGGTGCTCCTTCCCTTCCGAGCCCTGCCGTGCGCCCAAACAGTATTTTTTCCCCAAATATTTGGTATCTGCGTGCCCAGGGGAAATTGCACAACAAATTTTGGGGTCCATTTTTTCTTGTTACCCCTGTGAAAATAAAAAAAATTGGGTCTAAATTAACATTTTTGTGAAAAAAGTTAAATGTTCATTTTTTTCTTCCACATTCAAAAAATTCCTGTGAAGCACCTGAAGGGTTAATAAAGTTCTTGAATGTGGTTTTGAGCACCATGAGGGGTGCAGTTTTTAGAATGGTGTCACTTTTGGGTATTTTCTGTCATAAAGACCTCTCAAAGTGACTTCAAATGTGATGTGGTCCCTAAAAAAATGGTTTTGTAAATTTTGTTGGAAAAATGAGAAATCGCTCGTCAACTTTTAACCCTTATAGCTCCCTAACAAAAAAAAATTTTGGTTCCAAAATTGTGCTGATGTAAAGTAGACATGTGGGAAATGTTATTTATTAACTCTTTTGTGTGACATATCGCTCTGATTTCAGGGCTTAAAAATTCAAATTTTGAAAATTGCAAAATTTTCAAAATTTTCGCCAAATTTCCATTTTTTTCACAAATAAACGCAAGTGATATCGAAGAAATTTTTCCACAATCATGAAGTACAATATGTCACGAAAAAACATTCTCAGAATCAGGGGGATCCCTTGAAGCATTCCAGAGTAATTACCTCATAAAGTTACAGTGGTCAGAATTGTAAAAATTGGCCCGGTCATTAACGTGCAAACCACCCGCGGGGCTTAAGGGGTTAATCTGACTATCCCTGAAAAAAAGGCCTTGGAGGAATACATACAGACTAGCCTGGCTGCTGGTCACATTAGACATTCTAAGTCGCCTGTGGCAGTTGGATTTTTCTTTGTTAAAAAAAAGGACGGGGGTTTACGTCCATGTCTGGATCTTCGTGAAATTAATAAGATTACCGTACGCAATTCCTACCCATTGCCGTTTATTCCTGACTTGTTTAACCAGTTAGTGGGGGCCAAGTGTTTCTCTAAAATTGATCTCTGCGGGGCATACAATTTGTTACGAGTGAAGGAGGGTGATGAATGGAAAACTGCTTTTAACACTCCAGTAGGTCATTTTGAGAATCTGGTGATGCCTTTTGGTCTTACCAATGCACCTGCATTTTTTCAGAACCTTATTAATGACATCCTGAGACCTTTGATTTGTAAGAATGTGGTTGTGTATTTGGATGACATTTTGATTTATTCACCAGATCTAGAGAACCATTGGCAGAGTGTATGTGAAGTTTTGCAGTTATTAAGTGATAATTCACTCTTTGCTTCGCTGTGCAGAAAATTAGCTTTTTGGGCTACATTGTCTCCAGCGAGGGCTTTGAGATGGACCCTGTGAAGGTTCAGGCTGTGCAGTTATGGCCTAAGCCTATTGGCTTGAAATCTATACAGAGATTTTTGGGTTTTGCCAATTATTGCAGGAAATTCATTAAGAATTTTTCTGTAATTGTTAAACCTCTAACCGATCTCACCAGGAAAGGTGCGAATATGGTCCAGTGGACTACTGAGGCGATTGAAGCGTTTAAGTATCTCAAAGAGAGGTTCAATTCTGCCCCTATCCTTATGCAGCCTGATGAGACCAAGCCTTTTTTAGTCGAGGTCGATGCTTCATCGGTGGGGGTCGGAGCAGTTTTGTCTCAGGAGAACAGGGATGGAGTACATCTTTGTGCCTTCTTTTCGAAAAAATGTTCAGAAACCGAACTGAATTATGATGTTGGAAATCGGGAGTTGCTGGCTATTAAACTCGCATTTGAACATTGGCGTCATTTTTTAGAAGGCGCTAGATTTCCTATTCAGGTTTTCACAGATCATAAGAATTTGATCTATCTGGATGCTGCCAAGCGCTTGAATGCCCGTCAAGCTAGGTGGACACTTTTTTTTTCTCGGTTTCATTTTTCTGTTACCTATATCCCTGGCACTAAGAATGTTAAAGCCGATGCTTTATCTCGCAGATTCTCTCCAACGGTCGGTGCCGAGGAGGTGGAGAGCATTTTACAGAAAGGAGTTGTGGTGGCGGCATTGGACTCTGTTTTGGAGGATGGGATTCTGAAAGCTCAAGATGAGGCCCCATCTAACACTCCCCATGGGAGGTTGTTCGTGCCTAGAACCTTTAGGAGAGATTTGTTTGTGGAGTGTCATGAGTCTCGGTTGGCAGGTCATCCAGGAATTTCTGAGATTAAGAGACTTATCAGTTGCAGTTTTTGGTGGTCTGGATGGCAGAAAGAAGTCATCAAATGGGTGCGTCAATGTACTGTGTGTGCTTGGTCAAAGGCTTCACATACTCCTGCAGTGGGGTTGCATTGCCCTCTGGAGGTTCCTAGTACGCCTTGGATGCATCTCACAATGGATTTTATTACTGATCTTCCTGTGTCCGAGGGTTTTACTGTCATCTGGGTGGTCGTGGACCGTTTTAGTAAGATGTGTTATTTGGTTCCATTCATTAAGTTGCCCTGTGCCAAGACACTCGCTAAGGCGTTTGTTAAGGAGATTGTCAAGCTTCATGGCGTTCCCACGGATATTGTTTCTGATAGAGGACCTCAGTTTGTGGCTCACTTTTGGCGTGCTTTTTGTGACAGGTTGGGAGTCCATTTGTCACTTTCGTCTGGGTATCATCCTGAGTCTAATGGACAGACTGAAAGAAAGAACCAGGATGTAGAACAGTTTTTCCGTTGTTTTGTGGCAGACAAGCAAGAGGTGTGGTCTGAGTTGCTGCCTCTCTCAGAATTTGCTCTTAACAATCATACGTCCTCCTCTGCTGGGTGTTCTCCTTTTTTTTGTTGTTTTTTGGTTCGTTCTCCAAATTGGGGTCGGCGGTGCCGGAGGAGGAGAATTTTTCCAGTGATTTGGAAAGAGTTTGGACTTATGTACGTTGCAACCTTCAAGAGGCTAACAAGAAGTCCAAGAAGTATTTTGACAGGAAACGTAAGGAAGTTTTGTTTACTGTGGGTGAAATGGTTTGGTTGTCCTCAAAGAACCTGTGGTTGAGGATTCCCTCTAAAAAACTGGGTCCTAAGTTTGTGGGTCCATTTAAGGTGCTTCAGGTTGTTAACCCGTCTGCTGTTAGGTTGGATGTCCCTACTTCCTGGAAGATTAATCCTGTGTTTCATGTTTCCGTGTTGAAAAAGGCTGATGTGTCAGATAGGGATGCCGCTGTCACAGTTCCTCCTGTAGTTGAAGACGGCGAATATGAAATTTCTTGTATCTTGAATTCTAGATGGCATAGAGGGAGATTACAGTATCTTGTCTCCTGGATGGGTTTCACTCCCAAAGACAACTCCTGGGTAAGGACGGATGATGTCTCTGCTCCTAGGCTTGTTAAAGCTTTCCACAGGAGGTTTCCAGATAGACCTGGGCCTGGAGGATCCAGAGGATCCTCATAAAAGAGGGGGTACTGTTAGAACCCTCCTGTATGTTTTTTTCCGTCTTGTGTTTTGCGGTCACGTGACCATCTGCCTTTATATTCCAGCTCCGCCCTTTTGGCTGTGCTGGACTTCATTGTTTGACTGTCTCTCTAGCCAGGTGCTTCGGTGCCTTTCTCTGTCAGTTCGCTTGGTCCTTCTGGGACCTCTAGTACCTTTTTGTCAGTTTGTCTTTTTGTGTTCTGCAACAACTTCTCTGTTTAGGAGGTGTCCCTTTTTTGTCCCAGTCCTTAGTTCTTTTAGGGACCCCTCCCCTTTTGCTGTAGGTCTTCGTTCAGATTAGCCAAGGACTAAAGCGGGTCTGTTCACTAGGAACAGGCAGCCCACTACATCGTAGGGATTCAGCTTAGTCTTACTGTAGGGACAGCTTTCCCCTCTCTTTCCTTAGTACATGTTGCAGATCATAACAATGGCCCCTTTTCTGATTAGCAGGGTGGGGCGACTTTGTGTGTTTGTCACGCCCAAATGATGACTTCTTGCCAGCCCTGGTTAATCACAAGTCTAATTTATGCATTGTGCTCTCTTGTATATCAACAAATTATGCTGACATTATTTCTACTGTTAACTACGTTGGAATCATGAGCCGGTTTTATTATTACTATTTTTTTGTTATTGTATTTCCAAAGTTATAAATATAGTAATAGATATAAATAAAGTATTAAATTCTTAATAGAGTCACCAATATTATATACTAATGAAGTATAGCATAAAATCTATGAGATGTAAGTAATCACATATCTGACTTTTCTTTTTCATGTGTTGAATCCACTACTCCCCTTTGAGTAAATGTCTCCCAATTTACATAATGAAATAGATAAATTCTATCCACCAGTACACAAATGCATCAGTTCTCTCACCTTGGCTTAACATTTTCTGTTTATTATTGTAAAATCCACAGATTAAATAGTACTTATTAGTTTAATCAGCTGTTTGCTTTTGTCTTGTTTATTGATCATGTCTGAAAGCACGTTATAACTCTTCAGCCTAAGATTATACCAATACAGAGTTTGCAAAGGTAGTAGAGTATTTATGGAAATTACTTATTTAAGGGGTTGTTTCGATTATTCCAGAATAGTGTAAACTGTAACAATCATAATTGTATTTATCTTCTAATTTTATATTATTTTTGCCATCTAGAAAACCATTAAATAAACATAATTTAGAAAACAAATAAGGAAAGTATTGCATTAATTCCAGTTCTGTTTGGCCAGCATTTAATGAGATGAATATAAATTAAAATGAATAGTATGAGTATGAAGTAAAGGAGATCCAAAGCACAGTGCCCATAGCCTACATGGAGACACAGAGATTTTTGATGCTGTCTTACAGTTATTCTACCCTAGAATAAGTGCATGAAAAGGCATGTGTACATACAGTTGTTTTGCTGAGTTTTTGGAGTGGAAATTCAAGGTTTTTGAGGAGTATTGAGATTTGAAGGAGGATTTGGAGAGTTTCCACTTAGTTTTTCTCAGTTTCTGCTCCAAAAACTCCTCGAAAACTCTGTGTGCACATAGCCCGAGGGAGTGCATATGAATATGCAAAAAAACCTTTAGAACCATAGAGGGTCTATGTAAAAATAATTTACTCATCACTTTCCACATCCCCCTGAGAAATTTCTTCCGTAAAATCTTACTGAGTTAGAGGTAGTTTGCAAAGAAGAATGGGCAAAATGTTTAGCCTCTAGATGATCAAAGCTGGTATAGACATACTACAATGGACTTGCAGCAGTCATTGAAAGGTTCTCTTACAAAGCTTTGACCCAGGGGAGCTGAATACAAATGCATGTTACAATTTTCATATTTATATTTTTTAAATATTTAGAAAACCATGTATCATTTCCTTCACACATCACAAATACTTGCTACTTTGTGTTGGTATATCATATAATATTCCAATAAAATACATTTGAGCTTGAGGGTGTAAAATGAAAAAATGTGGAAAAGGTCTCAGGTAGTGTTGAGCATTCCGATACTGAAATATCGGGTATCGGCCAATATTCGCGGTATCGGAATTCCGATACTTAATTCCGAAACTTTTGCAATATCGTATACCGGAATCGGAAGTTCCCATAATGCAATGAGCCAGTTTCATTTTATTCAGCCAATGAGGATCCTAAGAAGTGTGGGCACATCCTGTTAGGCATGTAGACATCTTAACTAATGGCATGGCTGTGATTGGCTGCTGAAATGATGTCATGATGCACTATAAAAGCCGCCGCCGCCATTTTCAGCTCACTCTGCTGTGAATTCAGTTAGGGATAGGACGCTGTTGTTCTGAGCGACAGTTTTAGCTACCATTTGGTCTATTCTGCTTTACCCAAGCTACTTTATAAATCGCTGTGCCTTGCAGCGCTAGTGCACAGTTCTCTGTGCTGTTCACTGCTGTCTGCAAGGTCTGTGTGTGTGAGTGCAGCTCACCCTGTAGTGTGTGCTTCAGCCACGTCTGGTTGTAGTGCACACAGTGTGTGTCACTGCCTCATACATTGTCCTTTTTTGCCAATTCATAATTTTTCCTGATATCTCCTATTAGTGTGGTGGTTCCATCCGTATTCAGCTAAATTGGTTCCAAACACACTATATAGGAGTAGATAGAGAATTATTTTTGGTCTTGCAGCGCTAGTGCACAGTGCTCTGCATCTGCACTGTTCACCGCTGTCTGCAAGGTCTGTGTGTGTGAGTGCAGCTCACCCTGTAGTGTGTGCTTCAGCCACGTCTGGCTGTAGTGCGCTCAGTGTGTGTCACTGCCTCATACATTGTCCTTTTTTGCCAATTCATAATTTTTCCTGATATCTCCTATTAGTGTGGTGGTTCCATCCGTATTCAGCTAAATTGGTTCCAAACACACTATATAGGAGTAGATAGAGAATTTTTTTTGGTCTTGCAGCGCTAGTGCACAGTGCTCTGCATCTGCACTGTTCACCGCTGTCTGCAAGGTCTGTGTGTGTGAGTGCAGCTCACCCTGTAGTGGGTGCTTCAGCCACGTCTGGTTGTAGTGCATTCAGTGTGTGTCACTGCCTCATACATTGTCCTTTTTTTCCAATTCATAATTTTTCCTGATTTCTCCTATTAGTGTGGTGGTTCCATCCGTATTCAGCTAAATAGGTTCCAAACACACTATATAGGAGTCGTTAGGGGAGCCTTTCTGCAGCATTGTGCCCTGCAGCCCCAGCCAGATTTGTATTAGCCTATTTTTTGTAGCCTCATCTATTGCATTGTAGGTTACCTTCCTACATTGTAATATCTACAAAAAGTTTGTGATACTATCGGTATTACATTTTTGGGCACATCCAGTGTCTTTTTGTGACAAAAAAAAACCTAAATAAAGTTCACCAAACACTCCACTTTACAGTTGTGTAGGCCACATTAGCTCATATTAAAGTCTAGTCCACACTTTATAAAATTAGTGTTTCTTATACCTGTTAGCAGCTGTTCAGGAATAAGCACACTAAGCCCTTAGTACTTTTCTGCCTATCTTTATCAGTCTACCAAGATGAAGAAGGCAGGGAGTAAGGCATGTGGTGGTGGTCGTGGGCGTGGAGTTTCTGCAGGGAGAGGACGTGAGGATTCCGTGCCTGCAGGGAGAGGACATGGGGATTCTGTGCCTGCTTCGGGCACCAGTGACTCAGCATCCCCAAGTTTTACCAGGGAACAGTCCTTTATGCGCAGCTTTGTAGGAGCTAGCCGTACCCCACTGCTGCGGAAGGACCAAATTGAAGCCGTTGTCGGATGGATGGCAGCTAACGCATCGACTTCAATTAGTACCAGATCCTCTCAGGTCCTGAGCACTGAAGAGCACCCATCTGTCTCTTCACCACCTGCCAAATTGGCCAGGCAGTCAGAGAGCCCTGGACAGGAGCCATCTCTACTTCTGTTCTCTGAATCTCTTGGCTTGGAAAGAGGGGGCCAGCCAAGCAGAATTCGTGAATTTGAAGAAGAGGTAGTATGCAGTGATGCGCAACCGTTTTGTCTCTCTGAATCTGAAGAGGCGGGTGGGCCAGTGCCTATGGTCAGCAGCACACCTCAGTACGCATCTGATGATGAGACTCAGGTGCCACTTTCTGGTGCGTACTGTGCTCTCGAGACTACCCAGGAGAAGCAGTTGTTTGAAGAGGGTGGTGTAATGATGAGGTCCTTGACCCATCATGGCATGAGGGACAGGAAGGTGGTGGGAGCAGCTCTGAGGAAGAGATTCCCCGAACAGCCCAAAAAGGAGGGAGAGGGAGGGGGCAGACTTGGTTGCCTGTAGCCTTCACTTCGGCACCGATTAGGAGCATGGCTCTTCCAAAATCCAAAGCGGGTGCTCCCAAGACTTGCAGGGCCTGGTCCTTTTTTGACACAGTTGCAGATGACATTTGCTTTGTCAAATGCAAGCTGTGTAATCAGAAGGTGAAAAGAGGGAAAAGTGTCAGCAACCTCAATACCACAAATATGTGGAAACATGTGCGGACCAAGCACGTGGTGGAGTTACAAAAACACACTGAAGACCTAGGCCAACCTACAGCGCCACCTACCACCTCTTTAGCTCGTGTTGTAGCCTCTTCCTCCAGCTCACACACAGCTGGTTCGGCTTCCTCACAGGATCGCCATGTAAGAATCTCTGGCACTGTTGTACAGAGACACAGGGTATTTCCACCCACAGCACCACTTTCCCTGTCATCCTCACACTCCCAGGCCAGTCTACAGCCATCGTTAGCACAGGCATGGGAGAAAAGGCGCCCATACTCGGCAAACCACCCCCGAGCACAGGCTCTGAATGCTGGCATTGCTAAACTACTCGCCCTTGAAATGCTATCATTCAGGCTGGTGGAGACTGACACCTTCCGTAACTTTATGGCATTGACAGTCCCACAATACAACGTGCCCAGCTGCTTTTATTTCAGCATGCAAGCCGTCCCTGCCCTGCAACTGCATGTGGAGGGAAAAATTAAACATGCGCTTCAAAATGCCATCAGCAGCAAGGTCCACCTGACCACCAATGCGTGGACCAGAAAGCATGGACAGGGACGATACCTTTCCCTCACTGCCCATTGGGTAAATGTTGTGGAGCCGGGTACAGATCTTGAGAGTGGCGCTGTACGTGTTCTGCCTACTCCAAGGGTTGTAGGAATCCAGTCTGTACACATTGACTCCTCCTCATACTCCAGTTCCTCTGAATCAGCGCTGCAGGAGCCGTCACGGTCTACCTCCACATCGACCCGTGAACGCTTACCTGTTATGATGAACGATATGAGCACAGCCGTGGCCAAATGTCAACAGGCCGTATTAAAATTAATTTCTTTGGGGAATCGAAGCCACACAGTGCATGAGCTCTGGAATGCCATCAAGCAGCAGAGTGACGTGTGGTTTGTGCCAGCGAATCTCCAGCCAGGCATGGTAGTGTGTGACAATGGCCGAAATCTGGTGGCAGCTCTGGGCCTAGGCAACCTCACTCACATCCCTAGTCTGGCACATGTGCTCAACTTGGTCATGCAGAGTTTTTTGAGGGACTATCCGGATCTTGATGCACTGCTTCACAAGGTCCGCATAGAGTGCGCTCACTTGCGGCGTTCCAGCAACGCAAGATCACGCATTGCAGCTCTGCAGCGCCGATTACGTCTTCCGGAACATCATATGTGACCTACCCACCAGGTGGAATGCAACGTTACATATGTTGGAGAGGTTGTGTGAGCAGCAGGCAGCAGTAATGGAGTACCAGCTGCAGCAGGCGCAAACAAGTTGCAGTGCGCGCCGTTCACACTTCACCACCACTGAGTGGGCCACTATGAAGGACATTTGCCACGTTTTGCGTGCCTTCAATTATTCCACGCGGATGACGAGTGTAGATGATGCACTAGTCAGCATGACTATCCCCCTTATCTGCCTGCTTGAAAAAACACTGCAAGCACTAAGGGACGAGGTTTTGGAAGAGGTGGAGGATGAGGAGTCACAAATGCCATCTGCTTCACTACAGTCTGCGCCACGTGGTTCCTCACAAAGGCCTAGGCAGGGGACACTTTGTGAGGAGGATGAGGAGGAGTCAATGGATGAGGAAGACATCTGTCCAGAGGAGGGAGGTACACAATGCTTTAGTAGTCAGTATCTAGAGCGAGGGTGGGGTGATGCAGAGCAGGCAGAGATCACGTCTCAAGCAGAGGACAGCGTTTCTTGGCCAGTTGGCAGTCTGCAGCACATGGTTTATTTCATGCTGCAGTGCCTGAGAAAAGACCGCCGCATCGCCCACATTCTCATCACGGCTGATTATTGGGTGTCCACACTCCTAGATCCTCGCTACCGGGACAACTTACAAAGCCTTATAACACCATTGAACCGGGAGCATAAAATGCGGGAGTACCAAGACGCACTGGTGCATTCCATCATGTTCTCCATTCCAACCGAGAGCAGTGCTGCTAGTGCTTTACAAAGCAGCTCAGTGCATCAAGGCAGTGGAGGAAGCTCTGCACAAAGAGGGAGCCGAAGCAGCGCCTCAGTACAAGGCAAGATCAGTATGGCCGAAATGTTGCAAAGTTTTGTGTTCCCGCCGAAACAAATGTCTACACCATCACAGATGGCTCCAGTCAGCAGGAGGCAACGTTTCCATTAGATGGTGACAGACTACATGTCTTGCCCTCTCAGTGTACTCCCAGACGGCTCTTCTCCCTTCAAGTTTTGGGTCTGTAAGTTGGATACATGGCCAGAGCTTAGTCAGTATGCATTGGAGGTGCTAGCTTGCCCTGCTGCTAGTGTATTATCGGAACGCGTCATTAGTGCCGCAGGTGGTGTACTAACAGACCGTCGCATGCGACTATCCTCCGATAACGTTGACCGGCTTACTTTTCTCAAAATGAACAAGGCCTGGATCTCTCATGAATTTGCCAGTCCTCTTCCAGAATAAATAATTGGTTGGCAACAGTATCCAGGTCTCCTGTTGTGTTCATGTTTCTACCACCTGAACTGTAATCCCTGAGCTCCAACACCGCCAGTTGGCGCTCGGAAGTGCTGTCTGCACAGTCAACACTTGCTGCCATGTTATTGGGGTTCAGTAACGTCAGCTGTTCCCCTGCTGTGCGGACGGCAATTTCTCCTGCTCTGTCCTCATTAACAATACTACAGATTTTAAAGTTGCTCCAATTACACCTCTGGCTCCTCTGTTTTCAGTATTATCCCTGAGCTCCAACACCGTCAGTTGGCGCTCGGAAGTGCTGTCTGCACAGTCAACACTTGCTGCCGTGTTATTGGGGTTCAGTAACGTCAGCTGTTCCCCTGCTGTGCGGACGGCAATTTCTCCAGCTCTGTCCACATTCTCACCACTACAGATTTTAAAGTTGCTCCAATTACACCTCTGGCTCCTCTGTTTTCAGTATTATCCCTGAGCTCCAACACAGCCAGTTGGCGCTCGGAAGTGCTGTCTGCACAGTCAACACTTGCTGCCGTGTTATTGGGGTTCAGTAACGTCAGCTGTTCCCCTGATGTGCGGACGGCAATTTCTTCTGCTCTGCCCTCATTCACACTACTACAGATTTTAAAGTTGCTCCAATTACACCTCTGGCTCCTCTGTTTTCAGTATTATCCCTGAGCTCCAACACCGCCAGTTGGTGCTCGGAAGTGCTGTCTGCACAGTCAACACTTGCTGCCATGTTATTGGGGTTCAGTAACGTCAGCTGTTCCTCTGCTGTGCGAACGGCAATTTCTCCTGCTCTGTCCTCATTCACACTACTTCTACAGATTATAAAGTTGCTCCAATTACACCTCTGGCTCCTCTGTTTTCAGTATTATCCCTGAGCTCCAACACCGCCAGTTGGCGCTCGGAAGTGCCGTCTGCACAGTCAACACTTGCTGCCGTGTTATTGGGGTTCAGTAACGTCAGCTGTTCCATTGCTGTGCGGACGGCAATTTCTCCTGCTCTGTCCACATTCTCACTGCTAC
Source organism: Phyllobates terribilis (assembly GCF_046119375.1). Taxonomy (NCBI): domain Eukaryota; kingdom Metazoa; phylum Chordata; class Amphibia; order Anura; family Dendrobatidae; genus Phyllobates; species Phyllobates terribilis. Next base: position 370,453,873 of record NW_027362763.1, on the reverse strand, counting down.
AGATTTTAAAGTTGCTCCAGTTACACCTCTGGCTCCTCTGTTTTTAGTATTTACCCTGGGCTCCAATACCGCTAGTTGCTGCTCAGAAGTACCGTCTGCACAGTCAACGCTTGCTCCAGTGTTATTGGGGTTCAGTAATGTCAGCTGATCCCCAGCTGTGTGTCCAGCAAATTCTCCTGCTTTGTCCACATCCACTGTACTACTGATTTAAAACTTGCTCCAATTACACCTCTGGCTCCTCTGTTTTTAGTATTTACCCCGGGTTCCAATACCGCTAGTTGCTGCTCAGAAGTGCCGTCTGCACAGTCAACGCTTGCTCCAGTGTTATTGGGGTTCAGTAACGTCAGCTGATCCCCAGATGTGTGTCCGGCAAATTCTCCTGCTTTGTCCACATCCACTGTACTACTTATTTAAAACCTGCTCCAATTACACCTCTGGCTCCTCTGTTTTTAGTATTTACCCTGGGCTCCAATACTGCTAGTTGCTGCTCAGAAGTGCTGTCTGCACAGTCAACGCTTGCTCCAGTGTTATTGGGGTTCAGTAACGTCAGCTGATCCCCAGCTGTGTGTCCGGCAAATTCTCGGGTTCTGTCCACATTCACACTACTACAAATTTTAAAGTTTCTCCAATTACACCTCTGGCTCCTCTGTTTTCAGTATTATCCCTGAGCTCCAACACCGCCAGTTGGTGCTCGGAAGTGCTGTCTGCACAGTCAACACTTGCTGCCATGTTATTGGGGTTCAGTAACGTCAGCTGTTCCCCTGCTGTGCGGACGGCAATTTCTCCTGCTCTGTCCTCATTCAGACTACTACAGATTTTAAAGCTGCTCAAACTACACCTCTGGCTCCTCTCTTTTCAATATTATCCCTGAGCTCCAACACCACCAGTTGGCGCTCGGAAGTGCTGTCTGCACAGTCAACACTTGCTGCCGTGTTATTGGGGTTCAGTAACGTCAGCTGTTCCCCTGATGTGCGGACGGCAATTTCTCCTGCTCTGTCCTCATTCACATTACTACAGATTTTAAAGTTGCTCCAATTACACCTCTGGCTCCTCTGTTTTCAGTATTATCCCTGAGCTCCAACACCGCCAGTTGGCGCTCAGAAGTGCTGTCTGCACAGTCAACACTTGCTGCCGTGTTATTGGGGTTCAGTAACGTCAGCTGTTCCCCTGCTGTGCGTACGGAAATTTCTCCTGCTCGGTCCACATTATCACTACTACAGATTTTAAAGTTGCACCAATTACACCTCTGTCTCCTCTGTTTTTAGTATTATCCCTGAGCTCCAACACTGCCAGTTGGCGCTCGGAAGTGCTGTCTGCACAGTCAACACTTGCTGCCGTGTTATTGGGGTTCAGTAACGTCAGCTGTTCCAATGCTGTGCGGACGGCAATTTCTCCTGCTCGGTCCTCATTCACACTACTACTACAGATTTTAAAGTTGCTCCAGTTACACCTCTGGCTCCTCTGTTTTTAGTATTTACCCTGGGCTCCAATACCGCTATTTGCTGCTCAGAAGTGCCGTCTGCACAGTCAATGCTTGCTCCAGTGTTATTGGGGTTCAGTAATGTCAGCTGATCCCCAGCTGTGTGTCCGGCAAATTCTCCTGCTTTGTCCACATCCACTGTACTACTGATTTTAAACTTGCTAGAATTACACCTCTGGCTCCTCTGTTTTTAGTATTTACCCTGGGCTCCAATACCGCTAGTTGCTGCTCAGAAGTGCCGTCTGCACAGTCAATGCTTGCTCCAGTGTTATTGGGGTTCAGTAACATCAGCTGATCCCCAGCTGTGTGTCTGGCAAATTCTCCTGCTTTGTCCACATCCACTGTACTATTGATTTAAAACTTGCTCCAATTACACCTCTGGCTCCTCTGTTTTTAATACTTACCCTGGGCTCTAATACCACTAGTTGCTGCTCAGAAGTGCTGTCTGCACAGTAAACGCTTGCTCCAGTGTTATTGGGGTTCAGTAACGTCAGCTGATCCCCAGCTGTGTGTCCGGCAAATTCTCCTGCTTTGTCCACATCCACTGTACTACTGATTTAAATCTTGCTCCAATTACACCTCTGGCTCCTCTGTTTTTAGTATTTACCCTGGGCTCCAATACCGCTAGTTGCTGCTCAGAAGTGCCGTCTGCACAGTCAACGCTTGCTCCAGTGTTATTGGGGTTCAGTAACGTCAGCTGATCCCCAGTTGTGTGTCCGGCAAATTCTCCTGCTTTGTCCACATCCACTGTACTACTGATTTAAAACCTGCTCCAATTACACCTCTGGCTCCTCTGTTTTTAGTATTTACCCTGGGCTCCAATACCGCTAGTTGCTGCTCAGAAGTGCCATCTGCACAGTCAACGCTTGCTCCAGTGTTATTGGGGTTCAGTAACGTCAGCTGATCCCCAGGTGTGTGTCCGGCAAATTCTCCTGCTCTGTCCACATTCACACTGCTACAGATTTTAAAGTTGCTCCAATTACACCTCTGGCTCCTCTGTATTCAGTATTATCCCTGAGCTCCAACACCGCCAGTTGGCGCTCGGAAGTGCCATTTGCACAGTCAACACTTGCTGCCGTGTTATTGGGGTTCAGTAACGTCAGCTGTTCCCCTCCTGTGCGGACGGCAATTTCTTCTGCTCTGTCCACATTCACACTACTACAGATTTTAAAGTTGCTCCAATTACGCCTCTGGCTCCACTCTGTTTTTATTATTTACCCTGGGTTACAGCATCGCCAGCTGTTTCCCAGCAGTGTCTTTGGCACGGGTAATCCCTCCTGCCCAGCCTGGTTACAGCACGTCAGCTGTTTCCGGGTAGTGTCAACGCCACTTTGCCTCCAATGCGTTGTCCTGTCATGTTGCGGTCAGGTTAGCCGACTCTATGGTGCCTGCAGTTTTGGTGACTCCTATGTGGGCTGCGGGATCTGGCAATGAAGGCTTGTTCCATAGTGCCAATAAGACAAGCACCCCCTGTAGTACTGTGGGTTTTGGTAACTGCGGCCTGATCGCGGCCTTGCAACTTTTTTTTACATAGGTACCTTCTGCTACCAATCCGGGTTCCAGTCCGTCAGTTGGTTCTCAGCAGTGCCTTTGGCTTAGGTGCCTGCTTCTCGGTATCCAAGTTCCACCAACGTCTGCTGGTCCTTGGTAGTGCTTTCTGGCACAGGTACCTCCTGCTTAGTAACAGAGTTCCAGTACCGTCAGCTGGTCTTCGGTAGTTCCATTGGCTCTTGTATCTTCTGCTACCCATCCGGGTTCCAGTACCGTCAGCTGGTTCTCGGTAGTTCCATTTGCTCTTGTACTTTCTACTACCCATCCAGGTTACAGTACCGTCAGCTTGTTCTCGGGAGTGCCTTTGGCTTAGGTGCCTCCTACTCGGTATCCAAGTTCCACCAACGTCTGCAGGTCCTTGGTAGTGCTTTCTGGCACAGGTACCTCCTGCTTAGTAACCGAGTTCCAGTACCGTCAGCTGGTCTTCGGTAGTTCCATTGGCTCTTGTATCTTCTGCTACCCATCCAGGTTCCAGTACCGTCAGCTGGTTCTCGGTAGTTCCATTTGCTCTTGTACCTTCTGCTACCCATCCGGGTTCCAGTACCGTCAGCTGTTTCTCGGCAGTGTCTTTGGCACGGGTACTCCCTCCTGCCCAGCCTCGTTCCAGCACGCCAGCTGTTTCCGGGTAGTGTCAACGTCACTTTGCCTCCAATGCGTTGTCCTGTCGTGTTGCTGTTGAGTTGGCCGACTCTATGGTGCCTGCAGTTTAGGTGACTCCTATGTGGGCTCCGGGATCTGGCAATGAAGGCTGGTTCCATAGTGCCAATAGGACAAGCACCCCCTTTAAGACTGTGGGTTTTGGTAACTGCGGCCGGCTCGCGGCCTTGCAACTTTTTTTTACATGGGTACCTTCTGCTACCCATCCGGGTTCCAGTCCGTCAGCTGGTTTTCAGCAGTGCCTTTGGCTTAGGTGTCTCCTTCTCGGTAACCAAGTTCCACCAACGTCTGCTGGTCCTTGGTAGTGCTTTCTGGCACAGGTACCTCCTGCTTAGTAACAGAGTTCCAGTACCATCAGCTGGTCTTTGGTTGTTTCATTGGCTCTTGTACCTTCTGCTACCCATCCGGGTTCCAGTACCGTCAGCTGGTCCTCGGTAGTTCCATTTGCTCTTGAACCTTTTACTACCCATCTGGGTTCCAGTACCGTCAGCTTGTTCTCGGGAGTGCCTTTGGCTTAGGTGCCTCCTACTCGGTATCCAAGTTCCACCAACGTCTGCTGGTCCATGGCAGTGCTTTCTGGCACAGGTACCTCCTGCTTAGTAACCGAGTTCCAGTACCGTCAGCTGGTCTTCGGTAGTTTCATTGGCTCTTGTACCTTCTGCTACCCATCCGGGTTCCAGTACGTCAGCTGGTTCTCGGTAGTTCCATTTGCTCTTGTACCTTCTGCTACCCATCCGGGTTCCAATACCGTCAGCTGGTTCTCGGCAGTGTCTTTGGCACGAGTACTCCCTCCTACCTAGCCTGGTTCCAGCACGCCAGCTGTTTCTGGGTAGTGTCAACGTCACTTTGCCTCCAATGCGTTGTCCTGTCGTGTTGCGGTCGGGTTAGCTGACTCTATGGTGCTTGCAGTTTAGGTGACTCCTATGTGGGCTGCGGGATCTGGCAATGAAGGCTGGTTCCATAGTGCCAATAGGACAAGCACCGCCTGTAAGACTGTAGGTTTTGGTAACTGCGGCCAGCTCGCGGCCTTGCAACTTTTTTCTACATGCGTACCTTCTGCTACCCATCCAGGTTCCAGTACCGTCAGCTGGTTCTCGGCAGTGCCTTTGGCTTAGGTGCCTCCTTCTCGGTATCCAAGTTCCACCAACATCTGCTGGTCCTTGGTAGTGCTTTCTGGCACAGGTACCTCCTGCTTAGTAACCGAGTTCCAGTACCGTCAGCTGGTCTTTTGTAGTTCCATTGGCTCTTTTACCATCTGCTACCCATCTGGGTTCCAGTACCGTCAGCTGGTCCTCGGTAGTTCCATTTGCTCTTGTACCTTCTACTACCCATCCGGGTTCCAGTACCATCAGCTGGTTCTCGGGAGTGCCTTTGGCTTAGGTGCCTCCTTCTCGGTATCCAAGTTCCACCAACGTCTGCTGGTCCTTTTTTAGTGCTTTCTGGCACAAGTACCTCCTGCTTAGTAACCGAGTTCCAGTACCGTCAGCTGGTCTTCGGTAGTTCCATTGGCTCTTGTTCCTTCTGCTACCCATCCGGGTTCCAGTACCGTCAGCTGGTCCTCGGTAGTTCCATTTGCTCTTGTACCTTCTACTACCCATCCGGGTTCCAGTACCGTAAGCTGGTTCTCGGGAGTGCCTTTGGCTTAGGTGCCTCCTTCTCGGTATCCAAGTTCCACCGATGTCTGCTGGTCCTTGGTAGTGCTTTCTGGCACAAGTACCTCCTGCTTAGTAACCGAGTTCCAGCACCGTCAGCTGGTCTTCGGTAGTTCCATTGGCTCTTGCACCTTCTGCTACCCATCCGGGTTCCAGTACAGTCAGCTGGTCCTCGGTAGTTCCATTTGCTTTTGTACCTTCTACTACCCATTTGGGTTCCAGTACCGTCAGCTGGTTCTCGGCAGTGCCTTTGGCTTAGGTGCCTCCTTCTCGTTATCCAAGTTCCACCAACGTCTGCTGGTCCTTTTTTAGTGCTTTCTGGCACAAGTACCTCCTGCTTAGTAACCGAGTTCCAGTACCGTCAGCTGGTCTTCGGTAGTTCCATTGGCTCTTGTACCTTCTGCTACCCATCCGGGTTCTAGTACCGTCAGCTGGTCCTCGGTAGTTCCATTTGCTCTTGTACCTTCTACTACCCATCCGGGTTCCAGTACTGTAAGCTGGTTCTCGGGAGTGCCTTTGGCTTAGGTGCCTCCTTCTCGGTATCCAAGTTCCACCAACGTCTGCTGGTCTTTGGTAGTGCTTTCTGGCACAGGTACCTCCTGCTTAGTAACCGAGTTCCAGTACCGTCAGCTGGTCTTCGGTAGTTCCATTGGCTCTTGTACCTTCTGCTGCCCATCCGGGTTCCAGGACCGTCAGCTGGTTCTCGGTAGTTCCATTTGCTCTTGTACCTTCTGCTACCCACCCGGGTTCCAGTACCGTCAGCTGGTTCTCGACAGTGTCTTTTGCACGGGGACTCCCTCCTGCCCAGCCTGGTTGCAGCACGCCAGCTGTTTCCGGGTAGTGTCAACGTCACTTTGCCTCCAATGCGTTGTCCTGTCGTGTTGCGGTCGGGTTAGCCGACCTTATGGTGCCTGCAGTTTAGGTGACTCCTATGTGGGCTGCGGGATCTGGCAATGAAGGCTGGTTCCATAGTGCCAATAGGACAAGCACCCCCAGTAGGACTGTGGGTTTTGGTAACTGCGGCCGGCTCGCGGCCTTGCAACTTTTTTTTACATGGGTACCTTCTTCTACCCATCCGGGTTCCAGTACCGTCAGCTGGTTCTCGGCAGTGCCTTTGGCTTAGGTGCCTCCTTCTCGGTATCCAAGTTCCACCAACGTCTGCTGGTCCTTGGTAGTGCTTTCTGGCACAGGTACCTCCTGCTTAGTAACCGAGTTCCAGTACCGTCAGCTGGTCCTCGGTAGCTCCATTGGCTCTTGTACCTTCTGCTACCCATCCAGGTTCCAGTACCATCAGCTGGTTCTCGGCAGTTCCTCAGCCTTCTTGTACCTTCTGCTACATTTCCAAGTTCAAGCTTTTTGGAATGGTTCTTGGTAATCACTCTGGATCTCCCTGACGAGGACCCTGAAGACGGGGACCCTGAAGACCACCCCGAAGAAGACGAGGACCCCGAAGACGAGGACCCTGAAGACGAGGACCCTGAAGACCAACCCGAAGAAGACGAGGACCCCGAAGACGACGACCCTGAAGACGAGGACCCTGAAGACGACCCCAAAGAAGACGAGGACCCCGAGGACGACGACCCTGAACACGAGGACCCTGAAGACCACCCCGAAGACGACGACCCTGAAGACGACAACCCTGAAGACCACCCCGAAGAAGACCAAGAAGATGACCCTGAAGAAGTTGACCAAGAGGACAAAGAAGAAGAAGACAACCACCAAGATATAGAAGAACAAGAGACAGAAAACCAAGAAGCAGAAGTACAAGAAGCTGCAGAACAAAAAGCGGAAGAACATTAAGCATAAGACTAAAAATCAGAGCAAAAGATAATATCTAAATTATAAGCAGAAGATGACTAAGCAGTGTATGGGGGTGAGTCCGTTCCTCCTCGTGGTGCCCCTGGAAAAGACCTGCTGCTGCAGGCCAAACTGAACGCGGACAAATCCTGTTGTAAATCTTTTGTGACGGGCAGAACAAAAGGTGTAATGTTCAAACTTTTATAGATAACAACTACAGGAATGCCTGTCACAAATTAGAATATGATGAAGAAGAAGAAGATGAAGAAGATGAAGTAGAATATGAAGAAGAATAATAGTTAAATAAGAAGAATATGAAGAATGTAAAAATAAAGAATAATACGAAGAAGGTGAAGAAGAAGAAGATGAAGAAGGTGATGAAGAAGTTGATGAAAAAGATGCTGATGCTGAGGATGATGAAGGAGAAAGAGTGGGAGAAGTAAAAAAGAAAGTGAAGAGCATGGAAGTAGTGAAACATAAATATCTGACAAAATATAAAAATACTTAACATAGTCAATATTTCCGTAACTCCGAACGTCTTAAAAAAAATATTAATTTCTGCTATTCCATTTGATTGGGCTAAGCCTCTATGCTTTTATTGTCTCCCCCACCTCCCCCAATACATTCTAGATTATTCTTAGTTGTTTTCCTTCATGTAGAATTAACCTACAAGGGAAGAAGGGGTTTATTTTCATTCCGATATTTCTGTCCCATTGACTTGCATTGTTTTCCGGTATCGGAATCGGCGATATCCGATAATTTTTGGGTATCGGTCCGATCCAATCCGATCCGATATTTCCCGATATTGGAAGGTATCACTCAACACTAGTCACAGGGTATGAAGACTTTTTCATAGCACGGTATGTGTAATTGTTTGAAATCACCAGATTTTTGTCAGTTAGTCTAAGCGAGTGGTAGATGCAACTTGTTGTTTTCCATAAACTAGACCATATATTATGTGTATGTGTAAACAAAAGGGCATGGATGCTGGATTTGTGGGAGCAGACAGGATTCTGCATTACCAATGCTGATTTTTAAGGACTTAAATTAAAGGTTTACTTGGTTCGAGTGCGTGGAGTGTGCAGGTAGAGCAGATTGACATTTCCTCTAGACATAGCCTAGATTACCTTAAGAGACAGCTTCCGGCTACTCAGATAGTCATGGAAGCACTAGCATAGCTATCGGGGGGAGGACAGAGGGGGCGGTTCTCCAGGCACCGGGCTCAGAGAGGCCCACCTGGGGCTACAGCTTCCCTTAACTATATTGGCATGTGTAGTACGTTGTTATAGTTAAGTTGTGCATTAGAGCAGGGAGACATGATCTCACTGCAGTACTGCTCTCTGTTCTGTAGACTGCAGGTCACATTATTCCTGGGGTCTACAAAACTGCAGGGTAATGCACAGAGGTACTGGGGCACAGAGGACAGAACAGGACAGAGGCACCTGTGCATGTACAGGACGTCAGATTCCCAGCACGGGGAAGTCATCATGCCACTTCGGGACTCTGAAGTCCTGTGCATGCGCTGGTACAATATCATCAACACTTGTGGACTCGTCAGGATCCTGGAGCAGGTGAGTATATGATGTTTTTTATTTTACATACACTTCTGGTGTGACTACTAGGGGAATCATAAAGTATGGGGGTCCCTGATTTAGTGGGGAGGTGGTCCTCATACATTGTAGGGGCTACTGTGGGGGTCTTCATAAAGCATGGGGACCATTATATAGTTTGAAGACTACTATGAGGGTCATCATACAATGTGGGGATCATTATCTAGTTTGGTAGCTAATATAAGGGCCATTATACAGTTTGGGGCTAATGCGGGAGCCATTATACAGTGTGGGAGATAATGTGTGGTGCATTATACAGTGCAGTGGCTACTGTGGGGGCTATCATACAGTGCGGGAACTCTGTAATGGCTTTCACACACTGTGGGGCCCTCATGAAGTTTGGGGGCCATTATACAGTGTGGGAGCTACTGTGTGGGCCATCATACAGTGTGGGGACTACTGACGGGTCAATTATACAGGGTGGGGACTACAAAGGGGACAATCATACAGTGTGGGAGATAATGTGGGGGCTATCATGCAGTGTGGGGACTACTGTGAGGGCCATCATACAGTGTGTGGGCCCCTCATACAGTGGGGTCCTCATACATTGTAGGGGCTACTGTGGGAACATCATAAAGTATGGGGCCACTAATATAGTGGTGAGGGAGCCCTCATATATACTGTGGGGGTCCTAATGAAAAATGGGGAGCATTATACAGTTTGGGGACTACTATGAGGGCAATTATACATTGTGGGAGCCATTATCTAGTTTGGGAGCTATTATAAGGGCCATTATACAGTTTGGGGACAACTGTAGGGGGCATTATACCATGTGGGAGATAATGTGGAGGCCATTATCAAGTTTGGGAACTATTATAAGGGCCATCATACAATGTGGGGACAACTGTGGGGGGCAATCATACAGTGTGTGAATTACTATTGATGGGTCCATCATACAGTGTGGGAGCTAATGTTAGGGCCATTATAAGGTTTGGGGGCAATTGTGGGGGTCTCCTACAGGGTGGGGGCAACTGTAGGGGCCATTATACAGCATGGAGGCAACTGAGGGGTCAATCATACAGTGTGGGGGCTACTAAAGGGTCAGTCATACAGTGTGGGGACTATTGAGGGGTCAATCATAGATTGTGAGGACTACTGAGGAGTCAATAATACAGAGTGGGGACTACTGAGTGGTCCATCATACAGTATGTGGACCCTCATAAAGTGTGGGGACTACTAAAGGGTCAATCATATAGTTTTGGGACTATTGATGTGTCCATCATTTAGTGTGGGAGCTAATATGGGGTCCATTATACAGTTTGGGGGTACTGTGGGGGGCTCTCATACAGTATGGTGGCTACTGTAGGGGCCATTAGACAGTGTGGGAGCTAATGTGAGAGCCACTATACAGTTTGGTGGCTACTGTGAGGACTACTGTGTTGGCTATACTGTGTTTTGGGGGAACAGTGAGAACATCATACTATGTATAGGGAAGCTGTGTTGGCATCATATTGTGTATAGGGGAGCTTTGAGCCAATCAAACTGTATAAAGGGGCGTTGTCGGCCCCTAATACTGTGTTTAAGGGAGCTGTGGGCTCATGAACTATATATAAGGGAGCTGTGGGTCCATCATACTGTGTATAGGGGAGCTGCTGGCCCATTATACTGTGTACTGGTGAATTGTGGGACTATCATACTGTGTATAGGGGAGCTGTGAGACCATCTTACTGTTTATAGGGTAGCTGTACTTGGGGGCTCAGGGGACATTAAATGTTAAATAAGCACTTAAACATTATTGTTATAGGGGCACTCAGAGTATTGTGACCTTCAAAGGTCCACATAGGGCATTATTATTTTCAAGGTGCAAAATGTGGACACTGTTTTCTTGGGCACTGGAACAGGGCATGAATATAATTTCTAGGTAGTAATTTTATCATCAATAGGGCACATAGGGGGCATTTTAATTTGGAAGGGGCACAGTGGTGGACATTATCATGTGAGACAATAAGAGGAGCACTGTTTTTGTACTACACAGCAGGTGCAGTAATAGGGACACATATAGCAGGAGCGATTTAGCTTTGGGTGATGGCAGGTTAAGGAGTTTGTATAGGTTGGGAATACATGAGGATGGTGATGGAAATGTGTGAAGTCAAATGTGTCTTTGTTGCAATCTCTGCAGATGAGTTATGGCTGGAAGAAGATACCATGTCGATCTGGGTCAGATGGAAAAGATGGGAAAAGTGAACGACTCCATGAGAAAGAACGTCAGCTGTAAGACACTATACTGTATATACCAGAACCGTAATCACTTATATGTTCTGCAGGACTGATATCTACCACTATATGGTCACCATATGGTGGTAATATCAACGTTGATCTTTGTATATAGATTTATTTTCAGTAACGGCCTGGCCATCTACTGAAGTTCCCCTATACCCACAATTAGGGTGTGCCACCTTAGTTGTGATCAAGGTTACCTGGATAGGGTCCCAATATGATGTTCCCCCATCCTTGAGCAGAATCCTTAGCTTTGCCTCTGCACAGAAGATATGGGGAGTGGGTTAGAGCTGTACTTCTGATACTAGCTAAAAACTTGTACATGGAGGATTTGCACATCTGTCAGACAGGAAAATTGTTATGATCTGCTACAAGCACTAAGGAAAGACAGGAGATCTGTCCCTACAATAGAACTAAACTGGATCCCTACGATGTAACGGGGAACCTGATCCTGCGATCAGACCCGCTAAAGTCCTCGGCTAGTCTGTACGAAGACCTATAGATGCAAGGGAGGGATCCCTACAAGAACTAGGGACTGGGATAAAGTTGGACACCTCCTAGCAGAAATTGTAGCAGTAAAGACAAACACACAACATAGAACAAAGAGGTCAGAAGACCTAGCAAAACTAACAGAGAAAGGTAACAGAGTACCAAGCTAGCTCAAGAGTAGAAAATACAATGAAGTCCAGCAAGGCCAGGAGGGCGGAGCCGGATTAAATAGGCAAAAATGGTCATGTGACCAGCAAACTAGAAAAAACCTAGCAGGAGAGTTCTAACAACAATGAGCTGTCTGCTACTGTTTATCAGTGTGAAAGAGACAGAGCAGCGAAGATGGGTAAGAAGAGTTTGACACCTAAAAGAAGGTGATGTATGTCACTGATGGTGTGGCAAGTGACTGCTGCTTGAAGCCCTCATGGGCAGTAAGATCAGGTGAGCTGTGTTGACACCCAGAAAGGGTGCAAAGCAAGTTAAAAAATGTGCCACTGCATGACATGGGGGCTTAGACTAAGAGGAAGGAAGTGAGTTGCTTAGAAGCAAGTAAAAATAAGCTGTGACCAGGCAAGAGTACAGCTGTGCAAGGTGTGGACTAAATAATGAGGTGGTCCTGCAAAGAGTATGCTACCAGACAAGCATGAGAATGTTGAACAGGAGACTGAAGAATTCTAAATAAGTTTATTTGTATAGGAGCTCAGGAGTAGTGTTGAGCCACCCTCATAGTGTTCGGGTTCGGTTCGTCGAACACCGGGATGTTCGTGGAACTGTTCGTCGAATACCTTAGAACAACGTCAAACACCGTCGAACAACGTTAAAACCAATGGCAGGCAAACAAAAACACATAGAAACACATAGAAAACACCTTCAAAGGTGTCCAAAAGCTGACAAACTGCTCAGAAGACACTCTCTTTAAAAAAGCCGGCGGCAATTCAGCAGCGGCATACACCGGTACCCGACAATTTAGACAAGAAGGAATAGAGCATCACACATAGATTAGATAGATAGAAACATGTCTGTCACATATATAAGAAGTACAGTGATAATGTTGCTTAGTGTTCTTGTCATTTAGTGTTAAAGGATTTATTAAAAAAAATATTAGTGTTTTCATGCACCGTCTCTTTAAAAAAGCCGGCCAGCAATTCAGCATCGGTACCCGACAATTTATAACAGAAAGAACAGAGAATCACACATAGATTAGATAGATAGAAACATGTCTGTCACATATATAAGAAGTACAGTGATAGTGTTGATTACTGTACTTGTCATTTAGTGTTAAAATAAAGGATTTATTAAAAAAAAAATTGGCGTGAGGTTCCCCGTAATTTTAGTCTCTAGCGGAGGTTAAGCAGACGGCTGGGGCAGATGTTTGAAGCCTGGGAATGGGACAATACCCACGGAGCTTCCCAGGCTACTAATATCAGCCCCCAGCTGAATACCTAGCCTTTACTAGCTATTAAAATGGGGAGCCCCAAAAAAATGACGTGGGGTCCCCCCTGTTTAATAGCTAGCAAAGGCTAGGCAGACAGCTGGAGGCTGATATTAATAGCACAGGAAGGGTGCCAAGAATATTGGCCCCCTCCCAGGCTAGAAACACCAGCCGTCAGCCGCCCCAGAAATTGGCGCATCCATAGGATGCGCCAAATCTGGCACTTAGCCTCGCTCTTCCCACTGCCCTGTAGCGGTGGCAGTGGGGTAATAGGGCTGGGGTTGATGTCTGCTTATAATGCCAGCTGACATCAAGCCCAGGTTAGTAATGGAGAGGCGTCTATAAGACACCCCCATTACTAACCCCATAGTCAAAGTTACAAAAAAACACAAACACCCAGAATAAAGTCCTTTAATTGAAATAAACACACAATTCTTTATTGTTCTAAATTAAACCATACTTACCATCAAGCCCATTCCAGCTGAAGCCAACGATCTCCTGCAATAAAAGTAAAATAATAAAGCAACATCATCCTTACCTTTCCATGGTTCCCACGACAGCTTCAGCTCTGCTACATTCACATGACAGGCTGGACCGCAGCAGAACGCTGCCATCCAGCTTGCCATGCCGCAGACACTGAGAAGCGCAGGCATGCTTGCGCTCCTCAGTGTCTGGCTGTGATGGCATCCAGATGAGCCGAGTTCAAGTCCAATGAACTCAGCTCACCTCATGCACATCACTGACAGCGTGGGAAAATTCTCCTGCGCATGCAATGAATGCAGGAGAATTTTCCCACGCTGTCAGTGACGTGCATGAGGTGAGCTCATGTCCAATGAACTCGGCTCAACTCATGCACGTCACTGACAGCGTGGGAAAATTTTCACCGCTCAGCGCTTGAGCAGTAGAATTCTCCCACGCTGGGATGGCATTGAGATGACAGGCTGGATCACAGCTGAGCGCTGCCATCCAGCTTGTCATCCTTCAGAGACACTGCAGAGCGCAAGCATGCCTGCGCTCTGCAGTGTCTATGAAGGATTACAGGCTGGATCACAGCTGAGTGCTGCCATCCAGCTTGTCATCCTTCAGAGACACTGCAAAGCGCAAGCATGCCTGCGCTCTGCAGTGTCTTTGAAGGATGGCATGCTGGATGGCAGCGCTCAGCTGTGATCCAGCCTGTCATCTAAATGCCATCCCAGCGTGGGAGAATTCTACTGCTCAAGCGCTGAGCGCTGAGAATTTTCCCACGCTGTCAGTGGCGTGCATGAGGTGAGCTGAGTACATTGGACATGAGCTCACCTCATGCACGTCACTGACAGCGTGGGAAAATTCTCCTGCACTCACCGCATGCGCAGGAGAATTTTCCCACGCTGTCAGTGACGTGCATGAGGTGAGCTGAGTTCATTGGACTTGAACTCGGCTCATCTGGATGCCATCACAGCCAGACACTGAGGAGCGCAAGCATGCCTGCGCTTCTCAGTCTCTGCGGCATGGCAAGCTGGATGGCAGCGTTCTGTTGCGATCCAGCCTGCCATGTGAATGTAGCAGAGCTGAAGCTGTCGTGGCAACCATGGAAAGGTAAGGATGATGTTGCTTTATTATTTTACTTTTATTGCAGGAGATTGTTGGCTTCAGCTGGAATGGGCGTGATGGTAAGTATGGTTTAATTTAGAACAATAAAGAATTGTGTGTTTATTTCAATTAAAGGACTTTATTCTGGGTGTTTGTGTTTTTTTTTTTAACTTTGACTATGGGGTTAGTAATGGGGGTGTCTTATAGACGCCTCTCCATTACTAACCTGGGCTTTATGTCAGCTGGCATTATAAGCTGACCTCAACCCCAGCCCTATTACCCAACTGCCACCGCTACAGAGCAGTGGGAAGAGCGAGGCTAAGTGCCAGAATTGGGGCATCCTATGGATGCGCCATTTCTGGAGCGGCTGACAGCTGGTGTTTCTAGCCTGGGAGGAGGCCAATATTCATGGCACCCTTCCTGGGCTATTAATATCAGCCCCCTGCTGTCTGCCTAGCCTTTGCTAGCTATTAAAATAGGGGGTCCCCCATTTTAATAGCTAGTAAAGGCTAGGTATTCAGCTGGGGGCTTATATTAATAGCCTGGGAAGCTCCGTAGGTATTACCCCCTTCCCAGGCTTCAAACATCTGCCCCAGCCGTCTGCTTAAACTCTGCTAGAGACTAAAATTACGGGAAACACCACTGTCAGGCGTCGGTCTGGTGCTGGATTCGAAATGGGTCTAGGACCTTCTGTGGTCTCCTATTTCAGTCCAGCCAGGGCTGATGCTGCCCAGCATCACCGTCAGCCCCAACGCCTAGCTAGTCCGCGAGCACTGTTTGTTTCCCAGGTAGTTGTGCCTTGCAATGTTAAGCCTGGGTTGCAGAGGCAGACAGGGCTTGTGGAATCTATGTCCAAGATGCGCCGCACTGAGCGTGTCTGTGACATGGCGGACCGTGATTGGTGGTTCAGGAACCAGCTGATCCGGTGACCTGGCACCGCCTGATTGGTCACGGGTGTCGTCACCAATGGTGTGACAGTGGGGCAGGGCTTAATCTTTAAAAGGCCCGCCCACAAACATGGCGGCGCGCTCTGATCATTTGAGCTAGCTGTTTGTGGTGTGCATGCTTTCTCTGGGCTCCTCTAACAGCCTTAGCTTTAGTTAGGCAGGTCAGATTAAGTAGGCAGGTAGCTTCTCCTTGCAGACTGGTTCTGACCAGGGGGTTCGCCTTACACCCCGAGCCGCCTGTGAGCTATATAGAGTGGGTTGGCTCAGTCCGGTAGCTCGCCGGCTGAGTGCTCGAATACCCGGCGGGAATCACACCCGCACGCTAGCGCCTTCTCCTATAGCGTAGCGCCTGTGTCGAAGACAGGGCTACTGCTCCTAGTCCGGTCACTCGTCTCCCTGAGGTTCTTGGAGGTTGTGTGAACCACTTTAGCGCCAATCCCAATAGCGTAGCGCCTGTATCAAAGACAGAGCTACTGCTGTTCCCACGATCGCACGTCTCCCTGCGGTTCTTGGAGATTGTGCGAACCGTCTTACCCTACCGTGTGCCTTAACACAAAGGGTTAAGATATTTGTTAGGTGCGTCGCCAGTCGCTCTCTCCCTCTGTGCAGTTAACGGAGATAGAGCGTACCGCTTTACCCATTCCTGTGTGTATTAACATGGAAGGGTTTAACATATAAGTTGTCGTTTGCCTTTCCACCAGGAAAGTGTTCGGCAGCAGTCTTTCAGGCTGCATCGCGGACCCCGGGGTCGGTTGCGTTCCATTAAATTAAAGTTGTCTGCAACCGCCCTCCTAACAGTATCTGAGCGCCAGGGTCTTGCCGAACATGGCCGACAACCAGCAACTGCAGCGTTACGTACAGCAACTGGAGACCAGACTTAGAACTCTGGAACAAACTGCTCCAGTTTCTGATATCACTGCAGTAGCTTCCCAGGCGGCTACTCTAGCAGCCAATATTATCAACTCTGCTGCGGTGAATACTGCAACCACTGCAACTGCCCCATTACCTCGGTTTGCTCTCCCGGAAAAATTTTCTGGGGATAGTAAACTCTGCAGGGGTTTTATTAATGTATGCTCCATCCATTTGGAGATGATGGAGGCACTGTTCCCCTCCGAAAGAGCCAAAGTGGGAAATATCATGTCATTGCTTTCTCACAGGGCTCTGGAGTGGGCTACTCCTCTATGGGAGCGGAACTACCCGGTGGTAGTAAATGATACGGCTCTTAAGCTCCTTGCGTTGGTCCAGGGTTCGGCCACCGCCAGTCACTATGCAGTCCAGTTCAGAACCTTAGCGGCTGAACTGGATTGGTCTGAGCGGTCGCTTATCCCGGTGTTCTGGAAAGGTCTGGCTGGGCATATTAAAGATGCTTTATCTACCAGAGAGATTCCAACCTCCCTGGAGAGTTAATATCTCTCGCTGACCGTATAGACTTACGTCATGCAGAACACAGGTTAGAGCTAGAGGTTGGCAGTCCCCAGTACCTGTTGGCACCAGGCGTCTTTAGATCCAAATCCAAGACCTCCGACCCGGAGCCTGAGGCTATGGATGTATCCAGGACTGAGTCTAGTCCCTCTCGTATCCGTCCTGCACATCTCTTGGAGCACCCCGTAAATAAGGGTTCCAAGCAGCCGGTAAAACAAGTAGGTCTTACCACCGTTGGTGGGGATACACTAAATTCTGGGTCCTCTTCCTCCAAGCTATCAAATAAGGTGATCTTGTCCTTCGGTAAATCTGCAGTTATTGCCAAGGTGTGGGTGGACTCTGGTGCTGAGGGCAATTTTTTATCATCTACATTTGCCAAGAGACATGCCATCTCTACTGAGCCACTCTCTAGTCCAATAAACATTAGTGTTGCCAATGGTTCACTCCTGGATGTGCAAATCACCCACCGGTAGATCCCTCTCACCATGTCATTTCCTCAGGGCCACCGGGAGGTTATCTCTTTTCTTATTATTCCCGGTGGATTAGACGAGGTGTTGTTGGGTCTCCCCTGGTTACGTTGTCATTCTCCACACATTGACTGGAAGTCGGGGAGAATTTCTTCCTGGAGTGGGAATTGTGCTTCTCAGTGTTTGGGCA
Organism: Phyllobates terribilis; assembly: GCF_046119375.1. Taxonomy (NCBI): domain Eukaryota; kingdom Metazoa; phylum Chordata; class Amphibia; order Anura; family Dendrobatidae; genus Phyllobates; species Phyllobates terribilis. The sequence goes on along the minus strand of NW_027362763.1, from coordinate 370,436,393 downwards.
AAGTCACCCGGAGGGTAGTCTCTGATCCTTCTATCATTGCGACATCCGGTACGGATTCCTTGTCTGTTTCCAGGACCCGGTCCTTGTCTGATTATGTCGCAAAGAAAGAGAGGGTGGCTGCAGTGTCTTCCAACCCAGTTCTGTCGGGGAGGACGTTTGTTTCCCCTAATCTATGGAGTATGGTGCTCTCCTGGGCTCATGCCCCTAAGACCAGAGCTCACCTGGGGGTCAAATGTACCACTAAGTCCCTTCTACGGTCCTATTGTTGGTCCCGGTGGCGCCAGGATGTCAAGGACTTTGTTCTCGCGTGTCCCGTCTGTGCGAGAGATAAACCTTTTCTCCAGAGACCGGCGGGTCCTTCCTCCCTGTCACCCGTGAAGGATCCTACGCATAGAGAACCAGTTGTCCCTGCTTCCCGTCCTAAAAGAGGGCAGCCTGTACACCGGAGGGGTCACTGTTTTGTAAATCCTCTCTGTGACCCGTTGGACCACATCCTTGCCCCCCAGCTCATGGAGGAAAATGAGCATCAAGTGGAGGGGGATGTTAAAGTGGGGGATAATGTTAGGCGTCAGTCTGGTGCTGGATTTGAAATAGGTCCACGACCTTTTGTGGTCTCCCATTTCAGTCCAGCCAGAGCTGATGCTGCTCAGCATCGCCATCAGTCCCAATGCCTAGCTCGTCCGCAAGCACTGTTTGTCTCCCAGGTAGTTGTGCCTAGCAATGTTAAGCCTGGGTTGCAGAGGCAGACAGGGCTTGTGGAATCTATGTCCAAGATGCGCCGCACTGAGCATGTCCGTGACATGGCGGACCGTGATTGGTGGTTCAGGAACCAGCTGATCCGGGGACCTGGCACCGCCTGATTAGTCACGGGTGTCGTCACATATGGTGCGACAGTGGGGCAGGGCTTAATCTTTAAAAGGCCCGCCCACAAACATGGCGGCGCGCTCAGATCATTTGAGCTAGCTGTTTGTGGTGTGCAAGCTTTCTCTGGGCTCCTCTAAGAGCCTTAGCTTTAGTTAGGCAGGTCAGATTAAGTAGGCAGGTAGCTTCTCCTTGCAGACTGGTTCTGACCAGGGGGTTCGCCTTACACCCCGAGCAGCCTGTGAGCTATATAGAGCGGGTTGGCTCAGTCCGGTAGCTCGCCGGCTGAGTGCTCGAATAACCGGCGGGAATCACACCCGCACGCTAGCGCCTTCTCCTATAGTGTAGCGCCTGTGTCGAAGAAAGGGCTACTGCTCCTTGTCCGGTCAAACTTTTCCCTGCGGTTCTTGGAGATTGTGTGAACCGCTTTAGCGCCAATCCCCATAGCGTAGCGCCTGTATCAAAGACAGGGCTACTGCTGTTCCCACGGTCGCCCGTCTCCCTGTGGTTCTTGGAGATTGTGCGAACCGATCTACCCTTCCGTGTGCTTTAACACGAAGGGTTAAGATATCTGTTAGGTGCGTCGCCGGTCGCTCTCTCCCTCTGTGCAGTTAACGGAGATAGAACGTACCGCTTTACCCATTCCTGTGTGAATTATCACGGAAGGGTTTAACATTTAAGTTGTCGCTTGCCTTTCCACCCGGAAAGTGTTCGGCAGCAGTCTTTCAGGCTGCATCGCGGACTCCGGGGTCGGTTGCATTCCATTAAAATAAAGTTGTCTGCAACCACCCTCCTAACACCCACGCCAATTTTTTTTTTAATAAATACTTTATTTTAACACTAAATGACAAGTACAGTAATCAACACTATCAGTATACTTCTTATATATGTGACTGACATGTTTCTATCTATCTAATCTATGTGTGATGCTCTATTTTTTCTGTTATAAATTGTCGGGTACTGATGCTGAATTGCTGGCCGGCTTTTTTAAAGAGACGGTGCATGAAAACACTAATATTTTTTTTCATAAATCCTTTAACACTAAATAACAAGTACAGTAAGCAACACTATCACTGTACTTCTTATATATATGACTGACATGTTTCTATGTATCTAATCTATGTGTGATACTCTATTCTTTCAGTTCTAAATTGTCGGGTACCGGTGTATGCCGCTGCTGAATTGCCGGCTTTTCATGTTTCACTGTGAGCACTGATCCCATCGATTTGGGCAACCACTGTAATGCCACAACCACCATGGCTGTGGCATTACAGTGAGTGGCAGACAATCCCTGCATGATTGGTGCTCTAAATAGTGCCAGACATGCAGGACACGCTTTTGGTGCACGAACAATTATCGAACATATCCTCGAACAGCCGAATTTTTTGCAAATCGTACGCGTTCGTCGAACGACTCGAAGACCGCCCAAAACAGCTCGAATTTGAGATTGGCGAACAGTTCTAGTTGAACACCGCTCATCTCTACTCAGGAGCAGAAAAACACAATAGGGTTTTACCCGGACTAAATCAGAATAAATAAATAAGTATATAAATAGCTTGTGCTAACATGATGGAGCTGTGATCACACAATAATGTAAAGGTATAAAAACTCCAATTGCTGCAGATCCACAGGTCGTCCGACCGATACAGTAGACTTTGGAGAGAAAATTTTGATGATTCCGTGCTGCTGATGAGTAGATTAAAGACCTAAATCCAGGAGTTTGAATAATTGTGGTTTTTAATCTACGCGTTTAGAAGTACACACTTTTTCTTCAGGATATAACCACAATCCCATGATTCACTGTCAGTTGTATCCCTGAAAAATGGAAGTGTTTAGGAACTACAGCAACTCAGCTTGGAAGTGGCAGATCTTGTAAAGAAAAAGATCAGGGTCACTTAATCCTTAGATGCATAGTGCATAAAAGTCACCAACAGTCTGATGACTCGATAACTGCAGAGCTCCAAACCTCCTCTGGCATTAAAAAACTGTACACTGGGAGTTTCACTGGAGGCTTCCATGGTCGAGAATCAGCATGCAAGTCTTTATATCACTGAGCTTAACCCCTACACTCCAGGGCGATTTTCCATTTCTTAGTTTTCATATTTTCCTCTACTTTTTCCACATGAGGGCTTGTTTTTTGTGGGACAAGTTATACTTTTGAATGACACCATTCATTTTATCATGTGATGCACTAGAAAGTAGGAAGCAAATTCCAAGTGCATTGAAATTGCAAAAAAAGTGAAATACCACAATTGTTTTATGTTTTTTTTATTCACCATGTTAACTGTACAGTAAAACTGATCTGTCAATATGATTCTCCAGTTCAGTATGAGAACGCAGATAGGAAACCAGGCATCATGTGTGGGACACGATTTTTAATGTACTTGTACGTCAAAAGTCGTGAAGTGATTAAAGAGGTTGTGCAGTCTTAAATTACAACTCTGCAGTCTCTCTATGTGAATTATCAAATCACACACACTGTGTGTTGTCAGGATTCTCCGGTGCCGACTTCAGGAGCATGTGGTCACGTGACTGCAAGTAGGCAATATATGGACTCCCGGCCACATTACGAAAAGACTGTTTTGGGCCTCGCTCAATACACTTACATTGAGCAAGGCCACGCCCATTTAGTCAGAATGTGGCCAGGAATATGCTTATTGCATACTTGTGGTCACATGACCACCCATCCCCAGTGCCGGCACCGGAGAATCCTCACGGTGCCGGCACAGGTGTTGTCTGGTCTTAAAGAACAAGCATGGGATAGAGTGTTGTAAAGTACACCTTCACTGCACTCTGGAGCAGTAGGAAAGAATTCTGTGGGGTGAAAATTCACTCTTTTTTGTATAGCAGACTGTGGACTAGTTTAGGTTTGGCACATGCCAGGAGAACTTTACCCGCCTGGCTGCATTGTGCAAACTGTAAAGTTTGGTGGAGGATAAATAATGCTATGGATTTGTTTTTCAGGGGGTAGTCAAGTCCTTTTAGCTCTAATGATGGAAAATCGTTTTGTATAATTGCATGCTGCCAGCTTTATGGAACAGTTTGGGTAAGCAAGGTCCGTAAAGACGTGATGTGGTGAGTTTGGTGTAGATGAACATCACTATCCCATACAGTCCTGTCATTAACTCTTTCTAAATTCTTTAGGATGAGCAAGATCAAAGATTGCAAGCTAGTCCCTCTAGTCCAACATCAGTGTCTGACCTCACAAATGCTCTTCTGGATGAACAGACAAAAATTCCTACAAACTCACTCAACATCTTTCCAGAAGAGCGGAAGATGCTTTATCTTCAAAAGGGGTTGGTTCGAGGTGGGCACATTAATGTTCATGGATTTAAAATGGGATGTCATAAAAGCTTTTGTAGGTCTAATGCATAAGTATCCCAATAATTTTGTCAATTTAGTATATCCATTCTATCTAGCAGCTTAACCTATTAAATACAATTATGCATAGATAATACAAGCTTACTAAAATATGTTCACTGTAAATTAAGAAGAAAGGTATTGATTAATTAGCATTTTACCATCTTGTCTGTACTCTGCCACAACTGCTTTACTACAGCACATAAATAGATCCCGGCATTCACTGTGTCTCATAAAATAATAATGAACACCAATCAAATACAAAGTACACTGGAATTAAATAGTACAATTTATTACCCTGGTTACTGTAGAAACTGATAAAGATAATTTTCAACATCTTATTATGAGCTGTGTTTTTGAGAAAAAGAAATATATTACATGTTAACACTTTAATGACCATCCACTACTTCTTTTAGGTACACAGATATTCAAAGCCTATGTGCAGGGTTATGCACAGAAGTTATTGAGCTGTGTGGCAAACCTTTTGTCCAACCTTCCACTGAAAGCACAGCTAAATTTTCTAAAAGTTGATAAAAAATCTTTATAGGAATTCAGAGTCTTGGATTGGAGAACTTTGCTAATACTGAGACTTTAAGCTAGTAGTGCTTCAGTATCATCTGGCATTAATTTCCAACATTTCCATAAATAAGTCATGCCCCACATGACTTTAAGGCTTAGCTTACTTTTTCTAATTCATTGATAAGTCAGAAGAACTGGAACAGGTGCTTCATAAAAGTATACATCATATACTGCTGATGATTGGCACATTTCCCCCTGGACCTGCTCAGCGATGTCAGCTTCCGCAACCAGTCACCACCATCTTCATCCTGTGGGCAGCAATAGTGATGGAGAAGGCATCATGGCCAATAGCTCTGGGCATCGTAGACTCTTTTTAGCCACAGATAGTGGTGTGGCTGGGAACCGTGGTCAGGCAGAGTGTGTGCTGACCGCTGACCTAAAGCTCAGCATAAAGTAATCAGTTCCTTGGATTGGGGAATGGGACAACATTACACTCTACTTAAACTCCCAGGTTACTGATAGAAGTTGCCAATTGTAAATTTATAATTATTCTGGCAGATCCTTTTTTCTCTGTTATTTGCTTAACACTTGTTGTTGACTATAGACTGACTTTATATTTCCTTTGCCTGACAATTCTGACCTGATCTCTGCTAACTCCTGACTTCATATCTGACTGCTGATTTTATTCTACATATGCCTTCTCTAGCCTTAATCTGGCTTGTTGACCTGTCTCTACCAGCTCATTCTATTGGCAGGCAGCTACTCTGTAGAGGCAAGCAAAGCAAGGGGACACTGCTGTAAGTACAGATTCCTATAAAGACGTTAATGGGTGAAGGCCAGGGTTCACCTGGGACTGGCTAAGTGGAATGACTTGTTCAAAGTCTGTGCATGGAAGCCCTATTCAGAGCTGTCAGGTATCCACATAAAGCATAGTTCACTGCCAGGCACCACTTATTATTTACATCACAAAAGTGGCTTGGTGAGTATGTACCAAGGCTTGGCTTGACAGCTACGTACCAAGTTGCTGACACACAGAAGCTCCAAAATGGCTCTAAAATGCTCTTAAATAACACACATCCTTATCTAATTTCACAAATTGCCTGTATGTCTTCTAGACTGAACACATGTATCTCTTAGGGTATGTTCACATACAGCATTTTTGCTGCAGATTTTCAGCACGAAAGAGAGTGTTGGCAGGAAAAATGCTGCGTACAATATTTGTATAGATCTGTATAAACATTTTTATGGTACTCTCTGTCATTGTCCATTGAAAAGGAGAGAGTGTGACAAGCAGGGAGAGAAGATACTAAACCAGCCCTTGAAACAGACTTCACTTATGACATTTTGTTTCATGGCAATGATATCCATTTCAGGGACTGGCCTGGTCTCTATTATCTCTGCTTGCCGCATTTTCAACTTTTCAATGCGCAATGACGGTGTGCCCTCTTACCGGCTTGTAGGATTATAGTGCAGTGAGCAGGTATCACATACTGAGCATGCATCAGAATTGACAATCAGCACATGCTCAATAGAGCAATGACTTGCCCAGCCACTGAACGGGAGGTCATTGTTTGTTTCAGGGTGGTGATAGCAATTAAGACAGCGATGTCAGCGCCAACCCCTGATGATGTCAGGTGGAGATTCCTTAGTAAATGCTGAGATAATGAAAAAAAAACATCATTAGTAGTAAAAAAGAAAAAAAAAACAGACAGGAAGTTAGAGTAGAGAGGGAACAGTAATGAATTACATTAAACAAGAGGTTAGATTTTTGAATGAAACAGACTTTTAGTATGAAAGTCACCTTTCTGAATATTTCTAAAATGTAGTGTGGGAAATCAAGATCCATTTTGCCTTCTCAGTCCCCATTTTATGCTCTAAATCTATCATTATAATCAAATAACCATAATCGTCCTACAGACTCCAATAGAGTTGCTGACAATATATAAACATTGATATCATATAGTTCGGCCTGCATAAAATCTAAAGTATGATTAAAGAACAAACTGATTCAGCAGTAGTGTTGAGCCACCCCCGTAGTGTTCGAGCTCGGTTCGGTTCGTCGAACACCCGTGTGTTCACCGAACTGTTCATCGAACTGTTCGTCGAACACCTTCGAACACTGTTAAAACCATTAGCAGGCAAACAAAAACACATAGAAAACACCTTCAAAGGTGTCCAAAAGCTGACAAACTGCTCAGAAGACATAACTAACACATGGAAAAGTGACAAGTACATATAGTCAAGCGAAAAGAAAAGAGGTGGAGGAGTAAAATGATGGGGAGACACAGATATAGGCATGTCATGCCCTTCTAAAATCCAAAAAGTGAGAAGCCGACACGGCCAGTCCGTTCCTGCCTGTGCCACCTCCGTGTCGCCGGGTTTGTGCCAGAGCCGCGGTGGACCCTGACGGCCAGCCCCCCTCTCCCAATACTGGTGCATGTCCGCTGGTGGGTCGAGCGAGCCCCCCTGTGGTGGAGGCATCTCTAAGCTTTTTAATTTAAATTGTCTCTCTAATTTGAATGAATACACTTTAAATCCTTTTACAAGGATCTATTGGAGGGCAAGTCTCATGCCAGCAGCCGCATAATTCCAGCTCCAGTAGCGTCTACTAAAGCTGCTGCAGTTAAAAAGCTTTTATAAGGATCGAGCTCAGCTGTCCACCGCAAGGCATCCTACCGCCAGTCCCAGCCCCTATCATGCAATGCTTCTCTAATTCGTGTAATTAACAGCACCTGTAACTTACCTGTGGCACCTAACAGGTGTTGGCAATAACTAAATCACACTTGCAGCCAGTTAACATGGATTAAAGTTGACTCAACCTCTGTCCGGTGTCCTTGTGTGTACCACATTGAGCATGGAGAAAAGAAAGAAGACCAAAGAACTATCTGAGGACTTGAGAAACCAAATTGTGAGGAAGCATGAGCAATCTCAAGGCTACAAGTCCATCTCCAAAGACCTGAATGTTCCTGTGTCTTCCGTGCGCAGTGTCATCAAGAAGTTTAAAGCCCATGGCACTGTGGCTAACCTCCCTAGATGTGGACGGAAAAGAAAAATTGACGAGAGATTTCAACGCAAGATTGTGCGAATGGTGGATAAAGAACCTCGACTAACATCCAAACAAGTTCAAGCTGCCCTGCAGTCCGAGGGTACAACAGTGTCAACCCGTACTATTCGTCGGCGTCTGAATGAAAAGGGACTGTATGGTAGGATACCCAGGAAGACCCCACTTCTTACCCCGAGACATAAAAAAGCCAGGCTGGAGTTTGACAAAACTTACCTGAGAAAGCCTAAAGCGCTTTGGAAGAATGTTCTCTGGTCAGATGAGACAAAAGTGGAGGGTTTTTATGGAAAAAGCATCAGCATAGAGGGTACAGGAAAAAAAAGAGGCATTCAAAGAAAAGAAGACGGTCCCTACAGTCAAACATGGCAGAGGTTCCCTGATGTTTTGGGGTTGCTTTGCTGCCTCTGGCACTGGACTGCTTGACCGTGTGCATGGCATTATGAAGTCTGAAGACTAGTGTTGAGCCACCCCCGTAGTGTTGGAGTTCGGTTCGGTTCGTCGAACACCCTTGTGTTCGCCGAACTGTTCGTCGAACTGTTCGTCGAACACCTTCGAACACCGTTAAAACCAAAGGCAGGCAAACAAAAACACATAGAAACACATAGAAAACACCTTCAAAGGTGTCCAAAAGCTGACAAACTGCTCAGAAGACGTAACTAACACATGGAAAAGTGACAAGTACATATAGTCATGCGAAAAGAAAAGAGGTGGAGGAGTAAAAGGAGGGGGAGACACAGATATAGGCATGTCATGCCCTTCTAAAATCCAAAAAGTGAGAAGCCGACATGGCCAGTCCGTTCCTGCCCGTGCCACCTCCGTTTGTGCCAGAGCCGCGGTGGACCCTGACGGCCAGCCCCCCTCTCCCAATACTGGTGACTGTCTGGTGGGTCGAGCGAGCCCCCCTGTGGTGGAGGCAGCTCTAAGCTTTTTAATTTAAATTGTCTCTCTAATTTGAACGAATACACTTTAAATCCTTTTACAAGGATCTATTGAAGGGCAAGTCTCATGCCAGCAGCCGCGTAATTCCAGCTCCAGTAGCGTCCACTAAAGCTGCTGCAGTTAAAAAAAATTTATAAGGATCGAGCTCGGCTGTCCACCGCAAGGCGTCCTACCGCCAGTCCCAGCCCCTATGCCTTGGGGTGCCTCCTGATGCTCTTCACTGAGTATCCCGTGGTCCCGAAGCATTTCCTTTGAAAAAATTAAGTGTCCAAACTACAGGTGGTGTAGCTTGCTTAACAGCCGGGATAATCCGCTGACTAGTAGACACTGCTACTAGGCACAAAGTATTTCCTGGGCTAGATGCAGTTAAAAATTTGTAATTAGATACTCTCGTTGGATGCAGAGAAAGCATTCCATAGAGTCTCCTGGCACGCTATATATTATTCTCTTAAAAAGCTTGGGGTAGGGGTCTAGGGGACACTTTTATAGCCAAAATCATGGCCCTGTATCGCAATACGTCACCTAGGCTGAAGATAAATGGAACTGTAGCACACTGAGGGCTCGGTTGCTACAGAGGTATTGCACCTCACCCAGAGGTGTGATATCTCACTCTCAGGTAAGGATGGAGTGTGGATCAAGACCCGACACCTGCATGCATTACACCACATTGCCATGGGGCAGGGTGACCAATATGCCCCTGAGATGGGCACGAAAGCCCCTGTCCCTGGCTGGAGTGGGGGGAGGGAACACTGAGAAAGGGGAACCCTGTAGTGCAGGAGCAGGGAGGAAGCAGTTGCTGGGTGCATTGAGAAGGGAGTATAAAAGGTGGGCACCATCTTAGTTCAGTGCAGAGAAGTCTGAGCAGAAGTGACAGGGAGCAGGGGCTCTGCTCCGGAGGCGGGCCTAGTAACAGAGGCCCAGGCCTGGAAGAGGGAGAAGGAAGGAAGAGGAGCGGAGAAGGCTCCAGGAACGAGGAACGAAGGGATCCCAGGGGTGCGGACGGGTGACTTGCCACCGTACGCCCGAATCCACCTGTGTGGAGGGGTCAGGCCAAAGGGGGAGACCGGTCCCCGAAACTAGTGGAGGCGGGAAATGACCCTCAGCTAGAAACCGGAGGCTGTGACATTTTATGTGGCGCAGCCCCTCGCTACACCTGCTAGGAAGGCACCACATAGGGTCAGGGAAACTGGAGCCAAGTTTACCAAGAGGAGGCCCGAGGCAGCCGGACAGAAGGGTTGGTAAGAAAGGCCAGACAAAGGACACACAAAGGGGGTCCTGTGAAGCGCTCCAAAGTTATCTGGGAGTTGTCTGAGCCCCTCACCTGGTGAGCACAGTACGACGTGGGCAGCTGTTACCTGCAGACGTGGTCTGGATAATAAGAACTGTGAGTAAAGGCCCTGGACTGCATCACTGACTCCGTGTCGTTACTGCTGCTGCCCTGCACCATCACCCCCATCCTCCGCATACACTGCCCTGAGGCTATACTTCTCCCGTGGGGAGTTATGCTACCCTCTGCTGCACCCACAACACCAGCCTCAGCGGTCTGCCCTGCAGCGGCGGTTCACTCTGATCGCAATCCACGGGTGGCGTAGTTGGACATTTAAATATCAAAACCACATAAATAGTTCCGCCACTGGTTTGACCGCCCTGAGCCACGGAACCGGGTCGCCGCCACGGAGACTACAACCACCTGCATCCACCAACAAGGGTCCGGCTCCGGGTGTCCCAAGGCCCAGGGGGCACGTCAGAACATTTTCATCACCTTTCATAATCACCAATGGGACAAGGCAGGGATGTTCTCTGTCCCCTCTCTTATACATCCTAGTGACGGAGCACCTGCTCTCATCAATTCGCCATAACCCCAATATTAGGTGGATTGAGGTGGGAGGCACCGAGTACAAGTGCTCTCTATTTGCTGATGATGTCCTAGTATATATCACATATATCCATCCCTGCTGTTATGGCTGAAATAGATCACTTTGTTACATGGTCAAATTTTAAAATCAATGCAGCGAAGTTTGAGGCCCTCGATGTCTCCCTCCCCAAATCCATACAGGATTCCATCCAGTCTAACTTTCCCTTTCCTGGCCCTCACAGGTTATCAAATACTTATGAATTCCTATACATAGAGACCTCTCCCATCTATGTTATCTTAATTTTGGGCCCTTTATTGAACAACTCCATACAGACCACGGTTGGCAAGTTAGAACTGTAAGATTCACTACGTGAACCACTGGTGTTTTGTGGAAAAGCACATGTACACTGTGTTCCAAATTATTATGCAAAAAGTGTTTAGGAGTGATAAGGGAAGAATTTGTTTGTTTGTCAGTTAAACTCATTGATGGTGATGTGTGTCAGGGCTCTTTATATCACTGTAAGCAATTGCAGACACCTGTGCTAATTAGTTTGGCAGGTGTGTCCAATGAACGGCAAGACTACTTAAGAAGGCTGTCCCTCATTATTAAGCAGCCTACATTTTCTGCCAAAATGGGAAAGAAAAAGGATGTGTCGGCTGCTGAGAAGCAACAAATTGTGGAGTGTTTAGGTCAAGGCATGACTACAATCAACATTGTGCGATGATCAGGATGAAGTGTCTTGGCAGTCAAGAAGTATGTAGCTGATTCACAGTACACACGTGTGCATGCTGATAAGGGAAAATTGAGGACTCTTTCCTACAGGCAATTACGTCAGGTTAAAAGAGCAGCGGCAAAAAAGCCTTGTCATAGCAGCAGACAAGTTTTTGAAGCTGCTGGTGCCTCCAACGTCACCCGAACAACAAGATGCAGGGTCCTTCAGAGGTTTGCAGCTGTGCGTAAGCCATCCTGTCAACCTCCTCTATCCACTTCACACAAGCAGAAACGGCTCCAGTGGGCCAAACATTACATGAAGACTGATTTCAAAACTGTTTTGTTCATGGATGAGTGCCGTGCCACGCTCGATGGTCCAGATGGATGGAGAGGAGGATGGCTGGTTGATGGACACCCCACGCAAACACGGCTACAGCGCCAACAAGGAGCAGGTGGAGTAATGTTTTGGGCTGGAATCATGGGGAGAGAGATTGTTGGCCCCTTTAGGATCCCTGAAGGGGTAAAGATGAACTCCATAATGTATGTGGAGTTTCTCAAACAGCACTTCCTGCCATGGTTCAAGAAGAAGAACCGTGTATTCCACAGCAAGATCATTTTAATGCATGATAATGCACCGTCTCATGCTGCACATAACACATCTGCATCTCTGGCTGATATGGGCATAAAAGGGGACAAACTTATGGTGTGACCCCCATGCTCCCCTGACCTCTACCCCATTCAGAACCTCTGGAGCATCATCAAAAGTAGTGTCTATGATGGCGGGAGGCAGTTAACATCTAAGCAACAGCTCTGGGAGGGTATTCTGTCCTCATGCAAAACAATTGAAGCAGAAACCATCCCAAACCTGACAAATTCAATAGACGAGAGAGTTCAGAAGCTCCTTTCGAACAAGGGGTCCTATGTGCAAATGTAACATCACCTAGAATAAAGTTTTGAGTTGAAAACTGTTTGATTTCAGTTTCTAATAACCTGCTAATGCTTATAATTTCAAAAATGACCAATTTTTTGGTCTTTATTAAAATGAAAAGGTTGATCGAAGAGTGTGGGGGATCTAAGAGTGTGGCAACCCAGTAGTCAGGATTACTTCGAATTCTGACAATCTGAGGGTCATGTTGCAGGTAGTGCAGCAAGAAGGCACTTATGTGTCTTGCGCATCTCGGAGCCCCAAAATTATTATTAATTTGAAATCTGGTGGAGCTTAGTATAGATGGCCTAATAGAATCAGTACTGCACACTGCTACAAAGCCCAAATTATTTTCCAGCCAAGATACAGATAAACATGATTACTAATTTTAAATCTGGTGGAGCTTAGTATAGATGGCCTAATAGAATCAGTACTGCACACTGCTACAAAGCCCAAATTATTTTCCAGCCAAGATACAGATAAACATGATTAGTAATTTGAAAGCATAAAATGGTTGGTGAGGTGATTTTAACCAATCATCAAGCTTTTACTCTCCCCAGGATGACACAGGGGTAGAAAAGTCGTTTCGGATCCATGATTTGTTCATCTTTATGAACGTGAGTCTGTCTACATTATCAGTGGAGAGCCGTGTGCGCTTATCTGTCAGCACACCACCAGCAGCGCTGAACACACGTTCAGACAGAATGCTGGCTGCGGGGCATGACAAGATCTCCAAGGCGTAAGTGGCTAGCTCCAGCCATTTATCCAGATTGGAAGCCCAAAAAGAGCAAGGGTCCAGTGACACAGTCATGGCTTCAATGTTTACTTGGAGATACTCCTGTACCATCGTCTCTAGTCGTTGACTATGTGTCAGACTTCTTGTCTCCTGTGGCCTTGCAAAGGATGGGCTAAAAAAGTGGTGAAATGATTCCGAAAAATTTATGTTACCAGCAGATACTGTGTTTCGGTTACGGTTTGAGTGCTGAACACTCGACGGTCCCACGGTTGGCAAGTTGGAACTGTGAGATTCACTACATGCACCACTGGTGTTTTGTGGAAAAGCACATGTAAGATCCTGCAACAGTCTCTGCTGATACTCCTGCATGCGTGCATCCCTTTCTATGGCAGGAATAATTTCGGCTAATTTACTTTTGTACAGGGGATCTAAGAGTGTGGCAACCCAGTAGTCAGGATTATTTCTAATTCTCACAATTCGAGGGTCATGTTGCTGGTAGTGCAGCAAAAAGGCACTCATGTGTCTTGCGCATCCAGGAGCACCAAGACCCTGTTGTGTTGGTGGCGAGGTAACAATCATGCTTCCTTCCTCTGTCCTCTCCCCCCAACCTCGCACAACAGAAATGTGATCAAGGTCTCCCTCATCTGATGAGTCTTCCATCAGTTCGTCCTCCACTTCTTCCTGGGCTCCTGAAACTTCCTCACTAGTTTGGCTGCTACCATGCGCCCTGGTAAAACCATCTCCCCCACCTTCACATGCCTGCCGCCTTGGTGCTGCCGACCGTCTGGACCTTGCAGATGTTAGCCCTTCCGCATACAACTCCTCCTCCTCTACTTCCTCCACCTCCTCTTGTGCCACCACCTGACTCCGAATTCTGTTTAACATGTGCCCCAGCATGTAAATCACCGGAAAAGTCATGCTGATAATGGCATCGTCAGCACTAAACATCTTCGTCGCCATTTCAAAACTGTGCAGAAGGGTGCATAGGTCCCTGATCTGAGACCACTCCTCCAGCGTGATTTGCCCCACCTCTGGATCTGGTTGGCCCAGGCTATACGTCAGAACGTATTGCACCAGGGCTTGTCGGTGCTGCCACAGTCGCTGCAACATGTGCAGAGTTGAATTCCACCGGGTAGGCACATCGCATTTTAGCCGGTGAAGTGGCAGGCCCAACGACTTCTGTAGAGATGTAAGTCGCTGAGCTGCGGAATGTAAACGGCAGAAGTGAGCACACAGCGACCGTGCCGTCTGCAGAAGGCCATCTAGTTCGGGATAGTGGGCTAAAAATTGCTGGACAACCAGGTTCAACATGTGAGCCATACAAGGCACGTGTGTGACATTGCCCCGGCGAAGGGCCACACCCAGGTTTGCAGCATTGTCGCACACGGCCTTCCCTGGTTTCAGGTCCAGTGAAGACAAGCATTCATGAAATTGGTTCTCCAGAGCTGACCACAACTCCTCAGCTGTGTGACTCACATTTCCCAGACATTTCAAAGTAAAAACCGCCTGATGACGTTGAGCCCTACTGCCAGCATAGTAAGGAGGTGTGCAGGATCCCTTCTGCGCAGTTAGAAAGCTTGTGGCATGACCAGACAGGCTTTGAGTGCAGGTGGAGGACCGAGAGGAGGTTGAGGAGGCAGAAGCAGTGGAGGAACTTTGAGATAAAGAGGATTGACGCACAACTCGTGGGGGCGGCAAGACTTGGACAGCAGCCCCTTGTCCTACTGTCACCATAGTTACCCAGTGCCCAATCAGCGACATGTAACGCCCCTGTCCATGCCTACTCGTCCAAGTGTCTGTGGTGAAATGCACCCTGTCACACACAGAGTTTCTCAAAGAAGCGGTGATGTTGTGTGCGACATGCTGGTGGAGCGCAGGCACACCTTTCTTTGAGAAGTAGTGCCGACTGGGCATCTGGTACTGGGGCACTGCGACGGACATAAGGTCTCGAAAATCCTCTGCGTCCACCAGGCGGAAAGGCAGCATTTCTGTAGCCAAGAGCTTGCAGATGGTGAAATTCAACCTCTTAGCTTTCTCATGGCTAGGAGGAAATGGTCTTTTACTTGTCCACATCTGAGGGACCGAGGGCTGGCTGTTGTGCTTTGACGGGGTTGATAATGGTGTCCCCGGCAAACTGCCGGTCTGTGAGGAAGATGCAGGCGGACATGTTAGGTTGCCTTGATCCAAACGTGGTGCTATCGATGTCGGACAGCGCTCAACACCAGCTGGTGTTACAACCTCCAAAGAAAATGATGACCTGCCAATCACGCTGGCTGTTGAGGGTAAAGAGGTGGTAGGTCTGCATCCCAAAACAGGTGCGACTGCTGTCCCCCCAGTCACAGAGGATGAAGAGGCCGCGGATGCACAAGATGTGGCAGACGGTGGTTGGCCCGGCATTGTAGCCCAGTGAGCTTCCCACTGCAACTTATGCTTCATGTCCCTGTGCCGGTTCATGCATGAAATACTCAAACTATGTATTTTTTGGCCTCTACTTAGCTTTTGCTGACAAATGTTACAGATAACACGAGTTGGGTCATCTTTATCTATCTGAAAAAATGCCCAGGCTATGCAAGGCTTAGCACCCATGCGACCTGAAGAGCCACCACGACTTGTGGTGAGAGGCAGAGTTGTGTTTGAGGATGCAGTTGTTGACGTGCTTCCAGTACTACGTCTCTGTCCAGGAAGGCGCAACCTGACCTCGTCGTCACTAGCATTCTCCTCCACCTCCTCTGCTGACCTCATCTCTTGGCTGACTGTGGGTTGACAGTAAGTGGGATCTCCAACCTCATCATCATCACCCTGTGTGTTATCACACCCGTCGTCCTCAGAGCCAACCTGTTCCTGCCCTGACAAAAAACTAAAGTTGTCGCTCCAATCAGGTATTTGAGTCTCATCATCGTCTTCCTCATTGTCTCCACCAACAGGAGTTACAGTTTGGGAATGAGGGTCTACATTATGGTCAGAACCTTCTGCGTCTGGTCCTGGATCCGACTCATAAAGATTCTGGGCATCAGTGCAGATCATTTCCTCGTCTGGATTCACAGAAGCGCTGGAGCCGACCTCTGATTCCCAGGCTATAGTATGAGTAAACAGCTCTGCAGACTCAACCATCTGCTCTACCTCATACTCAGACTGTCAGCTGGAGATTTGGGAGCTGTGAGGTAGCAAGTGCGATTGGGGTGACACCTCTGAGGACTGGAGTATTTGTGATTTTGAAGATGATGTGGAGGAGAGCCCACTTAAAGGAGCACTTGATATCCATTGAAGCACCTGCTGTTTTTGTGCCTCATCTGGAATTTGTAGCGATTGGCGTGGCCATAAGAAAGGGATCTTATCACATTGTCCGCTAAAAGAAGTAGACATTTTAGTTTGGCTGGAAGATGGTCTTTCTTCTGCAGATGTTACTGTTGCTTTAACACCTACCCCACGGACACAACCTTTTTTCCCCTTCCCAACACGCCTATTCCCCTTTCCACCAACAGCAGGCCTTTTTCCACTCATTTTGGTGGTTAACTAATTCACAACTCTGGAGTTGTTTGCACAAAAAAACAATGGATGGGAACCGAGCAGAGCTGAGTGGCCAAACTGTGGTATAAGGCCAAA
The DNA here is from genome assembly GCF_046119375.1 of Phyllobates terribilis. Taxonomy (NCBI): domain Eukaryota; kingdom Metazoa; phylum Chordata; class Amphibia; order Anura; family Dendrobatidae; genus Phyllobates; species Phyllobates terribilis. The sequence continues at coordinate 370,419,822 of NW_027362763.1, read as the reverse complement.
ACTATTGGCTGGGTTAGATGCAGAAAAAAATTATATTCAATTTGCAACCTGATGGAGGTCAGTTTAGATGGACTAATAGACCAAGTCCCACACACTGCTAGAAGCCCAAATATTTTTCTGAGCTAGATGCAGAAAAAAATGATATTCAATTTGCAACCTGATGGAGGTCAGTATAGATGGACTATTAGAACAAGTCCCACACACTGCTAGAAGCCCAAATATTTTTTCAGAGCTAGATGCAGAAAAAAATTATATTCAATTTGCAACCAGATGGAGGTCAGTATAGATGGACTAATAGAAAAAGTCCCACACACTGCTAGAAGCCCAAATAATTTTTCAGAGCTAGATGCAGAAAAAAATTATATTCAATTTGCAACCTGATGGAGGTCAGTATAGATGGACTAATAGACCAAGTCCCACACACTGCTAGAAGCCCAAATATTTTTTCAGAGCTAGATGCAGAAATAATATATATTCAATTTGCAACCTGATGGAGGTCAGTATAGATGGACTAATAGAACAAGTCCCACACACTGCTAGAAGCCCAAGTATTTTTTCAGAGCTAGATGCAGAAAAAAATTATATTCAATTTGCAACCTGATGGAGGTCAGTATAGATGGACTAATAGACCAAGTCCCACACACTGCTAGAAGCCCAAATATTTTTTCAGAGCTAGATGCAGATAAAAATTATTTTTAATTTGCAACCTGATGGAGGTCAGTATAGATGGACTAATAGAATGATGCTATGCCCAAAAGGTTTTACTTCACTAGGTGCAGTAAAAAAATTGGTATTCTATACACAGGTGGTGTAGCTTGCAACACAGATAGGCTACTCCACTGACTAACACACTCTGCAATAGGCCAAAAAGGATTAGCTTTGCTAGATTTAGCCAAATCTTGTTAAAAAAAACTTGCACAGCACTGGCACAGACCTGCCTGGCAAAAACTGGTAGGAACTGATGTAACTTTGTTCTGAAAAGGACTGCAATTACAATTAGTCTTTACTCCCAACCTATCTATTTAAGAGCACAGACCTGCCTGATAAAAGTCGTAGGAAATGCTGTAACCTAGTCCTTAAAAGGACTGCAATCAAAACTATTTCCTACTCCCAAGCTATCTGTAGATTTGTGCGAAAATTGGCTTTTAATTAACAAGGTATAGCGCACACAGCAACAGCGGTGCCTTCTAACACGCAGCTGCAGCAGTGAGAAAATGGTGGCGACGGAGAAAATGGCTTGGTCTTATAGGGCAAGGACATGTGACATACACTGCCAATGACACATGCCCTTGCTTGTGTGAAAAAAAGCACTTCGCTCCGTGTGTGCGCTGCTGATAGGCTGACAGATTGCACCTCCCCACTGTAAATGCGGGAAAGAGAAAAAAAAATGGAGATCTTCATTATTCCTGCAGAGATCCATCCCCTGCCCCTCCCCCCGCCCCGCTGTACACTCAAACTGCGTATTAACATTAATTTTCATCATTACTGAGAAAAAATCCAGTTATGATTTTGGTGCACGAACAGTTATCGAACATAACCTCGAACAGCCGAATTTTTTTCAAATCATTCGTGTTCGCCGAACGGCTCGAACACCGCCCAAAACAGCTCGAATTTGAGATTGGCGAACAGTTCGAGTCGAACAACGCTCATCTCTATTCAGCAGGCACAACATTTTATTATCGTTAAATACGCATACAGACATACAAATGATAAAAAGCACCTCCAAACTGTGAGGGACAATAGGTTGCATCTGACCTGTGGTGTATGTTCACATGAGATATGTTGCTACTATTAGGTATACTGAAATATGAGTATTCACCCACATATTAGTCATTAAGCAAGTGCTAAAAATGGTAATCAAATGATATATAGCAATAACATACCGTAGCAAAACCTCAATATTGGCACTGGTGTAATGCAAGGTCCCTCGTCCCCCTTGCAGGCCGAACTATATGATATCAATCTAAATCTATCAAGTAGCATTTCACTTTTACACAGAAACCTGCTCTACACATTCCAAGTGCCTGAGAAACTGAATAAAACTGAATAAAAAGAGACACCTAAAAACTTCTATCTCTAAATCCCACGAAACAGTTGCTTGCTTCCTGGCATAAAGCTCTTCCTGCCAGGGGTGTGTATAAATCCCACCCGCATTTCATTAAAATGGGACCTCTTACTGGACACCATGTGTGTGTGCTATTGACTCTCCAAGCTTGTTCATCACAACACCTCTAATCTGGCCTTCCACATCAACTCTGGAGGGCCTGTATAAAGGCCTGTATAATCTGGTGGGTCTGTATAAAGGCCTGTATACTCTGGTGGGCCTGCTGCACCCACAGTATAAAAAGGCCAAGACTAAGCATGTGAAATCACTGGTCTATTCCAATATTAGCACGTCACCATACACATCTTTTACTTATATATTAACTGTATAACAGCCATTATGTACATGAGCCTGACAGCATACATTGGCCCACCAGAAGCCTGACTGCATACATTGGCCCACCATGAGCCTGACTGTGTACAATGGCCTAACATGAGCCTGACTGCAAACATTGGCTTGCCATAAGCTTGACTCCTAAACCTTGAGTTTAGCAAATGAAGTCCAAAGAAGGTTGGCACTCACTATCCCATAAAAGTTTTTTTATTGTATCATTTAAAAAACAAGGATGCAGGAGAGTCAGTGGAACACAAGTCGGATGACAGCCATTTCACGCCTCCCGTGCTTCAATGGGTCTTAAGGTCCTGGGGGTGACCCGTTGAAGCACAGATGGCGCGAAATGGCCGTCGTCTGACTTGTGTCCCCCTGACTCTCCTGCATCCATGTTTTTAAGATGATACAATGAAGAAACTTTTATGGGATGGTGAGTGCCAGCCTTCTTTTTTTCTGTAGACATTTGCTGAATTGATTTTTCATTTGGAGGGCAACGGAGAACCCAGGGGCAAGGTGTATAATGCTGTCTTAGGAAGCTTAAATAACAGCTGACGGCTCTATCTCAATGTGAATAACCCTTGAGTTTACCACATACAATTTACAAGACCAAAGCACTTACCAAACCTAGTGTAGTTTTTTTAAGTGATTTAAAAACTAGAACACTAAAATGTGATAGTCACTTGTTTATAAAGAATATTTTTTTAGAAACGTACTATGAAAATACAATTAACTTTTAGAAAAAAACATAAAATAGACATATAAATCATTTAGATAGTCTAATAAATAAAGAAATACATCCAAGCTGTTTACTCGTCATCACGTCTAAGATTTCGAAAGTGTTTCTGGTCATTAAAGGAGTTTAAGGGAAAGGGGGCTAAGCTGCGTTTTCCCTTGTGTAGATATAGCATGCCGTAATTTAATCACTGACACAGGCTGTCATCTTGGCTGCATTATGAAGCAGAGCTACATCTTGGAGAACCACAGTGCAGTACATGGGGACAGGCAATTAATTATGCAATGCTTGTGCTTTGCCAGCCAGATAGCCGCTACATCTGTACAGTATTTAACCCTTGCAAACAAGTTGTCAACTACATGACAATAGTTAAAGCAGTCTACTGAAAATATTTCATGAAACATTTCAGCACTGCCTCTGTTCTATTTTCATGCTGCTCTTTGTCCGTTATTGATCATAGTTTAATCAATAAAGAAAGAGAAAATTATAGAATAGGTTAAATACTTTAGATTTTGTTTAGTTCAGTGGCCACATACAGATCTGTAAGTTTCTAAAATATTTATTTGAAAAGACTTACACTGTCCCGATGGAAGAAAAATGTTCAAGGAGAACTTCAGAGAACATATTAAGAATTGTCTTTCAAGTTTGTTTTTAAGTGAGAAAAGTTACCTCTTAAACTCCATGACAGTTATTTTGGTTCATGGTAAGCCTTGTTTTTCCTATGGTTCTGACCCATCTCCAATGTCTACTCTGTGATCTGTGAATACCTAAGCAATGGATTAATGCACACTAATTTCCAAAACTTTCTCCTTCCACTCGAACGATTTGAAAAAAATCCGGCTGTTCGAGGTTATGTTCGATAACTGTTCGTGCACCAAAAACGTAACTGGATTTTTTCACAGTAATGCTGATAATCAATGTTAATACACAGTTTGAGTGTACAGCGGGGCAGGGGGAGGGGCATGGGATGGATCTCTGCAGAAATAATGAAGATCTCCATTTTTTTTTCTCTTTCCCGCATTTACAGTGGGGAGGTGCAGTCTGTCAGCCTATCAGCAGCGCACACACGGAGCGAAGTGCTTTTTTTCACACAAACATGGGCATGTGTCATTGGCTGTGTATGTCACATGTCCTTGTCCTATAAGACCCAGCCATTTTCCCCGTCGCCACCATTTTCTCACTGCTGCAGCTGAGTGTTAGACAGCACTGCTCCTGCTGTTAGCGCTATATTGTGTAACTGAATTGCAAGTGAATTTTCTCTTAAATAAACAGAAAGGTTTAGGGAGTAGGGACTAGTTTGTAATTGCAGCCCTTTTGAGGGCTAGGTTACAGCAGTTCCTAGCACTTTTAGCAGGCAGGTCTGTGCTCTTAAATAGACAGATAGGTTGGGAGAAGTGACAAGTTGTAATTCAAGCCCTTTTGTGGGCTAGGTTACATCAGTTCCTATCACTTTTTGCCAGGCAGGTCTGTTTTAGTGTTGTGCAAGTGTTTTTCACAGCATTTAGATGAATCTAGCTAAGCAAATCCTTTTGGGCCTCTTGCAGTGTGTGTTAGTTAGTGGAGTAGCGTATCTGTGTTGCAAGCTACACCGCCTGTGTATGTAATACAATTTTTTTACTGCACCTAGCCAATTAAAATCTTTTGGGCATAGTAGCAGTGTGTGGTACTCATTATATTAGGCCATCTATACCAAGCTCCACCAGCTTTGAAATTCCTAATAATTTTTAGCTGCATCCAGCCCGGAAAATAATTTTGGGCATAGTAGCAGTGTGTGGTACTCATTGTATTAGGCCATCTATACCAAGCTCCACCAGCTTTGAAATTAATAATAATTTTTACCTGCATCTTGCCTGGAAAATAATTTTGGGCATATTAGAAGTGTGTGGTACTCATTCTATTAGGCCATCTATACTAAGCTCCACCAGCTTTCAAATTCCTAATAATTTTTAGCTGCATCTTGCCTGGAAAATAATTTTGGGCATATTAGCAGTGTGTGGTACTCATTCTATTATGCCAACTATACTAAGCTCCACCAGCTTTCAAATTCCTAATAATTTTTAGCTGCATCTTGCCTGGAAAATAATTTTGGCCATATTAGAAGTGTGTGGTACTCATTCTATTAGGCAATCTATACTAAGCTCCACCAGCTTTCAAATTCCTAATAATTAGTGTTGAGCCACCCCCGTAGTGTTCGAGTTCGGTTCGGTTCGTCGAACACTCGTGTGTTCGCCGAACTGTTCGTCGAACTGTTCGTCGAACACCTTCGAACACCGTTAAAACCAATGGCAGGCAAACAAAAACACATAGAAACACATAGAAAACACCTTCAAAGGTGTCCAAAAGCTGACAAACTGCTCAGAAGACATAACTAACACATGGAAAAGTGACAAGTACATATAGTCATGCGAAAATAAAAGAGGTGGAGGAGTAAAAGGAGGGGGAGACACAGATATAGGCATGTCATGCCCTTCTAAAATCCAAAAAGTGAGAAGCCGACACGGCCAGTCCGCTCCTTCCCGTGCCACCTCCGTGTCACCGGGTTTGTGCCAGAGCCGCGGTGAACCCTGATGGCCAGCCCCCCTCTCCCAATACTGGTGCCTGTCCGCTGGTGGGTCGAGCGAGCCCCCCTGTGGTGGAGGCAGCTCTAAACTTTTTAATTTAAATTGTCTCTCTAATTTGAATGAATACACTTTAAATCGATTTACAAGGATCTATTGGAGGGCAAGTCTCATGCCAGCAGCCGCGTAATTCCAGCTCCAGTAGCGTCCACTAAAGTTGCTGCAGTTAAAAAGCTTTTATAAGGATCGAGCTCGGCTGTCCACCGCAAGGCATCCTACTGCCAGTCCCAGCCCCTATGCCTTGGGGTGCCTCCTGATGCTCTTCACTGAGTATCCCGTGGTCCCGAAGCATTTCCTTTGAAAAAATGAAGTGTCCAAACTACAGGTGGTGTAGCTTGCTTAACAGCCGGGATAATCCGCTGACTAGCAGACCCTGCTACTAGGCACAAAGTATTTCCTGGGCTAGATGCAGTTAAAAATTTGTAATTAGATACTCTCGTTGGATGCTGAGAAAGCATTCCATAGAGTCTCCTGGCACGCCATATATGATTCTCTTAAAAAGCTTGGGGTAGGGGTCTAGGGGACCCTTTTATAGCCAAAATCACGGCCCTGTATCGCAATACGTCACCTAGGCTGAAGATAAATGGAACTGTAGCACCCTGAGGGCTCGGTTGCTACAGAGGTATTGCACCTCACCCAGAGGTGTGATATCTCACTCTCAGGTAAGGATGTAGTGTGGATCAGGACCCGACACTTGCATGCATTACACCACATTGCCGTGGGGCAGGGCGACCAATATGCCCCTGAGATGGGCACGACAGTCCCTGTCCCTGGCTGGAGTGGGGGGAGGGAACACTGAGGAAGGGGAACCCTGTAGTGCAGGAGCAGGGAGGAAGCAGTTCCTGGGTGCATTGAGAAGGGAGTATAAAAGGTGGGCACCATCTTAGTTCAGTGCAGAGAAGTCTGAGCAGAAGTGGCAGGGAGCAGGGGCTCTGCATGAGCTCTGCTCCGGAGGCGGGCCTAGTAACAGAGGCCCAGGCCTGGAAGAGGGAGAAGGAAGGAAGAGGAGTGGAGAAGGCTCCAGGAACGAGGAACGAAGGGATCTCAGGGGTGCGGACGGGCGAGTCGCCACCGCACGCCAGAATCCACCTGCGTGGAGGGGTCAGGCCAAAGGGGGAGACCGGTCCCCGAAACTAGTGGAGGCAGGAAACGACCCTCAGCTAGAAACAGGAGGCTGTGACATTTTATGTGGCGCAGCCCCTCGCTACACCCGCTAGGAAGGCACCACATAGGGTCAGGGAAACTGGCGCCAAGTTTACCAAGAGGAGGCCCGAGGCAGCCGGACAGAAGGGTTGGTAAGAAAGGCCAGACAAAGGACACACAAAGGGGGTCCTGTGAAGCGCTCCAAAGTTATCTGGGAGTTGTCTGAGCCCCTCACCTGGTGAGCATAGTACGACGTGGGCAGCCGTTACCTGCAGACATGGTCTGGATAATAAGAACTGTGAGTAAAGGCCCTGGACTGCATCACTGACTCCGTGTCATTACTGCTGCTGCCCTGCACCATCACCCCCATCCTCCGCATACACTGCCCTGAGGCTATACTCCTCCCGTGGGGAGTTATGCTACGCTCTGCTGCACCCACAACACCAGCCTCAGCGGTCTGCCCTGGAGCGGCGGTTCACTCTGACCGCAATCCACGGGTGGCGTAGTCGGACATTTAAACATCAAAACCACATAAATAGTTCCGCCACTGGTTTGACCACCCTGAGCCACGGAACCGGGTTGCCGCCACGGAGACTACAACCACCAGCATCCACCAAAAAGGGTCCGGCTCCGGGTGTCCCAAGGCCCAGGGGGCGCGTCAGAACATTTTCATCACCTTTCACAATCACCAATGGGACAAGGCAGGGATGTTCTCTGTCCCCTCTCTTATACATCCTAGTGATGGAGCACGTGCTCTCATCAATTAGCCATAACCCCAATATTAGGTGGATTGAGGTGGGAGGCACCGAGTACAAGTGCTCTCTATTTGCTGATGATGTCCTAGTATATATCACTCAATCACATATATCCATCCATGCTGTTATGGCTGAAATAGATCACTTTGTTACATGGTCAAATTTTAAAATCAATGCAGCGAAGTCTGAGGCCCTCGATGTCTCCCTCCCCAAATCCATATAGGATTCCATCCAGTCCAACTTTCCCTTTGCCTGGCCCTCACAGGGTATCAAATACTTAGGAATTCCTATTCATAGAGACCTCTCCCATCTATGTTATCTTAATTTTGGGCCCTTTATTTAACAACTCCATACAGACCACGGTTGGCAAGTTAGAACTGTAAGATTCACTACGTGAACCACTGGTGTTTTGTGGAAAAGCACATGTACACTGTGTTCCAAATTATTATGCAAAAAGTGTTTAGGAGTGATAAGGGAAGAATTTGTTTGTTTGTCAGTTAAACTCATTGATGGTGATGTGTGTCAGGGCTCTTTATATCACTGTAAGCAATTGCAGACACCAGTGCTAATTAGTTTGGCAGGTGTGTCCAATGAAAGGCAAGACTACTTAAGAAGGCTCTCTCACATTATTCAGCAGCCTACATTTTCTGCCAAAATGGGAAAGAAAAAGGATGTGTCGGCTGCTGAGAAGCAACAAATTGTGGAGTGTTTAGGTCAAGGCATGACTACAATCAACATTGTGCGATGATCAGGATGAAGTGTCTTGGCAATCAAGAAGTATGTAGCTGATTCACAGTACACACGTGTGCGTGCTGATAAGGGCAAATTGAGGACTCTTTCCTACAGGCAATTACGTCAGGTTGAAAGAGCAGCGGCAAAAAAGCCTTGTCATAGCAGCAGACAAGTTTTTGAAGCTGCTTGTGCCTCCAACGTCCCCCGAACAACAAGATGCAGGGTCCTTCAGAGGTTTGCAGCTGTGCATACGCCATCCTGTCGACCTCCTCTATCCACTTCACACAAGCAGAAACGGCTCCAGTGGGCCAAACATTACATGAAGACTGATTTCAAAACTGTTTTGTTCACGGATGAGTGCCGTGCAGCGCTCGATGGTCCAGATGGATGGAGTGGAGGATGGCTAGTTGATGGACACCCCACGCAAACACGGCTACAGCGCCAACAAGGAGGAGGTGGAGTAATGTTTTGGGCTGGAATCATGGGGAGAGAGATTGTCGGCCCCTTTAGGATCCCTGAAGGCGCTAAAGATGAACTCCATAATGTATGTGGATTTTCTCAAACAGCACTTCCTGCCATGGTTCAAGAAGAAGAACCGTGTATTTCACAGCAAGATCATTTTTCTGCATGATAATGCACCATCTCATGCTGCACATAAAACATCTGCATCTCTGGCTGATATGGGCATAAAAGGGGACAAACTTATGGTGTGACCCCCATGCTCCCCTGACCTCTACCCCATTCAGAACCTTTGGAGCATCATTAAAAGGAGTGTCTATGATGGCGGGAGGCAGTTCACATCTAAGCAACAGCTCTGGGAGGGTATTCTGTCCTCATGCAAAACAATTGAAGCAGAAACCATCCAAAACCTGACAAATTCAATGGACGAGAGAGTTCAGAAGCTCCTTTCGAACAAGGGGTCCTATGTGAAAATGTAACATCACCTAGAATAAAGTTTTGAGTTGAAAACTGTTTGATTTCAGTTTCTAACAACCTGCTAATGCTTATAATTTCAAAAATGACCATTTTTTTGGTCTTTATTAAAATGAAAAGGTTGATCGAAAAGTTTGGGGGATCTAAGAGTGTGGCAACCCAGTAGTCATGATTACTTCGAATTCTGACAATATGAGGGTCATGCTGCAGGTAGTGCAGCAAGAAGGCACTTATGTGTCTTGCGCATCTCGGAGCCCCAAAATTATTTTCAGGGCTAGATGCAGATAAAAATTATTTTTAATTTTAAATCTGGTGGAGCTTATTATAGATGGCCTAATAGGATCAGTGCTGCACACTGCTACAAAGCCCAAATTATTTTCCAGTCAAGATACAGATAAACATGATTAGTAATTTGAAAGCTTAAAACGGTTGGTAGGGTGATTTTAAACAATCATCAAGCTTTTACTCTCCCCAGGATGACACAGGGGTAGAAAAGTCGTTTCGGATCCATGATTTGTTCATCTTTATGAACGTGAGTCTGTCTACATTATCAGTGGAGAGCCGCGTGCGCTTATCTGTCAGCACACCACCAGCAGCGCTGAACACACGTTCAGACAGAACGCTGGCTGCGGGGCATGACAAGATCTCCAAGGCGTAAGTGGCTAGCTCCGGCCATTTATCCAGATTGGAAGCCCAAAAAGAGCAAGGGTCCAGTGACACAGTCGTGGCTTTAATGTTTACTTGGAGATACTCCTGTACCATCGTCTCTAGGCGTTGACTATGTGTCAGACTTCTTGTCTCCTGTGGCCTTGCAAAGGATGGGCTAAAAAAGTGGTGAAATGATTCCGCAAAATTGATGTTACCACCAGATACTGTGGTTCTGTTACGGTTTGAGTGCTGAACACTTGACGGTCCCACGGTTGGCAAGTTGGAACTGTGAGATTCACTACGTGCACCACTGGTATTTTGTGGAAAAGCACATGTAAGATTCTGCAACTGTCTCTGCTGATACTCCTGCATGCGTGCATCCCTTTCTATGGCAGGAATAATTTCTGCAAATTTACTTTTGTACCGGGGATCTAACAGTGTGGCAACCCAGTAGTCAGGATTATTTCTAATTCTCACAATTCGAGGGTCATGTTGCAGGTAGTGCAGCAAGAAGGCACTCATGTGTGTTGCGCATCCAGGAGCACCAAGTCCCTGTTGTGTTGGTGGCGAGGTAACAATCATGCTTCCTTCCTCTGTCCTGTCCCCAAAACCTCGCATAACAGAAATGTGATCAAGGTCTCCCTCATCTGATGAGTCTTCCATCAGTTCGTCCTCCACTTCTTCCTGGGCTCCTGCACCTTCCTCACTAGTTTGGCTGCTACCATGCGCCCTGGTAAAACCATCTCCCCCACCCTCACATGCCTGCCGCCTTGGTGCTGCCGACCGTCTGGACCTTGCAGATGTTAGCCCTTCCGCATACAACTCCTCCTCCTCTACTTCCTCCACCTCCTCTTGTGCCACCACCTGACTCCGAATTCTGTTTAACATGTGCTCCAGCATGTAAATCACCGGAATAGTCATGCTGATAATGGCATCGTCAGCACTAAACATCTTCGTCGCCATTTCAAAACTGTGCAGAAGGGTGCATAGGTCCCTGATCTGAGACCACTCCTCCAGCGTGATTTGCCCCACCTCTGAATCTCGTTGGCCCAGGCTATACGTCAGAACGTATTGCACCAGGGCTTGTCGGTGCTGCCACAGTCGCTGCAACATGTGCAGAGTTGAATTCCACCGGGTAGGCACATCGCATTTTAGCCGGTGAAGTGGCAGGCCCAACGACTTCTGTAGAGATGTAAGTCGCTGAGCTGCGGGATGCGAACGGCGGAAGTGAGCACACAGCGACCGTGCCCTCTGCAGAAGGCCATCTAGTCTGGGATAGTGGGCTAAAAATTGCTGGACAACCAGGTTCAACACGTGTGTGACATTGCCCCGGCGAAGGGCCGCACCCAGGTTTGCAGCATTGTCGCACACGGCCTTCCCTGGTTTCAGGTCCAGTGGAGACAACCATTCATGAAATTGGTTCTCCAGAGCTGACCACAACTCCTCAGCTGTGTGACTCACATTTCCCAGACATTTCAATGTAAAAACCGCCTGATGACGTTGAGCCCTACTGCCAGCATAGTAAGGAGGTGTGCAGGATCCCTTCTGCGCAGTTAGAAAGCTTGTGGCATGACCAGACAGGCTTTGGGTGCAGGTGGAAGACCGAGAGGAGGTTGAGGAGGCAGAAGCAGTGGAGGAACTTTAACATAAAGAGGATTGACGCACAACTCGTGGGGACGGCAAGACTTGGACAGCAGCCCCTTGTCCTGCTGTCACCATAGTTACCCAGTGCCCAGTCAGCGACATGTAATGCCCCTGTCCATGCCTACTCGTCCAAGTGTCTGTGGTGAAATGCACCCTGTCACACACAGAGTTTCTCAAAGAAGCGGTGATGTTGTGTGCGACATGCTGGTGGAGCGCAGGCACACCTTTCTTTGAGAAGTAGTGCCGACTGGGCATCTGGTACTGGGGCACTGCGACGGACATAAGGTCTCGAAAATCCTCTGTGTCCACCAGGCGGAAAGGCAGCATTTCTGTAGCCAAGAGCTTGCAGATGGTGAAATTCAACCTCTTAGCTTTCTCATGGCTAGGAGGAAATGGTCTTTTACTTGTCCACATCTGAGGGACCGAGGGCTGGCTATTGTGCTTAGACGGGGTTGATAAGGGTGTCCCCGGCAAACTGCCGGTCTGTGAGGAAGATTCAGGCGGACATGTTAGGTTGCCTTGATCCAAAGGTGGTGCTATCGATGTCGGACAGCGCTCAACACCAGCTGCTGTTACCACCTCCAAAGAAAATGATGACCTGCCAATCACGCTGGCTGTTGCGGGTAAAGAGGTGGCAGGTCTGCTCCCCAAAACAGGTGTGACTGCTGTCCCCCCAGTTACAGAGGATGAAGAGGCCGCGGATGCACAAGATATGGCAGACGGTGGTTGGCCCGGCCGGCTAGGCCGCATTGTAGCACACTGAGCTTCCCACTGCAACTTATGCTTCATGTCCATGTGCCGGTTCATGCATGAAGTACTCAAACTATGTATTTTTTGGCCTCTACTTAGCTTTTGCTGACAAATGTTACAGATAACACGAGTTGTGTCATCTTTATCGATCTGAAAAAATGCCCAGGCTATGCAAGGCTTAGCACCCATGCGACCTGAAGAGCCACCACGACTTGTGGTGAGAGGCAGAGTTGTGTTTGAGGATGCAGTTGTTGACGTGCTTCCAGTACTACGTCTCTGTCCAGGAAGGCGCAACCTGACCTCGTCGTCACTAGCATCTTCCTCCACCTCCTCTGCTGACCTCATCTCTTGGCTGACTGTGGGTTGACAGTAAGTGGGATCTCCAACCTCATCATCATCACCCTGTGTGTTATCACACCCGTCGTCCTCAGAGCCAACCTGTTCCTGCCCTGACAAAAAACTAAAATTGTCGCTCCAATCAGGTATTTGAGTCTTATCATCGTCTTCCTCATTGTCTCCATCAACAGGAGTTACAGTTTGGGAATGAGGGTCTACATTATGGTCAGAACCTTCTGCGTCTGGTCCTGGATCCGACTCATAAAGATTCTGGGCATCAGTGCAGATCATTTCCTCGTCTGGATTCACAGAAGCGCTGGAGTCGACCTCTGATTCCCAGGCTATAGTATGAGTAAACAGCTCTGCAGACTCAACCATCTGTTCTACCTCATACTCAGACGGGCAGCTGGAGATTTGGGAGCTGTGAGGAAGCAAGTGCGATTTGGGTGACACCTTTGAGGACTGGAGTATTTGTGATGTTGAAGTTGATGTGGAGGAGAGCCCACTTAAAGGAGCACTTGATATCCGTTGAAGCACTTGCTGTTTTTGTGCCTCATCTGGAATTTGTAGCGATTGGCGTGGCCGTAAGAAAGGGATTTTATCACATTGTCCGCTAAAAGAAGTAGACATTTTAGTTTGGCGGGAAGATGGTCTTTCTTCTGCAGATGTTACTGTTGCTTTAACACCTACCCCACGGACACAACCTTTTTTCCCCTTCCCAACACGCCTATTCCCCTTTCCACCAGCAGCAGGCCTTTTTCCACTCATTTTGGTGATTAACTAATTCACAACTCTGGAGTTGTTTGCACAAAAAAACAATGGATGGTAACCGAGCAGAGCTGAGTGGCCAAACTGTGGTATTAGGCTAAAACTATTGGCTGGGTTAGATGCAGAAAAAAATATATTCAGTTTGCAACCTGATGGAGGTCAGTATAGATGGACTAATAGAGAAAGTCCGACACACTGCTACAAGGCCAAATATTTTTTCAGAGGTAGATGCAGAAAAAAATTATATTCAGTTTGCAACCTGATGGAGGTCTGTATAGATGGATTAATAGAACAAGACCCACACACAGCTAGAAGCCCAATATTTTTTCAGAGGTAGATGCAGAAAAAAATATATTCAGTTTGCAACCTGATGGAGGTCAGTATAGATGGACTAATACAACAAGTCCCACACACAGCTAGAAGCCCAAATATTTTTTCAGAGGTACTGTAGATACAGATAAAAATTATTTTTAATTTGCAACCTGATGGAGGTCAGTATAGATGGACTAATACAACAAGTCCCACACACAGCTAGAAGCCCAAATATTTTTTCAGAGGTACTGTAGATGCAGATAAAAATTATTTTTAATTTGCAACCTGATGGAGGTCAGTATAGATGGACTAATAGAGAAAGTCCGACACACTGATACAAGGCCAAATATTTTTTCAGAGGTAGATGCAGAAAAAAATTATATTCAGTTTGCAACCTGATGGAGGTCTGTATAGATGGATTAATAGAACAAGACCCACACACAGCTAGAAGCCCAATATTTTTTCAGAGGTAGATGCAGAAAAAAATATATTCAGTTTGCAACCTGATGGAGGTCAGTATAGATGGACTAATACAACAAGTCCCACACACAGCTAGAAGCCCAATATTTTTTCAGAGGTAGATGCAGAAAAAAATATATTCAGTTTGCAACCTGATGGAGGTCAGTATAGATGGACTAATACAACAAGTCCCACACACAGCTAGAAGCCCAATATTTTTTCAGAGGTAGATGCAGAAAAAAATTTATTCAGTTTGCAACCTGATGGAGGTCAGTATAGATGGACTAATACAACAAGTCCCACACACAGCTAGAAGCCCAAATATTTTTTCAGAGGTACTGTAGATACAGATAAAAATTATTTTTAATATGCAACCTGATGGAGGTCAGTATAGATGGACTAATACAACAAGTCCCACACACAGCTAGAAGCCCAAATATTTTTTCAGAGGTACTGTAGATGCAGATAAAAATTATTTTTAATTTGCAACCTGATGGAGGTCAGTATAGATGGACTAATAGAGAAAGTCCGACACACTGCTAGAAGGCCAAATATTTTTTCAGAGCTAGATGCAGAAAAAAATTATATTCAGTTTGCAACCTGATGGAGGTCAGTATAGATGGATTAATAGAACAAGACCCACACACAGCTAGAAGCCCAATATTTTTTCAGAGGTAGATGCAGAAAAAAATATATTCAGTTTGCAACCTGATGGAGGTCAGTATAGATGGACTAATACAACAAGTCCCACACACAGCTAGAAGCCCAAATATTTTTTCAGAGGTACTGTAGATGCAGATAAAAATTAGTTTTAATTTGCAACCTGATGGAGGTCAGTATAGATGGACTAATACAACAAGTCCCACACACAGCTAGAAGCCCAAATATTTTTTCAGAGGTACTGTAGATGCAGATAAAAATTATTTTTAATTTGCAACCTGATGGAGGTCAGTATAGATGGACTAATACAACAAGTCCCACACACAGCTAGAAGCCCAAATATTTTTTCAAAGGTACTGTAGATGCAGATAAAAATTATTTTTAATTTGCAACCTGATGGAGGTCAGTATAGATGGACTAATAGAGAAAGTCCGACACACTGCTAGAAGGCCAAATATTTTTTCAGAGCTAGATGCAGAAAAAAATTATATTCAGTTTGCAACCTGATGGAGGTCAGTATAGATGCATTAATAGAACAAGACCCACACACAGCTAGAAGCCCAATATTTTTTCAGATTTAGATGCAGAAAAAAATATATTCAGTTTGCAACCTGATGGAGGTCAGTATAGATGGACTAATACAACAAGTCCCACACACAGCTAGAAGCCCAAATATTTTTTCAGAGGTGCTGTAGATGCAGATACAAATTATTTTTAATTTGCAACCTGATGGAGGTCAGTATAGATGGACTAATGCAACAAGTCCCACACACAGCTAGAAGCCCAAATATTTTTTCAGAGGTAGATGCAGAAAAAAATTATATTCAGTTTGCAACCTGATGGAGGTCAGTATAGATGGATTAATAGAACAAGACCCACACACAGCTAGAAGCCCAATATTTTTTCAGATTTAGATGCAGAAAAAAATATATTCAGTTTGCAACCTGATGGAGGTCAGTATAGATGGACTAATACAACAAGTCCCACACACAGCTAGAAGCCCAAATATTTTTTCAGAGGTACTGTAGATGCAGATAAAAATTATTTTTAATTTGCAACCTGATGGAGGTCAGTATAGATGGACTAATACAACAAGTCCCACACACAGCTAGAAGCCCAAATATTTTTTCAGAGGTACTGTAGATGCAGATACAAATTATTTTTAATTTGCAACCTGATGGAGGTCAGTATAGATGGACTAATAGAGAAAGTCCGACACACTGCTAGAAGGCCAAATATTTTTTCAGAGCTAGATGCAGAAAAAAATTATATTCAGTTTGCAACCTGATGGAGGTCAGTATAGATGGATTAATAGAACAAGACCCACACACAGCTAGAAGCCCAAATATTTTTTCAGAGGTAGATGCAGAAAAAAATATATTCAGTTTGCAACCTGATGGAGGTCAGTATAGATGGACTAATACAAAAAGTCCCACACACAGCTAGAAGCCCAAATATTTTTTCAGAGGTACTGTAGATGCAGATAAAAATTAGTTTTAATTTGCAACCTGATGGAGGTCAGTATAGATGGACTAATAGAATGATGCTATGCCCAAAAGATTTTACTTCACTAGGTGCAGTAAAAAAATTGGTATTCTATACACAGGTGGTATATCTTGCAGCACAGATAGGCTACTCCACTGACTAACACACTCTGCAATAGGCCAAAAAGGATTAGCTTTGCTAGATTCAGCCAAATGCTGTGAAAAAAACTTGCACAGCACTGGCACAGACCTGACTGGCAAAAACTGATAGGAACTGATGTAACCTAGTCCTGAAAAGGACTCCAATTACAATTAGTCTTTACTCCCACAACCTATCTATTTAAGAGCACAGACCTCCCTGATAAAAGTTGTAGGAAATGCTGTAACCTAGTCCTTAAAAGGACTGCAATCACAACTATTCCCTACTCCCAAGCTATCTGTATATTTGTGCGAAAATTGGCTTGAAATTAACAAGGTATAGCGCACACAGCAACAGCGGTGCCGTCTAACACGCAGCTGCAGCAGTGAGAAAATGGTGGCGACGGGGAAAATGGCTTGGTCTTATAGGGCAAGGACATGTGACATACACTGCCAATGACACATGCCCTTGCTTGTGTGAAAAAAAGCACTTCGCTCCGTGTGTGCGCTGCTGATAGGCTGACAGATTGCACCTCCCCACTGCAAATGCGGGAAAGAGAAAAAAAATTGGAGATCTTCATTATTCCTGCAGAGATCCATCCCCTGCCCCTCCCCCCACCCCGCTGTACACTCAAACTGCGTATTAACATTAATTTTCATCATTACTGAGAAAAAATCCAGTTATGATTTTGGTGCACGAACAGTTATCGAACATAACCTCGAACAGCCGAATTTTTATCAAATTGTTCGTGTTCGCCGAACGGCTCGAACACCGCCCAAAACAGCTCGAATTTGAGATTGGCGAACAGTTCGAGTAGAACAACGCTCATCTCTACTAATAATTTTTAGCTTCATCTTGCCTGGAAAATAATTTTGGGCATATTATCAGTGTGTTGTACTCATTCTATTAGGCCATCTATACTAAGCTCCACCAGCTTTCAAATTCCTAAGAATTTTTAGCTGCATGTTGCCTGGAAAATAATTTTGGGCATATTAGCAGTGTGTGGTACTCAATCTATTAGGCCATCTATACTAAGCTCCACCAGCTTTCAAATTTCTAATAACTTGTAGCTGCATCTTGCCTGGAAAATAATTTTGGGCATATTAGCAGTGTGTCGTACTCATTCTATTAGGCCATCTATACTAAAATCCAACAGCTTTCAAATTCCTAATAATTTTTAGCTGCATCTTGCCTGGAAAATAATTTTGGGCATATTAGCAGTGTGTGGTACTCATTCTATTTGGCCATCTATACTAAGCTCCACCAGCTTTCAAATTCCTAATAATTTTTAGCTGCATCTTGCCTGGAAAATAATTTTGGGCATATTAGCAGTGTGTGGTACTCATTCTATTAGGCCATCTATACTAAGCTCCACCAGCTTTCAAATTCCTAAAAATTTTTAGCTGCATGTTGCCTGGAAAATAATTTTTGGCATATTAGCAGTATGTGGTACTCATTCTATTAGACCATCTATACTAAGCTCCACCAGCTTTCAAATTCCTAATAATTTTTAGCTGCATGTTGCCAGGAAAATAATTTTGGGCCTGTAGCAGTGTGTGGTACTCATTCTATTAGGCCATCTATACTAAGCTCCACCAGCTTTCAAATTCCTAATAATTTTTAGCTGCATCTTGCCTGGAAAATAATTTTGGGCATATTAGCAGTGTGTGGTACTCATTCTATTAGGCCATCTATACTAAGCTCCACCAGCTTTCAATTTTCTAATAATTTTTAGCTGCATGTTGCCTGGAAAATAATTTTTGGCATATTAGCAGTGTGTGGTACTCATTCTATTAGACCATCTATACTAAGCTCCACCAGCTTTCAAATTCCTAATAATTTTTAGCTGCACGTTGCCAGGAAAATAATTTTGGTCCTGTAGCAGTGTGTGGTACTCATTCTATCAGGCCATCTATACTAAGCTCCACCAGCTTTCAAATTATTAATAATTTTTAGCTGCATCTTGTCTGGAAAATAATTTTGGGCCTGTAGCAGTGTGTGGTACTCATTGTATTAGGCCATCTATACCAAGCTCCACCACCTGTGTATTTAATAAAATTGCTTTACTGCTTCTAACCCAGCCAAACCTTTTGGGCTAGTACCACAATTTGGCCACTCAGCTCTGCTCGGTTTCCATCCATCGTATTTTGTGAAAACAACTCCAGAGTTGTCAATTAGTTAACCACCAAAATGAGTGGAAAAAGGCCTGCTGCTGGTGGAAAGGGCAATAGGCGTGTTGGGAAGGGAAAAAAAGGTTGTGTCCGTGGGGTATGTGTTACAGCATGCCCTGTGTCTCCAGTCTCCACAACGGCAAGTTGGCCAGCAAGTGTAACTCTTCAACATGTCCTTTCTATTTCCAGGCCACGGAGGATCCTGCGTACTCGTATGCAGGACTATGACCCCCATCCATCACTCTTAACGCTTGTACCACTCTGTCCTGGAGTCCTGACAGGAATATGTCCAGTCCAATATCCATTAAGTGAACACAGTTGGGCAGTATGAGGCCTGCTTTATCTCCTTCCAGTTGTCCGCCTCTGTCTCTTATAAATTTTGGCATCCAAATATTTATTACCCGCCTTGTCCGTTCGAAGGCCGTGATGTCTCGGGCACCTTGCCATACCGCGCTCGGCACAATCTCTGACTATTTTTGTGAAAAATTCTCTGAAGCGCTCAGTGTCTAGTATCATTATTGCCATTAGTTATGCGCTCTTGTGATAACTTAGGTCGTTTCCCCCGGCCTGTATAACTAAGATGACCGGACCTCTTGCCTCTCTCCCTACCTTGGTTACCTCCATTAGTACCTGTGGCCATTGCAGGCCTCTAATACCTCTCCAGTTGAAATATGTGTTATGAAACTCTAATTTCCTCCCACCTGGGTGGACTTTCGCCCTTTTTTCTGCCCAATATATATACGAGTGGCCTATCACCCACACTGTTGGCTTAGCATCACCTGTAAAAGAAACAAACCAGGTTAAGATAACAAGTCCGGTCTTATGTATGTCGCCAAACACGTGGATCGCCATCTCCCTATCCTCTGAACTTCCGTTTGTTACAGCCCTGCTCTTGCTGCTTCCGTGGCCGCGCCTATGCGGAATGAGTGTGTCCCATAATCTTTGGGGTGGTTCCCTGCCGATGTTATGCATTTATTAAATATAGCTTGGAACTGGTATCTTGATAATGGTGTTCCATCAATGTGTGATAGGAAGAAATTACTTTGTGATCTGATGGTTATTTATGTTTTTACTATTGTTACCCAACTCAGCATACCATTTGTGGATTGTAGAAGTACCCAAGGGCCCCTTTTTCGATTTGCGTATGTGTAGACATATTGCATTATTGGCTACGTCCTGGTGTAATAAGCCTCGACTGGTGTTAATTTTGGATTGAGGGACTAATTCGCTTATGCATAGCGCCCCGAAGAAGGCGATCGCAAATACAGTAGACAGTAGTGTTGCTTCGAATTGTGAGTTTCATGTTAATGGTGTTAGGGATATGATGTGAGAAATCAGTTTTAGTGACACGGGACGGGACGTCTACACTCCTGACTTGGCTGACCCCTTTTCCACCCTTTTATGGAATGTCTGATGATGAATCTCTTTGTCACATGTCCCCAATTCAGTAGTTGGAAGTGAAATGCTACTCCGGTCAGCCACCGCTGCGCTGACGCCCCTGATATGCCCCTCATCATTAGCTGGTGGAGAAATTCTATGGTGACTTGTAATCTGGCTTGTTCACATTGGTCAACCCGTCTGCCTGCTACTAGTCGTGTCCACTATTCCCATGCCTTACCGTATGCTTGCCACATCGACGGTGCAACTGACGCTCTGATTAAATGGCATCAACTAATCTTCACTAGATCCCATAGGGAGGCTGGGCAACTATTACCCAATGGGTGGGCGTTGGGGAGGAGCTCTGTGAAAATCTGCCAATTGAATTGTGATAAAGCGTTAGCAGCAACGTTAGACCCCTCAGCATCGTGGCTAGCGCGGACCCATACTTTGTGTTTTAGGCACAGGAATGCTAGCCGGCGTAGTAGGCCTAGCACTGGGAGAGACAATGATGCCATATTATTAATGAAGTGCGCTAGGCTGGTGTTTTTTGTTATGAAGAGTATATTTTTGTTATCCAGGTGCGCGCCCCATATTTCTATTGCTACCACTATTGGAAACAGTTCCAGGACTGTCTGTTTTTTTGTCAGCTTGTGCACCTTTGGTTATTTAGTATCGCTGCATATCCGCCTGATTCTGCCGCCCCAGTGAATAATCTTAGTTGAATGTTGGACTGTTCTGCTAACATAAATAATGTGTGACTGTTGAATGATTATAAAAAGGTTTTCCACACCTCTAAGTCCTCCCGTAGCAGCCTGCTGATTCTGATTGTATGACTCGGTTTAGATGCCTTTTTTGTTGCGGGCAATAAATGAAGAGAAAAAACCCTTCCGACTGGCATCACCCGGCTCGCAAACACGAGGAGACCTAGTAATACTTGCATCTGCTGTAGTGTTACTTTCCATACTGCGCAAAAAACCTAGATCAGGTGTAATGTTTTGTTTTTTTTTTTCCCATGGGAGGCGGAACAACCTTGCTGTGGTGTCGATTTCGATGCCTAAGAACAATTTTTTTTAGTTGTGGGGCCTATGTTTTTGGTTGGGCATAATGGGACTCCAAACCGACGGGAGATGTTTGTTAATTCGTTGCGTAAGGGGCAGCGAAAGTGGATGACCAATCGCCACATGGCAGAAAAAGAAAGGAAAAAATCAGCTCACCCACCTAGAAGACCAACAGCACGGAGTCAGGAGTGCTACCAGACGAACATGAGGAACCAGGAAGATCCAGCTGAACAAATCTGCTAAAATCCACTTTTTATTGGGTCATACAAAAAATATTTTAAAAGTCCACCTTGGAGAAGAACAGCAAACGCATTTCAAACTAAAGGTTCTTAATCATTGCATAGCAAAAAAACAGCAAGGAAGTGGTATTTATATGTCATGTCCTGCTATGCACCTGTTCAAGGCTGAGTTAATCAGAAATTTAAACACACATACCATGTTAAAATCGTATAGCATAGAAACAATGCATATAAATGTAAATAATCCAAAAGAAAAAGAAAAGAAGAAAAAAGGAACATATATATAATAATAATCTATAAATGATCATTCATAATGATACATCAAATCATGTCTGATGTTTAAACCCGCTGGTACACGTGTATTTAAAGTATAAATCCACCAACTTTCTCTATTAAGGAGCTTTCTTCTATAATCATCCACCAAATCTCCACCAATCGCCACGGCCCACAGAGGGGACACCACAGTCAGTGAATCCTTCCTTATTTAGTATAGAGTCTACCAATACTTTGGGCATATTAGCCCAGCTGCGAAGCAAGCTGCACATCCTGTGTATCTAATAATATTTTTAACTGCATCTAGCCTAGGCAGACTGTGGGGACCCCCAACCAAACCCAGATGCTCTGCATCTAACCCAGCCAATCATTTGATAGTATTGCTAGTAGCAGAGTCACATGGGCTCTAAACCTTGCATAGCCTGTGCATTTTTTCAGATCGATAAGGGTGACCCAACTCGTGTTATCTGTAACATTTGTCACCAAAAGCTAAGTAGAGGCCAAAAAATCCATAGTTTTAGTACTTCATGCATGAACCGTCACATGGATATGAAGCATAAGTTGCAGTGCGAAGCTCACTGTGCTACAATGCGGCCTAGTGGGCCGGAACAACCACCATCTGCCCCACCTACGTCATTCTGGGGAGACTAAAAGCTTGAGGATTTGGGAAAATCACCTCACCAACCATTTTAAGCAACTCTGGGACAATTCATGCCAGTTAAGTGGTGTTTGTGCCACAATTTTGGGAAAAAATGGAGACTCTTTTTGGAGTCCCTTTGCTGTGCTTTACATGACGTTTCCATCGTCAATTCCAGGTGGGTCGGGTCTCCCCCCCCCCTTTTAACCGTAAGAAACTACATACACTATGGCTTGGGGTAACACAGATGGTTGAGTCTGAAGAGCTGTTTACTCATACTATAGCCTGGGAATCAGAGGTCTGCTCCAAAGCTTCAGTGTCTGCTAGTCAGCGGAGTAGCCACCGCCTCTAGATATAATTACATTTTTTTTTTTCAAATTCAAGGTTTTTTTTATTTTTGCTTTGAAAAAGTACATGAAAATACAATATACATAGTAAAAGGGGTACTATAAATATAAATCTATGCATAACGACAGTACATTGGGGGGTACAGGGAGGGTTTTCCATCAATATCCAGATTCTGCATGTATTTTTCCATATGAAAGATAGAGAGAGAGGGAGCGGACCACGGCAGACCACCAATCAATAGACTGCGATTATGATCATTGTTGTGACGACATCACGGATAACTTTAGTTGGGGGCTAGATGGTAGGCATCAGAGTTTTGAAAATCAATCCAATCCCTCCAAATCACACAGTATCTATCAACATCAGCTGGTGAGATGGCAATCAGATGCTCCATCCTATTAAGGAGGGAGATCTACGCAAACCATTCCTTCACAGTGGGTGGGTCTCTGCTTTTCCAGTGTCGTGGAATGACATTCTTAGCCGCCTGTATTAGGTAGCCTATTGATGACCTTTTATAACTACGTTTACTTATTGGTAACATTGATAAAAGGAGGGCTTCTGGCGTATTAGGGATAGTCAAACCAGTTATTTTCTCAATCATGGGAACTACCTTTGCCCAAAATGCATTTATTATAGGGCATGCCCACCATATGTGTGACATTGTCCCTTCCCCCTCCCCACATCTCCAACATCTATCTGAGACCACTAGATACCATCTATGAAGGACTGCTGTTACCTGGTACCATCTAGAGATAATTTTGAAGGAGGTTTCCTGAGCTTTGGACCCTATTGAGGTTTTATGTGTTAGGGAGAAACATTTATCCCATTGTGAGTCAGAGAAGGACTTCCCCAGTTCCCTTTCCCATGCACCGCAGAATCCTGGCCTATTGTCAGTTACCTGGGCAATGAGGAGATTATACAGTAGGGAGATGGAGTGTGTAGGGGGTGACAATGATAGGCTCAATTTTTCAAAGTTTGTGAGATCTCTATGAAGATGTGTGCGCTTCTTCACAGTTGAATAGAAGTGTTGTAACTGGCTATATTCAAAATTAGCCTTCGGGGATGTGGCTCTTCCCTGTAACAAGTCATTGAGGGGGAGCAGCGAAGTATTGGAGATGACATGAGAAAATAATATCGGATGGGATTTATTTGAACCGAGAAATCTATTTGCAGATAGTCCTGGTGGGAAATCTGGATTATCTGAAATCGGGAGCAAGGGGCCCTGGGGGTCAATTGAGGATAAGCTTTTTTTTGGGATCTCAAAGCCAAAGCAGTGGCATAAGTACTATATGACAAGAGGCCAAGAGAGGGGACAATTAAATGGGTGCACCCTG
Source organism: Phyllobates terribilis (assembly GCF_046119375.1). Lineage (NCBI taxonomy): Eukaryota > Metazoa > Chordata > Amphibia > Anura > Dendrobatidae > Phyllobates > Phyllobates terribilis. Next base: position 370,395,834 of record NW_027362763.1, on the reverse strand, counting down.
GGAGAGTGGTAAGAGCTTTAGGACAAATGGATTGAGCTATTTTGACCCACAATTTCCCCTCCGAATGATGGAAGAAGTCCAGGATTCTAGCGTGTACTGCTGCCATGTAATACCTTCTACAATCCGGAAGGCTAAGGCCCCCCTTTTGTTTGTGTCTGATCAGAACATCCCCCCGAATGCGTGGACATCCTCTTGCCCAGATAAATCTGCAAAAGCTACTGCATAGTCTTTTCCAAAAATTTGAGGGAATTGCCACAGGAATGGTTTGTAAGAGGTATAAGAGTTTAGGTAGTGTAACATACCTGGTGGCGCCCTTGCATGGTGGTCTATCTCCCACTGTGCAAGAGCGCGCACTTGGTCTCCGGTCCAGAATGTCTCTCTGGCTTCCCTCCATGCTGTCTGTTTGTGTCTGTTTCTGCTGCTTAATGGCGGCGCCCGATCACTTCCTGCTTTTTGTACCTGCTGTGGGTCACACCCCTTGTGCGTCCTCAGCCTATTGCTGTCTGTCACCTGGTATATAACCCAGCTGCTCCAATCAATCCCTGCCTGAGCATTGTGTTTCATTCAGTGTGTGCTTGCACTCTGAAGGTGCCAGGTCCCGTTCTGTGTTTCTCTTGTCTGCCTATCCTGGAGGCTGTATTTCCAGGCCTGTCTGAACACGCTCCTAGCCTGTTCCTCCCGCCTTCTAGGGGCCGATTACCTAGACCCGCTCCTGTATCTTGTCTGTCCTGTCTGAACACGCTCCTTGCCTGTTCGTTCCGCCTCTCTGGGGGCCGTATTCCCAGACCCGCTCCTGTATCCCGCTGCAGTGTCGGTCTCTTCTGTACACTCAGTTCCAGTCTGAACTCTCTCCTATCCTTTACCTGTTTTGCCTCTATGTCCGTTCCTTTCCTTTTTCTGCAGAGTCTGAACTCGTTCCTAACTCCTGCTTGTTGGCTCTGACTCCTTCGCTCACCGCTCCGGCGGTTCTAGCCTGCTCTGACTCCTTGGCTCACCGTTCCAGCGGTTCTAGCCTGCTCGGTCTCCTTTGCTCACCGCTCCGGCGGTTCTTGCCTGCTCTGACTCCTTTGCTCACCGCTCCGGCGGTTCTAGCCTGCTCTGACTCCTTTGCTCGCTGCTCTGGCAGTCTCGCTCCGCTCTTATCCTTTTGCTCACTGCTCCGGCAGTCTTGCTCTGACTCCTTGCTCACTGCTCCGGCAGTCTCGCTCAGCTCTGACCCTTTGCTCACCGCTCATGGCGGCCTCGTCCTGCTCTGCTCTTGCTCACCGCTCCAGGCGGTCTCGTCCTGCTCTGCTCTTGCTCACCGCTCCAGGCGGTCTCGTCCTGCTCTGCTCTTTCTCACTGCTCCAGGCGGTCTCGTCCTGCTCTGCTCTTGCTCACCGCTCCAGGCGGTCTCGTCCTGCTCTGCTCTTGCTCACCGCTCCAGGCGGTCTCGTCCTGCTCTGCTCTTGCTCACCGCTCCAGGCGGTCTCGCTCACCGCTCCAGGCGGCCTCGTCCTGCTCTGCTCTTGCTCACCGCTCCAGGCGGTCTCGTCCTGCTCTGCTCTTGCTCACTGCTCCAGGCGGTCTCGTCCTGCTCTGCTCTTGCTCACTGCTCCAGGCGGTCTCGTCCTGCCCTGCTCTTGCTCACCGCTCCGGGCGGTCTCGTCCTTCCCTGTTCTCGCTCACCTCTCTGGGCGGCCTCACTCTGCTGTGTTTGTCCGCCACATCTGTGGTTCTGTTCCAGGGTCCCAGTGTGTACTGGGTCCTGTCCCGCCTATGTTCCTGCCTGCTAGTGCCTTCCTGTCTGCACTCTAGCCGTGCTTGCCTGTTCCCCCCTGCCTGCATACCCGCCTGCCTGCATACCAGTCGTGCCTGCCTATTCCCACCAGTCTGTGTGCCAGCCTAACCAGTCTGTTCCTGTATTCCCCTGTGTGGGTCAACAGCCGTGTCCGGGGTCTGTCCTGGAGTAGCACCTGGTCCCTCTGCTCGGTTCCTCCTTGGTGCACTGGCGTCGTATGCCGTCGTGCGACCCTGGTCGGATCGGGTGAATACCTAGTTACGCCCCTCCAGGCATTCACTCTCCGGCACGGTCCAGTGGAATCACACGCACACGCCGCTCAGTCCGGGCGTGTGCATTACAGCATGCTCAGGCCATGGTTCCCGTTGAGCCCCACGGCCTTTGCTCTCTGAGACGTTTTCCAGTGAATACGTGCATTAAAAATAAATAAATAAAAAACTTTTTTCTTTAGCTGAGTTCCAGGCGAAGTAAGCACCCGTAGAGATGGATCTTTCTGCACTCGTTCCTGCGGATCCGCCACAGTACTTTGGGGATCCAAAACAAAGTCGTGCATTTGTGGAGCAATGCATGCTACACTTCAAGGCCTACCCTCTCTATTTTCCTTCCGATTGGGCTAAAGTGGCCTTTATGATTGACTACCTAGCGGGTGATGCCTTGAAATGGGTCACCCCCCTATGGGAAGCATGGGATCCTGTCGTCCTTGACCTGCAGGCCTTCCTGGTGGCCTTTCGTATGGTCTTCGAGGACCCTAAACCTGAAGCCCCTGCTGAAGCTTCACTTCCCAATATCCCGGAGCAGCCCCGACGGGTAATGTGTGTGGGTAGCACACTAGTCCTCCTGCCCGAAGAGACTACTGCCCACCCAGAATCCACACAGGATGACTACGCTCTCCGGAATACTTCTCACAACCTCAAGAGGCAGTCCAGACGTGCTAGACGTAGAGACAAGCCGTCACGCCAGGGTCTGTCCTCCCTGAGACCTCCTGACCCCAACCTTGAAGTCCCTACTGAAGCTTCATCTCCCTGTATCCCGGAGAAGCCCCAACGGGTAATGTGCATGGGTAGTGCACCAGATCTCCTGCCCGAAGAGACTACTGCCCATCCAGACTCCACACAGGAGAACTTCCTGCACCCGGCTTCAGATGCTTCACCCACTTTAACCAGTGTGCATGTCCAAGGATGCTCCGAAGCTGTGATTACCTCCGAGTCTGTGCACCTCTACTACTTGGCGGAGGACCCCCTGTTGCCTCCTGAATCCTCCGGGATACCACTCGATGACAAATGGAGAGAGACTTCTCTACACCCGGTACTCGATACTTTGTCCGCTCCGTCTTGTGAGCCTGACAATGGGTACCCCAAAGTGGTAGTTACCCCCGAGTCTCTACACCCCTCCGACCAGGCGGAGGACCTCCAGTTGTCTCCAGAACCCTTCGGGGTGCTACCTGGTAGCGAAAGGACAGAGACGCTCCTATACTCTGTACCTGATACCTTGCTCGCTTCGTCCAGTGAGTCCCACCTAGTGTACTCCGAAGCAGAGGTTACTCCCGAGTCTCTACACCCCTCCGACCAGGCGGAGGACCTCCAGTTGTCTCCAAAACCCTTCGGGGTGCCACCTGGTGGTGAATGGACAGAGACTTTCCTATATCCTGGATCTGATACCTCGCTTGCTTCGTCTAGTGAGTCCGACCTAGTGTACTCTGAAGCAGAGGTTACACATGAGTCTCTACACCCCTCTGACCAGGCGGAGGACCTCCAGTTGTCTCCAGAACCCTTCGGGGTGCCACCTGGTGGTGAATAGACAGAGACTTTCCAATACTCGGTACCCGATACCTCGCCTGCTTCGTCCAGTGAGTCCGACCTAGTGTACTCTGAAGCAGATCTTTTCCCTGAGCCTCTGCACTCTTCTGACCCAGCAGAGGACCTCCAGTTGTTTCCTGACTCCTCCGGGGTACCACCAGATAACAAAGAGACAGTGACTTTTCCTCATCCTGTACCTGATAACCCGTCTATTTCTTCCTATGAGCTTGACAAGGTGTACCTCGAAGCAGAGTTTACCCCCAAGTCTCTGCTCCCCTCCAACCCGGTGGAGGACTTCCAGTTGTCTCCTGTACCCTCTGGGGTGCCACCTGAAAATATGTGGAGAGAGACTTCCTTGTGTACTGCTCCTGGTACTCCACCCGTTTCGTCTGTTGCTGAGGATGGCTGGATAGGAGGTAGCATCCTAGCTAACCAGATGAGACCAGTTTATCCTGTGGACAGTGGGAGTGATCTCCTTGAAGTGAAGGATTGGCCCTCGAATTCCCTGCAGAAGATTCTGGCAGGCCTGAAGAAGAGGGGGCGTAAGGGGGGGGTACTGTAACATACCTGGCGGCGCCCTTGCATTGTGGTCTATCTCCCACTGTGCAAGAGCGCGCACTTGGTCTCCGGTCCAGAATGTCTCTCTGGCTTCCCTCCATGCTGTCTGTTTGTGTCTGTTTCTGCTGCTTAAGGGCGGCGCCCGATCACTTCCTGCTTTTTGTACCTGCTGTGGGTCACACCCCTTGTGCGTCCTCAGCCTATTGCTGTCTGTCACCTGGTATATAACCCAGCTGCTCCAATCAATCCCTGCCTGAGCATTGTGTTTCATTCAGTGTGTGCTTGCACTCTGAAGGTGCCAGGTCCCGTTCTGTGTTTCTCTTGTCTGCCTATCCTGGAGGCTGTATTTCCAGGCCTGTCTGAACACGCTCCTAGCCTGTTCCTCCCGCCTTCTAGGGGCCGATTACCTAGACCCGCTCCTGTATCTTGTCTGTCCTGTCTGAACACGCTCCTTGCCTGTTCGTTCTGCCTCTCTGGGGGCCGTATTCCCAGACCCGCTCCTGTATCCCGCTGCAGTGTCGGTCTCTTCCGTACACTCAGTTCCAGTCTGAACTCTCTCCTATCCTTTACCTGTTTTGCCTCTATGTCCGTTCCTTTCCTTTTTCTGCAGAGTCTGAACTCGTTCCTAACTCCTGCTTGTTGGCTCTGACTCCTTTGCTCACCGCTCCGGCGGTTCTAGCCTGCTCTGACTCCTTGGTTCACCGCTCCGGCGGTTCTAGCTTGCTCGGTCTCCTTTGCTCACTGCTCCGGCGGTTCTTGCCTGCTCTGACTCCTTTGCTCACCGCTCCGGCGGTTCTAGCCTGCTCTGACTCCTTTGCTCGCTGCTCCGGCAGTCTCACTCCGCTCTTATCCTTTTGCTCACTGCTCCGGCAGTCTTGCTCTGACTCCTTGCTCACTGCTCCGGCAGTCTCGCTCAGCTCTGACCCTTTGCTCACCGCTCCTGGCGGCCTCGTCCTGCTCTGCTCTTGCTCACCGTTCCAGGCGGTCTCGTCCTGCTCTGCTCTTGCTCACCGCTCCAGGCGGTCTCGTCCTGCTCTGCTCTTGCTCACCGCTCCAGGCGGTCTCGTCCTGCTCTGCTCTTGCTCACCGCTCCAGGCGGTCTCGCTCACCGCTCCAGGCGGCCTCGTCCTGCTCTGCTCTTGCTCACCGCTCCAGGCGGTCTCGTCCTGCTCTGCTCTTGCTCACCGCTCCAGGCGGTCTCGTCCTGCTCTGCTCTTGCTCACTGCTCCAGGCGGTCTCGTCCTGCCCTGCTCTTGCTCACCGCTCTGGGCGGTCTCATCCTGCCCTGTTCTCGCTCACCTCTCTGGGCGGCCTCACTCTGCTGTGTTTGTCTGCCACATCTGTGGTTCTGTTCCAGGGTCCCAGTGTGTACTGGGTCCTGTCCCGCCTGTGTTCCTGCCTGCTAGTGCCTTCCTGTCTGCACTCTAGCCGTGCTTGCCTGTACCCCCCTGCCTGCATACCCGCCTGCCTGCATACCAGTCGTGCCTGCCTATTCCCACCAGTCTGTGTGCCAGCCTAACCAGTCTGTTCCTGTATTCCCCTGTGTGGGTCAACAGCCGTGTCCGGGGTCTGTCCTGGAGTAGCACCTGGTCCCTCTGCTCGGTTCCTCCTTGGTGCACTAGCGTCGTATGCCGTCGTGCGACCCTGGTCGGATCGGGTGAATACCTAGTTACGCCCCTCCAGGCATTCACTCTCCGGCACGGTCCAGTGGAGTCACACGCACACGCCGCTCAGCCCGGGCGTGTGCATTACAGGTAGGACGTTCATTTTTAGTATATTTATTCTGCCGAACCAGAAAAAATCCTTCACCGGCCAAGAAGTAAGATTTCTATGGAGTTGTTCACTAAAGGGCCCAAAATTAAGATAAAATAGATGGGAGAGGTCTCTATGAATACGAATTCCTAAGTATTTGATACCCTGTGAGGGCCAGGCAAAGGGAAAGTTGGACTGGATGGAATCCTGTATGGATTTGGGGAGGAAGACATCGAGGGCCTCAGACTTCGCTGCATTGTTTTTAAAATTTGACCATGCACCAAAGTGATCTATTTCAGCCATAACAGCAGTGATGGGTATATGTGGTTGAGTGATATATACTAGGACATCATCAGCAAATGCAGAGCACTTGTACTCAGTGCCTCCCACCTCAATCCCCCTAATATTGGGGTTATCGCAAATTGATGAGAGCAGATGCTCCATCACTAGGATGTATAAGAGAGGGGACAGAAGACATCCCTGCCTTGTCCCATTGGTGATTATGAAAGGTGATGATAATGTTCCATTTATCTTCAGCCTAGCTGACGGATTGCGATACAGGGCCATGATTTTGGCTATAAAAGGGTCCCCTACCCCAAGCTTTTTAAGAGAATAATATATGGCGTGCCAGGAGACTCTATGGAATGCTTTCTCAGCATTCAACAAGAGTATCTAATTACAAATTTTTAACTGCATCTAATCCAAGCAATACTTTGGGCCTAGTAGCAGTGTCTGCTAGTCAACAGATTAACCCAGCTGTTAAGCAAGCTACACCACCTGTAGTTTGGACACTTAATTTTTTCAAAGGAAATGGTTCGTGCCCCCGGGACACTCAGTGAAGAGTATCGGGGAGGCACCCCAAGGCACAGGGGCTGGGACTGGCAGTAGGATGCCTTGCGGGGGACCGCCAGGCTCGATCCTTATAAAAGCTTTTTAACTGCAGCAGCTTTAGTGGACGCTACTGGAGCTGGAATTACCGTGGCTGCTGGCATGAGACTTGCCCTCCAATAGATCCTTGTAAAAGGATTTAAAGTGTACTCATTCAAATTAGAGAGACAATTTAAATTAAAAAGATTAGACCTGCCTCCACCGCTGGGGGGCTCGCTCGACCCACCAGCGGACAGGCACCAGTATTGGGAGAGGGGGGCTGGCTGTCAGGGTCAACCGCGGCTCTGGCACAAACCCGGCGACACGGAGGTCGCACGGGCAGGAACGGACTGGCCATGTTGGCTTCGCATTTTTTTGGTTTTAGAAGGGCATAACATGCCTATATCTGTGTCTCCCCCTCCTTTTAATCCTCCACCTCTTTTCTTTTCGCATGACTATATGTACTTGTCACTTTTCCATGTGTTGTGTCTTCTGAGCAGTTTGTCAGCTTTTGGACACCTTTGAAGTGTTTCTATGTGTTTTTGTTTGCCTGCCATTGGATTTAACGGTGTTCGAAGGTGTTCGACGAACAGTTCGGCGAACATACGGGTGTTCGACGAATCGAACCGAACTCGAACACTACGGGGGTGGCTCAACACTACACATAAGCAGAATTTTACTGTACATTCCTGAAGTATGTGCCACTACTTTCAGGCTCTGAACTATAACATAGCAGCACAGAATGTCTGTTGCGAGATTCCAGAGGGAAGTGCTCAGTTGGTCAAGCTTCGTGCCTGCATAGTATGACGACAAGGCAGTGGCACATAGGCAGAAGATCACTGTGCGTGCCCAAAGGCATGGTGGCCATCACTCATTTGTGATTTAGGAAACCAGCAGGAGTCGAAGGAACACTACCACAGAGGATACAACCATGACTCTGGACGCAATCCTGGCAGGCTGGGCTGGACTGCTCAGCACTAAGTGCTCACCTTTCCGTCTAGTCTAACTAATTAGAATATGTGGCACCACAATTTTAAAACACTGATTTTACAATTATGCTGTCAACTTTTCATTAAACATTGAGGTTGCTGGAAATCAGCGTTAGATGAGGAATACAGCATTGTAATTAGTTAATAGGGGTAAAGATCTTAAAATGTATGAACAATAAAAATGGCATTGTACCTGATCAGGAATGGGGGTAAATAGCCTGGTCTTGAACTGGTTAAGTTACATGGTGTGACTATCACACTGGTGGACACAGACAGAAAAGAGCCTCTGTGCAAGAACATTATATGGGTCCTTTGCAGTCTATTAGCTCATTATAATGCACAATTCCACAAGTTTGGGAGGTGGAAATGGGCCCCATTACCTCTTGGGCCCACGTGCGGCTGCGCAGGTTGTACCAATACTATGTCTCCTGGGCTATCCTACAAATTACCCTTGTTCATTTTGGATTCCTTCCTTCTTTAGCACCATCTCATCTTAAAATAGTGATGAAAGAAAATAGTCTAAACAAGTACATTTTTCCTTGTTCTCTTTGATGGGATGAATTAAAGTCCATTTTTTATAATAAAGAAGAGAAGTGTTAGGTCCGACAGTAATTTGAATGCTTGTCTCCGTTCTGAACTAATGTATGCAGCCAGTGAGAGTGAAATTAGCTGACAAATCTTTTTTCATAAAAATAATAATTCAAATAAAAATACATTTTAAATACTGAATTTATTAAAGTGTAGCTCAGCAATTATGTAAGATTTTATCATATCGCAAAGGCGAACAGCACAAATATAAACACAATAATGTGTTTCACTTCGCTGCCTGATAAATCTTTTCTATTGTTTTGTTACTTAAAGCAAAACGCACTCAGCAATACACATTAAAGTTCTTCTTTTGTTAACAAAGCCTAATTTTCCAAAGAGAGGACAAATTGCAAAAGTAATTTTAGCTTCTCTGTGATTTTGGTTTAGTCATCAAGTAACTGAATAAGAGCAATTTCAAAACTCTAGAAACAGGATTACACATCTTTATAATTTACAATTCAGTCTCTTTTGTACAACCTTATTAATGTTATCACAGCTTTTGTATCCTCTTTAATAGTATGTTCTCACAAAATAGGAAACTTTTGGGTGAAATACACGAAGCACAACTAACACACTTGCACTTTGATGTCACACAAGCCAGTCATTTCCCATACACAGCAGAGGACATAGAATGTCTTGTGACTCATCAATATTTTACGTGACATTTGGGCTTTAACAGAGACAATATCAAAGATCTCGAACACTGGAAACCCTATAAACTATATCACTGTGTTGTTATCTATTCATTGCATCTGTAAAGAATAACTCTTATGTGGCATTTATTTGGCTATTGGCTCTGAAGGAAATGACCAGCTTTTCTAGGAATACATTCATCTTTAATAACCCTTGGTGCATTTATCCTCTTAGGCTTAATGATTCCTCTTGGAATTAGTTTTATGTCCTGGTATTGATTAGGCTTGAATATTTATATATTAATGGATAAAACACTGGGCAATTAGGTCATGGAACACAATACATTTATATTTATTGATTTATTTAAAAAGTTTAAGAGTGAAAGATTGGTTGACTGTCAGTCATCATTCAGAAGAAAGGTGAGGCAGTCTGAAATCAATTGACCATAAACTTCCTTAAATTGCAATCTCTTAGTAATGCATCAGCTTAAGAATACTATGTCATATGAAACAACATCTTTAAACGGCTTCGTTAAAGAGAATCTATCACTAGAGAGCCCTCATTAAATTAGGCTTTCGGTATAATTTCCTACATACTGTAGACAAGAAAGAAGATACAATGAAAAACTGAATGCTTGAGCGAAGGTGAATCATGTTGGTTACTGTACAAGGAAGGTGCCAGTCAACTTATCCCTCTAAACTAGTGACTCAATTTTATGCCCACTTATAAATAAAATACCTGGATGATAAAGAAACAAGACAGCAGAAGAATTGACGAGTTTGAACTATGGTGCTGGAGAAGGATGTTATCAATATCATGGACGGCAAGAGGAAAAAGTAAATCAATTTTGGAACAAATAAAGCCAAACATGTCACTCGAAGCAAGGATCACCAAGCTACGACTTGCCTACTTTGGACACATCATACGAAGAAAGCAATTACTGGAGAAGGACATCATGGTCGGAAGAATAGAAGGAGTAAGGTGAAGAGAAAGTCAAGCAACCCGATGGCTTGATAATATCAAGACATCGGTGGAGAAGACCCAGCTGGACTTATCTAGGCTAGCAAAATATCGATCTTCCTACAGATCGTTCATCGATCAAGTCGCCATGGCTCGAGATTAAGCTGAAGGCCATAAAAAAATAAATAAATAAAGTAAAATAAATAGCACCTAACAACCTTATTAGGGCATCATATAATAAATTACTTGAATGGTATGTATGATTAGAACATGTAGTTAACATATTTTTATTATAAACATTTAAAAAAATAATTGGTGACTTTTTACATGTTCTATAGCACTATGTCAAAATGCTTGAGCTGAAATGTTGCTTGGTCTGACTAAAATCTGTTTTGTCACTGTCTGATCTTGGAGTGCTGCCCCTATTTTTTGAATTTGTTGATAACGTTAGGGAATTTGTAACCATTTTGGCATGAAAGATGCAGCTTTTATGTTTCTATTTGTATTTTTTAACCCCTTAAGGACCCTGGGATTTTCCGTTTTTGCATTTTCGTTTTTCGCTCCCCTTGTTCCCAGAGCCATAGCGTTTTTACTTTTTGGTCAATATGGCCGTGTGAGGGCATATTTTTTCCGGGACGAGTTGTACTTTTGAACGACATTACTGGTTTTACCATATCGTGTACGGGAAAACGGGAAAAAAATTCCAAGTGCGGTGAAATTTAAAAAAAAAGTGCAATACCTCAGATGTTTTTTTTTTTTATTTTTCTTACCACCATCACTAAATGCTAAAACTGACCTGCCAATCTTATTCTCCAAGTCATTATGAGCTTGTAGACACCAAACATGTATAGGTTCTTTTTTATTTAAGTGGTGAAAAAAAAATCCAAAGTTTGATAAAAAAAAAAAAAAAAACTGGCGCCATTTTCCAAGACCCAAAGCGCCTAGTGATGAGCGAGCATACTCGCAAGTACTCGGTACTAGCCCGAACATCTCAGTACTTGAAATGCTCGGAGCTCACCGAGTACTTGCAAGATGCTTGGTCAGATGCTCGGGTCCCCTCCCTGCATGTTTGGCGCTCTTTAAAGTGCCAATCAACATGTAGTGATTGCCTGCCACTCATTGTAATGCTGCAGCCATGGTGGTTGTGGCATTACAGTGATTGGCTGGCCGCACAGCGTCATCAGGTCTATATCAGTCTACTCCGCAATCAGGCAGTGTAGGGAGAGGTGCTGCTGAGCTAGGGAGAGATTTGGTTGTGTATTAGGTAAGGTAGGGAGAAAACAAGTACATTACACATATCCATCTCGACAAACAGTACTTCTAAAGACTAACCCATGTGCAGAGATATCAAGCAGGCAGTGTATATAGGCAGGCAGGCAGTGCATATAGCAGACTGCAGTGCATATAGCACAAGAGGCTCCATTCCAGTTCTGCCTTCTACTGCTGTTAGATATTTCTAGACAAAGGCCCAGGTCTCAGGGGCCAGGAATAATTTTTTTTGGATCTTAATCCTTATTGTTTGCTTAAAAAGCAATCCAGAGAACACAGTTTTTCTGCGCCATTTGCTTGTTGGCACTGCAGAATACAGCCAGGTCCTTTCCATATTACAGTGCTAAAAATCCAGCTATTTAAAACTGTGGTTTCTCCGTCACATGGATCACATATATGTTTTCAGAAAATACTGCCATTTTTGACCTCCATTCAAATTTTTTTTCACTGTGTCAGCGAAGTTTTTGACATTGGTTTGCTGTTCAAAATAGTTACCTACAGGCCAGGTATTTAAAACTGTGTTTTCTCCATCACACGGATCACATATACGTTTTCAGAAAATACTGACCTTTCTAACCTTCATTAAAAATTTGTCTCAGTGTGTCAATGAAGCAATTGACACCAGTATGCTGTTCAAAATAGTTACCTACAGGCCAAGTAATAAAAACGGTGGTTTGTCCGTCACACGGATCGCATATAAGTTCGCTCCAAATTCAGTCATTTGTAGTGAGCGTGGAAGATATTGTCCTCCATTTAAAATGGGCAAGGCACATGGCAAGGGACAAGGAACTGGACGTGATGGTGATGGTGCATGCAGAGGCCGAGGCCAAGGCCGTGGGCAAGCTTAAATTGTGCCACAACAAACACCCACATCTTCTCGCCCGACCTTCCCGTCCCAATTGCTAGGGGACCGCATGACACCACTATTGAACCCAGAGCAGTGTCGAAAGGTTGTTGGTTGGATAGCGAATAATGCTTCCAGTCACCTAGCCACCACCACCACCACCACCCTGTCTTCCACACGGTCAAGTCTCAGTAGCGGTGAGTCTGGACCTCATATTCCTCACCCTGATTCTTCTTCCTCCTACCATGCCGAGTGCCCGGAGACAAATGATCCCACACTTGGACTCTCTGAAGAGCTGTTCACTTTTCCTTTTATAGATTCAGGCCTCTTGCCCAGTCCACTTGAAGTGAGGCAAAAGGAGATCGCATTAAGCCACGCTGATGGAATTATAACTGATAAGCGCATCCGCCTGTCTACTGAAAATGCTGACAGGCTGACTCTTATAAAAATGAACAAATGCTGGATTGGGCCAGACTTCTCAAAACGATCGAATGATAGCAGTGTAACATAAACTCAAATCCAGTGTCTTTTTTTGGGAGGTGTATTCCCATGCACCTTTTCACACTGACACATGGGTATACGCTTCCTGATTATGGCTATTTGCTCTTGTCCTCCTCCTTCTCCTCATCCTCATCCTCCACCACCATATCACCTGGGTGACCATGGTCCGTGATGCAACACCCACATAATTTTCTTAAAGGGTGTTTATGATGCTCTTATTTGTTTTATACAGTATGTTCATGTATACCCCCCACGGGTAAATTTTTGTCAGCCCATACACTTAGTGCATGGGCATTACAAGTATAGGAGACCCGCTCCTTTCTATAGGAAGCATTTTTTTATGAGGCCCTCCTCCACGTCTTTTCCAAGGTGCATTGGAGTGCATCCCAATTTTTGGCAGCCCTTGCATTCACTGCATAGGCCAGCACTATGGGAGACCCACTTCCTAATAATGGGAACATTTTTTCATGAGGCCCTCTACGTCTCTTCCAAGGGACATTGGAGTGCCTCAAATTTTTGGCAACCCTTGCATTCACTGCATAAGCAAACACAATAGGAGACCCACTTCCTAATAATGGGAACATTTGTTTTCAGGAGGCCCTCTGACCTCCATGTCTTTTCCAAGGGGCATTGGAGTGCCTCCAAATTTTTGGCAACCCTTGCATTCATTGCATAGGCAAACACAATGGAAGACTCACTTCCTAATAATGGGAACATTGTTTTCAGGAGGCCCTCTGACCTCCTTGTCTCTTCCAAGGGGCATTGGAGTACCTCCAAAGTTTTGGCAACCCTTGCATTCACTGCATAGGCCAACACTGTGGGAGAACCACTTCCTAATAACGGGAACATTGGTTTCAGGAGGCCCTCTGACCTCCACGTCTCTTCCAAGGGGCATTGGAGTGCCTCCAAATTTTTGGCAACCCTTGCATTCACTGCACAGGCAAACACAATGGGAGACCCGCTTCCTAATAGTGGGAACATTTTTTTCATTAGGCTCTGTGACCTACACGTCTCTTCCAAAGGGCATTGGAGTAGGACCAAATTTTTGGCAACCCTTGCATTCACTACATAGGCAAATAGCATGGGAGACCCACTTCCTAATAATGGGAACATAATTTTCAGGAGGCTTCCTCTAAGTCTCTTCAAAGGGGTATTGGGGCGCTTCCAAATTTTCAAAGGGGTATTGCGTCGAAATTTTGGGCAGACCTGCCACTCACTGTATACGCAATAACAGTATAGGAGACCCACCCTTTAGTAATGGGAACAACAAAGCATAGCCGGCTGATGGCTCTCTAAGAATAGCGAGGGCCGACGGCTGTCCCTTTAAGAATAGTAAAGGCCGTCTGATGGCCCTATAAAAATAGGCTTTGTGACTTTCAGAGTCCCTCCTTCATAAATGAAACAGGATGTGTCTGATCATGTATCGCACACCACAGGGCCAGATAAGGTTGTAAAATGTTAAAATTACATTTTCCGGTGAATGAATTTGTCACGATTGAATGCAATGCAAAAGTGCAAAAACACATCAAAAAAGCTACTTGTGAACATAGACCAAGGTGTGGAGGAGCATTTTTGGTTTTGGTTATTTATTTTGCCTTATATACAAGTATTACCTTGGAAAGGATGTTCCTTAATATATTTCCCAGGAAAATCCATTTTGGTTTCGTTTTTGTATGTTTTATTGTGAGTCTGTAAAAGTGGCATAATACCTCTGACAAAGTTGCTAACAGCAGTGACCTGGGAGTCAGAAATGCTTCCAGGGTTCTTCCCCATGCTGTTTCCATGTCATTTGAGCACTGTTCCCATTGATTTGGGCAATTTTTAGTCCCTCTGTAGACCATCGGGGGGAGCTGCCTGAAAAATGCTTGAGTTTCCCATAGACATACAATGGGCTCGTTGCTCGGGTCGAACACCCAAGCATTCCAATTTGCTCGACCCGAGCATCGAGCACCCGAGCATTTTAGTGCTCATCCATCACTAATAAGGTATGAATTTGTAGCAAACAGACAGCAACATAAATCCAATAAGGTTATAAATGCATCCCTTTAAAGTTTTACTAGGTATTCAGTCTTAAGAGGATCAAAATACTATGATTAACTAGATTTCTAAGATGCACAATTTACTATTGAGGTTTAGACATAAAGTGCAAAGTGCATGGTGCTAGTTTAGACAGGAATACTGAATTTATATATAAAGTGCAAGTACCTATAGTTTGTCATTATTTCCAATGCTACTTATACATTCTGTGTCATTTTTATGTAAATATACTCAATGCTTTAAATGAGCCCAAAATAAAGTAAGAATAATAAATCTAGATGTTAAAGGTTTTAGCTTACAGTTGCTGCGGACCTATGGTGTCTGGGCTATCACACAGCCATAGGTCCGCAGCAACAAGCATTTTTTATATTTATTACATTAATAAAAATCTAAGATTTTAATAACTTTTTTGTGCATTCTTGTACAGAGACATATGATTCTCTGGTAGTGTTGTATCAATTGTATCTTTGGAGGTGATCTATATACACTTTTGACACAGTGCATTCATCTATTTGTTGATTAGTTATTTGTTAATTATTGGTTAATTAGTAATTTCTTAACTAGTGAAAAAAAATCAAATATTTTATTTAGAGATTTTTTAAGGATAATTTATAAAACAAGTCTGGTGTACAAGTCTTGAAACTCCTTCAGAGCTGTCTTTAAGCGACCTCGCTTTCTTTCATAGTCTCTCAGTCTTTGAGAGCAGACTAATTTAACTATATTACTGAGATATTCATTGACCTCTGGTTTTAATTAATTGACTGGAACTATTCAATAAATATGTCACTTCTTTGTTTGGAGTGCCCTGTATCTTAATTGATTTTTCCAGGAACATTATTTATTAATAATTCTATATTCCAGACAAGGTATTTTATTAATATTATATCAAAATATACATTCATGTTAAAAACTGCATGTGTTTTTAGGTACTTAAAGGGGTTGTCTCATGTTTGCTTCCGCCTCTCGGCTTGCTGCTTGCTGGGGGATGTCACATGCCCGAAAGCTAACAGCTCAGGCCACCATCATCGCTGCTCTGCAGGCATGATCTGTGTACTCTCTAATGCAGATAGCACAGATAGCTTTACCTTTACAGGATTGGAAAAGAGCAGGGACTCAGCAGGGACACAGTGATCGAGCCAACTTTTTGGCCTCAATTACAAGCTGGATAGCAAACATCTTGCAAGTGCGTACTCCTTGACTAGCAAACTGGTAACTGCACTGGTGCCTGATAACCTAGGCAATGAACTGAACTATAAAATTTAAGATCTCTTTGTTCTTGAGAAGAGAGTAAATTTTTATTAAGAAAGAAAATTGCAAGTTTTTACAGGTATTTTGCAAAAAACATTTTAATCATTTATGAACAATAGACATCCCCTTTAATAAGTAAACAAAGGCACATTAATATCAATATAACTATGAAAACTGTGAGAAGCCATTCCAAGGCCCGTTTTATACATCCGTATTTCATGGTCTGAGTATGGAACATGATGTATGAACCAGCCGTGGTTCTCCTGACCCAAACCGAAAAGCCTTATATATACCTTAAAACTTGGACTACAAAAGACAAAACTGTGAAACTGGCTTATGGGATCATGCAGACAAGCTCATATTCAGTCAATATGTTGTCCGTGTGCTCAATGAACAGCACACAGATCCAATAATGACCAGTATATGGACTGATAGCTTGTGTGTAACAAAGTGCATCTTGTACTAGTATGAGCCTTTTTATAGACCAAACTAGTACATGGAAAAATGCAGGCAACACCTTAACCCATACACTATGCAGATGAGCACACAGATACAGTCACTTCTACAATTTGTGAATATGACTGGACCAAGATTTCATACGTCTGCATGAATCCAAACTAACAATGCTTTTGATAATCTGTGTAAAATAAGTCTAATTTAAAGCAGAAAAAATTATCTTATTATATTGATATGACCACCAATGACTTTTTTTGAATTTGACTAAATCGTCAACATACTTATATATATATATATACATATATATATATATATATATATATATAAATAACAAATGTTGCATAAATAAATAACACAAGCAAATATAACTAGATAAGATTTCACTGATTCCTAAAACAACATTTTTAAATTGCCCCTCCTTCTAATTCATCAGTTTTTGGATTATATTTGACTCTGATCTTTCATTCACCCCCTACATCCAATTACTAGCTTGCTCATGTCATCTACACCTCAAAAACATCTGTAGAATTCCACCTCTTCTTACCTTTGACTCTGCAAAAACTTTTACCATTGCTCTTATTCATTTTCGTTTGAACTACTGCAACACTCTACTAATCGGTCTCCCTCTTACTAAACATACCCTCTCTAATCCATCCTGAATGCAGCAGGCAGAAACATATTTCTCTCCAACCACTACACTGATACCTCTACCTTGTGCCAGTCATTGCACTGTTTGCCTATCCAGTTACGGAGTCCAATATAAACATATCATTCTCACCCACAAAGCACTCCACAGTTCTGTACCACCATACATATCCTCCCTTATCTCTGTTTATCACCCTACCCGTGCCATCCATTCTGCTAATTATCTAAGACTAACATCCTCAATAATCTAAACATCCCATTCACATCTCCAAGACTTCTCACAAGCTGCGCCAATTCTAAGGAATGCACTACCCAGAACAATTTGATTAATTCCCAATATCCACAGTTTTAAGCGTGTCCTAAAATGCACTTCTTTAGACTGACCTATCGCCTCACCTTCCTTATGTTACCATTAGTGTTGAGCATTCCGAAACTGAAATATCGGGTATCGGCCGATATTCGCGGTATCGGAATTCCGATACTTAATTCCGATACTTTTGCAATATCGTATACCGGAATCGGAAGTTCCCATAATGCAATGAGCCAGTTTCATTTTGTTCAGCCAATGAGGATCCTAAGAAGTGTGGGCATATCCTGCTAGGCATGTAGGCATCTTAACTAATGGCATGGCTGTGATTGGCTGCTGAAATGATGTCATGATGCACTATAAAAGCCGCCGCCGCCATTTTCAGCTCAATCTGCTGTGAATTCAGTTAGGGATAGGACACTGTTGTTCTAAGGGACAGTTTTAGCTACCTATTTGGTCTATTCTGCTTTACCCAAGCTACTTTATAAATCGCTGTGCCTTGCAGCGCTAGTGCACAGTTCTCTGTGCTGTTCACCGCTTTCTGCAAGGTCTGTGTGTGTGAGTGCAGCTCACCTTGTAGTGTGTGCTTCAACCACGTCTGGTTGTAGTGCACTCAGTGTGTGTCACTGCATCATACATTGTCCTTTTTTGCCAATTCATAATTTTTCCTGATATCTCCTATTAGTGTGATGGTTCCATCCGTATTCAGCTAAATTGGTTCCAAACACACTATATAGGAGTAGATAGAGAATTTTTTTTTGTCTTGCAGCGCTAGTGCACAGTGCTCTGCATCTGTACTGTTCACCCCTGTCTGCAAGGTCTGTGTGTGTGAGTGCAGCACGCCCTGTAGTGTCTACTTCAGCCACGTCTGGTTGTAGTGCACTCAGTGTGTGTCACTGCCTCATACATTGTCCTATTTTGCCAATTCATAATTTTTCCTGATATCTCCTATTAGTGTGGTGGTTCCATCCGTATTCAGCTAAATTGGTTCCAAACACACTATATAGGAGTAGATAGAGAATTTTTTTTTGTCTTGCAGCGCTAGTGCACAGTGCTCTGCATCTGCATTGTTCACCGCTGTTTGCAAGGTCTGTGTGTGTGAGTGCAGCTCACCCTGTAGTGTGTGCTTCAGCCACGTCTGGTTGTAGTGCACTCAGTGTGTGTCACTGCTTTATACATTGTCCTTTTTTGCCAATTCATAATTTATCCTAATTTCTCCTATTAGTGTGGTGGTTCCATCCGTATTCAGCTACACTGGTTCCAAACACACTATATAGGAGTAGTTAGAGGAGCCTTTCTGCAGAATTGTGCCCTGCAGCCCCAGCCAGATTAGTATTAGCCTATTTTTTGTAGCCTCATCTATTGCATTGTAGGTTACCTTCCTACATTGTAATAGCTACAAAAAGTTTGTGATACTCTCGGTATTACATCTTTGGGCACATCCAGTGTCTTTTTGTGACAAAAAAAACCTAAATAAAGTTCACCAAACACTTCACTTTACAGTTGTGTAGGCCACATTAGCTCATATTAAAGTCTAGTCCACACTTTATAACATTAGTGTTTCTTATACCTGTTAGCAGCTGTTCAGGAATAAGCACACTAAGCCCTTAGTACTTTTCTGCCTATCTTTATCAGTCTACCAAGATGAAGAAGGCAGGGAGTAAGGCATGTGGTCGTGGTCGTGGTCGTGGGCGTGGGCGTGGAGTTTCTGCAGGGAGAGGACGTGAGGATTCTGTGAATGCAGGGAGAGGACGTGGTGATTCTGTGCCTGCTGTGGGCACCAGTGACTCAGCATCCCCCAGTTTTACCAGGGAACAGTCCTTTATGGGCAGCTTTGTAGGAGCTAGCCGTACCCCACTGCTGCGGGAGGACCAAATTGAAGCCGCTGTCGGATGGATGGCAGCTAACGCATCGACTTCAATTAGTTCCAGATCCTCTCAGGTCCTGAGCACTGAAGAGCACCCATCTGTCTCTTCACCACCTGCCAAATTGGCCAGGCAGTCAGAGAGCCCTGGACAGGAGCCATCTCTACTTCTGTTCTCTGAATCTCTTGGCTTGGAAAGAGGGGGCCAGCCAAGCAGAATTCGAGAATATGAAGAAGAGGTAGTATGCAGTGATGCGCAACCATTTTGTCTCTCTGAATCTGAAGAGGCAGGTGGGCCAGTGCCTGTGGTCAGCAGCACACCTCAGTATGCATCTGATGATGAGACTCAGGTGCCACTTTCCGGTGCGTACTGTGCTGTCGAGACTACCCAGGAGAAGCAGTTGTTTGAAGAGGGTGGTGTAGATGATGAGGTCCTCGACCCATCATGGCGTGAGGGACAGGAAGGTGGTGGGATCAGCTCTGAGGAAGAGATTCCCTGAACAGCCCAAAAAGGAGGGAGAGGGAGGGGGCAGACTTGGTTGCCTGTAGCCTCCACTTCGGCACCCATTAGGAGCATGGCTCTTCCAAAATCCAAAGCGGGCTCTCCCAAGACTTGCAGTGCCTGGTCCTTTTTTGACACAGTTGCAGATGCCATTTGCTTTGTCAAATGCAAGCTGTGTAATCAGAAGGTGAAAAGAGGGAAAAGTGTCAGCAACCTCAGTACCACAAATATGTGGAAACATGTGCGGACCAAGCACGTGGTGGAGTTACAAAAACACACTGAAGACCTAGGCCAACCTACAGCGCCACCTGCCACCTCTTCAGTTCGTGTTGTAGCCTCTTCCTCCAGCTCACACACAGCTGGTTCGGCTTCCTCACAGGATCGCCATGGAAGAATCTTTGGCACTGTTGTACAGAGACACAGTGTAATTCCACCCACAACACCACTTTCCCAGTCATCCTCACACTCCCAGGCCAGTCTACAGCCATCGTTAGCACAGGCATGGGAGAAAAGGCGCCCATACTCGGCAAACCACCCCCGAGCACAGGCTCTGAATGCTGGCATTGCTAAACTACTGGCCCTTGAAATGCTATCATTCAGGCTGGTGGAGACTGACACCTTCCGTAACTTTATGGCATTGGCAGTCCCACAATACAACGTGCCCAGCCGCTTTTATTTCAGCAGTCAAGCCGTCCCTGCCCTGCAACATCATGTGGAGGGAAAAATTAAACATGCGCTACAAAACGCCGTCAGTTGCAAGGTCCACCTGACCACCGATGCATGGACCAGTAAGCATGGACAGGGACGATACCTTTCCCTCACTGCCCATTGGGTAAATGTTGTGGAGCCGGGTACAGATCTTGAGAGTGGCGCTGTACGTGTTCTGCCAACTCCAAGGATTGCAGGAATCCAGTCTGTACACATTGACTCCTCCTCATACTCCAGTTCCTCTGAATCAGCGCTGCAGGAGCCGTCACGGTCTACCTCCACATCGACCCGTGAACGGTTGGTTACCTGTTATGATGACCGATATGAGCACAGCCGTGGCCAAACGTCAACAGGCCGTATTAAAATTAATTTCTTTGAGGAATCGAAGCCACACAGCGCAGGAGCTCTGGAATGCCATCAAGCAGCAGAGCGACGTGTGGTTTGTGCAAGCGAATCTCCAGCCAGTCATGGTAGTGTGTGACAATGGCCGAAATCTGGTGGCAGCTCTGGGCCTAGGCAACCTCACTCACATCCCATGTCTGGCACATGTGCTCAACTTGGTCGTGCAGAGTTTTTTGAGGGACTATCCGGATCTTGATGCACTGCTTCACAAGGTCCGCATAGAGTGCGCTCACTTGCAGCGTTCCAGCAACGCAAGATCACACATTGCAGCTTTGCAGCGCCGATTACATCTTCCGGAACATCGCATCATATGTGACCTACCCATCAGGTGGAATTCAACGTTACATATGTTGGAGAGGTTGTGTGAGCAGCAGGCAGCAGTAATGGAGTACCAGCTGCAGCAGGTGCAAACAAGTCGCAGTGTGCGCCGTTCACACTTCACCACCACTGAGTGGGCCTCTATGAAGGACATTTGCCACGTTTTGCGTGCCTTCGATTATTCCACGCGGATGGCAAGTGCAGATGATGCACTAGTCAGCATGACTATCCCCCTTATCTGCCTGCTTGAAAAAACACTAAGGGACGAGGTTTTGGAAGAGGTGGAGGATGAGGAGTCACAAATGCCATCTGCTTCTCTACAGTCTGCGCAACGTGGTTCCTCACAAAGGCCTAGACAGGGGACACTGTGAGGAGGATGAGGAGGAGTCAATGGATGAGGAAGACATCTGTCCAGAGGAGGGAGGTACACAATGCTCTAGTAGTCAGTATCTAGAGCGAGGGTGGGGTGATGCAGAGCAGGCAGAGATCACACCTCAAGCAGGGGACAGCGTTTCTTGGCCAGTTGACAGTCTGCAGCACATGGTTGATTTCATGCTGCAATGCCTGAGAAATGACCGCCGCATCGCCCACATTCTCAACACGGCTGATTATTGGGTGTCCACCCTCCTAGATCCTCGCTACCGGGACAACTTACAAAGCCTCATAACACCGTTGAACCGGGAGCGTAAAATGCCGGAGTACCAAGACGCACTGGTGCATTCCATCATGTTCTTCATTCCTACCGAGAGCATTGCTGCTAGTGCTTTACAAAGCAGCTCAGTGCGTCGAGGCAGTGGAGGAAGCTCTGCACAAAGAGTGAGCAGAAGCAGCGCCTCAGCACAAGGCAAGACCAGTATGGCCGAAATGTGGCAAAGTTTTGTGTCCCCACCGCCACAAATGTCTACACCATCACAGACGGCTCCAGTCAGCAGGAGGCAAATTTTCCGTCACATGGTTACAGACTACATGTCTTGCCCTCTTAGTGTACTCCCAGACGGCTCTTCTCCCTTCAAGTTTTGGGTCTGTAAGCTGGATACATGGCCAGAGCTTAGTCAGTATGCATTGGAGGTGCTAGCTTGCCCTGCTGCTAGTGTATTATTGGAACACGTCTTTAGTGCCGCAGGTGGTGTACTAACAGACCGTCGCATGCGACTATCCTCCGATAACGTTGATCGGCTTACTTTTCTCAAAATGAACAAGGCCTGGATCTCTCATGAATTTGCCAGTCCTCTTCCAGAATAAATAATTGGTTGGCAACAGTGTCCAGGTCTCCTGTTGTGTTCATGTTTCTACCACCTGAACTGTAATCCCTGAGCTCCAACACCGCCAGTTGGTGCTCGGAAGTGCCGTCTGCACAGTCAACACTTGCTGCCGTGTTATTAGGGTTCAGTAACGTCAGCTGTTCCCCTGCTGTGCAGACGGCAATTTCTCCTGCTCTGTCCACATTCTCACCACTACAGATTTTAAAGTTGCTCCAATTACACCTCTGGCTCCTCTGTTTTTAGTATTTACCCTGGGCTCCAATACCGCTTGTTGCTGCTCAGAAGTGCTGTCTGCACAGTCAATGCTTGCTACAATGTTATTGGGGTTCAGTAACGTCAGTTGTTCCCCAGCTGTGTGTCCGGCAAATTCTCCTGCTTTGTCCACATCCACTGTACTACTGATTTAAAACTTGCTCCAATTACACCTCTGGCGCCTCTGTTTTCAGTATTATCCCTGAGCTCCAACACCGCCAGTTGGCTCTCGTAAGTGCCGTCTGCACAGTCAACACTTGCTGCCGTGTTATTGGGGTTCAGTAACGTCAGCTGTTCCCCTGCTGTGTGGACCGCAATTTCTCCTGCTCTGTCCACATTCTCACCACTACAGATTTTAAAGTTGCTCCAATTACACCTCTGGCTCCTCTGTTTTTAGTATTTACCCTGGGCTCCAATACCGCTAGTTGCTGCTCAGAAGTGCCGTCTGCACAGTCAACGCTTGCTACAGTGTTATTGGGGTTCAGTAATGTCAGCTGTTCCCCAGCTGTGTGTCCGGCAAATTCTCCTGCTTTGTCCACATTCTCACCACTACAGATTTTAAAGTTGCTCCAATTACACCTCTGGCTCCTCTGTTTTTAGTATTTACCCTGGGCTCCAATACCGCTAGCTGCTGCTCAGAAGCGCCGTCTGCACAGTCAACGCTTGCTACAGTGTTATTGGGGTTCAGTAATGGCAGCTGTTCCCCAGCTGTGTGTCCGGCAAATTCTCCTGCTTTGTCCACATCCACTGTACTACTGATTTAAAACTAGCTCCAATTACACCTCTGGCTCCTCTGTTTTCAGTCTTATCCCTGAGCTCCAACACCGCCAGTTGGCGCTTGGAAGTGCCGTCTGCACATTCAACACTTGCTGCCGTGTTATTGGGGTTCAGTAACGTCAGCTGTTCCCCTGCTGTGCGGACGGCAATTTCTCCAGCTCTGTCCACATTCTCACCACTACAGATTTTAAAGTTGCTCCAATTACACCTCTGGCTCCTCTGTTTTTAGTATTTACCCTGGGCTCCAATACCGCTAGTTGCTGCTAAGAAGTGCCGTCTGCACAGTCAACGCTTGCTCCAGTGTTATTGGGGTTCAGTAACGTCAGCTGTTCCCCAGCTGTGTGTCCGGCAAATTCTCCTGCTTTGTCCACATCCACTGTACTACTGATTTAAAACTTGCTCCAATTACACCTCTGGCTCCTCTGTTTTCAGTATTATCCCTGAGCTCCAACACCGCCAGTTGGCGCTTGGAAGTGCCGTCTGCACAGTCAACACTTGCTGTCGTGTTATTGGGGTTTAGTAACGTCAGCTGTTCCCCAGCTGTGTGTCCGGCAAATTCTCCTGCTTTGTCCACATGCACTGTACTACTGATTTAAAACTTGCTCCAATTACACCTCTGGTTCCTCTGTTTTTAGTATTTACCCTGGGCTCCAATACCGCTAGTTGCTGCTCAGAAGTGCCATCTGCACAGTCAATGCTTGCTCCAGTGTTATTGGGGTACAGTAACGTCGGCTGTTCCCCAGCTGTGTGTCCGGCAAATTCTCCTGCTCTTTCCACATTCACACTACTACAGATTTTAAATTTGCTCCAATTACGCCTCTGGCTCCACTCTGTTTTTAGTATTTACCCTGGGTTCCAGCACCGCCAGCTGTATCCTAGCAGTGTTTTTGGCACGGGTACTCCCTCCTGCCCAGCCTGGTTCCAGCACGCCAGCTGTTTCCGGGTAGTGTCAACGTCACTTTGCCTCCAATGCGTTGTCCTGTCGTGTTGCGATCGGGTTAGCCGATTCTATGGTGCCTGCAGTTTAGTTGACTCCTATGTGGGCTGCGGGATCTAGCAATGAAGGCTGGTTCCATAGTGCCAATAGGACAAGCACCCCCTGTAGGACTGTGGGTTTTGGTAACTGCGGCCGGCTCGCGGCCTTGAAACTTTTATTTACATGGGTACCTTCTGCTACCCATCCGGGTTCCAGTACCGTCAGCTGGTTCTCGGCAGTGCCTTTGGATTAGGTGCCTACTTCTCGGTATCCAAGTTCCACCATCGTCTGCTGGTCCTTGGTAGTGCTTTCTGGCACAGGTACCTCCTGCTTAGTAACCGAGTTCCAGTACCGTCAGCTGGTCTTCGGTAGTTCCATTAGCTATAGTACCTTCTGCTACCTATCCGGGTTCCAGTACCGTCAGCTGGTTCTCGGTAGTTCCATTTGCTCTTGTACCTTCTACTACCCATCCGGGTTCCAGTACCGTCAGCTGGTTTTCGGCAGTGCCTTTGGATTAGGTGTCTCCTTCTCGGTATTGTTAGAACTCTCCTGTTAGGTTTTTTTCTAGTTTGCTGGTCACATGACCATTTTTGCTTATTTAATCCGGCTCCGCCCTCCTGGCCTTGCTGGGCTTCATTGTATTTTCTACTCTTGAGCTAGCTTGGTACTCTGTTACCTTTCTCTGTTAGTTTTGCTAGGTCTTCTGACCTCTATGTTCTTTGTTGTGTGTTTGTCTTTACTGCTACAATTTCTGTTAGGAGGTGTCCAACTTTATCCCAGTCCCTAGTTCTTGTAGGGATCCCTCCCTTGCATCTATAGGTCTTCATACAGACTAGCCGAGGACTTTAGCGGGTCTGATCGCAGGATCAGGTTCCCCGTTACATCGTAGGGATCCAGTTTAGTTCTATTGTAGGGACAGATCTCCTGTCTTTCCTTAGTGCTTGTAGCAGATCATAACAGTAAGTCCAGCCCAAAAAATTTCTCTAAGGAAAGACCTCCAGTTTTCATCATGGTCTCGGTTCAATATTTGGCTCAACGCTTGAAGGGACTCTCTCTGGAGCTGGCCGAGCTCCAACAACACGTCAGTAGCTGTTCTGGAGCACATTTTGTGGAGCCAAAGGTACGTCTGCCTGATCTATTTTTTGGAGAACACCAAGATTTTTTTTCTTTTAAAAATGCTTGTTTATTGTATTTTCGTTTAAGACCCGGATCCTCTGGTGATGAATCACAGCGCATAGGGTTCATAATGTCACTTTTGCGCAAGGATCCTCAGAGATGGGCTTTTTCTCTCCAACCTAGTGATCCGTGCTTTAGATCAGTGGATAGTTTTTTTTCTGCTTTGGGTTTGTTATACGATGATCCTGATCGTGTCTCATCTGCTGAGTCTGAATTGAGACGTTTGAGGCAGGGATCAGGTAATGTGGAAAAATATTGTTGTCACTTCCGTCGGTGGTCTGCCCAGGTGGGGTGGAACAATTCAGCTTTGAAAAGTTTGTTTCTTGCGGGGCTCGGTGAAAGGGTTAAAGATTTGCTGATTGCTTATCCCACACCTGGAAACTTGCAGGAGGCTATGCAATTAGCTATATGGGTGGACTGGAGACTGCGTGCAAGGGTTAATGAGAGCAAATCCTCTGCTATGTCAGCTCCGAGTCTTGAGAGGGTCTGTGCTGACAAAGGAGAGCCGATGGAGATTGGGGCGATGACACCCCGCTCTCAGGAAAAAGACCGCAGGCTTTCTGAAGGTTTGTGCTTCTATTGCAGAAATTCTGGTCATTTTATTAAGAACTGTGTGCTTCGTATGAACAAAGAAAAAAAATGGTCAGTTATGCACGTATAGCCTGTTTAAATACTAAGGGAGTATTCCTATCTGCTACTACCGCTGCTCAGGAAGAATTAATTGAATTTCGGGTATTTGTGGATTGTGGTTCTACTCTGAATGTGATTGATGGGGGATTCTTGCAAAAACTTACATTAAAACCTAAACCTTTGTCATCCGCTATTGCTGTGGTTTCTGTTGATGGCTCTCCCTTGAAGAGTGTTACTCACAAGGTCTGTGAGCTTCCCCTCACTATTAATGGTGTTCATCAAGAGAATTTGGATTTGGTAGTATTGAATAATTTGCCTTCTCCAGTAATATTGGGGTTGCCCTGGTTAAAATTGCATAATCCTGTACTGGATTGGTCTACCAATGAAATTAAGTCCCGGAGCCCTAAATGTTATGACAAGTGTTGTAACGGACGTATTGCTGCGGTGGAAAAAGGGGAATTACCTGTACCTATTCAGGATTTTTGGAGAGCTTTTTCTGAGGAGGAGTCACAAATTCTGCCTCCCCATAGAGACTATGATTGTACCATTGAATTTGTCCCTGGAGCGACTCTTCCTAAAAGTCATTTATTTAATCTTACTATTCCTGAGAGAAAGGGTTTGGAGGAATACATATAGACAAGCTTGGCCGCCGGTCACATTAGGCCTTCCAAGTCTCCTGTGGCTGTTAGATTTTGTTTGTTAAAAAAAAAGATGGCAGTTTACGTCCTTGTCTGGACTTTCGTGAGATTAATAAAATTACTATACGCAATCCTTACCCACTGCTATTGATTCCTGATTTGTTTAACCAGTTAGTGGGGGCCAAGTGGTTCTCTAAAATTGATCTCCGGGGGGCATACAATTTGTTGCGCATGAAGGAGGGTGATGAATGGAAGACGGATTTTAACACTCCTGTGGGTTATTTTGAGAATCTGGTTATGCCTTTTGGTCTCACCAATGCTCCAGCATTTTTTCAGAATCTTATTAATGACATCCTTAGACCTTTGATCGGCAAAAATGTGGTTGTGTATTTGGATGACATTCTGATTTATTCGCCTGATCTGGAGTCTCATTGGCGGAGCGTACGTGAGGTTTTCCAGTTATTAATGGACAATTCGCTTTTTGCTAAGCTAGAGAAATGTGAGTTCGCTGTACAGAGAATTAGTTTTTTGGGTTACATTATCTCCAGTGAAGGTTTTGAGTGGGACCCGGTTAAAGTTCAAGCTGTGCAGGAATGGCCTAGGCCTATTGGTTTGAAATCGATACTGAGGTTTTTAGGTTTCGCCAATTATTACAGAAAATTCATAAAAAAATTTCTATTATTGTCAAACCGCTGACCGATCTCACTAGGAAAGGTGCTAATGCGGTTCAGTGGACTTCTGAGGCCATTGAAGCTTTTGTGTTTCTAAAGGAGAGGTTCACCTCTGCTCCCATCCTTATGCAGCCTGATGTGACTAAGCCGTTTTTGGTTGAGGTTGATGCTTCTTCTGTGGGGGTTGGTGCGGTGTTGTCTCAGGAAAGCAAGGATGGAGTACATCCCTGTGCCTTTTTTTCAAAAAAAATTTCTGAGACTGAACTTAATTACGATATTGGTAATCGGGAATTGCTGGTTATTAAACTCGCATTTGAACACTGGCGTCATCTCTTGGAAGCTGCTGAATTTCCCATTCAGGTTTTCACTGATCATAAAAATCTGATCTATCTTGATGCTGCCAAGCGCTTGAATGCCCGTCAGGCTAGGTGGGCACTTTTTTTCTCGCGGTTTAATTTTTCCGTTACTTACATCCCGGGTACCAAGAATGTTAAAGCGAATGCTTTGTCTCGCAGCTTTTCTCCCATGGTCAGTGCTAAGGAGGAGGAGGAGAGCATTTTACAAGAAGGTGTTGTGATTGCTGCTTTTGACTCCGTTTTGGAGGATGAGATTCTTAAAGCTTAGGAGAATGCCCCATCTAACACTCCCCATGGGAGGTTGTTTGTGCCTAGGACCTTTAGGAGAGATTTGTTTATTGAGTGTCATGAGTCTCGGTTGGCAGGTCATCCAGGAATTTCTGAGACCAAGAGACTTGTAGGTCGCAGTTTTTGGTGGCCTGGATGGCAGAAGGAAGTCATTAAGTGGGTGCGTCAATGTACTGTGTGTGCTAGATCTAAGTCTTTGCATGCTCCTGCTGCGGGGTTGCTTTGCCCTCTGGAGGTTCCTAGTGCACCTTGGACACATATGGCTATGGACTTTATTACTGACCTTCCCCACTCTGAAGGTTTCACGGTCATCTGGGTGGTCGTGGACCATTTTAGCAAGATGTGTCACTTGGTTCCCTTCATCAAACTGCCTTGCGCTAAGACACTCGCTAAGACCTTTGTCAAGGAAATTGTCAGACTACATGGCATTCCTACTGACATTGTTTCTGAGAGGGGACCTCAGTTTGTGGCTCGTTTTTGGCGTGCCTTTTGTGACAGGTTGGGAGTTCATTTGTCATTTTCATCCGGATATCCTCCTGAGTCTAATGGCCAGACAGAAAGAAAGAACCAGGATGCTGAGCAGTTCTTGCATTGCTTTGTGGCTGACAATCAAGAGGGGTGGTCTGAGTTTCTGCCACTTGCTGAATTTGCTCTTAACAACCATACATCCTCTTCTGCTGGGTGTTCGCCTTTTTTTTGTTGTTCTGGGAGACATCCGTCTTTTGGGTCATTCTCCAAATTGGTATCGGCTGTGCCTGAGGAGGAGAGTTTTTCCGGTGATTTGGAGAGAGTTTGGACAGATGTGGGTGATAATCTTCTGGAGGCTTACACAAAATCTAAGAGGTACTTTGATAGGAAACGGCAAGAGGTTTCGTTTGCTATTGGTGACATCGTTTGGTTGTCCTCTAAGAATCTGCGATTGAGGATTCCTTCGAAAAAATTGGGTCCCAGGTTTGTATGGCCCTTTAAGGTGCTTCAGATAGTTAACCAATCTGCTGTTAGATTGGAGGTTTCTACCTCCTGGAAGTTTAATCCGGTGTTTCATGTTTCTCTGTTGAAAAAAGCTGATGTGTCGGTTGGTGACGCCTCTGCCACTGTTCCTCCGGTGGTGGAGGACGGGGAATATCAAATTTCCCACATCCTAAATTCTAGACGGTATAGAGGGAGTTTGTAGTATCTCGTCGTTTGGAAGGGTTTCCGACCCGAGGATAACTCATGGGTGAGGGCGGATGATGTTTCTGCTTCCAGACTTGTCAGAGCGTTTCACAGGAGGTTTCCTGATAAGCCCGGTCCTAGGGGATCCGGAGGACCCTCTTAGAAGAGGGGATACTGTTAGAACTCTCCTGTTAGGTTTTTTCTAGTTTGCTGGTCACATGACCATTTTTGCCTATTTAATCCGGCTCCGCCCTCCTGGCCTTGCTGGACTTCATTATATTTTCTACTCTTGAGCTAGCTTGGTACTCTGTTACCTTTCTCTGTTAGTTTTGCTAGGTCTTCTGACCTCTATGTTCTATGTTGTGTGTTTGTCTTTACTGCTACAATTTCTGCTAGGAGGTGTCCTACTTTATCCCAGTCCCTAGTTCTTGTAGGGATCCCTCCCTTGCATCTATTGGTCTTCGTACAGACTAGCCGAGGACTTTAGCGGGTCTGATCGCAGGATCAGGTTCCCCGTTACATCGTAGGGATCCAGTTTAGTTCTATTGTAGGGACAGATCTCCTGTCTTTCCTTGGTGCTTGTAGCAGATCATAACAGGTATCCAAGTTCCACCAATGTCTGCTGGTCCTTGGTAGTGCTTTCTGGCACAGGTACCTCCTGCTTAGTAACCGAGTTCCAGTACCGTCAGCTGGTCTTCGGTAGTTCCATTTGCTCTTGTACCTTCTACTACCCATCCGGGTTCCAGTACCGTCAGCTGGTTCTTGGCAGTGCCTTTGGATTAGGTGCCTCCTTCTCGGTATCCAAGTTCCACCAACGTCTGCTGGTCCTTGGTAGTGCTTTCTGTCACAGGTACCTCCTGCTTAGTAACCGAGTTCCAGTACCGTCAGCTGGTCTTCGGTAGTTCCATTGGCTCTTGTACCTTCTGCTACCCATCCGGGTTCCAGTACCGTCAGCTGGTTCTCGGCAGTGTCTTTGGTACGGGTACTCCCTCTTGCCCAGCCTGGTTCCAGCATGCCAGCTGTTTCCAGGTAGTGTCAACGTCACTTTGCCTCCAATGCGTTGTCCTGTCGTGTTGCGGTCGGGTTAGCCGACTCTATAGTGCCTGCAGTTTAGGTGACTCCTATGTGGGCTCCGGGATCTGGCAACGAAGGCTGGTTCCATATTGCCAATAGGACAAGCACCCCGTGTAGGACTGTGGGTTTTGGCACCTGCGGTCGGCTCGCGGCCTTGAAACTTTTTTTTACATGGGTACCTTCTGCTACCCATCCGGGTTCCAGTACCGTCAGCTGGTTCTCGGTAGTGCCTTTGGATTAGGTGCCTCCTTCTCGGCATCCAAGTTCCACCAATGTCTGCTGGTCCTTGGTAGTGCTTTCTGGCACAGGTACCTCCTGCTTAGTAACCGAGTTCCAGAACCGTCAGCTGGTCTTCGGTAGCTCCATTGGCTCTTGTACCTTCTGCTACCCATCCGGGTTCCAGTACCATCAGCTGGTTCTCGGCAGTGTCTTTGGCACGGGTACTCCCTCCTGCCCAGCCTGGTTCCAGCATGCCAGCTGTTTCCAGGTAGTGTCAACGTCACTTCGCCTCCAATGCGTTGTCCTCTCGTGTTGCGGTCGGGTTAGCCGACTCTATGGTGCCTGCAGTTTAGGTGACTCCTATGTGGGCTCCGGGATCTGGCAACGAAGGCTGGTTCCATATTGCCAATAGGACAAGCACCCCCTGTAGGACTGTGGGTTTTGGTAACTGCGGCCGGCTCGCGGCCTTGAAACTTTTTTTTACATGGGTACCTTCTGCTACCCATCCGGGTTCCAGTACCGTCAGCTGGTTCTCGGCAGTGCCTTTGGTTTAGGTGCCTCCTTCTCGGTATCCAAGTTCCACAAACGTCTGCTGGTCCTTGTTAGTGCTTTCTGGCACAGGTACCTCCTGCTTAGTAACCGAGTTCCAGTACCGTCAGCTGGTCTTCGGTAGTTCCATTGGCTCTTGTACCTTCTGCTACCCATCCGGGTTCCAGTACCGTCAGCTGGTTCTCGGTAGTTCCTCAACCTTCTTGTACCTTCTGCTACATTTCCAAGTTCAAGCTTTTTGAAATGGTTCTTGGTAATCACTCTGGAACTCCCTGACGAGGACCCTGAAGACGAGGACCCTGAAGACCAACCCGAAGAACACGAGGACCCCGAAGACGAGGACCCTGAAGACGAGGACCCTGAAGACCACCCCGAAGAAGACGAGGACCCTGAAGACCACCCCGAAGAAGACGAGGGCCCCGAAGACGAGGACCCCAAAGACGACGACCCTGAAGACGAGGACCCCGAAGACGACGACCCTGAAGACCACCCCGAAGAAGACCAAGAAGATGACCCTAAAGAAGTTGACCAAGAGGACAAAGAAGAGAAGACAACCACCAAGATACAGAAGAACAAGAGACAGAAAACCAAGAAGCAGAAGTACAAGAAGCTGCAGAACAAAAAGCGGAAGAACATTAAGCATAAGACTAAAAATCAGAGCAAAAGATAATATCTAAATTATAAGCAGAAAATGACTAAGCAGTGCATGGGGGTGAGTCCGTTCCTCCTCATGGTGCCTCTGGAAAAGACCTGCTGCTGCAGGCCAAACTGAACGCGGACAAATCCTGTTGTAAATCTTTTGTGACGGGCAGAACGAAAGGTGTAATGTTCAAACTTTTATAGATAGCAACTACAGGAATGCCTGTCACAAATAAGAATATGATGAAGAAGAAGAATATGAAGAAGATGAAGAAGTAGAATATGAAGAAGAATAATAGTTGAATAAGAAGAATATGAAGAATGTAAAAAAATAGAATAATACGAAGAAGGAGAAGAAGAAGAAGATGAAGAAGGTGAAGTAGAAGTTGATGAAAAAGATGCTGATGCTGAGGATGATGAAAGAGAAAGTATGGGAGAAGTAAAAAAGAAGGTGAAGAGCATGGAAGTAGTGAAACATAAATATCTGACAAAATATAAAAATACTTAACATAGTCAATATTTCCGTAACTCAGAACGTCTTAAAAAGAATATTAATTCCTGCTATTCCATTTGATTGGGCTAAACCTCTATGCCTTTATTGTCTCCCCCACCTCCCCCAATACATTCTACATTATTCTTAGTTGTTTTCCTTCATGTAGAATTAACCTACAAGGAAAGAAAGGGTTTATTTTCATTCCGATATTTCTGTCCCATTGACTTGCATTGGTTTCCGGTATTGGAATCGGCGATATCCGATACTTTTTGGGTATCGGTCCGATCCAATCCGATCCGATATTTCCCGATATCGGAAGGTATCGCTCAACACTAGTTACCATTTAAGTTTTGCCCGTACAATTTTTACAAACACATAAAAATTATTATTATTATTATTATTATTAACTCAGTGATCTATAAAGGGACTCATTTCTAAAATGTATAGACTGTATCATAATAAATAAATTAGCTTCTTTCTCCACTTATGAGCTATTTCTTCCCCTCTTCCTGAATTCATCATTCGCTCTGAAAATAAAATAGCTCAATTGAATTTTGCTCAAGTCAAGATGGATTGTTAGTGGGATGAGAGACAGCCACAAGCACGAAAACACATAAGGGGCAATTGATTAAGATGTTTATGCCAGAAATCTGGCATAAATGCCTTAATAAGTCGTAATATTTTTGCGAAAATCAAAAATTGCTCAAAAATATTGCAACTTTTGGCATTTATACAGCAGTCCTGACAAGATATGGCAATATGAGAGTAGCATGTGAAAGGCATGGGCAATATAAGACGTGGTCATGCCCACTCGTCAGATTTATCATAAGCTACACCAATCCAGGAATCTACGCCAGCCCCCGCTGGAAACCACATGCTCCTGATTCATCAAGCTCATTGTACTCCAGTGAGCGCTTCATGAAGACAAATGTGCTGCAGCATTCTAGCAAGTATCTAAGCATATGCTGAAGCTTAATTTAAAGCTATCCTGCTCCGCTGTGTATTTTCTTAGATGCTACTACTGCTTCTGTCTGTGTTCTACCTAGAGAAGAAGAGCAGGAATCACTTTCTATGTGTGCAGTGTATGGGAGACATCAAGACAGCTAGTCCCCACCCACTAGCTCAGAGTGAATTAAAAACTAGAGATTGAGAATGCAGATGGGAAAACTGGTCAAAAATGCAGGAAAAAGTTAATGTAATGGTTAGAAATAGTATTATGCCTCATGTAAATTCACATTGCTGCTTATTCTAAAAAATTACTTCTAAGGATAGTTACCATTTAAAGGGAGCTTGATATATTGTACATGCAATCTTCATTCTAATCTGCCAGCACAATGTTATAGTGCAGAAGAAACCAATGATATTGATGTGAAAGTTTGTGGGACACAATTAAATTTTAATTTTATTAAATAAAAATAATTTCTCGTTCTGGTTTTGTAACAGGGATCTGTTACCATGGACGGATTTAGCACAAGTAACTCAGTTTACCAGGTTCCAAGCATTTTCTTGTCCTTCACCTCTTACTCCCTGGCCACGTATATGGACTTATCCAGGAACATCTGGATTGGGGCCACCAGGTCACCTGCTGGCCAAAGGTGGAGGCTAGCAAAAGAGGTAAGGTAGCAGAGTCACAACTAAGAGCGTAGTCAAGGTACAAAATCAGAAGGCAAATGAATTGTCACAGTGAGACAACAGAAATACAAACAAGCTAAGCAGGAACTAAAAGCACAAGACCGAACCAGAGTCGGTAAACCTATAATTGGCAATGGTTGTTAAAGGTTCAGTCGTTTAAACAGAAGACAACCGTACCCAGGGCTTATATAACGGGAGGAGTCCTGAGGAGATAATTTGCATATTCCCACTGCATTTTGGGGTAAGTGAAGAGTCTCCGTGAGCTCAAAGAACACTGGATTTTGGCTGTTGGAGCTGAAAAGAGGACATCGGTAAACCAGGGGAGGAGTCCTGCGGAGATAATTTGCATATTCCCACTGCATTTTGGGGTAAGTGAAGAGTCTCCGTGAGCTCAAAGAACACAGGATTATGGTTGTTGGAGCTGAAAAGAGGACATCGGTAAACCAGGGGAGGAGTCCTGAGGAGATAATTTGCATATTCCCACTGCATTTTGGGGTAAGTGAAGAGTCTCCGTGAGCTCAAAGAACACTGGATTTTGGCTGTTGGAGCTGAAAAGAGGACATCGGTAAACCAAGGGAGGAGTCCTGAGGAGAAAATTTGCATATTCCCACTGCATTTTGGGGTAAGTGAAGAGTCTCCGTGAGCTCAAAGAACACTGGATTTTGGCTGCTGGAGCTGAAAAGAGGACATCGGTAAACCAGGGGAGGAGTCCTGAGGAGATAATTTGCATATTCCCACTGCATTTTGGGGTAAGTGAAGAGTCTCCGTGAGCTCAAAGAACACTGGATTTTGGCTGTTGGAGCTGAAAAGAGGACATCGGTAAACCAGGGGAGGAGTCCTGAGGAGATAATTTGCATATTCCCACTGCATTTTGGGGTAAGTGAAGAGTCTCCGTGAGCTCAAAGAACACTGGATTTTGGCTGTTGGAGCTGAAAAGAGGACATCGGTAAACCAGGGGAGGAGTCCTGAGGAGATAATTTGCATATTCCCACTGCATTTTGGGGTAAGTGAAGAGTCTCCGTGAGCTCAAAGAACACTGGATTTTGGCTGTTGGAGCTGAAAAGAGGACATCGGTAAACCGCACGCCGGCATTTTGAAGCTTTTTTTTTAAGCTTTTTTCACTGTTTTCAGAACATTAACAGTAAGAACATGGAAGAGTCCAGGAGCCATTTGGTGAGCTGCATATCCTGGCTATGTCGATGGTGCCGTCAACAAGGATTTGGATTTCTGGATCACGGAATGAATTACCTATACGATGGACTACTTGCTAGAGATGGGGTGCACCTTACGAAGACTGGAAAACATGTATTTGGAAATTGCCTTGCTGCACTCATCAGGAAAGCTTTAAACTAGAACAATGTGGGAAGGGAAGCAAAAGGCCAGAAAAAGCCATACAGCTGACAAATACTATTGAGATCTCTGCTACTGCAAGTGGAAAGGAAGAACAAAGACAAAACAATTTAAATAATAAAAATATGGGAGGAAGAGAAACCAATCACAAACTAAAATGTTTTTATACAAATGCACAAAGCATGGGCAACAAACAAGGAGAATTAGAACTACTAACGCAGGAAAAGAAATATGATGTCATTGGAATCACTGAAACTTGGTGGGACGATACACATGATTGGAATAAAAGGCTAAAAGGATACAACTTATTTGCAAGAAACAGACTTGATAAACGAGGAGGAGGTGTCGCATTGTATGTTAGAAAAGCGTATATCTGCACAGAGATTGAAGCTTCAGAGACTGGGAGTTCTGTGGAAACTGTTTGGGTAAGAATACAAGGAGAGAACAACGGAAAGGACACCATTGTAGGCATTTACTACAGGCCACCTGGGCAAGCTGAAGATATGGATGAACTCGTTATGTATCAAATGACCAAGTTCTCAAAAAAATATGACGTAGTGGTCATGGGAGATTTCAACTATCCAGACATTTGTTGGGAATCTCTCTCAAGTAAAACTAACAGGTCAAGCAAATTCTTATCCTCTCTTGCTGACAACTTTATCTTCCAAAAGGTAGGGGAGAAAACAAGGGGATCTGCTACTTTGGATCTAATCCTTATAAACAAGGAGGAAATGGTTGAGAAGGTAAAAGTGGCTGGGACCCTAGGAGGCAGCGATCATGCTATTATAGAATTTTGGATAACTAGAGGAGGAAGACATGTGAAGACTCAAACTTCAAGGTTAGATTTTAGAAAGGCAGATTTTAAGAGACTCAGAAAGAAAATAGGAGGGATCCAATGGCTGGATGTCCTTAAGGACAAAAATGTCCAGGAAGGATGGGAAATTTTTAAAAATGAGATTCTCAAAGCACAATCGTTAACAATCCCGAAAAGTAGGAAGAATGGGAAGCATTTAAGGAAACCAGGATGGATGAACACAGAACTTAAACACATGCTAAAAAGAAAGAAAGAAATGCTTATTAAATGGAAAGAGGGAGGCATATCTAAAGAAGATTATAATGCAGTCTGCAGATCCTGCAGGGCATGTATCAGGTTAGCTAAAGCTGACAATGAATTAAGGCTTGCAAGAGATGTCAAAAGCAATAAAAAAGGATTTTGGGGGTATGTCAAAAGTAAAAGAAAAGTCAAAGATGCTATAGGATTTTTACAGGATGAAAATGGAGAAATGGTAAGAGAGGATGTTGAGAAGGCCAAACTTTTTAATTCCTATTTTGCATCTGTTTTCTCTCAGAAAGAAAATGTAACATCAACTGATCTTCACTGTCCTTTTAAAGGAATAGAAGAATCCAAGTTATCTGTAAACAGAAAGATTGTGAGGGAATATTTAGCTAACATAAATGAGTTCAAGTCTCCAGGTCCAGATGAATTACACCCCAGAGTACTGAAGGAGATCGTAGAAGAAATTTTAGAACCACTCTCCTTAATCTTTGAAAATTCTTGGAGAACAGGAGAAGTCCCAGAAGACTGGAGAAGAGCAAATGTTGTTCCTATCTTCAAAAAGGGGAAGAAGGTGGACCCAGGGAACTATAGGCCGGTGAGTCTGACTTCTATACCAGGAAAGATCTTTGAACAAATTATTAAACAACATGTATGTAAGTACCTGGATAAGAATGAAGTGATTAACCAGAGTCAGCATGGGTTTATAACTAACAAGTCATGTCAGACTAACTTAATTTCCTTCTATGACAGAATCACTGACTGGGTGGATCAGGGAAATGCTGTAGATATAGTATATCTTGACTTCAGCAAAGCATTTGACAAAGTATCTCACACCATCCTTATTGAAAAAATGACCAAGTATGCAATGGACCAGGCAACTGTTAGGTGGATTCATAACTGGCTTAGTGATCGGACTCAAAGGGTGATTGTAAATGGCTTCACATCCAGCTGGATGAATGTCTCAAGTGGGGTACCACAGGGCTCCGTCCTGGGACCTGTATTGTTCAACATCTTTATCAATGATTTAGATGAAGGAATTGAGGGTAAACTGATTAAATTTGCTGATGACACAAAGCTAGGAGGGATAGCTAATACTAGAGAAGAGAGAGAGAGGATTCAAAAAGACCTAAATAAACTGGAGCAGTGGGCAGCAACCAACAGAATGGTTTTTAACAGGGAAAAATGCAAAGTACTACATCTGGGCAATAAAAATGAAAAAAGCATATACAGAATGGGAGGAATAGAGCTAAGCAACAGTACATGTGAAAAAGACTTAGGTATACTAATAGATCATAGACTGAACATGAGTCAACAGTGTGATGCAGCAGCAAAAAAGGCAAATACAATTCTGGGATGTATTAACAGAAGCATACAGTCTAGATCACGTGAAGTCATTATTGGTCTTTACTCCTCTTTGGTCAGACCTCATCTGGAATACTGTGTACAGTTTTGGGCACCACATTTTAAAAAAGACATAGACAAACTGGAGCAAGTTCAGAGAAGAGCGACCAGAATGGTGACTGGTCTGCAAACCATGTCCTATGAGGAACGGTTGCAGGATTTGGGAATGTTTAGCTTGCAAAAAAGAAGACTGAGAGGAGACTTAATAGCAGTCTACAAATATGTCAAGGGCTGTCACATTGTAGAAGGATCATCTTTATTCTCATTTGCACAAGGAAAGACTAGAAGCAATGGGATGAAACTAAATGGGAGGAGACACAGATTAGATATTAGAAAAAACTTTTTGACAGTTAGGGTGATTAATGAGTGGAACAGGCTGCCACGAGAGGTGGTGAGTTCCCCTTCAATGGACGTCTTCAAACAGAGGCTGGACAGACATCTGTCTGAGATGATTTAGTGAATCCTGCTTTGAGCAGGGGGTTGGACCAGATGACCCAGGAGGTCCCTTCCAACTCTACCATTCTATGATTCTATGATAAAGGAGCATTCTAAACAGGCAGATATTATCCCACTAGCTCTCTGACTGAGTCCAAAACAAACACCAAAAATCACAGGAATTAAGCTGGACTAAGGCATTGCTACTCGGCATTAAATTTGTCGTTCGGCCATGTGACCAAAAATAGACCATGACCATGGAGACAAAGCGAATATGTATTGGCCTGGATGATACAGGTTTTAGCCGTCAATAGGGCTGTCTCAATATGTGACTGACAGCTATATTTCTATACACTTTCTTAGAGGGAACTCTGTTAATTACTGATTAAGACTACCTCATTGATTGCCAACCACAGTATTAGCCATGATTTCAATAAATATATGACAAGTTATACTAAATATTCCCCCAAAATCTATATATCAATCAGCTTAGCTGCTCCTACTCTATAATATGCTTCACATAGATTGCACAGCATTTCCAAACTTACAGGTTCCCTTTAAAGAGACTCTGTTAGCAGAGAATGACTGTTCAAACTAAGTCTCACTGCTCAATGCTTCATGGCAGGGCCAATCATTTACACTGACGAGCAAAAGGGTAACAATGTTTTGAACTTTTGACTCTCAGGTTTCATATCTCACCATCCACTACTGCTCCGAACGTGGGACTACCATCATTTTATAGACAATCATCTTGACACTCTCATACATAAATTTGACTTGCAACTATTTTGCATATGCTTAGTTATGCAGATGCTTGTCATGTCATTGCATTGTTACTGTTTTGCTATTAAAAATCTAAATTTTAATTTGTATTATTTTGTTAGTATTTTGTAAATCCGCCTTTGGCTTTCAACACTGCTGAATCCTTCTGGGCTGCTCTCGATCAGATTCAAGCATTTCTCAACTGAAATTTCTTCTTCAGTTCCCAAAGTTGGTGCATATTCCCTTGGGTATGTATACAGCTTTTTCCTCAACTCTTCCCACAAGTGTTCAATTGGGTTGAGGTCTGGGGACTGTGTGGGCAAATCCAGCACATCTACTTCATTGTCATTGAACCATTTTGTCACCAATCTCAACATACGTTTCGGGTCGTTGTCCTGCTGGAACACTTTATCTTGCTTTTCATACTCATAGTTCTTGAGTGTACGAAGTAATTCGTCTTGTAGTTTACTCACATGTAGCTAAGCAGTGAGATCCCAATCGATTCTGGTCAAGAATCTAATTCCTTTGGCTGTGAAAAAACCCCATATCAACAGGCTTCCTCCATCGAACTTGACAATTCCTTCAATTTCTCAATCCTTTATCCCCTTTTTCCCTTGTATCTTCTAGACCCATTTGCACCCATCAGAGCCTAGTCTATTGACTTTCGTCTCATTGCTTCAAATCACCCATTTCCAATCTTATACTGTCAACTTGACGTACTTTTATGCAAACTCAAGTAAGTGCTTCTTATGACAATAGTGAACTCGAAGCTTTCCACCATTTTTCGGGCCACCATTGTCGGCTTGTGTAAAGTGTGTCGCATGGTGTATGCATGGATGCCTGTGATGTCACTATTATGAAGTATATGAGCCACTTCCACTGCCGTGTTGGCGCGCCATAACTGACAGACCATATAATGAGCCCACTTGTTGACTCCGATATTTTGCCTGGAGGTTCACCTCTTGACTTTTGAATGGATGGACTTAATTTTGTATTCTTCCAACTGTCATGGCACTCACATGATGAAGTTTGGTAATTTTCTTGGCTGAGAGACCACTATCGATGAGCTGGATTATGCGATTTCTCTTTTCTTGGGAAATCTTCATGGCTGCTCCTTGATTCAAGCCAGGATATTTCGCTTGGGAATCAACCTAATAACACACTGAGCTATTAGGGAATGTGAGAACAGGTTGTATTTTGTAGTATACAGGGAGAAAAACATTTTTTCACCACCAGGAGCAAAACAGTAACAATGCAGTGATATGACAAGAATCTGCATAACTAATTATATGCTAAATAGTTGCAAGTCAAATTTATATATGAGATAGCCAAGATGACTTTCTATAAAATGATGGTAGTCTCACGTTTGAAGTAGTATTAGATATTGAGATTTGGAGGCTAAAAGTCAAAAGTTCAAAACATTGTTATCCTTTTGCTCATCAGTGTAAATACACATTCCCTCCTGCTTGTTTTCCTTCAATCTCTACCCCCTCTTCTTTTAGGTTCTGGCTTTATAGGGCAAGAGAAGGGTAGAGATAGATGGGAACCCAGCAGGTGGGAAGGTGTATTTAAATAATTGGCCCCACTATGAAGAACCAAGCGCCTGTACTTGGTTTGACCTATCATTCTGTGCTGACAGAGTCCCTTGAAGTTTTTAACTTTCTCAAGAAACAAATGCAATGCAATATTGCTACATGTTGGCAAAATTTTTTGAATGGCTATAAATCGCATCTTGAGCACTGGGTGGCAACACATAGACCTATATAATAAGAACAAATCTTGACAGAAAATTGCACAATCATGTTTTTTTTTTGTTTTGTTTTTAAAAATCAAAACTAGTAATCATGTGCCACACATTTTGGGATATGTAAAAGAAAAGGCTAAGGATGCACCTTTAATTAAATATACAAGTTTGTTAAAAAAAAAACCTTATATGTTCAATAATCTAGTACAGACCCGATTAAACTTGGGGGTATAGTATTTGACTGAGAACATTCAATGACATATCTGTGTCTTTACTGTTCATTATACAATGATTTGTCTGCTACTGGAATAAAATGACATTTTATGCAACACCAAGTGCTACGGAGCATCTATTGTTTAAGATAAAAAAGAAACCATATGAATGATCAATAAAATGTAAGGTGACATTGCTTTAGACAAGGTCAATCCTGGCATGTTTATGTATTAACCATATTTTTTCTTTATGCTAATAACGACTTGGTGAGAAGGGTTAAGCACTGTGACTTAGTATGCAAGTACAGTGCTGTCCAAAAGTATTGGCACCCCTGCAATTCTGTCAGATAATACTCAGTTTCTTCCTGAAAATGATTGCAATCACAAATTCTTTGGTATTATTCTCTTCATTTAATTTGCTTGCAAGGAAAAAACACAAAAGAGAATGAAGCAAAAATCAAATCATTGATCATTTCACACAAAACTCCAAAAGAGGACCGGACAAAAGTATTGGCACCCTCAGCCTAATACTTTGTTGCACAACCTTTAGCCAAAATAACTGCAAACAACTAGTTCCGGTAACCATCACTGAGTTTCTTACAATGCTCTGCTGGAATTGTAGACCATTCTTCTTTGGCAAACTGCTCCAGGTCCCTGATATTTGAAGGGTGCCTTCTCCAAACTGCCATTTGCTGGTCACCTTAGAAGTCTCCAGTGCTTTCTCTAAAACCATTTTATAGTGCTTTAGGAAGTGTGTTTTGGGTCATTGACCTGCTGGAAGACCCATGACCTCTGAGGGAGACCCAGCTTTCTCACACTGGGCCCTACATTATGCTGCAAAATTTGTTGGTAGTCTTCAGACTTCATAATGCCATGCACACGGTCAAGCAGTCCAGTGCCAGAGGCAGCAAAGCAACCCCAAAACATCAGGGAATGCCTCTTTTTTTTCCTGCACACTCTATGTTGATGCTTTTTCCCAAAAAGCTCTACTTTTGTCTCATCTGACGAGAGAACATTCTTCCAAAACGTTTTAGGCTTTCTCAGGTAAGTTTTGGCAAACTCCAGCCTGGCTTTTTTATGTCTCTGGATAAGAAGTGGGGTCTTCCTGGGTATCCTACCATACAGTCCCTTTTCATTCAGACGCCGACGGATAGTACGGGTTGACACTGTTGTACCCTCGGACAGCAGGGCAGCTTGAACTTGTTTGGATGTTAGTCGAGGTTCTTTATCTACCATCCGCACAATCTTGCATTGAAATCTCTCATCAATTTTTCTTTTCCGTCCAAATCTAGGGAGGTTAGCCACAGTGCCATGGACTTTAAACTTCTTGGCGACACTGCGCACGGAAGACACAGGAACATTCAGGTCTTTGGAGATGGACTTGTAGCCTTGAGATTGCTCATGCTTCCTCACAATTTGGTTTCTCAAGTCCTCAGACAGTTCTTTGGTCTTCTTTCTTTTCTCCATGCTCAATGTGGTACACACAAGGACACAGAACAGAGGTTGAGTCAACTTTAATCCATGTTAACTGGCTGCAAGTGTGATTTAGATATTGCCAACACCTGTTAGGTGCCACAGGTAAGTTACAGGTGCTGTTAATTACACGAATTAGAGAAGCATCACATGATTTTTCAAAGGGTGCCAATACTTTTATCCACCCCCTTTTTTAGGTTTGGTGTGGAATTATATTCAATTTGGCTTTGGGACAATTCTTTTTGTGTTTTTTCATTGAAGACAAACTAAATGAAGAGAGTAACACCAAAGAATTTGTGATTGCAATCATTTTTAGGAAGAAACTGAGTATTATCTGACAGAATTGCAGGGGTGCCAATACTTTTGGCCAGCACTGTATCTCTCAATCGTAGCAAGGTGCATATGTCAAGGTATGTTTTTAATATTTGTACATTTAGGCCATGGCCCCACTATCAGTATTTGGTCAGTATTTTTTCTCATGAGTGGGAGACAAAACCAGGAGCGGGTGATAAATGCAGAAACGGTGACTTGTTTCTATTATATCTTTTCTCTGATTGTTCCTCACCTGGTTTTGGCTCCAACTCCTGAGAAAAAATACTGACCAAATACTGACTAAACACTGATAGTGGAGCCGTGGCCTTACTCTCTCTCTCTCGATCAAAGTAGGTCAGTAATTTCAGGCATGCTAATTGTATCTTCTTCAAATGGCAAATAAAAAAGTTAAAGCCCCAGTGCAAGTGCACATATTGCTGCAAGGCACTATCATTATATCAAAGTTGGAGGCTTGAGATAATGCTACAGCAATGGGGTGAGCCAATATAGTTTGGGATTTTACTCACATAATTCTAGCAATATTCCATCTCTGGCAAAGTGTTTCAACGACAGTGGAAAATTTTATAAAATTGCTTTTCAGTTTTATCTTTTTGT
This sequence comes from Phyllobates terribilis, assembly GCF_046119375.1. Classification (NCBI taxonomy): domain Eukaryota; kingdom Metazoa; phylum Chordata; class Amphibia; order Anura; family Dendrobatidae; genus Phyllobates; species Phyllobates terribilis. Next base: position 370,352,662 of record NW_027362763.1, on the reverse strand, counting down.
TTAGCTCTAATTTCTTTATGTACATGTCATTTGAAGATATTTGGTCATTCAGGTAACCAAAAACCAAATGTGAACAAAAATCTGTGTACAATTCAACTGTTCATGAGTAATTGAACATTTTTCTTCTTGCTTACTGTTTCCTGGGTAACATGTGCATTATTCTTCACCAGATGTAACCTCATTATAGTATATACAGCACGTGGAAGAGTCACCTACTATATGACCAGCGATTCAAAACGGAAATATGACAAGATATGCCATATATATACATGCTATAACTTCCAAGGTTTTTTATACGCTGTCATGCTACTGTAGTATGCTTTATAATACTTCTATATATCATTTTACAGCCATATCCTGAATCACCTTGGTGCTTTTTTTTGGTTAATCCTTTTTTCTCTGTACTGTGGAGATAAAAACAATTTACAGGACGTCACCATCAGAAGGGTTGTGGCCAGACTTGTCTGGACTAACTTTTTCAAGAGTGTCATCAGACACATGGTCTGTCTAAATGATACATATACCCTTTAAAGGGAATCTGTGCAAAAGTTTTTGCAAACTAATCTGAGCAGCATGATGTAGGGGAACCTGATTCCAGCGATGTGTCATTTACTAGGTGGCTTAATGTAGTTTTGATATATCAGCAGGAGATTATCATTAGAGGACTAGTAAACTTGCAGCCAGGAAGCCAAGCATATTCTTAGTCTCTGTATAACCCCACTGTGACACTGAGTCACTTCTCAAGGACAAGTTGTAAGTCGCGATAGTCAGGAGTCCGAGGTCAAGAGCCAGGAGGGTATATCATAAACAGAGAAAAGAGACAAAGGCGTAATCAAGTAATGGTCCAAGGTCAAAATACCAGGAGGATAGCAGATCAGAGCAAAAGAATTAGACAAACAGATGGTCAGAACAAAGTCTAAGGTCAGGCAGCGATATATCAATGACCAAGGCATTAGGCACAGGGAAAACAATTATATAGAGCTGAACCTATGGCTGACAGCTATGTAGACTGTCATCTCAGTTAAATAGCTGTGTAATCATCAAAATGTGGAGCATCTGGCTAGAGCTCATCACCTCCCGGCCTCAGATTTGATGGCCGAGCTGTAACTCAAAACGCCAAACTGCTCAGAATGCTCCTGCACCAGAATAGACAAATGAGCTGTCAATCACTGCATCCTAAAACACACTGAGCGGAGGAATTGTTACACCCCCCCACCACTGATTGGCAGCTTTCTGTGTGTATGTGCACAAAGTGGCCAATAAATGACATAGGCGAGATAATACTGAGCTCAGCATTCAGAGAGCTGGTAGATCTGCAGCAGATAAAACAGTGATTTTCTCAAAATGACAGTAAGCAGATCCATAAGTAACACATCACTGGAATCAGGGTTTGTGCCCCTACATTATGCTGCTCTCAGATTGGATAGCAAAAATCTGTTGTGAGATTCCATTTAATAGTGGTATTAGTAAGAGCAACTGGGAAAAAAAAACATTATTAATGCAAGTCATCTTGGCCAAGAAGTGTCAAGGTCATTGATAGTCTTAGATGGTCATTATTAAATGCTGCTCACGTTAACCTTTTGCACTTACTATTCCTTAATTTCTCACGGGATTCATTACACCTAATTATCTGAATAAAACAGAGTTAAATACAGCATTAGATAGTCATCATTAACCAAGTTTTTCTTCACATTGAGCTTTTTTCCCTTGTTAGCTGGTAAACACATGTATTATCTGAGAATATAGCAATCAATATGTTGCTCTCAGCTTTGTATGCTAACTGCATTCACAGTATATATCTAAGAACTGTTTCAAAGCCACTATACTGTTAGGCTTGAGTTATAGATTTCTAGCAAAATATGATTGAAATACTGTAGATACATATTTTACATCCACAAAGGTAAAGAAAGAGTAAAACAAAATTAGTTTATATTTACAGATTAATGCTCTCTATTTTATGATGACTTCAGTGTCTACCGACATTTCAACAGATTGATTTCTTCATACTTTTAATTAGAATTGAGTATTTTGGTTTCATAGTGCTTCAATAGGACTTGTCACCAGGTCAAAAGTGGACATTTTTTGCTCTCATTATATTCCCATTGCTCCCCTGTGTTTTTTTCCTTTTAAATCCGCCTTACGGTTCCAGAGATATGCAACTTCTTCTTCAGTGTCGCTTTTTATGGCCTTTGCAGATTAGTATAAAGTCATGCCCCAGCAAATCTGTGACCTACGTCCCCTTGGTGAAGACCAAAAAAATTTGTACTAAATAAAAAGGTCTTTAATTCTGGAACTGTATGGCAGATTTAAAACGAACAAACAAAAAAAAAATTCTCAGGAGAGCAACGGGAATAAAGTAAGAACAAAAACTGTCTCCTTATGACCTGGTGAAAGATTCTCTTTAAATGTAATCTATACCCAATAATGCGATGGTTCAGAAACAAAAACAACATCTTATGCTTTTTGTACTCGACCTGTCTAGCAATGTACTACCATGTGCAAATGTTTCTAATGAAGAATTTTACATTCAGACACTTCTTTCTGCTGTTGTAAGATTGTTTCAATGTGTAGACATAAGAAATAGTAGTGCTATTGTCGCCTCAAATAGTTTTCTGTACCTATGGAATAGGATTGAATGGCCATATATGCACAAAGGGTCTATGGCATAGACTCTATGCTGTGACCAGAGAGAAACAGTACAGGAGTCCCTGTTCAAAAATAGTTTATGGCCCTTTTGTTCTCCATTAGCTTATCACAGACCACTTATTGTGTGCCTAAAGCAGTCCCACAGTACTTGACAAGTATGAAATTCAAACCTAACATGCAATGTCATGGCCAATGACAAGCTACTTTTAAGATAGTACTGAGCCCCCTTACCTATGTGGCCTCTGTTTTACTGTACTTCTTGCACATATAGAGTACCATCCTTGGTCTGGGTAAATCTCTATGTATCACTTTCTCTCTTTTCCTGTTTCATTTATGTGTGCAAAAGTATTCCTTATGCCTAAAATTTGAAACAGAAAAGCTTTTCACTAAATAAATATATGTTCTGGGTGTCATCTAGAAAACATTGAACCATCCCATGGAACATTACATACTATTTTATTTATAGATGTGAAAGGACATCTCAGTCACTGTCAAACAAAGACTGATCATTACAACTGTGTTTCCAATTGTGACATATAGCTGTGAGATGTGGACACACATGAACGCAGACAGAAGAAAGATTTATGCCACTGAGCTGTGGTGCTAGAGAAGACTTCTCTAAAGGCCATAAACAACTTGGATCATCAACAAAGATGTTCTTGAAACTTAGAGAAACCCAGAAATGTCCCATGAAGGTAAGATCACCAGAGAGAAACTGACCTATTTTAGACATATGGTCAAAGAAAATTCATTAGAAAATGAGATAATACATAATGGTCAATGGTAAAAGGAAATGGGAGACTAAATGCCTGTTGGATGGATTCCATCAAGAATGACACATGAATAAATATCAAGCAACTGAAAGAGGCCATGAAACCACGGAAGCGTGGTGAGTACTGGTCTACAGAGTATACAAGGAACGGACATGACTAAATGTATAGATTCAAAATTTCTTGGAATGTCATATGAGTTTTATGAAGCAACATCAAATAAATCCAGGGTTATTCTCAGGTTGTGTCTTGAGCTGCACCCAGCTCACCAAAGTCCTTACTTCCTTGTTGATGGGGGCGGACACTCCTTCTTGAGTGACAGCTCTGCTTCAGGAGCTTCTTCCTAGTGCTCAGCTTATGCTACTGTGACGCACTAACAATCTGTCAGTGCTTGTTCAGAAATCTATACAGATATCACTATATTTGCATATATGAAGATAACAGTGCCTTTGAACAAGCATGGCTAAAGTGAAAACTGCTGGGGTTTAGGGGATTATGATTTTTCTGAACTGATAACAGGTCAGGAGTTGTCAGTGAGAAGGAGGGAGGTGAGTAGCTAACAGCTGTATAGAAATCATTGAGCTGGAGAGTGCTGACTGGGATCTCAGGAGTTAACTCCTCAGCCTGAATGTAACTACTGTGCAAGTTTCAGCTTATTTTTGTAAATAAGACTAATTAAATTCACTGCAGCAAGCAGAATACTTAAAAATGGGTATGGTTTTACATAAAAATTTCATCATAGATTTGCTGATCTTTTTATTTAGCAATGATTTACCTCAAATTACATGAAACCACAAGAATCCTTTACACTAGATAGCATCAACATAACTCAATTAATACAGATCATGTGTCCTATGTGACACCTATTTGCTCTCATTCACTTAAAATAAACTTATACTGTACATCTAGCAAATTCAAAACTGTGTGAATATTCCACATTTATATAAAATACTAGATTGATTGGTGTTAACAGTATTGTGTGGGAATAAAGGGAACCCAAAAATTAAAAAAAATGAAGGCCACTTTCAGGTGATGTTTAACATACTGCTCTTGAATAGAAGTCCTGGTGCAGTCTTGGTGTCCATCCATTTTTCACCTTTGTCTTTGGTGCAGACCCTTTGGAGCTCATGTTTCACCATCCTTTTTAGGGTAGGTTCACATAAGCATATAAAAAATCTTTCAATCCAGAACAGTGGAACAATTTTTTTCTCACTTGACATCCATGTGCAGTCTGTATATAAGCCGTTTTATTACCCAGTAGCTATTTATCATTTACAAGACCATAGAAGAAAAGAAAAGGATTTGTTTCGGCATGACTATCCAGGTAAAATAACAATTTTTATTAGAACAGTTTAACAGAACTTAAAAGAAACCTGGCGCGATAGTGTGACTAAGGGCGCTACTATCACTCCAAAAATGCATCAGGTTTCTTTTAAGTTTTTTTAAACTGCTCTAATAAAAATTGTTATGTTACCTGGATGGTCGTGCTGGAACAAATCCTTTTCTTCTCTACTATGCCTGTGTTCACCAGCAGGATCGGTACCCTCCAGTGATATTTCAAATTCAGTCTACCTTGGATATTATGTGGAAGCTCCCAGATCTATCTCCCCTCTCGTCCATTTACAAGACTATGTACAATTTCCTATGTTACAGAATTGTAATGTATCTATAAAAATCTAATGCTGTACTGGGTCTCCATACGGCATCCATTTTTTTACGCACCCTTAGGCTTGAATGGTTGAGTCTCAGCGGACTTACAGAAAAAAGTTGTGCATGCTGCAATTTTTTCACACGTAGACTTGGTCAGTGAAAACAAATCACTCATCTGCACTAGTGTTGAGCCACCCCCGTAGTGTTCGAGTTCGGTTCGGTTCGTCGAACACCCGTGTGTTCGCCGAACTGTTCGTCGAACTGTTCGTCAAACACCTTCGAACACCGTTAAAACCAATGGCAGGCAAACAAAAACACATAGAAACACATAGAAAACAACTTCAAAGGTGTCCAAAAGCTGACAAACTGCTCAGAAGACACAACTAACACATGGAAAAGTGACAAGTACATATAGTCATGCGAAAAAAAAAGAGGTGGAGGAGTAAAAGGAGGAGGAGACACAAATATAGGCATGTCATGCCCTTCTAAAATCCAAAAAGTGAGAAGCCGACACGTTCAGTCCGCTCCTGCCCGTGCCACCTCCGTGTCGCCGGGTTTGAGCCAGAGCCGCGGTGAACCCTGACGGCCAGCCCCCCTCTCCCAATACTGGTGCCTGTCCGCTGGTGGGTCGAGCGAGCCCCCCTGTGGTGGAGGCAGCTCTAAGCTTTTTAATTTAAATTGTCTCTCTAATTTGAATGAATACACTTTAAATCCATTTACAAGGATCTATTGGAGGGCAAGTCTCATGCCAGCAGCCACGTAATTCCAGCTCCAGTAGCATCCCCTAAAGCTGCTGCAGTTAAAAAGCTTTTATAAGGATCGAGCTCGGCTGTCCACCGCAAGGCATCCTACTGCCAGTCCCAGCCCCTATGCCTTGGGGTGCCTCCTGATGCTCTTCACTGAGTATCCCGTGTTCCCGAAGCATTTCCTTTGAAAAAATTAAGTGTCCTAACTACAGGTGGTATAGCTTGCTTAACAGCCGGGATAATCCGCTGACTAGCAGACACTGCTACTAGGCACAAAGTATTTCCTGGGCTAGATGCAGTTAAAAATTAGTAATTAGATACTCTCGTTGGATGCTGAGAAAGCATTCCATAGAGTCTCCTGGCACGCCATATATGATTCTCTTAAAAAGCTTGGGGTAGGGGTCTAGGGGACCCTTTTATAGCCAAAATCACGGCCCTGTATCACAATACGTCACCTAGGCTGAAGATAAATGGAACTGTAGCACCCTGAGGGCTCGGTTGCTACAGAGGTATTGCACCTCACCCAGAGGTGTGATATCTCACTCTCAGGTAAGGATGGAGTGTGGATCAGGACCCGACACCTGCATGCATTACACCACATTGCCGTGGGGCAGGGCGACCAATATGCCTCTGAGATGGGCACGACAGTCCCTGTCCCTGGTTGGAGTGGGGGGAGGGAACACTGAGGAAGGGGAACCCTGTAGGGCAGGAGCAGGGAGGAAGCAGTTCCTGGGTGCATTGAGAAGGGAGTATAAAAGGTGGGCACCATCTTAGTTCAGTGCAGAGAAGTCTGAGCAGAAGTGGCAGGGAGCAGGGGCTCTGCATGAGCTCTGCTCCGGAGGCGGGCCTAGTAACAGAGGCCCAGGCCTGGAAGAGGGAGAAGGAAGGAAGAGGAGCAGAGAAGGCTTCCAGGGACGAGGAATGAAGGGATCCCAGGGGTGCGGACGGGCGAGTCGCCACCGCACGCCCGAATCCACCTGCGTGGAGGGGTCAGGCCAAAGGGGGAGACCGGTCCCCGAAACTAGTGGAGGCAGGAAACGACCCTCAGCTAGAAACCGGAGGCTGTGACATTTTATGTGGCGCAGCCCCTCGCTACACCCGCTAGGAAGGCACCACATAGGGTCAGGGAAACTGGCGCCAAGTTTACCAAGAGGAGGCCCGAGGCAGCCGGACAGAAGGGTTGGTAAGAAAGGCCAGACAAAGGACACACAAAGGGGGTCCTGTGAAGCGCTCCAAAGTTATCTGGGAGTTGTCTGAGCCCCTCACCTGGTGAGCACAGTACGACGTGGGCAGCCGTTACCTGCAGACGTGGTCTGGATAATAAGAACTGTGAGTAAAGGCCCTGGACTGCATCACTGACTCCGTGTCGTTACTGCTGCTGCCCTGCACCATCACCCCCATCCTCCGCATACACTGCCCTGAGGCTATACTCCTCCATTTAAACATCAAAACCACATAAATATTTCCGCCACTGGTTTGACCACCCTGAGCCACGGAACCGGGTCACCGCCACGAAGACTACAACCACCAGCATCCACCAAAAAGGGTCCGGCTCCGGGTGTCCCAAGGCCCAGGGGGTGCATGAGAACATTTTCATCACCTTTCACAATCACCAATGGGACAAGGCAGGGATGTCCTCTTTCCCCTCTCTTATACATCCTAGTGACGGAGCACCTGCTCTCATCAATTCGCCATAACCCCAATATTAGGTGGATTGAGGTGGGAGGCACCGAGTACAAGTGCTCTCTATTTGCTGATGATGTCCTAGTATATATCACTCAATCACATATATCCATCCATGCTGTTATGGCTGAAATAGATCACTTTGTTACATGGTCAAATTTTAAAATCAATGCAGCGAAGTCTGAGGCCCTCGATGTCTCCCTCCCCAAATCCATATAGGATTCCATCCAGTCCAACTTTCCCTTTGCCTGGCCCTCACAGGGTATCAAATACTTAGGAATTCCTATTCATAGAGACCTCTCCCATCTATGTTATCTTAATTTTGGGCCCTTTATTGAACAACTCCATACAGACCACGGTTGGCAAGTTAGAACTGTAAGATTCACTACGTGAACCACTGGTGTTTTGTGGAAAAGCACATGTACACTGTGTTCCAAATTATTATGCAAAAAGTGTTTAGGAGTGATAAGGGAAGAATTTGTTTGTTTGTCAGTTAAACTCATTGATGGTGATGTGTGTCAGGGCTCTTTATATCACTGTAAGCAATTGCAGACACCTGTGCTAATTAGTTTGGCAGGTGTGTCCAATGAAAGGCAAGACTACTTAAGAAGGCTGTCTCACATTATTAAGCAGCCTACATTTTCTGCCAAAATGGGAAAGAAAAAGGATGTGTCGGCTGCTGAGAAGCAACAAATTGTGGAGTGTTTAGGTCAAGGCATGACTACAATCAACATTGTGCGATGATCAGGATGAAGTGTCTTGGCAATCAAGAAGTATGTAGCTGATTCACAGTACACACGTGTGCGTGCTGATAAGGGCAAATTGAGGACTCTTTCCTACAGGCAATTACGTCAGGTTAAAAGAGCAGCGGCAAAAAAGCCTTGTCATAGCAGCAGACAAGTTTTTGAAGCTGCTGGTGCCTCCAACGTCCCCCGAACAACAAGATGCAGGGTCCTTCAGAGGTTTGCAGCTGTGCATACGCCATCCTGTCGACCTCCTCTATCCACTTCACACAAGCAGAAACGGCTCCAGTGGGCTAAACATTACATGAAGACTGATTTCAAAACTGTTTTGTTCACGGATGAGTGCCGTGCAGTGCTCAATGGTCCAGATGGATGGAGTGGAGGATGGCTGGTTGATGGACACCCCACGCAAACACGGCTACAGCGCCAACAAGGAGGAGGTGGAGTAATGTTTTGGGCTGGAATCATGGGGAGAGAGATTGTCGGCCCCTTTAGGATCCCTGAAGGCGCTAAAGATGAACTCCATAATGTATGTGGATTTTCTCAAACAGCACTTCCTGCCATGGTTCAAGAAGAAGAACCGTGTATTTCACAGCAAGATCATTTTTTTGCATGATAATGCACCGTCTCATGCTGCACATAAAACATCTGCATCTCTGGCTGATATGGGCATAAAAGGGGACAAACTTATGGTGTGACCCCCATGCTCCCGTGACCTCTACCCCATTCATAACCTCTGGAGCATTATCAAAAGGAGTGTCTATGATGGCGTGAGGCAGTTCACATCTAAGCAACACCTCTGGGAGGGTATTCTGTCCTCATGCAAAACAATTGAAGCAGAAACCATCCAAAACCTGACAAATTCAATGGACGAGAGAGTTCAGAAGCTCCTTTCGAACAAGGGGTCCTATGTGAAAATGTAACATCACCTAGAATAAAGTTTTGAGTTGAAAACTGTTTGATTTCAGTTTCTAATAACCTGCTAATGCTTATAATTTCAAAAATGACCATTTTTTTGGTCTTTATTAAAATGAAAAGGTTGATCGAAAAGTTTGGGGGATCTAAGAGTGTGGCAACCCAGTAGTCATGATTACTTCGAATTCTGACAATATGAGGGTCATGTTGCAGGTAGTGCAGCAAGAAGGCACTTATGTGTCTTGCGCATCTCGGAGCCCCAAAATTATTTTCCGGGCTAGATGCAGCTAAAAGTTATTATTAATTTTAAATCTGGTGGAGCTTAGTATAGATGGCCTAATAGGATCAGTGCTGCACACTGCTACAAAGCCCAAATTATTTTCCAGCCAAGATACAGATAAACATGATTAGTAATTATTTTAAATCTGGTGGAGCTTATTATAGATGGCCTAATAGAATCAGTGCTGCACACTGCTACAAAGCCCAAATTATTTTCCAGCCAAGATACAGATAAAGATGATTAGTAATTTGAAAGCTTAAAACGGTTGGTAGGGTGATTTTAACCAATCATCAAGCTTTTACTCTCCCCAGGATGACACAGGGGTAGAAAAGTCGTTTCGGATCCATGATTTGTTCATCTTTATGAACGTGAGTCTGTCTACATTATCAGTGGAGAGCCGCGTGCGCTTATCTGTCAGCACACCACCAGCAGCGCTGAACACACGTTCAGACAGAATGCTGGCTGCGGGGCATGACAAGATCTCCAAGGCGTAAGTGGCTAGCTCCGGCCATTTATCCAGATTGGAAGCCCAAAAAGAGCAAGGGTCCAGTGACACAGTCATGGCTTCAATGTTTACTTGGAGATACTCCTGTACCATCGTCTCTAGGCGTTGACTATGTGTCAGACTTCTTGTCTCCTGTGGCCTTGCAAAGGATGGGCTAAAAAAGTGGTGAAATGATTCCGCAAAATTGATGTTACCAGCAGATACTGTGGTTCTGTTACGGTTTGAGTGCTGAACACTTGACGGTCCCACGGTTGGCAAGTTGGAACTGTGAGATTCACTACGTGCACCACTGGTGTTTTGTGGAAAAGTACATGTAAGATTCTGCAACAGTCTCTGCTGATACTCCTGCATGCGTGCATCCCTTTCTATGGCAGGAATAATTTCGGCAAATTTACTTTTGTACCGGGGATCTAACAGTGTGGCAACCCAGTAGTCAGGATTATTCTCACAATTCGAGGGTCATGTTGCAGGTAGTGCAGCAAGAAGGCACTCATGTGTGTTGCGCATCCAGGAGCACCAAGTCCCTGTTGTGTTGGTGGCGAGGTAACAATCATGCTTCCTTCCTCTGTCCTCTCCCCCCAACCTCGCACAACAGAAATGTGATCAAGGTCTCCCTCATCTGATGAGTCTTCCATCAGTTCGTCCTCCACTTCTTCCTGGGCTCCTGCACCTTCCTCACTAGTTTGGCTGCTACCATGTGCCCTGGTAAAACCATCTCCTCCACCCTCACATGCCTGCCGCCTTGGTGCTGCCGACCGTCTGGACCTTGCAGATGTTAGCCCTTCCGCATACAACTCCTCCTCCTCTACTTCCTCCACCTCCTCTTGTGCCACCACCTGACTCCGAATTATGTTTAACATGTGCTCCAGCATATAAATCACCGGAATAGTCATGCTGATAATGGCATCGTCAGCACTAAACATCTTCGTCCCCATTTCAAAACTGTGCAGAAGGGTGCATAGGTCCCTGATCTGAGACCACTCCTCCAGCGTGATTTGCCCCACCTCTGGATCTCGTTGGCCCAGGCTATACGTCAGAACGTATTGCACCAGGGCTTGTCGGTGCTGCCACAGTCGCTGCAACATGTGCAGAGTTGAATTCCACCGGGTAGGCACATCGCATTTTAGCCGGTGAAGTGGCAGGCCCAACGACTTCTGTAGAGATGTAAGTCGCTGAGCTGCGGGATGCGAACGGCGGAAGTGAGCACACAGCGACCGTGCCCTCTGCAGAAGGCCATCTAGTCTGGGATAGTGGGCTAAAAATTGCTGGACAACCAGGTTCAACACGTGAGCCATACAAGGCACGTGTGTGACATTGCCCCGGCGAAGGGCCGCACCCAGGTTTGCAGCATTGTCGCACACGGCCTTCCCTGGTTTCAGGTCCAGTGGAGACAACCATTCATGAAATTGGTTCTCCAGAGCTGACCACAACTCCTCAGCTGTGTGACTCACATTTCCCAGACATTTCAAAGTAAAAACCGCCTGATGACGTTGAGCCCTACTGCCAGCATAGTATGGAGGTGTGCAGGATCCCTTCTGCGCAGTTAGAAAGCTTGTGGCATGACCAGACAGGCTTTAGGTGCAGGTGGAAGACCGAGAGGAGGTTGAGGAGGCAGAAGCAGTGGAGGAAATTTGACATAAAGAGGATTGACGCACAACTCGTGGGGACGGCAAGACTTGGACAGCAGCCCCTTGTCCTGCTGTCACCATAGTTACCCAGTGCCCAGTCAGCGACATGTAACGCCCCTGTCCATGCCTACTCGTCCAAGTGTCTGTGGTGAAATGCACCCTGTCACACACAGAGTTTCTCAAAGAAGCGGTGATGTTGTGTGCGACATGCTGGTGGAGCGCAGGCACACCTTTCTTTGAGAAGTAGTGCCGACTGGGCATCTGGTACTGGGGCACTGCGACGGACATAAGGTCTCGAAAATCCTCTGTGTCCACCAGGCGGAAAGGCAGCATTTCTGTAGCCAAGAGCTTGCAGATGGTGAAATTCAACCTCTTAGCTTTCTCATGGCTAGGAGGAAATGGTCTTTTACTTGTCCACATCTGAGGGACCGAGGGCTGGCTATTGTGCTTAGACGGGGTTGATAAGGGTGTCCCCGGCAAACTGCCGGTCTGTGAGGAAGATGCAGGCGGACATGTTAGGTTGCCTTGATCCAAAGGTGGTGCTATCGATGTCGGACAGCGCTCAACACCAGCTGGTGTTACCACCTCCAAAGAAAATGATGACCTGCCAATCACGCTGGCTGTTGTGGGTAAAGAGGTGGCAGGTCTGCGCTCCAAAACAGGTGTGACTGCTGTCCCCCCAGTCACAGAGGATGAAGAGGCCGCGGATGCACAAGATATGGCAGACGGTGGTTGGCCCGGCCGGCTAGGCCGCATTGTAGCACACTGAGCTTCCCACTGCAACTTATGCTTCATGTCCATGTGCTGGTTCATGCATGAAGTACTCAAACTATGTATTTTTTGGCCTCTACTTAGCTTTTCCTGACAAATGTTACAGATAACACGAGTTGGGTCATCTTTATCGATCTGAAAAAATGCCCAGGCTATGCAAGGCTTAGCACCCATGCGACCTGAAGAGCCACCACGACTTGTGGTGAGAGGCAGAGTTGTGTTTGAGGATGCAGTTGTTGACGTGCTTCCAGTACTACGTCTCTGTCCAGGAAGGCGCAACCTGACCTCGTCGTCACTAGCATCTTCCTCCACCTCCTCTGTTGACCTCATCTCTTGGCTGACTGTGGGTTGACAGTAAGTGGGATCTCCAAACTCATCATCATCACCGTGTGCGTTATCACACCCGTCGTCTTCAGAGTCAACCTGTTCCTGCCCTGACAAAAAACTAAAGTTGTCGCTCCAATCAGGTATTTGAGTCTCATCATCGTCTTCCTCATTGTCTCCACCAACAGGAGTTACAGTTTGGGAATGAGGGTCTACATTATGGTCAGAACCTTCTGCGTCTGGTCCTGGATCCGACTCATAAAGATTCTGGGCATCAGTGCAGATCATTTCCTCGTCTGGATTCACAGAAGCGCTGGAGTCGACCTCTGATTCCCAGGCTATAGTATGAGTAAACAGCTCTGCAGACTCAACCATCTGTTCTACCTCATACTCAGACGGGCAGCTGGAGATTTGGGAGCTGTGAGGAAGCAAGTGCGATTGGGGTGACACCTTTGAGGACTGGAGTATTTGTGATGTTGAAGTTGATGTGGAAGAGAGCCCACTTAAAGGAGCACTTGATATCCGTTGAAGCACCTGCTGTTTTTGTGCCTCATCTGGAATTTGTAGCGATTGGCGTGGCCATAAGAAAGGGATCTTATCACATTGTCCGTTAAAAGAAGTAGACATTTTAGTTTGGCTGGAAGATGGTCTTTCTTCTGCAGATGTTACTGTTGCTTTAACACCTACCCAACGGACACAACCTTTTTTCCCCTTCCCAACACGCCTATTCCCCTTTCCACCAGCAGCAGGCCTTTTTCCACTCATTTTGGTGGTTAACTAATTCACAACTCTGGAGTTGTTTGCACAAAAAACAATGGATGGGAACCGAGCAGAGCTGAGTGGCCAAACTGTGGTATTAGGCCAAAACTATTGGCAGGGTTAGATGGAGAAAAAAATTATATTCGATTTGCAACCTGATGGAGGTCAGTATAGATGGACTAATAGAACAAGTCCCACACACAGCTAGAAGCCCAAATATTTTTTCAGAGGTAGACGCAGAAAAAAAATATATTCAGTTTGCAACCTGATGGAGGTCAGTATAGACGGACTAATAGAGAAAGTCCCACACACTGCTAGAAGGCCAAATATTTTTTCAGAGCTAGATGCAAACAAAAAATTATTTTGAATTTGCAACCTGATGGAGGTCAGTATAGGTGGACTAATAGAACAAGTCCCACACACTGCTAGAAGGCCAAATATTTTTTCAGAGCTAGATGCAGAAAAAAATTATATTCAGTTTGCAACCTGATGGAGGTCAGTATAGATGGACTAATAGAACAAGTCCCACACACAGCTAGAAGCCCAAATATTTTTTCAGAGGTAGATGCAGAAAAAAATTATATTCAGTTTGCAACCTGATGGAGGTCTGTATAGATGGATTAATAGAACAAGTCCCACACACAGCTAGAAGCCCAATATTTTTTCAGAGGTAGATGCATAAAAAAAATTATTTTTAATTTGCAACCTGATGGAGGTCAGTATAGATGGACTAATAGAGAAAGTCCCACACACTGCTAGAAGGCCAAATATTTTTTCAGAGCTAGATGCAGAAAAAAATTATATTCAGTTTGCAACCTAATGGAGGTCAGTATAGATGGACTAATAGAACAAATCCCACACACAGCTAGAAGCCCAAATATTTTTTCAGAGGTAGATGAAGATAAAAATTATTTTTAATTTGCAACCTGATGAAGGTCAGTATAGATGGACTAATAGAGAAAGTACCACACACTGCTAGAAGGCCAAATATTTTTTCAGAGCTAGATGCAGATAAAAATTATTTTTAATTTGCAACCTGATGGAGGTCAGTATAGATGGACCAATAGAGAAAGTCCCACACACTGCTAGAAGGCCAAATATTTTTTCAGAGCTAGATGCAGATAAAAATTACTTTTAATTTGCAACCTGATGGAGGTCAGTATAGATGGACTAATAGAGAAAGTCCCACACACTGCTAGAAGGCCAAATATTTTTTCAGAGCTAGATGCAGAAAAAAATTATATTCAGTTTGCAACCTGATGGAGGTCAGTATAGATGGACTAATAGAACAAATCCCACACACAGCTAGAAGCCCAAATATTTTTTCAGAGGTAGATGCAGATAAAAATAATTTTTAATTTGCAACCTGATGGAGGTCAGTATAGATGGACCAATAGAGAAAGTCCCACACACTGCTAGAAGGCCAAATATTTTTTCAGAGCTAGATGCAGATAAAAATTATTTTTAATTTGCAACCTGATGGAGGTCAGTATAGATGGACTAATAGAGAAAGTCCCACACACTACTAGAAGGCCAAATATTTTTTCAGAGCTAGATGCAGAAAAAAATTATATTCAGTTTGCAACCTGATGGAGGTCAGTATAGATGGACTAATAGAACAAGTCCCACACACAGCTAGAAGCCCAAATATTTTTTCAGAGGTAGATGCAGATAAAAATTATTTTTAATTTGCAACCTGATGGAGGTCAGTATAGATGGACTAATAGAGAAAGTCCCACACACTGCTAGAAGGCCAAATATTTTTTCAGAGCTAGATGCAGATAAAAATTATTTTTAATTTGCAACCTGATGGAGGTCAGTATAGATGGACTAATAGAGAAAGTCCCACACACTGCTAGAAGGCCAACTATTTTTTCAGAGCTAGATGCAGAAAAAAATTATATTCAGTTTGCAACCTGATGGAGGTCTGTATAGATGGATTAATAGAACAAGTCCCACACACAGCTAGAAGCCCAATATTTTTTCAGAGGTAGATGCAGAAAAAAAATATATTCAGTTTGCAACCTGATGGAGGTCTGTATAGATGGATTAATAGAACAAGTCCCACACACAGCTAGAAACCAATATTTTTTCAGAGGTAGATGCAGAAAAAAAATATATTCAGTTTGCAACCTGATGGAGGTCAGTATAGATGGAGTAATAGAGAAAGTCCCACACACTGCTAGAAGGTCAAATATTTTTTCAGAGCTAGATGCAGAAAAAAATTATATTCAGTTTGCAACCTGATGGAGGTCAGTATAGATGGACTAATAGAACAAGTCCCACACACAGCTAGAAGCCCAAATATTTTTTCAGAGGTAGATGCAGATAAAAATTATTTTTAATTTGCAACCTGATGGAGGTCAGTATAGATGGACTAATAGAGAAAGTCCCACACACAGCTAGAAGGCCAAATATTTTTTCAGATCTAGATGCAGATAAAAATTATTTTTAATTTGCAACCTGATGGAGGTCAGTATAGATGGACTAATAGAGAAAGTCCCACACACTGCTAGAAGGCCAAATATTTTTTCAGAGCTAGATGCAGAAAAAAATTATATTCAGTTTGCAACCTGATGGAGGTCAGTATAGATGGACTAATAGAACAAGTCCCACACACTGCTAGAAGCCCAAGTATTTTTTCAGAGCTAGATGCAGAAAAAAATTATATTCAATTTGCAACCTGATGGAGGTCAGTATAGATGGACTAATAGAATGATGCTATGCCCAAAAGATTTTACTTCACTAGGTGCCGTAAAAAAATTGGTATTCTATACACAGGTGGTATATCTTGCAACACAGATAGGCTACTCCACTGACTAACACACTCTGCAATAGGACAAAAAGGATTAGCTTTGCTAGATTCAGCCAAATGCTGTGAAAAAAACTTGCACAGCACTGGCACAGACCTGCCTGGCAAAAACTGATAGAAACTGATGTAACCTAGTCCTGAAAAGGACTGCAATTACAATTAGTCTTTACTCCCACAATCTATCTATTTAAGAGCACAGACCTGCCTGATAAAAGTCGTAGGAAATGCTGTAACCTAGTCCTTAAAAGGACTGCAATCACAACTATTCCCTACTCCCAAGCTATCTGTAGATTTGTGCGAAAATTGGCTTGAAATTAACAAGGTATAGCGCACACAGCAACAGCGGTGCCGTCTAACACGCAGCTGCAGCAGTGAGAAAATGGTGGCGATGGGGAAAATGGCTTGGTCTTATAGGGCAAGGACATGTGACATACACTGCCAATGACAGATGCCCTTGCTTGTGTGAAAAACAGCAGTTCGCTTCGTGTGTGCGCTGCTGATAGGCTGACAGATTGCACCTCCCCACTGCAAATGCGAGAAAGAGAAAAAAATGTAGATCTTCATTATTCCTGCAGAGATCCATCCCCTGCCCCTCCCCCCACCCCGCTGTACACTCAAACTGCGTATTAACATTAATTTTCATCATTACTGAGAAAAAATCCAGTTATGATTTTGGTGCACGGACAGTTATCGAACATAACCTCGAACAGCCGAATTTTTCTCAAATCGTTCGTGTTCGCCGAACGGCTCGAACACCGCCCAAAACAGCTCGAATTTGAGATTGGCGAACAGTTCGAGTAGAACAACGCTCATCTCTAATCTGCACTGCCCCATTGAATAACATTGGTACAAGTGTTGTCCGTTTTTTTCACAGACAGCACTTGGACCAAAAATACGGTTGTGTGAAAGAGCCATTAAAGGCTGCCAGTTAGGCTGCCTAGCTGCCTAACTGAAAGTGCAGCTACTTGCATTTTGAATTATAGCCGGCTCTGCAGCCTATCTGTGTACAGTGAGCTGTCAATCAAAGTTTCAGAGCTTGTGTACAGCTGCCACTCACAGTATAGTGAGTGATGTGTGACCACTGACTGTTCCTGCTCCATGCACATCCCCATGACTGAAAGCTTGCAGTTCCTGGGAGGAAATAAGTTAATATTCTCCTGGTAGCTGCCCTTTCAGTAAAATGGCCAGGAAGCATTGTAACACTATTTACCTGCAGATTAACCCTGTATCTGCACCTTAATAGCGAGGTGACAGGTTTACTTTAAAATGTAGAGGAGTCTAACCTAGATTGTGCTATTATTTTCATGGGCACTCATTTGCATACAAATATTATACTCTTTTACTCCATATACTTTTGGTTGTAGAATTCTTAAAAATACTTGGTTTGCCTTATATATATTTTGCTCTCATTAATTTTATGTCACCATATTCTTAGGATAAATTCTATCTGGAGTTGAGCAGATGCATTCTGGGCATAAAGGGGTAAAAATAAAAGAATGGTAAGAATTTGTATTGTTTTTCACTTTCATCTAAAATTCTTGTATTCCCTGACTTTCTTGTGCCTTCTTACTCTTACTGCACCACATCTGGAGATCTTACTGTACAGCACCTTCTTGAATAAGCTCTTGTAGACATTTGCTTCTGTTTTACAGTACTTTGCAGGATGAAACCCTTATTCATCATTATGTATGATGTATGAAGACTATGTTGCAAAAAAACACAGCAAAAGCGATGAATGTGAACATAGATTAAGTGTTTTTATTATGATGTCTTTATCGTAATTTTTTTGAGAACTAGTAATTAGGAAACCTCATTATTTATGTGACAGCTTATAGATATAGCCATATATACTAATTTCATCTAATCATTTTAAAACAGTAACTCAATTGAATTTTTTAGATTTACAGTGTGTACGGAAAGTATACAGAGTATTACAGACCCCTTTAAATTTTTCACTCTTTGTTTCATTGCAGCCATTTGGTAAATTCTAAAAAGTTCATTTTTTTTCTCATTAAAGTACACTCTGCACCCCATCTTGACGAAAAAAAACAGAAATGTAGACATTTTTGCAAATGTATTAAAAAAGAAAAACTGAAATGTACCAAATGGCTGCAATGAAATAAAGGGTGAAAAATTTAAAGGGGTCTGAATACTTTCCGTACCCACTGTATATCAAGTATTCTGCAGTTATTTCCAAGTCTGCCTAGTAGATGACTTTTGCATTACATTTATATTGAAAATTTGGGGTGCTTCCCTGCTCCTAGTCGTACACTTAGCAGCCGCCGTCTTCAGCTGTTTTCGTCGACACTCCGGTCAGTCTCCAGCAGTTTGTGACCTGCCGGATAGCTACAGTTTTTGCTGGGCGATCAAGAGGTCACAACTCAATGTAAGTCTATGAGAGGCAGAAGGAGACCAGAACAAGGCTCTCATAGACTTACATTGAGAGCTTGTGATCATTAGCTGTAATCCGGCATGGATTTCATGTGTCTAATTCTAGACACATGAAATCCATGAGACATTATACGTAATATGCTCCAGCAATGATTCTAGAAAATAATCCATCACCTCCTGCCTATGCATTCATAAAACTGTACATAGCTTGTGAGAATGAGCCTTAAAATGTGTTTGTAATTGTAAACATAATAAACTCAGTTTACTGCGGATAATGCAAAAAAGTTACTTTTCTATCAAATCAGCAGCAGTCTCAGACAGAAAAGAACAATAAAACTTTTCTTTCTTATTATGCTCGGATAGCAGGATTTAAGGAAAATTCTGTTTCTAAACATATATGTATAATTATCTGGTAAGTTAAAAAAAGAATATAATCATTAGAAACTTGACTTCTAGGGATGTGGACACTAGATGGCAGCAGCATCACACAAGTTTCCCTTTCACCCCCTTTTTTTATTATTAAAGACTGCAATCACCTCTGTGGCAGTCACAACCGTATAGCAAAGTCAGCTTCCTCCAATGCCCATTTTCTTTATTAATCCTATTCAAATAGAGAATATGATCTCTCTGCGCCTCTGCACCCAAAGCCTAGTGGATCAGTTGGAAACTTGTTTGAACAATTAATATGAATTTCCTCTGATCAAAAGCTTCTTATAGATGTAGATACTGATGCTTTAACCCCTTCCCATCTGCATAGAAATAGTAATGACTGCAGCCTGGAAATCCTTAGCAGCTTGATAATTCTGCCAGCAAAGAGAAACACAGCATTATGTTAATTCTGCAGATGAAGCACAATAACTGTAATGATAGCCATATCAGTGTAATGCTTCTCAGTAGACATATTCAATAGAATACAATATAAAGCACATGTGACAGAGGTTTCTTTTTCCTGCTGCTCTGTGTTACACTGCTCCCTTGATACTTTTCTATTTTTGCAGGACCATGCAGCTTGGTTTTTAAATATTCTACAAGTTAGCAAAGGCAGAAAGAGTTCAAAGACATCAGCAAAAGTCACAGATAAATCCCAGCCTGTGAATGTGGAATTATGTGAAAGCTTTTAATAGGAGATATCCTTCTTAGCTACACCAGTCATTACTGATGACACTGCTATGAGAATCCATCCTGTCTCAAGGAGACATCAGTTCTTCGCTTCTATATAAAAAAAGAGGGTCAATTTGTCCTGATCAAGAACTGTAAATGAACTATCCAGACACTTAATAAGGTTCCAATGTCCTTTATATTCCTGGCTATCCTTCAAGATCTATCTTATTTTTTTTCGTAAAGGGCCATAGAACAAGAGATCACTTTAATTAGGATTCATTATGTGATCTCCAGACTTGTGCTGAGATCACTGCAACAGTCCTATAGCAATGAGAAGGAAAAAGCAAGCAGCTACCAGCAGAACGCCTAGAAACAGCACAGGCTGCTGAGAGGGGAATCATACAGTGTGCTTATTCCTCAGCTCCTTCTGCATCTCTTCCCAGACACACACTGCCTGGACGGAGCACATCTTATGGACTGCAAGTTGGCTGAAAGTTTAACTCTTGCAGATTGAGCATTTGATGCTATAGGGATTGTTACTGCTGCATCTCCCAATGATGTCATGTGAAGGAACCTAGTGCAAGCTGCCTGCCTTCCATCATCTACATGTCTAGTATGTGGGGTTTTCCTCCTGTAGATGGAAGGAGACTGGTGCTAGGGAGGTCTCTGTGCAGCTTCAGTCTCTTTCCCCTCTTTGTGCTCAGTGATGGTTGAGTCCAGCTCCTTCTGCTGCCTGCTCTGTACAGTGTAGTGTCTGCTGCGATCTCTGTTCTCCAGCCACGATCCTCCTTCCTTGCTGTGGATCAGACCTGACTGTATTCCCACTGCCTGAGTCGCTGTCCGTTCAGCACCAGTAACCCCCAGCTTCTCCCACCGCTTGGACCTCACCAGGAAGGTGTCTCTTGCTGCTGCTGCTTGCTCTCCTGCAGAGGCTCGTCTGAATCTTCATGATGACATGAGAGGCAACTTCAGGGGGCGTCATAACCTGGATCACTTCTCCATTTTCTGGCTATTTGATTGTATTGGTGATCAATCTGGAGAACGGTGAAATATCGTTGAGGAATCCGTGTGGATGTGTGGAGACTACAGAGACATGACTGCGCTGGGGACATTGAAGTATCTGCTGTTTGTGTGCATAGGATTCCTCACTGCAGCTAGGGGTAAGATTTATGCCTGTTACTTACTTGTGTCAGGAGCTTCTTGTACTGCTGATCAACCAGTGTGGCCACTGGATGGCTGAGGTGGAAGCCCCCTAAGTTAGACATAGTGAATCCAGAGCTTTTAGCTGCAAGGAACAGACTTGAGCCTGGATGCCGGCAATTCAAGAAGAGGTTAATATGGAGATCTATGCATTGTGTGATAAATGATGTGCTAACTCCATATGGCTAAGGTGCTAGCCCCCCAGCTCCCCATTAGTGGATTACAGGGCAGACTTTTTAGCTGCATGGGTTACATAGGAACCTGTGAGGATCTCACCAATGATGGATATTTAGATGATGTATTGATCATCATTGCATTGTGTTATGAAGGATATGGTTACCCCAGATAGGTAAAGAGGTGACCCTCAAGTCCTATAGTGTTGGGTTACAAGGCAGACCTTTTAGCTGTATGCATTACATAGGAACCTGTGAAGATCTCACTAATGATGGATACTTAGTTGATGTATTGATGATCATTGCATTGTGTAATGAAGGATGTGGTTACACCAGATAGGTAAAGAGGTGACCCTCAAGTCCTATATTATTGGGTTACATGGCAGACCTTTTAGCTGTATGCATTACATATGAACCTGTGAGGATCTCACCAACGATAGATACTAAGATGATGCATTGATGATCATTGTATTGTGTGATGAAGGATGTGGTTACACTAGATAGATTAGGTGGTGACCCTCAAGTTAGTAGGTTGCAAGTAAGAAGCAGCAGACTTTTGTATCAATCTGAAGTGAATCTGGATCCTGGCAATACCGCTTTACATGAAGGGAAAGATGTAATGGCTTATATTTTGGGTGATATAGGATAGCTGAAGTGATAGCCCTCAAATCCAAGAAGTAGACTTTTAGATGTTTGGAATAGATGGGGATCTGCACAATGGCAATGCTGTTTTTTTTTATAAAAGGGTTTCTTGGTGATCTATCTTTACACAGTGTGATAAAGGATGTGATAACTCCAGGGCAGTGCACTAAACAGTAATATACTTAGGAGCCTAGAGAAAAATGGGATGTAGTCATATATCATTTACTGTACCAGTGTCTGCATCCACCTTATAGGGAGATTTATTGCACAGATCCTATGATGTTTTACTCAGTAATCAATCTCCACCAGATAATTTATTGTAACAAGTTGCCACCATTAATGACTTGCTGTATGGTATTGAGTGGAAATAGAATAGTTACAATATTCCAAAACACAGTACAACATCGATATCTTATCTCCTACTTACATTTTTGTCCATGTTTCTTAGTTTCTTTCCTTTTCATTAGTCAAAAGTAGGCTTAACTTTTGATGTATTGGCTCTTTACATGAATTAGGCTTCTATTTTTATGCAGTTGCTACACTTTGTTATATACATTGTGCCATGGAGTGAGATACAAAGGTGTAATGCTATTACTACACTGGCTGGGCTCTAGTCCTAAATAAGTGTGTCTAAAGTTCCTTGAACCAATGGGAAAAGTGTTGGCTATTCAATTGTTTTATCCTTTACATGGTATTGCCATAGAGATTTATTAAATTACCAGATTATGATAATAATACTAAAGGGGAGCTCATATTCAAAGCTTTCTTTGCAAAATTAAGCATTGCAATCCCTTCTTTTAATAACCTTGCTAAAAGGCATATGTACACATTTAGAAAATATGAATTTTCTATTCAAGTGTATACACATCTTAATATATCACTTCTGGCTATGAGGTGTGATGCCCTACCAGGATCTCAGAGTCATAGTTGTGTGCACAATATACTTATATGGACTATTGCATTGACCTTTATTTGTACACCATGTCTAAACATCAGCCTCTAGTTAGTGCACAACCTTGGTCTACATGGCTGATTATTTATATTACTAATGCTATTCTTTACATGAAAAACACCTTTCCTTACCATAAATCTACATCCCAGAGTCACTTAATTTTCATTTTTATTAATGAAGATCTAAAGTACAGTGTGAATATCCAGAACATGACTATGTCTTTTGTACAAGATGTCCTTCCTAAGTAAATAATGTAACTCAATTCATATGTGTATCTATGAACGTTGATGATGTGTAGGCTGTATATTACAATGTGCTCAGAAATAAAATATAGATGATATAGATAGACTCATTATTACCGCTTGTTTACATGGTTTATGCTGAAGGCGACCTTGCAATCTGATCTGGTAATGAAGAAGCAGGAGGAAGTGTGTGATGTTCTCTGTGCAAGCTCTGAATACATCTCCAGACTGAGCAATTCGTGTGTAGCCTGTAGATGCAGTAGACATGCTGTGTGTGTGCGTGGCTGTGTGTGGGCTTTTCTTCTCAAATGTTCCTTCTGTTCCTCTCTCTCGCTCTCTCCTTCCCCCTACAGTAATTTTATAAGTTCAGTTCAGACTTTATTTTGTGTATTTGAAGGTGGATGTCATAGATTTTAAGGTTAACCCCTTCAGGACCCAGCCTATTTTGACCCTAAAGACCTTGGCATTTTTGTCAATTCTGACCAGTGTCCCTTTACGAAGTAAAAACTCTGGAACACTTCAACGGATCCTAGCGATTCTGAGATTGTTTTTTCGTGACATATTGGGCTTCATGTTAGTATTAAATTTAGGTCGATAATATTTGCGTTTATTTGTGAAAAAATCAAAAATATGGGAAAAATTTTTAAAATTTTGCAATTTTCAAATTTTGAATTTTTATTCTGCTAAACTAGAGAGTGATGTGACACAAAATAGTTAATAAATAACATTTCCCACATGTCTACTTTACATCAGCACAATTTTTGAAAAAAAAAAAATTTTGGGTAGGAAGTTAGAAGGGTTCAAAGTTCATCAGCAAATTTTCTTTTTTCCAGCAAAATTTGCAAAGCCATTTTTTTTAGTGACCACATCACATTTGAAGTCCCTTTGAGGGGTGTACATGACAGAAAACACCCAAAAGTGACACCATTCCAAAAACTGCACCCCTCAAGCTACTCAAAACTACATTCAAGAAGATTATTAACCCTTCAGGTGCATCACAGGAACTAAAGCCACATGGAAGAAAAAAATGAACATTTTTATTTTTCTAACAAAAATTTTATTTTAGCCTAAATTTTTTAATTTTCACATGGGTAACAGGATAAAATGCATCCTAAAATTTGTTGGTCAATTTCTCCTTAGTACACTGATACCTCATATGTGGTCATAAACCACTGTTTGGGCACACGGCAGGGCTCAGAAGGGAAGGAGCGCCATTTTACTTTTTGAATGGAAAATTAGCTCCAAAAGTCAAATTGCGCTCCTTCTCTTCTGAGCCCTGTCATGTGCCCAAACAGTGGTTTACGACCACATATGAGGTATCAGTGTACTCAGGAGAAATTGACCAATACATTTTAGGATGCATTTTATCCTGTTACCCATGTGAAAATTAAAAAATTTAGGCTAAAAGAAAATTTTTGTGAAAAAAAAAGTACTTTTTTGTTTTCACAGATCATTTTGTGAAGCACCTGGGGGTTCCAAGTGCTCACTATGCATCTAGATAGGTGCCTTGGGGGGTCTAGTTTCCAAAGTGGGGTCACTTGTGGGGGAGCTCCACTGTTTAGGCACATTAGGGGCTCTCCAAACGCAACATGGTGTCCGCTAACAATTTGAGCCGATTTTCCATTCAATTTGTTAGCGGACACCATGTCGCGTTTGGAGAGCCGCTGTGTGGCCAAACATTGGAGCTCCCCCACAAGTGACCCCATTTTGGAAACTAGACCCCCCAAGGCACCTATCTAGATGCACAGTGAGCACTTGGAACCCCCAGGTCATTCACAAATTAATCTGTAAAAATAAAAAAGTGTTTTTTTTTCCACTTTTTCATTTTTATGAATCAATTTGTGAAGCACCTGGGGGTTCCAAGTGCTCACTATGCATCTAGATAGGTGCCTTGGGGGGTCTAGTTTCCAAAATGGGGTCACTTGTGGGGGAGCTCCAATGTTTGGGCACACAGCGGCTCTCCAAAAGCAACATGGTGTCCGCTAACAAATTGTCGGCTCAAATTGTTAGAAGACACCATGTTGCGTTTGGAGAGCCGCTGTGTGGCCAAACATTGGAGCTCCCCCACAAGTGACCCCATTTTGGAAACTAGACCCCCCAAGGCACCTATCTAGATGCATAGTGAGCACTTGGAACCCCCAGGTCCTTCACAAATTAATCCGTAAAAATAAAAAAGTGTTTTTTTTTCCACTTTTTCATTTTTATGAATCAATTTGTGAAGCACCTGGGGGTTCCAAGTGCTCACTATGCATCTAGATAGGTGCCTTGGGGGGTCTAGTTTCCAAAATGGGGTCACTTGTTGGGGAGCTCCAATGTTTGGGCACACAGCGGCTCTCCAAAAGCAACATGGTGTCCGCTAACAAATTGTCGGCTCAAATTGTTAGAAGACACCATGTTGCGTTTGGAGAGCCGCTGTGTGGCCAAACATTGGAGCTCCCCCACAAGTGACCCCATTTTGGAAACTAGACCCCCCAAGGCACCTATCTAGATGCATAGTGAGCACTTGGAACCCCCAGGTCCTTCACAAATTAATCCGTAAAAATAAAAAAGTGTTTTTTTTTCCACTTTTTCATTTTTATGAATCAATTTGTGAAGCACCTGGGGGTTTCAAGTGCTCACTATGCATCTAGATAGGTGCCTTGGGGGGTCTAGTTTCCAAAATGGGGTCACTTGTTGGGGAGCTCCAATGTTTGGGCACACAGGGACTCTCCAAACGCAACATGGTTCCAATTTGTTAGTGGACACCATTGTGTAGTGTATGTCAGGTTGGTGTGCGGTGTGGTATATTGTAGTGTATACACCACACACACACACACACACTACAACACACACACCAACCTGACATAGCCTACTAAGCTGAGTACGCCCTAGACTGGGATGAGTGGGACGGGCGGGACATTTTGTGTGCTGTGTGCGTGTGTAAAAAAAAAAAAATAGAAACTTTATTATAGTGTGAGTGTACGTGTGTGTGTGTGTGTGCTTGGTGTAACCTTCTGCAGTCACGTGTGGGGGCTGTCAGGCGTAGGGGGCTGTCAGGCGTAGGGGGCTGTCAGGCGTAGGGGGGCTGTCAGGCGTAGGGGGGCTGTCAGGCGTAGGGGGGCTGTCAGGCGTAGGGGGGCTGTCAGGTGTACGGGGGCTGTCAGGCGTACGGGGCTGTCAGGCGTAGGGGGGGGGCTGAAGAGATGGAGGAGCCAGCAGCTGCAGCAAGGGGGGTGATCACTGGGGCAGGAGCCGGCAGTAGCAAGGGGGGTGATCACTGGGGCAGGAGCCGGCAGCAGCAAGGGGGGTGATCACTGGGGCAGGAGCCGGCAGCAGCAAGGGGGGTGATCACTGGGTTTGCGGGGGGGGGGATGATCACTGGGATGGGGGGGTGCACACTGGGGATGGGGAGTGAACACTGGGGACAGGGGGGGTGAACACTGGGGGGGTGAACACTGGGGTCAGGGGGGGTGAACACTGGGGACAGGGGGGTGAACACTGGGGACAGGGGGGGTGAACACTGGGGACAGGGGGGGTGAACACTGGGGACAGGGGGGGTGAACACTGGGGACAGGGGGGGTGAACACTGGGGGAGGGGTGATTATTGGGAGGTGGGGGGTGATATCACTGGGACTGGGGGATGGTGGGTTTGATCACAGGAGCAGGGCATTTACACTGAGCCTGCTGCTGCTGTGATCACAGTCCACCGGCTGTCAGAAGGAGAGCAGCAGCCGGTGGATGAAGACGTGGGAGAGGGAGCAGAGGGAGCGGAGGTCGGGGTGCAGGTATGAAAGTGGAGGGGGGGTCGGGGGTGGAGGGGGGGGCAGGGTGGAGTGGAGGGGGGGTCGGGGGGGAGCGGGGGCAATACTACCTGATGCAGATCAGCGGCGGCAGCAGGCGATCAGCGGCGGCAGCAGGCGATCCACGGGGGGGCAGCTGCAGAGGGTCCACGGGGGGGCAGCAGCTGAGGGTCCACAGGAGGCAGCAGCAGAGGGTCCACAACGGCCGGCACCCGATCCATGGACGGGCAGTTGCGGCCATCATTAAAAACTCCCTCCACATCTCATTGGGGCTAGTATCCATGTGACGCTAGCCCCCCAATCAGATCTGGGGGGAGGGGGGGACAGAGGTGACACTCCCCCCAGCCAATGGCTGATGCTGTAAGCATCAGGCCATGCCCAGATTTAAATATTACACCAATTTTCATTGGTGAAATATTTAATTCATACCGATTGGCAGTTTCATTAAAAGTGAAAATGAAACAGCCAATCGGAGGGGTCCCAGGCACGGGGGGGTTAATCCACCCCCCGGGGGGTCGACTTCAGGATGTCCAGTTGCAGTAGCAACTGTGACACCTGAGCGACCCCGCTCGCAGGCGCTGCAGGGGGTCTTTCCCTCCATGTCACAGACGCTGTGACATGGGTCGGGAACGAACTGTTTTCCATGTCACAAACGGTGTGACACGGGTCGGGAAGGGGTTAAAATGTCAGTTTATCTAAATTTATATCTCATTCCTCTACTATTAAAGGACTTGTCCATTGTAATTTTGGTGTGAATTAGATTGATGTGTAAGTTATAGTATAAGGCTAGGGTCACACCATCGTATTTTGTCTCATCCGACAGAATCGGGCCGATTTTGCTATTCACACTCTGATCAAACTCTTGTCAGAGTTTGATCAGTGAGCCCACAGTGTTATCCAATTTTCTCAGAAGAGTAGAAGATGGAAGAAAAAAATTCTCCATCTTCTCCATTCTGTCAATCCATGAAAATCGGACCGCACTCCGATGGCATCCGAGTGTGGTCTGATTTTTTTCACGGACTCATTGATGTGCATGGCTGAGTGAATCCGAATATAGGATGCAATTTGTACATGCTGTGATTTTTTCTTGGTCCTAGGAAAAAATCAGACATGTACACTTCCCAATCGAATAACATTGGTCCGAGTGCGATTCGATGTTTTGCCGGATCACACTTGGACTGAAAATACCATTTCTACATGAGAAGTAAAATCAAGATTTATAGAATATTCATCTGTAACTGTTGTAAAGCAATATCTTTCAGCAAGCATAGACTGGATCTGTAGTAGCACAAGAAGTTGGAGAACATTATTAAAGAGCATAGTGGTCACTAGGGCCATTAAATATGAACTCTGTAAAGAATCCATTCCATAAATCTGTGAGAGCTATACACAAGCGTGACTATTATGGTTCAATTTGTTTTCTAGGTTATATTGTAGTCTTTTGGGATTTCTGTCCATTTCCCTCAACAGTTGTGTGTGACAATTAAAGAAAAATATACTAAACACAAGACTTATAAGGCAATGTCTGTCTTTGGAGTATAAAGTTCTTGAACGTATATACTATGCTCTGTAGAGTGAATAATTCAGGCTCTGCTGTTTATTCAACCTTAATATAACCAGTCGGAAATCTATTTCATTTAGGCTTTTCTCTGTTTCATTTCATATGGATGTCTTAGAAGTGAAATGGTCAACGGTGAAGTCTCAGGTGTGTTGCACTGGCTGACCTGATTTTAGTAGTATGCCTCCTAGCTTCATGCTCAGGATGAAGGCTTTGGTAAATCTGGGCACCTGCAGCAGATCTGATGCTGGAACGTTTCAAGCACTAGCTTGCAGGTTTTAGCATAAATCCTTACATACTTTAATAAACCCAGACATGATGGATTTGAAACTTGGCATTTACACACATTTTGAATTCATAAGCTGTGGTGTATATGGAATTTAGAAGTCTTCATATTTCACTGTCACTGTTCTGTGCATAAGCAAACCGAATCTACTATACTGTACATTGTACTTTGTGGGAACATATAGCTATATCCAACTATTGCTTAGCACATGCATGACTCAATAATGTATCGATTTATGAGACTACATAGTTACCCCTTGACCTCACCATATGTATTGTAACGCTTCATCTGGTATTTTAATACTATCTGTGCTTTCAAGAACAAGATCTTACTCATTGTAAATGCAAGCTGCACATCTGAAGTTATTATGCATGAAACTAACACCGAAGAAAGAAGGTATCAGAGATACTGCTTATGCTAAATAGAGGTTAACTGAGGTATAGAAGCAGAGATTCATTGGAAAATACATACAAATGACAGAACATGCATTTTTCATTATGAATATCTGCTCATCTTGTTAACACATCTGTCAGAATACTGGAATTATACAGTTAACAGCAAGAAAATCTTCACTACTATATCTTTAAAACTGGTGGGCTGCGTCAATCAGAAGGGTGTTTAGTAGACTATCTTTGGTTGCCAGGCAACACTAATGTTTGATCATTTTTTCATTGTTCAACTTCGTCACACAAATGTATATTTCTTTCTCTGATGAATGCCATAAAGAACATTTCTACCCAAAACGCAGTTTTTATACAGATGCAAAAAGTGTACATGTAAACAGTAAATAATTTTGCGGGGGATTTCTCTGCAACAATATCCCAAATGCATTTTTCACCATTCGTAAACTGAGAAAGCTAGGGACACTGTGGGTGGTGAGGTGCAGAAATGAGTGATCACCTAAGCTGTGTGACTCCCTATATTACCATGCAACTTTGTAAATTCTGTAGGTTTTATACCCAACAGTGTACAAGCTGGGAAACATAGAATTAAGGACAAGGTGTATTTCTACCATTAAAAATTATTAAACAGTTTACATAAAAATAAAAAAGACTAAGTTGATGATCCGTAAAGATCTCACTACAGGGACCACCACCGATCATGATCAAGGGTATTGAATGTTGTGGTGTTTGAGCATTTTCTCTCTTTTGTACGGATCCTGATTTAAAGCCTCTACTATAGAATAAGAACAAGAACAGCAGGTGCATTTCTTCAGGCTTTATATGTGAAATCTCTACGCATTCTTTGCTGTCTCAGTGTCATTATACAGCTTATAGCAACATCCAGCCCAGCTTAAAATTGCCTACAGAAACTAATGTATATGCCCCATATCTGGTGCCCTGCTTTTGATCTCTACTGCTGCCTTTTCCAAGTGCTGAAGAGGCTTCCTTTGGGACCAAAATACTCACTGTGAGCTAGGCATAAAGTCTGAAGCACCTGTCCATTGTGTAAGAACATTCTGTTTGTGGTCACCTGGCAGCTCTAAAATGGCCACCACAGACAGATTTAGCCCCAGCAACCTTGCTTACCAGATCCCAGGGGTTGTCCTTGCCTTCACTCTTTAATCTCTGCACAGCGATCTGGACATAAACAGGGGCCCTTGGGCTGGGGCCATGGAATAAGCTGCTGATTGGTGGTGCAGGCTGGCAGGAGTGGTCAGCATCAATAGGGCAGGAAAAGTACAAAATAAGATACTTTAGGAATAGTGAGAAACACAAGCCGAGGTAAAAACAAGGAACAATGTTTCAACAAGGCACAAAGAGACTGGACTGAACAAGAGAAACACAAGTCTATATCTGGCAGCTTCCAGCAGTAAGCTGGAAGCTTAAGTAGGGTGTGGTGCTTACCAATTGGCTGGAGCAGTGAGCTGATAACTCCAGCTGAACAGAGTATACACCCACTGGACATAGCCTAGAGCCTGCACCATCCAGAACTTCTGGTTCCAACATCTCTTCTATCACCAGTTCAGAATGAATATAGCACTGCCTAGCATCAGAAGAAGACATTCTAAGAACAGGTCCTGGTGGAGAAGTGACACACTGGCATGGCTTACACCATTGTTGATGACCTCAGTGCTTCTTTCATTCCTGCTGTCTATAACAGTGAGAGGTGGCAGTGGAGGTACAGAGATGGGTGATTCAGATTTTTCACTGCATCCTCCATGTGACTGCAGTGGTTATTTTAGTCCTAGAAGAAGTGTCTCAGCACTTGGCAATGGCAGAAGCAGGGACAACAAGTAGGGTAGATATGGCATCCAAGGATTATTTACATATAGGCTAAGTTTTTATCTGTCCTGGTATGTCTAAAAAATGAAGTATTTAGGCAAGGAACTGAAAAGTAATATGTTTTATATAGGGAATATAAATTGTCTCCAGCTCATCTAAACTTATTGGGGTATATTCAACCACAAATTTGTGAACTGTTTCCTAAAGCAATTAGAAGTACTTTGACTGCAAATCTGAAATAAAATACAGCATTTTACCTGAAGAACCCTGCAAAACAAGTAACTCAAAGTATCTACCAATATACTGAAATGCTTCTATATAGTAGTTTTCCATCTATGTATAAATTGCTAAACGGTCTTTAATGGTGGACATACACAATAGGAGCTGAATTATAGACTTTATTGCAGTAGTAAGCAATTTTCTTGATGTATTTTGAATACACATTTAGTAGTCGGTTCCTTTTGAACAGCAGACCAATAATATGCAAAGTGGTCACTAGTGCTGATGTTAGTGCTTCTTTCTTGATACAATGGATAAACGGGCTGAATGAAAAGCTTTTACTGGTAAAATGATGTTGAATGTTCGAGCTGAACGGGGGATTGCTGTTAAAGCTGATCAGGAAGCGGACGAGCTATAGTCCCAGAACAGATAATCTGAAAGAAGGACCAAGTCAGATCTCCGCTTCTCAACAAGTAATACAGTGCAAGGTATTGAAATATAGGGCAAGGACAAGCAGTGGATACAGAATTAAGCCAGTAATAATTATGTAAAAAATGCAGCAACAACTTGGTATTAGAGATGAGTGCATAAGGACAAATTCAAATTTTCCCGTTTGCACATTTTTTCCTGGGAAATTCAATTTGTGGAGAAGTTATTTTCTACAAATTTAATGTTCCGTATTATGCTCTGGGGTCTTCTCAGACCCCAGAGCATAATAAATATATTATGTAAAATATAACAAAAAAATTGTTATACTCACTAAATTCACTTCCCTGGCGCCTCCAGTACTCACTGCTATCTGTCCAGTCCTCGTAACATCCTCTGATCCCCTGCCACTCATGTTGGAATCTTCGGTCCTATTGCACTGTGCCAGACTTTAAGGTGTCATGGTGCCATGGGAGGACTCTGAGAAAGCGCGCAGGAGGTCAACGGCGTCATGATGACCCATCACGAATGATGGGAGATCAGAAGATGGGGCGAGGATGGTGGGCCAGTGAGTAGCGAAGGTGAGCGGTGAGGTGAGTATAATTATTTTTTAAAAAAACTTTTGATGGCCCATTATGATTCAGAAAAATGGCTGTCAGTCACCACCTTTTGCTGAATGCACATGGAAACGATTTACAAAAAAATACTACGTTTTGGCAAAATGCAGATTTTTCTTACATTTGAGTCAAGTTCAATCCCACTGGAAGTTATGCGCTCATCAAGAGGCAGTCTCCTGCCATTTATCCATCTCTATTATAAAAAAAAGGTTGGCACTACTCTCAAAAATAGGATAAACATGTGCAGTGCACAATATTTAGGAGAGTTCAAATATAACGTATCAAAAAGTATATTGTCACTCACCAGGTAGTAAGATAAAACAGCAGTTTATTTTCTTTGCGTGGTTGAGAGGTATATAAAAAGAACAATGTACAATAAGTCCACAGCCCATGGTCGTTTCATGCACAGAGTGCTTTCTCAAGGTCCATCTCTGAGTGGTTCATTGCTGTGCCACATCTTTTGCTAGGTGAGTATTCCGATGCACTGTTCACATGTCCTTATATAATATTTCTATTTGTTCAATTTCGAAAAGACAAACAGAACTGATACCTGGAATTAGAATTCTCTGCATTGCTGTGTCAAACTAAAACAGAGGGGCCCCATTGATTTATATGGAAGGAAACGTTCTGCATGTAGGAGTTTCACTTCCATTCGAAAAATAAACAAACAAGAAGCAGACCAAGGGCGGACATATTACTGGTGCAACCCGTGCAGCCGCACAGGGGCCCAAGAGGTAAGGGGACCCATTTTCACCCCCAAAACATGTGAAATTGTATTTTTAATGAATTATTGGACTGCAAAGAGCCCTTTTTACTGTTCTTACACAGGGGCCTTTTTTCTTCCTGTGTTTGCCAGTGAAGCAGACAGATCCTATATAAATCAATGGGGGATCCTATGCTCTTCTGTTTGACACAATAATGCAGAGGATGCTAATACAATTTATCTATTCTGTTAGTCTATTCTAAATAAAATAGACAAGCATAAATAACACATGGACATTTGAACATAGTTTAAGTCAAACAGTATGCACAGGCGCCTGGCAGCAGTTGATTGGTGAGTTATCTATTATCTAAGAATTAAGCCTTGCTCAAGCTTCATCAAATGGAGACCCTACAAGGCTTTTGAGCAGAACTTGTACTTGCACCATTGCCATATGCATGCATTCTTAGGTTTATATAACATTGACTAATGCAATTCTTTACATTATGACAAATGATTGTGAATTTGGCTCACCAGTTCCAATATAATCAAAGCAAAAAACAATTGTAAAGTAATATCTAAATATAATTTAATATTAGAGATAAGTGCATATAATTTCCCTGGAATTTTACAAAAATTTGTATACCTCAGAATATGGATTTTTTTTACAATTTGCTCCACGCAATTTCAGCAAAATAGTGACTAGCTGGCCACGTTTTATGCTGAACCGTTGAGGGCTGGCATTAAGTGAAAAAAGAAATGAATACTCATCCCACCACCCACCTGTCTCGCTGCTCCTCCAGCCTACCACTTGGTCTTCCATGCCTCGTCTTCTTTAAACCTTTCCCTTTCATGTGCATCTTCTTCAGCCTGCTTCACCCTGAGAGATCCTATAATAATAAGGAACATTTAATTCACATACAATAACTTTGATGCAAATTTTATTTCTCTGATAAATTTGCGTGATTTCTGTGAACAACTGCTGTTTGTGAAAAAAAAAATGCTATGGGATGAAAAAAATGGAATAAAGAAACAAATAGCAAATAATAAAAAAATATAAACTTGTCTTTTATAAAACATACAGTTATGTAGAATGAAATAAATGCTCATATGTATCTATCATTAATGTAAAAAAATTCATGAGCATGTACCACAAAACTATTGTATAAATAATACAGCAAATTTATATCCCCAAGCAACATCCCTAAAATGCCTCTGTTACAAAATGTATCAACAAACCGATGTAGAAGAAGAAAGGTGTCTAAATGTCCGTGCTCCTCCACATACAATGATGATCTCGTGTCCGATGAATAGATGTAAGAATTTTATTAGTAGCGGCTACTCACTGAGGAAGCGGACAGGACGTCCGTGAAACGCGTTTGAATGTGGCTTTTATTTAATAAAATTCTTACATCTATCCATCAGACATGAGATTATCATTGCATGCGGAGGAGCGCGGACATTTAGACACCTTTCTTCTTCTACATCGGTTTCTTGATACATTTTGGAAACCCTGCTAGGGTTGGTGTTATCTGCAGCTCTCCACATTAGCTCTTATATTTGCTGTGCATCATCACAACATGACAAGATGAGTGTCCTTTTTATTATTCAACCATTGTTTCATTGGGTAACAGCACCATTTGCGCCCCTATTCTATTCTATTTTGTTTTTTAAGTATCTGTTACAAAATAGGATATCTTATAATCATGTAAAAAAAAAGTTAGTTTTTCTGAAATGGGGAGAGGAAAAAATATGTACTGGTGTAGCAAAGATTATCATGACTCATAAACTCATAATGCACCATCTTGATAACTTGTCACAATGGGCTATCTCACATACAAGGATGAAGAAAACATTGCGCAAGCCATTTACTGATGTCAAGTTAGGTGTCGAAATTAGACTTCTTTGTGCCCTGACATTCCATTGCTGTGTTGAGTCAAGGGAACCTTTGCTGGATCTGTAGCTGGATTTCCAAACTGTTATAATACTTTATGTTATTATACTTTATTTTTCATTATAGAATTGTGGTTATTTTTTCAGACTTGTTGTTGCCATAAGGTTTTAACATAAGTGTCAACAGGACATGCAGTTATATTGCTTGTCACTGTGGAGGGAGCTCCAAGTTAAGTCATTTTCTTGACTTTTCTACATTTCTTCTATCATAATAAGCAGCGTTAACATGATTGCTCCTAGAAATCACTGCAAAGTTAAATTGTTCATTAAACATAGTAATAATTATGAATAACTAAAACTGTTTTACAGGGGTATTCACACAATAGACACTTGCTTCATTTTTGTAAATACCATAAATATCTGATAGACAAGAATCAAAATTAGCAGCAGAATGAGACAGATATTAACCTTGCTCTTTCCTTAACCCCTGTAGACTTCTATGGATTGAGCCACACATCCATATAGCCACCTCTCCATCTAGGGTCTAGTCAGATGTAGCTTCACTTCACAGGCAAAATGGGTTCAAGAGACTTTTGTTCTCTTAATAGATGGAGGTCCCACCTCTGGGATATGTATGACATATCCTGTGATTTGTTATCATTTCCTAAAGTAACCCCATTTATGTAATCTGAGAGCACCATATTGTAGGAGCCGAGAACCTTATTACAGTGATGTGTCACTTACTGGGCTGTGTTTTGCTGTTTCAATACAATCAGTGTTTTATCAGCAGTAGACTATCACTAGAGGACAACTGATCTTGTGCCTCCTAATCCAACTATGCCCCTAGCACTGAATAGCAGCTCTCTGTCACTATACAATGTACCCAGAAAGCTGTGGTGTGGGTGGGATTATACACAGCTCAATAACTGAGCTCTGCTAGATCTGCTGCTGAGAAAACTGACTCTACCATACCCAATAAACTGATACATTGCTGGATTCAGGGTCTCTGTCCTTACGTCATGATGATTTAATATCTTTCAGATTACATAGCAAAATGCTGCTGACAAATAACCTTTAACCCTTAACAACATCTGACGTACTAATACGCGTCTGTGCCCTGGGACTTAAGAGCCAGACCCGTATTAGTACCTCATGGCGATTGCGCGCGCACACAGGCTGTGCGGGCGCGATCGCCGCCGGGTGTCAGCTGATTGTCACAGCTGACACCCGATACTATGTGCAGGGAGCGGCCCTGCACCGCTCCCAGCACATTAACCCCCACGATGCTGCGATCGAAGTCGATCGAAGTCGATCGCAGCATTGCGGGGGCAAGGGGAGGTGATCGCAGATATTCACCTCCTCTTCCGGCTTCCAGCGCTGTCTGCAAAGGCTTCCCGGGTGTTGCCATGACCACCCGATGTCGTCATGACAACATCCGGGTCACCAGGCAGCAGGAAGATTGTTTGGACATGCGCAGTGCATCTCCAAACAATCTTCTCCCCGTCCAGCGCTGACAGCCTGCATGACACAGGGATGGTGCTGCATTCCTGTGCCATGCAGGCGATCAGAGAAAAAAAAGTGAAAGTACCAGAGTGGGACAGAGTAAAAAAGTGTAAAAACTCCCAGAAAGTGAAAAAAAAAAAAAAAAAAAAATTGCAAAAATAAAATAAAAAAAAATAAAATAAATAATCCACCAAAAATAAAAATATAATGTATCCATCAATAAATATTATTATAAAAAAAACAAAAAAAAAAACAATAAAAGTACACATATTTGGTATCGCCGCGTCCGGAACAACCTGACCTATAAAACTGTCCCACTAGTTAACCCCTTCAGTGAACACGGTAAAAAAAAAAAAAAAAAACGAAGCAAAAAACAATGCTTTATCACCATACCGCCAAACATAAAATGGAATAACACGCGATCAAAAAGACAAATATAAATAAAAATGGTACCGCTGAAAACATCATCTCGTCCCGCAAAAAACAAGCCAAAATACAGCTCCATCAGCTGAAAAATAAAAAAGTTATAGCTCTCAGAATAAAGCTATGCTAAAAAATATTTTTTTCTATAAAATTGCTTTTATTATGTAAAAGTGCAAAACATAGAAAACCGATATAAATGTGGTACCGCTGTAAATGTACTGACCCGAAGAATAAAGCTACCTTATCAATTTTACCACACGTGGAACAGAATAAAAAAAAACAAAAAAAACACAATTCCTGAATTGTTGGTTTTTGTTTATTCTGCCTCCCCAAAATCGGAATAGAAAGCGATCAAAAAATGTCACGTGCCTGAAAATGGCACCAATAACAACGTCAACTCATCCCGCAAAAAACAAGCCATCACATGACTGTCTGCCAAAATCTGGAAAAATTATAGCTCTCAAAATATGGCGATGCAAAAACTAGATTTTACAAAAAATGCTTCTTTTAGTGTGTGACAGCTGTCAGTCATAAAAACCCCATATGATTCTGGTACTGCTGTAATCACATCGACCCGAAGAATAAAGTAGTCTAATCACTTATACCGCACGAGGAACGGCGTCAAAAATAAACTCTTGGGTGAGGATTGGGCTAGGGTTAGGGCTGGGTTTGGGGTTCGGGTTGTGCTAGGGTTAGGGTTGTGCTAGGGTTAGGGTTCTGCTACGGTTACGGCTGGGGTTGGGGTTAGGGTTGGGGTTAGGGTTGTGATGGGGTTGGGATTTTTTTCAAAAGAAAAAAAGATGACGATATGGCGACTAGTGTTGAGCGCAAGTGCTCGCTACTTGAGTTTGCATCGGGTGCTCTGGTATGCATTGCGTATCGTGGGTATTTGAGTGACATGCTCGAGTCTCTGCCCCATAGGCTTCGCGGCCAAAAAAACTTTACAGGGATTGCCTGCCATGCACGAGCGATCCCCGCATGTTTTTTTTTGGGTGTCTAATAACCATGAAACATGCGGAGCAGGGACTCGAGCATGTCACTCGAGCACACGCTGTACATGGTGCATACCTGACTACCTGATGCTAACTCAAGTAGTGAGCACTTGCGCTCAAGACTAATGACAACTTATTCAATATGATGACCTAATGTAAACAAATTCTGTGTCGTACCTCTGGGTTCAAAATGTTCACTATACACCTTAATAAAATCCTTGAGGGGTATAGTTTCTAAAATGGGGTCACTTGTGGGGGAGCTCCACTGTTTAGGCACATCACGAGCTCTCCAAACGCGACATGGTGTCCGCTAACAAATTGAATGGAAAATCGGCTCAAATTGTTAGCGGACGCAATGTTGCGTTTGGAGAGCCTCTGCGTGCCCAAACATTGGAGCTCCCCCACAAGTGACCCCATTTTGGAAACTAGACCCCCGAAGGCACCTATCTAGATGCATAGTGAGCAATTGGAACCCCCAGGTGCTTCACAAATTGATTCATAAAAATGAAAAAGTGTTTTTTTTTTCACTTTTTCATTATTATGAATCAATTTGTGAAGCACCTGGGGGTTCCAAGTGCTCACTATGCATCTAGATAGGTGCCTTGGGGGGTCTAGTTTCCAAAATGGGGTCACTTGTGGGGGAGCTCTAATGTTTGGGCACACAGGGGTTCTCCAAACGCAACATGGTGTCCGCTAACAATTTGAGCCGACAATTTGTTAGCGGATACCATGTTGCATTTGAAGAGTCCATGTGTGCTCAAACATTGGAGCTCCCCCACAAGTGACCCCATTTTGGAAACTAGACCCCCCAAGGCACCTATCTAGATGCATAGTGAGCACTTGGAATCCCCAGGTGCTTCACAAATTGATTCATAAAAATGAAAAAGTGTTTTTTTTTCACTTTTTCATTTTTATGAATCAATTTGTGAAGCACCTGGGGGTTCCAAGTGCTTACCATGCATCTAGATAGGTGACTTGGGGGGTCTAGTTTCCAAAATAGGGTCACTTGTGGGGGAGCTCCAATGTTTGGGCACACAGGGACTCTCCAAACGCAACATGGTGTCCGCTAACAATTTCAGCCGATTTTCCATTCAATTTGTTAGCGGATATCATGTTGCATTTGGAGAGTCCCTGTGTGCCCAAACATTGGAGCTCCCCCACAAGTGACCCCATTTTGGAAACTAGACCCCCCAAGGCACCTATCTAGATGCATAGTGAGCACTTGGAACCCCCTGGTGCTTCACAAATTGATTCATAAAAATGAAAAATTGTTTTTTTTTTCACTTTTTCATTTTTACGAATCAATTTGTGAAGCACCTGGGGGTTCCAAGTGCTTACTATGCATCTAGATAGGTGCCTTGGGGTGTCTAGCTTCCAAAATGGGGTCACTTTTGGGGGAGCTCCAATGTTTGGGCACACAGGGGCTCTCCAAACGCAACATGGTGTCCGATAACAATTTGAGCCGATTTTCCATTCAATTTGTTAGCGGATACCATGTTGCATTTGGAGAGTCCCTGTGTGCCCAACATTAGAGCTCCCCCACAAGTGACCCCATTTTGGAAACTAGAACCCCCAAGGCACCTATCTAGATGCATAGTGAGCACTTGGAACCCCTAGTTGCTTCACAAATTGATTCAAAAAAATGAAAAAGTGAAAAAAAAAACACTTTTTCATTTTTACGAATCAATTTGTGAAGCACCTGGGGGTTCCAAGTGCTCACTATGCATCTAGATAGGTGCCTTGGGGGGTCTAGTTTCCAAAATGGGGTCACTTGTGGGGGAGCTCCAATGTTTGGGCACACAGGGGCTCTCCAAACGCAACATGGTGTCCGCTAACAATTTGAGCCGATTTTCCATTCAATTTGTTAGCGGATACCATGTTGCATTTGGAGAGTCCCTGTGTGCCCAAACATTGGAGCTCCCCCACAAGTGACCCCATTTTGGAAACTAGAACCCCCAAGGCACCTATCTAGGTGCATAGTGAGCACTTGGAACCCCTAGGTGCTTCACAAATTGATTCATAAAAATGAAAAAGTGAAAAAAAAAACACTTTTTCATTTTTACGAATCAATTTGTGAAGCACCTGGGGGTTCCAAGTGCTCACTATTCATCTATATAGGTACCTTGGGGGGTCTAGATTCCAAAATGGGGTCACTTGTGGGGGAGCTCCAATGTTTGGGCACACAGGCGCTCTCCAAACACAACATGGCGTCCGCTAATTATTCAAGCAAATTTTACAATCAAAAAGTCAAATGGCCTTCCTTCCCTTCCGAGCCCTGCCGTGCGCCCAAACAGTGTTTTTTCCCCACATTTTGGGTATCTTTGTGCCCAGGGGAAATTGCACAACAAATTTTGGGGTCCATTTTTTCTTGTTACCCCTGTGAAAATAAAAAAAATTGGGTCTAAAGTAACATTTTTGTGAAAAAAGTTAAATGTTCATTTTTTTCTTCCACATTCAAAAAATTCCTGTGAAGCACCTGAAGGGTAAATAAAGTTCTTGAATGTGGTTTTGAGCACTTTGAGGGGTGCAGTTTTTAGAACGTTGTCACTTTTGGGTATTTTCTGTCATAAAGACCTCTCAAAGTGACTTCAAATGTGATGTGGTCCCTAAAAAATGGTTTTGTAAATTTCGTTGGAAAAATGAGAAATCGTTGGTCAACTTTTAACCCTTATAGCTCCCTAACAAAAAAAAATTTTGGTTCCAAAATTGTGCTGATGTAAAGTAGACATGTGGGAAATGTTATTTATTAACTCTTTTGTGTGACATATCTCTCGGATTTAAAGGCATAAAAATTCAAATTTTGAAAATTGCAAAATTT
The DNA here is from genome assembly GCF_046119375.1 of Phyllobates terribilis. Lineage (NCBI taxonomy): Eukaryota > Metazoa > Chordata > Amphibia > Anura > Dendrobatidae > Phyllobates > Phyllobates terribilis. The sequence goes on along the minus strand of NW_027362763.1, from coordinate 370,312,290 downwards.
TCAAAATTTTCGCCAAATTTCCATTTTTTTCACAAATAAACGCAATTGATATTGAAGAAATTTTACCACAATCATGAAGCACAATATGTCACGAAAAAACAATCTCAGAATCAGGGGGATCCGTTGAAGCATTCCAGAGTAATTACCTCATAAAGTGACAGTGGTCAGAGTTGTAAAAATTGGCCTGGTCATTAACGTGCAAACCACCCTCAGGCTTAAGGGGTTAAAGAGCAGCCATTGTTTTAATTTTTCTTTTTTCTTTCATAAATCATTCTTGAGAAAATAAGAAACTTTGTCATTATCTTAATAGAGAAATATTCTCCTTTCTCCTCCTGGACTGATCATTCATTCTCAAAATTCTGAATTCACAGGTAATATCTGTCTTCAGTGGCTGCAGATTTTCCAATTACTGACATAGAAGATGACCATTGGTTCTCATGAAGTTCTGTGGTGAACAGTAACAGTCATTTCAGGAGAGCTTGCAGCAGAATGTCTGCCTCAAGCTCCACCCCATCCATAGAATTTTAAAAGCACCAACTGTCATCTCCCTATCTCAGTAATAGGAAAATATGTCTTCACTGAATACAAATTTTACTGATTTTACCTGATTGAGAGTGATATATCAATTCAGAAGGTAAAAGAAGCAGATTATTCTGATAAGATACATTACAAAGTTGCTTATTTTCATGTGTATTATTGATTTATGAAATAAAAATGAAAAAAGTGACTAATCTTGAAATATGAACCGTTCTTACTATGTGTTACATTAAATTTTGTGGATTGCTCAATCTGCAATGGCAATTGGCAATAACTGAAGTATTACATAATGCAAAATATTTAATTTACTGGTCTTAGAGCTGCACGTTACCTCTTTTCCTAGTATATGTATGGCCTCTTGTTTCACATTATTCCAGTAAAAGTATTGCATTTCATGGAATAGGACTCCTTAATCTTGCTAGAAATAACCTTATGTGCATGAGAACAATAATAATATTTAGAAAAATTTTGAAGAAAATGTCAAATCTTTGCACACACTACTATAAGCACAGCATGCTTTCCATTACCAGTGACTGCATAAATATTGGTTTTTGATTTTTTCAAGATCCAACCAGCATCCATCTAATCAAGTTCTATATGCACATATGTTTGAGCAGGTTCCTGCGCCGCTCTTATTTTTAATAGTCATCAGAATAAAGTTTGCCTTCAGTGTGCTTCTTGTTTTGGAAAATGAAAAGTACAATATAACCTGAACCTTATATAGTGACATAGCTGGAAATCCAAGAGCTGTACTTTTCTATTTCTGTCTGTTTGGGTATGAACTGACTATTTTTAAGGGAAGTTTAGCACCACCAGGAAAGTTGTTTGTAGTGCCTACAGCTGTCAGCGCACACGGTGAATATTCTATTCTAACTTGATACTGCTTCTTTCACATAGAGTCTAGAAAAGCTCTCTTCCCAGGAGGCAGTCTGTCATTACTTGAGACATGTATATTGTATTTTTTTACAGTATGTGGACTTATGAGCTAGAGTACATTCATTTTACATTCATGATGCATATGGCATGAAATGTCTAAATGTATGGATTTCAGGTTGAATTGAGCTCTATTAATATGAATAGATGTTTCCCTGGATATATGGTTGTTTATACACTATATAGGAACAAAACTAAGGTATGGTATTTTACAATTTATATTTTGGAAATATAACTCTACAGTAATGCACACATGCACATCATTAAAATAAAAAAAACAATATTTATTATTGTGACAATAGAACGTGTCAAGGGATGGGCTATATCAGGAAGCCAGTAAATGGGCAGTTGTTGACATGTTGGAAACATGAAAAATTTAAGGGTCAGAATATTTGAGTGAATATGACAGGAGTAAAATTGTGATGGCTAAAGTAGCCAAACTAGTAGGTCTTGGGCGATCTTGGTAGGCCACAGTGGTTAGTAGCTACCATGGGTTGTTCAAGGGAGTATAGCTGGGGAATGCTCATAGCTGATTGATGCTTACATGTGTTCCTGGCTGAAATAAGAGCTACAGTACAAATTGCTAAAAAAAATAAAAGATGGTTATTAAAGAAGATGCGCACAATAACATTACAGCTTGCTGGGAATGGAGCTGCAGAGCTATAACCTAGAGATGAGCAAATTGATTAGAAATGGATCGAATGTGCTTCCAATTTTACAAAAAAATTGAATTTGTTTTCTTCCGGCACCCAGCTGGCAACGTACATCATGACATTGCAGGGTCTAGTCATCACAGGAGGCATCAAATATGGCCAGGAGCTGGAAGATGCTGAAGATGCCCCAAGAATACCAGACTGAATAGGATGACTAGACCTCAGAGGAGCTGCGCCAACATTGAGGGCCAAATTGAGTATAATTTTTTACTTTTTTTGGCCTATATTTATTATGCTCAGGGGTTTATAAAGATGTGCATTAAATTTGTATCAATTGAATTCAATGCAAATAGAATTTACTGGATAAATTCAAGCAAATCTGAGAATTTACATTTTTTCAAATTCACTCATCTTTAGTAAAGATTAGTGAGAATGTCCGGGAGGCCAGTGTTCATCCCGAAAAGTTGCTACAATAAGTATTTTAGCATCGTAACAGAACCATGAAGCTGGCAAGGTAAACATTTTTGAAGGTTTGGTAGTATGAAAATGGTAGATGCTGGGTCAAGATCAAGTGAGTAACTGAATATAAGAAGCGAAGTCAAATATAATGCCAGGCTATCGGGCTTACAGCATGGGAGTTATGGCAGTACCACCCACGAAAATAGAATTATCCCAGTACCACCCACAAAAATAGAATTATCCCAGTACCACCCATGAAAATAGAATTATCCCATTGAGATAGAATATTAGGGGGTAGAAATATAAGGAGTTTGGTTTGGGAGATATTTTATTTCGGAATGAGGAAGGGAATGACGATCACTGGTATTTTTTAGTAGTGGGGGGTGAAGGGAGGATGTCATGAAAACAAGTATGTCATTTTGAGTCATCAACTTAGAGATTGTAACGAAAGCCAAATCAGTTTGTCCAATAGGCGCTGTGTAGAGAGATAAAAGGATGAGACCTAGGACTGAACTCTGGGGAACTCAGCATGAGGAGCCAGCAAAAAATATATTGAAAGTGAGGAATAAAGAGAATAGTATCCTTAAAGAAGCACTCCCATAAACATTTTTTATTCTCTTAATATATTGCAGTCATCATATTATATAGCACTGTGTACTTGCAATTGCTCATTTTTCCTTTCTACCCAGTTAATTCTTCTCTTTTCCATTAGGTCTATGACATCACATGATTAAAAACTAACTAGGTGAATATTTCTAAGTTCTATGTAGAAACAGGAGGTAAATTTTCCTGTATGTCTCATGATTCACTGCAAAAGTCCTTTGCAGGGGGGAGGAGCAGAACAACTGGGTCAGAAGATGAAGAGGGGAATGATAAATGCAGGAAAACGAGACTTCCTGTTTCTATATAGAACAGAGAAAAGAGAAGAATTAACTGGATAGAAAGGCAAAACGAGCAATGGTAAGTATGCAGTTTATATAATATGATGGTTGCAATATATTAAGAGGATAAAAATTTTGATGTGAGTGCTTTTTTAAGGTCAATATAATGGAGCATGTTAAGCTAAAGATGGTGATCAACAGCATCAAAAGCTGAAAAGATCCAAAGATTAAAAGAGATCAGTTGTCATTTGATTTAACTATTATTAGATCATTAAAAACTCCAGTAAGAGTAATCTGGAGAGTGTAGATTTCAGATATCAGATTGCAAAGGTTGAAGAAGAGCGTTATCAGAAAGATAATGGATTAGATAAAAGTTGACTAAGCGTTACATGAGTTAAGATATGAAAGGGAGGTTAGAGACTGGTCTGTAATTAGAGCTGGGTGGGTTACGAGCTGTTTGTGTTTATGTTGCCATATTTAAAAGAAGAGAGAAAGATACCAAATGAAAGAGTTTAAATATATATTACTTAGGTCATTCACAGTTTCTGGCATTGAAAGAAACAGAAGAGCACTGGACAGATAAATGATTTAATGATTTGGCTGTGAATAACCCTTTAAAGAAAAAAAAATCTAAAACAAATTAGTGTTCTCTCTCACTGTAGATTGTCCTTTATAATCCCTGCAGCTGCTTACTGTATGATTTCTAGATTTCTACAACTTATGGCTGCTATCTGTATGACAATTCAGAAGTGGTAAGCCATACTGTATGTTCAGTATATTTCTCTGCCCAAGTAAGAGCAGGTCATTTGACAGCTGAACTCCGGTCAAGGTAGAAAATATGTAAAAATTGACAATAAAATAGTATATCATGGGATATATAGTTAAAACAAGAGTTATAGTTTTATAAACACAATCTAAATTGTTATTTATATGTATAGCCCTCTTGTTCAGTTAGATTTTTATTTCCTGTTAAGATTTGATATTGCATTTGCAATATCGATATTTGAAAATTTAGGTGATTTTTAAAAATAAACATTTAACAATGGGCCATAAGAAGAAGCACACCAGACACAATAATAGAAAAGGTGGACTCAAGGACAGACGGCACTCACATTATTCAGATGCAGTGTGCAATTAGATTTTCAATTGACCTGGTAATGGATTGTTGGTGATCTTATTTCATGTAATTGCAGATTGAATTCCTCATGAAAATAGGCCGTAATGTAGAAAATAGGATTCCTGCTATGTGTTTAAATGATGCATACTCATAAGGAGAGTACTCATGTTCAAGATAATAAATTGCTGGAAGTTCCTTCCTACAGAGACTTTTCTGGAGGCCACTATTCTTAATTGTGTTAATGTATATTGCATTAATTGGCTCAAGAACATTGCTTTCCTTAAAGGGGTTTTCCCATGAACAAAAGTTAATTTTAATCAATTACTCTGTCTGACCGTGTACGGAACATACCACATCTCCTGGGCAGGGGAGGAAGCAAAAGAGTATACAGATATTACAGCAGGGGATCGCATAGGATTCATTTTATGGGGTAAAATATTGTTTAAAAACAGGCAGTGAAATATTTTACCTCATAAAATGAATCCTCTGCGATCCCCTGCTGTAGTGTCTGTATACTCTTTTGCTTCCTCCCCTGCCCAGGTGCTGTGGTATGATCAGACCATGTTCCTATACGGTCAGAAACAGACATTGATTTTACTGAACTTTTGTTCATGGAAAAAACCCTTTAAGGGACTTTTTGATATTTGGAATTCTAGTTTCCTTGAATCCAAATCATAATCTGTGTAAATTTACTTCAATTTCTGATTTTAAAAGGTATATATATTCTCCTTATTTAGTTTTATTATGAAGACCCGGCACTCCTCGAATGCAAGTGAAACTACTTTAGCAGGCAATCCAACAAATGCACATGATGTTTCAGTCTGTTATTAGAACAGCGCTTCAAGAAATGGAGCCAATCCTCACAGCGCTATTTTCTTGCAGCGCTAGTCTCCTCTTTGTCTCTTACAACGGCAATCCGTGAGTCTGATGAAGGTCTAATAGTAGACCAAAACGTCAAGTGTATTTCTTAGATCGCCTATTAACCCCTTCATGCCTTGGGCAATTTCCTTTTTTTCGTTTTTTGTTTTTACCTCCCCTTCTTCAATTTTCAGGATTTAGGGCTATGTGAGGGCTTATTTTTTTTTGTACCCTGAGCTGAAATTTTTATTGATACCATTTTGGGGTAGATATGATGTTTGATCACCGTTCGCTGCATTTTATTGCGATGTTGCTGTAGCCAAAGAAATCTCAATTCTGGTATTTCGATTTTTTTCTTGTTATGCCGTTTACCGATTGGATTAATTTATTTTATATTTTGATAGATTAGACTTTTACAATTGCAGTGATAACAAATATATGTATATTTTAATTACATTATTTTAATGGGGCATAAGAGGGGTGATTTGAATTTTTTGATTTTTTTAATTTTTTTCATATATTTAACCCCTTCCCGACCCGTGTCACACCGTTTGTGACATGGAAAACAGTTCGTTCCCGACCCATGTCACAGCGTCTGTGACATGGAGGGAAAGAGCCCCTGCAGCGCCTGCGAGCGGGGTCGCTCAGGTATCACAGTTGCTACTGCAACTGGACATCCTGAAGTCGACCCCCCGGGGGGTGGATTAACCCCCCCGTGCCTGGGACCCCTCCGATTGGCTGTATCATTTTCACTTTTAATGAAACTGCCAATGAATTAAATATTTCACCAATGAAAATTGGTGTTATATTTAAATCTGGGCATGGCCTGATGCTTACAGCATCAGCCATTGGCTGGGGGGAGTGTCACCTCTGTCCCCCCCCTCCCCCCAGATCTGATTGGGGGGCTAGCGTCACATGGATACTAGCCCCAATCAGATGTGGAGGGAGTTTTTAATGATGGCCGCAACTGCCCGTCCATGGATCGGGTGCCGGCCGTTGTGGACCCTCTGCTGCTGCCCCCTGTGGACCCTCTGCTGCTGCCCCCCGTGGACCCTCTGCAGCTGCCCCCCGTGGATCGCTTCTGCCGCCGCTGATCGCCTGCTGCCGCCACTGATCTGCATCAGGTAGTATTGCCCCCGCTCCCCCCCGACCCCCCCTCCACTCCACCCTGCCCCCCCTTCCACCCCCGACCCCCCCTCCACTTTCATACCTGCACCCCGACCTCCGCTCCCTCTGCTCCCTCTCCCACGTCTTCATCCACCGGCTGCTGCTCTCCTTCTGACAGCCGGTGGACTGTGATCACAGCAGCAGCAGGCTCAGTGTAAATGCCCTGCTCCTGTGATCAAACCCACCATCCCCCAGTCCCAGTGATATCACCCCCCACCTCCCAATAATCACCCCTCCCCCCAGTGTTCACCCCCCTGTCCCCAGTGTTCACCCCCCCTGTCCCCAGTGTTCACCCCCCCAGTGTTCACCCCCCCTGTCCCCAGTGTTCACCCCCCCTGTCCCCAATGTTCACCCCCACCTGTCTCCAGTATTCACTCCCCATCCCCAGTGTGCACCCCCCCATCCCAGTGATCATCCCCCCCGCAAACCCAGTGATCACCCCCCTGCTGCTGGCTCCTGCTCCCCTTTCTGCCCCAGTAATCACCCCCCTTGCTGCTGCCGGCTCCTGCCCCAGTGATCACCCCCCTTGCTGCTGCCGGCTCCTGCCCCAGTGATCACCCCCCTTGCTGCAGCTGCTGGCTCCTCCATCTCTTCAGCCCCCCCTACGCCTGACAGCCCCGTAAGCCTGACAGCCCCCTATGCCTGACAGCCCCCACACGTGACTGCAGAAGGTTACACCAAGCACACACACACATACACACACGTACACTCACACTATTATAAAGTTTCGATTTTTTTTTTTTTTTTTTACACACGCACACAGCACACAAAATGTCCCGCCCGTCCCACTCATCCCAGTCTAGGGCGTACTCAGCTTAGGAGGCTATGTCAGGTTGGTGTGTGTGTTGTGTGTGTGTGTGTGTGGTGTATACAGCACAATATACCACACCGCACACAAACCTGACATACACTACACAATGGTGTCCACTAACAAATTGGAACCATGTTGCGTTTGGAGAGTCCCTGTGTGCCCAAACATTGGAGCTCCCCCACAAGTGACCCCATTTTGGAAACTAGACCTCCCAAGGTACCTATCTAGTTGCATAGTGAGCACTTGGAACCCCCAGGTGCTTCACAAATTGATTCATAAAAATGAAAAAGTGGAAAAAAAAACACTTTTTTATTTTTACGGATTAATTTGTGAAGGACCTGGGGGTTCCAAGTGCTCACTATGCCTCTAGATAGGTGCCTTGGGGGGTCTAGTTTCCAAAATGGGGTCACTTGTGGGGGAGCTCCAATGTTTGGCCACACAGCGGCTCTCCAAACGCGACATGGTGTCCGCTAACAAATTGAATGGAAAATCGGCTCAAATTGTTAGCGGACACCATGTTGCGTTTGGAGAGCCCCTAATGTGCCTAAACAGTGGAGCTCCCCCACAAATGACCCCATTTTGGAAACTAGACCCCCCAAGGCACCTATATAGATGCATAGTGAGCACTTGGAACCCCCAGGTGCTTCACAAAATGATCTGTGAAAGCAAAAAAGTACTTTTTTTTTCACAAAAATTTTCTTTTAGCCTAAATTTTTTAATTTTCACATGGGTAACAGGATAAAATGCATCCTAAAATGTATTGGTCAATTTCTCCTGAGTACACTGATACCTCATATGTGGTCATAAACCACTGTTTGGGCACATGGCAGGGCTCAGAAGAGAAGGAGTGCAATTTGACTTTTGGAGCTAATTTTCCATTCAAAAAGTAAAATGGCGCTCCTTCCCTTCTGAGCCCTGCCGTGTGCCCAAACAGTGGTTTATGACCACATATGAGGTATCCGTGTACTAAGTAGAAATTGACCAACAAATTTTAGGATGCATTTTATCCTGTTACCCATGTGACAATTAAAAAATTTAGGCTAAAAGAAAATTTTTGTTATAAAAATAAAAATGTTCATTTTTTTCTTCCATGTGGCTTTAGTTCCTGTGATGCACCTGAAGGGTTAATAATCTTCTTGAATGTAGTTTTGAGTAGCTTGAGGGGTGCAGTTTTTGGAATGGTGTCACTTTTGGGTGTTTTCTGTCATAAAGACCCCTCAAAGGGACTTCAAATGTGATGTGGTCACTAAAAAAATGGTTTTGTAAATTTTGCTGGAAAAAAAGATAAATTGCTGATGAACTTTGAACCCTTCAAACTTCCTACCAACATTTTTTTTTTTTTCCAAAATTGTGCTGATGTAAAGTAGACATGTGGGAAATGTTATTTATTAACTATTTTATGTCACATCACTCTCTGGTTTTGTAGAAAAAAAATTCAAAATTTGAAAATTGCAAAATTTTCAAATTTTTTCCCATATTTTTGATTTTTTCACAAAAAAACGCAAATATTATCGACCTAAATTTAATACTAACATGAAGCCCAATATGTCACGAAAATACAATCTCAGAATCGCTAGGATCCGTTGAAGTGTTCCAGAGTTTTTACTTCGTAAAGGGACACTGGTCTGAATTTACAAAAATGCCAAGGTCTTTAGGGTCAAAATAGGCTGGGTCCTGAAGGGGTTAAAAAAATGTTTTTTTTTTTTATTTTTTCATGTATTTATTAGTCCCTTAGGTTACTTGAACCTGCGATCAGCTGACCACTTGTACTGTACACAGCAGTGCAATAGCACTGCTATGTATAACAAAAAATCATGGTCTCCTACAAATGCAAGATAAAGGCTGGCTTTCACAGGTGTACTATAATGACAGGCACAGGCATCTTCTACAGACCTCCCGCTGTCATGACAACTCATTGTGCCCTGAGATCACATCATGCACACGCTGATAGGCTCATAGGATAATGCGTGATCCTACCAGCGCGTGCTAAATTCCATTCCACCCACGGCTTTCAGAGTCAGATGATGGCTGAATAATCCAGCCATCATCTGCCAGGAAAAATATGGGCTTGGCTTGCAAACCTGCAGCAAAGCCAGGGGTCCGACTTATGTCTTAACTTTATGTACTGTCATGAAGAGGTTAAAGACATTTCAGTTACATCTGAAGAATGCTGTAGTCTTCATTGCTAATTAAGAAGTGGTATCCTACCTGTAATCTGACTTGGTGTTGGTAAAGTTGTTTTTCTTCTTGGTATGTTTTTTGAATTTATGTCCTCTAGTTAGCCATTTTTGATTTTAGTGTTAGGACTCGCAATTGTGAGGACCCTTGACGTACGTGGGTTGTGATCTTGTGTATTTTGGCCAAAATATCGACCAATACCTCATGGAATGTATTTATCGTATACATTATTTTTTATTGCACATTTTTCCATCTTTGCAGGATGCAGCCAGGCCCTTTAGTGTTGGTTGGGTGAACAGGGGTGTCTGTCCTTGTGGGATGTACTCATATAGTGCTGGGCAGGCAGTCTGATCTAATAGTATGGGCTTCATTAGTAGGCTATAAGCCAGACACTGTGCATCACACGTATCTGTGTGACTGGCATCCTATGCAGGCCCCATCTGTGTGCATTTTTAATACTACACAGCCACTCCCTCCATGAATTGGTAGGTTAGTGAATGGCTATTGCATCAGTATTTTGCACCTGTGCTGCCTCCGCCTTTATCATGGGGGTCAGCTGCATCCTGCTAGTGCATTTGTAATATGATTTGGTGTTGGTAAGGCTGTTTTTCTTCTTGGTATGTCTTTTGAATTTATGTCCTCTAGTTAGCCGTATCCTACCTGCACACCCTGACCACACAAATGGGCGTGTAACATACATGCAATAGTTTTATCACCTACTGAGTCCCACTTGCTCCCTCCGATGCAACTCCAGTACGAGGTACATGCTGACAAAGCATTTCCTCATTTGTAGGATCCCAGAAAGATTATTTCAATTGCATCCTCTCTATAAAGTGGGAGAAAATGTTGCCTTGTGTCAGCACATGAGCCAAAACGCATTGGCATAGACCTGAGACCAAAGTGGCTATGATGGAAGCAAAGGAAATATATATATATTTTTTCTTCTCCTGAAAAGTCATTTTAAAGTGAACAAGCCTTTTTGGCTGACGTTATGGTTTTAATATGAATCATTATTCTACTTCTTTTATAACTCATGTACATGGTCATGTTTTCCCAACCCGTAATATAGCACCCATCTACAATACTATTCTGCTGCATGCTTCCTATCAAGGCATACAGATGTTTTTCTAATGTCAATGTGCGATTATGCCTATTCGGTGAATAATTTATTTATATTCCTATAATAGATATAATTTTTTTTAGTAGGAGTATACGTTACTATACAAAGAAAATTTGATGTTAAAATGGGAAGCTTTGCAGTTGCTGCCAACTTTTTACAAAGAAGAAGATGATGTAGATTCCATAGTGTAGCAGCTGCTGGCATTATACTTGAATCTGTAGCCTAGTAGCTCAGCACATAGTGCTCATAGTTGTTAATTTAAATTGTGGCAAAACTTGGTTTCTTAGATCTTATTACCGAGGCTGCAGCTAGAGGCTCTTTTTGAATGAGAAACATCTCCACAGCCCTCTATATAATCAGTAACAGCCAATTATATGGACCAACTATATGGAAATAAAATGTCCCTTCCCCCACAGCTACAGTACCAAAAATTAGCTTTTAAATAATGATGTTAAACACACAGCATGTCCATACGTCTGAGCACTACATGCAGAATTATATGACATTTATTAAATCTATATTAAAAGGGTCTTTTGTGGAAATACTAGCTGCACAGCCTATTATTTTTGGGGGGGAACATTTCTCTAGGTAATAATGAAAGCTTCATCCTATAGTTATGAACTGCCCACACATCTAGATAGGAGGTAATAGGAAATGACTGCATGAAGTGGAAATGTAACACTTGGAGCGGAAATAATGAATCTAGTTTTCTTCGATATCTATATTCAGTTTGGCAAGGTTATGGCTGGATTGTAACCCTGATAAAGATCTGGTCACAAAATTCAACCTCATAAATATGGAAATTGGAGACAAAGGGTTATTTATTTTCCTTTTTTATATATTTACCTCTCTGGCCATCTTGCAGTGTCATTTTATGTTTGCTTGTGTTTCCTACAGAGTCGAGATAATTGTATTGATTGGTAATGGGTAGGGGGCTGAAATTTTTATAGACTAGCTTGCTCCAAGCTAAGCTAACAATTTATTGGAAAATGTGCTACATTTCGTCAACTGGTCCATATTTTGACAGATAATATTTTAGCATAGAAGCCTAATGTCACGTTTGATTTATTCACCTATTTTAACAGGAAATCTATAACTAATATAACATATTACGTGCCTGCTCATCATAGGAAGTGATCTGCCATATACCTCAGTTGCCCCATTTACTATGAATCTGATAGATCTCACTTATTAAAGAGAAACATGTAATCCACAGACATATCTTTTAAATATATTTTAGTTTTTCACTTTTATGCTTTTTCAGCCTCAATGTAAAAAAAAATTGATGCATTTACCAGAAGCAAATCAGTATCTATTAAGCATTGATCCGGTCTTTATACCAGATGAAAAATGCATTTGAAAGAAGCTTAAACCACGCTGACTTTATATATTACAGGTAGGGATTTCACTACTCGTTTAGCTAGTACACATATGCTGATGTTATATTTTTCATTGGTCCTCCGCCTGGGCCTTCTGTTTTCTTTGCACGCTCTAAGATCAATGTTTGCATATATAGTGTAAAAATGTAGAATATCAGAATATAAGAAGCTTACTTTTGTAATTCTTCATGAAGATATATTGAGGCTATGTTCACATCAGTTTTCCTTTAAAGTTAACCTGTCATCAGTTCACAATTGTCCATTTTTTTCTATTTAGTGCTATTTTTTTTATGGTCTTTACTAAAGGGCTTTGCTCACATGGTAATAATAGAATAGCCTGAAGACACAACCCCAGAGAATCCTGAGAGCAAGATGTTCAAGTCCTGAGGCAGAAAACCAGCCCATGGTGGTCGTTCCACCATCACATACCATTGGGATGAGTTTCTCTAGCTATGGATTGAGGTACACAAAGGTCTTTAGTATTGGTTTCCTACAACTTTACAGCTTCATGTGTTTCTAAAACACATCATCTTCGATCTTCTTAAAGTTGTTAGGAATGGTTCACACTAATAAAATGCTTCTTGAAATCAACAGATCTGTCAGTAACCAGTCTTTTTGTGCCTTTATCTAATCAGCAAAGCACCTGTGAAACCCAAACTTCCAATCTCATTTCCTTAATTAAAAAAACTTTTACCAATTAGTTCTTGGCAAAATCATTAACACAGAGGTTCACTTTACTTGTTCTCAATTTACAACAAAATACAACAGTTTGTGAGTCATTGGGGTAAGTTTAATTTTTTTTTTGCGTTTCTATTATAGTGAAATTGATAACAATTAGACTACAATTTATTGGTAATCAACAAAGAAATGTAGGTAATTCTACTTACTTTTTTCTTGCAATTGCACATTTGACATTTACTATTTTCCTGGCACTTGATAAAATTATATGAAAAAAGACCTGTTACCAGGTAAAAAGCTTTTTTTTTTATATTATTTTTATTCCTGCTGCCCCCCTTAATATTATGTTAATTATTGATTTTTTTTAAATCTGCAATATGGTTATTTAATTCTAGGTTAATTTTTATGTTCTTTACCAAAGGGGCATTGCTCATAGGATTTTCTAGAGGCATGTCTTTATAGGCTACTCTGCATAATTACCTTGTGAGCAATGCACTCTTTGATAAAAATTAGAACTAAAAAAATGCCCATATCTCTGATATCGTATTGCGAATTTGAAACAAAAAAGATTACTCAGTCGATCAGTGGAAATAAAATAAAAACAAAAACTGTCCGCTTTTGACCAGGTGACATGAATAAATACTCCAGATGACTAATTCCAATGTTCCTTATTGTAATGGAGTGGTATATTTTATGATACTCCAGTTAAAATTATAAATGATAAATAAGGATATGAGGTTTAACTGAATCTGCATGACCAGCTACTGTGGACATTCTGAACATGTGCATATTCATTGTGGACATATAATGTTTAAAAATATATATGTTATAACATGTAAATACTTGTTTAAATATAATTTAATATCAAAATGCTATCATCAGTGTCACTAGTGGTATAGGAAAAGAATGACCACTTATAGAAGCTATACAGTATTACTCGATTGCTACCTAATAACCTGGAATGTCACTGTTTATTTTCTGAGTTTGCATTAGTTTATGTAAAGAACATGCCTACAACTGTGACCATTTCATTTTGGTTTCTTTTTATTGTGGAGCAAACAACAAATAGGACAAAATAACTGAAAACTTCAGCGTGCATACAGTGGTGGCCAAAAGTATTGGCACCCCTGCAATTCTGTCAGATAATACTCAGTTTCTTCCTGAAAATGATTGCAATCACAAATTCTTTGGTATTATTATCTTCATTTAATTTGTCTTCAATGAAAAAACACAAAAAGAATTGTCCTAAAGCCAAATTGGATATAATTCCACACCAAACCTAAAAAAGAGGGTGGACAAAAGTATTGGCACTGTTTGAAAAATCATGCGATGCTTCTCTAATTCGTGTAATTAACAGCACCTGTAACTTACCTGTGGCACCTAACAGGTGTTGGCAATAACTAAATCACACTTGCAGCCAGTTAACATGGATTAAAGTTGACTCAACCTCTGTCCTGTGTCCTTGTGTGTACCACATTGAGCATGGAGAAATAATAGAAGACCAAAGAACTATCTGAGGACTTGAGAAACCAAATTGTGAGGAAGCATGAGCAATCTCAAGGCTACAAGTCCATCTCCAAAGACCTGAATGTTCCTGTGTCTTCCGTGCGCAGTGTCATCAAGAAGTTTAAAGCCCATGGCACTGTGGCTAACCTCCCTAGATGTGGACGGAAAAGAAAAATTGACGAGAGATTTCAACGCAACATTGTGCGGATGGTGGATAAAGAACCTCGACTAACATCCGAACAAGTTCAAGCTGCCCTGCAGTCCGAGGGTACAACAGTGTCAACCCGTACTATTCGTCGGCGTCTGAATGAAAAGGGACTGTATGGTAGGATACCCAGGAAGACCACACTTCTTACCCCGAGACATAAAAAAGCCAGGCTGGAGTTTGCCAAAACTTACCTGAGAAAGCCTAAAACGTTTTGGAAGAATGTTCTCTGGTCAGATGAGACAAAAGTGGAGGGTTTTTATGGAAAAAGCATCAGCATAGAGGGTACAGGAAAAAAAGAGGCATTCAAAGAAAAGAACACGGTCCCTACAGTCAAACATGGCAGAGGTTCCCTGATGTTTTGGGGTTGCTTTGCTGCCTCTGGCACTGGACTGCTTGACCGTGTGCATGGCATTATGAAGTCTGAAGACTAGTGTTGAGCCACCCCCGTAGTGTTCGAGTTCGGTTCGGTTCGTCGAACACCCTTGTGTTCGCCGAACTGTTCGTTAAAACCAAAGGCAGGCAAACAAAAACACATAGAAACACACAGAAAACACCTTCAAAGGTGTCCAAAAGCTGACAAACTGCTCAGAAGACGTAACTAACACATGGAAAAGTGACAAGTACATATAGTCATGCGAAAAGAAAAGAGGTGGAGGAGTAAAAGGAGGGGGAGACACAGATATAGGCATGTCATGCCCTTCTAAAATCCATAAAGTGAGAAGCCGACACGGCCAGTCCGTTCCTGCCCGTGCCACCTCCGTTTGTGCCAGAGCCGCAGTGGACCCTGACGGCCAGCCCCCCTCTCCCAATACTGGTGCCTGTCCGCTGGTGGGTCGAGCGAGCCCCCCTGTGGTGGAGGCAGCTCTAAGCTTTTTAATTTAAATTGTCTCTCTAATTTGAATGAATACACTTTAAATCCTTTTACAAGGATCTATTGAAGGGCAAGTCTCATGACAGCAGCCGCATAATTCCAGCTCCAGTAGCGTCCACTAAAGCTGCTGCAGTTAAAAAGCTTTTATAAGGATCGAGCTCGGCTGTCCACCGCAAGGCGTCCTACTGCCAGTCCCAGCCCCTATGCCTTGGGGTGCCACCTGATGCTCTTCACTGAGTATCCCGTGGTCCCGAAGCATTTCCTTTGAAAAAATTAAGTGTCCAAACTACAGGTGGTGTAGCTCGCTTAACAGCCGGGATAATCCGCTGACTAGCAGACACTGCTACTAGGCACAAAGTTTTTCCTGGGCTAGATGCAGTTAAAAATTTGTAATTAGATACTCTCGTTGGATGCTGAGAAAGCATTCCATAGAGTCTCCTGGCACGCCATATATTATTCACTTAAAAAGCTTGGGGTAGGGGTCTAGGGGACCCTTTTATAGCCAAAATCACGGCCCTGTATCGCAATGCGTCACCTAGGCTGAAGGTAAATGGAACTGTAGCACCCCGAGGGCTCGGTTGCTGCAGAGGTATTGCACCTCACCCAGAGGTGTGATATCTCACTCTCATGTAAGGATAGAGTGTGGATCAGGACCCCGACACCTGCATGCATTACACCACATTGCCGTGGGGCAGGGCGACCAATATGCCCCTGAGATGGGCACGACAGTCCCTGTCCCTGGCTGGAGTGGGGGGAGGGAACACTGAGGAAGGGGAACCCTGTAGTGCAGGAGCAGGGAGGAAGCAGTTCCTGGGTGCATTGAGAAGGGAGTATAAAAGGTGGGCACCATCTTAGTTCAGTGCAGAGAAGTCTGAGCAGAAGTGACAGGGAGCAGGGGCTCTGCATGAGCTCTGGTCCAGAGGCGGGCCTAGTAACAGAGGCCCAGGCATGGAAGAGGGAGAAGGAAGGAAGAGGAGCGGAGAAGGCTCCAGGAACGAGGAACGAAGGGATCCCAGTGGTGTGGACAGGCGAGTCGCCACCACACGCCCGAATCCACCTGCGTGGAGGGGTCAGGCCAAAGGGGGAGACCGGTCCCCATAACTAGTGGAGGCGGGAAACGACCCTCAGCTAGAAACCGGAGGCTGTGACATTTTATGTGGCGCAGCCCCTCGCTACACCCGCTAGGAGGGCAGCACATTAGGTCAGGGAAACTGGCGCCAAGTTTACCAAGAGGAGGCCCGAGGCAGCCGGACAGAAGGGTTGGTAAGAAAGGCCAGACAAAGGACACACAAAGGGGGTCCTGTGAAGCGCTCCAAATTTATCTGGGAGTTTTCTGAGCTCCTCACCTGGTGAGCACAGTACGACGTTGGCAGCCGTTACCTGCAGAAGTAGTCTTGATAATAAGAACTGTGAGTAAAGGCCCTGGACTGCATTACTGACTCCGTGTCGTTACTGCTGCTGCCCTGCACCATCACCCCCATCCTCCGCATACACTGCCCTGAGGCTATACTCCTCCCGTGGGTAGTTATGCTACGCTCTGCTGCACCCACTACACCAGCCTCAGCGGTCTGCCCTGCAGCGGCGGTTCACTCTGACCGCAATCCACGGGTGGCGTAGTCGGACATTTAAACATCAAAACCACATAAATAGTTCCGCCACTTGTTTGACCGCCCTGAGCCACGGAAGCAGGTCGCCGCCACGGAGACTACAACCACCAGCATCCACCAAAAAGGGTCCGGCTCCGGATGTCCCAAGGCCCAGGGGGCGCGTCAGAACATTTTCATCACCTTTCATAATCACCAATGGGACAAGGCAGGGATGTCCTCTGTCCCCTCTCTTATACATCCTAGTGACGGAGCACCTGCTCTCATCAATACGCCATAACCCCAATATTAGGTGGATTGAGGTGGGAGGCACCGAGTACAAGTGCTCTCTATTTGCTGATGATGTCCTAGTATATATCACTCTATTACATATATCCATCCCTGCTGTTATGGCTGAAATAAAACACTTTGTTACATGGTCAAATTTTAAAATCAATACAGCGAAGTCTGAGGCCTTCGATGTCTCCCTCCCCAAATCCAAACAGGATTCCATCCAGTCCAACTTTCCCTTTGCCTGGCCCTCACAGGGTATCAAATTCTTAGGAATTCCTATTCATAGAGACCTCTCCCGTCTATGTTATCTTAATTTTGGGCCCTTTATTGAACAACTCCATACAGACCATGGTTGGCAAGTTAGAACTATAAGATTCACTACGTGAACCACTGGTGTTTTGTGGAAAAGCACATGTACACTGTGTTCCAAATTATTATGCAAAAAGTGTTTAGGAGTGATAAGGGAAGAATTTGTTTGTTTGTCAGTTAAACTCATTGATGGTGATGTGTGTCAGGGCTCTTTATATCACTGTAAGCAATTGCAGACACCTGTGCTAATTAGTTTGGCAGGTGTGTCCAATGAGCGGCAAGACTACTTAAGAAGGCTGTCCCACATTATTAAGCAGCCTACATTTTCTGCCAAAATGGGAAAGAAAAAGGATGTGTCGGCTGCTGAGAAGCAACAAATTGTGGAGTGTTTAGGTCAAGGCATGACTACAATCAACATTGTGCGATGATCAGGATGAAGTGTCTTGGCAATCAAGAAGTATGTAGCTGATTCACTGTACACATGTGTGCGTGCTGATAAGGGCAAATTGAGGACTCTTTCCTACAGGCAATTACGTCAGGTTAAAAGAGCAGCGGCAAAAAAGCCTTCTCATAGCAGCAGACAAGTTTTTGAAGCTGCTGGTGCCTCCAACATCCCCCGAACAACAAGATGCAGGTTCCTTCAGAGGTTGGCAGCTGTGCGTACGCCATCCTGTCGACCTCCTCTATCCACTGCACACAAGCAGAAACGGCTCCAGTGGGCCAAACATTACATGAAGACTGATTTCAAAACTGTTTTGTTCACGGATGAGTGCCATGCAACGCTCGATGGTCCAAATGGATGGAGTGGAGGATGGCTGGTTGATGGACACCCCACGCAAACACGGCTACAGCGCCAACAAGGAGGAGGTGGAGTAATGTTTTGGGCTGGAATCATGGGGAGAGAGATTGTCAGCCCCTTTAGGATCCCTGAAGGGGTAAAGATGAACTCCATAATGTATGTGGAGTTTCTCAAACAGCACTTCCTGCCATGGTTCAAGAAGAAGAACCGTGTATTCTGCAGCAAGATCATTTTCATGCATGGTAATGCACCGTCTCATGCTGCACATAACACATCTGCATCTCTGGCTGATATGGGCATAAAAGGGGACAAACTTATGGCGTGACCCCCATGCTCCCCTGACCTCTACCCCATTCAGAACCTCTGGAGCATCATCAAAAGGAGTGTCTATGATGGCGGGAGGCAGTTCACATCTAAGCAACAGCTCTGGGAGGGTATTCTGTCCTCATGCAAAACAATTGAAGCAGAAACCATCCAAAACCTGACAAATTCAATGGACGAGAGAGTTCAGAAGCTCCTTTCGAACAAGGGATCCTATGTGCAAATGTAACATCACCTAGAATAAAGTTTTGAGTTGAAAACTGTTTGATTTCAGTTTCTAATAACCTGCTAATGCATATAATTTCAAAAATGACCATTTTTTTGGTCTTTATTAAAATGAAAAGGTTGATCGAAGAGTGTGGGGGATCTAAGAGTGTGGCAACCCAGTAGTCAGGATTACTTCGAATTCTGACAATCTGAGGGTCATGTTGCAGGTAGTGCAGCAAGAAGGCACTTATGTGTCTTGCGCATCTCGGAGCCCCAAAATTATTTTCCGGGCTAGATGCAGCTAAAAATTATTATTAATTTTAAATCTGGTTTAGCTTAGTATAGATGGCCTAATAGAATCAATACTGCACACTGCTACAAAGCCCAAATTATTTTCCAGCCAAGATACAGATAAACATGATTAGTAATTTGAAAGCTTAAAACGGTTGGTGAGGTGATTTTAACCAATCATCAAGCATTTACTCTCCCCAGGATGACACAGGGGTAGAAAAGTCATTTCGGATCCATGATTTGTTCATCTTTATGAACGTGAGTCTGTCTACATTATTAGTGGAGAGCCGCGTGCGCTTATCTGTCAGCACAACACCAGCAGCGCTGAACACACGTTCAGACAGAACGCTGGCTACAGGGCATGACAAAATCTCCAAGGCGTAAGTGGCGAGCTCCGGCCATTCATCCAGATTGGAAGCCCAAAAAGAGCAAGGGTCCAGTGACACAGTCATGGCTTCAATGTTTACTTGGAGATACTCCTGTACCATCGTCTCTAGGCGTTGACTATGTGTCAGACTTCTTGTCTCCTGTGGCCTTGCAAAGGATGAGCTAAAAAAGTGGTGAAATGATTCCGCAAAATTGATGTTACCAGCAGATACTGTGTTTCTGTTACGGTTTGAGTGCTGAACACTCGACGGTCCCACGGTTGGCAAGTTGGAACTGTGAGATTCACTACGTGCACCACTGGTGTTTTGTGGAAAAGCACATGTAAGATTCTGCAACAGTCTCTGCAGACAGGAATAATTTCTGCAAATTTAATTTTGTACCGGGGATCTAACAGTGTGGCAACCCAGTAGTCAGGATTATTTCTAATTCTCCCAATTCGAGGGTCATGTTGCAGGTAGTGCAGCAAGAAGGCACTCATGTTGTGTCTTGCGCATCCAGGAGCACCAAGTCCCTGTTGTGTTGGTGGCGAGGTAACAATCATGCTTCCTTCCTCTGTCCTCTCCCCCCAACCTCGCACAACAGAAATGTGATCAAGGTCTCCCTCATCTGATGAGTCTTCCATCAGTTTGTCCTCCACTCCTTCCTGGGCTCCTGCACTTTCCTCACTAGTTTGGCTGCTACCATGCACCCTGGTAAATCCATCTCCCCCACGCTCACATGCCTGCCGCCTTGGTGCTGCCGACCGTCTGGACCTTGCAGATGTTAACCCTTCCGCATACAACTCCTCCTCCTCTACTTCCTCCACCTCCTCTTGTGCCACCACCTGACTCCGAATTCTGTTTAACATGTGCTCCAGCATGTAAATCACCGGAATAGTCATGCTGATAATGGCATCGTCAGCACTAAACATCTTCGTCGCCATTTCAAAACTGTGCAGAAGGGTGCATAGGTCCCTGATCTGAGACCACTCCTCCAGCGTGATTTGCCCCACCTCTGGATCCCGTTGGCCCAGGCTATACGTCAGAATGTATTGCACCAGGGCTTGTCGGTGCTGCCACAGTCGCTGCAACATGTGCAGAGTTGAATTCCACCGGGTAGGCACATCGCATTTTAGCCGGTGAAGTGGCAGGCCCAACGACTTCTGTAAAGATGTAAGTCACTGAGCTGCGGGATGTGAACGGCGGAAGTGAGTACACAGCGACCGTGCCCTCTGCAGAAGGCCATCTAGTCCGGGATAGTGGGCTAAAAATTGCTGGACAACCAGGTTCAACACGTGAGCCATACAAGGCACGTGTGTGACATTGCCCCGGCGAAGGGCCGCAACCTGGTTTGCAGCATTGTCGCACACGGCCTTCCCTGGTTTCAGGTCCAGTGGAGACAACCATTCATGAAATTGGTTCTCCAGAGCTGACCACAACTCCTCAGCTGTGTGACTCACATTTCCCAGACATTTCAAATTAAAAACCGCCTGATGACGTTGAGCCCTACTGCCAGCATAGTAAGGAGGTGTGCAGGATCCCTTCTGCACAGTTAGAAAGCTTGTGGCATGACCAGACAGGATTTGAGTGCAGGTGGAGGACCGAGAGGAGGTTGAGGAGGCAGAAGCAGTGGAGGAACTTTGAGATAAAGAGGATTGACGCACAACTCATGGGGACGGCAAGACTGGGACTGCAGCCTGTTGTCCTGCTGTCACCATAGTTACCCAGTGCCCAGTCAGCGACATGTAATGCCCCTGTCCATGCCTACTCGTCCAAGTGTCTGTGGTGAAATGCACCCTGTCACACACAGAGTTTCTCAAAGAAGCGGTGATGTTGTGTGCGACATGCTGGTGGAGCGCAGGCACACCTTTCTTTGAGAAGTAATGCCGACTGGGCATCTGGTACTGGGGCACTGCGACGGACATAAGGTCTCGAAATTCCTCTGTGTCCACCAGGCGGAAAGGCAGCATTTCTGTAGCCAAGAGCTTGCAGATGGTGAAATTTCATAGCTTTTTCATGGCTAGGAGGAAATGGTCTTTTACTTGTCCACATCTGAGGGACTGAGGGCTGGCTGTTGTGCTTAGACGGGGTTGATAAGGGTGTCCCCGGCAAACTGCCGGTCTGTGAGGAGGATGCAGGCGGACATGTTAGGTTGCCTTGATCCAAAGGTGGTGCTATCGATGTCGGACAGCGCTCAACACCAGCTGGTGTTATCACCTCCAAAGAAAATGATGACCTGCCAATCACGCTGGCTGTTGCGGTCAAAGAGGTGGCAGGTCTGCGTCCCAAAACAGGTGTGACTGCTGTCCCCCCAGTCACAGAGGGTGAAGAGGCCGCAGATGCACAAGATGGGGCAGACGGTGGTTGGCCCGGCCGGCTAGGCCGCATTGTAGCACAGTGAGCTTCCCACTGCAACTTATGCTTCATGTCCATGTGCCGGTTCATGCATGAAGTACTCAAACTATGTATTTTTTGGCCTCTACTTAGCTTTTGTTGACAAATGTTACAGATATCATGAGCTGGGTCATCTTTATCGATCTGAAAAAATGCCCAGGCTATGCAAGGCTTAGCGCCCATGCGACCTGAAGAGCCACTTCTGGTCAGAGGCAGAGTTGTGTTTGAGGATGCAGTTGTTGACGAGCTTCCAGTACTACGTCTCTGTCCAGGAAAGCGCAACCTGACCTCGTCGTCACTAGCATCCTCCTCCACCTCCTCTTCTGACCTCATCTCTTGGCTGACTGTGGGTTGACAGTAAGTGGGATCTCCAACCTCATCATCATCACCCTGTGTGTTATCACACCCGTCGTCCTCAGAGCCAACCTGTTCCTGCCCTGACAAAAAACTAAAGTTGTCGCTCCAATCAGGTATTTGAGTCTCATCATCGTCTTCCTCATTGTCTCCACCAACAGGAGTTACAGTTTGGGAATGAGGGTCTAAATTATGGTCAGAACCTTCTGCGTCTGGTCCTGGATCCGACTCATAAAGATTCTGGGCATCAGTGCAGATCATTTCCTCATCTGGATTCACAGAAGCGCTGGAGCCGACCTCTGATTCCCAGGCTATAGTATGAGTAAACAGCTCTGCAGACTCAACCATCTGTTCTACCTCATACTCAGACGGGCAGCTGGAGATTTGGGAGCTGTGAGGAAGCAAGTGCGATTGGGGTGACACCTCTGAGGACTGGAGTATTTGTGATGTTGAAGTTGATGTGGAGGAGAGCCCACTTAAAGGAGCACTTGATATCCGTTGAAGTACCTGCTGTTTTTGTGCCTCATCTGGAATTTGTAGCGATTGGCGTGGCCATAAGAAAGGGATCTTATCACATTGTCCGCTAAAAGAAGTAGACATTTTAGTTTTGCTGGAAGATGGTCTTTCTTCTGCAGATGTTACTGTTGCTTTAACACCTACTCCACGGACACAACCTTTTTTCCCCTTCCCAACATGCCTATTCCCCTTTCCACCAGCAGCAGGCCTTTTTCCACTCATTTTGGTGGTTAACTAATTCACAACTCTGGAGTTGTTTGCACAAAAAAACAATGGATGGGAACCGAGCAGAGCTGAGTGGCCAAACTGTGGTATTAGGCAAAAACTATTGTCTGGGTTAGATGCAGAAAAAAATTATATTCAGTTTGCAACCTGATGGAGGTCAGTATAGATGGACTAATAGAACAAGTCCCACACACTGCTAGAAGCCCAAATATTTTTTCAGAGCTAGATGCAGAAAAATATTATATTCAATTTGCAACCTGATGGAGGTCAGTATAGATGGACTAATAGAACAAGTCCCACACACTGCTAGAAGGCCAAATATTTTTTCAGAGCTAGATGCAGAAAAATATTATATTCAATTTGCAACCTGATGGAGGTCAGTATAGATGGACTAATAGAACAAGTCCCACACACTGCTAGAAGGCCAAATATTTTTTCAGAGCTAGATGCAGAAAAATATTATATTCAATTTGCAACCTGATGGAGGTCAGTATAGATGGACTAATAGAACAAGTCCCACACACAGCTAGAAGCCCAAATATTTTTTCAGAGCTAGATGCAGAAAAAATTATATTCAATTTGCAACCTGATGGAGGTCAGTATAGATGGACTAATAGAACAAGTCCCACACACTGCTAGAAGGCCAAATATTTTTTCAGAGCTAGATGCAGAAAAATATTATATTCAATTTGCAACCTGGTGGAGGTCAGTAGAGATGGACTAATAGAACCAGTCCCACACACAGCTAGAAGCCCAAATATTTTTTCAGAGGTAGATGCAGAAAAAAATTATATTCAATTGCAACCTGATGGAGGTCAGTATAGATGGATTAATAGAACAAGTCCCACACACAGCTAGAAGGCCAAATATTTTTTCAGAGCTTGATGCAGAAAAATATTATATTCAGTTTGCAACCTGATGGAGGTCAGTATAGATGGACTAATAGAAAAAGTCCCACACACTGCTAGAAGGCCAAATATTTTTTCAGAGCTAGATGCAGAAAAATATTATATTCAATTTGCAACCTGATGGAGGTCAGTATAGATGGACTAATAGAACAAGTCCCACACACTGCTAGAAGGCCAAATATGTTTTCAGAGCTAGATGCAGAAAGATATTATATTTTATTTGCAACCTGATGGAGGTCAGTATAGATGGACTAATAGAACAAGTCCCACACACAGCTAGAAGCCCAAATATTTTTTCAGAGGTAGATGCAGAAAAAAATGATATTCAGTTTGCAACCTGATGGAGGTCAGTATAGATGAACTCATAGAACAAGTCCCACACACAGCTATAAGCCCAAATATTTTTTCAGAGCTAGATGCAGAAAAAAATTATATTCAATTTGCAACGTGATGGAGGTCAGTATAGATGGACTAAAAGAACAAGTCCCACATACTGCTAGAAGGCAAAATATTTTTTCAGAGCTGGTTGCAGAAAAAAATTATATTCAATTTGCAACCTGATGGAGGTCAGTATAGATGGACTAATAGAACAAGTCCCACACACTGCTAGGAGCCCAAATATTTTTTCAGAGCTAGATGCAGAAAAATATTATATTCAATTTGCAACCTGATGGAGGTCAGTATAGATGGACTAATAGAACAAGTCCCACACACTGCTAGAAGGCCAAATATTTTTTCAGAGCTAGATGCAGAAAAAAATTACATTCAATTTGCATCGTGATGGAGGTCAGTATAGATGGACTAATAGAACAAGTCCCACACACTGCTAGAAGGCCAAATATTTTTTCAGAGCTAGATGCAGAAAAAAATTATATTCAATTTGCAACCTGATGGAGGTCAGTATAGATGGACTAATAGAACAAGTCCCACACACTGCTAGAAGGCCAAATATTTTTTCAGAGCTAGATGCAGAAAAAAATTATATTCAATTTGCAACCAGATGGAGGTCAGTATAGATGGACTAATAGAACAAGTCCCACAAACTGCTAGGAGCCCAAATATTTTTTCAGAGCTAGATGCAGAAAAATATTATATTCAATTTGCAACCTGATGGAGGTCAGTATAGATGGACTAATAGAACAAGTCCCACACACAGCTAGAAGCCCAAATATTTTTTCAGAGCTAGATGCAGAAAAAAATTATACTCAATTTGCAACGTGATGGAAGTCAGTATAGATGGACTAATAGAACAAGTCCCACACACTGTTGGAAGGCCAAATATTTTTTCAGAGCTAGATGCAGAAAAAAATTATATTCAATTTGCAACCTGATGGAGGTCAGTATAGATGGACTAGTAGAACAAGTCCCACACACTGCTAGAAGGCCAAATATTTTTTCAGAGCTAGATGCAGAAAAAAATTATATTAAATTTGCAACCTGATGGAGGTCAGTATAGATGGACTAATAGAACAAGTCCCTCACACTGCTAGAAGGCCAAATATTTTTTCAGAGCTAGATGCAGAAAAATATTATATTCAATTTGCAACCTGATGGACGTCAGTATAGATGGACTAATAGAACAAGTCCCACACACTGCTAGAAGGCCAAATATTTTTTCAGAGCTAGATGCAGAAAAAAATTATATTCAATTTGCAACCTGATGGAGGTCAGTATAGATGGACTAATAGAACAAGTCCCACACACAGCTAGAAGCCCAAATATTTTTTCAGAGGTAGATGCTGAAAAAAATTATATTCAATTTGCAACCTTATGAAGGTCAGTATAGATGGACTAATAGAATGATGCTATGCCCAAAAGGTTTTACTTCACTAGGTGCAGTAAAAAAATTGGTATTCTATACACAGGTGGTGTAGCTTGCTACACAGATAGGCTACTCCACTGAATAACACACTCTGCAATAGGCCAAAAAGGATTAGCTTTGCTAGATTTAGCCAAATGCTGTGAAAAAAAACTTGCACAGCACTGGCACAGACCTGCCTGGAAAAAACTGATAGGAACTGATCTAACTTAGTCCTGAAAAGGACTGCAATTACAATTAGTCTTTACTCTCAACCTATCTATTTAAGAGCACAGACCTGCCTGATAAAAGTCGTAGGAAATGCTGTAACCTAGTCCTTAAAAGGACTGCAATCACAACTATTCCCTACTCCCAAGCTATCTGTAGATTTGTGCAAAAATTGGCTTGAAATTAACAAGGTATAGCACACACAGCAACAGCGGTGCCGTCTAACATGCAGCTGCAGCAGTGACAAAATGGTGGCGACGGGGAAAATGGCTGGGTCTTATAGGTCAAGGACATGTGACATACACTGCCAATGACACATGCCCTTGCTTGTGTGAAAAAAAGCACTTTGCTCCGTGTATGTGCTGCTGATAGGCTGACAGATTGCACCTCCCCACTGTAAATGCGGGAAAGAGAAAAAAAAAATGGAGATCCTCATTATTCCTGCAGAGATCCATCCCCTACCCCTCTCCCCGCCCCGCTGTACACTCAAACTGCGTATTAACATTAATTTTCATCATTACTGAGAAAAAATCCAGTTATGATTTTGGTGCACGAACATTTATCGAACATAACCTCGAACAGCCGAATTTTTTTCAAATAGTTCGTGTTCGCCGAACGGCTCGAACACCGCTCAAAACAGCTCGAATTTGAGATTGGCGAATAGTTCAAGTCGAACACCGCTCATCTCTACTGAAGACTACCAACAAATTTTGCAGCATAATGTAGGTTCCAGTGTGAGAAAGCTGGCTCTCCCTCAGAGGTCATTGGTCTTCCAGCAGGACAATGACCCAAAAAACACTTCCTAAAGCACTATAAATTGGTTTGAAAGAAAGCACTGGAGACTTCTAAGGCGGCCAGCAATGAGTCCAGACCTGAATCCCATAGAACACCTGTGGAGAGATCTCAAAATGGCAGTTTGGAGAAGGCACCCTTCAAATATCAGGGACCTGGAGCAGTTTGCCAAAGAAGAATGGTCTACAATTCCAGCAGAGCATTGTAAGAAACTCATTGATGGTTACCGGAAGCGGTTGTTCGCAGTTATTTTGGCTAAAGGTTGTGCAACCAAGTATTAGGCTGAGGGTGCCAATACTTTTGTCTGGCCCATTTTTGGAGTTTTGTGTGAAATGATCAATGATTTGATTTTTGCTTCATTCTCTTTTGTGTTTTTTCCTTGCAAGCCAATTAAATGAAGATAATAATACCAAAGAATTTGTAATGGCAATCATTTTCAGGAAGAAACTGAGTATTATCTGACAGAATTGCAGGGGTGCCAATACTTTTGGCCACCACTGTAGCTATTAACCCCCTTAAAGTTAGTACTTTGTAGAGCCTCCTTTTGCGGCAATTACTGCTGCAAGTCATTTTAGATAAGTCTCTATGAGCTTTCCACATCTTGCCACTGTGATATTTGCCCATACCTCAAGGCAAAACTGCTGCAGCTCCTTCAAGTTAGATGGTTTCCTCTAGTGAACAGGAATCTTCAAGTCTGACCACAGATTCTCAATTGGATTAAGGTCTGGGCTTTGACTAGGCCACTCAAAAACATTTACACATTTACCTTCAAACCTTTCGAGTGTTGCTTTGCATCATAGTCTTGTTGGAAGGTGAACCTCAGTTCCATTCACAAATCACTGACAGACTGAAACAGGTTTTGCTCAAGAATATCCCTGTATTTCGCACCATCCATCTTCACCATGACTTGGACCATTTTCCCTGTCCTTGCTGCTGAAAAACATCACCACAAAATGATGCTGCCACCAGCTGTGTATGTTTGGCGCCAGACATAGTGTTTACCCTGGTGGCCAAAAAGTAAAATTTTGGTCTCATCTGACCACAGCACCTTTCTCCATACATTTGGGGAGTCTCCCACATGTCTTTTGGCAAACTCAAAATGAGCCTTAAAATTTACATGTTTCCCTTCAAACCTCTCGAGTGTTGCTTTAGCAGTATGCTTTGGGTCATTGTCTTGTTGGAAGGTGAACCTCTATCCCATTCACAAATCACTGACAGACTGAAACAGGTTTTGCCCAAGAATATCCCTGTATTTTGCACCATCCATCTTCCCCATGACTTGGATCATTTTCCCCGTCCCTGCTGCTGAAAAACATCACCACAAAATGATGCTGCCACCAGCTGTGTACGTTTGGCACCAGACATAGTGTTTACCTTGGTGGTCAAAAAGTTAAATTTTGGTCTCATCTGACCACAGCACCTTTCTCCATACATTTGGGGAGTCTCCCACATGTCTTTTGGCAAACTCAAAATGAGCCTTAAAATTTTTGTGTATAGTTTTTTTCTACCCACTCTTCCACAAAGGCCACCTCTATGGAGTGTATGGCTTATTGTGGTTGTATGGACAGATACCCCAGTCTCTGCTTGGGAACTCTGCAGCTCCTTCAGAGTTATCTTTGGTCTCTGTGCTTCCTCTCTGATTAATGCCCTTCTTGCCCTGACTGACAGTTTTGATGGGCGGCCCTCTCTTGGCAGATTTGCTGTGGTACCATGTTCTTTCCACTTGATGATAATGGATTTGGTAGTGCTCTGGGGGATCATCAGAGATTGGTTTTATTTTTCAAAGGCCAACCCTGACTTGTACTTCTCAGCAAGCTTGTCCCTGACTTGTTTGGAGATCTCCTTGGTCATCATAGTGTTGT
The DNA here is from genome assembly GCF_046119375.1 of Phyllobates terribilis. Lineage (NCBI taxonomy): Eukaryota > Metazoa > Chordata > Amphibia > Anura > Dendrobatidae > Phyllobates > Phyllobates terribilis. Next base: position 370,283,688 of record NW_027362763.1, on the reverse strand, counting down.
TTGGGTAGTGTTGCCATGGTGTTGCAGCCTCTGTGGCCTTTCAGAAAAGGTGTGCATTTACTGGCAGACCATGTGACACTTAGATTGCATACAGGTGGACTTCGTATCACTAAGTATGTGACCTATGAAGGTAATTGCTTGCACCAGAAATTTTTGGGGCCTTCATATCAAAAAGGGGTTAATACATATGTACATGCCAATTTTTTATTTATTTGATTCCATAAATTTAATTTACAACTATATTTTTATCTCTTCACTTCACCAACTTAGACTATGTAGTGCTGATGCATCAGACACAAATTGGATTACAAAAATATTTAAACACAGGTTGTAATGTAAGAAAATAGGTAAAAAGCCAAGGGGGTTGAAGATATTTGCAAGCTAGTGTATGAAAAGTACAACAAAGCTATTAAAAATACAACTTCATTTCATTCCTGTAGTTTTATCGCAGAAAGTTACATTTGTGTTTGATATCTTTATCAGTTTTCTTTCTTTTGGTACATACCTGTCTTTCCTGTTTATTACATTTCTGACACATTCAATTTTATGTTTCTGGATTTTTAGAATATAGTAAATGGTTATATCCCAGAATTCACAGCAGCACTGTTAGACTTGTATTGTTCTGTCATGTTTTTTCCTCCTGTTGCCTTGACACTGAACATTTGATTTTTAAACTCTGTTTTTGAAATGTTGGCTGCAATTCTAATTGGCAATCACTTTGTGCATTTTGCTTTATCTTTAGAAATATATATCATGATATAACCAGGTTTTTAGATTTTAATACAACTACTAAGTATCAAGATTTTATACCATCTGCAAAAATATTTATTTTATAGTTTACTACTAGTGATGAGCGAGCATACTGCAAGTACTCGGTACCCGCCCGAACATCTCAGTACTCGAGATGCTCTAAGAGCGCCGAGTACTTGCGAGATGCTCGGGCGGATGCCCGGGCCCCTCCCTGCATGTTTGGTGCTCTTTAGAGCGCCAATCAACATGCAGAGATTGCCTGCCACTCACTGTAATGCCGCAGCCATGTGGGTTGTGGCATTACAGTGATTGGCTGGCCGCACAGCGTCATCAGGTCTAGGGAGAGATTTGTTTGTGTATTAGGTAGTGTAGGGAGAAAACAAGAACATACACATATCCATCTCAACAAACAGTCCTTCTGAGGACTAATCCATCTGCTGAGATATCAGGCAGGCAGTGTATATAGCAGACTGCAGTGCATATAGCACAAGAGGCTCCATTCCAGTTCTGCCTTCTGCTGCTGCTGTTAGATATTTCAAGACAAAGGCCCAGGTCTCAGGGGCCAGGAATAATTTTTTTTCGATCTTAATCCTCATTATTTGCTTAAAAAGCAATCCAGAGAACACCGTTTTTCTGCGCCATTTGCTTGTTGGCACTGCAGAATACAGCCAGGTCCTTTCCATATTACAGCGCTAAAAATCCAGCTATTTAAAACTGTGCTTTGTCCGTCACACGGATCACATATAATTGCGCTGAAAATGCTTCCATTTTTGGCCTCCATTCAAATTTTTTTTCAGTGTGTCAGCAAAGTTTTTGACACCGGTTTGCTGTTCAAAATAGTTACCTACAGGCCAGGTATTTAAAACTGTGTTTTTTCTGTCACACGGATCACATATAATTGCGCTGAAAATACTGCCATTTGTAGTGAGTGCGGAAGATATTGTCCTCCATTTAAAATGGGCAAGGCGCATCGCAAGAGACGGGGAACTGGACGTGATTGTGATGGTGCATGCAGAAGCCGAGGCCGTGGGCAAGCTGAAATTGTGCCACAACGAATACCAACATCTTCTCGCCCAACCATCCTGTCCCAATTACTAGGGGACCACAGCACACCACTATTGAACCCAGAGCAGTGTAAAAAGGTTGTTGGTTGGATAGCGGATAATGCTTCCAGTCACTTTGCCGCCACCACAACCACCCTGTCTCCCACACGGTCAAGTCTCAGTAGCCATGAGTCTGGACTGCATATTCCTCACCCTGATCCTCCTTTCTCCCACCATGCCGAGTGCCCAGAGACCACTGATCCCACACTTGGACACTCTGAAGAGCTGTTCACTTTTCCATTTCTAGATTCGGACCTCTCGCCCGGTCCACTTGAAGCAGAGCAAGAGGAAATCGCATGTAGCGATGCCCAAATATTTTAGCAGCCATGGTCACACGAAAGTGACAGTGGGAAAGTGTCATAAGAGGTGGACGATGATGAGACACAATTGCCAGAAAGTCAGGAGGAGGACCAGGGTGTGGAAGTGGAAGACGAGGTGGTGGATGATATAGTAACTGACCCAACCTGGCAGGAGGACATACAGAGCGAGGACAGCAGCACACAGGGGGAGGCTGGAAGAAGCAGTGTGGTGGCCGCAGACAGAAGGCAGGCAACCGTTCCCCATAACACCAACACGAAAGAAGTTGCCAGTACAACTGTTAGTTCTTCCCGAGTCTGGTTGTTTTTTAAAGACTCTGCCGATATCCCCAAAAAGGCCATTTGCAACACCTGCCAGGCCAGCATCAGCAGGGGTGGCAGAACTAGCAGCCTGACCACTACCAGCATGATCAAGCACATGGCAGCAAAGCACCCGACTTTGTGGGCTGAACCCCAGGGTCCAGGCACTGTGTCTGCAGGAGGCACCATTGCTTCTTCCGTTCTTGTGCATGCAAGCCAATCCCCTGTCCATGGTGTATGCGAAGATGCCTCTTGCCCTGCCCTTGTTGTTTCACTCTCAAGTAGCAGAATCAGGAAGAACGTCCACGTCCTTGTCCTAGCGCAGCGTTCAGTTGTCCATACCCCAGTCCTTGAAACGTAAGTGCAAATACGCAGCGAACGCCCCACAGGCCACACTACTAAATTCCCATATTTCATCACTGCTTGCGCTCAAAATGTTGCCTTTTAGGCTCGTGGAGATGGAAACATTCCGCAACCTGATGGTGGCGGCCGTCCTTTGGTAGTCGTTCCCCAGCCGCCACTATTTCTCCTGGTGTGCCGTCCCCGCATTACACAAGCACGTGTCCCAAAACATTAGCCGTGCTGTCAACAACACAGTTATCAGGAAAGTCCACGTAACCACGGACACGTGGACAGGTGCTTGTGGGCAGGGACGGTACATCTCGCTGACGGCACACAGGGTTAACATGGTGGAAGCCGGGACCAAGTCGGACCTTGGGATGGAACACGTCCTCCCGAAGCCAAGGATTGCGGGCCCTAGGTCAATCAGTGTTGCCCCCACAGTCTACATCTCCTGCACCTCATACTCCTCCTTCTCTTCAGCCTCCATCTCCAAAATGACTACATCAGTTACAAAGAACCTATAAATGTGACTCATGGTCAATATAAAAAAATAAGCATTTATTGAAGAATTCATAAAAACACATGAAGAACAATAATACAAACGAGGAAAAAAGTAAGCAGAAAAATGGGCATCTGAGGGTAGGTAGAAGCATAGATCAATAAATAAACCATGTATAGGAACACAGTGACCCAGGTCAGCCTGAAGTAAAAATACATATGGAGACCATCATTTAAGTAAAGTGCAAAGTGCATCAAAGATGTCCCAGGGGGGTAAATACTTAGACTACATATAAAGGGGGTCAGTAAGTTAATAGGTAAGACAGCTGATACAGGGGTCAAAGGTACTAGAAGAAAGACATAGAGATATCAGATGAGCTACCTGGAAGTCCCTCAGAGTCCACACAGATTCTAAGCTGGTCCTGGAGAGAATCAATTTCTTTGTCCGTCTCAGTCACTGTCATCCCATTTTTCTTAATAATTAGTTGTAAGAACTTCCCTGAGCAATCATTACAAATTGCTTCCCATTGCGAAGTGAATTCAGTGTCCTCTTTTCCTTATGATGGGAATACTTGGACTCTAAGTCCTCTAGGTATTAAGCTCTCCTCTACATACCTCTCTAGAGTAAATTTGTTCCACCAGATCTTGATCCGGCGGTGGTATAAAAGTTTAAGTTTCTGCTTTTGTTTTTTTTGATTTATTTACTTTCCTGTATTTTTACAGAGGTTTGCCTGACATGGATTTTCGTGCCAAAGAGGCGACATGGCATGATTTAGCCCTGTCTGTTTCTAGAGGAAAAAGTTCTCAGACTGATATTAGTGACCATAAAAATATTCGTGATCTTAAGCAGAAACTTAAACTTTTATACCACCGCCGGATCAAGATCTGGTGGAACAAATTGTGTTTGCCCTTGCATTCACTGCATAGGTAAACACAATGGGAGACCCACTTCCTAATAATGGGAATATTTTTTTTCAGGGGGCCTTTCTCTACGTCTCTTCCAAAGGGCATTGGAGTGCCTCCAAACTTTTGGCAACCCTTGCATTCGCTGCATAGGTAAACACAATGGGAGACCCACTTCCTAATAATGGGAAAAAAAATTTTCAGGAGGCCCTCCTCTACGTCTCTTCCAAGGGGCATTGGAGTGCCCCCAAATTTTTGGCAACCCTTGAATTCACTGCATAGGCAAACACAGTGGCAGACCTACTTCCTAATAGGGGGAACATTTTTTTTCAGGAGGCCCTCCTGTAAGTCTCTTTAAAGGTGTATTGGGGTGCATCCAAATTTTCAAAGTGGTATTGGGGTGCGTCCAAATTTTTGGCAGCCCTGCCACTCACTGCATATGCAATAACAGTATAGGAGACCCACTCTTTAGTAATGGGAACAATAAAGCATAGCCGGCTGATGGCTCTCTAAGAATAGTGAGGGCCGACTGCTGGCCCTTTAGGAATAGTAAATGCCGCCTGGTGGCCCCATAAAAATAGGCTTTCTGACTTTCAGAGTCACTCCTTCATAAAAGGAACACGATGTGTCTGATAATATCTCACATACCACATGGCCAGATAAGGTTGTAAAATGTTAAAATGACATTTCCTGGTGAATGCATTTGTCACGGTTGAAAGCAATGCAAAAGTGCATCAAAAACACTACGTGTGAACATAGCCCAAGGTGTGGAGGAGCATTTTTGTTTTTGGTTATTTATTTTGCTTTTTATACAAATCGTTACCCTGGAAAGGTTGTTCCTTAACATATTTCCCAGGAAAATCCATTTGGTTTCGTTTTTGTATGTTTTATTGTGAGTCTGTAAAACTGTTGTTGACAGAAGTGACCTGGGAGTCCGAAATGCTTCCAGGGGTTTTCCCCTTCTTGTCCCATGTCATTTGCGCACTGTTCCAATCGATTTGGGCAATTTTTAGGCCCTCTGCAGACTGCCGGGGGCAGCCGCCTGAAAAATGTTTGAGTGTCCCATAGACTTAGGCTCGATGCACGGGTCGAGCACCCGAGTATTCCATTGTGCCCGACCCGAACATCGAGCATCCGATCATTTTAGTGCTCGCCCATCACTATTTACTGCTTAAAGTTGCTTATCATATATGTGTTACAGTATATAATATATTAGTGCAGCATGCATCATCTTGGACCTCAGTAATGATGCTGTGAAATAATTAGCAAATGTTGTTGCTTGATAGGTTTTAGCCAACAGAGAACTAGTTTAAAGAGAATCCATCACCAAGTTTATTTTTCTCAGTCTAAGGGCTGCATACAATAAAGACAGAGACCCTGATTTCAATGCTATGTTACCGATATCCTTGTTCTTTTGATAATTCATCTAATATATGAGCTAGCCCACTCAATTATATGTTCTGTGTATCCTTCCCCACACCATTGTCTGACAGCTTTCTATTTACAATGTGCATAAGTGTAGAAGCTGTCAGTCAATATTGGGGTGCTGGGAAACCCAGTGCTCATGAGTATTGAGGACTACACAGCAGGAACTTATCACTGGGACGACAATTATAATTGCAGCAGATAAAACTGATTTGATCAAAACTAGATAATGTCTAGTAAGTAAATCAGTGTTAGAATGAAGGACTACATCTTCTATCTTGTTCTCAGATGTGGCAGCATAACCTGGTAAGAGATTCTCTTGAAGGAGTAGATTATTTATTTTGTCCCTCTAAAGTTTCCCTCATCAGCTAGTTAAAATTTAATGCAAGCACAGTCTTAGTATTGTCAAAGTGACCTCAACATAGAAATAGATAATAACTAGAGATGAGCGTTGTTCTACTCGAACTGTTCGCCAATCTCAAATTCGAGCTGTTTTGGGCGGTGTTCGAGCCGTTCGGCGAACACGAACAATTTGAGAAAAATTCGGCTGTTCGAGGTTATGTTCGATAACTGTTCGTGCACCAAAATCATAACTGGATTTTTTCTCAGTAATGATGAAAATTAATGTTAATACGCAGTTTGAGTGTACAGCGGGGTGGGGGGAGGGGCAGGGGATGGATCTCTGCAGGAACAATGAAGATCTCCATTTTTTTTTCTCTTTCCCGCATTTACAGTGGGGAGGTGCAATCTGTCAGCCTATCAGCAGCGCACACACGGAGCGAAGTGCTTTTTTTCACACAAGCAAGGGCATGTGTCATTGGCAGTGTATGTCACATGTCCTTGCCCTATAAGACCAAGCCATTTTCCCCGTCGCCACCATTTTCTCACTGCTGCAGCTGCGTGTTAGACGGCACCGCTGTTGCTGTGTGCGCTATACCTTGTTAATTTCAAGCCAATTTTCGCACAAATATACAGGTAGCTTGGGAGTAGGGAATAGTTGTGATTGCAGTCCTTTTAAGGACTAGGTTACAGCATTTCCTACGACTTTTATCAGGGAGGTCTGTGCTCTTAAATAGATAGGTTGTGGGAGTAAAGACTAATTGTAATTGGAGTCCTTTTCAGGACTAGGTTACATGAGTTCCTATCAGTTTTTGCCAGGCAGGTCTGTGCCAGTGCTGTGCAAGTTTTTTTCACAGCATTTGGCTGAATCTAGCAAAGCTAATCCTTTTTGGCCTATTGCAGAGTGTGTTAGTCAGTGGAGTAGCCTATCTGTGTTGCAAGATATACCACCTGTGTATAGAATACCAATTTTTTTACTGCACCTAGTGAAGTAAAATCTTTTGGGCATAGCATCATTCTATTAGTCCATCTATACTGACCTCCATCAGGTTGCAAATTAAAACTAATTTTTATCTGCATCTACAGTACCTCTGAAAAAATATTTGGGCTTCTAGCAGTGTGTGGGACTTGTTCTATTAGTCCATCTATACTGACCTCCATCAGGTTGCAAACTGAATATATTTTTTTCTGCATCTACCTCTGAAAAAATATTGGGCTTCTAGCTGTGTGTGGGTCTTGTTCTATTAATCCATCTATACTGACCTCCATCAGGTTGCAAACTGAATATGATTTTTTTCTGCATCTAGCTCTGAAAAAATATTTGGCCTTCTAGTAGTGTGTCGGACTTTCTCTATTAGTCCATCTATACTGACCTCCATCAGGTTGCAAATTAAAACTAATTTTTATCTGCATCTGCAGTACCTCTGAAAAAATATTTGGGCTTCTAGCTGTGTGTGGGACTTGTTGTATTAGTCCATCTATACTGACCTCCATCAGGTTGCAAACTGAATATATTTTTTTCTGCATCTACCTCTGAAAAAATATTTGGCCTTCTAGTAGTGTGTCGGACTTTCTCTATTAGTCCATCTATACTGACCTCCATCAGGTTGCAAATTAAAAATAATTTTTATCTGCATCTACAGTACCTCTGTAAAAATATTTGGGCTTCTAGCTGTGTGCGGGACTTGTTGTATTAGTCCATCTATACTGACCTCCATCAGGTTGCAAACTGAATATATTTTTTTCTGCATCTACCTCTGAAAAAATATTTGGCCTTCTAGTAGTGTGTCGGACTTTCTCTATTAGTCCATCTATACTGACCTCCATCAGGTTGCAAATTAAAACTAATTTTTATCGGCATCTACAGTACCTCTGAAAAAATATTTGGGCTTCTAGCAGTGTGTGGGACTTGTTCTATTAGTCCATCTATACTGACCTCCATCAGGTTGCAAACTGAATATATTTTTTTCTGCATCTACCTCTGAAAAAATATTTGGCCTTCTAGCTGTGTGTGGGTCTTGTTCTATTAATCCATCTATACTGACCTCCATCAGGTTGCAAACTGAATATATTTTTTTCTGCATCTACCTCTGAAAAAATATTTGGCCTTCTAGTAGTGTGTCGGACTTTCTCTATTAGTCCATCTATACTGACCTCCATCAGTTTGCAAATTAAAAGTAATTTTTATCTGCATCTACAGTACCTCTGAAAAAATATTTGGACTTCTAGCAGTGTGTGGGACTTGTTCTATTAGTCCATCTATACTGACCTCCATCAGGTTGCAAACTGAATATATTTTTTTCTGCATCTACCTCTGAAAAAATATTGGGCTTCTAGCTGTGTGTGGGTCTTGTTCTATTAATCCATCTATACTGACCTCCATCAGGTTGCAAACTGAATATATTTTTTTCTGCATCTACCTCTGAAAAAATATTTGGCCTTCTAGTAGTGTGTCGGACTTTCTCTATTAGTCCATCTATACTGACCTCCATCAGGTTGCAAATTAAAACTAATTTTTATCTGCATCTACAGTACCTCTGAAAAAATATTTGGGCTTCTAGCAGTGTGTGGGACTTGTTCTATTAGTCCATCTATACTGACCTCCATCAGGTTGCAAACTGAATATAGTTTTTTCTGCATCTACCTCTGAAAAAATATTGGGCTTCTAGCTGTGTGTGGGTCTTGTTCTATTAATCCATCTATACTGACCTCCATCAGGTTGCAAACTGAATATATTTTTTTCTGCATCTACCTCTGAAAAAATATTTGGCCTTCTAGTAGTGTGTCGGACTTTCTCTATTAGTCCATCTATACTGACCTCCATCAGGTTGCAAACTGAATATAATTTTTTTCTGCATCCAGCTCTGAAAAAATATTTGGCCTTCTAGTAGTGTGTCGGACTTTCTCTATTAGTCCATCTATACTGACCTCCATCAGTTTGCAAATTAAAACTAATTTTTATCTGCATCTACAGTACCTCTGAAAAAATATTTGGACTTCTAGCAGTGTGTGGGACTTGTTCTATTAGTCCATCTATACTGACCTCCATCAGGTTGCAAACTGAATATATTTTTTTCTGCATCTACCTCTGAAAAAATATTGGGCTTCTAGCTGTGTGTGGGTCTTGTTCTATTAATCCATCTATACTGACCTCCATCAGGTTGCAAACTGAATATATTTTTTTCTGCATCTACCTCTGAAAAAATATTTGGCCTTCTAGTAGTGTGTCGGACTTTCTCTATTAGTCCATCTATACTGACCTCCATCAGGTTGCAAATTAAAATTAATTTTTATCTGCATCTACAGTACCTCTGAAAAAATATTTGGGCTTCTAGCAGTGTGTGGGACTTGTTCTATTAGTCCATCTATACTGACCTCCATCAGGTTGCAAACTGAATATAGTTTTTTCTGCATCTACCTCTGAAAAAATATTGGGCTTCTAGCTGTGTGTGGGTCTTGTTCTATTAATCCATCTATACTGACCTCCATCAGGTTGCAAACTGAATATATTTTTTTCTGCATCTACCTCTGAAAAAATATTTGGCCTTCTAGTAGTGTGTCGGACTTTCTCTATTAGTCCATCTATACTGACCTCCATCAGGTTGCAAACTGAATATAATTTTTTTCTTCATCTAGCTCTGAAAAAATATTTGGCCTTCTAGTAGTGTGTCGGACTTTCTCTATTAGTCCATCTATACTGACCTCCATCAGGTTGCAAATTAAAACTAATTTTTATCTGCATCTACAGTACCTCTGAAAAAATATTTGGGCTTCTAGCAGTGTGTGGGACTTGTTCTATTAGTCCATCTATACTGACCTCCATCAGGTTGCAAACTGAATATAGTTTTTTCTGCATCTACCTCTGAAAAAATATTTGGGCTTCTAGCTGTGTGTGGGACTTGTTGTATTAGTCCATCTATACTGACCTCCATCAGGTTGCAAATTCAAAATAATTTTTTTCTGCATCTAACCCAGCCAATAGTTTTGGCCTAATACCACAGTTTGGCCACTCAGCTCTGCTCGGTTACCATCCATTGTTTTTTTGTGCAAACAACTCCAGAGTTGTGAATTAGTTAACCACCAAAATGAGTGGAAAAAGGCCTGCTGCTGGTGGAAAGGGGAATAGGCGTGTTGGGAAGGGGAAAAAAGGTTGTGTCCGTGGGGTAGGTGTTAAAGCAACAGTAACATCTGCAGAAGAAAGACCATCTTCCAGCCAAACTAAAATGTCTACTTCTTTTAGCGGACAATGTGATAAGATCCCTTTCTTACGGCCATGCCAATCGCTACAAATTCCAGATGAGGCACAAAAACAGCAGGTGCTTCAACGGATATCAAGTGCTCCTTTAAGTGGGCTCTCCTCCACATCAACTTCAACATCACAAATACTCCAGTCCTCAAAGGTGTCACCCAAATCGCACTTGCTTCCTCACAGCTCCCAAATCTCCAGCTGCCCGTCTGAGTATGAGGTAGAACAGATGGTTGAGTCTGCAGAGCTGTTTACTCATACTATAGCCTGGGAATCAGAGGTCGACTCCAGCGCTTCTGTGAATCCAGACGAGGAAATGATCTGCACTGATGCCCAGAATCTTTATGAGTCGGATCCAGGACCAGACGCAGAAGGTTCTGACCATAATGTAGACCCTCATTCCCAAACTGTAACTCCTGTTGGTGGAGACAATGAGGAAGACGATGATAAGACTCAAATACCTGATTGGAGCGACAACTTTTTTGTCAGGGCAGGAACAGGTTGGCTCTGAGGACGACGGGTGTGATAACGCACAGGGTGATGATGATGAGGTCGGAGATCCCACTTACTGTCAACCCACAGTCAGCCAAGAGATGAGGTCAGCAGAGGAGGTGGAGGAAGATGCTAGTGACGACGAGGTCAGGTTGCGCCTTCCTGGACAGAGACGTAGTACTGGAAGCACGTCAACAACTGCATCCTCAAACATAACTCTGCCTCTCACCACAAGTCGTGGTGGCTCTTCAGGTCGCATGGGTGCTAAGCCTTGCATAGCCTGGGCATTTTTTCAGATCGATAAAGATGACCCAACTCGTGTTATCTGTAACATTTGTCAGCAAAAGCTAAGTAGAGGCCAAAAAATACATAGTTTGAGTACTTCATGCATGAACCGGCACATGGACATGAAGCATAAGTTGCAGTGGGAAGCTCAGTGTGCTACAATGCGGCCTAGCCGGCCGGGCCAACCACCGTCTGCCATATCTTGTGCATCCGCGGCCTCTTCATCCTCTGTGACTGGGGGGACAGCAGTCACACCTGTTTTGGGGCGCAGACCTGCCACCTCTTTACCCGCAACAGCCAGCGTGATTGGCAGGTCATCATTTTCTTTGGAGGTGGTAACACCAGCTGGTGTTGAGCGCTGTCCGACATCGATAGCACCACCTTTGGATGAAGGCAACCTAACATGTCCGCCTGCATCTTCCTCACCGACCGGCAGTTTGCCGGGGACACCCTTATCAACCCCGTCTAAGCACAATAGCCAGCCCTCGGTCCCTCAGATGTGGACAAGTAAAAGACCATTTCCTCCTAGCCATGAGAAAGCTAAGAGGTTGAATTTCACCATCTGCAAGCTCTTGGCTACAGAAATGCTGCCTTTCCGCCTGGTGGACACAGAGGATTTTCGAGACCTTATGTCCGTCGCAGTGCCCCAGTACCAGATGCCCAGTCGGCACTACTTCTCAAAGAAAGGTGTGCCTGCGCTCCACCAGCATGTCGCACACAACATCACCGCTTCTTTGAGTAACTCTGTGTGTGACAGGGTGCATTTCACCACAGACACTTGGATGAGTAGGCATGGACAGGGGCGTTACATGTCGCTGACTGGGCACTGGGTAACTATGGTGACAGCAGGACAAGGGGCTGCTGTCCAAGTCTTGCCGTCCCCACGAGTTGTGCGTCAATCCTCTTTATGTCAAAGTTCCTCCACTGCTTCTGCCTCCTCAACCTCCTCTCGGTCTTCCACCTGCACCCAAAGCCTGTCTGGTCATGCCACAAGCTTTCTAAGTGCGCAGAAGGGATCCTGCACACCTCCTTACTATGCTGGCAGTAGGGCTCAACGTCATCAGGCGGTTTTTACATTGAAATGTCTGGGAAATGTGAGTCACACAGCTGAGGAGTTGTGGTTAGCTCTGGAGAACCAATTTCATGAATGGTTGTCTCCACTGGACCTGAAACCAGGGAAGGCCGTGTGCGACAATGCTGCAAACCTGGGTGCGGCCCTTCGCTGGGGCAATGTCACACACGTGCCTTGTATGGCTCACGTGTTGAACCTGGTTGTCCAGCAATTTTTAGCCCACTATCCCAGACTAGATGGCCTTCTGCAGAGGGCACGGTCGCTGTGTGCTCACTTCCGCCGTTCGCATCCCGCAGCTCAGCGACTTACATCTCTACAGAAGTCGTTGGGCCTGCCACTTCACCGGCTAAAATGCGATGTGCCTACCCGGTGGAATTCAACTCTGCACATGTTGCAGCGACTGTGGCAGCACCGACAAGCCCTGGTGCAATACGTTCTGACGTATAGCCTGGGCCAACGAGATTCAGAGGTGGGGCAAATCACGCTGGAGGAGTGGTCTCAGATCAGGGACCTATGCACCCTTCTGCACAGTTTTGAAATGGCGACGAAGATGTTTAGTGCTGACGATGCCATTATCAGCATGACTATTCCGGTGATTTACTTGCTGGAGCACATGTTATACAGAATTCGGAGTCAGGTGGTGGCACAAGAGGAGGTGGAGGAAGTAGAGGAGGAGGAGTTGTATGCGGAAGGGCTAACATCTGCAAGGTCCAGAAGGTCGGCAGCACCAAGGCGGCAGGCATGTGAGGGTGGGGGAGATGGTTTTACCAGGGCGCATGGTAGCAGCCAAACTAGTGAGGAAGGTGCAGGAGCCCAGGAAGAAGTGGAGGACGAACTGATGGAAGACTCATCAGATGAGGGAGACCTTGATCACATTTCTGTTGTGCGAGGTTGGGGGGAGAGGACAGAGGAAGGAAGCATGATTGTTACCTCGCCACCAACACAACAGGGACTTGGTGCTCCTGGATGCGCAACACACATGAGTGCCTTCTTGCTGCACTACCTGCAACATGACCCTCGAATTGTGAGAATTAGAAATAATCCTGACTACTGGGTTGCCACACTGTTAGATCCCCGGTACAAAAGTAAATTTGCAGAAATTATTCCTGCCATAGAAAGGGATGCACGCATGCAGGAGTATCAGCAGAGACTGTTGCAGAATCTTACATGTGCTTTTCCACAAAATACCAGTGGTGCACGTAGTGAATCTCACAGTTCCAACTTGCCAACCGTGGGACCGTCAAGTGTTCAGCACTCAAACCGTAACAGAACCACAGTATCTGCTGGTAACATCAATTTTGCAGAATCATTTCACCACTTTTTTAGCCCATCCTTTGCAAGGCCACAGGATACAAGAAGTCTGACACATAGTCAACGCCTAGAGACGATGGTACAGGAGTATCTCCAAGTAAACATTGAAGCCACGACTGTGTCACTGGACCCTTGCTCTTTTTGGGCTTCCAATCTGGATAAATGGCCGGAGCTAGCCACTTACGCCTTGGAGATCTTGTCATGCCCCGCAGCCAGCGTTCTGTCTGAACGTGTGTTCAGCGCTGCTGGTGGTGTGCTGACAGATAAGCGCACGCGGCTCTCCACTGATAATGTAGACAGACTCACGTTCATAAAGATGAACAAATCATGGATCCGAAACGACTTTTCTACCCCTGTGTCATCCTGGGGAGAGTAAAAGCTTGATGATTGGTTAAAATCACCCTACCAAACGTTTTAAGCTTTCAAATTACTAATCATGTTTATCTGTATCTTGACTGGAAAATAATGTGGGCTTTGTAGCAGTGTGCAGCACTGATCCTATTAGGCCATCTATAATAAGCTCCACCAGATTTAAAATTAAAAATAATTTTTAGCTGCATCTAGCCCGGAAAATAATTTTGGGGCTCCGAGATGCGCAAGACACATAAGTGCCTTCTTGCTGCACTACCTGCAGCATGACCCTCATACTGTCAGAATTCGAAGTAATCATGACTACTGGGTTGCCACACTCTTAGATCCCCCACACTTTTCGATCAACCTTTTCATTTTAATAAAGACCAAAAAATGGTCGTTTTTGAAATTATAAGCATTAGCAGGTTGTTAGAAACTGAAATCAAACAGTTTTCAACTCAAAACTTTATTCTAGGTGATGTTACATTTTCACATAGGACCCCTTGTTCGAAAGGAGCTTCTGAACTCTCTCGTCCATTGAATTTGTCAGGTTTTGGATGGTTTCTGCTTCAATTGTTTTGCATGAGGACAGAATACCCTCCCAGAGCTGTTGCTTAGATGTGAACTGCCTCCCGCCATCATAGACACTCCTTTTAATGATGCTCCAAAGGTTCTGAATGGGGTAGAGGTCAGGGGAGCATGGGGGTCACACCATAAGTTTGTCCCCTTTTATGCCCATATCAGCCAGAGATGCAGATGTTTTATGTGCAGCATGAGATGGTGCATTATCATGCAGAAAAATGATCTTGCTGTGAAATACACGGTTCTTCTTCTTGAACCATGGCAGGAAGTGCTGTTTGAGAAAATCCACATACATTATGGAGTTCATCTTTAGCGCCTTCAGGGATCCTAAAGGGGCCGACAATCTCTCTCCCCATGATTCCAGCCCAAAACATTACTCCACCTCCTCCTTGTTGGCGCTGTAGCCGTGTTTGCGTGGGGTGTCCATCAACCAGCCATCCTCCACTCCATCCATCTGGACCATCGAGCGCTGCACGGCACTCATCCGTGAACAAAACAGTTTTGAAATCAGTCTTCATGTAATGTTTGGCCCACTGGAGCCGTTTCTGCTTGTGTGAAGTGGATAGAGGAGGTCGACAGGATGGCGTATGCACAGCTGCAAACCTCTGAAGGACCCTGCATCTTGTTGTTCGGGGGACGTTGGAGGCACAAGCAGCTTCAAAAACTTGTCTGCTGCTATGACAAGGCTTTTTTGCCGCTGCTCTTTCAACCTGACGTAATTGCCTGTAGGAAAGAGTCCTCAATTTGCCCTTATCAGCACGCACACGTGTGTACTGTGAATCAGCTACATACTTCTTGATTGCCAAGACACTTCATCCTGATCATCGCACAATGTTGATTGTAGTCATGCCTTGACCTAAACACTCCACAATTTGTTGCTTCTCAGCAGCCGACACATCCTTTTTCTTTCCCATTTTGGCAGAAAATGTAGGCTGCTTAATAATGTGAGAGAGCCTTCTTAAGTAGTCTTGTCTTTCATTGGACACACCTGCCAAACTAATTAGCACAGGTGTCTGCAATTGCTTACAGTGATATAAAGAGCCCTGACACACATCACCATCAATGAGTTTAACTGACAAACAAACAAATTCTTCCCTTATCACTCCTAAACACTTTTTGCTTAATAATTTGGAACGCGGTGTACATGTGCTTTCCCACAAAACACCAGCGGTTCACATAGTGAATCTTACAGTTCTAACTTGCCAACCGTGGTCTGTATGGAATTGTTCAATAAAGGGCCCAAAATTAAGATAACATAGATGGGAGAGGTCTCTATGAATAGGAATTCCTAAGTATTTGATACCCTGTGAGGGCCAGGCAAAGGGAAAGTTGAACTGGATGGAATCCTATATGGATTTGGGGAGGGAGACATCGAGGGCCTCAGACTTCGCTGCATTGATTTTAAAATTTTACCATGTAACAAAGTGATCTATTTCAGCCATAACAGCATGGATGGATATATGTGATTGAGTGATATATACTAGGACATCATCAGCAAATAGAGAGCACTTGTACTCGGTGCCTCCCACCTCAATCCACCTAATATTGGGGTTATGGCGAATTGATGAGAGCAGGTGCTCCGTCACTAGGATGTATAAGAGAGGGGACAGAGGACATCCCTGCCTTGTCCCATTGGTGATTGTGAAAGGTGATGAAAATGTTCTGATGCACCCCCTGGGCCTTGGGACACCCGGAGCCGGACCCTTTTTGGTGGATGCTGGTGGTTGTAGTCTTCGTGGCGGCGACCCGGTTCCGTGGCTCAGGGCGGTCAAACCAGTGGCGGAACTATTTATGTGGTTTTGATGTTTAAATGTCCGACTACGCCACCCGTGGATTGCGGTCAGAGTGAACCGCCGCTACAGGGCAGACCGCTGAGGCTGGTGTTGTGGGTGCAGCAGAGCGTAGCATAACTCCCCACGGGAGGAGTATAGCCTCAGGGCAGTGTATGCGGAGGATGGGGGTGATGGTGCAGGGCAGCAGCAGTAACGACACGGAGTCAGTGATGCAGTCCAGGGCCTTTACTCACAGTTCTTATTATCCAGACCACGTCTGCAGGTAACGGCTGCCCACGTCGTACTGTGCTCACCAGGTGAGGGGCTCAGACAACTCCCAGATAACTTTGGAGCACTTCACAGGACCCCCTTTGTGTGTCCTTTGTCTGGCTTTTCTTAGCAACACTTCTGTCCGGCTGCCTCGGGCCTCCTCTTGGTAAACTTGGCGCCAGTTTCCCTGACCCTATGTGGTGCCTTCCTAGCGGGTGTAGCGAGGGGCTGCGCCACATAAAATGTCAGAGCCTCCGGTTTCTAGCTGAGGGTCGTTTCCTGCCTCCACTAGTTCGGGGACCGGTCTCCCCCTTTGGCCTGACCCCTCCACGCAGGTGGATTCGGGCGTGCGGTGGCGACTCGCCCGTCCGCACCCCTGGGATCCCTTCATTCCTCATTCCTGGAGCCTTCTCCGCTCCTCTTCCTTCCTTCTCCCTCTTCCAGGCCTGGGCCTCTGTTACTAGGCCCGCCTCCGGAGCAGAGCTCATGCAGAGCCCCTGCTCCCTGCCACTTCTGCTCAGACTTCT
This sequence comes from Phyllobates terribilis, assembly GCF_046119375.1. Classification (NCBI taxonomy): domain Eukaryota; kingdom Metazoa; phylum Chordata; class Amphibia; order Anura; family Dendrobatidae; genus Phyllobates; species Phyllobates terribilis. The sequence continues at coordinate 370,266,803 of NW_027362763.1, read as the reverse complement.
CTGCACTGAACTAAGATGGTGCCCACCTTTTATACTCCCTTCTCAATGCACCCAGGAACTGCTTCCTCCCTGCTCCTGCACTACAGGGTTCGCCTTCCTCAGTGTTCCCTCCCCCCACTCCAGCCAGGGACAGGGACTGTCGTGCCCATCTCAGGGGCATATTGGTCGCCCTGCCCCACGGCAATGTGGTGTAATGCATGCAGGTGTCGGGTCCTGATCCACACTCCATCCTTACCTGAGAGTGAGATATCACACCTCTGGGTGAGGTGCAATACGTCTGTAGCAACCGAGCCCTCAGGGTGCTACAGTTCCATTTATCTTCAGCCTAGGTGACGTATTGCGATACAGGGCCGTGATTTTGGCTATAAAAGGGTCCCCTAGACCCCTACCCCAAGCTTTTTAAGAGAATCATATATGGCGTGCCAGGAGACTCTATGGAATGCTTTCTCAGCATCCAAAGGAGAGTATCTAATTACAAATTTTTAACTGCATCTAGCCCAGGAAATACTTTGTGCCTAGTAGCAGTGTCTGCTAGTCAGCGGATTATCCCGGCTGTTAAGCAAGCTACACCACCTGTAGTTTAGACACTTAATTTTTTCAAAGGAAATGCTTCGGGACCATGGGATACTCAGTGAAGAGCATCAGGAGGCACCCCAAGGCATAGGGGCTGGGACTGGCAGTAGGATGCCTTGCGGTGGACAGCCGAGCTCGATCCTTATAAAAGCTTTTTAACTGCAGCAGCTTTAGTGGCGCTACTGGAGCTGGAATTACGCGGCTGCTGGCATGAGACTTGCCCTCCAATAGATCCTTGTAAATGGATTTAAAGTGTATTCATTCAAATTAGAGAGACAATTTAAATTAAAAAGCTTAGAGCTGCCTCCACCACAGGGGGGCTCGCTCGACCCACCAGCGGACAGGCACCAGTATTGGGAGAGGGGGGCTGGCCATCAGGGTTCACCGCGGCTCTGGCACAAACCCGGCGACACGGAGGTGGCACGGGCAGGAGCGGACTGGCCGTGTCGGCTTCTCACTTTTTGGATTTTAGAAGGGCATGACATGCCTATATCTGTGTCTCCCCCTCCTTTTACTCCTCCACCTCTTTTATTTTCGCATGACTATATGTACTTGTCACTTTTCCATGTGTTAGTTGTGTCTTCTGAGCAGTTTGTCAGCTTTTGGACACCTTTGAAGGTGTTTTCTATGTGTTTCTATGTGTTTTTGTTTGCCTGCCATTGGTTTTAACGGTGTTCGAAGGTGTTCGACGAACAGTTCGACGAACAGTTCGGCGAACACACGGGTGTTCGACGAACCGAACTCGAACACTACGGGGGTGGCTCAACACTAATAATAACTAAACAATTTATTAACACAGTGCACTGACAAACTGTTCATGTTTTTTTAAATAATTAGAAGATGGTCCAAAAATTATCCCTCTATATATTATATGTGATCAGGCTGACAGTTCTGTGCAGAACACTGACTCAAACTGACATTGTCACAGTCAGAAGCAACATCATTTTGCTGGCACTGAGAAAACAGATGTGACATATATTCTATATATGTTCTTCCCCTACTTTTATGCTTGCCAATTGCAGTCTTTATTTGTTAGTAATACTGCATACTTAGCTGGTGCTAGTTGTGGTGGTGTTTCTGCTGCTGCTAGAATTCCACATTCTTAGCCATGTATGTTTATTTTTGTTTTTACACTACTTCTTCAATTGCCATTGCCACATTTTCTTTTAGCATACATTTTGTACAATACTATAATTAATTTTTGATAATCTTTTTAACACCAATTGTTCAAAAGTTTCCATAAAGTATGTTACAAAAAAATCTAGGTAGGAACAATTACAGAAAGCAAAATGCATCTGCAGACTTCAATATAGGTATGGCGTGACTGGTTGTCAAATTGGACTCTTTAAAAACTATTGTGCTGTCTTTCTTCTGCTTTCTATTGCATTAGAAATAAAGAAAAAAATGTGTAATAGTAATTTAAATGCCGCAGGACAGATGCCAGCTACAGCATATCACTCAATTATACTGAGCCTGTCAGTTATGATGCAAGCATGTCTCCTATGTGTCCCCGTATTATTTTAATTTTTATATTAGGCTGGGTACAGACGAGAACATGAAAAATTGTCTGAGTTTCATCCTAAAAACTCGGGCGATTTTCATTCAATTTTCATCCGTGTGCCATCTGTGCATCTGTTTTTCATGTCCGTGTGAAATCTTTGTGACATCTATGTGTGATCCATTTTCACACATCTAGATTCAAAAATGTACATGAGTAAATTCTATTTCCTAGTTGAATAGCAGAAATGTATCCATTAAAATCAGATGCCACATGGCTGTTCTTTGTGGGGTATTATTCTATTTTTACTCACCCATAGATTAACACTGATGAGCAGAAGAGTAACAATGTTTTGAATTTTTGACTTTCAGGCTCCATATCTCACCATCCACTACTGCTTCGAACGTGAGACTACCATCATTTTATAGACAATCATCTTGGCTGTCTCATATATAAATTTGATTTGCAACTATTTAGAATATGATTTGTTATGCAGATTTTTGTCATGTCACTGCATTGTTACTGTTTTGCTCCTAAAAATCTAAATTTAAATTTTTATTATTTTGTTAGTATTTTGTAAATCCACCATTGGCTTTCAACATTGCCTGAACCCATTGTTATCTTTTTGCTCTTCAGCGTAAACGAGTGAGTGTCATCCAAGAAAATAATGCATACAGCGACTTTTTTTTCTCATGTACAGTTGGAACATGAGAAAAATCGGCCATATGAATAGACTTTTAGAATAAAATGAGTCATTCTGTTAGTTGAAATCGGACAGAACATGTCAGATTTATTATCTTATTTACATGAGCCATTAGGCACCAACTACTTCTCTCATCTTTTTCGCTGCTGCAGTTATACAACACATTACTGTCTGGAGTGTTTGTCCAATTAGGGCCTTATCTTCAGTTCCCTATTGCTGAACTCTGAACAGATGTACTCTCACTATCCTAAAATGACCCTGAAATGGCAGCTGCATTCCCTGTGTAGGCTTTTATATAGGCTTTGATAGTCTTCCCTTATTGGCTGAGATATTCCATGTGAGGTGATAGCAGCAAGGCATAATGGGGAAGCCTGCACCATAGGTCATGTTAGTATGTTAATTATGCAATCTTCAATGTGTAAAATTCTGGTGAGGATTGACCGCAAAGCAATGAGTTCATGAAAAATTTCCTAAAATTCGTGGTTTCACACAAATTTGAACACTGAGATTCAATTCACAATTAGCAAAAACAAAACCTTGCCCACCACCATTTTACACACTACTGAAGCATTAGAGAGTTGGCCAATGTCATTTTGCTGTGCCGTGCGGACTTTCACATAATGCCCCGCAGCTGTGACATAAAGTAGGTTATCATGCCTTGTACAGTGGTTTTTGGTACCTTGGCCATCACAGATCAGCGGTTTCCAATAGAGGACAGTTAGTAGAGTCGTTTTCCATCTCCAGTGTCACTGGGTAAGTGTAGTGTAGTGTAAGCTGTTATGGTCAGTGAGGTTCTCTCTCCAGTAGAATATAAGCTCTTATGGTCAGCAGAGTCTTCTCTCTTCTACAAAGTGTACAGTCAGTTTTTGTGGCTTGAAAAAGATGCCAACACAACACCGAAACGCGTAGTCTAATAAAAGAACCATCATCTACAATTCTCACAGCAAAAAACCTTCTTCCAACCACGCGGCCTATTTTGAAGTGTGTTTATGCCTTTGGTAAATTTTACCTGGGGAATAGTCTCCAGCCACAAGGCAGCAGCAGTTGTATTTTTAAACCATGGCAACCACACAATCCCCTAGGTGAGCAAACCATTTTACTTTTTTTATCCTCAAAGAGGGTGACCCTTTTTTGTGTGCTTTTTCCTTCCACAGATTTTTTGAAAATGTTTTAAAGTGTAAACTCTTAAGGTCAGTGTGTCTCTCTCTCTCTCTTTGCTCTCCCCTATGTATATTTTCCAAGCAATTACAAGCTTTCCAGTATTGAGAATCATGCAAATTAATTCATCGCAATTCAAATATGTGGGTAAAATTTGCCATATCCGACAATTTCGAATTTCAAAAAATCAGTGCATCTCCAGTAGTGGCCATTTTTTTGAGATTTGTGCAAAATAATTAGCAAATTGTTCAAATTCACCGTAATCTGTGAATTTCATAGAATTGGATTTAAATTCAAATTGTATCTTCTATTGTTGTTTCTGCAACAAGATATCATTCTGTATGGTATTGTTCATTCATTGTGTGTTAGGTAATCCTAGAGCATTACCTTGATACATGTTTTTGCAGTGGTTAACTTTTGGAAAGGACAGCAGACTTATATTTATACTTTCCTATGCAGTTAAAAAAAGTATGCTGATTTATATCCTGGATGTGGTGAAAGAAATCTTTTTTGACATCTGTTGTTTCTATCAAGCCCTAAGGATATGTTTGACATATGTCAAATATCTGCAACAACCAATGTGTCAAAATAGCCAATTTCACTGTATACTTTCCATGTGTAAGATATATACAATTTTCATGCTGACTTTGGCTTTTATGTCTTCCTTTAATGTTCGGTTAACCTGGAAAAAGATTTAATATTTAAATTTGAATGGATTTGTGGTTAGTCAAGATTGTACAGCTTTAGAGACACTGTATGTGACGTGCATCCAGTTATCACTATGGAGCGATGAATTGTTACTAATGCACTTCTCATTATTACACCACTTAAAGCAAGAACTACAATAGAACCTAGTTATTGTATTGATTACACATTTGAGACATACCACGCATAGCACGTTTTTTCTCAAATATGTTTCACCTCAGTAATATACACTTAAACAGCAATCGCAACTGCTAAATGTTGACTTGTAGAAAACATAAAATCTTTGAAAATAATTTATAACATTTTTTGGTGTACTAGCACTCATTAGGTCATAGCATAATCAATACAGGAGTGTTAATGTCTGTATAATGAGGTAGTACACAGTATTCCACCAAAACCTGGACTAGAATTAACTTCATTAACCCACTTAGAAGGAATCTAGTAGCTTCAAAGCCAGAATGTAACTCAATACATTGTAATTTCCCCTAACCATTTAGTAACTACAGACTTGTTGTTAGGCGTTGGGCGTTTGCTGGATCCAAAATGGGTTCAGAACCATTAGTGGATTCTGTGGTCTCCCATTCTGGTCCAGCTGGGGCTGATGCTGCTCAGCATCATCATCAGTCCTAACACCTAGCTGGTGCACAAGACATGCAAGTTGTCTCTCAGGTCTTTGTTCCTAGCAACATGAAGCGTAGGTTGTGGAGGGAAACAGGTCTGCTACAGCCTAAGTCCAGGATTCACTGCACTGAGCATGCCCGTGACATGGCGGACCGTGATTGGTGGTTTGGGAGTCAGCTGATCCGGTGACCTGGCACTGCCTGATTGGTCGCGGGTGACGTCACCAATAGTGCGACGGTGGGCAGGGCTTAATCTTTAAATAGCCCGCACACAAACATGGCGGCGCTCTCTGATCATTGAGCTATGATGGTGTTATTGTGTGGACGCTTGGTCGTTTGGGCTCCACGTGTGCTTTAGCTTCTGTCAGGCAGGTTTAGCGGGGGATAGGCAGCCTTAGATGGAGGGAGGCAGGTAGCTTTGTCTGACAGTCTGGCTCCGACAAAGTGGTCGCCATACACCCCGAGCTGTCTGCAGACGCCGTATTCCCCGCCCCGCCTGTAAGCCACGTGGAGAGATACTCCTCAGTCTGGTAGCACGCCGGCTGGGAGCACGTATTTGCCGGCGTGTATCACACATGCATCCTAGTGCCTGCTGTGTAGTTCCTGTGCTGTAAACAGGGCTACAGATACTTTATTTATCGCACATCTCTCGTGCAGTTAACGGAGATAGTGTGAATCCCTATTCCCTTTCCAGTGTGCAGTAACACGGAAGGGATTGTTATTTCAGTTGGTTGTTTTACCTTCTTACCCGGAAGGTGTTCGGCCGCAGTCCTCCAGGCTGCATTGCGGACCCCGGGTTCGGTTGCTTTTCATTATAAATAAAGTTGTTTGCAACTGTCCCCTTAACACTTGTTTAGTTGTGGAAAGTCTACAATGGATATAAAAAGTCTCCACATCTCTGTTAAGATGCCAGCTTTTTGTCATGTAAAAGAATCATACCTAGATGAATCCTTTCAAAACTTTTTCCACCTTTAATGTCATCTGTATTCTATACAAATCCATTGAGAAATAAACTGAAATCATCCAAATAGTGTAAATAAAATAACAAAACTAAATTAATGTGGTTGCATAAGTGTGAACATCCTCTTATATTGAGGATATGGTGGTGCTCAGAATCAACCAATCACATTTAGGGCTTGTTCACATGACTGTATTTTTGGTCTGAGTGTTGTTCCTGAGAAAAATGAACAGCACTGAGACCTGTGTTATTCTATTGGGCAGTGCAAATGAGTAATTTTTAAAACTGATCGAATCTGCGTGTGAAAAAAATTGCAGCATGCACAAGTTTCTGCTGTAAAACGAATGCCATATAGATCCAAAGTATAGCATTTAATTTTTACAGATTACATTGCAGTTTTGTAACATTGGAAGCTGTAAATTGTCTTGTCTTGATTAATAGCTGCTATAAAAAAACAGATTGCATAAGAACTGCACATGGATTGCACACAGATGATAAGTGGGAAAAAAATAATCGTAGTTTTCTGGATGAAGCTGTGAACGATTTTTTATATGCTCATGTGAACCTACTCTTAAGCTCATGATAAATAGTTGTCAGGGCACAGCTTCCATCATTCAAATTGATTCTGATTAACTCCATGTAAAGAGTAACTGTCCTAGTAGGATTTTCCAGAGATTTTCTTAGTTAAAATTTACAATGAAAGCCATGATCCACATACAGCTTACAACACAGCAAAGGGGAATGCATTGTAAGTTAACAGTCAGGAGAAGAGTGCAAAAAGAATGTTAAGGCATTGGCACACTGAAAAGATGGTCATCAAGAAGTGGATTATATTTGGCACAACAGTGACATAACCTAGAGCTGAACATCCCTCAAAAATGGATGAAAGGACAAGAAAATTGGTCCCAAGAGGCCTACAGCAACAATATAGGAGCTGCAGGAATTTCTTGCAAGCACTGATTGTGCACTGAATATGATGACAATCACTCAAATTCTTCATATGTCTGACCTGTGGTTAGGATGGCAAGATGGAAGCCTTTTTTTTCACAAAAAAACATCTAAGCCCATTTGTGTTTTGCCAAAGCCTACATAATTTCTGCCCTGCCAAAAGCATGTGGGAAAACATGTTAAGTTCTGACGAGACCAAGGTTTAATTTTTTGGCCATCATTCCAAAAGGTATGTCTGATGCAGTGCCAACATTGCACATCACCGAGAGAACACCATACACACAGTGAAGCGTAGTGGAGACAGCATTATAATTTGGGGCTCTTTTTTGGCAGCTGGAACTGGGGCTTTAGTCAAGGTGGAAGAAATAATGAACAGTTCCAAATATCAGTCAACTTTGCAACAAAGCCTTGAAAGCTCTGCTAAACACCTGAAGATGAAGAAGAATTTCACCTATTAGCATGACAATGACCCTAAGCATACCTCTAAATCAACAAAAGAATGGGATCACCAGAAGAAGATCAAAGCTTTGGAATGGTCCAGCCAAAGCCAAGACCTGAATCCAATTGAAAATCTATGGGTTGACCCGAAGAGGGCTGTACACCGAAGATGCCCTCAGAATTTGACAGATTTGCAGTGGTATTGCAAGAGTGGGCAAAGATTTTCAATTCTAGATGTGCCATGTTGTTAAACTCCTACCCAAAAAGACTGAATGCTCTCATAAATTCAAAGGCTACTTCAACAAAGTAGTGGTTAAATGGTGTACATATTTATGCAACCATATTAGTTCAGTTCTTTATTTTTCTTTTTCCAGCTGAAAATATTTCAGTTTGTTTTTCAATTGAATTGTACAGATTATAGGTTACATTAAAGGTAGAAAAAGTTCTGAAATGATTCTTCTTGGTATGATTTTTTCACATGACAAAAATCTGGTATTTAAACAAGAGTGTGTAGACTTATTATATCCACTGTACACTGTATCACATGATGCTGTAATATGTAGACTTTAATCTTTTCTATTTATAGTGGATTTTGTCCCGATTGATAGGTACTATAACTGCACAGAACATTTCATAACTGAGCCAAATCAGCTAAATTTGGTAGCCAGTTTTAATACAGAGAAGCATACCTAATGATATCAATGAAAATTCAAAGCGGATTAACAAACATGTTATCCTTTTCTGTTTGATCCTCTGGCTTACAGCACATGAAAAAACCCTTTAGCTCTTGGTTGAATTTGCAGCTCAAAGATACCAAATTTAAGCAAAACTGTTTCGGAATACATTTTTTAACTGTCTTCAGTTAATTTTATGCATAGCAAGTCACTGTGAAACTCTTCATTTATTCTAGATGTTTTATATTATTGGCAAAAGTTAGATGTGAAGTGATATAATATCCTCACGATAGAAATCAATTGAAATCATAAGTTCCATGATGTGACATGGGTCACTGACATTGAGAGGGCCTACATAGTACTCATTTGTAGCAGGCTGTTGGCTTTGTCTTATCTTTGTCTTCTCTGGGTTCTTAAATACATGGCACTATTATTCATTACTTTAATCACTGCTACTTCTGCTTCTGTTTCATTTTCCTTTTATTAGGTGGTGGGCGTACATCTAATTTTGCAACTGAATTCAGCTACACCTCTGATTAAAAATGTATTACATTATAAATATTAAAAAGAAATGTAGGACTCACTATCTTAACATTTAACGAAATATTAACTGCTAAGCCAAGCTCTCACGATGAGTGTTTGGTAGATTTATGACTCTGCATATTTTCTCCATGCAAAAAATGCAATGCAATTGTTTAGAATTCATGCCCACTGTGCTTTTTTAATATGCTACATAAAGTGACCCATGTTACATTTTGAGATGCACAATGTGAATTTCTTCTGTAAACATGTTTTATTTGCAAATTTTCACCATAGACTTGAATGAGATGAGGAAAATATTCAGATAAAAACCACATATAGGGAGAAGATACAGATTAGATATTAAAAAAAACTTACATAGGGAGAAAATACAGACTAGATATTAGAAATAAACTTTCCCACAAGAAGTGGGGAGTTCTCCTTCAATGGAAATCTTTAAACTCATGTAGTAAATCCTACATTGAGCTGGAGCTTCCCTTCCAACTCTAACATTCTATGATATATATTTTTAGCTAGTTTTGCCATGGAATGAGCTGAAAACACATTTAATCTGCACATGAGTTTATCAAAAAAGTTTTATCAAAGTTAATTAACAGAAATGGTCTAAAACAAAACAGCTTTATTTAAAGCATAATGTACCAAAAGGAGGCAACAATTGCAGCATAAAAACATGATAAAAACCATGTAAATAAAAACAGTCAAAAACGCAAGTAATCTAATTTAGCTAGAAAGTCATGAGAGCTTATAGAACAGTTTATCCATATAGAAACTGAGTAGCAAATAAACTTTAGTGATGAGCGAGCATGCTTGTTACTCGAGATTTATGAGCATGCTCGGGTATTTTCTGAGTATCTTCAGTGTGCTCGACTATTATGTTTTAATCACTCCGTGCTCATGATTTTCGACTGTTTGACAGTTTTAATACATGTGAGGAATGCCTGTTTCTTAGGCATTCCTCACATGTATTAAAGCTGTCAAACGGTCGCAAATCATGAGCACTGAGTGACTAAAACATAACACCGAGCACCGCTGAAGATACTCGGAAAACACCAGATCATGCTCATAAATGCTCGCCAAAAGAGTTAACAGGACATACTCGCTCATCACTAGTAAACTCTAAAAATGCATTTGCTGAACCTTTCAATGTAATATTGTCGATATTCATATTGAAAGCTTTTATTAGCTTTAACGATTAGTCAGTGTCTTATTAAATACTTTTGCTACTTACAAATGGGGCCTAATCTTACATTCTTTAATACAAACATCTACATAGATCATGTAGAAAATAAGAAAAAAATATTTTAAAATCTTCCTCTGCTCTTCCTTGTGGAAAAATGTATTAGTTCAGTAAATTGCATATGGTGTGTAGCAATGTGCAGCATCCTAAATGATAAAATGGATAAATTATGCAGAAAAAAATGCATTGCAGTTCACTGATGACTTAATGGCTCTTTACAAAAACCATAAACAATAGTGACAATAAAGGAGATGGCAAGTAACAACATGTTCTTCCGTTCGACCTCCATAGCAGGAGGTGATGTACAATGTGAAACTTTATTATTCATCATGCAAACCTTCATCCATAGCAGGAGGTAATATTGTATGTACTGGGAGGTTAAACATTTATCATTTCTGCTTTCAAAATAATAAATGATGACAAGCTCCTGTAAATGACATTTTAAAGTGAATTCCTGGACACTGTCATTATTTTTGATTTTAGATGATAAAATTACTTATAGAAAACCATCCCTTCATAATGAGTACTATGGCTCATTTATAAGAGTCGGCGCTTCTTCTTGTCCATATGGAACCAGGAAATTAGAGACAAGTACATCGGTATGAAGATAGTAATATGATGACTGATGACTGGTATTACTGGGACAAGTATGTTGATAGGATACCAGATTAATAAAGCTTATAAGTGGTTAGCTGGGGTAACGTCTCTGTATGTGTAGTTCTTACTTGGCAGAGACATTACCTTGACCAGTAGGAAGCACACTATAGAAGAAGCATTCCTTTAGAACAACTTCTAAGAGACAAATTTTTGGTATAAAATGAAAGAAAAAATCTTGGAGATTTATAAAAGTGAATGCAAGTGAAAAGTGGAGGAATTGCTCAAAGACGCCAAAGTCAAGCTCTGACCTTAAGGAAAGAAAACAGTTCTACTTTTGTCTTTCATTAGTTTAACTTCTTTACCCTCCAAGGTGCTTTACACGTTAATGACCAGGCCAATTTTTACAATTCTGACCACTGTCACTTTATGAGGTAATTACTCTGGAACGCTTCAACAGATCCCACTGATTCTGAGATTTTTTTTTCATGACATTTTGTATTTTATGATAGTGGTAAAATTTATTCGATATCACTTGCATTTATTTGTGAAAAAAACTGAAATTTGGCAAAAATTTAGAAAATTTCTCAATTTTCAAACTTTGAATTTTAATGCCCTTAAATCAGAGAGATATGTCAAGCAAAATAGTTAATAAATAACATTTCCCACATGTCTACTTTACATCAGAACAATTTTGGAACCAAAATGATTTTTTGTTAGAGTGCTATAAGGGTTAAAAGTTGACCAGCGATTTCTCATTTTCCCAACAAAATTTACAAAACCAATTTTTTAGGGACCACATCACATTTTAAGTGACTTTGAGGGGCCTTTATGACAAAATACCCATAAGTGACACCATTCTAAAAACTTCACCCCTCAAAGTGCTCAAAACCACATTCAAGAAGTTTATTAACCCTTCAAGTGCTTCACAAGAATTTTTGGAATGTGGAAGAAAAAAATGAACATTTATTTTTTTCACAAAAATGTTATTTTAGACCCCAATTTTTTATTTTTGCAAGGGTATCATTAAAAAATGGACCTCAAAATTTGTTGTGCAATTCCTCCTGAGCACGCCGATACCCCATATGTGGGGGAAAACCACTGTTTGGGTGCACGGCAGAGTTCGGAAGGGAAGGAGCGCCATTTTACTTTTTGAATGTAAAATTTGCTTGAATAATTAGCGGACACCATGTTGCGTTTAGAGAGCCCCTGATGTACCTAAACAGTGGAAACCCCCAACAAGTGACCCCATCTCAGAAACTAGACCCCTCAAAGATTTTATCAAGGGGTATAGTGAACATTTTGAAGCCAGAGGTAGGATACAGAATTTGATAACATTAGGTCATCATATTGAATAAGTTGTCATTAGTCTTGAGTGCAAGTGCTCGCTACTTGAGTTTGCACCGGATACTCGGGTATGCACCATGTATCGCGGGTGCTTAAGTGACATGCTCGAGTCCCCGCCCGCATGTTTCACGGTTATTAGTCACCCAAAAAAAACATGCGGGGATCGCTCGTGCATGGCATGCAATCCCCGCAAGGTTTTTTGGCTGTATAACAGCTGCAAAACATGTGGGGCGGAGACTCGAGCATGTCACCCGAGCACCCGCTATACTCAGTGCATACCCAAGCACCCGATGCAAACTCAAGTAGCGAGCACTTGCGCTCAACACTTGTCACCATATCGTCGTCATTTTTTTCTTTGCTTCTGAAAGAATCCCAACCTCAACACAACTCTAACCACAACCCTAATACAACCCCAACCCTAACTTTAGCCCAACCGTATCCCAACCCTAACCCTAGCTCAACCCTAACTCTAGCCCAGCCCTAATCCTAGCACAACCCTAACCCTAGCACAACCCTATGGTTTATTTTTTGTGTTCCTCGTGCGGTATAAGTGATTAGATGACTTTATTCTTCGGGTCGGTGTGATTACAGCGATACCAGATTCATATCAGGTTTTTATGACTGACAGCTGTCACACACTAAAAAACCCTTTTTTTGCAAAGACTAGTTTTTGCATCGCCATATTTTGAGAGCTATAATTTTTCCAGATTTCATGAGTCATGTGATGGCTTGTTTTTTGTGGGACAAGTTGACGTTTTCAGAAACGTGACATTTTTTGATCGCTTTCTATTCCGATTTTTGGGAGGCAGAATAAACAAAAACCAAGAATTCAGGATTTGTTTTTTTGGGTTTTATTTTATGCCGTTCTACGTGTGGTAAAATTGATAAGGCAGCTTTATTCTTCTGGTCAGTACATTTACAACGGTACCACATTTATATTTTTTTTACGTTTTGGCGCTTTTACACAAAAGCTATTTTATAGAAAAAAGAATTGTTTTTGCATCACTTTATTCTGAGAGATATAACTTTTTTATTTTTCTGCCATTGGAGCTGTATGGCAGCTTGTTTTTGCGGGACAAGATGACGTTTTCAGCGGTACCATTTCTATTTACATTTGTCTTTTTGATCACGTTTTATTCCATTTTTTGTTTGACGGTATGATTATAAGCATTGTTTTTTGCTTCGTGTTCACTAAAGTGATTAACTAGTGGGACAGTTTTATAGGTCAGGTCATTCCAGATGCATCAATGCCAAATATGTGTACTTTTATTGATTTATTATTTATGGGTAAAATATACATATATATTTTTTGGGATTATTTGTTTCATTTTTTTAAATATTTTTACAATTTTCACTTTCTGACATTTTTATTACTTTTGCACATTGTCCCACTATGGGACTTTCACTTTTTGCAGCCTGATCGGCTGTATAGCACAGGAATGCAGCACCATCCCTGTGCTATGCAGCCTTTCAGCACTGCACAGGGAGAAGTTACTTTGGTCACACACTGCGCATTACCAAAGTAACTTCCTGCCTCCTGGTGACCCGGGTGTTGTCATGATGACATCGGGTCACCATGACAACATCCGGGACCGGACTCAGATTCCACTGGACGCCAGAGAGGAGATAAGTATCGCGCTTACCTCCCCCCTTGCTCCCGCAATGTTGCATTCGATTTAGATTGCAGCATTTTGGTTGTTAATGTGCAGGGAGCGGTGGGGGACCGCTCCCTTCACATATTACCGGGTGTCAGTTGTGACAATCAGCTGACACCCGGTGGCGATCTCGCCCACACAGCATATGTGTGGGCGAGATCGCCGAGACGTATTAATACGTATCAGGCTCTTAAGTCCCAGGGCACAGATACGTATTAGTACGTCATAGGCTAGAAAGAGGTTAATAAATACATTTCACACACATGTCTACCTTTACCTTTCCGTGAATTTTGTTAATAATTCGAATTTCTCACAATACAAGTAAATATCTTGTCATAACATGATAGGAAAACACTCAACAGACTGGAAGTCACGTCACAACCAATGGATAATCATATATAGTCACATATAGCATAACTATCTCCCAACCTGGAAACACAAAATCATTTTTTATTCCAAAACTGGTAATCTTTGGAAGAGTTGAGTCAAAAGGAGACGTAAGGAAGTCAACCTCTATATGTATGGTCTAAATGGATTCCCTGCTTCCAATCAAATCCATTGTCATTATGGTTTAAATGTACTGGTGCATTGGAAAGATATGTTTTATTGGAACCTAATCAAGCATCCACTTGTTAAAGAATTTTGACTGTGAAACTAAAAGGTCAATCATTTATATGAATATAAGATCCCTAGATCCAATGCACACAGTCATTTAGGGCCTAAAGGAGAAATAGATACAAAACCACTCTCTACCGTTCTACCAGCTCCTGTAAGATCCATGTTCATTACTTCTTGTGTGCACAAAGCTGCCATTACTCAACCAAGATCAATGATCTCTGTCTTAATATCTATCCTCCTCCATTTCCCTGTCAAAAAATGAAATGGAAAGGGGACAGATTAAAAGGCACTTAACTTGATGGTCATCTCTGGGATAGATACTTAAATAGCATACTGCAGACTAGATATTGTAAGAGAAGTATGGCACAATTATCTGCCCACCTATACAAGATGAGAGGTCAGAAAGACCCATGCTAAATATTTAGAAACAGGCACAGAGAACATCTATAATAGAGAGCAGTCTAAGAAAAAAAAGAAAGAAAAATATTAACTAAAAAATAAGATAATTGTGGTGATGTACAACAGTAAATATATATGACAAAATAGTAGGTAAATTATTGTTATTTAATTATAAACTAGTTTTTACAAATATACATATATATATATTTCTAATCCATCACGTTGTCTTACTTAATCTATCTGTATTATTCCTTATATCCAGGGGTTTGGATAATTCCACTTACTTGGCCTCCAAAGCACTTTGTATTTTAATATACTCTTATAGGGACTTTTCTTTTTTTTCACATTATCATTTCAATGGTAAAGTTTAGAAAAACAATTATAACCACTTGAAATAATTGACTTTGTTAATATTTTTTAGCTCTATATTTTATATCATATTCTCAAATATTTGGAAATGGAGAAATACTGTAATTTAAAATTCCATGATAGTTGTAGGTGAATTTTTTTTCCATGGACCAAATTCAAGGACTATTAAAGGGGTTCTCCCACTAACAAAAGTATATTTTAATCAAAAGATCTTGGACTAATAATAAGTTCCAGATTTGAAAGTATTTAAATAAAATGTTCCCCTGCTGAGATAATCGTATAAATGTTCCCCTGCTGTGCACTGTGTAATGGCTGTATCTGACCGTGCAGGAACATGGTCTGATCATACCACAGCTCCTGGGCAGGGGAGGAAGCAAAAGACTATACAGACAGGACAGCAGGAGATCACAGCTGCTGCTTTCTGTGAGGTAAAACATTTCACTGCCTGATTTTAAACAATATTTTACTTCAAAGAAGAATCAGCTGTGATCCCGTGCTGTAATTTCTGCATACTCTTTTCCTTCCTGCCCTGCCCAGGAGCTGTAGTATGATCAGACCATGTTCCTGCATGGTCAGACACAGCCATTACACAGTACACAGCAGGGGCACATTTATAAGATTATCTCAGCACAGGAACATTTTATTTAAACACATCCAATTATGGAAGTTGTTGTTATTTCATGATTTGTTGATTAAAATTGACTTTTGTTTGTGGGAAATCCCCTTTAAACAAAACAATGTATAGAATAAGAAGCAGCACTCAACAGGATGGATACGCTGAAATGTTGCCTTGTGAACATGACTAAATAAATTCAGACTACTTCACTTTTTTCTCTGCATGCTTTTTCTTTTCCACTTACTTTGAATTCAATGCAATAAAGTCTGCTCCTTCAGTCACATTGTCATAAGCGTCACTCAATAAGGCAGCATATATTCATGACGACTGCTACATGTTTGTATTACACAGGAAATAGAGTAATATAAAAAATACATACAAATCATGTGCTTCTTCGTACTGTGTTCAGCAGGGAGGTGTTCAAAGAGCAATCTCCTATTCTTCATAGATACAATCACATAAAGTTGATATAAAGCATGCATATGATACTAGACTTTGTTGGCAAACCCTAAGGACTCAATATGCACATTTGTCGCTTGTCGTTTTAAATTATTAATATTTTACATGATTACATTTGCTGGCAATGAAGATTCAGCTGGAGTATTCTTCACACTGTATAATACAATAATACAATGCATTTAGAGAAACACACAGCCATACAAACTAAGCTGAATTTATAATGGTGCCATGAAAGCGGGATTATTAGCCTGGTCTCTCTGCTCGAATGTGGAATTTAGTATGGCAGTTTTCCATTATTGACTCATATATGATGAAGCTATGCAATTATTAAAGGGTCTTTTTCCTTTTCCAGCATAAGGACTATTCTTGCACTTACTTTATGTCTCATATTTCAGCTCAGGCTCATTCAACTTAATTGGAGTGAGTAGCAATACTAGAAAAAACAATAAGTCTGGATAACCTCATTAATGTAATGTCAATGGAATTGTGTGTGCTATGCTCCATAGAAGGACATTGGCTTGCTTAGAGCTATAGTCAGGTCAACTTTATTGTAAGGAAGATTATAGTTTAGGGTCAGCTTTGTCCTGTATTAGAATCAGGATATGCTCACATATGAGGGATTTGTTGCCAACACACAGTACCATACAAGTATAGCACAAGTTTATGTGGTTTTCTGGCAATATTTGTGGCATAATTAAAAAAAAATAACAGTAGCTCTCAGGTTTTTACTTTTATGGATTTATACAGTACTTTCTCACAGAAAAAAGTCCCTTTGTTGGGAAAGTGTAACTTTATAACTAGCTTGACAAGTTCATTTGCTTTACTGTGATGTGTATAGGTACAGTTTTCCACAGCAAGATATTTTTCTGTGACAAAGTATAATTAACGTTTTGTATGTTATGTTAAAAAATATACATCTGTAGTTCCATTCTGCCTTTAGGATATGTTCACAGCATAGGAATAATTTATTCCCAATCCAAGTTATTTACTCTGCTCAAACAAAAATAATAGCAATACTCAAGTTATGCTCTTCCGGTTTCTAAAGACGCACAAAATCAAGTCATCCTTAGTCATGTTCCAAGAATAAATGAGAGTTCTTACTGATGATGGGAATCCTCCCACTCACAGTCCAATCAGTTGCTCAAAAGTAGCTTCTTTACTAATTGAGGAAATCAAACACACAGACATGGTGTAATAATGCCTTTCACCGGTAAAAAGAATTCTAAAGAGTTTAAGAGTTTAAAAAACAAAAAATTAAACTTCATTACTTTAATGCATACAATCACCATGGCATCAGATTCGACAGCAACATTTTATACATTTCAAATAAACTAATACATAACGCCATATATAATATTAAAATAGTATTGAATTGCTCTTTACATAGACATAATTCCAATAATTAAGAATCAGATTTCCAAAAAACACAATAATCAATGCTATCACAAGATACTAGAGTTACTTAACCCTCCGTCAGGCACACCTCTAGCTCTCCCAAATTCAGGTACAATGCGCCTGACAGGCACGCTAAAAGTAATGTGACCTTCATAGGGGTGTATTAAAAGAGAGTACACGGAATCAGATGCAAAAACCCATAAACATTTAAAAAAAAAATTACCACATTTCTCAACTACTGACAAATAGCCTCCTGTTTTCATGACATAGCTATTACTAAACAATGTGCCTTAGAGGCAGCCCTCTTTTTTTAAGAAAACCGTTCTTATTTCCACAAACTTTGCATGATTCATTCATAAAACAAGCTAAATAAACAATTGTGATAAATAAAAACAGAAAATACTAACCTTCAAATGTGAGACGAGTTCAGGCGCAGTGAGCCTGAGAAGTAACAATGGTCAGGTCTGCTCTCCAGAAGGTCTGCTCTAGCACTGTGAGGTTAGGTTTCACATAGCATGTAAAGTCAGGAAATAACTGGGAGTGGGAGATTTTCTGATAATTTGGAGAGGAGAGAAAAGCAAAACGATTTGAGCTGTGCCTGTCTGGTCAGCTGTGCCTAATGGAGGATTAATATGCCAAGGGCGATGGAAGTTTCCTGCGCTGCTGAATAAATGAAAAGCCAAGATGGAATGCTGGTTTAATGTCAACGCGTTTCAGAGTCACTCCAATGCCTTCTTCAGGACAACCACAGTTTCTTTTTTATTTGTAGTTGTCCTGAAGAAGTAGTGACTCTGAAACATGTTGACATTTAACCAGCATTCCTTCATCCCATCTTGGCTTTTCATTTATTCAGAAGCGCAGGATGCTTCCATCGCCCTTGGCATATTTTGTGTACACTCTCTGTGGAAGCTGCAGCAGCTGAAATGTATGCATTTTAGCGGTTGTGTCACACAAAACCCCATGAGGTGAGCTCCCTTACGCTTTGATTCCTCTTTACTATTTGAATAAGACCTTATTGTGCTTTTACATTTTTAGCAGTTATTTAACCCCTTAATAACATCTGACGTACTAATACGCGTCTGTGCCCTGGGACTTAAGAGCCAGACCCGTATTAGTACGTCATCGCGATCGCGCGCGCACACAGGCTGTGCGGGCGCGATCGCCGCCGGGTGTCAGCTGATTGTCACAGCTGACACCCGGTACTATGTGCAGGGAGCGGTCACGCACCGCTCCCAGCACATTAAGCCCCGCGATGCTGCGATCGAAGTCGATCGAAGTCGATCGCGGCATTGCGGGGGCAAGGGGAGGTGATCGGCGATACTCACCTCCTCTTCCGGCTTCCAGCGCAGTCTGCAAAGGCTTCCCGGGTGTTGCCATGACGACCCGATGTCGTCAAGACAACATCCGGGTCACCAGAGAGCAGGAAGATTGCTTGGACATGCGCAGTGCATCTCCAAGCAATCTTCACACTGTGCACTTCTGACAGCCTTCATGGCATAGGGATGGTGCTCCATTCCTGTGCCATGCAGGCGATCAGAAAAAAAAAAGTGAAAGTCCCAGAGTGGGACAAAGTAATAAAGTGTATAAACTGTGTGAAAGTGGAAAAAAAAAAAAAAAAAATGTGCAAAAATATTATAAAAAAATAAAAAAAATAATACACCAAAAATAAAAATATAATGTACCCATCAATAAATATTATTATAAAAAAAATAAAAAAAAAACAATAAAAGTACACATATTTGGTATCGCCGCGTCCGGAACAACCTGACCTATAAAACTGTCCCACTAGTTAACCCCTTCAGTGAACACGGTAAAAAAAAAAAAAAAAAAAACAAGCAAAAAACAATGCTTTATCACCATACCGCCAAACAAAAAGTGGAATAACACGCGATCAAAAAGACGCATATAAATAAAAATGATACCGCTGAAAACGTCATCTCGTCCCGCAAAAAACAAGCTGCCATATAGCTCCATCAGCCGAAAAATAAAAAAGTTATAGCTCTCAGAATAAAGCGATACTAAAAAATATTTTTTTCTATAAAATAGCTTTTATTGTGTATAAGCGCCAAAACATAGAAAAATGATACAAATGTGGTACCGCTGTAAACGTACTGACCCGAAGAGTAAAGCTGCCTCATCAATTTTACCACACGCGGAGCAGAATAAAAAAAAAAAAAAAAAACAATTCCTGAATTGTTGGTTTTTGTTTATTCTGCCTCCCAAAAATCGGAATAGAAAGCGATCAAAAAATGTCACGTGCCTGAAAATGGCACCAATAACAACGACAAGTCATCCCGCAAAAAACGAGCCATCACATGACTGTCTGCCAAAATCTGGAAAAATTATAGCTCTCAAAATATGGTGATGCAAAAACTAGATTTTACAAAAAAAGCGTCTTTTAGTGTGTGACAGCTGTCAGTCATAAAAACCCCATATGATTCTGGCATTGCTGTAATCACACCGACCCGAAGAATAAAGTCGTCTAATCACTTATACCGCACAAGGAACGGCGTCAAAAATAAACTCTTGAGTTAGGATTGGGCTAGGGTTAGGGCTGGGTTTGGGGCTAGGGTTGTGCTGGGGCTAGGGTTGTGCTGGGGCTAGGGTTGTGCTGGGGCTAGGGTTGTGCTGGGGCTAGGGTTGTGCTAGGGCTAGGGCTGGGGTTGGGATTTTTTTCAAAAGTAAGAAAAAAAGATGACGATATGGCGACTAGTGTTGAGAGCAAGTGCTCGCTACTTGAGTTTGCATCGGGTGCTCTGGTATGCATTTAGTATCGTGGGTATTTGAGTGACATGCTCGAGTCTCTGCCCCATATGCTTCGCGGCCAAAAAACTTTACGGGGATTGCCTGCCATGCACGAGCGATCCCCGCATGTTTTTTTTTGGGTGTCTAATAACCGTGAAACATGCGGAGCAGGGACTCGAGCATGTCACTCGAGCACACGCTGTACATGGTGCATACCTGAGTACCCGATGCAAACTCAAGTAGCGAGCACTTGCGCTCAAGAATAATGAAAACTTATTCAATATGATGACCTAACGTAAACAAATAATGTGCCGTACCTCTGGGTTCAAAATGTTCACTATACACCTTAATAAAATCTTTGAGGGGTATAGTTTCCAAAATGGGGACACTTGTGGTGGAGCTCCACTGTTTAGGCACATCACGGGCTCTCCAAACGCGACATGGTGTCCGCTAACAAATTGAATGGAAAATCGGCTCAAATTGTTAGCGGACGCCATGTTGCGTTTGGAGAGCCCCTGTGTGTCCAAACATTGGAGCTCCCCCACAACTGACCCCATTTTGGAAACTAGACCCCCCAAGGCACCTATCTAGATGCATAGTGAGCACTTAGAACCCCCAGGTGCTTCGCAAATTGATTCGTAAAAATGAAAAAGTGAAAATAAAACACTTTTTCATTTTTATGAATCAATTTGTGAAGCACCTGGGGTTCCAAGTGCTCACTATGAATCTAGATAGGTGCCTTGGGGGGTCTAGTTTCCAAAATGGGGTCACTTGTGGGGGAGCTCCAATGTTTGGGCACACAGGGACTCTCTAAATGCAACATGGTATGCGCTAACAAATTGAATGGAAAATTGGCTCAAATTGTTAGCGGACACCACATTGCGTTTGGAGAGCCCCTCTGTGCCCAAACTTTGGAGCTCCCCCACAAGTGACCCCATTTTGGAAACTAGACCCCCCAAGGCACCTTTCTATATGCATAGTGAGCACTTGGAACCCCCAGGTGCTTCACAAATTGATTCGTAAAAATGAAAAAGTGAAAAAAAAAACACTTTTTCATTTTTATGAATCAATTTGTGAAGCACCTGGGGTTCCAAGTGCTCACTATGCATCTAGAAAGGTGCCTTGGCGGGTCTAGTTTCCAAAATGGGGTCACTTGTGGGGGAGCTCCAAAGTTTGGGCACACATGGGCTCTCCAAACACAACATGGCGTCCGCTAATTATTCAAGCAAATTTTACAATCAAAAAGTCAAATAGCGCTCCTTCCCTTCCGAGCCCTGCCGTGCCCCCAAACAGTATTTTTTCCCCAAATATTGGGTATCTGCGTGCCCAGGGGAAATTGCACAACAAATTTTGGGGTCCATTTTTTCTTGTTACCCCTGTGAAAATAAAAAAAATTGGGTCTAAATTAACATTTTTGTGAAAAAAGTTAAATGTTCATTTTTTTCTTCCACATTCAAAAAATTCCTGTGAAGCACCTGAAGGGTTAATAAAGTTCTTGAATGTGGTTTTGAGCACCTTGAGGGGTGCAGTTTTTAGAATGGTGTCTTTTTTGGGTATTTTCTGTCATAAAAGTGACTTCAAATGTGATGTGGTCCCTAAAAAAATGGTTTTGTAAATTTTGTTGGAAAAATGAGAAATCGCTGGTCAACTTTTAACCCTTATAGCTCCCTAACAAAAAAAAATTTTGGTTCCAAAATTGTGCTGATGTAAAGTAGACATGTGGGAAATGTTATTTATTAACTCTTTTGTGTGACATATCGCTCTGATTTCAGGGCTTAAAAATTCAAATTTTGAAAATTGCAAAATTTTCAAAATTTTCGCCAAATTTCCGTTTTTTTCACAAATAAACGCAAGTGATATCGAAGAAATTTTTCCACAATCATGAAGTACAATATGTCACGAAAAAACAATCTCAGAATCAGGGGGATCCGTTGAAGCGTTCGAGAGTAATTACCTCATAAAGTGACAGTGGTCAGAATTGTAAAAATTGGCCCGGTCATTAACGTGCAAACCACCCGCGGGGCTTAAGGGGTTAATGGTCTTCACACCAATGGATAGCTGAACCTTATTTGCACAAGTTATGTTTTTTCCACTGAGCTCAGCTGCTTAAGCTATCTAGAGTGGAGCAAATCTCTCAAAGTTCTCAAAATGAAGAGAGAAATTTCATTTGCATCTAATGAATTGGATGCAAATTGAATCAGCCAGGAAGTCATTAAAAAAAATCTTACACTCAGCTCTTCTTGGCCATTCCTGTATCTATACCAGTTCCATTTCCACTGGTCTTCTGATTTCCTTTTCTATTTTCTTTTATCTCTTATCTTTCTTACAGTTTTGTCTTTCATTCACTAAGTCCCCATCAGCATATGGAGTGCAATGCATGCTATGGATGTGTGTTGGACTGCATGCCATCATATTATGTGATGTCTAGTGTATGTACTTAGCAGGAAAAAAATAAAAGATAGTAGACAGAAGATAGAAAAGCTGATCAGAGAACTGGCAGTGGAGGGACAGGTACCAGGAAGGCGAATTAGAGTCAAATAAAATATTTTTTTAAGTCCTTGTCAAACCTTTATACTAAAAGCAAATCATAAAAAAACTGATTTTTGTGAATTTACATTTTTTGTAAAATTCAAAATGAGTTCAGTTTTCTTCAAATTGATTCTCTCATCTCTCTAGTACCATCTGACATTGGCAGGTGTACTTAGCGCAATGATTAACTGCAACAAGGACATGAGCTGTCTTCATGACATCACCACTGCAGCATGCAAACCATCACCAAAGCAGTAGAGACCTGGCTTAACAACAGGGGAAGGAGAGTGCCAGCACAGTTAGTTATTTCATACCACTGCTAGTCTATGGAACAAAAAATGTTAAAACTGAAAAATCCTTAAATATGACTGTAAAGAATACTGCGTAGTTAAAATTAAAAGATGTCTCCAATAATAATTATAGTTGTCTTTTGCAGCAAAAGTCAAGGCAAACAGACAACCAGCACCACAGTCTGTGTCATTTGCTATCAATTTTTTAAATATAAGGAGTAGAAGAGTCTTTGAGCAGTATTGGAGGTACATTTTAAAGATAACTGCTAATAATGTAAAATAAATAGGGAATGTGTATTTAATTTACAGATTCTATTCAGTACCAATATTTAGTAAATGTATATGGAATGTGAAAACAAAGTTAGTAACCTTGAAAGAGTAATTTAGCTATGTAAATCAAATATGCCAAGATGAGAACAATTGCTGTTTTCTAAATATATTCTATATACATAAATGAAAAATACCTATGTTCTGTCTGTACTGGCCCCTACTGCATTGTTCTATGCTGGCAGAACTCTAAAAACATGGCTGTGAGCGTGTCTCTGTCAATGGTGCAGTCTAAGCAACCAAGAAACACACCAACAGTATAGGACAAGTCTGTCCCCTCTTCCCTTGACTGGAATGCATCATGCCGGTCAAGAGAAGAGGGGCATCATGTGCTTCAGAGAAACACAATGTTGGGGACACAATGTACAAGTAAGTTGTTTACCTGGATGAATGTGGTCTATTTTTACTTACTGATCTGACAACAATTTTAATCATGCAAATATATACTGTTTTCCACTTTAAAGAATAAAATCCCTTCAGTAGGATTTTTAGTTATATAAAACTAAAAAATATCAATTTTAGATTAGTGGGAGCCAAACTCTTAGCATCCCCATGACCTGCTGTTTAAAAGCGCTTCTACAAGTGCTGTGTCCCCTTCATTCTTTAACCCCTTTATGATGTGTTACGTAATAGTACGCACCACGTCATAACCCCCTGTTCAGCACGGGCTCTGACGCTGAGCCCGCACTAAACCGGGCACATGTCAGCTGATCTATACAGCTGACATGTGCCGCAACAGCCACGGGTGGAATCGCGATTCACCCGCGGCTGTTAACTAGTTAAATTCCGCTGTCAATCTCTGACAGAGGCATTTAACTTGCGCACACCGGGTGCGCGTCACTTACCCCGCCCATTGGTGACCCCATCACATGATTGCAGGTCACCGATGGGTTGGTATGACAACCCGGGGTCTGCAGGAGACCCCTATGGTTGTCATGCCTGATTGCTATGAGCGCCGCCCAGTGGTCGGCGCTCATAGCACGTGAACAAATCTGCTGCATACAGGCAATCTGCCCATCGCCTGTATGTAGCAGAGTCGATCAGGTAATTGCTGCTTCTAGTCTCCCATGGAGACTATTGAAGCATGCAAAAAGTAGAAAAAAAATGTTTTTAAAAATATTAAAAAAGAATAATAGTTTAAATCACCCCCTTCGCCCCATTCAAAATGAAACAATAAAATAAAACCCCACATACACATACTTGGTATTGCCACATTCAGAATCGCCTGATCTATCAATATAAAAAAATAATGAATCCAATCGGTAAGCAGCATATGAAAAAAAAATTCTAAACTTTAGAATTAAGTTTTTTTGGGTCGCCACAATATTGCAATAAAATACAATAACGGGTGATCAAAACATCAGATCTACCTTAAAATAATATCAATAAAAACTTCAGCTCGGCGCGCAAAAAATAAGCCCTCACCCAGCCCTATATCACGAAAAATGGAGACGCTGTGGCACAATTTTATTTTTTTTTTTTTAGCAAGCTTTGGATTTTTTTTCACCACTTAAATAAAAAATAACCTATGCATATTTGGTGTCTACAAACTCACACTGACCTGGAGAATAATAATGGCAGGTCAGCTTTAGCATTCAGTGAACGTGGTAAAGAAAAAAAAAAAAAACAACTGTGGAATTGCACTTTTTTTGCAATTTCACCGCACTTGAATTTTTTTCCTGTTTTCCAGTACACAATATGGTAAAACCAGTAATGTTCAAAAGAACAACTCGTCCTGCAAAAAATAAGCTCTCACATGGCCATATTGATGGAAAAATATGAAAGTTATGGCTTTGTCAAGAAGGAGAGCAAAAAATGAAAACGCAAAAACGGAAAATGCTCCGTCATGAATGGGTTAGCAAATGCATTTCAGTGCATTCAGTAGCTTTAATGCTTTGTATTCAGCTTTCATCTCATTCAAGTGAATGTCACTGAAGCTGTAGTAAAAAAAAGGAAGGAAACTATTGAAAGTACTGAGAGTACTAGAGCATTGTAGCTCCTTCAAACACTTGTTTGGGAGGGGTACTGAGAGTCAGATCCCCACTGATCTGATATTGATGGCATATCCTAATCATAAGCTATCCATTTCGAAGAACTACAAAATCTCTTTAATCTTACGACAGTGATAGAGTTTATACATTTTTCTTACTTGAGACTTGGATGGTAGTTTATTTTTACCCCATTGTAGATGTGGTCTCTGCACATATGAGCACATTCTGACAAATGCAAGCTTCAGGTTTTGCTATCACTATGTCAAATTGCTAGCATTCATTTACATTATAGTTAAATTTCAGGTTTCACTTCATCAAACTGTAGAAGAACATTTGATTCCCTTATCTGTCATGCTGTCACCAGAGATCAATTCATCTTGTTTTTCTCAAATAGTTCAGAAATAATAAATGTGTTCCTGCAGTTATAAATCAGCTTCAACAAGCCTACACGGCTATTCAAATGATAGAGTTAAATATGAAATGACCAAAAACTGAATTATAATAACTTCATCTAAAGTGGGTTGTTGATTGTCATTCTCTAGAAAATCAAATTTTGGTATATTATGAATATTTAAAAGAGTTTCATTTTCTACAGACTCACAATCAAAAAAACTCTGAAAAAATATAGTATACTTACCGTTAAAAATCAGCTTCATTCCCACACTGACTATTTTTGGGGTCCCTCTTTTCTCCTCTGTGTCATCAGTATTAAATAGCGCTGCATTGCTTGCATGACAATGACTAGGGATGAGCAAACCCGAACTGTAAAGTTTAGGGTTTGTGCCAAAAAATCCCGAACACAGATTTCTTACTGTATGTCCATGTTACTGTTCGGGTTCGGCAGACTAATAAAGCTTGTCTAAAGGCTGCAGAACAGCCAATCAACAAGCTTTAAGGCTGTGGCTTGTTGATTGTTTCCGGCCCCATCACAGCCATGCCAAGTATTGGCATGACTGTGATTGGATGGCGCAGCACGTGACCCGGCCTGACATAAATAATAAAAATAAATAAGTAATAATAAAAAGAACATGCAGTTCCCCCTAATTTTATAACTAGCCAAGGGAAAGCAGACATCTGTGAACTGGTTTCATTATGCTGGGAAGGGGCCAAGATCTATGCACCTGCTCAGCCTACTTATATGAGCCCTCAGCTGTCTGCTTTGCCTTTGCTGGTTATTAAAAGTGGGGGGACCCCAAAAAATGACATGGTAACCCCCTATTTTTAATAACTAGCAATGGTTAAGTAGACAGCTGCAGGCTGATATTAATAGACTGGGAAGGGCCATGGATATTGACACCTTCCCAGCCTAATAAGACCAGCTCTTAGCTGCCCCAGAAATGGCACAGCCATTAAATATTGGTTTGCCTTAGTTGGTTATTAAAAATATCATTTTTAGGGTCCCCCCATTTTTAATAACCAGGAAAGACAAAGCAGACAGCTGTGAGTTGATATTAATAGGCTGAGAAGGTTCGTTGATATTGGCTCCTTCCCAGCATAATAAGACCAGCTCACATCTGGCTATTTATAAAAATAGGAGGGATCCCACATAATTTTTTTCATTTATTTATTAACAAGTACAGTAAAATACACATGTAAGGTACTGTTCCACTCCTCCACTTGAACATCCACCTCCTGGTTCAAGATTATTGTTTATTTTTTATATTTTATGTTATTTTAAGTAATTTTCCTATCCTCATTTGTTTGCAGGGCAACTGTCCTGCTCTTACCACCATTTTGCTTTCTTTTTAAGCCCCCTAGCCCTCACAATGACCATTTTACAGACATTTTACAGCCCCAAAGTTTGGGTCCCCATTGGCTTATATGTGATTAGGTCCTGTGGTCAAATTCTCATCAAGTTCTGGTACCTGAACCAAACTTTTTTCACAAGTTTGGCCAAACCCGACGAGCCCGAATTTCCACGGTTTCGCTCATGCCTAACAGGAGTGTCAGTAACACATCATCCATAGTGATTTTACCATAGTGACAATGAATTGGTTTTTACCGTAAGGTGATGTGACACAGTAGTGAATGACAGGTCAACAGTGATGAGAAGAAATAAGGCTGCAGGAACATATTTTTTAAAGAGAACATGTCAGTATGAATTTGTAATGTAAAATAAAGACATGGCTATAATGGCGCTGTAATACTGATTACATTGATACCTTTGGTGGACAAATCAGCTTTGTGGTTATTCTTTAATCATCATTTGAAGTTTTCTGCTAATTCGATTTCGATGCACAGGGGCTGATGTGTGCACTGGGTCTTCTCCTCCTTGTCTGTGATTCCCCAGCCCCTTCTCCGGTCTTTGAATGACAGGTAACTGCTGAGATTTCAAAAACGGTAGACCGGTCATTCACAGACTGAAGGCAAGCATATGGGCTAGGAATCACAGGGAGGAGAAGACCCAGTGCACTATGCATCAAAATCAAATTAGCATAAAACTTCAAATGGTGATTAAAGAAAAACAGCAAAGCAGATTTCTTCATGAAAAGGTATGAATTTAATCAGCATTACAGCACCATTACAGCCATGTCTTTACTTTACATTACAAAATTCTGCTGACAGGTTCTCTTTATGGTGCCCATAGACACTTTAATTGATCAAAATGGACAACTTCAATCAAAATGGTCATTTATTCAGTAAAACCTAAGAACCAACCATCCTTTTAGCAGACCGATCACAGAACACTATCATCTGAAACTAAGTTGGCTGCATTTGATTATTTCAGATAAAAGCTTGACTAAAAATATTTAATTCTTTGAAAGAATATTCCCAGAAATGGTTGATTTGTTGCCCAGTATCATTAAATATATGTGGCCAGGATAAACCTCTTTTAAGGTCAATATGGACTAAAATGTGTATGGCTGCATTGATATAACAATCTTTCACCAGACAATGATTTGTTCAACGGATGTTCAATTAGCAAACTGCATTCATCTTATGGCCTCCTTTAGAGTTCAGATGTAGTAAAATAGTAAAGTCCAGATGGAATGAAATCTATAATGATAACTGGAATGTGTAGCAGCCATTCAAAATGAAACAAATTGACCTTAGATTTTTCTTCACGTAGTTCTCATTCATTTAATACTAACACACCATTTACAGATTCTGCATGTTTAGACATTGTTTAATTCTGCATTCATTTTCTTTTTAAAGAGTAGCTAAATTGAAACATTTCTATGTATTATAACTCATATTCAGTAGCAAAGATTAGTTAGGGTCTGGGTCCTGAGACCACCACTGTTTATTTAACCTAGGGTGCATAAGCATTCAGCTTATCATCAAGCATGAGCAGAATAGTGTAAAGACATGCAGAGTTCCTATTGAAAACGTACTCTTAAATTGATCAGCTAACCGCAGTGGGGAAAGTCTCAAACTATCTAATTCACACTGTGCATAGAATAGGCTGAAAGCTTTAAGCCATTTTACAAACATTTTACAGTATTATGTAAAAATGTTTTTCACTAGATCTTTGCCCATGCCCTTCCTTAACTTTATACTTTGCATTTTCAACATATTCAGAGAGTGTGATCTGAGATTGCCAGCTTTAAAAAACAAAAACATGAGTTTGCGTTACTGTTAAGATGAATATAGTATGCAGTATGTGCCAATGTATGGATACCCAGTGGTTGCGATATGAATTGCAGCCTATAAATTGTTCAGATAGCATGTTCAGATATTGTGCTAAATTTGATTAATGACCCTTCGATGAAATTCAATTGATGGTAAGAGTGGAGACATCTGTATATTCCGTAGTATAAGCCTATAATCAAGGTAGATTATTCCAAAGTATTCTAAAATATAATAATCATTATTGTGTCATAATAAAATGGTTGGTAAAACATAAAATAAAAATACATTTTAATGTTTTATCAATCAATGTGACACAAGAAAGATTGTGCAAATTGTCTCTTCAAAGAGGAAGATGACGTGAACTCTATTGGAAGATAGCAATCCTAAAAGTCAATATCGACCCTTTAACAAGTTTTGCCATATGACAGGATAAAATCCAAACCAGAATCTCAATATGCAGACACATGTTTTGGGGTGTTGTCCCTCATCAGTGCAAATAATGAGATTTAATTTAGCTGAATGAGAGGCCTCTGACTGGAGTGTAAGGGGTAATGTTTCTCCTTATGGAGACTAAGATGCCTGACATGCTAGGTTAAGGAGGCTTATAGTCTGTGCAATGCTTTTCTGGGAAATTAGATATGCAAAATATCTCTTCAGAGAGAAAATGACATGAACTGTAGTGCCACCTATTGGAAATAGCAATCCTAAAAGTCAATATTGACCCAAAAAGATTGCTATATTTCAGAATACTTTGGCATAATCTCCCTTGGTTATAGGTTTATATTTGTATTAGGAGATAATATCCATTCTTATGGAATTTGGCCTATTTGGGTTAAATACATTGTATATTCCATAAGAATAAGTAAGCCAAAAATTAGCATTTCTGAAACACAGAAGTGATACAACTCTTTTGATTAGAATTTTTCTGTATGTAGGTAGGTCCACTGTTGGTTTTGCTTACAAACGCTAATGCAAAAAACTGCCATGTGAAAACAGACTTAAAAATAAGTTTAAAAGTTCTATTCTACATTGTAGTCCTAGGTGGAGAATTGGCCTTATTTTCTGAGAATCTCAAGTCTTTTGAGAACCATTAGAGTAGGTTAACTCATGGAATAGATAAGAGTGAAACCACCGCTCCATGCTCTTTGCCATTCTCTGAATCTAATCTTTTGGTTTCTATTGTACCACTACCAAATTAATGAGCTAATAGGATAGGTTTCTATTGCACCTGTGCCAAATTAATGAGCTAGAAGGGGAGAAAATAATGCGGGAAAAAAACAGTTTGCTTATCCAGCTTCATTAAAAAAGATAAAAGCACTTTTTAATTGATAAGTCATTAAAATCAATATCAAAGTGATATATTAACCATCAACGTGTTTTAAAAGTTACATGCGTTCTTAGCACTGCCTCAAACACACATATGGTTGGACATGGTACAATTACAGTGCAAATTATTATGTTTAAGAATGCTATTACTATATAATATTATTTACCATATATACTCAAGTATAAGCCAACTTTTACAGCGCATTTTTTATGCTGAAAAAGCCCTCCTTGGCTTATACTCGGGTATATACTTTATAGTAGATGGTGGTGATGGATAGTGGTGGGGGGGTTGCGACTGCGGAGGAGCGGGGCACATGCAGTAGCTGGCTGCTACAGCTGCCACATGTGCCCGCTGCTAAAGGGAAATTAATATTCACTTTTCTCCATGCCCATTGGAGTGGAGAAGAGTGAATATTCATTTTCTTTAATAGCGGGCGCAGTGTGAGTCTCAGCCGCCGGCTTCCTGCTGCCGCTCAGCATCCTGTATGCTCGCTATTAGAGAGTATAAATATTCACTCTTCTCCACTCCCATGGGTGTGGAGAAAGAGTGAATATTCATCCTCTTTAGTAGCGGGCACACAGGATCGCTGAGCCATAGCTCTGCTGAAAGTGTGCATGCTACTAAAAAAAATGCATATTCACTGCTCTCCACGCCCATAGTCCCTGCGTGGAGAGGAGTGAATATCCCGGCAGCTCACCTCAGCATCTGAGGGTGCAAGGCAGTGATGTCATGCGCTGCTCAGATGCTGAGATGAGCTACTGGCAGAATAGGACGCAGCGCTGAAGCAGAGGCAAGCAAGGTGAGTAAAAGTGTTTTTGTGTGTGCAGTGGTAGGAGGGCCATACTTACCAGGATTGGGGGCTATGCATACCAAGATTGGGGATGAGGGGGCCAAGAAAACCAGGATTGGAGATGAGGGGCCTATGCATACCAGGATTTGGATTGAGGGAGCCATGCATACCAGGATTGGGGATTAGGGTTGCCATACATAGCAGGATTGGGGATGAGGGGTGTCATGCATACCAGGATTGGGGGTGAGGGGTGCCATACATAGCAGGATTGGGAATGAGGGGTGCCATGAATACCAGGATTGTGGATGAGGAAGACATGCATAGCAGGATTAGGGATGAGATGTGCCATGCACAGCAGGATTGGAGATGAGGGGTGCCATACATACCAAGATTGGGGAGGAGGGGGCCATGCATACCAGGATTAGGGATGGGGGGGCCATGCATACCAGGATTGGGGATGAGGGGTGCCATACATAGCAGGATTGGGGTTGAGTGGGCCATGCATACCAGGATTGGGGATGAGGGGGCCATGCATACCAGGATTGGAGATGAGGGGGCAATGCTTACCAGGATGGGGAAATTTACCAGTAGCTACTGCATTTCCCACCCTAGGCTTATACTTGACTCAATAAGTTTTCCCAGTTTTTTGGGGGTAAAATTAGGTGTCTCGGCTTATATTCGGGTCGGATTATATTCGAGTATATACGGCATGTGGAAACAAAATGATATATTTTCCCTTTATATTAATGATAATTAGCGTTGAAATCTGTCCTTTATTACAAAAGAATTAACCACTACTAGTACACCACATATTTAATTAAAATGCATAGTAATGTTAAACACATTAAATACTTTGACTTTTTTTTTCGTTGAGTGTTATTTTTAAATGCCCCATGCCCCATAAAATACAACCAACATTACATGTAAATTAATGTCATTTGTTAAAGCTATAGATTGTGACACCATCAAATAAGTAGTTGCAACAATCTATATTCACTGACATCTTCACTATGTCTAACATAATATTTTACATACTGCTGCACTTTAATTTTGATTTAATATGCCTTTCCCTTTTGGGTTTTCTCTGCGTTATCATAAATTATCAACGTAATTTGGCATTCTTTTGTTAATGTGCATTAACATCTCATGGTGGACTTGGCCTTAAACTGAACCGTGGTATAAAGCTACGTTAATTAAGCATGCCAGAGTGCAAGCAAAATTCATGGTGCTGGTTTATTGAAAGTTTACTATCTAAATGCAGCGTGAACTTCAACTCCCATCAGTTACCGACACTTTAATTATGTTGATTACTTACTAATTTAATTTTAATGATTGTGTTATTAATCAGCAATCCAAAACTTTAAAACGAGATTTTTGAATAATCGCCACACTTGATTGATTTATATACCTAGCAAAGCTTAAAGAAAAAATAAATAGTAACATACATGTTAAACATGATGGATTTATATGCCTAGTAAAGACGTAACGGAAAACAACATGGACATATTTAAAGAGCTATGAGTATATTGTGACTGTAACATTTCGTACGCAAAGGCCCAGATTCATTATTCCTTTGCACCTTTTTTTTGTCTAGGTTTGCGTGTTTTGTGCCTTTTTTTGTGTGCAATCAATTCATTATTCTATTTGCATCTTTTCAAGTCTACTTTTTATATACAGTGAAGGAAATAATTGTTTGATTCCTTGCTGTTTTTGTAAGTTTGCCCACTGACAGAGACGTGAACAGTCTATAATTTTAAGGTTAGGTTAATTTTAACATTGAGAGATATAATATCTCCCCAAAAAATCAAGAAAATCACATTGTATATATTAGATAATTTTATTTGCATTTTGCAGTGAGAAATAAGTATTTGATCCCTCAGGCAAACAACACTTAATACTTGGTGGCAAAACCCTTGTTGGCAAGCACAGCAGTCAGACATTTTTTGTAGTTGATGATGAGAGATGCACACATGTTAGGAAGAATTTTGGTCCACTCCTCTTTGCAGATCATCTCTAAATCATTAAGATTTGGAGGCTGTCGCTTGGCAACTCGGAGCTTCAACTCCCTCCATAAGTTTTCTATGGGATTAAGATCTGGAGACTGGCTAGACCACTCCATGACCTTAATGTGCTTCTTTTTGAGCTTCCTTTGTTGCCTTGGCTGTATGTTTTGGGCCATTGTCCTTGCTGGAAGACCCAGCCACGACCCATTTTTAATTTCCTGTCAGAGGGAAGGATTTTACAGTACATTGCTCCATCCATTCTCCCATTGATGCGGTGAAGTAGTCCTGTGCCCTTAGCAGAGAAACAGCCCCAGAACATAATGTTTCCACATCCATGATTGACAGTGGGGACGGTGTTCTTTGGGTCAAAGACAGCATTTCTCTTCCTCCAAACATGGCGAGTTGAGTTATTGCCAAAGAGCTCAATTTTTGTCTCATCTGACTACAGCACCTTCTCCCAATAACTCACAGAATCATCCAGGTGTTCATTGGCAAACTTCAGTTGGGCCTGCACATGTGCCTTCTTGAGCAAGGGGACCTTACGGGCACTGCAGGATTTTAAACCTTTAAGGCGTAATGTGTTACAAATGGTTTTCTTGGTGACTGTGGTCCCAGCTGCCTTGAGATCATTAAGAAGTTCCCCCCATGTAGTTTTAGGCTGATCTCAAGGATACCCCATGAGGTGAGATTTTTCATGGTGCCCCAGAATGATGTCAATTGACAGTCATTTTGCATTTCTTCCATTTTCTTACTATTGCACCAACAGTTGTCTCCTTCTCACCCATCGTCTTACTTATGGCTTTGTAGCCCATTACAGCTTTGTGCAAGTCTATGATCTTGTCCTTGACATCCTTAGAAAGCTCTCTTGCCCATGTTGTAGAGGTTAGAGTCTGACTGATTAATTGAGTCTGTGGACAGGACTCTTTTATACAGGTGACTATGTAAGACAGCTGTCTTTAATGCAGGCAACGAGTTGATTAGGATCGTCTAACTGGACTGTAGGAGCCAGAAATCATAATAGTTTGTAGGGGATCAAATACTTATTTCAAAATGCAAATAAATTTATCTTATTTATACAATATGATTTTCTTGATTTTTTGGATATTCTATCTCTCAATGTTAAAATTAACCTACCCTTAAAATTATAGACTGTTCATGTCTTTGTCAGTGGGAAAACTTACAAAAACAGCAAGGGATCAAATAATTATTTCCTTCACTATATGCTTGCAGATTTTATTTGTTTTATTTTCCGCTTTGTGGTTAGAGTCTAGCAATTCCAGATGTTTTTGCCTGATTTATTAATTGTGACTTTAAAAATTTGCAAAATTTGGTACAACTTCACTCCCATCCCCTACTGGTTTATTTTCGAGTATGTCAGCAATTTGGCACAATTTTTGCAACTTTGCCTCCAAAAATGGCAAGGACAGTTCAAGGCTAAAGAAGACACTTTTTGATTTTGCGCCAAATTGATAAATTTAAATTTAATTTACATTTAAAAGAACTCAAATGATGAATCAGGTCCAAAATGCATAATTAAAAAAATAAAAAGTAGTGTTTTGTTATCCATTACAGTGCAGTTTTTAATTTACCAGCCTAGTTTAATAAATTAAATCTTAAATTAAATTCGAATTCAGATTTTTTTTGCTTACATCAAAGTATTTATTTTAGACAATTTTGATAAAGCCCAATGCCTCATGTCAACAAGCCAATCATAACAACTAGCTATGCATTCTTATCTATCAATTCAGAATTGGTAACCAAGAAATCAACTTGTTAACAATAGGAAAGATATTTTAAAGATAATTAAAGACAATAAAAGTATACAAAGTAAAATTTAATCAAGTAGCATGAGGATTTTACCTAGAATTGTGCTTGAAATTCACACCAGATTTCAGAAGTGCAACCTTCAGAGAGTATTCTATTGAGTCGGTTCCTCAACAGAATTAGCATGATTTGGGTTTGAAAATCCATAGCGTTTTCCCACAAAGAAAATTTCCTTTACATGTAGATGAACTTTTTGAAATCTCATCGACATGAATTTTTCTACCGGAAGTTCTAAATTCAGATCCACCACATCTGAACTTACCATTACAGTTTCAGAATATACTTAAGGATTTATTTTACTGCATAATAAAAGTCTATGGGCCCGATTCATCACAGTGTTTTCATTAGAATCTTGACGTAAACATCTTGAAATGTCCAATTTTGAAATTTTTGGTGTTTTTACACCAGTCCCAGACAGCTCTGTCAACATTAAAAAAGTGGACAGATTTGGGGTGGGGTGTGGCTTGACGAAGTGCACCCAACTGATTCATAACAAATTACCACCAAAATTGGTGTGCTCTAAAAACAAGGGCAGTAATTGTAATACTAGGCCTATGCGTTTTGAGTGTTCCAACGCTCTTAATCATAGCCAAATAATGTTCTTAGCTTATTTTTTATCATTAATTTTTTGGGCGGTAGCTGGATATTTGTCCTTACTTTCCTTGATTGCTCACCTGGAACCAGATCTAGGATTTCTCCATACATCACCATTTTGGATGTATCACCTGAACACATGCATCCCAAATTGTCTAAATCTGTGGCGAGAACTATTGTTTCATTATATTTAGTAGATAATCTTCAGTATTTGTATGTTTCTCTTGTCAAATGATTTTGTCTATGTGTTTTTAATTTCATTGTCATTTTTGTTATTTTACTTGTATTA
The DNA here is from genome assembly GCF_046119375.1 of Phyllobates terribilis. Classification (NCBI taxonomy): domain Eukaryota; kingdom Metazoa; phylum Chordata; class Amphibia; order Anura; family Dendrobatidae; genus Phyllobates; species Phyllobates terribilis. The sequence continues at coordinate 370,231,017 of NW_027362763.1, read as the reverse complement.
TATGTACCCATGTGTGATTTGCATCACATGATATTTTTAAGTGATTCCATTGGTGGACACATATATATACCATGTGGGCACCATTTGAGAGCCAGTCTTGACAAGAACGCAAGTCCCTCGTTCGAAACGTGTTGCTCTGGCTATGGAATATGACTTTGAAATCTATTTTTAACAGCATTTTTCAATAAATTTTTTGGTCTATATACGAAGCTGGAATCTTTCGTTCTCATATCATGGATGATTACCCACACTAGTGAGCTGATGTGAATTTGCCTTTTTTTGCTTCTCTGGTTACAAATTTCACCAGAACTGTATTCCAGCTCCTGACTGGAGTAACAATTCTGGCAGTAACACATGACATCTGAAAGATGAGGCAATTCAATAATAGGCACTCGCTTCTTAATTAGTTAGGAGCATCTTACGGTGGTGCTCAATTTATCAAGGCTAGTGTGCAAAATGCAAGTGTTGATGACTCGGGCCCATAATGCGTAACAACATATATAGAATGAAGTTTTCTATCTATCTATTGAACATAAATATTACATCCATGTACTTTATTTGTCTAGTGATCCAGAGCCTAACATTTGTGCTAATGTAAAAAAAAAATTATTGAATTAAAATAGCGAGATCATGGCTCCATTTTACACCACCGCCTTGCAACATACAGTATATTAGTTATTTGTTTTTAAGAAAAAATCCTTTAGCTAGTGGGTGTGATCAGCTATGTAAATGAGCATTGACCTTGACACTAAGAATTTTCAAATGGAAACATGTATATCAATAAGCTAAAAAAAGTGCACCTCTACTTTTATTAATGTAGCTTAATGTATGCCATGTATTTAAAAAAATAAAAAAATCTTTTATTAACTGCTGCAATAAAAATGCATTTCTTTATTCACTTCAATATATACCAGTGCAGCCAATGACTTTATTTTAATACAACTACGTGCTGTAGCATTATGAAGAGATGATACCTCGGTTTAGTTTTAAGAATGAATTTTAGATTTTGTACATCATATATTGTAAAAGACATTTTCATTGTTCTTTTATTTGAAACACAGTATAATATTATCTCTGGAAGAGAAAGATGAACGGTAATTCTGCAGGAATGTCAAAAGTTGCTTATCTCGACAACATATTAAAATAGAGTATAGAGGATATCAGAGGAAGAGGTCACTCACAAATGCAAATAAAGGGATGTGTCAGGATGTCAGGACCTTAAAATGTACCAACGCTTCTCAGCAAAAATTATGCTTATTAATAACTGCACAACTTTATCCTGAAGTAACCTTCACATTTAAAAGTCACGCTGGACTCCAATAAAATCTGAAAAGGACATTGAAGAAACTATTCATTAGGAAAGGAAGAAAGTGCCAACAACTGATCAATTAAGAAAGTAGGGATCTTACTATTTGCTTTGAAGATAGTCTGTTTTCAGAAAAATAGTCATATACTGTAGTACTGTCATGCTAAGAGCATGAAATAATAATGCTATTCACTTAAAGGGGTTGTTCTACCATAAAGAATACATTTAACTAAGCAGAAAACGTGGAAATATTTTTTTTGTAATTTATAGTAATTAAAAATGATACTCGGTTGTTATTTTTTGAACGGAGTATCATTTTTAATAACTTTAAATTACAAAAACATTTGTTTCCACGTTTTCTGCTAAGTTAAATGTATTTTTTATGGTGGCACAACGCCTTTAAGTGAAAAAGGCAAAATCATATATAAATATATATTAATCCCGATTGGCGGGACGAATGACGTCTTTCCGCTGCGGCCATGTTAAGTGCCGCTGTCAGAGATTGACAGCGGCATTTAACATGTTAACAGCCACCGGTGAATTGCAATTCCACCCGCAGCTGTTAGGGGCACATGACAGCTGATCATATCAGCTGTCATGTCCCCGGAAAGGTGCGGGCTCATCGCCGGAGCCCGCACAAAGGGAGAGACCCGACATGTGCCGTACATGTACGGCACATGTCGAAAAGGGGTTAAAGAGGTATTTACAGGATCACATCAGTGGATCTGTTCTATAGCTAAAATCATTGATCTTAGAAAATACACTTTTTTTAGTGCACCATTCCAGATCACTTCCCCTTCCCATACATCCCTGTTCTTCTCTATGTTTACCTGTGTTGCTACTGGACATGTCCTCCAAAATAGCAAGACGTGTCTTATTAAAATAGCAAGAATATGGCTCCATTCTGAGGCATCAAAATATTAGGCATTTGCTTTAATAAAAATTCTGTAAAATGTTTTAAATTATCGGAAATAATCAGCTACATAAGTGATCACTGACCTTGTCACAATTTTAAATGATAATCTATATATCAATGTGCTAAAAAAGAACGTGCAGTTCTGCTTTAGTTAATGTGGTCGACTTGAATGCTGTCTTAAAAAAAAGATTTTATTGTTTCTATACACAGTGTTATATATCCCAAATGAACCTATGATTTTTTAAATATTAGAGTTTACCATAGCTTCACTCACGGGTCAAATATGGTCTGTTCCTCCTTCCTAAACTACTAAACATTGGCTGTTTCTCTCTATTCTCACCACAAGGGGGAACATGTGCAGAGAGAACACTGTGTCACTCTACTTTACTGCTCTCCTCTGCGTTCAGCAAGTGCCATTTGGTTTATCTTCCTAGTCTTCCTATTCTCACACTGCATGATTACAAGGGTTCCTGCCTCTCACGAGCTTTGATGGCTGGAAAAGGGTTAAAATGCTCCTATAAATCCTTTTATTTGCAGACATAAAATTGCTGGTTAGGCTTATCAGGCTGATATGGTGACAGAGGCAGTATGTGAATTGAAATAAACACAGTCATAGCTTCTGTCTCTACCTTTCACTTTTTTTATTATTATTTTACTCACTAATATAGCGGCACCATTCACTCCACAGCGTTTTACAGACATCATCATCATCATTGTCCCCATTTGGATTCACATGAGATGAGCGAACCCAGAGTTTGTACCGGACAGTTAATGTCCAGTGATAACATGGACTTCTCCTAGAGGTCCGTGTTAATGTCTGGCATTGCGGGGGGAAGTCCGGGGATGAGAGTTTTTCTTTCAGATCCAAAGTTTGGGTCTCTATTGTTTTCAATGGAGTTCAGGTTCTGCTTCAAGTTCAGGTACAATTCTGGTACCCGAACCAAACTTTGGACTACAGTTCGGGTCAGGTACCAGAACCCAAACTTCCACAGGTCTGGTCTTCCCTACTCATAATTTACACTAGATTTCCTATCAGTAAGTCTTTGGAGTGTGGGAGGAAACCCACGCAAACATGGGGAGAACATACAAACTCCTTGCAGATGCTGTACTTGGTGTGATTTTCTAACCACTGAGCCACCATGCTTTGCATACACAAATACAGTTATGCTGGTATAAGGGTCAGATTGAGATGAATGTCTCTTTTTTATATTATTTTTTTATGTTTGTGTGACATTCATGTGATATTGGTATTTGAACATCAACAATTTACAGTGTACATGATCAAATCAAGTTTCCTAGGTTAATAAAGGCAATGTATCAGTAAAAATTGGATGTAATACAGATGACCCATATGGGATCTGATTTGAATGAATGAGTCTCATCCAATATGTAGAAGAGACTAGTGCCTGCTGCGGTTTTTTCTACAAGAACACTTGGTCATCAGATTCTACATTACGCGTGAAAAAACAGTCATATGACCAGCCGTATTGAATAACTGACCAATGTCAATGTGCAGTCAGTGTTCTATATGATTTTAACATTGACAGCACAAGTCTGTATAATATGCTTATCTGAATGAGCCCTTAAAGGGATGCACCTGGCATAGAAGCCCAAGTTGGTGACATGCACAGCACTTGCAACATGATGTATGTTACTCGTGTGAGTAGAGAAGTTTACATTTACATTCGTCACCACAGGCAACATAGTCTATTGTGGTATTGCAGTACATACTATAAGTGATTGGGCAATTGTAGCTTACAGTCCCCTGAGCGGACTAAAAAATAAAGTAATTATACTCATATGGAGAATCATGATACCAGGTCATTTTTACCACAAAAGAATGGTGTGAAAAAAAAAGTTTTCCAAATTGTGGAATTGCATTTTTGTGCAATTTTAATGCACTTGGATTTTTTTTTCTGTTCCAGTACATTGAATGCTAAAATGAATGATGTACACTACCGTTCAAAAGTTTGGGGTCATTTAGAAATTTCATTCTTTTTGAAAGAAAAGCACATTTTTTTCAATGAAGCTAACATTAAATGAATCAGAAATACACTCTATACATTGTTAATGTGCTAAATGACTATTCTAGCTGCAAACGTCTTGTTTTTATTGTAATATCTACATAGGTGTAAAGAGGCCCATTTCCAACAACCACCACTCCAGTGTTTTAATGATACATTGTGTTTGCTAACTCTGTAAGAAGGCTAATGGATGTTTAGAAAACCCTTGCACAAGTATGTTAGCCCAGCTGAAAATGGTTTGGCTGATTTGAGAAGCTATAAAATTGACCTTTCTTTGAGCTAATTGAAAATCTGGATCATTACATTTGTTTGTTCTATGAAACTCCCAAAATGGCCAAAAAAGAGAACTTTCATGTGAAACTCGACAGTCTATTCTTGTTCTTAGAAATGAAGGCTATTCCACGCGAGAGATTGCCAAGAAACTGAAGATTTCCTACAATGGTGTGTATTACTCCCTTCAGAGAAGAGCACAAACAGGCTCTAACCAGAGTAGAAAGAGAAGTGGGAGGCTCCGCTGCACAACAGAGCAACAAGACAAGTACATTAGAGTCTCTAGTTTGAGAAATCGACACCTCACAGCTCCTCAACTGGCAGCTTCATTAAATAGTACACGCAAAACGCCAGTGTCAACGTCTACAGTGAAGAGGTGACTCTGGGATGCTGGCCTTCAGAGCAAAGTGGCAAAGAAAATGCCATATCTGAGACTGGCTAATAAAAAGAAACGATTAATATGGGCAATTTAACACAGACATTGGACAGAGGAAGATGGGAAAAAAGTTTTATGGACAGACGAATCAAAGTTTGACGTGTTTGGATCACACACAAGAACATTTGTGAGACCCAGAACAACTGAAAAGATGCTGGAAGAGTGCCTGATGCCATCTGTCAAGCATGGTGGCGGTAATGTGATGGTCTGGGGTTCCTTTGGTGCTGGTAAAGTGGGAGATTTGTACAAGATAAATGGGATTTTTAAAAAGGAATGCTAACACTCCATTTTGCAACGCCATGCCATACCCTGTTGACAGCGTTTGATTGGAGCCAATGTCATCCTACAATAGGACAATGACCCAGAGTACACCTCCAAATTATGCATGAACTATTTAGCGAAGATGCAAAGCAGCGGGTATTCTATCTGTAATGGAATGGCCAGCGCAGTCACCAGATCTCAACCCCATTGAGCTGTTGACCGTATGGTACGCAAAAAGTGCCCATCAAGCCAACCAAACTTGTGGGAGGGGCTTCAGGAAGCATGGGGTGAAACTTCTCAAGATTACCTCAGCAAATTAACAGCTAGACTGCCAAAGGTCTGCAATGCTGTAATTGCTGCAAAGCAAAGTTTGAAGGAGAAAATTATTCTTTCAAATAAAAATCATTATTTCTAACCTTGTCAATGTCTGGACTATATTTTCAATTCATTTTGCAACTCATTTGATAAATAAAAGTATGAGTTTTCATGGAAAACACAAAATTGTCTGGGTGACCCCAAACTTTTAAACGGTAGTGTAGTTCAAAACTACAGTTCATCTATCAAATAATCAATCTCTTACATGGCTATGTGGATGGAAGCATAATAAAAAGTTACAGCTCTTTGAAGTAGGGGAGTAAAAAAAGAAAGGACAAAAACGAAAAATTGCTAAGTCGGGAAAAAGTTAAGGTTCAGATAAGCAGTTTTGGGCATCTTAAGACAACACATACAGTTTGTGTGTCAGTTTTTTTGTTCTCTAAATACTAGAGTGGATGCAAAAGAGTGGATTCATTCAGTATATGATGTTATTCATTCTTTCTAGATCTACTCCAGTGTTTAAATCAAAATTCCCCATAACCTGTATGTGTGATTCCAGCCTTATGGCATTTAAACAAGCACTATAGACTTATAGGTGAAAGAAAAAAAGTCACATAATATTTGTTATAGACCTATTGAACAAAGTTAAACTGCACCAATTTTTGAGATAAGAAAAAAACATCATGAACTTGTTCAGTATTTTTTATTATTACAAACAATGCTTTTCTTCCCTATAATTTTATTCACTAAATTTAAGTGCTGGAAATGTCAAGACTTTATTACAAGCTAAAATCATACCAGGCACATTCACACTGAACTAGTTTTAGTTTCATAAAAGCTAGAACATTCACTTATATTCTGAGCACTCCATCAAAAGGCTTTAAAAGTACTAGTCATCCTGTAGACATTTTTAGTCTAAATTTAAGATAAATGTGTTTCAATGATGGAATAGTACCTGCTGGTTACTAACAGAATAGGATGTCTTTTCTCAAAAGCTGAAATATAAACTGAAGTGTAGTACACGGGAGTACCTAGATCACAGTAAGGCTATATACACACAATCACATTTTCAGTCCGAGTGCTCTTAATGGAAAAAGCTGACATCACAAGGGCAGCACTTGGACCAATGTTATTCAATTGGACTTTTCAGACAACTGTTTTTTTTCACAAGGACCAATTGTACTAGACTCTTTTGGATGAGATTCGCCAATTCAGGTCTTTGGATGCGTAAAAAAAATTGGATCCTATACTGGTCATCCATATTGCATCTGATTTTTGTAGATAGATTGCAATTTTTAACATAGCAAACTGGTTTTGACCTTTTAAATTTTATTCACTGCTGATGTATAAGAATGGATGTCAGATTGGTGATAATAATGATGAAAAATAATTCTTTTCTCAGGATGAAAATCAGATGAGTTTTTATTACGGTCATATGAATTTAGTCTATTAATACTACTGCTCTAGATATTAGCAATAGATATTGTTAATCTCCTTACATTACCAGTCCATATGTATTAGGGTAGATCAGTTCACAAGAGTCTTTATCACTCATGTATTTTGCCATAACAGCATATTTATATATTTTATGTTATTTTATCATATTTGGTAATAAACTAACATTTAAAAAAAAGGGTTTGTGTTTGTTGCAGATTTTGGATTTGGCTTGGCAAAAGATCAGGCTTAATTATAAGTTTAAGAAACTAAGCACAACTAAAATGTACTTTTAATGTTCTGCCCGTGACCTACTAATTCATTTTTTTATATATCCAAATTAGGCCAGATTTATTAAGACTGGAATTTCATATACTAGTCCTATTTAACTACTTAGCACAAAATGTTGTACATGTATGTCAGCGCTGTGGTGGGCATCTACCTCCACACTCGGTTACATATTCGGCTTCGGTGTCTAACAATCAGAGTTCTTAAATGTGGTATAAAGCACAGCTGAGAAAACTTACCCCACCCACACCAGGCACTGTGTATACATAGTCAATTGACAGTGAGCTTCTTATCACAGGAGAGGGCGTCGTCAGACCTAGCAAATGTGCCATGTAGTCTGCTAAATCACAAGGTGATAAAACCTTCTTTGTTTATAAACAACAGCACACATCCTGATAAGTGACACATCCTTGAAATCTGTGTTTTAACCCCATACCCCATGCTTTCCTCAGATTACACAGCAAAACCTACTGACAGATTCCCTTTAAAAAGAAAAACATGGCTGTTGTTTTTTTTCTCCAAAAAACAGACCCATGTGTGTTTGGTATTCCTGATCAACTTTAGTGAAGTATGTGTGTTTGAGCTGCAATGTCACACACCACCTGTAGACAGGCATGATACTGTTTTCCTTTTTTTTTTTAAGAAAGCAGCCATGTTTTTCTTATCCCCCTTTAAAACCAAGTAGGTGTTCCCTTTTAAGAATAGATTCTGAAACACTCTCACTCAGCTATATGACCACTGCCTAATCATCAGAACAAGAGTTTGTTCACACTACAAAGTCACCATTTTTGTAGACACTTTCTGTCATAGCTAATAAATGAGTATACTAACACTATTTAATTTTTTTCCCCAACATCTTACCTTTTAATGATTTTTTGTGTGCTCAGTTACCGTATTTCATTACTCTCTTTAAGATTTCTTGAACAAAAATCATGTATTGTGAAATGCTAAAATACATATACCGTACCTGTATGTATGATTAGATATCCCAATGCTATGAATAGTATTTCTAGCTTAAATGTATTCTTCATATTTGTTTGTTGAAAACTGTTATATTAGGAATTTTGTTTACACTGCAAGAGTTTTATTCCCCAAAAAATGAGTTGTATTCTGACCTTTTTGTTCTTTTTGACAAGCAATTTGTATCAGAGTTATTGTAATTAGAATTTTCATTGCTTGCTCAAAACATGTCTTTAATATCCAGTGTCAGCAATAACCATATTACAGTCAGGTTCTTTTACAAAGTCTAATTTTGCAGTCTTTCTATTGTAGTTTAGTGTTCTATTTTTAAAAAAATAATCCTTTTTATACAATTAATTCTTTCAAAGGTAAAACATTGTCTATGCCACTAAATAAAAGAACATCACAGTTAACAGAGAGAATTTGCATATATGTTTTTTTCCAAGAATAGTCAACTTCAATTTTGCCTTATTTAACTGATAAATTGCATAATACGAAAGTTAGAGTGGATTAGAAGACTGGGAGGTTAGGAGGTTGGAAGGATTACTTTTGCTAATAGCAACCAAGAATACTGTCTTCATTAGAGTGATTGTCCCAACCAGTACCTTGTAGACATATTTCATTAGATTAGTTGTGAAAATTTGTGTGACCAAAATTAATTTCCAACTGCATGGGCTTATTTTGGTGGTGAACAAAGGCGTCAAGCCCCATTCAGACTAGTAGGTGAAGTGATAAGAATTTCTGAAAAAGAAATTGTCATATGTAACTATACCCTAAATAAATGAATGTTAAAGATGAGCAATTTTTTGACATTTTAATTTGTAAGATTCACTGACTTGTCTGAGGAAATTTGATTTGAGGCTAATTAATTCACTGCAAATTATATATACACAAATCCCTCAAAAAACATGTATGACATTGTTCTCTTTTCCTAAAGCATAATTATCTTCTTCACTGCTGTCCTGGCATACAGAAGAGCTTTATCTGGCTGATGCAATATTCTGGGGGTCCAACAAAATACCTAAAATTCACATATTCAATATTCACATAGAATACATTTGCTCATTACTAATGCTTATTTATACAAATATGACTCTTCAAAACACTTAATTTTCTTCAAATTGTGCTTTGTTATGGATAAAAAAAGAGGGATTCTTTTTTGATTGCGGCTTTAGGACTCATGGAGTGAAATGTTGTCTGTAGGTTATGTTAATGATAGATAAAGGCAAACTTAGTCCTTATATTAATATGGCTGTAACATTTATTTGCATTTTTTTACGAAGTACAGTGTTATGGACATGTATAAGAAATAAGGTGCAGATGATTGAGGTCATTGTAAAAGAGTTTCATTTACGTGTTTTGGTGCATGATGGTGTTGGTAATGACTTTATTGAACTTTCTAGGGGATAATGTAATAAACGTGTATATGACTTTATTTTTCAATATATTTTCCACAATTGAAGAAAGGAATGAACATTTTCCATAATGCATAAAAAATGGCTGATTGTGAAAGCTAGATTTTCCTATCTCTATTTTAAAACAGTGCTTACCGAACTGTCAAATGTCTCCTAAAGCTTAAATTGAGAATAGATTTTAAGCAATTCAACCAGGGACATTGCTGTCATCAACTGATGAGAAGCTGCATGAAAAGCACAATCCTTTCTCAAACTGTTTGCAAAGTTTTTTTTAAAGTTACTTTCTTGTAAACCTATTTGCAAGAATCAAAGTGTCAAATGTAGAATTGAGACTTTAACGGAAAAGAGGAGCTATACAATTGGGTTATTTTCTTTTCCTATTTTTAATTAATATTATGGAATTTTTTGATTTTTATTAGCTTTTCCTGCCATATTTTATATTACACAATGAATAATTATTTCAGCGTAAAGCAATATTTAATATGGGATGTGCATTTCTAAATCAGTCAAAAATATGTAAGACAGTAACATAGTATATTTGGAGAAGAGCTGAAGTCCACGCATAGCCATCTCTCAATGGAGCAATAACATTGGCCATTGTTTTTATTAACAATCTAGATGCTCCAAAAAAAAAAAGACACTTGCATCATCCTCTATACTCCATAAAATGCATTCCAATGAGAAGGTGGCTGAAAGGAGAATGGGGCAATTGAAAACTTTTGTATAGCAATTATAAAGGGTATAGCTAAATTTGATTGTCTTGAAGTCCAATTACATAGTTATTATTTACACAAAATATTTTGATGATTAACACATGTGAATTAAATTACCTTCAAAGTTATGTTTAATCATCCTTCAGTTTTTAAATGGTTATTCTGAAAAATAGAAAATGTTTATGTAGCATTTTCCATTGAATAGGGAATAATTTGCTGACACACAGTGTTCTCATGAATTGAGCCCCAAGAACAAATGGAGCAGAATTGCACATGTTTGATATTGACGTCATTAATTGTTTTTCTCTAGCAATCCCATAGGTATTTAAAAGAGAGAAGGTCAAACGTGAAGTTCGGCTCCACTCACGAAGGGCTCAGCAGAATCCAAATTCTTGAGAACGTTAAGGGTCACCAAATAATTCCCTATCCAATGGAGAATAATAATAATTAACCACTTTGCACAATTCTTCAAGTTCTGCGAAATCGTATGAGAAATGTACATAAACTGTAATTTACAAGTCCTGGTGTAAATTCATGTGAAATGAGACAGGATTTACAGCTTTAGTTATTTTTTGTTTTGAAACCATTTTAGCAGTTTTGGCATAATGATTGTTTAACTAATAAAATTCTCTTGCAGACTTACTACCTTTTACTTTCAGAGCGCTTTATTGTTGATCAAACAAAATCTTGTATCAGATTTTTAACTGTACAGTAGTTTTCTTTATACCATTTTTCCCATTAAGCCAGGGTCACACAAGCAATGATTATGTCATACGAGAGAATTATGCTAATGACACTCGGCTCAAACTCTGTCAAATTTTAAGCCAAGTGTCATCTTAATGTGATTTGATTCTCTCGAATGCAAGAATTGGAGCACAGGTCTGGAGAAGATGATGAACTTCTCCATCTTCTCCATTTTCTAAGGCCACAGATGTCGAGCTGCACTCGGATGACATCCGAGTGAAGTCTGATGTTTTACACGCACGCACCCATAGACTTGTATGCTGAATTGGCATAAGAAAAAGATACCGGATCTGTACTGCCTCATAGAATAACATTGGTCCAATAAAACATCGGATGGCACTCGTCCGTGTTATACGCTCTATGAGCGAACCCTAAAGTTATAGCTGGGAAAAATGTATCTGAGCTGCCAGTGGTCCTGTTTATTTTATACATATCAATTCTTTCTTAATCCATCCTAATTTAGTCAAGTTTAATGCTGAAATATTTTTTTTTTCGAACACTTTAATTATCAATTTACATGTAATGCATACTGATAATTAATTTATTAATCTTCTACTACTGTATTTCCTTTAACACAGGGACAGACACAATGCATGAATTAATCTGCTTTAGGATTCTAAGTGATTAGATTAGATCAACATTCAGAACAAGAATCTTTTCCATTTAAATAAGTATTTATGTTATTTTGTTATAAAAAATCATCTAATGTCCTCCATGCACATTAAACTGAAGTTGGCTAAATTCAGTGATGAAAGACAATAGTCTAATGTGTGTGGGAAGCCTACTGTCTTCCCAAATAAAAAATAAAGGTTGGGAGGTTTCAAGTTAAATGACTTACCCTTTTAGGCTATGTGCCCACGTAGCAGATTTGATTCAGAGCGTTTTTGCCTCTCTCTGGCAGAAAAAAACGCATGCAGATTTACATGCGTTTTTTCTCCCAGAGAGAAGCGTTTTTACATGCGTTTATGCATGCGTTTTTTCAAGCAATTTTCCAAACGATTTTGAGCATCACTTGGAAAAATGCTTGACAAGTTGGTCACACTATATAAATCCATGCAACCGGCATGGATTTATATAGCGTGACCAAGTAATAGTTAAAAAAAAGAATAAGAATGGTAAAAAATAAAAAAAAAAGATTATACTCACCTTCCGGTGTCTTCCCGGTGTCATCTCTGCTGCGTCCGGTCTCTTGCAAGGCTCGCGGTGGTGTGAAGGACCTACGGTGACGTCATTGAGTCATGTGATGGGTCACATGACTCAATGATGTCATGGCAGGCCCTTCACAACAGTGCGAGCATTGCAAGAGACCGGACGGCGTGGACAAAACACCGGGAGGACATCGGAAGGTAAGTATAAACTTTATTTTTTATTTTAAATTCTTTCTTTTACAGATTCTATGGTACCCAAGTCTGGAGGAGAGTCTCCTATCCTCCAGACTTGGGTACGATCCGCACATTAGAACGCGCCAATTACGCAAGTACAGATGCAGTCTTGCGGAATTGACACGTTCTAATGCAAGTCAATGGCGGCGATTACGCTGCGTGTCCACAAGATTATTGGACATGCTGCGTATTTTTGAGCACATCATAAACGCTGCGGAAAAATACGCATCATGGGCATTGAAAGTGCGGAATTGCATTAGAGACCATGGGGGAAGGTTTACCAAGCATTTCCCAAGCGTTTACGCTGCGGAAATTCCGCAGCGTAAACGCGTGAAAAACGCATCGTTGGCACACAGCCTTATTATTCAGGAAATAAGCTGCTACCAGAGCTGTCTGACAGTGGCTTAACCCACTCTCCACTTGGAAAACAAATGAGCGTTCAACTAAGCCGCACATTCATGTGTATGGGGAAACAGAGAGATAAATGTAATGACAATGTGCACTCTGCCATCAGTTAGCGTATGTGTATCGGGGGCTTTTATGTGTATTGGGGGTTGTCCGGTCAAAAGTGATAAGTCTGCAGTTAGTCTGTGTGACTTCAGACTTATGAATCCCCCCAGCGCACACCGGTTTCAGACTCAGTAACGGAGGGTATGCATGTGTTATACATACCCACGGCCGGTGGGTGCAGCATCGCTCTGCATACACTTGTATTGAGCGAGGCCATGCCTTCTAATCGGACATGCTCACTGGCCGTCTGCATCACTAGATGTGGTGTCGCCTCGCTCTTTACAAGTGTATGGAGCAAGTCGGCACTGACTGGCCGGGGGGTATGTATAACTCATACATACCCTCTGGTCCTGGGTCTGAAACTGATGAATCCTCGCAGCACACAATGCCTGCGCTGCGGGGAATTCATATGTCTGCAGTCACACAGAGTGACTGCAGACCTATCACTTTTGACCGGACAACCCTTTTAAGTCTTCTTTGAAATCATCAATGGTTTCTGCTGTGACCAGTGTGACATCTCTTCCCAAGACTAAATTAATTTAATTACTTTAATCTTTACTCATAACTAAAATAATCCATACCCCTTATCTCGTGTGGCTTTTGCTTAACAGTTTATCACTGACCTACATATTCCAGATGATGTTGACTTAATACTTTGTAAAGAGTTACTCTATCTTACTGGCCTTAGAAGCAGCTGATTGACATTGCATGCTGTTATTCAGTCTGAGATGTTTTTGATCTCATTTGTAAATACTTTGCTTTCCCAGATCCTTCTGTAATCCGAGATGATCTCCTGGTCACTTGATCTTTGTCTCAAAATCTTCTGACTTCTTGTGATGCCATGTCAATTTCTCATTGATTTCCCCACTCTGAAATCTGACATGACAGTAATGTGACTTTTATGCTGTGTGGGTAGGGCTTCATTCAGGAGAGCTCACTCACTGCTGCTTTGGATCCTACTCCAAGCACAGCTCTCCCTTCGAACTGCATATTTCTCCCTCTTGAGCTCTCCATTGTAGCTGTATGAAAACAGGAGAGTGCGTATACATATACACACATGCTGCTCTATACTTAGTTATATCTGTATATACCATATATATACTGTATATATATATATATATATATATATATATACACACCCTGTTGTATACCATCTATTATATACAAACATCTCTCTCACCATCCACCCTATTACAGTACAACATGATTATTCAGTGAGGGGAGTAGGGAATAATCTTTAGTGCTAGGGCTGGTGTTTTTGTGCTTTGTGTTACTTTAATGCACTGTATCAATGACTTGCCTGCAGCAAGTCCTGGACAGGATATAATGCTGATTCTGTGTGAAGCTGGGGGAGGAGTGGGAGGTGTTTAGGTGGAGTTGCAGTGGCTGTACTCACTGCTGGCTTGTAGCCTACCACAATGTACAATGAGAAATGTAGTCCGAAGGGAGAAAAGGATTCTGAAAAGGAAGTAATGGCTGTGACAGCAGAGCTTGTTACTGGGCACAAGAAGTAAAGACATAAAACAACATGAATATTTTCAGAAAAGGTATATGGGATCATTAGGGGCATTAACTTTAGGCATTTATAAACAGTAACTGAGTTGGAATAGCTAACAAACTCTTTATTTTTTGTTTTCTATGTTTATAACCAATAGGATTACATTTTGCATCATGGTTAATCAGTGTAGATTTGCATTGATATCTGACAATGGCTGTAGTGTTACCACATAAAGTCCCAACTGGAGGTCCTAATCTGGGAAAATTGTCTTTAACACCAAGACCCAACTTATTTTTGCTTTTGATCCTGTTTTTCTGTCAAGTTTGTAGTGTTTGGCGTTTTTGTTAGCGCCATATTCATCCTTCCATTTTTAGTCTATTTTATATACGTTCGCCCATTTGTTTTTAAATGTTTGTCAGTGTAGGCTGAGTCTTGGGTTTCCACATATTTTCACATGATTAATCATTTCAGAGTCTGGAAAAATTTGTGGATACTTCCCGCACTGCTCTTTTATTGAAGAAATCAATTCACAATGGTTTATTAAATTGCGTTTTTATTCGACGGTTTCAAAGTGAAAAGCACTTCTTCAGGTGTGTGTTTCCTGAAGAAGTGCTTGTCACTTTGAAATGCGTCGAATAAAAACTGCAATAAACTGCGTCTTCAATAAACCAGCAACGTGGGAAGTATCCACAAATTTCTCCAGATCCTGATATTCATCTTATCAGTAGCAACTGTCATCTTCTATCTCAATAATATAAAAATCTGTCTTCACTTAACACAGATTTCACCTGGGATTTCAGAATTTTGAGAATGATAAATCAGGCCTAGCAGAGAAAGAAGCAAATTTTCTATTTTCATGTGTACTATACACTTAGAAGTGCATTTTTTTAAATAATTTTTCTTTTTATCTTTGAGTATTCATTTGTTGTTTTTTGTCCTAATTTCTTCAAAATGATGTACATGGTTTAAGTATTTAAAGGGGAGGAGCTAGAGGCAGAGCTCCTGCCTCTTCTTTCCACCTTTCTTCTACATAGAATCGTATAGAAACCAATTGTCATCTCCTATCTTAGTTTTGTAAAATTCTGTCCTCACCCCATACATATTTTATTTGTGAATTGAGCAATTTGAAAATGAATAATCAGTCTTAGTTACTAAAAGAAGCTTATTTCAGTCATAAAATATATCACAAAGTTTCATAAAGTTTCTCAAAGTTTCATAAATCATGTATTTTTGATTTATGAAAGAATTTTAAAGTGACAGTTAATCTTTAAGCAAAATTAAATTGTGGTCAATGTTACAAATTAGATGTTGATGTTAACTTTACTATTGTTAGATATTATTGTTCATGTTTAATCAAGCTCACATTAAAAGTAAATTGTGGTAGGTTTTGAGGCACTATTGGTAGAGTTCTTATATCTCTCTAATTATCTTACGTATAATACTGATCTTATTTATTTCTTTTGACTCATAACATAACAAGGTATTTATTTGCCAATCATTTATCTTTTACGCCTACATTCTTCATTCCCCACTGATCAAAACACAATGTGTGAAAGAGTAATTTACTACAAATGAAGCATTATTTTTATCTTTTCTACAATTAAGTGATAAGAAACTATTTAAAGTATCATGCAGAAGATAAGAATGCTTAACAAACCAGTTTCAAATAATAGGTTTCATCTTCAAATTATTTATGCAAGGCAGTTTAAATCATTCGGCACAGGAAGATGGTTTGACACTTGTTAAGTTCAGATTTCCAATCTGTCGGAAAGAAAACATTTAAATAGAGATTACTCTCTATTTCTTCTGGCAACTTAAATGTCCCCTTGTCTTTCTGCAAATAAACTTAAATGGTTATGTTTCATTTAGATGCAATTGTGCTGTCACATAATTAATTAAATTATGCAAATTGCAAAAATATCAATCGTTGCAATTTTTGCATTGAAATATTTATCATTCTAACAACCTCTTTAATAAAGTTCAAGAGTATTTTAAGCTTATTAAAAAATATATAGTTTAAAATAATGCAAAAAATATATCAACCATTGGTAAAAGTGTTGAAAAAAAAAAAATCTTAAAACATAAACAAGATTTAGGGATGGTATATATTTATTATAATCTATTTAATCTTTGCTTCATTATGGTAAGGTGGTTTGAGAATACCTCGCTGGTGGTGCATATGTTTTTCTGAATTTTTTATGTTTTTAAAGTATCTTTTTTTTTGTGCTATTGCTTTTTTATAGTTATGTAATAACAATGTGTATTTTTTGAAGAATCACCTTGTAAATGATCTTTTCTCTTGTATGTCATTTGTGTGTGTGTGGGGGGGGGGTTAGTGGTACCTTCTAATATTAGTGTTTTATTTTTCTTAGCAGTGCACTCCATTTTGTGAAAAAGAACAACTAGCATGTATTAAAGTTTGAAAAATGTCATTTAACCCTACTTCTGTAAAAATATTCATATTTGTAATTATTCTTCAATGTCCATGGTATTTTATGTAGTTGTGCTGTTGTTTCGTTAAGAGTAATGTAGAAAGGTACATTATGGTCAACTTTTATAAAAGTTACTGGCGTCAGGGACGAGGGTCTCCAGGACATTACCAAAGATGGCCCATCCTTTGAAAGAATGTTTTATCACTTGGGATTTATCCCCTTAACTCCCACCAATCAGCACATTGAGTGGACCGCTGCTCTCTTTGGAGTACAATTGTTTAGACAAGATGTTCCAAAACCCCCATGAGGAAACTCTGATTTCCATTCCAAATGATAGGCCATCAATGTTAATTTACTGGATAAATCATTTAAAGAATAGATTTTTTTTATCTTTATTTCATAAATCAATAGTACATAGAAATTAAGCAGCTGTGTAATATATCTTATCAGACAAATCTACTCCTTTCTCAATTCATGGGTAAAAGCTGTACAATCTGTATACAGTGAAGAAAGATTTTCATATTACTAATAAAGGAGATGAAAGTTGTAACTATATAGTGTAGAGATGAGAAGAGAGAGGAGCTGAAGGCATACAGACATTCTACTGTAAGTTCTCCTGAAGGGACAGTTAAACTCAAAAGAAAAATTATGATTTCAGATTGCCACTAGAGATGATGGAATTACGACCTGATCCATGACCCAGGTCAGTAGTCTCTGGCTGTGGACAGGAGCTGTGAAAATTAACTTACCATCTGGGATCCCAGGCTAGGCTTTTGAATAGCTGGGCTGGTGAGACATTACCTGTGCGGGGAAGATCAGGAAATTTGTTCAGCTCCTGTCCATGGCCAAAGAGCACTGATTTGGACTGTGGGCCAGAGTTGCATGAAGTAACCTGTTCATCTCTCATTGCCACATATATTTTTGTCTTTCTGAAAACTTTTTAACTCTGTAACTTCACTTGTAAGCATACTTCTAAACTATTTTCGCTGTGTGAGCAGTGATATTTTCTTTCAAAGATTTCTTCCATATTGCCCTTTAGTTGTGCTAATTTGTATATTTAGTCAAAGTTTTTGCTTGCAGTGACAGCACACAAGAAAACGTAATGATTAAAAGCCTAATGTATACTGTATAGTATAAAGTTACACATGCCAGAAAGTATCATTGAACATGGTATATAATAATTGCTAAGTACAAAATACATATTCTACAATAAAAAAAGAGTGCTCATAGAACCAAACTTACAAAAATAATTTTATTAAATCACAGGAAATGCATTAAAATAGATAAAAAAAAGTGTGAGTCATCCTGTGGATGGCGCTACAGGACATCAGGATGATAGCAAAGTAATAATGCTGAGGGAGGGCACCAATGTCCCTTCACGGTTGACCAAGTAAGTGTCAAATTATTATGTTGATTGTTCAATCCACAGAAAACCAAACGGAGACAGTGCTCTGTATGGGAGGATTCAGAGAATCTCTAATCCTGTTTATTTCTACTTAGCATTTTATATTGTTTTGAGTATATCAATAGCCAATCACCTACAGCCATACTACCGGCTTAAACCAATGTTAGTACAATTAATACGGAAATACACATATGGTCATATTATCGTTAGTTCAGTACATGGTGGAAAGTTACAAGGTCGTACATCCCGGCTCAGACTAGCTAGATAACAGGAGCGGGGTGTCTCATAGAATGTTCCTGAGAGAAAAGGTTAGTGTGGGAAAGTTGCTTGTGAATCAAGAGGAAAGAAGGAAAGAATATATGTTATGCAAAGAGTATAATAACATGATTTTAAAGCAAGCAGACAAAATGGAGTAGCTATAGCATGCATATCAATATGTCCTTTACACTTGGACAGCATGAAAATTAATATGTCCTTTACATTTCCCCCCTAAAAATTATGTTATTATCAACAATAGAGGTGCTTTCCCAGGCTCATGGTTTGAGCCTGCGGGACATTGGTCTTCACCCAATTAGTGCCCTTGTTACCAATCGAGGCTGTCGTGGCATGTCCATTCCCCCTTGTTTGGTGACATAATCATAAAGCTCTGATCTTCAGACGTGAGGTTGGTCGGGGCATGCAGGTAAAGGTCATCATTCCCTTGTTGTCCAGGTCCTCAATGCTGGTTACATCTGGGATGTCTGTGTATAGTAGCACTGGATGTTGGTTGACAGCGTCCTCCTTGCTCTCTGATGACTGGCAGGTTTTCCTCATGCAAAATGGGATACAATAAAAGACTAGTTTTAGTAAGACCTATATTAACAAGATGCAAGCAGCAATATGCAACACTCCTTGTAATATTCCAGAAATCCATCCACCAATCCCTTTAAACCAATTAGCAGGATTTAAAAAGGAAAATGTATCAGACCACCAACTGTCTTTGGTCAATTCGTTATGTTTGTTATATTCTTCCCTGAGTTTTCTAATGTCTTCCATTTTAGTCTTTAACCGTATGGTAGAGTCGGGGTCAATATAGTGACAACAGGCTGGGCCTATAACCTGACACATCCCTCCTTGAGCTGCTGTCAAATAGTCCAGCACTAAAGTATGTTGATTGGCCACTATAATAAGTTGATTCTGCACTGCAACAGTAGTCTTAATTACTTCCAAAATATTCCAAATCTTGTCATCAAAGTAGT
Organism: Phyllobates terribilis; assembly: GCF_046119375.1. Classification (NCBI taxonomy): domain Eukaryota; kingdom Metazoa; phylum Chordata; class Amphibia; order Anura; family Dendrobatidae; genus Phyllobates; species Phyllobates terribilis. The sequence continues at coordinate 370,211,470 of NW_027362763.1, read as the reverse complement.
CAGTGACTTCCACTAATTTGTCCCACATTTGTGTAACCATAGGGTAGAGGAAGACAGTACTGGCTATCTTATTGGGTATACCCATTTGTAGTAACTGAGGTCTTCCTGATGGGCGTGGGGTGTTGTCCTTAGCATGCTTATACATTGTATGGAGAGGGATGGCTCTCAAATCTACCTTACTATGGGGAATAAGATAAATGGCTGGAGTTAGCTGGTCCAACGTACAAGTCCCCCCTTCTCCCACTGGAGCCATTTGTATGCATTATTCCCACAGACCCACTATGTGGCAGATGGCAGATCCCATAAAGCAGAGTGCTGTAATACTAATTTATGCACTAAATCGATAAAAACGGTGTTATTTGGTAACATACACCATGAAGACATTTGTCCCAGGGGGCTACAATATCCAACATCCGGATTGCCACATGTTGGATCACTAGGCTTATATTCAGAAAATTCATGTTTTACTGCTGTTGGGGTTGTCAGGAGCACTTGGTATGGTCCATCATACAGTGGTTCTAGTCCGTGTTTCCGAACATGCCTCTTCACATACACATAATCTCCAGGTTTGAGGGTATGACAACCTTCTGCATCAGCTGGATCTGGAATAGAAGATGATACTAACGCATGGGTGTTAGTTAAGGCTTTGGCAAGCTGAATCACATATTGCACAACATGATCTGTTTCTTTTGATAATTGTTGTGGGGTAAATCTAGCTATGGCTGGTTGTGACCCAAATAGTATCTCATGGGGTGACAGTTTGCGTTTTCCTATGGGGGTGGTGTGTATGTGATATAGTGCAATGGGAAGGAGCTCAGGCCACTGGGCCGTAGTCTCCTGCATCATTTTGGTCAATTGACTTTTCAGCATGCCATTCAATCTCTCCACCTTGCCACTTGACTGTGGATGGTAAGGAGTATGTAATGCCACTGTTGATCCAATCAAGGTAAGTATTTCTTGATATATGCATGAGGAAAAGGCTGGTCCTTGATCACTTTCGATGACTTCTGGGACTCCATACCGGCAAACAACTTCAGAGACCAACTTCTTGGCAGTGGTAAGGTTGCAGCCTCTACCAATGTATCTTCAGTTGTGACAACATATCCAGTATGAAACCTGCCAAAGGTGTCAACATATCTAGATCCATCCGTATATAACTTAAGTTCTGGATCATCCAAGGGTACTTCCCCCACTAAAACAAGTGGAGTTGACTCCGCAGTAATTTGTTCCAGACAATCATGCGGTGGAGCCTCTTTCCTCTCTCCTTCAGGTGCTGGTAGCAGGGTGGCCGTGTTGATGGTGGTGCACCGGTGTAATTTCACATTTTCTGGCAAAATCAACGAACACTGCAGCCACAGGTGTCTCTGTGTGGACAGATGTTTAGGTTGCTGTAAAGCCAAAACAGCCGCAAAATCGTGTGGAGCATAAATGTGAGTCTCATGTTAAAGGATGATGTCCGCCGTCTTTTCAAGTAACTTCTGTGTGGTGTGAACCGCTCGTAGACAACTGGGGGAGGCCCTGGCTATCGGGTCCAGATGCGCTGAGTAATAACTGACTGGGCGCTGCTTTGTACAGTGTCTCTGTGTGAGTACCCCGGCTACATGTCCTCCCGTCTCAGAGACATACAAATGGGAAGGTTGAGCATAATCCCGATTTCCAAGGGCAGGGGCTGTCATTATCCTTGATTTTAGTTGCTCAAAGGCTTGTTGCAGCTGTTCTTGGTGGTCCTTGTTGTTTACATCAACCAGAGTGTCTTCTTTTAATGCATCATATAGGGGTTGCATCAGACGTGAGGCGTCTGGGATCCATTGTCTGCAATATGTGCATAGTCCGAGGAACCGTTGCAGCTCTATGGGATCTTTTGGGAATGGTAGCAGGTAGATGGCCATCTTCCTTTCTTCTGTGAGATGTCTGGTACCCTGAGTAAGGCAGTGGCCTAAGAAGACCACTTGACCGAGGCACAACTGAAGTTTCGAGGCTGAGACTCGACAATTCAGTTTTGCTAGATGCTTGAGGAGGCTAACACTGGCCCTGATGGACATTTGCTCCGTGGGGGCACACAAGAGAAGATCATCCACGTATTGTAATAGTACTACCTCAGAGTTGTCCAGCTGCCACGGCAGCAGACAGCTAGACATGTTCTTTGCAAACTGATTAGGGCTATTCTGCGCTCCCTGCGGCATCACCGTCCAAGTCAATTGCCTGCCCTGATATGTAAATGCAAACAGAAACTGACAATCTTTGTGTAGTGGAATGCTGAAAAAGACGTTTGCTAAATCAATTACTATAAACCAGGCTGCTGTAGATGGTATTTGTGAGAGAGGTGTATGTGGGTTAGGCACCACAGGAGTTTCCAAGACTGTCACTGCATTTAGTACGTAAACCCTGGATAAAGGCGGACACTAACAACTGGCAATGAGTTTTAGTATGTAAGGAGAACCCAAGGTCCTTATAGACCGGCAAAAGGCGCCCATAAAACTTCTCAGCCGACTCTCCCTTCTCTTGAGTGACATCTTTGAGGGTGGTGGATTGATCAGCCAGCTTATCCTGAGCCCATATTTTAAGGGCTTGACAGAAGTCAACCCCACTCTCATACGTATTGGCGTCTAATTCTCTGTCACACACTGATCATGATGATCTTCCTCATACACTTTCTGGATGTAGTGTGTATTGCGGCCTGTATTCCGGGTGTGCCAAGATGGCCACCACCAGAAGGAAGCACACTACAGGAAGGGTGCGCCTAGATGGCCGCCACCAAAAGGACATCTGGTCAGAGGCCGGAGGGGATGCAATGGGTGTAGCAACTTGGCCGCTGCAGGAAGGGTTGGAACTTTGGGCAGACATATGTATAACAGATGAGGATGGGGCACTAGGAGTGGCTTGGGTAGTAGCGAGGGGTGGGCCTCTTGGACGGGGTGCATGACATGCAACACAATAATCTGCTAACAATGGATTCTGCTGTCCACAATTAGTACAGGTCAATCCCCCCCCGTCCGCCATTATCGGGCGGTGGATGGAGAGCAGTATCTTTATAATACACATAACATGTCATCTTTCCCTTATTGTCTGTATTTTATTCCTCCACCCACCCTTCTTTGACAAATTCTCTGCTGTTCTATACCAAGCCAAAGCTATTTGTAACAATCCTTTATCTTCTAACTTGCCCTTTTTCTTCTTCATAATTAACCGGCCCTTATCTGGTAGCTCGCATATTTTAGTTAACTGTTTAAGTTTCTGCACATACTTTTTCCCTTCTTTCGATAAACTCAGCGCAGCCTTTTTTTCACATCAGCTTCATTTTGTAGCACAAAACAGCCAATCTTTGTTACAGCGCTAGATAATTCTCCCTTCTTGACATAAAAATAATTAAAACAACCAGGCATTGTCTCCTCCTCTATTTCAACATATCCTTCATCACAAATCTCATGTGCAACTTTCCTGAACTTTTCAGCGTCTTCCAACAATCCACAGTCAACTAATCTTCCCCTGTTCTGACGGATTCCTTCGTCCCACATCACAGGCTGAAGTCTCCCCTCCACAGGAAAATTTAACACCTTAAACACTTTTGGTGCATTCTTAAATGATCTTTTCCCCTCTCGACCGACGATGATATTCATCACATCCTCTCCCTCCTGCAGGGGAGACAATTTCTTTCTGCTCCACGGAAACATTGATTAATCACTACAACTGACAAAAGATCCTTAATTTGTGCACAGCACGAGTCCCGCCGGACCTCACCTGCTGTTCCACTTACTTCATTTCACCCCTCCCGTTGGGGTAGTCACGAACGGCTCAGGTGAAAGGAGGAGAATTCTCGTCCGCAGCTCTCCGGACACTAGATATATGTATATCTGTGTGCGTGTCCTACCCAATCTTTGATCACCTTCCGTGACTGAACCTAACAGTGTTCAGACTCCTAAGGATCTTTGTCAGAAGCTAAGGAAGATTCACACAATATTCACTTGTCAATCCGAAGTGATACTGCTTTGAAAGTTATCAATATCAGACAACACCCCTTATAGTCTCACATTTGACTATATCCAACCAAGACGTCCGGAGATACTGCAAACAACCACATACCACGTGGAAACCACGCCAAACGGTCAGTATCACTAGTAAAGAACTCGTGCACTTACCGTGGCTTCTGTGGGGGATGATCAGTCCCAATTCTAGCGGGGGAGGCTGAAAGCCAGTCTCTCTTTGTGGACGTCCAGGGATGGTGGGGTGTCCCTTGTTAGGGATCAAAGTCACTGCACCAAGCTGTTGAGGGAGGGCACCAACGTCCCTTCACGGTAGACCAAGTGAGTGTCAAATTATTATGTTGATTGCGCAATCCACAGAAAACCAAACGGAGACAGTGCTCTGTATGGGAGGATTCAGAGAATCTCTAATCCCATTTATTTCTACTTAGCATTTTTTATTGTTTTGAGTATATCAATAGCCAATCACCTACAGCCATACTACCGGCTTAAACCAATGTTAGTACAATTAATACGGAAATACACATATGGTCATATTATCGTTAGTTCGGCACATGGTGGAAAGTTACAAGGTCGTACATCCCGGCTCAGACTAGCTAGATAACAGGAGTGGGGTGTCTCATAGAATGTTCCTGAGAGAAAAGGTTAGTGTGGGAAAGTTGCTTGTGAATCAAGAGGAAAGAAGGAAAGAATGTATGTTATGCAAAGAGTATAATAACATGATTTTAAAGCAAGCAGACAAAATGGAGTAGCTATAGCATGCATATCAATATGTCCTTTACACTTGGATAGCATGAATATTAATATGTCCTTTACAGTATAAGACAATATTATGGGCTAAATTCAGTTGTAATTTAGAATCAAGATTGGTGAAAGCTATGAAGGATATATCTAACATACATACAGCCAAATTAGCTTTTGATCAAAATATATACCAGAGCATATAAGATCAACCAACGCTTATGTCCATAAGGATACAGTGTCTGGGGGAGGCTAAAACAAGGATAAGTCTTCAATTTGACCCCAGGAAATGCTCAATTGTTCAAAGACTAAAACACATTTTTAAGACCTAGTCCTTTGCTGCTTTTTCACCAATCTTGGGATGTCACCTTCAGACGTAGATGAAGATAATTGCATTCCTTAGACATCCATTAAAAACATACATTGTGGCATACCAATGTGTATATGTGTGTATTTCTATGCGTAGCGCTCATACTCAATGCAGAATAAATCACAATATTTTGAAAACATTTTCGCATGGAAGTTACACCTAAAGTTAGTCCTCTAAAGTATTAATAACATGCCTACACTTGAAATTATAAAAATTAACTAACATAGTATATTAGAAAAAGTAATATTAAAATATACAGTATTATAAGACTTTCTTTTAGGATTTTCTTTTATTAAAAAAAAAAGCACAAAAAATGTACCTTTGTGGAACAAAATATTTTTTTATAGTACTTAAAATCTTTCATTTAAAATGTTTTGCTAACTTAAATATTGCCAATTAGCCGGACAGACTATTTGGCTATGTTCCTTGAGATAAGGGATATAGTCAACTCATCAAGCTGAAACAGATGGAAATTAAATGAATTGTTCCCGCTGTCTCCAAAAGATACAAGACTACTCACAGTGTCACAGCTAGTGAATTAATGCAAGAAGATAGTTCTATAGACAGAAACTCTGAAATTAATAGAATAAAAGGATTTCTATCACTTTTGTGAAAAATTGACCCAAGAAGAAATATTTGTCCACTATCAAATCAAATATTAATCTAATCTTTGAAGAAATGTCAAAAAATGTACTATTCTTTATTTTCAAGCCACATGCATAAATTACATATAATTGCGATGCTCCAATAATATTACAGCCTGGTAACTTTGGTGTATGAATGAAATAATAATAAATAAAATTTGATGCTATAAACAGATATTAGTTTCTTAGTTTGCTCAACCCTTTATATGATCACTAGGAACAACTAAAGCAAAATCAGATATTCTACTTTATTTTACTCATCTAGCATGATGCACAAATGCAAATTATGCTATGTTCACACTGCCGTCATAATTAGCAGTAATGCCAGAAGTATAGTACGTGACGACTGTAGACACTTATCGATAGCAGAGGCCACGTGTCAGTCGCATAGAAGCAAAAACCGCTGGACCTGAATCTGTTGGAAAAATTAGTAATTTTGCTTTCTAACATTTGCAGCCTTTTTAACCTTTTATGAGTTCTGGGTGTATTTTTGTCTTTGTATTTTAATTTTTCTTCCAGTACTTTCAAGAGCTATTTTTTAATTGTGGTATATACAGTGGTGGCCAAAAGTATTGGCACCCTTGCAATTCTGTCAGATAATACTCAGTTTCTTCCTGAAAATGATTGCAATCACAAATTCTTTGGTATTATTATCTTCATTTAATTTGCTTGCAAGGAAAAAACACAAAAGAGAATGAAGCAAAAATCAAATCATTGATCATTTCACACAAAACTCCAAAAATGGGCCAGACAAAAGTATTGGCACCCTCAGCCTAATACTTGGTGGCACAACCTTTAGCCAAAATAACTGCGAACAACAGCTTCCAGTAACCATCAATGAGTTTCTTACACTGCTCTGCTGGAATTGTAGACCATTCTTCTTTGGCAAACTGCTCCAGGTCCCTGATATTTGAAGGGTGGCTTCTCCAAACTGCCATTTTGAGATCTCTCCACAGGTGTTCTATGGGATTCAGGTCTGGACTCATTGCTGGTCACTTTAGAAGTCTCCAGTGCTTTCTCTCAAACCATTTTATAGTGCTTTTGGAAGTGTGTTTTGGGTCATTGTCCTGCTGGAAGACCAATGACCTCTGAGGGAGACCCAGCTTTCTCACACTGGGCCCTACATTATGCTGCAAAATTTGTTGGTAGTAGAGATGAGCGGTGTTCGACTAGAACTGTTCGCCAATCTCAAATTTGAGCTGTTTTGGGCGGTGTTCGAGTTGTTCGACGAACCCGAACGATTTGCAAAAAATTCGGCTGTTCGAGGTTATGTTCGATAACTGTTCGTACACCAAAAGCTTGTCCTGCATGTCTGGTGCTATTTAGAGCACCAATCATGCAGGGATTGTCTGCCACTCACTGTAATGCCACAGCCATGGTGGTTGTGGCATTACAGTGATTGCCCAAATCGATGGGAACAGTGCCAACAGTGAAACATGAAAAGCCGGCAATTCAGCAGCGGCATACACCGGTACCCGACAATTTAGAACCGAAAGAATAGAGCTTCACACATAGATTAGAAAGATAGAAACATGTCAGCCACATATATATGAAGCACAGTGACAGTGTTGATTACTGTACTTGTCATTTAGTGTAAAGGATTTATCAAAAAAAATAATAGTGTTTTCATGCACCATCTCTTTAAAAAAGCCGGCCGGCAATTCAGCAGCGGTACCCGACAATTTGGAATAGAAAGAATAGAGAATCACACATAGATTAGATAGATAGAAACATGTCAGTCACATATATATGAAGTACAGTGACAGTGTTGCTTACTGTACTTGTCATTTAGTGTAAAGGATTTATTAAAAAAAATAATAGTGTTTTCATGCACTGTCTCTTTAAAAAAGCCGGCCGGCATTTCAGCATCTGTACCCGACAATTTAGAATAGAAGGAATAGAGCATCACACATAGATTAGATAGATAGAAACATGTCAGTCACATATATATGAAGTACAGTGACAGTGTTGATTACTATACTTGTCATTTAGTGTTAAAATAAAGGATTTATTTAAAAAAAAATTGGCGTAGGGTTCCCCGTAATTTTAGGCTCTAGCGGAGGTTAAGCAGATGGCTGGGGCAGATGTTTGAAGCCTGGGAAGGGGGTAATACCCACGGAGCTTCCCAGGCTACTAATATCAGCCCCCAGCTGAATACCTAGCCTTTACTAGCTATTAAAATGGGGGACCCTCCCCCAAAAAATGACGTGGGGTCCCCCCTATTTTAATAGCTAGCAAAGGCTAGGCAGACAGCTGGGGGCTGATATTAATAGCCCAGGAAGGGTGCCATGAATATTGGCCCCCTCCCAGGCTAGAAACACCAGCCGTCAGCTGCCCCAGAAATGGCGCATCCATAGGATGCGCCAATTCTGGCACTTAGCCTCGCTCTTCCCACTACCCTGGTGCGGTGGCAGTGGGGTAATAGGGCTGGGGTTGATGTCAGCTTATAATGCCAGCTGACATCAAGCCCAGGTTAGTAATGGAGAGGCGTCTATAAGACACCCCCATTACTAACCCCATAGTCAAAGTTAAAAGAAAACACAAACACCCAGAATAAAGTCTTTTAATTGAAATAAAGACACAATCCTTTATTTTTCTAAATTAAACCATATTTACCACCACGCCCATTCCAGCTGAAGCAAACGATCTCCTGCAATAAAAGTAAAATAATAAAGCAACCTCATCCTTACCTTTCCATGGTTCCCAGGACAGCTTCAGCTCTGCTACATTGAGATGACAGGCTGGACCGCAGCAGAACGCTGCCATCCAGCCTGTCATCCCGCAGACACTGAGAAGTGCAGGCATGCTTGCGCTCCTCAGTGTCTCGCTGTGATGGCATAAAGATGAGCCGACAATGAACTCGGCTCACCTCATGCACGTCACTGACAGCGTGGGAGAATTCTCCTGCACTCAGCGCTTCAACGTGAGAATTTTCCCACGCTGTCAGTGACGTGCATGAGGTGAGCCGAGTTCATTGGACATGAATGAGCTCACCTCATGCACGTCACTGACAGCGTGGGAAAATTCTCACGCTGAAGCGCTGAGTGCAGGAGAATTTTCCCACGCTGTCAGTGACGTGCATGAGGTGAGCTCATTCATGTCCATTGAACTCAGCTGACCTCATGTACGTCACTGACAGCGTGGGAGAATTCTCACGCTGAAGCGCTGAGTGCAGGAGAATTCTTCCACGCTGTCAGTGACGTACATGAGGTGAGCTGAGTTCATTGGACATGACCTCGGCTCATCTGGATGCCGTCACAGAGAGACACTGAGGAGCGCAAGCATGCCTGCACTTCTCAGTGTCTGCGGGATGACAGGCTGGATGGCAGCGTTCTGCTACGGTCCAGCCTGTCATCTCGATGTAGCAGAGCTGAAGCTGTCTGGGAACCATGGAAAGGTAAGGATGAGGTTGTTTTATTATTTTACTTTTATTGCAGGAGATCGTTGGCTTCAGCTGGAATGGGCGTGATGGTAAGTATGGTTTAATTTAGAACAATAAAGAATTGTGTGTTTATTTCAATTAAAGGACTTTTTTCTGGGTGTTGTGTTTTTTTTAAATACTTTACTAGAAATTCATAGTGGTCATGTCTAATATTGGCGTGACCCCATGAATTTCGGGCTTAGGGCCAGCTGATAATGCCAAGCTGGCCCTAACCCCTTTATTACCCAGTGAGCCACCGCACCAGGGCCCTGGATGAGTTGGGTACAGCGCCAGAAGATGGCGCTTCTATGAACGCGCCATTTTCCGGGGTGGCTGCGGACTGCAATTTGCAGCTGGGGGGACCCAGAAAGCTTGGGCCTCCCTGCGCTGCAGATTCCAGCCCCCAGCTGCCTAGTTGTACCTGGCTGGACACAAAAATAGGGCGAAGCCAGGTACAAATAGGCAGCTGGTGGTTGGGGGCAGCCCGTTCCTGCCTGCTGTACCTGGCTGGACACAAATATAGTGCGAAGCCCCACGTCAATTTTTTTTTAAATTATTTCATGAAACTAGATGGTGGCCCGATTCTAACGCATCGGGTATTCTAGAATATGTATGCGGCAGACCCGGCGCAATCAGCAGAGCGGTGTTTAAATTTGGCGCCAAAATCGCTGACTGGTCGCGGCCAGCAACTGCGACCAATCAGCAAAGCGGTGTTGAAATTTGGCGACTATATCACTGATTGGTCACGGCCGGCGGTCGCGACTAATCAGCAGAGCGGGGTTTAAATTTTGCGCCAATAATGCTGATAGGTTGTGGTTGCGACCAATCAGCAAAGCGGTGTTTAAATTTGGCGCCAATAATGGTGATTGGTCACGACCTCAACCATTCAGCAGAGCGGTGTTTAAATTTGGCGGCAACAATGTTGATTAGTCGCGGCCGGCGGTCACGACCAATCAGCAGAGCGGGGTTTAAATTTGGCGCCAATAATGCTGATTGGTCGCAATTGCCGGCCGCGACCAATCAGCAGAGCGGTGTTTAAATTTGGCGTCAAAATCGCTGATTGGTCGCGGAAGGCAACTGTTACCAATCAGCAGAGCGGGGTTTAAATTTGGCGCCAAAATCGCTGACTGGTCGCGGCCAGCAACTGCGACCAATCAGCAAAGCGGTGTTGAAATTTGGCGACTATATCACTGATTGGTCACGGCCGGCGGTCGCGACTAATCAGCAGAGCAGGATTTAAATTTTGCGCCAATAATGCTGATAGGTTGTGGTTGCGACCAATCAGCAAAGCGGTGTTTAAATTTGGCGGCAACAATGTTGATTAGTCGCGGCCGGCGGTCACGACCAATCAGCAGAGCGGGGATTAAATTTGGCGCCAATAATGCTGATTGGTCGCAATCGCCGGCCGCGACCAATCAGCAGAGCGGTGTTTAAATTTGGCGTCAAAATCGCTGATTTGTCGCGGAAGGCAACTGTGACCAATCAACAGAGCGGGGTTTAAATTTGGCGCCAATACTGCTGATTGGTCGCGGCCGGCAACCGTGACCAATCAGCCGAGCAGGGTTTAAATTTGGCGCCAATACTACTTATTGGTCGCGGATGGCGACCGCGATCAATCAGCAGAGCGGTGTTTAAATTTGGCGCCAATAATGCTGATTAGTCGCGGCCGGCATCCACGACCAATTAGCAGAGCGGGGTTTAAATTTGGCGCCAATCTCGCTGATTGGTCGCGGCTGGAGTCCGCGACCAATCAGCAGAGCATTGTTTAAATTTGGCGCCAATCTCACTGATTGGACGCGTCTGGCGTCCGCGACCAATCAGCAGAGCGTTGTTTAAATTTGGCGCCAAGCTCGCTGATTGGTCGCGGCCGCTATTTAAATGTGGCGCCCAAATCGGTGATTGATCGCGGGCAGCGTCCGCGACCAATCAGCAGAGCGGTGTTTAACTTTAGCGCCAAGATCACTGATTGGTCACGTGCGGAGAGCGCGACCAATCAGCTAATCGTATTGGTGAGGACCGGGGAGCGCCGCTGCCTGGTCGGATACTTCCGTTGCGAGAAGCCAGGAGATGAGCGACTGCTCGCAGCAGAAGTATCCCGACCCGCAGCGCCGCTCCCCGGTCCTCCCTTGACACCCTAGCCGCTGATGTCCCCACAGTATCCGCATGGTGTTACAAAGATCCGGACATTTGTGTTAAAAATCGCTGATTGGTCGCGGGCGCTGCCCGCAACCAATCACCGATTTGGGCGCCAAATTTAAATATCGGCCGCAACCAATCACCAATCTTGGCTCCACATTTAAACACCGCTGTGCTGATTGGTCGCCGATGCTGGGCGCGACCAATCACCGATTTTGGCGCCACATTTAAATAGCGTCCGCGACCAATCAGTACAGCGGTGTTTAAATGTGGAGCCAAGATGGGTGATTGGTCGCGGAGGATATTTAAATTTGGCGCCCAAATCAGTGATTGGTCGCGGCTGATATTTAAATTTGGCGCCCAAATCGGTGATTGGTCGCGGGCAGCGCCAGCGACCAATCAGCGATTTTTAACACAAATGTCCGGACCTTTGTAACACCATGCGGATACTGTGGGGACATCAGCAGCTAGGGTGTGAAGGGAGGACCGGGGAGCGGCGCTGCGGGTCCGGATATTTCTGCTGCGAGCGCCCGCTCATGTCCCGGGTTCTCGCAGCGGAAGTATCCGCACAGGCAGCGACGCTGACATCCATGCGGCTAGGGTGTGAAGGGAGGACCGGGGAGCGGCGCTGCGGGTCCGGATATTTCTGCTGCGAGCGCCCGCTCATGTCCCGGGTTCTCGCAGCGGAAGTATCCGCACAGGCAGCGACGCTGACATCCATGCGGCTAGGGTGTGAAGGGAGGACCGGGGAGCGGCGCTGACATCCAATTGGTCGCGGCCGCTATTTAAATGTGCGGCACAAATCGGTGATTGGTCGCCGTCTTGACCGCGACCAATCACTGATCTTACCGCCAAAGTTAAACACTACTGTGCTGATTGGTCGGATATTTAAATTTGGCACACAAATCGATGATTGGTCGCGGGCAGCGTCCGCGACCAATCAGCACGGTAGTGTTTAACTTTGGCGGCAAGATCAGTGATTAGTCGCGTGCCAAGACTGCGACCAATCACCGATTTGGGCGCCACATTTAAATATCGGCCGCGACCAATCACCGATCTTGGATCCACATTTAAACAACGCTGTGCTGATTGGTCGCGGCCGATATTTAAATGTGGCGCCCAAATCGGTGATTGGTCGCGGTCTTGGCGCGCGACCAATCACTGATCTTGCCGCCAAAGTTAAACACTACCGTGCTGATTGGTCGCGGACGCTGCCCGCGACCAATCACCGATTTGTGCGCCAAATTTAAATATCAGCCTCATGCACGTCACTGACAGCGTGGGAAAATTCTCCTGCACTCAGCGCTTCAGCGTGAGAATTTTCCCACGCTGTCAGTGACGTGCATGAGGTGAGCTCATGTCCAATGAACTCAGCTCACCTCATGCACGTCACTGACAGCGTGGGAGAATTCTCCTGCACTCAGCGCTGCAGCGTGAGAATTTTCCCACGCTGTCAGTGACATGCATGAGGTGAGCTGAGTTCATTGGACATGACCTCGGCTCATCTTTATGCCGTCACAGAGAGACACTGAGGAGCGCAAGCAAGCCTGCTCTTCTCAGTGTCTGTGGGATGACAGGCTGGATGGCAGCGTTCTGCTGCGGTCCAGCCTGTCATCTCGATGTAGCAGAGCTGCAGCTATCCTGGGAACCATGGAAAGGTAAGGATGAGGTTGCTTTATTATTTTTCTTTTATTGCAGGAGATCGTTGGCTTCAGCTGGAATGGGAGTGGTGGTAAGTATGGTTTAATTTAGAACAATAAATAATTGTGTGTTTATTTCAATTAAAGGACTTTATTCTGGGTGTTTGTGTTTTTTTTTTTAACTTTGACTATGGGGTTAGTAATGGGGGTGTCTTATAGACGCCTCTCCATTACTAACCTGGGCTTGATTTCAGCTGGCATTATAAGCTGACATCAACCCCAGCCCTATTACCCCACTGCCACCGCACCAGGGCAGCGGGAAGAGCGAGGCTAAGTGCCAGAATTGGCGCATCCTATGGATGCGCCATTTCTGGGGCGGCTGACGGCTGGTGTTTCTAGGCTGGGAGGGGGCCAATATTCATGGTACCCTTCCTGGGCTATTAATATCAGCCCTCAGCTGTCTGCCTAGCCTTTGCTAGCTATTAAAATAGGGGGGACCCCACGTCATTTTTTGGGGGGGGTCCCCCATTTTAATAGCTAGTAAAGGCTAGGTATTCAGCTGGGGGCTCATATTAGTAGCCTGGGGAGCTCCGTGGGTATTACCCCCTTCCCAGGCTTCAAACATCTGCCCCAGCCGTCTGCTTAACCTCCGCTAGAGACTAAAATTACGGGGAACCCCACGCCCATTTTTTTGTTAATAAATCCTTTATTTTAACATTAAATGACAAGTACAGTAATCAACTCTGTCACTGTACTTCATATATATGTGACTGACATGTTTCTATCTATCTAATCTATGTGTGATTCTCTATTCCTTCTATTCTAAATTGTCGGGTACAGATGCTGAATTGCCGGCCGGCTTTTTTAAAGAGACGGTGCATGAAAACACTATTATTTTTTTTGATAAATCCTTTACACTAAATGACAAGTACAGTAAGCAACACTGTCACTGTGCTTCTTATATGTGTGACTGACATGTTTCTATCTATCTAATCTATGTGTGAGGCTCTATTCCTTCTTGTCTAAATTGTCGGGTGCCGGTGTATGCCGCTGCTGAATTGCCGGCCGGCTTTTTAAAAGAGAGCGTCTTCTGAGCAGTTTGTCAGCTTTTGGACACCTTTGAAGGTGTTTTCTATGTGTTTCTATGTGTTTCTATGTGTTTTTGTTTGCCTGCCATTGGTTTTAATGGTGTTCGACGGTGTTCTAAGGTGTTCGACGAACAGTTCGACGAACAGTTCCTCGAACATCCTGGTGTTCGACGAACCGAACCGAACCCGAACACTACGGGGGTGGCTCAACACTAGTTGGTAGTCTTCAGACTTCATAATGCCATGCACACGGTCAAGCAGTCCAGTGCCAGAGGCCTCTTTTTTTTCCTGTACACTCTATGTTGATGGTTTTTCCCAAAAAGCTCTACTTTTGTCTCATCTGACCAGAGAACATTCTTCCAAAACGTTTTAGGCTTTCTCAGGTAAGTTTTGGCAAACTCCAGCCTGGCTTTTTTATGTCTCGGGGTAAGAAGTGGGGTCTTCCTGGGTATCCTACCATACAGTCCCTTTTCATTCAGACGCCGACGGATAGTACGGGTTGACACTGTTGAACCCTCGGACTGCAGGGCAGCTTGAACTTGTTTGGATGTTAGTCGAGGTTCTTTATCCACCATCCGCACAATCTTGCATTGAAATCGCTTTTCAATTTTTCTTTTCCGTCCACATCTAGGGAGGTTAGCCACAGTGCCATGGGCTTTAAACTTCTTGATGAAACTGCGCACGGAAGACACAGGAACATTCAGGTCTTTGGAGATGGACTTGTAGCCTTGAGATTGCTCATGCTTCCTCACAATTTGGATTTTCAAGTCCTCATACAATTCTTTTGTCTTCTTTCTTTTCTCCATGCTCAATGTGGTACACACAAGGACACAGGACAGAGGTTGAGTCAACTTTAATCCATGTTAACTGGTTGCAAGTGTGATTTAGTTATTGCCAACACCTGTTAGGTGCCACAGGTAAGTTACAGGTGCTGTTAATTACATGAATTAGAGAAGCATCACATGATTTTTCAAACAGTGCCAATACTTTTGTCCACCGCCTTTTTTAGGTTTGGTGTGGAATTATATCCAATTTGGCTTTAGGACAATTCTTTTTGTGTTTTTTCATTGAAGACAAATTAAATGAAGATAATGATACCAAAGAATTTGTGATTGCAATCATTTTCAGGAAGAAACTGAGTATTATCTGACAGAATTGCAGGGGTGCCAATACTTTTGGCCACCACTGTAATTATAAACCATTTGCTTTATCATATAATGAGAAAAAATGGGAAAAGGTGTGCAATGGTGAAAAAACAAGTCCGTCAAGGTTTTTTGGGTTTTGCTTTAACAATACTCAATGTGCGGTAAAGTTGAAGTGGCAATATGATTCCCAAGTCGATTATAGTGATACCAAATTTATATACTGGAGGATTTTTTTAGTGAGTTTTACATTGCAAAGGGGTTATATAATAAATAATATTTTATTTCTATAGCACCAATATATTGTGTAGCACTTTGTAATTCAGATTGGACATGTTCATACAAAATAGGACATTATAGAATAATGCATAATTCAACAGTTAATAAGAGGAGTGAATACCCTGCTATCAAGCTTACAATCTATGAGGAAATAGCCATGACACAAAAGGTAAAAAAATCCTTTCCATGTATGGTACCGAAATCAATATAATAAATAGGGCATACCATTAATACTGCATGAATCGGTCACAAGTCAGTATCTGTATAAGTACGTATAAAATTTGCTACTTGGTCCATGGAGGTTGTGGAAACAGATGGACGAAAAGGACCAGATTCTGGGATAAAGTTAAAAACAAAGAACATGAAATAGATTAGGGAGGTAAGGTGATAAGCCAGTCTAAAAAAATCTGTTTTCAGAGCACGATTAAAACTTTGGATACTGGGAATTAACCTTACTGTCCAGTGTAGTACACTCCTGA
Organism: Phyllobates terribilis; assembly: GCF_046119375.1. NCBI lineage: Eukaryota > Metazoa > Chordata > Amphibia > Anura > Dendrobatidae > Phyllobates > Phyllobates terribilis. Next base: position 370,195,550 of record NW_027362763.1, on the reverse strand, counting down.
AAACTAGCACAGCATGAGAGAAGTCCTGAAGATGTGAATGAGAGGCTCAGATTATAGAGGATGTTAGTCTTAGGTCAATAGCAGAATAGAGAGCATAGGTATGGTGGTAGACAGAGATGAGGGAGGAAATGTAGGGTGGTACTTTGTGGGTAAAAGTGATAATGTGGGTAAAAGTGATCATATGCCCAGAGAGGACACCTGCATGTTGTGTCAGTTATCACACAAAGCTCTGCAGTGAGATGAGGAGAGTAAAGAGCAGCCATTATGTAGCATCGGCGTCTCTGCCCCCTGCCAGGCAGAGACGCCGTCCCTCTCACTGCCGCACTCCCCGCCCGGCGTCCTCCAGCGCTCCTCTTCCTGCTTCTGCCGGCGCGCACAGCTTCCCGGGCACTGTGCTTAGGTCGCGCATGCTCCCTCCCTCTTAAAGGGGCCGCTCGTGCTGCCCTAAGGAGTCCCCGGCCAATTGCCGAAGGTCCTCCCATATATAAAGCACCTCCCCCAATATGGAGGTGCCCGAGCAATAGTTGATGCACAGTGTACTTACCTCTGCTTCAGCCCTCAGGTCCCGCTGCTAGCCTGACTACTAGTCCTGCCCGCCAGCCTGACTATCAGTCCAGTCCACCAGCCTGACTACTCTCCAGCCCGACAGTCTGTCTTCCGTTCAGTCCACCAGTCTGTCTATGGGCTTCGCCCGCCTGCTTACCTCGAAGCACCTGCCCGTCACTTGCCGTGACCACCTGTCAGCCTACCTAGAGGCTCCTACCTGTCACTTGCCGTGATCTCCTGTCAGCCTACCTAGAGGCTCCTGCCTGTCACTTGCCATGACCACCTGTCAGCCTGCCTGGAGGCTCCTGCCCGTCACTTGCCATGACTACCTGTCAGCCTACCTGGAGGCTCCTTCCCGTCACTTGCCGTGACAACCTGACAGCCTACCTAGAGGCTCCCGCGTGTTGCCTGCTGTGCCTATATGCTGTATCGGTCAGTCCCAGCCATCTGTCCCGTGGGAGTCACCTACTCTTTTACAAGGTCATCGCCAGAGTAGCACCTGGTCCCTCTGCTCGGTCCCTCCCTGGTCACGGAGTCCATAGCCGCCATACGACCTAGGTCCGTCCGAGTTGATACTTAGTTACGCCCCTCTGGGTGCCTCCTTGCATCGCAGCACAGAGGTTCCACCACCTGGATCCATAACACATTACACATCACACTGGTAACTACAGTGCTGGCCAAAAGTATTGGTACCCCTGAAATTCTGTCAGATAATACTCAGTTTCTTCCTGAAAATGATTGCAATCACAAATTCTTTGGTATTATCCTCTTCATTTAATTTGTCTTCAATGAAAAAAAACACAAAAAGAATTGACCTAAAGCCAAATTGGATATAATTCCACACCAAACCTAAAAAAGGGGGTGGACAAAAGTATTGGCACCGTTTGAAAAATCATGTGATGCTTCTCTAATTCATGTAATTAGCAGCACCTGTAACTTACCTGTGGCACCTAACAGGTGTTGGCAATAACTAAATCACACTTGCAACCAGTTAACATGGATTAAAGTTGACTCAAGCTCTGTCCTGTGTCCTTGTGTGTACCACATTGAGCATGGAGAAAAGAAAGAGGACCAAAGAACTGTCTGAGGACTTGAGAAACCAAATTGTGAGGAAGCATGAGCAATCTCAAGGCTACAAGTCCATCTCCAATGACCTGAATGTTCCTGTGTCTTCCGTGCGCAGTGTCATCGAGAAGTTTAAAGCCCATGGCACTGTGGCTAACCTCCCTAGATGTGGATGGAAAAGAAAAATTGACGAGAGATTTCAACGCAAGATTGTGCGGATGGTGGCTAAAAAACCTCGACTAACATCCAAACAAGTTCAAGCTGCCCTGCAGGCCGAGGGTACAACAGTATCAACCCATACTATCCGTCGGCGTCTGAATGAAAAGGGACTGTATGGTAGGATACCCAGGAAGACCCCACTTCTTACCCCGAGACATAAAAAAGCCAGGCTGGAGTTTGCCAAAACTTACCTGAGAAAGCCTAAAACGTTTTGGAAGAATGTTCTCTGGTCAGATGAGACAAAAGTAGAGCTACATCAACATAGAGTGTACAGGAAAAAAAAAAGAGGCATTCAAATAAAAGAACACGGTCCCTACAGTCAAACATGGCGGAGGTTCCCCGATGTTCCCTGATGTTTTGGTGTTGCTTTGCTGCCTCTGGCACTGGACTGCTTGACCGTGTGCAAGGCATTATGAAGTCTGAAGACTACCAACAAATTTTGCAGCATAATGTAGGGCCCAGTGTGAGAAAGCTGGGTCTCCCTCAGAGGTCATGGGTCTTCCAGCAGGACAATGACCCAATACACACTTCCAAAAGTACTATAAAATGGTTTTAGAGAAAGCACTGGAGACTGCTAAGGTGGCCAGCAATGAGTCCAGACCCGAATCCCATAGAACACCTGTGGAGAGATCTCAAAATGGCAGTTTGGAGAAGGCACCCTTCAAATATCAGGGACCTGGAGCAGTTTTCCAAAGAAGAATGGTCTACAATTTCAGCAGAGCATTGTAAGAAACTCATTGATGGTTACCGGAAGCGGTTGTTCGCAGTTATTTTGGCTAAAGGTTGTGCAACCAAGTATTAGGCTGAGGGTGCCAATACTTTTGTCTGGCCCTTTTTTGGAGTTTTGTGTGAAATGATCAATGATTTGATTTTTGCTTCATTCTCTTTTGTGCTTTTTCCTTGCAAGCAAATTAAATGAAGAGAATAATACCAAAGAATTTGTGATTGCAATCATTTTCAAGAAGAAAATGAGTATTATCTGACAGAATTGCAGGGGTGCCAATACTTTTGGCCAGCACTGTAGCACTTCATTAATAATAATCTCTGGAGGCAGATTCTCATGCAGATCTGTGTTTGGCCCAATGTCCTGAGGAGCTCATTTACATCAAGAAAAACATGGATTCCTCTAGAATTCGATCGCAGATATGTTATTCAGTTTCCAATTACCTACATGCCCATATAGACGTCTTAGGATGATTGATTCTACTGTCAAAATCCTTTTAAGAGCATTTGAAATGCAAAAGGTCATGGATATATGGGGAGTTTGTTATAGTTTGTTACATTTTTAGGAATTTACTGGACAGCCAAATTTAAATATTTTGCAATTTGCTTTGTGCAATTTACCAATAATGGCCAACTATTGTGTTAGACATTGCTGAAGATTGCATCAGCCAAGGAAGGCTCACATGAACTCAGGTGCAGCAGGGCAGGCCTCAGCATAATGGCTTGAAAATATCACATCAAATGGAAAAGCACTGCCAATCAGAAGGGAATATCATGCTTTGTTTAAAATGAGATGCAGGGAATGCAGCAGCTTTTCAGGGCGAATCTGAATAGTGAGGGGATGTTACCATTCACATCTTAATAACAAAGATACATAGATAGAGAAAGTCATAAAACAGTAAACAAGCCACTCATGACTAATAGACAATGCCAGAAGCATCTTACCTGGGTCAAGGAGAAAAAGACCAGGACTGTTGCTCAGTGGTCCAAGGTGTTGTTTTCAGATGAAAGTAAATTTTGCATTTCATTTGGAAATCAAAGTTCCAGAGTCTGAAGGGAGAGTGGAGAGGCACACAATCCAAGCTGCTTGAGGTCTAGTGAGAAGTTTCCACAATCAGTGATGCATTGGGGAGCCATGTCATTTGCTAGGGTAGGTCCACTGTGTTTTATCTAGACCAAAGTCAGTGTAGCTGTCTTCCAGGAAATTTTAGAACACTTCATTCTTCCCTCTGCCGAAAAGCTTTTTGGAGATGGAAATTTCATTCTCCAGAAGGACTTGTTACCTGTCCACATTGCCAAAAGTACCAATACCTGGTTTAAACACAACAGTATCACTGTGCTTGATTGGCCAGCAAACTCGCCTGACCTTAACCCCATAGAGAATCTATGGGGTATTGTCAAGAGGAGGATGTTAATCTCCTCCAGGATAGTTGACCAGTTTGGACGATAACACGATATCCGGCTATGTTGTTGTAATGAAGAATCCTTAGGACCAAGATGAATTAAACGGTTTTAATTTCCATAGCGAGTTTCAACGGTGTAATTGCGTCTTTTTAAAGAAAAAAAAACGATTGCATCACTACTAAAATAATTAAAAAAACTAGACATATTTGGTATTCCCGTTATCGTACTGATGAGGGGAATGATTTTGCATGGTTATATTTACCACATAATATATGTTGTAAAAACAAATCCCAAAAACAATATCAGAGTTATGGGTTTTTTTCACAAGTTCACTAAACTTAGATTTTTTTTCCCATTTTCCAGTACATTATGTTGCAAAATAAATAGTGTCATTTAAAGGTACAACTTGTCCTGCAAAAAACAAACCCTCTATGTTGAAGGAAAAATAAAAAGTTATGACTCTGGAAAGAAGGGGAGGAGAAAATGAAACCGCAAAAATAGAAATTGGCTGCTTCGGGAAAGTGATAAAGAGCATGAAATGGGTTGGATACAGTCCCATGAGACCTCAGAGTATCAAACGTAATTTCAAGGCACTTGGAATACTTGTGATATGTATTTGATTTGCTGCAAATCAAACCATGGGAAGAATAAATCAACTGGAGCAGGGCAGGGAGAAGCTAGCTGGAGACCTTACCAGACTACTCAGGTCTTTCTCGATAGTCACCAGCTATCTTTTCAAAGATTCTTTTCGATGAAACTAATGTGTTTCAGAGTGAAACATACCTTGCTGCCCGTGGCAGGTTCCCCTTAAATATTAATGAAATACTATTACTACTACTAATAATATCCAAATAGATTAAAATAAAGGATAATTACTTTAAATGACTAATTTCAGTATTCTCACCATAATTAAAATCAACAATTGACAAGTTTATTTTGACACTGAGGCTTAATTCTAACAAGAGAGATTGATCCTGGTTTGAATTAATTATGTAGAAAACATTTTTAAGTAAGTGAAATAAAGTTTATCAGATGTCTCTTTTTCTGTGTATGTTTCAGAATTCAGATGTGTCTCATCAAAGTAAAGATCCTAAATATGGCATTTTACAACTTCCTAAACCTCTGAGTTGTACGGAACTGTAAAACATCGCTCCTAGCAGTTTGCGTGCTGATTTAATAAAAAATGTGCATTTGCATCTATTGGAGAATATCACCATATTATGATCCTCTATGAAGGCACCATATGGCGGCATACAAGGTGTCTACAGCACTATAGCATTGAGCAGTTGGGGTCACATGTGCTGATATAAAAGCTCCAGGCACACATTTTGGCAGTGGGCATTAGGCCTAATTATTTCTTTGTGTGTGTTATGTGAGATAATCCTAGTCTATGGACATGTAAATAATGTGTTGTCATGGGAAAAGATGTAGATTAATTACCTTAACAGCTATCACTTGCAAATGTGATTACCGCCAAATAAAATGTCAGGCTAGAATTAAAATATTCAGATATAAGTATAGATATATATTTATCTGTATTAAGACTTGAACACAGCACAGAAAATGGCATGATAAAGATGATAGACTGTTATAGACGGAATTTTGTGGTCTCTCTGGTGTTTTAATAGTAAATCAATAAGCGCACTATTGATCCATTAATGTTCTCAATGTTTCTGTAATCTTGTAAATTACTTGTAAATCTACTTTAAACTCCCAATTCTACAATACAACTATGAGACATACAATAGTAACCAGCTTAAAAAATCAATAGTGGGGAAACTGTCATCAACATTTAATTCTTTGATCTCTGCTTAATTGTTTCCACTGCAGGGAGAAGTATAAGCTGGAAATAATTATATAGATGTCTTTTTTTATGAATCATTTCAGTAATTTGTCTTTCTTATCTGTGGTGAATTCTGAGGAGCTCCCTACCAGAAAACATGGCCACTAGAGATGTTGATTGGTTTACAGCAAAACAAATTTGCGTCAAATTTAATGAAATTCGCCACAACTTGCCATTTTCTTGGTGTAAAAGTTAGCCAAAGTTTTAACATTGCCGAAGATTGTGCTAGATACAGGAGGCTAAAATAGCTTCAGACGCGACTCCATTGGCTTACCCATAATGCCTTGTAGCTATCACATCATATGGTATAGCTTAGCCAATCAGGAGGGACTATCAAAGCCCTTTTAATAGCCTAATCAGGAAATGCAGCAACCATTTTAGGGTGATTATAGAATAGAGAGGGTACATCAGAACTCACAGTTAGTGATGAGCGAGTATGTTCGGTTAACCCTTTTGGCGAGTGTGCATGATTTGCGACTCTATGACAGCTTTAATACATGTGAGGAATGCTTGTTTCTTAAGCAATCCTCACATGTATTAAAGCTGTCAAACAGTTGCAAATCATGCACACGGGAGTAATTCAAACATATCACCGAGTACGATGAAGATACTCGGTGCTCGCCCGAGCATACTCGCCGAAAGGGTTAACTGAACATACTCGCTCATCACTACTCACAGCTAGGGATGAGCGTACCCGTGGAAGTTCAGGTTCTGGTACCCAACCAAATTTTAGTCAAAAGTTCAGTTCGGGTACTAGAATGGTACCTGAGCTTGAACCCAAACCCAACTGAAATCAATGAGGACCCAAACTTAGGAGCTGGAAAATTTCTCTCTCTCTCCTCCTCGAACTCCCAAACTGTTAAACGGACTTTCAGGAGAAGTCCGTGTTCGGAGTTCAGCATCGGACACAAGATGTCTGGTATGAATCCCCGAACTTTAAAGTTTAGGTTCGCTCATCCCTAATCACAGCTCAGCAATAGAAGCAGAAAGATATAGCACTAAAACATTGGACAAATATTTTAGACAGTAATAAGTGAAATAACCTCAGAAGTGAAGAAGATGAGAGTAGTAGTCTTCAAATAATACAGAAATTCAATTGATAGAGGAAGAGAGATAGAGGATGTACCAACAGCGGTGCCGGACTCAGTGTGATTGATCAGTGATATGGTGTGGCTGGGGTCTGTCCTGCTGAATTTGAATTACAATGACTCATGTTATTTTTCTTCATTCTGTGGGTATGTGCACATGGTATCATTTGGATGTTGTCGTCAAAGTCGAGTTTTCACAGGCGAAGACACTTCAGGAAAACGATGGCAGTCATTTTCCAGAGGTGGCTTTGCTAACAGCTTTCACTATATACTGTTAATTTTAGAAAGCAGATGGTTTTTGTAGAAGAATGAGCATGTTACTGCTTTTAACCACTTCAGAGTTTTCCGAATGGCAGTTCAACGAAGTGACGTAAGACAGAACATGTCACTTTGTCACTGCTGTGCACTATACTCATTTTATGGGGCGCTTTTACTGTACTTTTAAATGGATTTTGAGCAGAATCTACCTGAAACAGACCCTGTGAACATACTGTTAATATAGTATAAAGCAGAATCAAGCGGCACATTAGTTTTCACAGAAAACATAATCTGAAATCAGTGGTAGATGGTGTGCTTGCTTGTCACAAGAGAATGTACAGAGTTTTTGCATTTCATGTGCAATCATTTTTGTGAAGGAGAAAATAATTGTTTTCTTTCAAATACGAAAGAAAATTCCTCTGAATCCAGATATTTAAAGGGAATTTATCAGCAGGTTTTTTCTACGTAATCTGAAGATAGCAGAAGATAGGGACTGAAATACAGAATTCTGGGATGTGACTCTTGTCAAAGTGCGTTCTGTTGTTTACTAACTGTGAAGGATTTATCACTAAGAGATTAACATTGCCAAACTAGTCCAGAAACTTCCCCTCCAGTGATAGGCACCCCACTCTCAATGGCCATCAATCGCTCGACAGGAAGCTGATTTATTTATGTAAATTGTGTGTTACTATGTAATTGTTTTTTACGATATTTCTCCACCCAACTTGCAAAACAGGATATAATAGGGGTCAGGTGAAGCTGATAACAGAGCCTGGATGAAGCACTTGGCAGTGTGAAACATCCATCACTCTTTTTTCTGTGTGCCTATATCCTTCAGCTGGTATGTAATAAAGGAATAACTTTTTAGCCACTTTATGAGTGCAACAATTATTTTTCTCTGTCCCTATTTTAGGACTGCAGTTATGTTTGCATTAAAGAGATTGACGTGGGTTGAATGCAGTCTTAGGGGACCTATTGACACACCGCAGATCAAATTTTTTCGAAGAATTCACCAAACCAGCTGGATTTGAATTTCAAAATATGTGATCATATTTAGTGTTCATACAAAAATGGTTATCAAAAGAAGAATATTCGGAGGACTGAACTTTTAACTGTAGATGAGAAACCTTTAAAGAAGCACTCCCATCAACGTTTTTATTCTCTCAGTATATTGCAATCATCATATTATATGGCACAGTGTACTTACAATTAGAAATGAGCGAACATTCAGGATTCGTACCGGACAGTTAGTGTCCGGTGTTAAACGCAGAACATGGATTTCTCCCTGAAGTCTGTTCAAGTCCATTGCAGAGAGAGAGAGAACATTTTTTTCATATCTAAAGTTCAGATCTCCATTGTTTTCAAATGGCTTTGGGTTCTGGTTCAAGTTAGGGCATGGTTCTGATACCCAAACTGAACTTTGGACTAAAGTTGGGTCATATACCAGAACCCGAACTTCCATGAGTCCGCTCATTCGTACTTACAATTGCTCATTTTGCTTTTCTACCCAGTTAATTCTTCTCTTTTATGTGTTCTATGTAGAAACGGTAAGTCTTTTGTCCTTGCATTTATCATTCATCTCTTCAACTCCTGACCCAGCTGCTCCACCCTTCCCCAGTTTATTGACTTTTGCAGTGACTGATGAGTCATACAGGAAAATTTACCTCCTGTTTCCACATAGAGATTAGAAGGATTTAGCTAGTCAGTTTTTAATCACGTGATGTCATAGACCTTATGGAAAACACAAGAATTAAGTGTGTAGAAGGGCAACATGAGCAATTGTAAGTACACAGGGCCATATATATGATGATTGCAATATATTAAAAGGCTAAAAATTTTGATGGGCGTGTGTCTTTAAAGATATCCTGATCTAATCAGGAAATGGTTTTTATATTATTTTTTTCCCATTGTACAGGAAATCATTTGAATGTATGCATTTGTCTCAGTTATTACTGAACATAGTCACAATAAAAACTAATGATCTATAACTCTATTTGCATAGTTCTGGAAATTTTAAGCTGTAATACAAATTTCCATTGTGCAAATTCAGTATTTTTGTAGCAATAGAAATATTAATTTAAACTCCAAATACACTAATACAGTTCATTTTTCAAGTTGACTAAATTAGAGTATCCATAGAAACTGTATATTATCACAGAGAAAATTTAAGATTGTGTCTCTCAGAACGTTCTAGGTATCATATGTCTCCATACATTGGAGAATTTCTCATTAACAACAGATCACAGCAGTATCATAAACCATCTTCACCAATACTAGATCATATATTAACACTTATCCACAAATTAATTAGTAATAAACAAGTTTGCTGTAAATAACATGTAGCAAGTAACTAATTATGCTTCTGGTGAGGCTCGGACAGACCCCCAGAGGAACAGTGTGGGCCCCTGGGAAGGAGTGGGTCCCTGTGATGGAGTGGGCTCACCAATTTCCTACTTGAGAAGTACGCTTGATTCACTATTTACAGACAAAAGCAGAATCTAATCCATCAAAAATACAAGCTACCCAGTTTAATTTTAAATAGAAACATATCAAATTTGCGTACTATGGGTCAGATTATTTTTTCATGCACCTCAACAGTAGGACACCGGAATGATTGTTACTGGTTGGCCCCAGTCTGACATTGCTGTGGCCTTTCAAAATATTCAGTAGGTAATATCCTTTATTTTATAACTTCTAAAAGTCTCCCAAGGAATCTGAGAGAATTCTTGTGTTCTAAATTTTTAGCTTTAGCAGCCTTCATAACTTCTGAAATGCTGCTGGAGATGCACATTGTTTTTTGTGCAAGTTCTAGGTCAGAGTTATTTGGTTGAAAATGGAGATAAGTTCATTAGCAGGTTATCCTTGATATCATTTTTGGTTAACTGAATACAATGGAATACTTAATTGCATATATTATGGTTTTCTAAAATGCTTAAACCTTCCAGAAACTCTCTGTAATTTTGAAAGTTTATCTTCAGCCTATCTCAGATCCAAATATCTAGATGACTGCTGATCAGGTAGGCAATAGCATTTCTCCAACCTTTTGAAACCTGACTCAAGCTGGTGTCTTATTTCTAGCCTTTTTTAAATAAAAACAGAAAGATGATCCTTAGTAATTAAAGTTAGGATATTTAGCATTCCTGGAGTTTTTTTTCAGTGCTTGAAAAGGGTTCCACTCCGTTAGAATTTATATTTAATCAATGCCAAAATAATGAAGAAAATAGTATTTATTTGTGTCATCCAATCCACAGTTTAAAATGAGACATTTTAGTTATTAAGATCTTCATCAGACTTACATGGATACTGGATAGGACAAAGGAGGTAGAAGAGAACCAGTACATTGGCACTGGAGAAATGCAACAGACAAGCGCTTGCTCTGCAGCAATGGTTGCTTCATTTGTCTTGCACCACCCTATACATTAGTATACACAGAACGGCCTTGTACATACAAAAAACAGAAGGAAACATTGCTGATGAAACTGGACAATGCCAGAATCAGCCTAAATATACTATCTCCAAGAGCATGATTTAAAAAGGAGAAACAAGGAGCAGAATGGTAGAAACCAATAGAAATGTTAATAATTGTATTCAATAAATAAGCATCACATAATAGATAATATAGTCATGGCATGGATGAACAAAGGTGCATAATATCAGGAGCACACAGCACTCAATAGCTCATAACCCCATGACCATTGCGTAGAAATGGAAGCAATGGGATGGGAAAGAGCAGGGCAAGGCAAACCGAGAGCAAATGAATGAAGACTAAGGGCAATAACAGTATACACTTATAGGCAACAGTCTGCCATAATAACATGCGCCCATAGTCAATAAATGACAAATGCCTTACCAAGAATGGATGGAGAGCACTGGGAAAATAAGGATCCATGGAAAAAGATGCCCCAATGCGCGTTTCGCCTTCTTTGTTCTTTTCAATATTGTGTATGTCTGATGAAGGTCTGAATTACTGAAATGTCACATTTTACACTGTGAATTGAATGAAATGAATAGATACTATTTTCTCCATCTGTCTATGAGTGCCATATTATTTTAGTATTTACCATTAGAAATTGGACACTTAGTTGTAATTAATCTTTTAACCCTATAGATGGGATGGCATAATGTGATATATTATTATTATTATTATTTGTTTGTTTTATTTATCCATTTTTATGCTAAATGTAATTTGCTGCTTTAAAGGACAGTATTTACTGAAGAGCATATCAATCTACTGTATATAGTGTTTGCTCAGCTGAACCTAATTGTGTGGAACAGCACAAATATTTTGCTTGTATCATGTAAGCAGCAACTGGCACCAGGGGCATTATAGCACTAATTATCTGGATATTCCATGAGCCATCATCTCTGTCATCGGTATGACATTGGATTGGCAATCAAATACTTACATAATTACATAATATCTGCTAATGTTAAAATAGATACTTTCAGAATGAATATTTCATAGCAATGTCACTTTATACAGGATTTACTTTATTTGTAACACATATTGTGGGGATAAGGGAAGGAGTTAATTGAAAAATGTAATGGAAAGCTTGACCGTAAGGTGGCATTAGGATTGCCAGATATTTAAGTTTCCGTTTCTTAAACACATTACTTTATGTCTGCATGTCTAGGTGGATTGTGCTTTTGTCTCTAGAGCAGATGACTTGGTTAAAATTTAATGAAAATGACTGCCTTACAATTTTAGATTTTATGAGTGGCTTAAAAGTTCTGCAGAATAAGAATGTGTTTATATATTAATGACTACATCCACACTGTTATCTCATTTACAGCTCTTAATACATAAAACCCCTATTCTAAATTCCATTACTGGTAATTTTGAAGAAATTTTCCATCTGGTACAAAAACAAAAACAAATATGCAAAAAATAAAATAACCATTTGGTAGATAAAAACATTTTCTATATCATGATAAAATTTCAGTTGTATATACAGATATATATATCTATAATATAACGCTGCAAGCGTGTCTCTGTCTGAAGCTTCGATAGACTGCACATGCGCGACGCGCAGTGTGGCTCCAGACAGAATCATGCATCCTGCCGTTACAGGTAAGAGGAGTGTATGGTGTCGGAGATCGTGGTATGCATAGGCACTGAACGCATACCGCGATCTCCGGCGCCATACTTACATACTTACCTGACCGGGAGGAGCATTGCCGCGGCGCCTCTCTTCGCCGGAGACCAGGGCAGGAGTGAGGCGTCGAATCGGCGCATGCGCATAGCGTTATCTGGTGCCATTTTACTGAAGATACATTTGCAGTGTGTCTTCAGCAAAATGGTGCCGGACAGCGCGGTGCTCCTCCCCCGGCCTCCGGCAGAACAGGACGCAGCAGCGCTGGAGCACAGAGAAGAAAGGTGAGTATAACTGTTTTTTTTTGTATGTGTGTACAGTGTGAAAGGGATGAGGGGGCCACACATACCAGAATTGGGAGGTAAGGGGGCCACACATACCAGAATTTTGGAGTGAGGGGACCATGCATACCAGGATTGTGGGGTGAGGGGATCATGCATACCAGGATGAGGGGTACCACACATACCAGGATTGGGGGGTGAGGGGAACATGCATACCAGGATTGGGGGGTGAGGGGAACCACACATACAGTACCAGGATTGGGGGTGAGGGGACCATGCATACCAGGATTGGGGGGTGAGGGGACCATGCATACCAGGATTGGGGGGTGAGGGGTACCACACATACCAGGAGGGGGGTGAGGGGACAATACATACCAGGATGAGGGGTACCACACATACCATTATTTGGGGGTGAGGGGACTATGTATACCAGGATTGGGGGGTGAGGGTACCATGCATACCAGTATTGAGGGTGAGGGGACCATGCATACCAGGATTAGGGGGTAAGGGGAACATGCATACCAGGATTTGGGGGTGAGGGGTGCCATGCATACCAGAATATGGATGTGAGGGGTGCTATACATACCAGAATAGGAATGAGGGGTACCATACATACCAGGATAGGAATGCAGGGTACCATGCATACCAGGATGAGAGGTACCATACATACCTGGATAGGGATGAGGGGTACCATGTATGCCAGGATAGGGATGAGGGGTACCATGTATACCAGGATTGGGGAGGAGGGGTACCATTTACACCTGGATTGGGGATGAGGGGCCCATGCATGCCAGGATAGGGATGAGGAGTGCCATGCATACTAGGATGGAGGTGAGGGGTGCCATGCATACCAGGATGTGAGTGAAGGGTCCATGCATACCAGGATGAGGGATAACATGCACACCAGGATAGGGATGAGGAATGGGTTACCACACATACTAGGATTGGGGATGAGGAGTGCCACACATACCAGGATTGGGGGTGAGGGGTGCCATGCATACCAGGATTGGGGATGAGGGGTGCCATGCATACCAGGATTGGGTGTGAGAGGTGCCATGCATACCAGGATTGGGGGTGAGAGGTGCCATGCATACCAGGATTGAGGGTTAGGGGTGCCATGCATACCAGGATAGGATGGTGGGGACAGGATGGGGGCAGCACAAATGCCAAGAGGGGGGCAGCACATACCAGCATGAGAGACCATATACCAATAAAACTGCTTGCCACCCGGGCGTAGAACGGGTTCAATAGCTAGTATATATATATTGGCGTATACCAAGAGGAAAGGTTACACTTCTCCCATCTCCCTAGATCTTGCTGCCTTGTGGAAGAAAATATGGTGTCATGATGGACCTCAGGGTAAAATATAACATGCAACTTTGTCTTACATTGTAGAGGTTGGCTGTAAAAAGATTAAGAGGTTGGTTCACAATTTCTAAAAGGGTTAGAGACAGAACAAAACTAATCTAGTCAATCCCTTTCCATGGTATGGACATTCTTCTATAATATTAATCGAAGAGCAAATGAATAGCAGTTTAATTTGTAGACGTGGAAAACCTTAGTGATTGAAAGAATATTGTTTTGTCATTCTAAAACTTTTTAAAATATTTTTAGAATTTTACACACATTCATTCTGTCACTGGCTGATTTGGAGTCATGTTCTGCATGCAAGGGATCAAGAGTGTTTTTCCCAATTCTTCCAAATAAGTTGTTGTATAACAGTTTGTTCATAAACAAACAAGAGAAAAGCTAAATGCTGACTAATGATGGGCAATTATAATTGAGTGCAATTCAATTCCACCTGAATAGTTTTTATTTTTTTACATCTTACATTTATTATGCTCTGGGGTTTTTGACAGACCCCCAAAACATAATAAGGGACATTCAATTTGTTGAGAATAATTACACGGCAAGTCAAATTTTCCAGGAAAATTTGGGAAATATACCAAATGGTGTACTGTGATTGTTTTTCATTTATTTACCCTTTACACAGTGCATAATCGAACTGAATGGATTGTTCACTATGGATTGTTCACTATGAATGTACACTGTAGGGGTGCTACTCACTTGGGTGCATCGGGAGGCAAACTGGAAGTGTTTTCATTTAAATGTCCACGTCGGTTTATTACCTCATAAACCATCCGTAAGCAAAAGCAAAACAAAGAGCCTTTAGTGCAGGCAAAGCAAAGTAAACAGTCCTTTAGGCAAAGTCTCTTAGCCAGTCCTGTGGGCACAAAGGCTGGATAGCATCCAGTACACTGGCTCAGTCTGGAGAAACAACACACAGGAGGCCTTCTCCCTCTATACACAGACCATGTGCCCAACAATGGCCTCCATTTTAACTTGTTAACCACACCCAGAGGTGAGGTATGTGGGTAGCCAGATGCACCCATCTCTCGGGCTACCCGTAAAAGCTGGCCCAGAGCACCAAACAATCCTCTTAGTGCTTACATGCACTAGAGCAACATTCCAGGATTACATCACAGAGGACAGCCATCTCTGTGATACATACCTCCCATCAACTATGTGTCCATGAGCTATCTTACAACACATAAAAAGATTAAAGTTGTGAGGCCAACCAGTTTTATGTGCTTTGGATGTGAAATCAATTGCTTATTTGAAATACTGTAAATGTTGATTTCTATGAAATATTAATTTTCCATAAAGTACCACACTGCTGTTTTCCAGTATGCTAAGCAGTTTCTTATCATTAAAAAACTGTAATCCCACACATGTTTTGCCATTAACACTGGAAAAAAATAGTTCATTTGTGCAAATAGTTTTCTTATTTCAAACAGCATCTCCTTGTATATAAGCCAGTGCTGATGTGTGCCTGAGCCAAAGAATTTTGTATTCCCAAAATCAATCTGTACTACTATAATATTATTACTATTACAGCAGAAGTGTTGAGCTATTAGAACAAAAAAGGAGCAGAGTTTCATTTTTATAATTACACTTTAATTTAGAAAGGTTGCAATTATTGCAGAGTAAAATTGTTGCTGACATAACAAATGTCTCCAGAAAATGGCATATATATTTTTATTTTAATCTATAGTAATCATAATTCATATGTCAGCAGTGTATATATTTCCGCCTATAACAGTATCATGACTCTTTTTTTAGTTTAAAATACCTTTTGTAAGCTGATGTTCTAGTTGATGAATAGAAATGGCTGAGGCTTAAACAATATCTAGCCAGAATTGTTTCCATACTGGATTTAGTCCAGAGCAGAATTTGGCTGAGAGTTAATGTAATTTTTTTGCCAGATTGTGTCATACATCTCTAATACATCTCCAAGTACATACAGAACAATGCTGCAATGCTCTATGAATTCTGGCTAAGGCTATGTACTCTGTTCTACAGTATTGATAGACAAATACAAATCTGGGTTGTATGAAGGCTGTAAAATGGATGCAGTCCTTTTCTCGTTCTCTGTTCTTAGCGTAATAAGTTATTATTTCACTTAAGATTTCTGTGTGGCTCTATCTGAGCTTTGTATGCAAATAGAGGATACTGTGTTTGTCATTGTTTTAGCATTCACACTTGTATTTTTTAATTTGGGTGGCAGTCTCTATTAATGGGCCGTAAGGCTTTAGCTTTTAATGTACACAATTTCAACTATATGGTCATTGGCCATCAGTACTGTTCTATCCTTTGGGCATTTAAATATGGTGTGAACAATTTTACAGTCACATATGTATTTTCTAAACTTGTTTTACATTATTGTTCAATAAATCATTATTTCTTTGTGGCCCATGTTATGGAAAAATATTGTAGTTATTGTTTAAATTGTTGTTTAAATTGTTGGCCCAGTCAAAAATAAAATCTAGCTTTACTTGTTTAGACGACAGACTTTAAATAAATTTCATTATTTTTGTTAGATGCGTCTTGTGTTTTGGCATCGCTGTAAGTTTTTGCACTCCATGGGCTCGATCCATGAAAACGTTCATTATGGAATTATTGAGTAATAGCTTTAAAAAAGCTAGGAGTTGTGCCTAAATTTTTCGACTTTTGGAATTTTCACATCAGTTTCTATCAGCGCCATTAAAATATATGAAGCTGGGACAATACCAGGGTATGAGGGGGGCTGGACGTCACACTAATTCATGAGGAGCTGTGGCGTTCACTAAGCCAGAAGTCTAAATCCAGTACCTGATTGAAGTGAGATTTCTGGCATAGCACACAGAGACGAACATCACTCATCAGACACTCCAAATTCATGAAGATGCATGCACATCTTCATGAGTCAGGAGCATCTGACTCTGGCATGCCCCTTCATCAAGACCGGTGTGAAAAACATCGTCTTAATGAATCAACCTCTATGTCTTCTGAGATTCCAAATTATCATCTAGTTTTAAGGTTTTAAGAGTTGTAAGACTCTAAGAATTTCATTATATTAAATTTATGTATAATTGACAAATCATTTCTTTTTAGGATTTTCCATTAGGTGTACAGTAGAACAGTTTTAAGCTGAAATACTTTGAATTTGTTTAATGTATGAAAGTTGATGCTTGATGTTTCTCTAATAATAATAATAATGAGTTTTTTTTTATTTTTGTGGAAAACAAATCTGACTCTAATAATAAGATGTTTTTCATATTTGTTAATGCTCTTTACATTATGCCATAAGGGCCAAAAGCAGAACAAAATTACTTGCTTTAGTGTTTTGAATATATTAGTAAATGCTAACAAAAAATAACACACAAAAAATAATTATTGTAGGTAGAAAATGTGCGAATTGAATATATATTTTAATCTAAAGAAAACCCAAACACAGAGTGCACTAATTATTAGAAGCTATGTATTTATTTTTTGATTACTCATTTCCTTAGGTTAGGGAATATATTCTAATAATTATCTTAGAGAAGATGCACATACTTGAATATGCCAGACTAAGGTG
Source organism: Phyllobates terribilis (assembly GCF_046119375.1). Lineage (NCBI taxonomy): Eukaryota > Metazoa > Chordata > Amphibia > Anura > Dendrobatidae > Phyllobates > Phyllobates terribilis. The sequence goes on along the minus strand of NW_027362763.1, from coordinate 370,178,130 downwards.
ATAATTTACTGTATATTTGGTATTGTTTGGAATAAATGAGTAAGTGAAGGCTATCTCAAAAATATAAATGTTAACTTACTGTAAATGCAAGCAATATACTTTAACCCTTTCATCCTCGGGCCATTATCTGTTTTTGCGTTTTTGTTTTTTGCTCCCCTTCTTCTCAAAGCCATAACATTTTTATTTCTCTGTCAATATGGCCAAGTGAGGGCCTTTTTTGTGGGACAAGTTCTACTTTTGAACAACACCATTGGTTTTACCATATAGTTTACTGAAAAACAGGAAAAAAGTTCTGAATGTGGTAAAATTGCAAAAAAAGTGCAATTCTACAGTTGTTTTTAAACTGACCTGATGTATAGGTTCATTTTTATTTAAGTGGTGAAAAAAAAATCCAAAGTTTGTTAAAAAAAAAAGTTGCCATTTTCTGAGACCTGTAGCATCTTCATTTTTTGAGATCTGGGGCTGGGTGAGAGCTCATTTTTTGAGTGTCAAACTGACATTTTTATTGATACCATCCTGGGGTAGATATGATGTTTTGATCACCCGTTATTGCATTTTATTGCAATACTGTTGCGACCAAAAAAAGTAATTCTAGAGCTTTGATTTTTTTTCTCATTAAGCCGTTTACCGATCGGATTAATTCTATTTATATATTGATAATATATTGATAGATCTGGCAATTATGAAGGTGGAGATACCAAGTATGTGTATATTTGATGTTTTATTGTTTTATTTTGAATGGGGTGAAAGTGGATGCTTTAAACTTTTATATTTTTTTAAAAAAATAATATTTTTAAAAACATTTTTTTTTTGCTTTACTCTGGCTTCAATACTCTACATGGGAGACTAGAATCTGTAATCATCAGATCGTCTGTGTATAGCTGTGTATAGAAATGCTCACTGGTCATGAACGCCGACCACTGGGCGGCGCTCATAGCCTCCCGGCAATGACAATTGCAGGGGTCTCTTGCAGACACAAGGTTGTCATGCCAACCCATAGGTGACCTGTGGTCATGTGACATGGGCGCTGATGGGCGGGACTTATGACGTCCTTCCACGCGGCCATGTTAAATGCCGCTGTCAGAGAATTGCGATCCACCCGCGGCTGTTAGGGGCACATGACAGCTGATCAGATCAGCTCTCATGTCCCAGGAAAGGTGCAGGCTCATCGCCGGAGCCGGCACCTATGTGTGTAAATCTCAATTAAACAGTATTAGAAAATTAAATCCAATATGTACTGATATCTAGCTGGACAAAATGGTTATGAGTTGTGCTCTAAGAAAACTTTTTATAAATAATGATCCAATGACTTATCATGACCTGAAGATCTCGTTCTTCACTCTGCTCTTGTCTGCTCCTCACACAACTTTTCTAAGATTTTTACTGTGCTTCTTTCATATTTTGAGTCTCTAACCCAACCATTTTTTCTTTCACATTTAAACCTTCAAAAGTAACCCAAAAACCCACCTATTCAGAAAAGCCTGCAAGCTACAATAATGCAAAAAAGGCATTTCTGCACTATTTAATGCTGTCCTTGACTCCCATACTTCTAACTTGAACCATCTGAAATGTGAGAACCAGGGGTGCTACACCATACGAGTGATATCCAGTAATAGCAAAGATTGAAAGGTGGCACTCACCGTTCCATAAAACAGCAGTTTTATTCATACCATGTTAAAAACATGGATGCAGAATGATTTTAGCAACATGAACAACAATAACCTTGCCACTATTCTGCATTATGAGCAGCGTCTGCCATCATCTATTGTCTCCGTCCATTTCTGTAGTACATCTTAAGTCCTTGCAGATAGAAACCTTTATCACTTTGCACCACTCTATTGCTCATTTAGTCATGTTTATTGTACTTATTTGTCCTTCTATTTACTAATTATGTATTGTTATATGTATAGCATGTATTTTAAACCCTCTTTTCCCTTTTTTTACTATACATCAGACTAGAATAATTATAATAATAATGGCTCTTGAGCGTTTGTAAAGATGTTTTCTTAGAATCAACACTGATTATTAGTGATGAGCGAGTATGTTCGTTTAACACTTTCGCCGAGTATACTCGGGTGAGCACCGAGTATTTACAGAATGCTCGGGCTTTAAGTTTTCGTCGCTCCGTGAACATGATTTGCGACTGTTTGACAGATTTAATACATGTGAGGAATGCCTGTTTTTCCAGCATTCCTCACATGTATTAAATCTGTCAAACAGTTGCAAATCATGTTCACGGAGCGATGAAAACTTAAAGCCCGAGCATTCTATAAATACTCGGTGCTCGGCCGAGTATACTCGGCGAAAGGGTTAAACGAACATACTCGCTCATCACTACTGATTATCTATCCATAGGTAATACACTAGAATAGGTGTCTGATCACTAGAGACTCCATTGCTGGGATCATAAGAACAAGGGTCCCACATTCCCTTGTTACAGTAGAGAAGAGGTTGAGCATGTACAATGTTTGTACATTTAAAACCTTTGAGAATTATGGAGACAGCTGAGCACTGTACTGTTTTCCTCTTTCATAGGAATGGCTGGCTCTCTTTGCATGCCTGTCTGCATAATTGTGTGTCACTTAAAATAACAATTCTAGAACTTAATTTGGTCCCAATTCTGTTGCCCCAATTCATTAACAATGGTGTTCATGCCTTTCTTGATGAGGGGGCATATTGCCAGTTATGGTGAGGGATAAGTTCTCTGCTGTTATCATTACATCAACACATTGTTACTCGATCCCTTACTGGAGGATTGTGCAATTTTGCCAAACCAAGAAGTTGTGCATGATCCCTCAGAGAGGGGAGGAGGTACTTTAGTAGTGGAAATTGTAGTGTGAGGAAGAAAGATGTAGCATCATGGAGGGTCCTGGTGCAAGGGAGAGAAGCATTCTCCCTCTGCAAGGGCAAGATGCACAAGACGGGGTCTCAGTCCTGAGACACAGAGACTTCCAGGGTCCATGCTAAACTGATCGACTGTTCAGTCTTTATGACTGGCAGGAGAGTGCTTTTTCCTAGGGGCTCAGTGGTGCATAGAATCAGGAACACTACTACAGGAGAAAGTAGGTGTTTTCCACAGGATTCAAGCTGTCTGCTCGCTGGAAGGGATCACGCATTCAATAACTGTTTACCTTGGACCCCTGGGGATCCAAGGAATCATCTACCAGAGGTATACTTAGCAGCAGGAAGGCTACACAACCTCACAGCAGAGAATCTGAACCCTCACCATGCAAGTCTGTCCAAAACCCTGTATGTGAACTGTATAGAAGCTTCTGAAACTGTTTGCTGAACTCCAGTAAAGGGTACAAAATGGTTATTATCCTGTCTCGAGCTGATTATTCCCTGCTACGCCATTCCTGCTCAAACTCCCCTGGGAGCCAGCCCTGGTTGGAAAGGGTTAATCATCTGGCACTGCTCATCATCAAATAATTCCCAGGGGCCCTCATCAGTGCCCGGGCATACCAGGCCGAACATCCCAACTGTCGTCACGAACCTTTTTATTATTTTATTAACCCCCACAATTGACAAAGACTGGGGCGCGCCCTCGGTTAGACCATACCAGCACTTGGACCGCCATGCACCAGTACTGTGACTGCAGTGGCCCGGCCAGGGCGGCACACTGGAGTCACAGGTGTCTGATTCATTAAGAAGGCATATACCTCTTAATGAATCAAGTGTGTCTTAAAAGTGGTATGTACCTCTGTGCGCTCTGACACAAATCTTACTGGATGGAGTAAGATTTGTGGTGTAAGGCACGCAACTGCTCATCATTAATTTTATGAGTCGGTGTCATCGTGCCCGAGTTCCCCCCAGCTTTGCCCATTTTGGCAGAACTGTCCGAAACTGCTTTGAAAATGGCAAAAATCACAAAAGATTTGTGAAATTTTGTGTTGTGCAAAAATTTTGTGACTTTTCAAAGAATTCTGTCATAAAAGCTTTGATGAATCTGGGCCTTCATTTTACCAGTCATCAGGTGTTTCTCTTTGAAATATAGAAATAAATTGACAACCATTGCCAGATGAATAAAGTGTACCAATACATTGTCAAATACTTTGTAGGGGCATGACCAGTTCTGAATTTACTCATGTTATCATTCTATATGAAATGCAAGTTTTTACTTAAGCAGATATTTCAGAGGAGATCACAAGCCCCTTTTAAACTAAAGAGCTGCAATTAGTTATCTGTTAAAATTATTATATAATTTATTTATTAATAAAACTATTAAAATAGTTATAAAGAAGAAAGATGTTGACATTTAAGCACTATTCTCTTAAACAGTAATTTTTGGATAGTGCTTGTAAATACAAGCAATTTATTTATTGTTAAAATGTGTAACTGTTCTTGGGATATTTATGCTTTTATTTTGTCGACCTCTACTGCTAGACAACAGAACATGCTCAGTGCTTACAAGGTTTTTTCTATTGCGCTTGTAAACACTTTTGAAGCTGGCCATGCTTGCTGGAGTGCAATGTTGTCTCTTAATTCTGGGTATCTTCAATCCAGTGCTTGCAAATTAGACGGTAGCAGGTGACGGTCTCCTAAGTAAGAAGCTATAAGTAAAAGAAAAGTAATAGAATATCAATAGCAGCTGCAATTTTCAATAACCAGAACATTGCAAATGTGTTGGCTTTTTTCAAGCACTATCTAACAATATCGATCTTTGAGTATTGAAATAACACTTTAGATGACACTGTTTTGTTGCCAGTACTTCTACTTCTGTTGATGGTTTGTTTGCTGCCTTATTCTGTACACATGATATATACTTGAAACATGCTTGAGGGAACAAGTTATTTTTAAAGCTTTTTTGAAAATATAATCTTTTTTTTTTAATAAGATCCTACTAGCCTACAGACTTTACATTTTAGTAGCTTCATTTTTTTAATTAGCAAGAGTGCTTCTGTTTTGTGAATTTTTCAATTTAAAATTTCATTGTAAAACTTCTTATATGGATTATCTGGCTATTTTTTTAATAATAATGAACAAAGCCAAGTTTTTTTTCAAGAGTAATAACTAGCATGCTGTCCAAAAGTATACCTATTGGTACTTTTCAGTTACTTACTTTGGCCTGTGTACATACTTGTTAGCAATTGAGCTGATGTTTGTCCTATTTGTATCTTGTACCAATGATCTTTTTTATGCAATCCATTATATAATTCTCATGAATTAAAGCAAAATGGTGCAGTATATAAGCCAGCATATGATAGAAAAAAATGCATGATGTATCGCACAAAAACAAAGCCTCAAAAAGCTACTTTGTCATAAAAAAATAATATAATATTTCTGTATTGAAGTGAAAGGGCAAAAAAGGAAAAAAAAAAATTTTTTTTGTCCTTTTCAGTTTTAGTACAATAAATGCTTGAATTTCCCATAAAACAATAATTTTGTACCACAGTAGAAATCTGTTTGGAAATGTTGGTCTTTTATCCCTTCTGGAAATGCATATATTGATTAAATATTATTATTACCTTTGTTCCTCTAAAACGTCTCTAGAATGCTCTTTATAAAGGGAGGGGTAATATCAGAACAGCACATTACAAACTTGAGAGAAAATGTGCTACAGCATTGATATTGTACAGAGAATACCCATATTTACCAAACAGACATGTCAAGATGAGCTGGCACAAATTTTCTTAGCTTTTGCTCCATAATGACCAGACCTAATTTGACCTTAAGGCTATGTGTCCACGTAGCAGATTTGATGCAGAGCGTTTTTGCCTCTCTGTGGCAGAAAAAAACACATGCAGATTTACATGCGTTTTTTCTACCAGAGAGAAGCGTTTTTTCAAGCAGTTTTCCAAGCGATTTTGAGCATCACTTGGAAAAGTGCTTGACAAGTTGGTCACACAATATAAATCCATGCAACCGGCATGGATTTATAATGTGCGAACAACTTAAATGCTTTAAATGCAGCATCTATAGTAAAAAAAAAAGAGAATTAAAATGTTAAAAATAAAAAAAAACCTGTATACTCATCTCTCCAGTCTCCTCCCGGCGGCTCCCAGCCACGTCCTCTCTCATCGGCGTCCCGCAGTGTACTGTCGGGACCTGCGGTGACGTCATTTGGTCAGCTGATGGTCACGCGACCATCACCTGACCACCGACGTCAGCGGTCGCGTGACCATCAGGTGACTAAATGACATCACCGCAGGTCCTGACAGTACCCCGCGGGACGCCAAGGAGAGAGGAAGTGGCCGGGAGCAGACCGGGGGCCGCCGGAGAGGTGAATTTACAGGTTTTGTTTATTTTTAACTTTTTTTTTTCTTTTTTTCACCGCATGGTAGCCAGGATGAAGAGGAGTTGTAGTCTCCTCTTCATCCCGGGTACCACACGCACCGCAATTACGCTGCAAATTTGCGGCCATTGAATTTAATTGAAACGCAGCAAATCCACATATACCTGCGGGTTTGCTGCGTTTCAATGTTCCTCAATGGCCGCGAATTTGCAGTGTAATCGCGGTAGAAATGGTCATGCTGCATTTTGCAGCGCAATGCGCAAATTAGCGTATCATGTACACAGCACATCCGAATTCACATTTCTTTGCATGGCAGACTGTTTTACAAGCGTTTTCACGGCATTTTCACAGCCATAAAAACGCCGCAACAACGCTACAAAAACTCTACGTGGGCACTTAACCTAAGGATGTTGTCTGGTCTTAAACTACCAGTCTCCAATTACTTTATGTGACTGCAGACTTTTGAATCCTAACATCGTGCACACTGTGTGCTGTCATGATTTTCTGCTGCCGGCGCCAAGAGCGATGGTCATGTGACTGCAAGTATGTGATATGCATACTCGCCGCCACAATCCAACTAGACTATTTCCAGCCTCACTCAATACTCCGGCATTGAGCAAGGCTGTGCCCATCTAGTCAGAATGTGGCCATGAGTATGCATAATGCATATATGCAGTCTCATAACACTGAAGAATCATCACTGCAGACTTGCAGTTTAAGACCAGTCAACCCTTCTATAGTCCACACATTTTTAATTGTCACGTTCCAGAAGCCATAACTAATTTATTTTTTTTGCTGACATAGCTTTCTTGCTGTATGGGTTGTATTTTTAATTGACATCATTTTGGGGTATACACATACCAATACCTAACTTACTTAACTCTTTAAGGGAAGTACCTGACAAAGAACACCACTTGTGCTAAGATTTTTGACATTTTAAATTGTACTCTTTTTATTTGCTGTACAAATAAAGTATTAACTTTATTATGTGTGTCTGCACAATAATATAGTGATATCAAATTTATATTCAAATTACAGTTAACCACAGTGGAGCTATTTACTGTCCGTTTCTCAAGCTGCAAAATAAATGGCAACAATCCATGAATTGCCACTGACTGGAAAATAATAATAAAAGGAGTTTCTTTGCACTAACATAAAATGGATGGACCAACAATCATAAATAAAGTAAACCAATACATTTGATCATACACAAGTATATCTGAAAATAGTGATTGATTCCTTGTTCCTAAAATTTCCTCTGTGTTGATTACCAGGGTAGTGGCTGAGTAACGACTGTATCTTGTCAATTAAAGCATTATATAGAATCATAGAATCATAGAATAGTAGAGTTGGAAGGGACCTCCAAGGTCCCCTGGTCCAACCCCCTGCTCAATGCAGGATTTACTAAATCATCTCAGACTGATCTCTGTCCAGCCTCTGTTTAAAGACTTTCATTGAAGGAGAACTTACTTCCTCACTGTCAAAAAGTTTTTTCTAATATCTAATCTGTGTCTCCTCCCATTCAGTTTCATCCCATTGCTTCTCGTCTTTCTTTGTGCAAATGAGAATAAAGCTGATCCCTCTACAATGTGACAGCCCTTGAGGTATTTCTAGACAGCTATTAAGTCTCCTCTAAGTTTTCTCTTTTGCAAGCTAAACATTCCCAAATGCTCTAACCGTTCCTCATACGACATTGTTTGCAGATCGGTCACCCTTCTGGTCGCTTTTCTCTGAACTTGCTCCAGTTTCTTCATGTATATTTTAAGATATGGTGCCCAGAACTGGACACAGTATTCCAGATGAGGTCTGACCAAAGAGGAGTAAAGTGCGATAATGACTTCACGTGATCTAGACTGTATGCTTCTGTTAATACATCCTAGAACTGTGTTTTTTTTTTTTGCTGCTGCATCACACTGTTGACTCATGTCCAGTCTGTGATCTATTGGTATACCCAAGTCTTTTTCACATGTGCTGTTGCTTAGCCCTATTCCTCCAATTCTGTATATGCTTTTTTCACTTTTCTTGCCCAGATGTAGGACTTTGCATTTCTCTTTGTTAAAAATCATTCTGTTAGTTGCTGCCTACAGTTCCAGGTGAAATTATCATCAGGTGAAATGATCTTTTGCATAGCATGAAAGATCATTGTTATTAGCTTTACTGTTTAAAGAGGACTCGCACTGCCATGAATCTACTATAGATCACTCAGTGCATATCATTTTCTTCGGTCTGCCTGTGTTTACCAACTGACTATTATATTGAGCCGCCGGTTGATCCATGTAACCAGACGTTAACTCTTATCTACCTTTTTATGAGCTTCTCTCAGATAATTTATCATCACATGAAACTTAATGTGGTTTGTTCTCATAAATCAGCTGCAAATAGCACAGTAAAAGACAAAGCGTTACAATTTCAAACTCTCCATAAGAACTATTAGATATTCTTCGTTAATCTCATTCTTCAGCCAGTAATGAGCAAAGAAACAGCCTTATAAGCTAAATAGTGTAAAATTTGAAGTAAAAAATGGAACCCAATAGAAAAATTATTTCTTTTCCCAATACACATCCGTTTAAGCAAAAATAAATTCACCACTAGGGGGCATTTCAAACATGTAAAAGGATATTAAAACCCTGAAAATGCTATTTAAAGTATATAGATAACTTTAGTCTTTACCTCAAGGGAAAAGTGTGTCTCATTAGCATAAAAAGTTTTAATATTTCTCATAGGTGCTTTTTTTTTATATATTTTTACTGTTTAATAAATGTAACATTACAGTTTTAGTATTTTCTTAAGCCATTATTTCTATGAGTGTGATTATATAGTTTCTTGCAAAAGAAAGTGATATTAGTCGTTTAATATCTCTTTACATTTTAACAATCTTGCAAAGGCAATGGCTTCATGCGACATTACAGAGCAGTAAGCCCTTGTTGAATTTTTCCTAGATGGAGTGTAGAAAACGTATTTCTTTTAGAAACAGGTGACTTTCAATGATAGTAGAGAGCATTGTGAATAAAGACTGCATTCTGACTGCGATCTTTAACTTCTGATACTCATCTAGAAGAATGTACTGTTTGCTACTGACCTTTTGTTATAGTACTAGTCATTTATAGTATACACTCCAAATTATGTTCTTTTGTGCTTAATCTTGACATACGAATCCTCAGGTAATATCCACATCCTTTCATCCAAATCTTTTCCCTGGCGTAAGCAACACACTATGTTAAGACAGTAACTTCTAGTGCATTGCAAGTGTCAACATCACTGCACTCATCCGCAGTAGAAGCCCAGAAAACCACATGACGGACTGATAAGCAGAATCTAATCATTATGCTAAACTGGTTTCCAGTTCACATCACAGCAACTAAAGTCTTAACATATCATTGTAGTACTGTGTATGCCATTGATTAGTGAACATTACAGCTACTGTAGCATTACTAAATTCAAATTAGATACTTGTAGGTAATCTAAGCATTTAAACAAAGCTCTAGGATATGCAAATAAAAACAGTAGCGGGAAGACACAACCAGATGGTATTGTCTTCTTTCTACTGCTTTTCTGGCTCAAAGGATATATTCTACTATAGTAGGAAAAGGAACAAGGCAACATTTGATGGAGTTCTGAAGTCCCTTGAGTACCGGAATATAAGAACAGGTAGAACGAGTTATTAAAATTAAATTGCGTGGATTTATCAATACTGCCACATTGTCAATTTGATTTACTATTCTCTCATACAGTGCTGTCCACATGGTTAAAAATATTGCTATGGTAATTATAAGACATGAATATTATGTCAACTTATTACTATGATGTCGCCTTCAGATGTTAGCTTAGGATTCCATAAAGTGGTTGTCCAGGTTTAATTGAAAAACGTGGGCAGCATGAGTCAGAGCCTGATTGCATGATTCTATAGTTTTCTCTGAAAAACTCCTTAATTTCAGGGAAAATATACTTTGAAGATCCAACTGAGGACTGTAGTCTGGTGCCAAAACCCGGCTCGGCTTTTTCTAGCACCACTGCAGGTAATTGACAGGTCTCTTGCTACAGGAAAGATCTGTCCTTCACCTCTAGCAGTGCTGGTCTGGAATCCTATCCGGAGGTGAGACAAGTCTGGATCTTCTTTAAAGCTCTGGCTTTTCTGAGAAAAATATACCTGATTGCAATTGTGCAGCCCTGATTAATGCTGCCCGGGGTTTGGGATACATCTAATGTGACCTATGGATAAGGACTATGCTATTACTTTAAAAAAAAATCCCATGTTTTCTTATCTCAAAAAACTTCTTTAATGTGTCATAATTAAATTCCAGTTGACACATTTTTACCTTGCTTTGTAAATGAGTGTAGCACTGTCTCACCATATATAAGTCATTTTATCTCTCCAGCTCTCTGCAAACAGGACAGGAGCTGCAACAAACAAAGAACAATCATTAAAATTTGTAAAGACATCCAAAAGCATGAAGAACAGAAAAATAGCTGAAAGCCAATAAAAAGCTTAACACAGCGGGAAGCTTAATCTGTGAGTACAGGTGATTTGAAGTGTTTGTGTGTTACTGAACTGGTAAAAATCTGCCAGCGGGGATTCAGTATGCATAGGTGCTCCTGCTGTTAAAAGTGTCAGTCCAGACGTGACAGATAATTCTGAATTTTCTTCACTTATTTAGTTAAATAAACATAGCTTATTAGCCTTTTGCTATTTATTGTATTTAAAATTAATTGCAGTATCTTGCATTTACGCCTTACTGCTGTGTCCTGTCCTCTCCGTGTTAATTTCTACTAATAAATCATCCTATGTATGGAAAATACAACAAATATATTTTATCAATATTTATCATTTTAAATTTAACAAGCATTCGTATTTCATCACATTTTTAAAGATAAATGAAAAATAGACTTGTGGGTACAAAATAAAGATTTGAATTAACATCTCTTTATAAAAAGAAAAGTTCAGTACAGTTTTTTTATTGGTGGCTCATTTTTGCATTATTATTATATAAAAAAGTGTCATACAAATTTGTCTTTTCAACTCATGAAGATTACAGGTTTTTTCTGTAGACAGCTGTCAGAGCTTAGTGTGAATTGTAGTTTTGGAACAGATGAGTTGGAAACCAAAAGTTATAGACAAAGTACACAGAGAATTCAACTATTCTGTAGATTTTAAATTGATTGTAGTGTTATATATTAAAATTTCTGGTTATATAATGCTACTAGTGATGAGTGAGCATGCTCGTTACTCGAGATTTACAAGCATGCTCGGGTGTTTTCTGAGGATCTTCGGCGTGCTCTCGATTGTTATGTTTAAGTCTCTCCATGTGCATGATTTGCGATTTTTTGACAGCTTTGATACATGTGAGGAATGCCTGTTTGTTGGGTATTCCTCATATGTATTAAAGCTGTCAAACAGTCGCAAATCATGCACATGAAGAGACATAAACATAACATTCGAGCACGCCGCAAATACTCGACGAGCACCCGAGCATGCTCTCCGAAAGGGTTAAAAGAACACGCTCGCTCATCACTACTCACTACCTTCTTCACCATTCTCCTTCATGTCATTATTTATTCTCAGAAAGAGAGAGGAGGGCTCCTCTAGTAATATATATATATATACACAAGGATCTACCTGACACATACAGTCCCTGAGAGAAGTTATGTCGCTTATCCATGTTATGTAAATAAAAGCATATAACCTGACGTTAAATTCATCCATTGGTTTTATAAATTACTTTTTTCAAAGCTGAAACTCTCCCAAATTTTGTTTAGGTTAAGAAAATAAATTGGCATCAATGATGAAATATTGATCATTTAATGAACACAGAATTGTCAGATTTTGGCAAGACAAAAGTTTTGTCACCTGGTCATATAATGCACCCAATCCTAGTTTACATCCTCACCAGTGCTCAGTAAATGATCGATTAATTAGTGGGTGTGTATAAAAAGAAACCCAGCACCCCAGACCTTCACTTGAACTGCAACTTGAGCTCTGACAACAAGCCAAACATCCACCCTGCGACCAAAGCCTTCATTATCAAGAGGCTGAAGACCAGATCCACTGCAGAGGTGGCTGGCATCTTTAATGTGTCTCAGCGTCAAGTACAAAGAATTAAAAAAAGATTTGAAGAGACTGGAGATGTGTTTGACAAGCCCAGGTCCAGCAGACCCTGCAAGACAACTGCTCAGGAGGAATGTTTGTTGGTTAGAAAATCCAAAGCAAGCCCCTCTTCCACTGCAGCAGAGCTCCAACAGGCCTGGTCACCGCAAGTCCCTGTGTCAACTAGAACAGTTTGTAGAATTCTTTCTCGAAATGGCCTCCATGGTCGAATCAGTGCCCTGAAGCCAGCACTAAACAAAAGGCAAATAAAAAAACTGTGTGGCATTTGCAAAGTCCCACAGCCTTCTAAACAGATGGACGCTGGAAAAGTGGCAAAAGGTGGATTTCTCTGATGAATCTTCAGTAGAATTACACCACAGCCGCTGCAAATACTGCAGGAGACCTAACTGGAGCCCGTATGGATCCAAAATACACAGACAAAACAGTTACATTTAGTGGTGGAAAGATCATGGTCTGGGTTACATTCAGTATGGGGTGTGCGAAACATTTGCAAGGTGGAAGGCAATATCAATAGCCTAAAATATCAAGAAGTATTAGCTACCTCTTACATTCCAAATCATAAAAGGGATCAAATTCTGCAGGGGGATGGTGCTCCATTTCATATATCCATCTCTGCAACAAAGTTCCTCCAGGCAAAAAAAGATCAAGGTGCTCAAGGACTGGCCAGCCCAGTCACCAGACATGAACATCATTGAGCATGTTTAGGGTAGGATGAAAGAGGAAGCTTGGAAGACAAAACCAAAGAATCTAGATGAACTCTGGGAGGCATGTAAGACTGCATTCTTTGCTATTCCTGATGACTTCATTAATAAATTGTATGAATCATTGTTGAACCGCATGGATGCAGTCCTTCAAGCTCATGGAAGTCACACAAAATATTAAATAGCACCTAATAGCACCACAACTTCATTCACCAATGTTATGCCACATATATTTGTATTTTAAGATAATTATTTGTTTGAATATCACATTACTTTCTGTGGGCGACAAAACTTTGGTCTTGCCAAAATCTGGCCATTCTGTGTTCATTAAATGAACAATATTTCAGCATTAATACCAATTTATTTTCTTAACCTAAACCAAATTTGGGAGGGTTTCAGCTTTCAAAAGAGTAATTTATAAAACCAGTGGATGAATTTAACGTCAGGTTATAAGCTTTTATTTACATAACATGGATAAGCGACATAACTTCTGTCAGGGAGTGTACAGTTGTAAACAAGTACCCAGTAGAAAAAGAGAAAAGACTGTATGCAAAAACAGGGATCACTAAATCAAATAACAATAATTTTTATTAAAGAAAAAGCATACAAACAACAACACATAACTGAAAAACAATTAAAAAAGCAAAAAATTCTTTAATGTACAACCAGACCATAACGAAATCCTGGTATGGCCACCCCTCACATGTGCCAGCCAAAAACAACCACAAAAAAATTATTATTGTGGCAATGATATTCTACAGCATCATGTAAAGTTACAGAAACCAACATAATCCAAACCTAAATACAGGTATTAATGAGAGAACATGTCTTTAAATAGAAGCATAGGTTCCTTGCATATGAAATAGAAGCACATAAGTTAAAGTATAATAGAGTATGCTGCTGACACAACTGACCTATATACAAAGGGTTAGTGCTTCTGCTGTAGGCGCAAATGAGCGCTGCTGAAAGGATAGCAAATTAGATGGTCAGAAGGGGTACATCCGAACCATAAGGCAAGCAATAGAATATACCTGGAGGGAAACAAAGTTGCTTTTTTATTCTTATTAATACCTGTATTTAGGTTTTGATTGTGTTGGTTGCTGTAACTTTACATGATGCTGTAGAATATTGTTACCACAATAATAATTTTTTGTGGTTGTCTTTGGCTGGCACATGTGAGGGGAGGCCATACCAGGATTTCGTTATGGTCTGGTTGTACATTAAAGCACTTTTTGATTTTTTTTTAACTGTTTTTAAATGATGTGCTGTTATTTGTCTGATTTTTCTTTAATTAAAATTATAGTTATTTGATTAAGTGACCCCTGTTTTTGCATACAGTCTTTTCTCTTTTTCTACTAGTTATTTATTCTGAAATAGTGACAACCACATTTCATCCCAAGAGGTCCATACATCAATATCATCCCCCTTTCCACACTCCGAACACACACTCTTTCAAACATTGAGGAATAGACTGTCTTATGTGTTTGGAGCTCTGTAAGTGTAATTAACTGTTTCAAGAACATTTACAACAGGTTTTTGTGTTCTATGTTCAGAAATGGGCATGACACACTTGCACTCCTACTCGTTTCTTCATCCCCCAGTCTGCATACAGCAATCTCATCCTCATATGGGTCAGAATGAATCTTTCTAAACTCCTGTCTATGTTCCAAGTACTGTGACACTTAATAACATCTGGGTCATCTCTCCTCTTTTTTTTGGTGGCATTACCAAATATAAGGAATCATTTCCTATCTTCTTGAGGTAAAGAAAAAAGCACACTGCATAGGATTATTATGAAGAACTATTATCTTATTTTATTGTAGCACTTGCACAATAAAAAAAGATAAAATCACATGCCAATTGAAACTTCCAATCCATAGGATCCAGTCCATGATTAAATATACATACATATAATCTGTACATATATTTTTGTGATCTAATAATATGTACTGCCCTTCAATTCTTCCTTGCAATATGGATGTCTATGCTTGTCATACAGGGATCATTATTACGATACATCTTAAAATTTAGGGACATACAATTCAAATGTGTTTCTTTTTCCACTTTTACATTTATCTTTTACAGGAGCTTTTATGACATCTCATGCAAAATACAAAAGCATTAATATAGACTTGGTCCTCCCTTTAAAGCCAAAAAATCTTCCACTGTACATGATATTTCCATCTACATTTCCCTCCCTAAACTGATTGTATGGCAAGTAATTCCTTTTAATATAATGGCAAAATGATGTATTTATTAGTGTAAATTAACATTGTAAGGTGAAAAGTTTTGGAACCCTATACATTCCCCTTACAGGAGTTTATATGAAATTCCATTCTAAATACATATGCATTAAAGGGGTTGTCCGGTACTTTTTTCAAGTTGCCCAATGTATTCAGCATGTGGGCATAAGTATCTCTGTAAATACCTTGCGTTGCAGATAATTCCTGTGAGTGGCGCTATCACTGGCCGCTCACAGGCATCACGTGACCCCTGTCTTCAGCCGGTGCTAACATCCGCTGATGTCACGACAAGTTCAAGCTGCAGCCGAGGGTCCCTTTTCCATGTTCCACCGGTGGCTGCTGGGTTGTGGGCGAGGTTATTCCCCTGCGTCACACCCGGCATCCACCGTGCGCTCTCCCTCTCCCCATTCATTGGGAAAGCGGGAGGTGGTTGCTGGGTGTTATAAAGGGAGTAACCCCGCTCACAACCGAGCAGACACTGGGAGGACCCTAGTGCTGAGTCACGCCTCACTTGTGGTGACGTCAGCGGGGGGGTCACGTGATGCCTGTGAGCGTCCACCGATAGCGTCGCTCAAAGGCATTATCAGCAACACAAGGTATTTACAAACATACTTATGCCCACATGCTGAGTACATTGGGCAATTTAATAAAAATACCGGACAACTTCTTTAGTAAGGAGTTTGAGTTTCTGCATGGTTTTACAGTATGTAGATATTGTGGGAATTTTTGTCCATTCATCCAGAAGAACATTTGTGAGATCAGACACTGATGTTGATGCTGGTTTTGTACAGTTATCGTAATGGGACTGAATGAATGAGGCATGAGCAAGACAGCTGAACTTCCAATTTGACTGATTGGTGAAGTTTGGCCAGTAAATTAGATTCTCATCCAATATATTTAACCCCTTTAAAGCCCAAGACGTACTAATACATATCTGTGCCCTGGGCTTTAAGAGCCTGATATGTATTAGTACGTCTCTGCGAACGCGCCCGCACACAGGCTGTGCGGGCACGATCGCGGCCGGGTGTCAGCTGATTGTCACAGCTGACACCCCGGTACTATGTGCAGTGAGTGGTCCCGCACCGCTTCCGACACATTAACCCCCACAGTTCTGCTATCGAAGTCGATTGCAGCATTGCGGTGGCAAGGGGAGGTGATCGCAATACTCACCTCCTCTTCCAGCCTCCAGCGCTGTCTGCCGCGGCTTCCCGGATGTTGCCATGATGACCCGATGTCGTCATGACAACATCCGGGTCACCAGTTAGCAGGAAAATCATTTGGTCATGCGCAGTGCATGACCAAACTATCTTCTCCCTATGCAGCGCTGACAGCCTGCATAGCACAGGGATGGTGCTCCATTCCTGTGCTATGCAGGCGATCAGAATAAAAAAAGTGAAAGTCCCATAGTGGGACAAAGTATAAAAGTAAAAAAAAAGTGTCAGAAAGAGAAAAAAAAAATTTGTAAAAATATTAAAAAAAAATAAAAAAAAAAATCCACCAAAAATAAAAATATAATGTACCCATCAATAAATATTATTATGAAAAAAAACAAAACAGTAAAAGTACACATATTTGGTATCACCGCGTCCAGAATGATCTGACCTATAAAATTGTCCTACTAGTTAACCCCTTCAGTGAACACGGTAAAAAAAAACAAAGCAAAAAACAATGCTTTATCATCATACCACCAAACAAAAAATGAAATAACACGTGATCAAAAAGACGAATATGAATAAAAATGATACCGCTGAAAAAGTCATCTCGTCCCGCAAAAAAAAGCCACCATACAGCTCCATCAGCCGAAAAATAAAAAAGTTATAGCTCTCAGAATAAAGCGATGCAAAAAAATAAAAGCTATTTTATAGAAAAAATTATTATGCAAAAGCGCTAAAACATAGAAAAACGATATATATGTGGTACCACTGTAAACGTACTGACCCAAAGTATAAAGCTACCTTATCAATTTTACCACACGCGGAATAGAATAAAAAAAAAAAAAAAAAACAATTCATGAATTGTTTGTTTTTGTTTATTCTGCCTCCCAAAACTCAGAATAGAAAGCGATCAAAAAATGTCACGTGCCTGAAAATGGCACCAATAAAAAAGTCAACTCATCCCGCAAAAAACAAGCCATCACATGACTCTGTCGGCCAAAATCTGGAAAAATTATAGCTCTCAAAATATGGCAATGCAAAAACTAGATTTTACAAAAAAATGCGTCTTTTAGTGTGTGACAGCTGTCAATCATAAAAGTCCCAATATGATTATGGTATCTCTGTAATCGCACCAACCCGAAGAATAAAGTCATCTAATCACTTATACCGCACGAGGAATGGCATAAAAAATAAACTCTCGGGTTAGGGTTAGGGTTGTGCTAGGGTTAGGGTTGTGCTAGGGTTAGTGTTGGGGTTAGGGTTGGGCTAGGCTTGGGCTAGGGTTAGGGTTGGGCTAGGGTTAGGGCTGGGGTTGAGGTTAGGGTTGGGCTAGGGTTGTGGTTAGGGTTGGAGTTGGGCTAGGGTTGCGGTTTGGGTTGAGCTAGGGTTAGGGTTGGGCTAGGGTTGGGCTAGCGTTAGGGTTGGGGTTGGGCTAGGGTTAGGATTGGGATTTTTTTCAAAAGTAAAAAAAAATATATGACAATATGGCAGCTAGTGTTGAGCGCAAGTGCTCTCTACTTGAGTTTGCATCGGGTGCTCGGGTATGCATTGAGTATCGCAGGTGCTCGAGTGACATGCTCGAGTCTCTGCCCCATATGCGTCGCGGCCAAAAACACCTTGTGTGGATTGCCTGCCATGCACGAGCGATCCCCGCATGTTTTTTTTGGGTGTCTAATAACCGTGAAACATGGGGGCGGAGATTCGAGCATGTCACTCGAGCACCCGTGATACATGGTGCATACCTGAGTACCTGATGCAAACTCAAGTAGCGAGCACTTGCGCTCAAGATTAATGACAACTTATTCAATATGATGACCTAATGTTATCAAATTCTGTGTCGTACCTCTGGGTTCAAAATGTTCACTATACCCCTTGATAAAATCCTTGAGGGGTGTAGTTTCCAAAATGAGGTCACTTGTGGGGGGTTTCCACTATTTAGGCACATCAGGGGCTCTCCAAATGCGACATGGCATCCGCTCTCGATTCCAGCCAATTTTGCATTCAAAAAGTCACACAGTGCTCCTTCCCTTCTGAACTCTGCCGTGTACCCAAACACTGTATTTTCCCCACATATGGCATATTGGCGTACTCAGGAGAAATTGCACAAAAGTTTTTGGGGTCCATTTTCTCCTCTTATCCTTGTGAAAATAAAAAAATTGGGGCTAAGACACAATTTTTGTGGAAAAAGTTTGATTTTTTATTTTCACGGCTCAATGTTATAAACTTCTGTAAAGGACTTGGGGGTTCAGGGTGCTTTCCACACATCTAGATAAGTTCCCTTAGGGGTCTGATTTCCAAAATTGTGTCACTTATGGCGGGTTTCCACTGTTTAGGCACATCAGTGGCTCTCCAGAAGCAACATGGCGTCCGCTAAGTATTCAAGCTAATTTTACAATCAAAAAGTCAAATGGCGTTCCTTCCCTTCCAAACCCTGCCGTGCGCCCAAGCAGTGGTCTTCCCCCACATATGGGGTATCTCCTTACTCAGGCGAAATTGAACAACAAACTGCATGGTGCAATTTCTCCTGTTACTCTTATGAAAATGCAAAATTGGGGGCTGAAAAACATTTTTGTGGGAAAAATGTCAACATTTTATTTTTACGGCTCAATGTTATAAACTTCTGTGAAGCACCTTGGGGTTCAGGGTGCTCACCACACATCTAGATAAGTTCCCTGAGGGGCCTAGTTTCCAAAATGGTGTTACTTGTGGGGGTTTTCCACTGTTTAGGCACATTAGGGGCTCCCCAAATGCAACATGGCGTCCGCTAATTATTCAAGTAAATTTTACATTCCAAAAGTCAAATGGCTCTCCTTCCCTTCCAAACCCTACCATGCACCCAAACAGTGATTTTTTCCCACATATGGGGTATCTGCGTGCCCAGGGGAAATTGCACAACAAATTTTTTGGTCCATTTTTTCCTGTTACCCCTTCAAAATTAAAAAAATTGGGTCTAAAGTAACATTTTTGTGAAAAAAGTTACATGTTCATTTTTTTCTTCCATATTCCAAAAATTCCTGTGAAGCACCTGAAGGGTTAATACAATTCTTGAATGTGGTTTTGAGCACCTTGAGGGGTGCATTTTTTAGAATGGTGTCACTTTTGGGTATTTTCTGTCATAAAGACCCCTTAAAGTGACTTCAAATGTGATGTGGTCCCTAAAAAATTGGTTTTGTAAATTTTGTTGGAAAAATGAGAAATTGCTGGTCAACTTTAAACCCTTATAGCTCCCTAATAAAAAAAAATTTTGGTTCCAAAATTGTGCTGATGTAAAGTAGACATGTGGGAAATGTTATTTATTAACTATTTTGTGTGACATATCTCTCTGATCTGATTTAAGGGCATAAAAATTAAAATTTTAAAAATTGCAAAATTTCAAAATTTTCGCCAAATTTACATTTTTTTTCACAACTAATCGCAAGTGAAATCGAAGAAATTTTACCACAATCATGAAGTACAATATGTCACGAAAAACTAATCTCAGAATCAGGGGAATCCGTTGAAGTATTCCAGAGTAAGTACCTCATAAATTGACAGTGGTCAGAATTGTAAAATTTGGCCTGGTCATTAACGTGCAAACCACCTTAGGTTGTAAAGGGGTTAAGGAAAATTTAATGTGTCTCATTATGCCCTGGGGTCTGTCTACACCCTAGGGCATATTAAAAGTAAGGGCTAAATCATAAAAAACAATAGTATACTCACCTCATCTCAGCAGCTCAGCGCACAGTCCTTTGCGTTGAGCTGCAGAGATAAGGTGAGTATGCTACATCTGGTTCCTCTGTCTCCCGGCATTCATTGAAGGCAATCTCCTCTTATACATATTCCATCATTCTTCACAGATACTTCCTATGGTGAGTAGGTCTTGTGCAATTCAAGTCATAATGTCAAGACATAATGACGTGTTTTGTTCAAAATCCAGACAAAGTCTTGGGTGCCACATGTTGTAAAGTCACTATGTACATTGCCCGATGCCTACTTAGTGCAGGAACTGTTGACACAATTAGAAGGAAAATGCAGAAGAGGACATTGAGTGCCACAAAGACTGAAAGAGACCCTAGCTGGAGGGAGTCAGAATATGAACAGGCCAGGAGATACTTTGGCTATCTGCTGATACCTTATTTTAAAACCCCTATATTTGTTCTGCTATGGGATCTGGAAAGAGCCAGCAGAGGACAAGACAGGGAGCTTCAGTGGCAGGACACTTGAGTAGTGAGATAAATATACTAATTTTTTATTTTCCCTGGTTCTTTTTTAAATTTGAGGCAAATTCAATTTATATTAAACTTGCTCACTATTATCCCCTCCACCTCCAATATCTACTTAATGGATGTCCACATATAGTCTGGATGGATCTTTATTATTATGCATTTTAATATTTAGTGAAACACTATGTGTTAATAAGCCTTTTTAATACTTTTCATGTGTTCAGTATGACTTTTACTTTTTGCCCTGCCTATCTAACAATTTGGAAACCACATGCACGTTGTATCAGATATACCAAATGCAAGTAATCGAGTCCTTTATCTCAAATTTTACAAAACAATGTAATTATTTTTAGGTTCAAAACTGTACATGCTTGGTAATTCCTAGGAAATTCTTTCAAAGAGGTTTTACCATAGTTTTCAGATATTTGCAAATAGCTGTGCACTGTACAATCTTTGATCGTCTATACACATCTATGCACTATTTATTTTCTGGTAATATCTGCACCAGATGTCATGACATGACATTTTTTATTATGCTAATTTTTTTTCGTCTGTCTCTAAAATAATTTTACTCTCTATTTTGTTATTTTTCTTTAATAAATGTTTCCCTACCAACCTATCTCACTTCTCTTTTATTTCCCTGTACCTACTGAGGATTATAGTCAGCAGCTTGTGATTATTCTTCAAAGTGCAATTTTTCAAATCCATACATAATGATTAGTGATGAGCGAGCACTAAAATGCTCGGGTACTCGTTGCTTGGGTTGAGCAAATTGGAATACTCGGGTCCTCGACCCGAGCAACGAGCCCAATATCAGTCTATGGGAAACTCAAGCATTTTTCAGGCGACTCCCCCCAGCGGTCTGCAGAGGGCCTAAAAATTGCCAAAATCGATGGGAACAGTGCTCAAATGACACGGGAACAGCATGGAGAATACCCCTGGAAGCATCTCTGACTCCCAGACCACTGCAACGTCGTCAGAGTATTACGCCACTTTTGCGGACTCACAATAAAACATGCAAAAACGAAACCAAAATGGATTTTCCTGGGAAATATGTTAAGGAACATCCTTTCCAGGGTAATGACTTGTATATAAGGCAAAATAAATAAGCAAAAACAAAAATACTCCTCCACAACTTGGGCTATGTTCACACGTAGCATTTTTGATGCATTTTTGCACTTTTGCATTGCTTTCAATCAAGACAAATGCATTCACCAGGAAATGTCATTTTAACATTTTACAACCTTATCTGGGCATGTGGTGTGTGACACATCATCAGACACATGCATACAGTGCTGAAAAGACATGGGAACAGCATGGGGAAGACCTCTGGAAGCATCTCTGACTCCCAGGTCACTGCCTAAAAGTGTGCCCATCATAAGTGATCATTGGCACATGCAAAGATGCCTCCCGCCATGCACCTGTCGTTGCAGACTTGCAACAATCACCGTTCGCGTCCTTGTCCCACTGCAGCGTTCAGTTGTCCCTACCCCATTCCTTGGAATGCAAGCACAAGTACAGTAATATGAAAAAGTTTGGGCACCCCCATTAATCTTAAGCTTAATGTTTTATAAAAATTTGTGTTTTTGCAACAGCTATTTCAGTTTGATATATGTAATAACTGTTGGACACAGTAATGTTTCTGCCTTGAAATGAGGTTTATTGTACTAACAGAAAATGTGCAATCTGCATTCAAACAAAGTTTGACAGGTGCATAAGTATGGGCACCTCACCAGAAAAGTGACATTAATATTTAGTAGATCCTCCTTTTGCAAAAATAACAGCCTCTAGTCGCTTCCTGTAGCTTTTAATGAGTTCCTGGATCCTGGATGAAGGTATTTTTGACCATTCCTCTTTTCAAAACAATTCCAGTTCAGTTAAGTTTGATGGTCGCCGAGCATGGACAGCCCTCTTCAAATGATCCCACAGATGTTCAATGATATTCAGGTCTGGGGACTGGGATGGCCATTCCAGAACATTGTAATTGTTCCTCTGCATGAATGCCTGAGTAGATTTGCAGCAGTGTTTTGGATCATTGTCTTGCTGAAAGATCCATCCCCTGCCTAACTTCAACTTTATCACTGATTCTTGAACATTATTGTCAAGAATCTGCTGATACTGATTGGAATCCATGCGTCCCTCAACTTTAACAAGATTCCCTGTGCCGGCATTGGCCACACAGCCCCAAAGCATGATGGAACCTCCACCAAATTTTACTGTGGGTAGCATGTGTTTTTCTTGGAATGCTGTGTTTTTTTGCCGTCATGCATAACGCCTTTTTGTATGACCAAACAACTCAATCTTGGTTTCATCAGTCCACAGGACCTTCTTCCAAAATGAAATTGGCTTCTCCAAATGTGCTTTTGCATACCTCAGCCGACTCTGTTTGAGGCGTGCTTGCAGAAACGGCTTCTTTCGCATCACTCTCCCATACAGCTTCTCCTTGTGCAAAGTGCATTCTATAGTTGACCGATGCACAGTGACACCATCTGCAGCAAGTTGATGCTGCAGCTCTCTGGAGGTGGTCTGAGGATTGTCCTTGACTGATCTCACCATTCTTCTTCTCTGCCTTTCTGATGTTTTTCTTGGCCTGCCACTTCTGGCCTTAACAAGAACTGTCCCTGTGTTCTTCCATTTCCTTACTATGTTCCTCACAGTGGAAACTGACAGGTTAAATCTCTGAGACAGCTTTTTGTATCCTT
Organism: Phyllobates terribilis; assembly: GCF_046119375.1. NCBI lineage: Eukaryota > Metazoa > Chordata > Amphibia > Anura > Dendrobatidae > Phyllobates > Phyllobates terribilis. Next base: position 370,154,793 of record NW_027362763.1, on the reverse strand, counting down.
TCCCTGAACAACTATGTTGAATAATCTTTGTTTTCAGACCATTTGACAGTTATTTTGAGGAGCCCATGATGCCACTCTTCAGAGGAGATTCAAACAGGAGAACAACTTGCAAGTGGCCACTTTAAGTAGCTTTTCTCATGATTGCATACACCTAGCTATGAAGTTCAAAGCTCAATGAGGTTACAAAACCAAAAAAAGTGCTTTAGTAAGTCAGTATATTGTAGGTAGGAGTATTTAAAACAAGAAAATGATGAGGGTGCCCATACTTATACACCTGTCAAATTTTGCTTGAATGCAGATTGCACATTTTCTGTTAGTACAATAAACCTCATTTCAAGGCAGAAACATTACTGTGTCCAACAGTTATTACATATATCAAACTGAAATAGCTGTTGCAAAAACACCAATTTTTATAAAACATTAAGCTTAAGATAAATAGGGGTACCAAACTTTTTCATATAACTGTATGCTGGCTGCCACCTCCCACCCACAGGCTGCAATACTATACTGCCTAATTTTTGACAGCTGCTTGCACTTGAAATGTAGCCTTTTAGGCTTGTGGAGGCAGAAGCTTTTCATAACCTCATGCCGGCGGCAGCCGGGTGTCCACACTCAGTCCCCAGCCGCCCTATATTTCCCAGTATCGCCTCCGCCTTCCACAAGCACGGGTCCCACAACATCACCCATGCCCTCCCCAGTGCACTTACTGGGAAGGACCGCCTAACCACAAACACGTGGACAGGTGAATGTGGCCAGGGATGGTACGGAGCCAGTCCACAACTTTTTTTGCTGAGAGTTGTATTTAGCTCGGTGAAAGGACTGGCATAGAGGGAAACCATATCCACCCTGCGTGTCATTTCTCCCAGGAAGTCCTGTAATTGAGCTTGTTGCAGAAGCAATGGCAGCCAGTCCAACATCAACTCGCATTTGTTGGTGGTGCTTTGACACACACACACACACATCTTTCTTTGCACATTTAATGTCTTGAATACAGAGTTGGACAATGGCCTGATCTGTAATGTGTTTTGAGAAATAACATACATAAGCATGGCCTATCCACATTTAAAAAGCAGCCATAGAGTGTCCGGGAACCTTCCCCCACACTTTTTTTAGCCAGGGCTGCTTTTCAGCAGGGTTGGACGGGCCCACTCTTCTGGTGGGCCCTGGCTTCTCCTTCAGCAGAGTTCATAGTGCCGAGGTGTGGCCATGATGATGATAGAGGCCACCTTCTGCTTAGTTTTCTGTTACTGGGAATGCAAGTGCAAGTATGCAGCCAGCCACCCACCTACCCACAGGCCGCAACACTAAACTGCCAGATTTCTGGGCAGCTCTTTGCACTTGAAATATGGCCTGTTAAGTTCATGGAGGCGGAAGCTTTTCACAACCTCATGCCGGCGGCGGCCGGGTGTCCATACTCACATGGCCATATTGAATGAAAAATAAAAAAGTTCTGGCTCTGGGAAGAAGGGGAGCAAAAAACGAAAATGCAAAAATGGAAAATTCTCCGGTCATGAAGGGGTTAATATCCTTATGTTTATCTGGGGAGAAGGGGGGATTCAAACTTTTTTTTATAATTTTAATGCTTTAAATAAAAGTTAAAAAAAAAAAAAGTTAACTATATTTTAAAGGAGTTTTTATTACTCCATTAGGCTTCCGCCTGCCATGGCAGCCCATCAATACCTCTAAATTACATTGCAGGAATTGTATGTGGGGCAAAGAAGGAAGCTCAAGTAGGTGCATCACTTTGATCAAGCCAATTAAATGCCTCTGCCAGTGATTGACAGCAGCAACTAAGGGATGAAAAAGTTTCAGCTGTTACAGGTAGTTCTGGCTCTATATCTTTTCAGAGCGGCACCCGGCTGATGTAGGTTGTCTATTAACTGGTTGTCCAATTTGAAAGCAATCAACTTGTTTAATATTTCTATTTGATAAAGAATTTTATTATTTCATAAAGAACTGTATTATTAAAAAGTAATAATAAAGCATACAAATTGTAAAATTCTAATAATTGTGTAAACATATGACATGCACCAAAACATCTGCCATCTACAGATGTCTCATTGGAAATGTGGCATTTCTCACACAAATACTAGGCTGCTAAATATTCTCCTTTACACAAATTAAAAGCTTAACACTGCTACTGCAAGAGTGCTCGATTCAGACATATTGCATGGGTACAGAGAGACGAAAGTATTGAATTTTATAAAATAGTAAAATGCTGCAATAATCTTGTTATTCAATTGAAGAAAAGTCCGGCTAGAAATTCTATGAATGTGGACAATCTGCATTTCATAAATATATTACATTTAAAGAGTATCATTACAAAAAAAATCCTCCCAGCTGCATAATTTCCGTAAATGCTTATATTCCAGAAATAACTCAGTGGCACTTTCTGGTGAGGAGATATCTGATTTGACTGAATTAAATATATTTAATTTGCTGCAACTTCTGCCCTCTATGTGAGATTGGCACAGAGATTAAGGCAGCAATATCTGCCAACTGCCTCCTTCTTTGCTTTCCTTTGTGTTTTCACTTACCATTTACTAAAACTGAAGAGACTGTGTTCGGGCTGGTGCAGATAGGCGTGTATTCTCTCTTCCAAGAGAGAATCGGGTCAATTATGCTAATCATACTCTGATCAGAGTTTGATCAGAGTATGATCACAGTGTGATCCGATTCTCAGATAAGAAGATGACTAAAATATGTCTCCATCTTCTCCATACTGTGTGTCCGTGAAGTCATCTGAGTGCAGTCTGAGGTTTTCCACAAACTCATTATGTTGCATGGCCAAGTGCAATCCGATATTCGGATCAAACTCAGGCATATTATGATTTTTTCCTAGGACCAGCTCAGACCGAAGAAAAATCTGACATGCTCACAGCCGCATAAACTAACATTGGTCTGATTGCGATGTTTTGTCAGATCACACTTGGACGAAAAATACACTTGTTTGCACTTGACCTTAAAGAGGACCAATCATCTCAGTAGACATATTAATTTTAGTAAATACTTCTGTTCACCTTAACAGAGTAATTCTGTAGAATTATTTCTCATAATTCTGTGTTATGTTGGTCTTTTTTTTCCATATAGAAATTTATGAACAAATTGACAACTAAAATGTGGCCAAAAGTTTTGAAACTGACGAAATTTGGTATTCACAAACTTTGCTGTTTCAGAGTTTTTAGATCCTTTAGTCAGTTGTTTTTATGGCTAATGAAGTTCAATTATAAACATTTCTTAAGGTTTTACATTTTTTTCTTTAATTCACAAGTACATTAAGTTTACGCAAACACTCATTATTTACAATGTTGATCCTTGCTTTTCAGAACTTCTGCAATTTGCCCTGGCATAATGCTTATCAGCATGCCAGGGTGAGTTGACAATTTTAATAATAGTTTTCTCACAATAATGTCAAAGAATAGACACAATGTACAGAAATGAAGAAAGAGGCTTCAGAATCAGTATTTCATGAAATGCAAGTATTTACTATTCTAGATATGTAAAGAAAAATAATGTATTCATTTGTCTCTTCATGTAAATAAATTGCCACTTTAAGGGGTTGTCCAGGACTTTAACATTGATGTCCTATCCTTAGGAGAGGTCATCAATGTCTGATTGGTTGGGGTTGAGACAACAGTCCCCCCTGCCGATCAGCTGTTCTCAGTGTTGGCGGCTGCCGTAGTTAATAAATTATGGAGCTACACAGCACATCTCCATCAACTGTATAGTGGCCACAGCCGGGAACCCTACCTTTGCCCCCATTCAGATTAATATGGGGCAGATGTGCAGTACCACTATTCCTTTAATGGAGCTGTGCAGCTTCGTAACTGAGCAGTTTCGGCCAACACCCGGACATCTAATTGGCAGGGGCGCTGGGTGTCACACCCACACCGGTCAGACATTGATGAACTTTCTTAAGGATAGGCCATCAATAGTAAAGTCCTTGACAACCCCTTTAACTAAACCTTCAACATCTTTTATATGCTGTATATTTGTACATGCTTTATATGCTGTAGCCCCTTAAATATTGATTGTATAGGTGAGGGTTTGGGACATGAGACCTCACTAATTGAACAAAAGGCTGTGCAGACATGCTCTAATACTGCCTGCTCTTTTGGTCTATACTGAGTGCTACTGCAAGATCCAATTGTGCAAACATATGAGTACATCAAATCAGATTTAAATTAGATAATATTTAGTATTAAAAACTAATATATACCATATATTGTAACTGTGTGGAGAGGGATCTCTTCACTGTGGTAGTGGGTCAGGTTTTGAAGCACTAAAATATATGAAATACACTGGGTGGGATTATTATTTTTGCACTTGTCATTTTCATGTCCAAGTTGATTTGATATCGGTTTAGAATAAAGTTTGAATTACATTATAAGCCTAAACTATTATATACTTAACTGGAGGTTTTTATGAATTGTGGATAACTCTTCTTGCCAGTTGGTTTTGAACTTTTATTCTATGCAGCATTTGTATGTGATTGCCAGCAGATGGCAGCCATTGATCCCAGGAGAAAATGGATGCCAATTTCAAAACATGAAAAGTTACATGATATAAAACAATAAAAATAACTGGAAATTTTATATGTTACTTAATATTGGTGAATATAAAAGATAACTAAATCTTTTGTAATAAAAAATTTGCCGGCTATGCCAAATAAAAAAAAAATATTAGAAGCTAATTGATTACTAGGAATCACAAGAACTCTTATTGCTCTGGAAAGGCATGTATAAGACTTTTAAGTCACCTAAAACTGTATCCAACACCCTTTCAAGCTCTTTAACACAAACACAGCCTTAGTATTGTCAAAGAGACCTCAAGATATATGGACATAGGAAAAAAGTAACTGTTGTTCACTTCTGTGCTTTCACAGGCACAATCAACCACACTAAGTCTGTAAATTATACTGCTAGCACCTTTCCAATTACTCTCTCTCCACCTATTAAAGGGAATCTGTCAACGGGTTTTTGCTACCTCATCAGCATAATCAGCATATGAAAAGAGACCCTGATTCCATTGATATATCAATTAGTTTACTGGGTGCAACAGTTGTGACACAATCAGAGTTTTTAAAATGTAGCAGAGCAAAGAAAGCTAACCCTGCCCACACCACAGCTTTATGTGTACATTGTCTATTGACAGTAAGCTGCTTACCAGAGGAGGCATGGTCAGACCAGGGCTCATGTGAGCTGTAGTTCAGACAGTGATAATCTCCTGGTGAGAAAACCTCACTGTATAGAAACAACAGCACACAGCCTAATAAATAGCACATCCCTGAAATCTGTGTCCATAAAGCAGAAGTATATCAGTAAGCAGTATAAGTACTAGAGACAGAACCCAGAACAAATCAACAGTCCCTAGCTCACATAAATTGCAAAGTATATAGCATTAGTACTCAGTAGGCTAGAGAGGGTACAGAGTATGCAGTTTCAGTCATGTATATAATACCTAGATGCAACTGCTGCGATGTGGATGCCAATGGAATCCCAGATCCCGCCACCCCAACGCATGTTTCATGTCTGATTTCCTCAGGGGGAAGTAGTAATGCAAGATATATCTAACCATGCTTGTGTACAAGAGGAGAGGATAGGGGCCCCTCTGATGAAGAAAGGGCAAAACACGCATTGGGGTGGCAGGGCAGGCACCATACCAGCGTTTACTCTGTAAGTATCCATACATGTATACCTCACCTATTCTATCCTCTTGTACACAAGCATGGTTGGCACACAAGATTATATCAGCCATAGACACTGTAGATTAAAACAGTATTAGATACCGTCTGAATAACTCTTATGATAGCACTAGACTACTAATAGTGAGAGGTATTTATTCGGTCAAATGATGTACAATATATAAAATTACAATGTACTGTGTTTTTGTGATACTGCTTGTAAATATTACGTCCTTTGACTGGTATTGGTATGCCATGTATATCCTTGCACTTTCTAGAGGTACTCTGATTTGTGATTGCTTTTAATATATTATTCAAAAAAAATCATTTTGGTTTAATATACTCGGATGGTTTCTAGACCTAACTATGCCTGTGAAATAGGTGTTGTAATGCACAGAATGAGTTATGTATAGGATTCCATATGGGAAAACCTTGCATTTAACAAACTGGTATTTATAAAACTGTCAGCTCACCACGCAAATAAAACAAGACATTATATAGCTCTAACGATAGAAAAATAAAAATATTTAGGATCTTGGAATTGACGACACAAACTTCTGAATTTTTTTTAACCACTTAAATATAACAAAAATATATGCAAGTTTGGTATCGCTGTAATTGCCATGTCTTGCAGAGTTATGTTACTAGATCATTTTTACCATTAAATGAATATCGTAAAAACAAAACTCCAAAAAGACATTTGTTTTCACCATTGCAACTGAATTTTTTTTCCTGTTTTCCCATGCATTGTATGGTAAAATTGTGTCAATCAAACCTAAAATTTGTACTGCAAAAACAAGCCTTCTTATGATTGTGTTGATGGAGAAATTGCAAGTTATGGGAAGAAAAACACAAAAATTAGCTATTAAGGCAAGAGTTTAATATGTATAAAAGCATTTGGTGAAACATTTCTAATAAAAATGTAGCACTAGTCAGTACTGTGTGAAAAATATGTGTATGCTGCATCATGTTTAGTAGTTGGAATCCAGTGCAGCTATCACCTAGCTGCAGAATAAATTAGGACAGGCGAGTGCTTTGAATTTAAAATAAGTTCTTTTGGAAGCCTGCCAGGTTCTATTCACAAAGATGACCTCATGAAAGCTTATTTAACAGAGACTTCACTATCACTTTATAAAGCAGCCAAGTGACATTATTTGTTGGTTCTTCTTTCATTGATTAAAATGTGTCTTAGGAAATAGGAATTCTTTGGCAATCACAAATATGCATCAAAACATTTCTTCTCTATTTGCGTAAAAAAATAAATTTAATGTGGGATAAAAAAAAGATAATTATCTTTAAATGTGTGAGAAATTAAAACTGGAAAAAAATCTTTTTTTTTTCATCACCCCACTCCAGACTATTAACTGGTACATCTCAGTGTGAATATGGTATTGCAGCTTCCTAATCCACTACCTTTGATTATTTTCATTTTTAAGCAGACTTTTAAAAAATACATATTCTAGTGTTTTTTATTGCTACATATGTTCTACTAATATATGTCTTGACACTAGGCGGAAAAAAAATGAATTGTCTACTGAATAGCAATGCTTCTACTTGTTCGATAAATGATGTTCTTGAAAATGTGGTAGCATACAGATCAATGATCTCTAGGGCAGTGAAAAGGACAATTGACAAATCCCGGGTGGTATAAGGTAGGGAAGAGATTAATAGGCAAAGCCATAAGCTATGTTTACATTTTTTTTCAGAAGAGAAGCTGCCGTTTATAGTAATAGCAAAAGTTATGAGTTTTCAGAAATCTCGTGCACAGACAGCTTTTTTTCTGACTGAATTTGATCACTGCAGAGTTTTTGGAAACCTGCAGCATGATAGTTCTATCAGCATTTTTTTCAACTATACAAGGAATGAGAAAGTGCAAAAATGCAGCATAACATTTTTTGCTGCATTTTTGCATCATTTTTATAATCTTTTTTGTAACTAATGAATGTGCTGGGGGCACAATTCACAAATATAATCCACTTGAAAAAAGCAGCAAAACTGCAGCAAAAAGGCAGCTATTTACAGCCTTCTGTACTGCCAAGAATGAAGGTTTTAACTGCAGAAAAAATGCTCCCAATACGCCACGTGTGAATGACGCGCCCCCTGGGCCATGTTTGGGGAATACCCGGAGCCGGATCTGTTGGGGGTGGTAGTCCTCGTGGCGGTGACCCGGTCCGTGCCCAGGGTGTCAAACTAAGTGGCGATGTTTTTAGTGACAGATGTGATATTGTTCGACTACGCCACCCGTTGAATGCGGTTACGAAACCGCCGCTGCAGGGCAGACCGCTGAGGCCGGTGGTACAGTTGTGCAGCGTGGGTAGTATAACCCCCAACGGGAGGGGTATGGCCTCAGGGCAGCGGACGTGGATGATGGGGATGGTAGAATTGCACGCAGGCACCAGGAACCACTCAGAGACGGTGCGGTGTAGTTCAGGGTCTTTACTGGTGACAAAGATAGACCCTCCCGGGAGTACTGGCTAGCGGTCGGCGTCTGGTCAGTACGTGAGCAGACAGGATCTCCCCTGGCCAGGCGGAGTTGTAGGCCTCCCCAACTAACTGTACTCTTCTTGGCTACCTTGCTAGAAGCAGGTAAAAGTAGCCCACGTCCCTGAGTGTACCGTGTGGTGCTCACCCGTATGGCCGGTGACTCGGGGCCTTCTGGTAGCCTCCGCTCCAGGACGGCGGTGCTGGTCCCTTGCGTGTGACCGTGCCTTCGGGTTTCTTGGCCAGAGGACCTGAAATCCCCTGCCGGTCGGTTTCTGCTGCTGGGTATGGAACAGTCCCCACAGCCTCGGACTCCGTGTCCGGTGAGATCTCTCCAGTCCGGATGAGCTCTACAGCTTCCAGTCCCGGACTCCTTTTATCACTGCTCCCACAGAGCTCCTGTTCTTATTTTCCCTGTAACTGATCCACACCAGACCAGACTGTGTCTCTGTCTCTGTCTGTGTTCTTTTCTAACCCCACCTCAGCCCCAGTTTATATAGGGGAAGTTCTTCCCCTCCCAGGACTGGGCAGGAGGTGTGGTATGCTTAGGATTCCTGACCAGGAGACCTCCCACCTGCTCACAGACGTAATATTGCTATTACTGTGGTAACCAGACCCCTGGGGTTCCACATTCCCCCCTAGTAAAATTTAGTACTCCGGGACTAAACATATTTTTGAAAACATAACAGGGTATAAACAGGAACAATACAATAAGGAAAAACACGTTAGGGTGGTTACGGAGTGTCCGCAACCGGGTGCAATTTTTGAAGCAAAAGGGTGTCCATTTCACCAAAGAACAGGGAGCCGTAACCAGGTAGGGGTCTGTCCTGCCCCGAGTCTTTAACAGTCTTTAGTCCGTTCCTGGGTTACGCTCCAAACATATATACAATAGAGTTCTAGTAAATCCACAAAAGATACCTATAAAATAACTGGAAAAACATAATTATTTACAAGCAACAGTAAACAGGTAAATATTAATAAAACAGTCTAAACACTTTAGATCCTCCAACGTACGGGCAACTGGCCTCTAGTGGCTCTAGTGGACCTACGGAGCTCACTAACTGGTCCTGCACTACAGGGTGTAGGAGCTGTCAAAGGTAAGCTGGGCAGCTGTCTACGGACTCTTTGGCTCACTAGGGGCACGGCAGGCTCACTATAAGCAGAGGGTCGATTCTCCTGGTCTGCTTGTGTGGGGTCTTCTGCCTCCTGGACCGGCTGCTCTTCCAGCTCTACCAGTTTTTCCGTAGACACTTGTGATGCTGGCTGGAGGAAGGTGAGGACGGGTACCACAACAGCGCCATTTACCTGTGTCCAAGACCGAGGGAAGTCTCCGAGTACAGTACTGACCATCTCTTCCCTTTCCTCTGCGGGTCGAGGGTTTTCTTGATCTTCTTCAGGGTTTCGTAGTTGCTCGGGACACTTCTTCAGGTAATCTCGGGAGACAATGGCTGTGGTTTCTCCTCCATCCTTACTGATTGTGCAGACTTTCGGGTTTTCATGGCTTGATGGCAGTACGGTGTACGGGTCCTTCTCCCACTGGTCGTCCAACTTGTGGAGCCGTCTTTTCCTCTTCAAGACCTGCTCTCCAGGTACCAGGGGAACAGCGGGAGCATGCTGGTTATAAGTCTTCTCCTGTCTTTCTCTTGCTTGACGGAGACTTCGCTCAACGCTCTCCTGTACTTTCCGGTACTGCTGCTGCCTCTCTGTGTCCCAGTCTGCTTCTGGTGAAGTGTCCTCGGGTGTCAGGACTCCCATATCCAGATCAACAGGCAGCTTACCAGGTCTTGCTCTCATTAGGTAAGCCGGGGTACAGTTGGTAGAACCTACAGGGATGTGGTTATATAGGTCCACCAGATCAGGCAGTTTCTCAGGCCACAGACTGCGTTCTTCCAGGGGCAATGTTTTCAGAAGGTCTATCACCACCTGGTTCATCTTCTCGCAGAGTCCATTGGTTTGCGGATGATAGGGTGTTGTTCTTATCTTCCGGCAGCCATACAGAGTGCAGAACTCCTGGAAGACTTCCGCTTCAAAGGCAGGTCCTTGGTCCGTCAGCACCTGCTCTGGGTATCCGTGTGGACGGCAGAAGTGCTGCTGGAAGGCTCTAGCTGCTGTTTGAGCCGTTAAGTCCTTGACGGGGACTACAACCAAGAACCGGGAGTAGTGATCCACGATGGTCAACGCATAGACGTAGCCACTTCTGCTGGGGGTCAGTTTTACATGGTCCAAGGCTACCAGTTCCAACGGCTGCCTGGTGACGATGGACTGCAGGGGAGTCTTCTGGCTGGCACGGTCCTTCCTTCTTAGGTTGCATGGGCCACAGTCTCTGCACCACCTCTCGATGGTTCCTCTCATGCCTACCCAGTGGAACCGCCCGCGCAGCAGGAACTCCAGCTTCTTCCATCCGAAGTGCCCAGCTCCGTCGTGGTATGCCTCCAGTACCATAGCCGCGTCTCTTCTTGGCACCACTACTTGCCAGATCAATTCATGCGTCCGGGAGTTAACCATTCTGCGGCACAACTTCCCCTTGTAAAGGAACAATCGACTCTTCTCAGCCCACAGTTGCTTGGTCTCCTCCGGAGCGTCTGGGTCAAGGCGGGCATCTGGCTGTCTCAGCATCTCCTTCACCCGTCGGACGGCGGGGTCACTGTCTTGCGTTTCCGCCCAGTTGTAATGAGGTAAGGGGTTGAACGTAGTGGATTGCTTACCCCTTACACGGTGGGAATACTGGGTGGTCCCATGACGGTGGAACGCGGGGAGTTCAACTTCTTCCAGTTCCTCTGAATCTTCCCCTACGTCCGGTAGGTTTGGCATTCTGGACAAGGCATCCACATTGGTATTGGAGCGTCCTGCCCGGTATTTGATCGTGAACTCATAGTTGGTCAGGCGGGCCATCCATCTCTGCTCCAGGGCACCGAGTCTTGCAGTGTCCAGGTGTGTCAACGGGTTGTTATCCGTGTACTCGGTGAACCGGGAAGAGGCGAGGTAGTGCTTAAAGCGTTCGGTGACTGCCCACACCCCTTCCAGGAACTCTAGCTTAAATAAGCTGTAATTCTCAGGGTTTCTTTCGGTGGGTCGCAGTTTTCGGCTGGCGTAAGCAATTACCCGTTCTCTCCCCTGCTGGATCTGGGACAGTACGGCTCCTAGCCCGATGTTACTTGCGTCGGTGTAGAGGATAAAGGGATGGCTGTAATCAGGGTACGCCAGGATTTCATCCCCCGTGAGGGCCATCTTCAGCTGGCGGAAGGACTCTTCTTCCAGCTTCTCCCATCTGAAGGGCGGCTTCTGGTTCTTGGCCTTCCTGGACTGGCCTATCAGGAGGTCCTGCATAGGAGCTGCCTTTTTGGTGAAACCGGGAATGAATCTTCGGTAGTAGCCTACCAACCCGAGGAACTGCCGCACTTCCTTTACGCTGGAGGGTCTTGGCCATTCCTTAATCGCGGTGATCTTATCAGGGTCGGGGGGTACTCCGTCAGCACTCACCACGTGTCCCAGGTACTGCACTTTTGGTTTTAGCAGGTGACACTTCGACGGTTTCACCTTCAGACCGTAGTTTGCCAGGGCTTCAAACACCTCCGCCAGGTGTTTCAGGTGGTCCTCGTAGGTTTTGGAATAAACTATAACATCGTCCAGGTACAGCAGGACCGTCTCAAAGTTCCGGTGTCCCAGACAGCATTCCATCAATCGTTGGAAGGTTCCTGGTGCATTGCAGAGTCCGAACGGCATGCAGGTAAACTCGCTAAGTCCCATCGGGGTGGTGAATGCGGTCTTCTCCCGGTCCGCCTCTGCTACAGGAACCTGCCAGTACCCGCTAGTGAGATCCAAAGTGGAGAAGAAGTTAGCAGATTTTAAAGCAGCCAAAGACTCCTCTATCCTTGGTAAGGGGTACGCATCTTTGTGTGTGATACGGTTAATTTTCCGGTAATCTACACACATTCTCATGGTGCTGTCTTTCTTTTTAACCAAGACTAGTGGAGCTGCCCAGGGGCTACAGCTATCCCTGATTACCCCAGCCTCCTTCATGTCTCTAAGCATCCCCTTGGCGTGTTGGTAGTGTGCAGGGGGTACGGGACGATACCTCTCCTTTATGGGAGGATGGTCTCCCGTGGGGATGTGATGTTCCACTCCCTTCACTCGCCCGAAGTCTAGCGGGTGTTTACTGAACACTCTCTCGTATTCCTGGAGCACCCGGTAGACTCCCTGCTTTTGGTGAGCAGGTGTGGAGTCAGTGCCCAAATGCAGTTGCTAACACCAGTCCTCCATTTGTTGTTTAGAGCCGTTACCTTCCTCTGGATGAGATGGAGGCAAGGGTTCCACGGACTGTACAGAATTTTGGTTGATGGTATACAATTTGGCTAGCGTAGCATACCGGGGCAGGTACACTTCCCTCTTCCCGATATTTATTATGCGAACGGGCACCCTCCCATGGCGTACATCAACCACCCCCCGTGCCGTCAAAATGGTGGGCCTACTATCTGAGTAGACTGGTTCTACCCTTGCCTGGTAATCTCTACCTCTCAGACCAATAGCTGCCCGGCACCAAATCATCATTTCACTTTTCGGGGGCATGGCAATAGGGAAAGGGTCACACATTCTCACGCTACCAATCTCACCACCGGAGAGTTCCACTTGTTGCCGTCGCATCAGTGCCCGGATCTCTTTTTGGAGCACTCGCTGCTGGCCGGAGCTGGCGTTCTTGGCAACCTGCTGTAAAATAAGAATCACCTCTGCAAGACAATTTTCAATCACATTAGTTCCTAGAGTTATCTTTGGGTGACTCTCGCGCTTGTCAATGTCCACAATGATCAGTCCCTGTGCTGCCAGTTCGACTTTACCGATTTTAATGGTCACCTCTTTAAATCTGATCTGTGGCACGGGCTGACCATTGCTGGCGATGATACTCAAGTCGTCGTCTGGGTAGCGGGTTATATCCGAGTCATTCCAGTACTGCTTGAAGAGCACGTACGGGATGGTGGTGACCTGTGACCCGGTGTCAAGTAGGGCACTCATAGGAATGCCATCCAGTACTACAGGCAAGACTGGACGTCCTCCCACGTATTTGTCACGCCAGTTCGATGGGCCTGGTCATCTTATTCCTAGGGGTTGGCCCTCTACCCCAGGTTGTGCCAGTTTAAAAGGACAGTACCTTGCCATATGTCCGGGTTGATTGCAGCGGCGGCAGATGGGTTGTCCGTCCTCATTGTATCGGTCGCTGGGTCTTCCTCTGGCCGGTGGGGTCCTCCTTGGTCGGCGCCACGAGATATCCTCCGGTCCGGATGCCAGCTGGATTAGCGCGGCAACGCTTTTAGTTAGCTCTTGGACCTGATGGTGCAGGTCTGTAGCCGGGTCATTGTTTAAAGCCTGCGCATCAGCTCCCACAGGCCCTGCCGACAAGGGCGCCGCCTCCTGGTGGTAAGTGGTAGCAGGGCGTTTGTGGGTCACAGCGCCACTTGGTGCCAGTTCTCGGAGCACCCGGATGGCTCTGTCCTTGAACTGTGCAAAGTCCAGATGAGGGTCCTGTAAGGCCATTGCCCGCAACTGGGTTCGGTGGGCATTGCAATGTAGACCCTCTATAAATTGTTCAGTCAACAGCTTGTCTTCGTTTCCCACGCTGTCAGGGTCGGCCTGCTTAATGGCTCTCAGGGCCTCTTGTAGGTTTAGTGCATAGTCCCTTATATTCTCATGTGCTCGCTGCTTGCACCCGTAGAATCTAAGCTTGATCTCGGCTGAGGTACGGGTATCAAAGGTGTCCTTCAGCCGGGCTAGTATCTCTGCGACAGTCCTCCTCCTCCCAAGTGGCCAGGACTTTACCTCCCTTTGGGCTGCCCCTGTTAATTGAGCCACCAGGATGCTCACTTTTTGCTCTTCTGTGAGGGGGTACACCTGGAAGAGGCTATCCAGCCTTTCTCTGAAGTCATTTAGGGTATGTGACTCCCCTGAGTACTGGGGTAGCCAGGCTGCCCCCGGGATGTAGGGCATGGTGAAAGACATGACCGCAGCAGCGGTGGTGCTGGCGGTGGCTGTGGCAGTGAAGCTCTCCTCCGTATCCGACATCCTCCTCCCCCCTAGTGGACCGTGGCCTACCTTGCGATGATCCTCTTCCGTAGGCCGCGGCTCCGCAGTGGATCGTCAGGGTTGAGGACCTTCCGTCGCGCTCCTGTGACGTCGGCGTCTGCTGGGTTCCTTCCAGGACCTTACGCAACGTCCGGACGTGAGGCGGGGCTTCAGTTCTCGCGCGCTTTCGGAGTCCACGCCCCTCTTCTTCCCGCGCGGCGTCCTCAAGATGGCGTCCAATGGCGGGAAGACTCCACGGATGGCGGGAAGAAGGCAAAAGATGGCGTCGGATGGCGGGAAAACTCCACGGATGGCGGGAAGAAGGCAAAAGATGGCGTCGGATGGCGGGAATCTTCACCACAGGTAAGTTTAACAGTCTTTTTCAGGTGCGCAGTACCCGGTGGTTGCGGGCACGGAATCCTGCCGACTACGCCAAAAGTTGACGCGCCCCCTGGGCCATGTTTGGGGAATACCCGGAGCCGGATCTGTTGGGGGTGGTAGTCCTCGTGGCGGTGAACCGGTCCGTGCCCAGGGTGTCAAACTAAGTGGCGATGTTTTTAGTGACAGATGTGATATTGTTCGACTACGCCACCCGTTGAATGCGGTTACGAAACCGCCGCTGCAGGGCAGACCGCTGAGGCCGGTGGTACAGTTGTGCAGCGTGGGTAGTATAACCCCCAACGGGAGGGGTATGGCCTCAGGTCAGCGGACGTGGATGATGGGGATGGTAGAATTGCACGCAGGCACCAGGAACCACTCAGAGACGGTGCGGTGTAGTTCAGGGTCTTTACTGGTGACAAAGATAGACCCTCCCGGGAGTACTGGCTAGCGGTCGGGGTCTGGTCAGTCCGTGAGCAGACAGGATCTCCCCTGGCCAGGCGGAGTTGCAGGCCTCCCCAACTAACTGTACTCTTCTTGGCTACCTTGCTAGAAGCGGGTAAAAGTAGCCCACGTCCCTGAGTGTACCGTGTGGTGCTCACCCGTATGGCCGGTGACTCGGGGCCTTCTGGTAGCCTCCGCTCCAGGACGGCGGTGCTGGTCCCTTGCATGTGACCGTGCCTTCGGGTTTCTTGGCCAGAGGACCTGAAATCCCTTGCCGGTCGGTTTCTGCTGCTGGGTATGGAACAGTCCCCACAGCCTCGGACTCCGTGTCCGGTGAGATCTCTCCAGTCCGGACGAGCTCTACAGCTTCCAGTCCCGGACTCCTTTTATCACTGCTCCCACAGAGCTCCTGTTCTTATTTTCCCTGTAACTGATCCACACCAGACCAGACTGTGTCTCTGTCTCTGTCTGTGTTCTTTTCTAACCCCACCTCAGCCCCAGTTTATATAGGGGAAGTTCTTCCCCTCCCAGGACTGGGCAGGATGTGTGGCATGCTTAGGATTCCTGACCAGGAGACCTCCCACCTGCTCACAGACGTAATATTGCTATTACTGTGGTAACCAGACCCCTGGGGTTCCACATGAACATGCCATTATTGGTCTTTGTAGATAAATGGTTAATAAACATACAACTGGTGCCAGTAAATAGGTTGATAATGAGATTCCTGTTGTGTTCTTTGTCTCACCAGTACTGGAAAAAGAAGTGCCAGTTTGCCCATGCTCTGTACTGATAATTCTGGCAGGTCATCAGCAGATTACAGATAATCCTGTTTTAGAGGAGAACTAAAACAGATCAATACAACTGCCCTGCAGACTTGTTCTCCGCATGTGAAAGAAAATATTTCATGTTCAATTAGTCCATAAATTACACAAAACTTTGGCCCTGAATTCATTTTTCCACCATTCCTGAGAAAGCTCTGACATCCAATAGTTTTTAGCAACATGCACTCTTTCCTGATACACATGTACTGCTAATTAATAGGTCCTGTCTGTCAGCACTCTGTGATTGACTACTTATATCCATAACTATGTGGAGGTAAGTAATAAACCTGGTTATAATTATGGGACTTCTCTCTTGAGTAAAATATGTCTTTGGTAGGCCAGTTCCTGAGAAATAGAAAGCAAAGGAAACATTAACATAATGTCACGGCTGTGTCAGGGTTGACAGACAGTCATATGGAGTCTGGCTGTAGAAGGTCGCTGCGTTTGGCCTTACAAACATCTCCTTGATCCTTTTATTATACCTTTCTCTTTAGGACCCAACAGTGATTATCACCTTGCTTGGGAATTATACCTTTCCCTTTAGTACCCTGCGTTATCCTCACATTTCTGCTGTTAATCTCAGATCGTCAGAGAGTTTGCTGGTGATAGCATGTTTTACCTATTCAGGTCTGGGATTCTAGACTAGATTTACTTTTGAGTTTCTTTGTGATTTGTTGTTGTGCTTTCTCCGGTGTCATCTTGGAGCTAAGTGTTTTCCCCTGTTTTTTTCCCTGTGTATTCTTTAGTTTTTATTGGGGCTGACTTAGTTCTCACCCCTCCCACTCCCTTCCTAGGGCCTAGCCTTAGGGTCTTCTAGGGCTAGGTATCTTGCTCGGCGATAGGTGCAGAACCTATTCAGGGTCGATAGGAGAGTTAGAGTTTGTCGGTAGTTCTGCTTAGGGGTCACCACTCTCCCCTTTCCTAGATTTAGGGTGCCCTTCCCTGTTCCTATCGTTGTAAGCTGGATTCTCCCCATTTCCAGCGTGACACATAACCTCTTTCATGCAGTTTAGAGCACAATATTATTCTAGCCAACAGTGAGATACTGGATCTTTTGGATGCTAACAGATGTGGTGTAGTCTAGCTCTGGTCTCAGCACACTACATTTGTCTTTTGTAGTTTCTCTCTTCGAGGATGGTAGAAGAAATTAGTATAAGGAAAAAGGTCAGACAGCCGTATAACTCGGACAAGGATCGCATCGCAATGCTCGTACTGGCTGGCTGATCTCCCAACCTGAGCATGACAGCTGCATGAAAATACATTTTGTCATGCTTGGTTTCGAAGAGCCTATGGCCAGTTCAAGCATTGCGTTGCATCTGACTTTTTACTAACCCTTAATAATTGCATCCTGAATTATTACACAAAATGTTGAGGAAAAGGCCCTCCAGGCACTTACCTGTTGTCTCAGTAAATTTAGAGCTCTGTTCACATCTCATAATGTGAATATGATTGGGGTATTGGCTCATATGCCAATCCTAGGCATAAGCTAATGGATGACATATGGTACTCTATGTTGGTTGTTTATATCAGTGTATCTCCTTAAATTACACTGCTCAAAAAAATAAAGGGCATACTTAAACAACAGAATATAACTCCAAGAAATTAAACTTCTGTGAAATCAAACTGTCCACTTAGGAAGCAACACTGATTGACAATCAATTTCACATGCTGTTGTGTATGGAATAGACAATAGATGGAAATTTTGGGCAATTATCAAGACACACTCAATAAAGGAGTGGTTCTGCAGGTGGGGACCACAGACCACATCTCAGTACCAATGCTTTCTGGCTGATGTTTTGGTCCCTTTTGAATGTTGGTTGTGCTTTCACTCTGGTGGTAGCATGAGACGGACCATGCCAGACCTCATGTGGCTGGAGTGTGTCAGCAGTTCCTGCAAGATGAAGGCATTGAAGCTATGGACCGTTCCCAAAACCTGAATCCAATTGAGCACATCTAGGACATCATGTCTCTCTCCATCCACCAACATCACGTTGCACCACAGACTGTCCAGGAGTTGGCGGATGCTTTTGTCCAGGTCTGGGAGGAGATCCCACAGGAGACCATCCGCAACCTCATCAGGAACATGCCCAGGCATTGTAGGGAGGTCATACAGGCACATGGAGGCCACACACAATACTGAGCCTCATTTCGACTTGTTTTAAGGACATTACATCAGAGTTGGATCAGCCTGTAGTGTGTTTTTCCACTTTAATTTTGGGGGTGACTCCAAATCCAGGCCTCCATTGGTTAATAAATTTGATTTCCATTGATGATTTTTGTGTGATTTTGTTGTCAGCACATTCAACTTTGTACATAACAAAGTATTCAATGAGAATATTTCATTCATTCAGATTTAGGATGTGTTATTTGAGTGTTCCCTTTATTTATTTTGAGCAGTGTATATGTGAACACAGTTTATTCAGCCTCCTTATTTGCAGTGTCTCTACTCAGACTTAAACTCATGACATAATGTATGGGAGGCAGAAACACAGGTTAAGTTTCCACAGTGAGTTTTTGGTGAGATTTTGATCCTACATAGGTTCATGGAGCAAAAAAAGGCAGCGTCTAACAGTTCCAGCAAAATGGATGGGATTTATAGAAATCTCATGATCTCTAAGAATTTTTTTTTTATGCTTTGTAAACTAACTTGCGTTGTGTTTTGAAATCCACAATATGTCAATTTCTCTTGTGGGTGCTCTGAGTTTTATGTGTGGATTTTCCTAATAAAATTGCATTAGATGTGGAAAATCCGTAGTTAAAAATGCTTATGCATTTTTAGTACATTTCCACTGCACAGGCACACTTAAATTGCATTTGATCCGCACATGAAAGTATCAATAAAGTTTTTTCAAAGCCAAATACCAGAAAGTATAAAAATCAAAGCAATTTTATTTAAAACATAACTCACTGAACAGAGACAAAAACTACATTGTCTATAATGTGATAAAATTGCTTGAAAAAAATGCACTGAAAAACACAAAAAATACAAGTACCTTAATTTAGCTAATAGTTTCAGAAAATACACGCGGGGGAGGGGGTAAGTAGAGAGAGGGAGAGTGAACCCTGCAGATCATAAGAGCTTACACTTTTACAGCCTGAAAGGAGAAAGGACCCTACTGACCATAAGAGCTTACACTTTACAGGTGAGAAGGAGATTGGACTCTGCTGACCATAAGAGCTTTCACTTTACAGGTGAGAAGGAGAAAAGACCCTGCTAACCATAAGAGCGGAGCTTACGCTTTACACGTGAGAAGGAGATTGGACCCTGCTGACCATAAGAGCTTACACTTTACAGGTGAGAAGATTGGACCCTACTGAACATAAGTGCTTACACTTTACACGTGAGAAGGAGATAGGAACCTGCTAACCATAGGAGCTTACACTTTACAGATGGCAAAAGTCATATATAGCAATATGGATGTAAAAATAAAAAGATATGGCTAAAGATACTGAAAGGCATTACAGTAACAAATTAACTAAACCCAGTAGCAAAAACATACGTGTAAATATTGCCATAATGAAAGCACACACTCTTTATTTTAAAATGTGTTTATTTTAGTGCTGGTCCAGTAATCTACACACAACATCTGATATAACCACTTTCTTGTTCTTTATTAAATCCCACTTGAGAAATTTTGTTCCTTAACAATAAAATTTTTTTTTTAGTTCCCAGTCTTTTCAAAGGAAATGGAATCTTAAGATGACTTTTAGGCCTACATGAAGTATAACATGTTGATTCACTTTGTCCTGCTGAGACATTGAAGGGTCTATTGTTAAAACATATTACTTTCTTCTTTTCACTCTTGAATACTAGTGTTCATATTCGCTTCCATGGCGTTTGGTCTGATGGCGTTTTTTTTTTCAAAATAGTTAATATGAATGTGTCAAAGACTACAGGGAATAAAAGCTTTTATCAGACACTCATGAAATAAAAGATGTTACTATCCGATTTTCAAAACACAATAAAAATGGAGGGAGCCCAACCGTTATGAAACATGATTTTACTGTTTTAAAACGTTGAGTTAGGACTGAGTCAATTTAGCATTGGTGCTGAAAATGCATTACTTTTTCACCCACCATATTTCATACATGCTAGACAAAAGCCTATTTCTATAGAAACAGAAATAGAAGATTTACTATATGTGAATATATTTCAGCATTTGTAAATGTCGGTGATTGCAATGTGGTCAACAACCACAAATTAATCTGCCCATTCTGGATTAATATTAATAGCAAAAGCAGAATTTCTGTATTGTTTCATTTCTATGTACTGGCAGACATAGCCCCTATTGCTCAGTGTTGTGGAGCCATAGTCACTCTGTGTGCTACTTTATGGTGACTGAAAAATATTTTTATAGAAATATTCAGAAATATTGAATAGCATATGCATAATAAAAGGGAGTCACATTATCAACAATGTGGAAAAAAAAACAGTGCTAAAAGCAGGAAGAGAGGAGGCATTGTAGACGTGTAGTGCTACAGCCGTTCTGCGGCTGGATGTTGATTGATAGGACAGTGTCTATTTAAGTTTTGGGCAATTTTATAATAGTACATGAAAGAACTATAAAAATCCCTATGTCCTTTAAAGGGAACCTGTCACCTTTTTTAGTCTCTCAACAAATGCCACCACCTTTTCTGCTCCTTTACTGCATTCCACAAATGTGTATACTGCTTCCTGACTCAGTCTGTATACACATAAAAATACCATTTGCATTGCTCCTGTGCTGTTTTTTAAATGAAGATGGTCTGGTCCGATCGACGTCCTTGATGCGGAATCTGTACCTTCTCTCTACTCTTAATTGCATTCCTCCTGCTCTGAATGATGTAGATGATGCATCCTGCATCATCCACATAGTGCAATGTAATCTCGCGACTTCCCAGTAGCATATTACGCCCAAGATGGCACACTGGAATGACATCTATCAGTGCATGCACAGTGATGTCCTTTGCTCTGCCGGTAGCAGAGCACAGTGCGCCTGCGCAGGCCAGCGGTGCTACTTCCAAGGTGTCAGATTACTTTGCACTATGTGGATGAGACAGGACGCGTCATCCACATCAATCAGAGCCAAAGTACAAGGATTGGGAGCAGGGAGGAGGCACAGACACAGCAGCTATTATGCCCATCGGAACAGACCATCCTCATTTAAATACACTGTGGGAGCAATTCAAATGATATTTTTGGAGGTGTAGAGGGGAGTCAGGGAACAATATACACGTTTGTGGAATGCAGCACAGGAGCAGATAAAGGTGGAGACTGTTAGGCAATACTGGCATGTGTAGAAGTTGTCAACACAGGCAATCTCTGCATGTCTAACAGCCACGAGAAATGCAGTCGCAGCGACTCAAACATAGTTTTTGAGCATGCCGAAGCTACTTGGTAAGCCCCCGAGCATATTCGGATAACCCCTTATCCGAGCACGTTCACGCATCACTAGAGACATTTGTTGGGATACTGAAAAATTGGTGACAGGTTCCCTCTAAGTCAGCCACAATAGTACGTCAACATGTCTGGTTTACATATGTTCTAAATAGGAGCTGAAGCATCACAAGTAATATACTTTTTGAAAGCTTTCATTTTTCTTAGAAAAGCCCCATTGCTGGAGTAATATGTGAAGTAGTTTGGATTTGTGTATTGGAATGCTTTATCCCATTTTTGACCATAGATTTGAAAGCATCGAACAATGATCTGATGTTTTAATGCTTTAATAATTGTCTGCCTTTTTATTTTAGTATAATATGCATTCAACTTAAGTAATTTAACAGTGATAGTTTCAACTATGTAAAAACTACAGTATTCACTTTATTCATCAATAAATTATCAAATCTAATTTTTAGACAGTGTAAACTTAGACTACACAGTCTTAAAATGTGCTAATTTTATCATAGTGGCTCATATTGTTTTATAACTGTGAAGCTTTTTAGACTATCTAATTTCAACCATTAGTTAACATACTGTGTGCCAGAAATTTGGTCCAAAATTTTGCACCAAAATATTGCACTCGTTTTATGCACTCTATTGCATATTAGTCTGCAGCCATTTGTTGGATGAACCATGAAAAGTATCTAAAACAAAGATCAAATATTGTGGAAGGCATGTCAGACATGTTTAGCAAAATTAGCTTAGTAATTTTGAATTCAGCAAAGAAAATCTCCCCTATCTGTTTTTTATCAAAAATAAATTATACTTATCAACATAATTTAAAGCATTCAAAATGATTATGAGCACAAACAAAAATTCAAAGTGAATTGGACATTAAAATTGTACGCAGTCAAGTCAAATATTCTGTACATTGACCAATTGCAACTCTTGTGGCTGCTAGAAACTTTCACAGAAGAAAAAAAATGAAAATAAAGCATAGTAAATTCTGCCTCGCATTATCAGTCAAAATTCCTCATCTAATGCCATGCACAGATTAAAAATGTGTTGCTATAAAAATCCTCTTAGACAATTAAGCTGAAACTTGTTGTAGCATCGGCGTCTCTGCCCCGTACTAGGCAGAGACGCCGTCCCTCTCACCTCCCGGCTCCTGGCGCGGCGTCCTCCAGCGCTTCTCTCCCCGCTGCTTCCCGCACGCGCTCCTTCCCCGACAGTGTGCTTATGGCGCGCGCGCGCTATCCCTCTCTTAAAGGGACCGCGCACGCCGTCCTAAGGAGTCCCCGGCCAATTACCGGAGGACCTCCCATATATAAGGCACCTCCTCCAAAATGGAGGTGCCCGAGCAATGTTGTTGCAAAGCCTTCACTCTGCTTCAGCCCTCAGGTCCCGTTACCAGTTACCTGCCAGTCACCTGCCAGATTCCTGCCTGTTACCTGCCAGTCACCTGCCAGATTCCTGCTTGTTACCTGCCAGTCACCTGCCAGATTCCTGCCTGTTACCTGCCAGTCACCTGCCAGATTCCTGCTTAGTACCTGCCTGATATCCGTTTACCTGCTTGCAAGCCTGCGGTCCAACGGTCTGCCTTCCGACACCTGTCAGTCTGTCTATGGACCAGCCTGCCCGCTCACCTGGGAGCGCTCATCTGCTACCTGCCTGCTAGCCTACCTGGAGGCTCCGCCGTCACTTGCCGTAACCACCTGCCCATCCAGAGACTCTTGCCCGCTCACCTGCTACCTGCCTGCTAGCCTACCTGGAGGCTCTGCCGTCACTTGCCGTGACCACCTGCCTGTCCAAAGACTCTCGCCCGCTCACCTGGGAGCGCTCACCAGCCACCTGCCTGCTGTCCTTCTACCCAGAGACTGTCCCTGTCACTTGCCATGAGTACCCGTCCTTCTACTCAGAGATTGTCCCTGCCACTTGCCGTGACTACCTGCCCTTCTACCCAGAGATTGTCCCTGCCACTTGCCGTGACTACCTGCCCTTCTACCCAGAGACTGTCCCTGTCACTTACCGTGACTACCTGCCCGTCTTCCCTGGGAGCCACCCGCTTCCTTACAAGGACCGCCCCCTTGTATAGTTGCTCAGAGGTTCCGCCTCCCAGACCCGTTACAGTTTGCTCAGGCCATGGAACCCGGTGGCCCCCAGATCTCCGATCTGCACCAGGAAGTCTTACGTCAGAAAACTCAGCAGGAGGTGGTACTGTCCTATCTACGGTCCGTTAACTCTCGTCTAGGCGCATTGTGTGACTTGTCTATGTCTACTTCTGGTCCAGCCGTGCCCATTCCTGCGGTACCGCAATCCAGTCCCTTCATCATGTCCCATCTCACTGGGGAGGCACTGGCATGGCTAAATCCCCTGTGGGAGAGAGGGGATCCCCTGGTGTCCGACCTGCCATCTTTCCTCGCTGCTTTCCGGAAAGTCTTCGATAAACCTGGACAGAAAACCTCTTCTGCCTCCTCTCTGCTACGTCTCCGCCAAGGGAGTCTCACCGTGGGCCAATATGCCATACGGTTCTGCACCCTCGCTTCTGAGCTTGCCTGGGAAAATGAGGCTCTGGTGTCCGTCTTCTGGGAGGGTCTTTCCGGTCGGATTAAGGACGAGTTAGCTGGTCGGGACATTCCTACCACTCTGGATGACCTGGTGTCACTAGCTACCCGGATTGGCATCCGGTTCCAAGAACGTGCCAAAGAGACTACCTGGGAGAAAGACTTCTCTTGCTCTGCTCCTACTTCCCTGACACCTGCCTCTCAATCAGTCACTCCGCGGGCGCTCTCTCCTGAACCTATGCAGATTGACCAGACCAAGATGGTCAGATGTCGCCAAGAATCTCGCCGAGCCGAGGGAAGCTGTTTCTATGGTGGCAGTATGGAGCACTTCATCTGTTCCTGCCCGGAGAAGCCGGGATACGCCAGTGTCTAGGACCGCTCGGAGAGGTCGTCCTAGACAAAAGTAAGCCCTCTCCGTCTCTGACTTTACCGGTCTCTATTGCTTGGGGAGAAAACCGTCACTTTGAACTCGCCCACCTGGATTCTGGAGCTGCTGGAAACCTCATCTCCCAGTCTCTGGTAGAGAGATACCGTATTCCCACCAAGTCCCTGGCTGAACCATTATCAGTCGCCTCCGTGGATGGAAGACTTCTCTCGGAGACCATCCTGCTCATCACTGAACCCATAACCCTGCAGGTGGGAATGCTGCACTCTGAGGAAATCTCATTCCATGTGTTGTCCGGACTTTCTCACTCCCTGTTGCTAGGTCTACCTTGGCTCCAGACACACGAACCCGTATTGAACTGGCGATCCAGTGAAGTACTCCGATGGGGTCCAGACTGCCATAGGACCTGCCTGGTTCCGGTCCGCCCAGCTCGCCCTCCGCCAACTCCAGCTAATTTACCAGGTCTCCCGGCTCCTTACTGGCCCTATGCGGACGTCTTCGGTAAGAAGGAAGCAGAGACGTTGCCACCCCATAGGCCATATGACTGCCTGATCGACCTTGTACATGGCACCACTCCTCCCCGTGGGCGTATCTACCCGTTGTCTGCAGCCGAGACCTGGGCCATGTCTGAGTACATTAAAGAGAATCTGGCTAGGGGATTTATCCGGAAATCTACCTCCCCGGCTGGAGCCGGATTCTTCTTTGTCAAAAAGAAAGACGGCTCGCTACGCCCCTGTATTGACTATAGAGGACTCAATCAGATAACGGTTAAAAATAAATACCCCCTTCCGCTCATCTCTGAGTTATTTGATCGTCTTAAAGGCTCCAGGATCTTCTCCAAGCTGGATCTACGTGGAGCGTATAACCTGGTCCGTATCCGTCAGGGAGACGAGTGGAAAACACATTTAATACCCGGGACGGACACTATGAGTACCGTGTGATGCCCTTCGGTCTCTGCAATGCTCCCGCCGTCTTCCAAGAACTGGTCAACGACATCTTCCGTGACCTTCTTTACTCCTGCATGGTGGTATACCTGGACGACATCTTGGTCTTCTCTCCGGATATTCCCACACACCGGAGGGATGTTCGTCAGGTCCTGCTTAGGCTCAGGCAGAACCACCTCTATGCTAAATACGAGATGTGCCTTTTTGAGCAGACCTCTCTTCCTTTCCTGGGCTATGTTATCTCCCAGACAGGCTTGCGAATGGATCCCGAGAAGCTCTCTGCTGTCCTAAAGTGGCCCCGTCCAGAGGGCTTGAAGGCGATACAGCGATTCCTGGGCTTCGCTAATTACTATCGTCTCTTCATTCCTCACTTCTCGTCACGGACTGCGCCCATATCTGCGCTCACCCGTAAGGGAGCAAATCCCAAGGTATGGTCATCCGAAGCTGAGGAGGCCTTCCTTTCCCTGAAACAAGCCTTCTCCTCTGCCCCTGTGCTGCACCGTCCGGACTGCAACAAACAGTTCTACCTGGAGGTTGATGCCTCCTCCTCTGGAGCCGGAGCGGTGCTCACCCAGAAGTCTTCCTCCGGGAGAATGGTAACCTGCGGCTTTTTCTCTAAAATCTTCTCCTTCTCTGAGCGCAATTACTCCATAGGAGACCGAGAACTGCTTGCCATTAAATTGGCGTTGGAGGAGTGGCGTTACCTGCTTGAAGGGGCTCTATACCCGGTGATCATCTATACGGATCACAAGAACCTGCCATATCTCCAAAATGCCCAGAGACTTAATCCACGTCAGGCCCGATGGTCTTTGTTCTTTGCCCGCTTCGATTTCATCCTTCATTTCCGCCCGGCGGACAAAAATGTCAAAGCTGATGCCTTGTCCCAATCCTTCCTGTCCTCCGACCAAGAGGAGGAGCCTATGCACATTATCGACCCCTCCAAGGTGATGAATGTGGCCCCCTTGGATTTGACTCGTCTTCCACCCGGCAAGACGTTCGTGGCGCCTCCAGACCGTGAGAGGGTTCTTCGCTGGGGTCATTCTTCTAAACTAGCTGGCCATGCCGGCCAAAAGAAGACCTTCCTACTCATTTCCCGGCATTACTGGTGGTCTACCCTGCGTAAGGATGTGGTAGACTTTGTCTCTGCCTGTTCATCTTGTGGCCGCAACAAAATTCACAGACACCAGCTGGTCATCTCCTGCCGCTTCCCATACCTGTTGCCCAGTGGCAACACATCGCTATGGACTTCATTACTGATCTTCCTGTCTCTGCCGGGTGTACTGTCATTTGGGTGGTCGCGGACCGCTTCTCTAAAATGGCCCACTTCATTCCCCTGCCTGGTCTCCCGTCTGCACCTGAGCTGGCTAAGGACTTTATTCGCCATATCTTCCGTCTCCATGGCCTACCCCTCAACATCGTGTCGGATCGAGGGGTTCAGTTTACCTCACGCTTCTGGAGAGCCACATGTAAACTGCTGGACGTCACCCTGGACTTCTCCTCCGCTTACCACCCTCAGTCCAATGGTCAAGTGGAGCGGATCAATCAGATCCTTACCAGCTATCTCCGGCACTTTGTTAATGCCCACCATTCTGATTGGGTGGACCTCCTTCCTTGGGCCGAGTTCTCTTATAATAACCAAGAGAGCGAATCCTCTTCCAAGTCCTCGTTCTTTATTGTCTATGGCCAGCATCCCCGGATTCCGCTTCCTGTCTCCGTTTCTGTGGACAACCCTGCTGCGGAGTCTCTTGTCAGCGAATTTTCTACTATTTGGGAGAGTACCAGGTCTGCTCTTCTTCTGTCCTCTGAGCAGATGAAGAGATATGCTGATAAGAGACGTCTGGATCTGCCTCAATTCCGTCCGGGAGACAAGGTTTGGCTCTCGTCCAAACATGTGCGGCTCAAAGTACCCTCCTTCAAGTTGGGCCCTCGATTCATCGGTCCCTTCGAAGTCCTCAGGCAAATTAACCCTGTGGCCTACAAATTAAAACTCCTGGCCACCCTACGGATTCCCAACTCCTTCCACGTATCTCTCCTCAAACCCGTTGTCTTTAACTCTTTTTCCAATAATCCAGTTGCCCCTCCTGCTCCGGTTTCCGCTGATGACGTCTTTGAGGTAGTGAGTATTCTGGCCTCCAAGAGGGTAAGAGGAAAGACCTTTTTTCTGGTAGATTGGAAGGGGTTTGGTCCTGAGGAGAGAACTTGGGAACCCAGGGAGAACATCAACGCCCCGCTTCTCCTTGAAAAATTTCTTTCTGGCCAAAAAAAGAGGGGGCCTAAAGGGGGGGTACTGTAGCATCGGCGTCTCTGCCCCGTACTAGGCAGAGACGCCGTCCCTCTCACCTCCCCGCTCCTGGCGCGGCGTCCTCCAGCACTTCACTCCCCGCTGCTTCCCGCACGCGCTCCTTCCCCAGCAGTGTACTTAGGGCGTGCGCGCTCCCCCTCTCTTAAAGGGACCGCGCGCGCCGTCCTAAGGAGTCCCCGGCCAATTACCGGAGGACCTCCCATATATAAGGCACCTCCTCCAAAATGGAGGTGCCCGAGCAATGTTGTTGCAAAGCCTTCACTCTGCTTCAGCCCTCAGGTCCCGTTACCAGTTACCTGCCAGTCACCTGCCAGATTCCTGCCTGTTACCTGCCAGTCACCTGCCAGATTCCTGCTTGTTACCTGCCAGTCACCTGCCAGATTCCTGCCTGTTACCTGCCAGTCACCTGCCAGATTCCTGCTTAGTACCTGCCTGATATCCGTTTACCTGCTTGCAAGCCTGCGGTCCGACGGTCTGCCTTCCGACACCTGTCAGTCTGTCTATGGACCAGCCTGCCCGCTCACCTGGGAGCGCTCATCTGCTACCTGCCTGCTAGCCTACCTGGAGGCTCCGCCGTCACTTGCCGTGACCAACTGCCCGTCCAGAGACTCTTGCCCGCTCACCTGGGAGCGCTCACTTGCTACCTGCCTGCTAGCCTACCTGGAGGCTCTGCCGTCACTTGCCGTGACCACCTGCCTGTCCAAAGACTCTCGCCCGCTCACCTGGGAGCGCTCACCAGCCACCAGCCTGCTGTCCTTCTACCCAGAGACTGTCCCTGTCACTTGCCATGAGTACCCGTCCTTCTACTCAGAGACTGTCCCTGCCACTTGCCGTGACTACCTGCCCTTCAACCCAGAGACTGTCCCTGTCACTTGCCGTGACTATGTGCCCTTCTACCCAGAGACAGTCCCTGTCACTTGCCGTGACTACCAGCCCGTCTTCCCTGGGAGCCACCCGCTTCCTTACAAGCACCGCCCCCTTGTATAGTTGCTCAGAGGTTCCGCCTCCCAGACCCGTTACACTTGTGCATGAGTGCTTGGAAGCTTCCTCAAATCTTTTGGTTCAAACAGATAAAAAAAATATAACAAATAGTGAGTAAATCTAGTATTTTTAATATTTTGTTAAATATGCTGCTGACAGCTTGTACATATATATTCAAAAAGAAGAATTTTGAGTGTAAAAATAAAAAAAAGGTAATTTGAAAGTTGGACCTAATTGCACTTGAGAATATGCAAGTCTTGTCAATTGCACAAAGGTTGATGACCACACAATGGCAAGCCTAAAATGTTCATTATGGACTTTAACAAGGCAATGAATCATGATGTGTAATTTACTAAAATATGTGAAGTCTGAAAAAAAGATTGAACGCAAAAGCAACTTCAACCTTTCAATGCTCACAAGATTACCTATAGGGTCTGACACATACTGTGGGCGTTCATTGCAAAATGTAACTGACGGTCATGTTTTTAGAGTGTATTCTAAATCATTTATAAACATAAAACACTTGTAGGTTTCTATTATAATATGCCAGAAGGATTGTTATCCCCACAGGTAATTTTGTCTTACCACATGTTCTTGATGAATGTGTAGTCATCAATAAACTGTCTGTCTGAAAATGTGAGAAAGACAAAGACCATGCATGTAGTATAAAAAATGCAATTTGTCTCAGATATTAGCATATATGATAAATATGTGATGTTTGCTGTTGGGAATTCTTCCCCATTAGTTTCATAGTATGTTCACTTTTCTCCTCATCACCTCACCACAAAAATCTCTAGTTCAAACAATTGATTAAATATTTAATTGGCATTTAGTTAGGTTTCTTTATTTGCTTGTATACACTGTGTGCAGAATTATTAGGCAAGTTGTATTTTAGAGGATTATTTTTATTATTGATCAACAACTATGTTCTCAATCAACCCAAAAGACTCATAAATATCCAAGCTTAATATTTTTGGAAGTTGGAGTGTTTTTTTTTTTAGATTTGCCTATCTTAGGAGGATTTCTGTTTGTGCAGGTAACTATTACTGCACAGAATTTTTAGTCAACTTAATAAAAACCAAATATAATCCCATCTCACTTGTTTATTTTCACCAGGTAAACCATTATCAGTGCACAAAATTTAGAAATAAACATTTCTGACATGCAAAAACAAAAACCAAAAAAATTAGTTATCAAAATAGCCACCTTTCTTTATGATGACAATCAACAACCTTCCATCCATAGATTTTGTCAGTTGCTGATCTGTTTTCGATCAACATTGCGTGCAGCAGCCACCACAGCCTCCCAGACACTGTTCCGAGAGGTGTACTGTTTTCCCTCCCTGTTGATCTCACATTTTATGATGGACCACAGGTTCTCTATGGGGTTCAGATCAGGTGAACAAGGGGGCCATGTAATTATTTTTTCTTCTTTTAGACCTTTACTGGACAGCCACGCTGTGGAGTATTTGGATGCATGTGATGGAGCATTGTCCTGCATGAAAATCATGTTTTTCTTGAACAATACCGACTTCTTCCTGTACCACTGCTTGAAGAAGTTGTCTTCCAGAAACTGGCAGTAGGTCTGGGAGTTGAGCTTCACTCCATCCTCAACCTGAAAAGGTCCCACAAGTTCATCTTTGATGATACCAGCCCATACCAGTACCCCACCTCCACATTGCTGGCATCTGAGTCAGAGTGGAGCTCTCTGCCCTTTACTGATCCAGCCTCTGGCCCATCGATCT
Source organism: Phyllobates terribilis (assembly GCF_046119375.1). Lineage (NCBI taxonomy): Eukaryota > Metazoa > Chordata > Amphibia > Anura > Dendrobatidae > Phyllobates > Phyllobates terribilis. Next base: position 370,124,656 of record NW_027362763.1, on the reverse strand, counting down.
GGCCCATCAAGAGTCACTCTCATTTCATCAGTCCATAAAATCTTTGAAAAATCAGTCTTAAGATATTTCTTGGCCCATTCTTGACGTTTTATCTTATATTTCTTGTTCAAAGGTGGTCGTTTTTCTGCCTTCCTTACCTTGGCCATGTCCCTGAGTATCGCACACCTTGTGTTTTTTGATACTCCAGTAACGTTGCAGCTCTGAAATATGGCAAAACTGGTGGCGAATGGCATCTTGGCAGATTCACGCTTGACTTTCCTCAATTCATGGGCAGTTATTTTGCGCCTTTTTTGGCCAACACGCTTCTAGCGACCTTGTTGGCTATTTGCCATGAAATACTTGATTGTTCGGTGATCACGCTTCAAAGTTTGGAAATTTCAAGACTGCTGCATCCCTCTGCAAGACATCTCACAATTTTGGACTTTTCAGAGCCTGTCAAATCTCTCTTCTGAGCCATTTTGCCAAAGGTAGTTGGCTCTCAAGCCTATGCAGCTTGGAGTAGGACAACATGTATAAAAAGTATCATGTGATCAAAATACTCATTTGCCTAATAATTCTGCACACAGAGTACATATTAAAGCTTACCTGTCATTTCAATTTTCAGAATATGTTGTGTGTATACCAAAGGAATAACACAATCTCTGGCCATAAAATGATTTGTATCCTATAATTTTTTACCAGATTTCCCCTGTGCATGCTCAGCCCTGAAACTTTCAGTTATCTCTGAGCTATTGGGTGGGGACTACTTGTGATGTCTTTGCTGTACAGCACACAGAGACAGACATGATAGACTCATGCTCTTCCCTCTCTTTCTATTAGAGTCTCTTGAAAAAGTATTCATACCCTGGGAACTTTTCCACATTTTTTCATGTTACACCCACAAACTTAAATGTAAATTAAGTTGTAATTTATCAGGATTTTATGGGATATACTAAGACAAAGTAACAAGTATTTGTGAAGTGTAAAGGAAAAGATACATGGTTTTCTAATTATTTTAAAATTATAAATCTGAAAGTTGTTACATGTATTTGTATTGAGCCCCCTGTAGTCTTATTCCCCTTTGGTTCATCTTTTTAATATATAAAGCTGAAATATATGTTTCTGACATGAATAGAATTCTATAACACTCGATCCAGTCACTTACTATGCAATGGGGCATATAAAGAAGGGTATGTCAGGTCAGGTTTACCCTATCTATTATTTTTTCCCCTGAAAACAGATTTCAGGTCATGTACAGATAGGTAAACAGGGAAAATAACAATATTGTCAACCAATATAGACTGAAACAACTCTGATGATTATTTTATATTTTTTATTATCTATAGTTTACACAGCCACAACACATCCTGCAGTGATGCACAGAGCTTATCATTAATAAAAGTCCCCCTGTCCTCTACATAACATTACATTTTATGTGGGAAAGCAAGGTGGCTCAGTGGCTATCACTATTGCTTTGCAGCACTGGCATGATAGGTTCAAATCCCACCAATTACAGCATCTGCATGGAGATTTTATGTTCTCTTAGAGTTTGTCTGTTTGCGTAGGTTTTCTCTAGGAACTCCAGTTTCCTCTCAAATTCCAAAGACATACTGATAGGAAATTTAGATTGTGAGCCCCAAATGGGACAGTGATGTCTTTAGAGTGCTGCAGAATATGATGGTGCTGTATAAGTGAGTAAAATAAGTAAATACATTCTATGTGAGCATTTTACCTACTGTACCTAAGGAATACTCATGTTAAGATCATAGCAAATTTAGCTGGCAGGTGTCTCTTTTGGAGTGCGTTTTGGAATTAAACTAATTATTATTATGATTTACTTATATAGCACCATCATGTTTCACAGCGCTTTAAATACAGTACAGACCAAAAGTTTAGATACACCTTCTCATTTAAAGATTTTTCTGTATTTTCATGACTTTGAAAATTGTACATTCACACTGAAGGCATCAAAACTATGAATTAACACATGTGGAATTATATACTTAACAAAAAAGTGTGAAGCAACTGAAAATATGTCTTATATTCTAGGTTCTTCAAAGTAGCCACCTTTTGCTTTGATGACTGCTTTGCACACTCTTGGCATTCTCTTTATGAGCTTCAAGAGGTAGCGACCGGAAATGGTTTTCACTTCACAGGTGTGCCCTATCAGGTTTAATAAGTGGGATTTCTTGCCTTATAAATGGGGTTGGGGCCATCAGTTGTGTTTGTGCAGAAGTTAGGTGGATACACAGCTGATAGTCCTACTGAATAGACAGTTAGAATTTGTGTTATGGCAAGAAAAAAGCAGCTAAGTAATGAAAAATGAGTGGCCATCATTATATTAAGAAATGAAGGTCAGTCAGTGCGAAAAATTGGGCAAACTTTGAATGTGTCCCCAAGTGCAGTTGCAAAAACCATCAAGGGCTACAAAGAAACTGGCTCACATGAGGACCAACCCAGGAAAGGAAGACCAAGAGTCACCTCTGCTTCTGAGGATAAGCTTATCCGAGTCACCAGCCTCAGAAATCGTAGGTTAACAGCAGCTCAGATTAGAGACCAGGTCAATGCCACACAGAGTTCTAGCAACACACACATCTCTACAACAACTGTTAAGAGGAGACTTTGTGCAGCAGGCCTTCATGGTAAAATAGCTGCTAGGAAACCACTGCTAAGGACAGGCAACAAGCAGAAGAGACTTGTTTGGGCTAAAGAACACAAGGAATGGAAATTAGACCAGTGGAAATCTGTGCTTTGGTGTGATGAGTCCAAATTTGAGATCTTTGGTTCCAACCACCATGTCTTTGTGCGACGCAGAAAAGGTGAACAGATGGACTCTACATGCCTGGTTCCCACCGTGAAGCATGGAGGAGGATGTGTGATGGTGTGGGGGTGCTTTGCTGGTGACACTGTTGGGGATTTATTCAAAATTGAAGGCATACTAAACCAGCATGGCTACCACAGCATCTTGCAGCGGCATGCTATTCCATCCAGTTTGCGTTTAGTTGGACCGTCATTTATTTTTCAACAGGACAATGACCCCAAACACACCTCCAGGCTATGTAAGGACTGTTTTACCAAGAAGGAGAGTGATGGGTTGCTACGCCAGATGACCTGGCCTCCACAGTCACCAGACCTGAGCCCAATCGAGATGGTTTGGGGTGAACTGGACCGCAGAGTGAAGGAAAAAGGGCCAACAAGTGCTAAGCATCTCTGGTAACTCCTTCAAGACTTTTGGAAGACCATTTCTGGTGACTACGTCTTGAAGCTAATCAAGAAAATGCCAAGAGTGTGCAAAGCAGTCATCAAAGCAAAAGGTGGCTACTTTGAAGAACCTAGAATATAAGACATATTTTCAGTTGCTTCACACTTTTTTGTTAAGTATATAATTCCACATGTGTTAATTCATAGTTTTGATACCTTCAGTGTGAATGTACAATTTTCAAAGTCATGAAAATACAGAAAAATCTTTAAATAAGAAGGTGTGTCCAAACTTTTGGTCTGTACTGTACATTATCATCAATGTCCCCATTGGAGCTCACAATCTAAAGTCCCTATCAGCATGTGTTTTGAGTATAGGAGGAAACCAGAGAAAACACGTGCAAAACATGGGGAGAACATACAAACTCCTTATAGATGTTCTTCATGGTGGGATTTGAACCCAGGACCCTAATGCTGCAAAGCAACAGTACTAACCACTGAGCCACCATGACAAGTCTTCCTTTCCTGACAATGAAGGAATATTAGTGTAAGACAGCTCCAAAAGGAGCAATTTATTCTTGCTTTCCTTCTCTCTGGAATACAGAACCCTATTTTATACAGTGTAAAGGACATATTTGTAGAAAGTATTCAAAGAAATTAAGTTGATACTGTAAAAAAACTGGGTTTGAAATAAAAGTGTTAATTTTCTTCAAACTGACTTATTTTCTCACAAGATATTCATGTCAATTGGGCCATTTCGGTTGTTGACCAGTGTGACACGCTTTCTACTTATCAACTTATATCTTCCAATTAAAAATTGTGCTTGTTGAGTTTGATTCTAAATACGTGCCCTGATCCTTGCTGAATATAGGGCCATCTGTTACTGATTGCTGGCAGGACAATATGTTTGTCTTTCTTCAATAAACAACATGAATCATGAGCAAGGTTTATAACATTCACTTTTACTCTAGATGTCTTTAGCGGTAGATTGTGATGTTATGCTATTCACGAGCGGCATTTATAAAGTGTCCAGAAACGCATTAAGATAATATTAAACAGGCAGTGATTACTTATAGTTTGTAGAATTACTTTAATGTTCCACATAGTAAAATTTTGATAGTAGCAGTGTTTGTTATTGCATCATAAAGCGGGCCTACAGAACGGTTCTAGAATATAAAGTTTGGCAATTTTAGACCTACAGAAGAAACACACTGATAGAAGCAAAATCGAAAATATATTCTTGCAAATGTCTTGTACAGCAGAACATGTAGTACATGACAGATGTATTTTTCACTGTATTGTAGGCGTTGAGACATTGTGTAGGAAGAAAAGGCATATGGAAAGAAGTACTGTAATTTGTTAAAAAAAGATATGAGATTTAAATTGAGTTTGTAAATCATGATTCATCCATAATACGCTAACTCGGCCTTTACATTAGCTGTGGGTTTAATCTCAATGATATATAATTTGATTGGATTCATATACAGCATTTATTATACATGTTAACAGTGTTCTCAATCAATCAAATCAACTTATTCCTTATTTTACCACCAACAGATTTAGATTTCAATATTAGAAGAATGACATTCATATAAATTGGGTACTTTATAAAGTATTTTAAAAACACTCAAAGTCTTTTTTAACTTGATATTTTTCTGCCTTGCTCGTCTATCATATTTAAATTGCTAGAACATTTTAGAAAATAAATATAGATATGCTCAATTAGCGCTGGTAGTTTGTGGCATTTGATAATACCTCTGGTCAAGAGCGTAATGTTCTAGTATAAAACCAGTACAGTTGTGTGAGGTTTTCAATAAATGTTATATTGAGGGGAGAGGTGATGCCTCACCAACTCTAGAGGTCATGTAAATAGTACATGGCTACAGATCTTATTGCAGTTTAGATAGTCTATTTTGTCTTATAGGAATGCAAATGCGGTTTGCAGTGCTTGTCAATATCACAGTGGACCCGGGAGGTCTACACTTCTAACCTTGGTGAAGATGATGGGGGTGATACTTCATTCTGCTGATGGCACGCTGATAGATATGATGGTCTGAAAGATGAGGTGCTCCACTCTGATTGTTCATGGCTCCGTTGTTCAGGCGACACCCCGGCTGGTGGTGTGCCTCTGAGGTCGGGTCAAATGCGGTACTGCCTCCAGATGCTGAGATGGTTCCCGGATGCTCCGTGATCTCCTGAGCCTGGTTCATAATGTCACAGTTGTAGAAACTAGGATCAATTCCGATGCATTTCGAAAGCTAATGGCAGCTTTCTTCCTCAGGGATGATCCTTGGAGCGCAGAGCACTTATTTATGGATGATCAATTATGTCATTAATTATGTCACATAAAAGATGCGTGTTTTGGATTATTGTCATGTTGGAGCTGTAAGGCAGCACTAGTCATCATAATGGGGGATACTCGCTGCACTGGGTAAATTAAGCACACGTGCAATGTCCTTCCGCTATTTCTCAATTCAGCAGTTTATTATTGCACTTCATAAACCGCAGTTCACACATATAAAGTCCACGAGCCTTTCCAGTGGCAGCTATGCCCACTTGGCTCCAGGTAAACTATAACACTTGGCTTCAGCAAACGATAACAATGTCCATATATCACAATGTCCATATAACGTACCGCTTTTACCTTTTGCAGGGTCTTAACAGTTCCAGGTTTAGTTTGCCACCACTTTCACTTTTAGGCTTCCCAGGTGGGGGTCTCCAGCCCTCGTACCTTCGAAGGCTACTGGTATGTTTTCACTCACATCCAGTCTGCGCCTTTCAGGACTCTTGTATGCCAAGCCGGCTCTCCCTCAAAGGTCACTGGCATCCATGCACAGGATCCAGGCTCAACCTTTCAGGCTGCCAGGCTTCACTCTCGGCCTCACTAGGCCTCACACGAACGGTGTCCCACACACTTGGGGAACAGGCCTCATGCCTCTCACAGAACACACCTGTCTCCCATCAAGCAGGGTTTATATATGCATCCCGTGCACACACACACACACACATACTGACAGGACCTTGCTGATGTCACAGTCATGTGATCAGACAGACATTCTGTGCGTGCAGAACCTGTGCTATGTCACAGTCATGTGACCAGTCACCTGAGGGGGAAGGTACATGGTCAGGTAAAACACATCCTGGACCATTACCGTAATGCCAGCAAGTTGCTACATTACATATCCCCCCCCTCTGTTCAAACTTGTGGGGTTGAATGCATAATATACACAATGACATTATAACCCCCAGTTCACATAGAGACCATGTACATTACAATTGTGCTACTCAGCCCCTGGAACATTAGTCAACGACATTAGCCCATTCCATAGGGACCTACCATTTGTCACTGCCACTGACTTCGTCGGGTCACCTTTCCGGGTCGTAAGCTTGTCAGAGCTCCCCCGCTCCCAGCGGTCAGTTGTAACCTTGTCAGGTCTCCTTCGCTCCCAGCGGTCAGTCATACAGCGGTGTGACTCACATGCCCTGGTATCTAAGGTCCGGTTTGACTCCATACTGTCCTGTCCTCTATTGGATCGTTTGCATGGGCTGCTCAAACCTGAGTTACTGGAGGTCTCACTACCTCTAAACCCACGCTCACTACTCTCAGGACATCTTGAAAGGTCCCTAACTCCAGCTATAGCTGTTCTGTTATTTAAGGGGCCCTTTCTCTGTCTGGTCTCATAATTTCTAGACGGCTGCCCTCTTCTGCTACTCAGATGATGCTGTCTATCCACTCGCAGTCTAGAGAGATTCAACTGTTCTACCTCTCGCAGGTAGGTCACTCGGTACTCCAACAGCATGCGCATATATCCCAGGCTTTCTTCTGTTCCTACAGCGGAGAATGATACCATGCCGTCTTCGTCGGGTATCCAGTCCTGACGATCACGTGGACTGCTTACTTTCACCACCCCAGACTTCTTGACCATCATCTGCATGGCTCGACCATTTCTCCCAACGAGCTTCCTCACCAGAACATGAGGCACCCGGATGACCTCTTCACGCATACTGTGAGCTTTCCTCATCAACTCCAGTTGTCTAACGGCTTGTTCCGTCTTCAACCGGAGAAACCGCTTTGTGCAAATACATCGCCAGTGCATGTCACTTAGGATAGCCACCCTCTTCACTGTGACTTCGGTCATGGACAGGACCACCAGCTGTTTAGCTTCTGAGGTCAAGTACACCTTACAGGCTCCCACGGCCTTCTTAAAACCCTCATGCACGGACTCACTGGTGCATTCCTCAAATCCTCGGGCACATCTATGAGGCACTTGTACCAAGATGTTTCGGTCTCACCAGTGGTTTCCATACGATCAACCAGCTCAGGGTTCAGGGACAACTGACTTTCAGCTTCTTCCCCCTTTACGCTTCCCCTGAGCTGACTCACAGCTACAAATTCACCAATTTTCGTCTTGACCACTTCCATCTCATATTTATCTGTGGTTAACACTCTCTTAGCTCTCCTCAAGTCCACTTTCTCATGGTATAAGGGAGTGAGTGCAACGTGTTCGCCCTTTTTCTTCTCCAAGAAGGCCTTGTTCACTGAGTGATACTTTGTCAGGCGACATTTGAGCCCGGAAACTTCTTCCTCTAGCTCCGCCACTCACCTCTCAGCGGCCCGTCTCTGAAGCTCTTCCTGCTTCCAATGGGTTTGTAGCGACTCCTTGAGCTCCTTGATCTCGGCTCCGACATCCACCGAACCCTCCGAGCCCACATTACTCGAGGAGGTATCTGCTTCATACCTCCCATCACCAGCGGTCAACTCCTGGCCCTGGTCTGTGGCTTTTCCGATGGACTCCTCCATCCTCTCTCGCTCAGCTTCCATCTTGCTGACTGTTTCCTTAAGGTACGTCTCCGCCTTCTGGAGAGTATCACAGGACATCTGTAGCTCCTTCACCAGAGCTTCCAGATCTAGGGTCTTTCCCTGAGATCATCATTCTCCTCACGGGTGTCTTGCTGAGTGGTCTTAACCACTTGGCGCACTTGCTCTGCACCCGCCTTATCCTCCTCTAGTTTTTCCTTCACCTTGAGGAGATCCTCATAATCTCTCTTACTCTGTTGCAGTTCCCTACTGCGTTCACCACACTCCTTCTTGGAGTCACACAGCTCCTGGTTGAGCTGTTTGCGCAGTCGTTCTAGGATTTGTTCGCGTCCAGAAACACCATCCTGACTCGCCTCCTTCTCAAGCTTCAACTGCAAAACCTCTTCCTTGATTTTGCGGCGGTCCTCCTTAATTGCGTAGAACATTTCCTTCCACTGGTTAATTTCCGCGTGGCTTTGCTCCACGTCTCGCTGCCAGTTCCTCATAAGCTGGTGTGTTTTCTGCTCTTCAGACTCCAGGATCAACTGGTCTGAGGACACGTTCCCCAGGTTTTCACATAATTGCTGCACGTCCCTCTGACCCTGCTGGCCGATAGGCTCCAGCTCTTGGTCACGACTGGCCGCCTCCTCTTTCAGGGCTGTCAGATCCTTCTGACACGGTGCCGTACCGGAGGTTGCTACTGGCAACGTCACCTCCTCTTCTACCTCTAATGGAGGATCCACACTCAAAGCAAAGGCACACAGTACTACATTCTTTTTATTTTCATTTTCAGCCAAGTCTACAGGAGCAACCTTTTTGTGGCCCTTGCGCCGTCGACGACGAGAGGGGGACTCTCTCCCCTCGTCTAGCCCCTCCTGACTGACCTCTCCTTCTACTTTCGTAGTGTCACCGTCAGCTACGGGGTCTGTGTCACTCCCCATGGTGTTGTGGACTAACAGGTCACCTCCCACTTTGACGTCACCCCCTTCTACTGGAGCTACCCCGTTATCAACGGTCACATTGTCATTTTTAGGAGGTACCAACCCACCACCAGTAATTTTTTTTGATTTTCTATCCTCCATGCTGTTTTGAACAACCACCCCTTTTTTAGACTCCGCCCCCTTTTTAACAACCACACCGGCAGTGGAATTTTTACAAGAAAAATAAATAATAGTCTTAGGACTCAGTTCACAACAGCTCTTACCACCTCCCCGGGCACTCTGGGACAACACTGGCGCCCCCGGAGAGTTCATAGAATGGACCACTGCCGCAATTCCATATGGTGCCCACAGCTCCTGTGGTTCCTGCACCATGTCCAGTTTCATCTCCAGTAGACATTTCTCAAATACCTGCTCCGGTTTTAACAGGCACTTTAATCGCTCTAATCGCTCAATAGCTTCAGACTCAGTTGCTGCTCCTTTCACAGCCATTTTTATCTGCTCCTGCATTTCCTCAGGACACTATTCACACACCGCTCTCCCCGGAAAAATCTTCGTGGCCCCGCCGAGCTACAGCAAAACCGGATTTGAGTGCGACGACAACCTTCGCAACTCTGCCGAGTTGCAGCCAGATGCTTTAAACTTCGTGAGCCCCGCCGAGCCACAGCAAACCAGGTTTGAGTGCGATGACAATCTTCACAACCCCACTGAGTTGCAGCCAGATGCTTTAATCCACACTCGTCGTCCTGTGCCGTTGCCCCTAGCAACCGGGCTGCAGATGTCCCTAGCAACCGGGTTGTCGTTGCCGCTAGCAACCGGGCTGCAGTTGCCCGCATTCTTGAACCATATGTAAGGCAGCACTAGTCATCATAATGGGGGATACTCGCTGCACCGGGTAAATTAAGCACACGTGCAGTGTCCTTCCGGTATTTCTCAATTCAGCAGTTTATTATTGCACTTCATAAACCGCAGTTCACACATATAAAGTCCACGAGCCTTTCCAGTGGCAGCTATGCCCACTTGGCTCCAGGTAAACTATAACACTTGGCTTCAGCAAGCGATAACAATGTCCATATATCACAATGTCCATATAACGTACCGCTTTTACCTTTTGCAGGGTCTTAACGGTTCCAGGTTTAGTTTGCCAAAACTTTAACTTTTAGGCTTCCCAGGTGGGGGTCTCCAGCCCTCGTACCTTCGAAGGCTACTGGTATGTTTTCACTCGCATCCAGTCTGCGCCTTTCAGGACTCTTGTATGCCAAGCCGGCTCTCCCTCAAAGGTCACTGGCATCCACTCACAGGATCCAGGCTCGACCTTTCAGGCTGCCAGGCTTCACTCTCGGCCTCACTAGGCCTCACACGAACGGTGTCCCACACACATAGGGAACAGGGCTCATGCCTCTCACAGAACACACCTGTCTCTCATCAAGCAGGGTTTATATATGCATCCCGTGCACACACACACACATACTGACCGGACCTTGCTGATGTCACAGTCATGTGATCAGACAGACATTCTGTGCGTGCAGGACCTGTGCTATGTCACAGTCATGTGACCAGTCACCTGAGGGGGAAGGTACATGGTCAGGTAAAACACATCCTGGACCATTACTGTAATGCCAGCAAGTCGCTGCATTACAGAGCATTGAGTGATGGCAACGTCTTCTCTTTCAATATAGAGCAGTAGATCTGCAAATTCATGATACCATCAATGAAATTTAACTCCCGCCACCAGTAGCACTCATTTAGTCCTGCATAAGGACAACCATCATATTTCACTGTGGGCCCCATGTATTTAGAAAAATGCATGGTATCATGAATTCACCGATCTACTGCTCTACAGTGTCATGTAAAAGTTTGGACACCACCGGTTAAAATTACTGTTATTGGGAACAGTTAATCAAGTTGAAGATAAAATGATCTCTAAAATGCCTAAAGTTAAAGATTGCACATTGACCAGGGGTGCCCAAACTTTTACATGCCATTGTATATTGAAAAACAAGATGCTACCATCACTTTATGCCCTTGGTAGATGTACATTTTTTCAAAATTCTTGGTGTATAGAGTGTAACATGGTGGTTTCAGTGTCCTTATGTGGGGCAGTATGAGTGCAGCTGGTGTCGGGGATCTACAGTTCATTGATGCAAACAACATGCGGGAAAATAGGGAGAGGAAAAGTCAGCTCCCCAATGGCGTGGTTACAAGATACAGGTGGAGGATCCGCACCAAGAGCCTAGGACCGGTCTTGCAGTCCAAAATGAAAATAGAGATTCCAGCGGATGAAGTATAATTAAAAGTCCTTTTATTAAAAAACTTTAAAAGGCACGGAGACAAAACATCCCTGCAGGTATAAAAATCAATGCGTTTCGACCTATCCGGTCTTACTCATAAACCATGAGTAAGACCGGATAGATCAAAACGCGTTGATTTTTATACCTGCTGGAATGGTTTGTCTCCGTACCTTTTAAAGTTTTCTAATAAATGGACTTTTAATTATACTTCATCCGCTGGAATCTCTATTTTCATTTTACAGTTTATTGATGATGTAATGAATTCGCAAATTTTCTGAAAAGAGACAATGCTTCCATCTCTCTGTGCCATTGGTAGACATGCACTTTTTATCCAGCATCCAAGCTTTAAAAGAGGTTATTTTGAATAATGTAACACGATACATGTTGCAATATATCACCAACTTGTTCATTCTAGAAAACTTGGTGCTGACCTTAAAAATCATGGAGGTCATGCAACATACTAGATGTAGCAGTTGTTGATGTGTGGTGTATTAATTTTTACATGAACTAATGTAAGTGAAACTGAAGATATTGTAATGAAAGTCATATTATTAACCTTACTTTCATTTTATGGGTTTAAAATATTGTTCTATGAAATTCAGTTTTGTCAAAATTTTGGTAAATTGTTCTTGTATTCAGTGAGATAATTTAAATCTTACCTTTCAAAGGAGGTGTACTCATTTATCCTAAGCATGGTTTATTTATATATGTACATACATACAGTACAGACCAAAAGTTTGGACACACCTTCTCATTTAAAGATTTTTCTGTATTTTCTTGACTATGAAAATTGTACATTCACTCTGAAGGCATCAAAACTATGAATTAACACATGTGGAATTATATACTTAACAAAAAAGTGTAAAACAACTGAAAATGTGTCTTATATTCTAGGTTCTTCAAAGTAGCCACCTTTTGCTTTGACGACTGCTTTGCACACTCTGTACAATAACAGTCATTGGTTGAAAGTCTTCAAATTCCAGACACTTAGATCTGAAATACAATTTAGCCATTAGGGAATAGAAAGCACAAATCCTGTACAAGTACAATGTGCAGATAAAAGCTGTCAGTTTGATAAATGCTCAACAGATCTTAAAATATGAGGATTGTTAATGCATTGCTTTTGTACATTCCCCCAACAGACAAACTGCAGTCAAACACTCACACATATGAACCAAGCTTAAAAGTTGAATATATATATATATATATATATATATATATATATATATATATATATACATATACACTGCTCAAAAAAATAAAGGGAACACTTAAACAACAGAATATAACTCCAAGTAAATCAAACTTCTGTGAAATCAAACTGTCCACTTAGGAAGCAACACTGATTGACAATCAATTTCACATGCTGTTGTACAAATGGAATAGACAATAGATGGAAATTATCAAGACACCCTCAATAAAGGAGTGGTTCTGCATGTGGGGACCACAGACCACATGTCAGTACCAATGCTTTCTGGATGATTTTTTGGTCAGTTTTGAATGTTGGTTGTGATTTCACACCCGTGGTAGCATGAGACGGACTCTACAACCCACAGAATTTGCTCAGGTAGTGCAGCTCATCCAGGATGCCACATCAATGCGAGCTATGGCAAGAAGGTTTGCTGTGTCTAGTGTCCAGAGGCTGGAGGCACTACCAGGAGACAGGCCATTACCCCAGGAGATGTGGAGGGGGCCATAGGAGAGCAACAACCCAGCAGCAGGACCGCTACCTCCGCTTTTGTGCAAGGAGGAACAGGAGGAGCACTGCCAGAGCCCTGCAAAATGATCTCCAGCAGGCCACAAATGTGCATGTGTCAGCACAAACGGTTAGAAACCGACTTCATGAGGGTGGTATGAAGGCCCGACATCCACAGTTGGGGGTTGTGCTCCCAGCCCAACACTGTGCAGGACGCTTGGCATTTGGCACAGAACACCAGGATTGACAAAGTTGCCACTGGCGCCCTGTGCTCTTCACAGATGAAAGCAGGATCACACTGAGCACATGTGACAGATGTGACAGAGTCTGGAGACGCCGTGGAGAGCGATCTGCTGCCTGCAACATCCATCAGCATGACTGGTTTGGCAGTGGGTCAGTAAGGGGTGTAGGGTGGCATTTCTTTGGAGGGCCACACAGCCCTCCATGTGCTTGCCAAAGGTAGCCTGACTTCCATTAGGTACCGAGATGATATCCTCAGACCCATTGTGAGACCATATGCTGGTGCGGTTGGCCCTGGGTTCCTCCTAATGCAGGACAATGCCTGACCTCATGTGGCTGGAGTGTGTCAGCAGTTCCTGCAAGATGAAGGCATTAAAGCTACGGACTGGCCCACCTGTTCCCCAGACCTGAATACGATTGAGCACATCTGAAACATCATGTCTCTCTCCATCCACCAACATCACATTGCACCACAGACTGTCCAGGAGTTGGCGGATGCTTTCATCCAGGTTCCAGGTCTGGGAGGAGATCCCACAGGAGACCATCCGCAACCTCATCAGGAGCATGCCCAGGCATTGCAGGGAGGTTATACAGGCACGTGGAGGCCACACACAATAATGAGCCTCATTTTGACTTGTTTTAAGGACATTACATCAGAGTTGGATCAGCCTGTAGTGTGTTTTTCCACTTTAACTGTGGGGGTGACTCCAAATCCAGGCCTCCATTGGTTAATAAATTTGATTTCCATTGATGATTTTTGTGTGATTTTGTTGTCAGCACATTCAATTTTGTACAGAACAAAGTATTCAATGAGAATATTTAATTCATTCAAATCTAGGATGTGTCATTTGAGTGTTCCCTTTATTTTTTGAGCAGTGTATATACATATATATGTATATAAGTACATATATATATATATATATATATATATATACACACATATATATATATATTTTTCTACTTAAAGAGAATCTGTCAGCAATTTTTTGCAATGTAATCTGAAGATAGTAGGAGATTGGGGCCGAAACACAGATTTTAGTCATGCGTAACTTTTTGGGTTGTGTGCTGTTATTTACTTGCAATGAAGCTTTTATCACAGGAGACTATCACTGCCTGGACTATAGCTCATGGGACTGCTAAATCTCCTATGATAAGCATCTATCTATAGACAATATACAGAGAAAGCTGTGGTGTGGGCGGAGTTAGCTTCCTGAGCTCTGCTGCATGCTACATGTAAGAACTCTGACTGTATCACCACTGCTGCCCTCAGTAAACTAAGTGAGACATCGTTGGAATCAAGGTCTCTTTACATCATGCTGCTCCCAGATGGGGTAGCAAAAACCTGGTGACATATTCTCTTTAAACATTGAAATGTTTTTCTTTTTTTAGAAAGGTCACTGCAGAGCTTTCCAAGTTAATAAATTTGAATTCCTCAGTTGAGACCTCCATTAATTAACTGCATTGGAGAAAGTCTACAAAGTACTGCAAATTTCTTTGGGAACCTTGGCACAACAGTACATTTTATTGATAGCTCAAAAGTTTCAGTGGACTCCATGTAATGTGTGCCATGTATAGCCATGTTCTTAGGTAAAATTGTCCATGGTGAAAAAGGAATTAGAATGTATTTCCATACTTTCCTATTTGAAAGAGGGCAATAAAAAATACAAATAACATTTTTATCACACGCTTAGATCTCAATAATAATAAGGCTCACAGTCCTGACCTGTTCATATCAGATACAGGAGTGTCTCAAAGAAAATGGATTTTCAAGACATCAGATTTTCTCCAAATGTCTCCTTTATTGCATTATGTTGAAAAAAAATACATGAAAAAATTGGTAACATTTCCACCTTTGTCAAGACAGTTTAGGTTAGTTTGGCTATGTGCCTGCGAAGCAGAAATGCTCTGGATTTTTTTCCTGAGTGTTTCTGCATCTCCCTGGCAGAAAAAACACATGCGGATTTTACATGCGTTTTTCCTGCCAGGGACAAGCGGAAGTGAGGCGTTTTTCACATGTATTTCCGCATGCGAGCTGTCAAGCGCTTTTCAAGTGATTTTAGCATCACTTGGAAAGTGCTTGACAACTTGGTCACACTATATAAATCCATGCAACCGGCATGGATTTACAGTTATATGAAAAAGTTTGGGCACCCCTATTAATCTTAAGCTTAATGTTTTATAAAAATTGGTGTTTTTGCAACAGCTATTTCAGTTTGATATATGTAATAACTGTTGGACACAGTAATGTTTCTGCCTTGAAATGAGGTTTATTGTAGTAACAGAAAATGTGTAATCTGCATTCAAACAAAATTTGACAGGTGCATAAGTATGGGCACCTCACCAGAAAAGTGACATTAATATTTAGTAGATCCTCCTTTTGCAAAAATAACAGCCTCTAGTCGCTTCCTGTAGCTTTTGATGAGTTCCTGGATCCTGGATGAAGGTATTTTTGACCATTCCTCTATACAAAACAATTCCAGTTCAGTTAAGTTTGATGGTCGCCGAGCATGGACAGCCCTCTTCAAATGATCCCACAGATGTTCAATGATATTCAGGTCTGGGGACTGGGATGGCCATTCCAGAACATTGTAATTATTCCTCTGCATGAATGCCTGAGTAGATTTGGAGCGGTGTTTTGGATCATTGTCTTGCTGAAAGATCCATCCCCTGCGTAACTTCAACTTTATCACTGATTCTTGAACATTATTGCCAAGAATCTGCTGATACTGAGTGGAATCCATGCGTCCCTCAACTTTAACAAGATTCCCGGTGCCGTCATTGGCCACACAGCCCCAAAGCATGATGGAACCTCCACCAAATTTTACTGTGGGTAGCAAGTGTTTTTCTTGGAATGCTGTGATTTTTGCCGCCATGCATAACGCCTTTTTGTATGACCAAACAACTCAATCTTGGTTTCATCAGTCCACAGGACCTTCTTCCAAAAAGAAATTGGCTTCTCCAAATGTGCTTTTGCATACCTCAGCCGACTCTGTTTGAGGCGTGCTTGCAGAAACGGCTTCTTTCGCATCACTCTCCCATACAGCTTCTCCTTGTGCAAAGTGCGTTGTATAGTTGACCGATGCACAGTGACACGATCTGCAGCAAGTTGATGCTGCAGCTCTCTGGAGGTGGTCTGAGGATTGTCCTTGACTGATCTCACCATTCTTCTAGTCTGCCTTTCTGATGTTTTTCTTGGTCTGCCACTTCTGGCCTTAACAAGAACTGTCCCTGTGTTCTTCCATTTCCTTACTATGTTCCTCACAGTGGAAACTGACAGGTTAAATCGCTGAGACAGCTTTTTGTATCCTTCCCCTGAACAACTATGTTGAATAATCTTTGTTTTCAGATCATTTGACAGTTGTTTTGAGGAGCCCATGATGTCACTCTTCAGAGGAGATTCAAACAGGAGAACAACTTGCAAGTGGCCACTTTAAGTAGCTTTTCTCATGATTGCATACACCTGGCAATGAAGTTCAAAGCTCAAAGAGGTTACAAAACCAAAAAAAGTGCTTTAGTAAGTCAGTAAAAAGTAGGTAGGAGTATTTAAAACAAGAAAATGATAAGGGTGCCCATACTTATGCACCTGTCAAACTTTGTTTGAATGCAGATTGCACATTTTTTGTTAGTACAATAAACCTCATTTCAAGGCAGAAACATTACTGTGTCCAACAGTTATTACATATATCAAACTGAAATAGCTGTTGCAAAAACACCAATTTTTATAAAACATTAAGCTTAAGATTAATAGGGGTGCCCAAACTTTTTCATATAACTGTACATAGTTTGACCGAAATAATGGTAAAAAATAAAAAATAAATATTATACTTACCTTCTGATGGCCCCTGGAGTCCTTGTCTTGGCTTGCCGGCAGCTCGCGGTAGACTAAAGGACCTGCCGACGTCAGCTGTCACGTGACCCGCCACATGACTAAATGACCTCACCGCAGGTCATTTTAGTCTACCGCGAGCTGCCTGCCATCAGAAGGTAAGTATAATATTTATTTTTTATTTTATTAATTTTTTTTACAGGTACTATGGTACCCGGGTCCAGAGGAGAGTCTCCTCTTCTCCAAACCCGGGTACCATCCGCACATTGAAACGCATGGAATCCGCATGTATATATGCAGTAATGCGGATTCCATGCGTTCCAATGCAAGTCAATGGCGGCGAAAATGCAGCGATTCCGCAAAATAATTTGTAGTGCTGCGGATTTTTCCGCAATGATAATCCGCAGAGGAAATTTCCGCAGCATGTGCACAGCACATGCGGATTATCATTGGGGGACAGGGCAGACCTTCTACCAAGCATTTTTTAAGCATTTCTGCAGCGGAACTTCCCCTGCGGAAACGCTTAAAAAATGCATAGTGGGCACACAGCCTTTGGTGTGGAAGAACTAGACAGACCTGCAAGGAGTCTTGATCTTAACCCCATCAAACACCTTTGGGATTAGCTAGAATTGAGATTGTGAACAAGGCGCTCTTTTTCCACATCATTGTTTGACCTCACAAATGTTTTTCAGGATAAATGGAAAAAAATTCACACAGACTCAGACAGTTTTAGCTTCAAGGGTAAGTAGGAGAGTGGTGGGTGGTGGTTGGCAAATCCTTATCAATGTCTATGAATTTAGAAAGGGAATACCTTTGTCCGTAGAGAATATATAATATGCATTATTGATGACACCATGCTTTCACACTATATCTATTAGATGTTTCATAAATGACAGTTTTACTGGAGTTGCAGCAGTGTTTATAGGGTTACATTTTAGTCTTCACAACATATTGTCTAGGTTCATGTTTCTGCAAAAATCTTATCATACTACAACTGATTATTAAGTTTACCTTTTGTACAAAAGTACCTTCAAAAGCTCCTTCTACGCAGTCTTTCTTTTTCTCATTTTCACAGAAAATGTAGATCCTTGTCTAGGTCAACTCTTTTCTGCCCATTGAATCAAATATTATTGTCTGTCTTGTTAGGACATATTGTGAAAACAAAAGAAAAAAACAAATACAATTTTTTTAAGAGTAAGAGAATGACCAGCAACAAGATGAATGAATAAAAGGATGGTTGTGCCAAAATATATTTAGTAATCAAAAACCAACAACAACTTTCTAAAAATTTAAATTGTGCGACTTATCTTTTTAACAGTATTACAGTATAGTCTTATTTAAGAAAGTTAATGGAAAATGATAATTGAAAGAGAATTATTTTAATTTGCCTTCAATAATATATTCAATTAAAATTTTCTATGCTCCTAATCTAGCGCACAGTAGGTTTGCAATATCAATTTAGACAGCTAATATGCATAAAACAGACTATACTATTCACATTTGTTCAAATTTTATGTTTTTTTTGAGAACCTTTTGTCATTGAATCACAATGGTCTTTCATAATAATACCAAGCAGTATATGTCAAATATTATACCTTTCATTCATACACACATCAATAAAATATCTGTTAGCTTTGGTGTTTACGTCATATAAAGCCACTACTCATTTTCCGATAAAAAGATATTTTGACCTTAGCAGATACAGGGTGCAATACTTTTTTTCATGCCATCTGACTAAAATCACACAATGCCATCCATTCTCATCCTTTAGCTGTGGCTCTTCTCTTCATTGGCATATTAATTTTTTTTTCAAAGATCAGCAATAGACCTATCTTGGCCCTGAGAAGTTGTGTCATATTATATTTTAATATAGGTATATATACAGTACAGACCAAAAGTTTGGACACACCTTCTCATTTAAAGATTTTTCTGTATTTTCATGACTATGAAAATTGTACATTCACACTGAAGGCATCAAAACTATGAATTAACACATGTGGAATTATATACTTAACGAAAAAGTGTGAAACAATTGGAAATATGCCTTATATTCTAGGTTCTTCAAAGTAGCAACCTTTTGCTTTGATGACTGCTTTGCACACTTTTGGCATTCTCTTGATGAGCTTCAAGGGGTAGTCACCGGAAATGGTCTTCCAACAATCTTGAAGGAGTTCCCAGAGATGCTTAGCACTTGTTGGCCCTTTTGCCTTCACTCTGCAGTCCAGCTCACCCCAAACCATTTTGATTGGGTTGAGGTCTGGTGACTGTGGAGGTCAGGCCATCTGGCGTAGCACCCCATCACTCTCCTTCTTGGTCAAATAGTCCTTACACAGCCTGGAGGTGTGTTTGGAGTCATTGTCCTGTTGAAAAATAAATGATGGTCCAACTAAATGCAAACCGGATGGAATAGCATGCCGCTGCAAGATGCTGTGGTAGCCATGCTGGTTCAGTATGTCTTCAATTTTGAATAAATCCCCAACAGTGTCACCAGCAAAGCACCCCCACACCATCACACCTCCTCCTCCATGCTTCGCGGTGGGAACCAGGCATGTAGAGTCCATCCGTTCACCTTTTCTGCGTCGCACAAAGACACGGTGGTTGGAACCAAAGATCTCAAATTTGGACTCATCAGACCAAAGCACAGATTTCCACTGGTCTAATGTCCATTCCTTGTGTTCTTTAGCCCAAACAAGTCTCTTCTGCTTGTTGCCTGTCCTTAGCAGTGGATTCCTAGCAGCTATTTTACCATGAAGGCCTGCTGCACAAAGTCTCCTCATAACAGTTGTTGTAGAGATGTGTCTGCTGCTAGAACTCTGTGTGGCATTGACCTGGTCTCTAATCTGAGCTGCTGTTAACCTGCGATTTCTGAGGCTGGTGACTCGGATAAACTTATTCTCAGAAGCAGAGGTGACTCTTGGTCTTCCTTTCCTGGGGCGGTCCTCATGTGAGCCAGTTTCTTTGTAGCACTTGATGGTTTTTGCAACTGCACTTGGGGACACTTTCAAAGTTTGCCTAATTTTTCGGACTGACTTTCTTAAAGTAATGATGGCCACTCATTTTTTTTTTACTTAGCTGCTTTTTTCTTGCCATAATACAAATTCTAACAGTCTATTCAGTAGGACTATCAGCTGTGTATCCACCTGACTTCTGCACAACACAACTGATGGTCCCAACCCCATTTATAAGGCAAGAAATCCCACTTATTAAAGATGACAGGGCACATCTGTGAAGCGAAAACCATTTCCGGTGACTACCTCTTGAAGCTCATCAAGAGAATGCCAAGAGTGTGCAAAGCAGTCATCAAAGCAAAAGGTGGCTACTTTGAAGAACCTAGAATATAAGACATATTTTCAGTTGTTTCACACTTTTTTGTTAAGTATATAATTCCACATGTGTTAATTCATAGTTTTGATGCCTTCAGTGTGAATGTACAATTTTCAAAGTCATGAAAATACAGAAAAATCTTTAAATGAGAAGGTGTGTCCAAACTTTTGGTCTGTACTGTATGTATACACAAATATATAAATATATATATACAAATATATAGATATATATATACAAATATATATATATATATATATATCTATACAACCCCTGGCAAAAATTATGGAATCACCGGGCTCGGAGGATGTTCATTCAGTTGTTTAATGTTGTTGAAAAAAAGCAGATCACAGACGTGGCACAAAACTAAAGTCATTTCATATGGCAACTTTAGGGCTTTAAGAAACACTAAAAGAAATCAAGATAAAAAATGTGGTACTCAGTAAGGGTAATTTTTTTCAGACCAAGCAGAGGGAAAAAATTATGGAATCACTCAAATCTGAGGAAAAAATTATGGAATCACCCTGTAAATCATAATTTCCAAAATTAACACCTGCATCAAATTAGATCTGCTCATTAGTTTGCATCTAAAAAGGAGTGATCACACCTTAGAGAGATGTTGCACCAAGTGGACTGACATGAATCATTTCTCCAACATGAGAGATGTCAATTGAAACAAAGGAGAGGATTATCAAACTCTTAAAGGAAGGTAAATCATCACGCAATGTTGCAAAAGATGTTGGTTGTTCACAGTCAGCTGTGTCTAAAATCTGGACCAAATACAAACAACATGGGAAGGTTATTAAAGGCAAACATACTGGTAGACCAAGGAAGACATCAAAGCGTCAAGACCGGAAACTTAAAGAAATATGTCTCCAAAACAGGAAATGCACAACAAAACAAACGAGGAACGAATGGGAGGAAACTGGAGTCAATGTCTGTGACCAAACTGTAAGAAACCGCCTAAAGGAAATGGAATTTACATACAGAAAAGCTAAACATAAGCCATCATTAACACCTAAACAGAAAAAAACAAGGTTACAATGGGCTAAGGTAAAGCAATCGTGGACTGTGGATGACTGGATGAATGTCATATTCAGTGATGAATCGCGAATCTGCATTGGGCAAGGTGATGATGCTGGAACTTTTGTTTGGTGCCGTTCCAATGAGATTTATAAAGATGACTGCATGAAGAGAACATGCAAATTTCCACAGTCATTGATGATATGGGGCTGCATGTCAGGTAAAGGTACTGGGGAGATGGCTGTTATTACATTTTCAATAAATGCCCAAGTTTACATTGATATTTTGGATAGTTTTCTTATCCCATCAATTGAAAAGATGTTTGGGGATGATGACATCATTTTTCAAGATGATAATGCATCCTGCCATAGAGCAAAAATTGTGAAAACATTCCTTGAAAGAAGACACATAAGGTCAATATCATGGCCTGCAAATAGTCTGGATCTCAATCCAATTGAAAATCTTTGGTGGAAGTGGAAGAAAATGGTCCATGACAAGGCTCCAACCTGCAAAGCTGATCTGGCAACAGCAATCAGAGAAAGTTGGAGCCAGATTGATGAAGAGTACTGTTTGTCACTCATTAAGTCCTAGCCTCAGAGTCAGCAAGCTGTTATTAAAGCCAGAGGTGGTGCAACAAAATACTAGTGATGTATTGGAGTGTTCTTTTGTGTGTTTGTTTTTCATGATTCCTTAATTTTTTCCTCAGAATTGAGTGATTCCATAATTTTTTCCCTCTGCTTGGTCTGAAAAAAATTACTCTTACTGAGTACCACATTTTTGATCTTGATTTCTTTTAGTGTTTCTTAAAGCCTTAAAGTTGGCATTTGAAAAGACTTTAGTTTTGTGCCATGTCAGTGATCTGCTTTTTTTCAACAACATTAAACAATTGAATGAACATCCTTCAAGCCCGGTGATTCCATAATTTTTGCCAGGGGTTGTATATACAGAGTGGGCGATTTATATGGATACACCTACAATGGAAACAACAGATACAGGAAGCCTGTGCTAGCATTTCTTCAGTGGTGTTGCTATCAGTGTGTCAAGAGTGGGAGAAGAGGGTTGCATTGACAATCCAACACAATGGACAGCACTTTGAGCACATTTTATAAGTGGTCATAAACTTGTAAAAACTCATGAAAGAATAAAGTTACGTTAAAACCAAGGAAACCATTGTTTTTCTTATAAAATTCTCAAGAAGTTTGATGTGTCAAATTACCCTTTTCTCATTGAAAAAAATAAAGTTGGTTCCAAAATAGCCGACTTCAAAATGGCCACCAAGGTTTCCACCCATCTGGAAACGTTTTCCCCCTCCCATATACTAATGTGCCACAAACAGGAAGTTGATGTCACCAACCATTCCCATTTAATTTAGTTGTATCCATATAAATGGCCCACTCTGTACAGTACAGACCAAAAGTTTGGACACACCTTCTCATTTAAAGATTTTTCTATATTTTCATGACTATGAAAATTGGACATTCACACTGAAGGCATCAAAACTATGAATTAACACATGTGGAATTATATACTTAACAAAAAAGTGTGAAACAACTGAAAATATGTCTTATATTCTAGGTTCTTCAAAGTAGCCACCTTTTGCTATGATGACTGCTTTGCACACTCTTGGCATTCTCTTGATGAGCTTCAAGAGGTAGTCACCGGAAATGGTTTTCACTTCACAGGTGTGCCCTGTCAGGTTTAATAAGTGGGATTTCTTGTCTTATAAATGGGGTTGGGACCATCAGTTGTGTTGTGCAGAAGTCAGGTCGATACACAGCTGATAGTCCTACTGAATAGACTGTTAGAATTTGTATTATGGCAAGAAAAAAGCAGCTAAGTAAAGAAAAACGAGTGGCCATCATTACTTTAAGAAATGAAGGTCAGTCAGTGCGAAAAATTGGGAAAACTTTGAAAGTGTCCCCAAGTACAGTTGCAAAAAACACCAAGCGCTACAAAGAAACTGGCTCACATGAGGACCACCCCAGGAAAGGAAGACCAAGAGTCACCTCTGCTTCTGAGGATAAGTTTATCTGAGTCACCAGCCTCAGAAATCGCAGGTTAACAGCAGCTCAGATTAGAGACCAGGTCAATGCCACACAGAGTTCTAGCAGCAGACACATCTCTACAACAACTGTTAAGAGGAGACTTTGTGCAGCAGGCCTTCATGGTAAAACAGCTGCTAGGAAACCACTGCTAAGGACAGGCAACAAGAAGAAGAGACTTGTTTGGGCTAAAGAACACAAGGAATGGACATTAGACCAGTGGAAATCTGGTCTGATGAGTCCAAATTTGACATCTTTGGTTCCAACCACCGTGTCTTTGTGGGACGCAGAAAAGGTGAACGGATGGACTCTACATGCCTGGTTCCCACCGTGAAGCATGGAGGAGGAGGTGTGATGGTGTGGGGTTGCTTTGCTGGTGACACTGTTGGGGATTTATTCAAAATTGAAGGCATACTGAACCAGCATGGCTACCACAGAATCTTGCAGCCGCATGCTATTCCATCTGGTTTGCGTTTAGTTGGACAATCATTTATTTTTCAACAGGACAATGACCTCAAACATACCTTCAGGCTGTGTAAGGGCTATTTGACCAAGATGGAGAGTGATGGGGTGCTACGCCAGATGACCTGGCCTCCACAGTCACCAGACGAGATGGTTTGGGGTGAGCTTGACCGCAGAGTGAAGGCAAAAGGGCCAACAAGTGCTAAGCATCTCTGGGAACTCCTTCAAGATTGTTGGAAGACCATTTCCGGTGACTACCTCATGAAGCTCATCAAGAGAATGCCAAGAGTGTGCAAAGCAGTCATCAAAGCAAAAGGTGGCTACTTTGAAGAACCTAGAATATAAGACATATTTTCAGTTGTTTCACACTTTTTTGTTAAGTATATAATTCCACATGTGTTAATTCATAGTTTTGATGCCTTCAGTGTGAATATACAATTTTCATAGTCATGAAAATACAGAAAAATCTTTAAATGAGAAGGTGTGTCCAAACTTTTGGTCTGTACTGTATATATATATATATATATATATACATATATATATATATATATATATATATATACATACATACACACATCATAAGATAAGATATAAGATAAGATGAAAAATATTCTTAGGGCCAAGGTAGGTTTATTGCTGCTCTTCTAAAATCTTATACACTTAGGTCCATATATATTTGGACAGAGACAACATTTTTCTAATTTTGGTTCTATACGTTACCGCAATGAAATTTAAACAAAACAATTCAGATGCAGTTGAAGTTCAGACTTTCAGTTTTCATTTGACGGTATCCACATTAAAATTGGATGAAGGGTTTCGGAGTTTCAGCTCCTTTAATGTGCCACCCTGTTTTTAAGGGGACCAAAAGTAATTGGACAGATTAAATAATTGTAAAGAAAATGTTCATTTCTAGTACTTGGTTGAAACCCTTTGTTGGCAATGACTGTCTGAAGTCTTGAACTCATGGACATCACCAGACGCTGTGTTTCCTCCTTTTTGATGCTCTGCCAGGCCTTCACTGCGGTGGTTTTCAGTTGCTGTTTGTTTGTGGGCCTTTCTGTCTGAAGTTTAGTCTTTAACAAGTGAAATGTATGCTCAATTGGGTTGAGATCAGGTGACTGACTTGGCCATTCAAGAATATTCCACTTCTTTGCTTTAATAAACTCCTGGGTTGCTTTGGCTTTATGTTTTGGGTCATTGTCCACCTGTAGTATGAAACGCCGACCAATCATTTTGGCTGCATTTGGCTGGATCTGAGCACACAGTAAGGCTCTGAACACATCAGAATTCATTCGGCTGCTTCCGTCCTGTGTCACATCATCGATAAACACTAGTGACCCAGTGCCACTGGCAGCCATGCATGCCCAAGCCATCACACTGCCTCCGCCCTGTTTTACAGATGATGTGGTATGCTTTGGATCATGAGCTGTACCACGCCTTCGCCATACTTTTCTCTTTCCATCATTCTGATAGAGGTTGATCTTGGTTTAATCTGTCCAAAGAATGTTCTTCCAGAACTGTGCTGGCTTTTTTAGATGTTTTTTAGCAAAGTCCAGTCTAGCCTTTTTATTCTTGATGCATATGAGTGGCTTGCACCGTGCAGTGAACCCTCTGTATTTACTTTCATGCAGTCTTCACTTTATGGTAGATTTGGATATTGATATGCCTTCCTCCTGGAGAGTGTTGTTCACTTGGATGGCTGTTGTGAAGGGGTTTCTCTTCACCATGGAGATTATCCTGCGATCATCCACCACTGTTGTCTTCCGTGGGCGCCCAGGTCTTTTTGAATTGATGAGTTCACCAGTGCTTTCTTTCTTTCTCAGGATGCACCAAACTGTAGTTTTTGCCACTTCTAATATTGTAGCAATTTCTCGGATGGGTTTTTTCTGGTTTTGCAGCTTAAGGATGGCTTGTTTCACCTGCATGGAGAGCTCCTTCGACCGCATGTTTACTTCACACCAAAACCTTACAAATGCAAGCACCACACCTCAAATCAACTCCAGGCCTTTTATCTGCTTAATTGAGAATGACATAACGAAGGGATTGCCTACACCTGTCCATGAAATAGCCTTGGAGTCAATTGTCCAATTACTTTTGGTCCCTTGAAAAACAGGGTGGCACATGTTAAGGAGCTGAAACTCCTAAACCCTTCATCCAATTTTAATGTGGATACCCTAAAATGAAAGCTGAAAGTCTGAACTTCAACTGGATCTGAATTGTTTTGTTTAAAATTCATTGTGGTAATGTCTAGAACCAAAATTAGAAAAATGTTGTCTCTGTCCAAATATATATGGACCTAACTGTATATACAGTATATATATATATATATAAGTATATATAAGATTTTAGGAGAGCAGCAATAAACCTACGTTGGCCCTAAGAATTCAAAAACATTTGTCATATCTGTTTATCTTTCACCACAGCACAAAGGGCACACAAAATGATACAACGTCATTATTATATCTTCCTTGAACTACTGCAACATTCTCTTCTGTAACCTATGCTCAAACTTGTATTTCTCCAATGAGTTCTTACTTATGCCAAATGATTAATGTATACCCTTTTAGTCCTTTAGTGTTTCCTTGATCACTGGTTATTGATCCTCTCACTTTAACCCCATATTTGCAGGTTAATAGCAATATTTTACATGACAGGTTCCCTTTCAAGTGGGTGCCAGATGTTTGCCTGGTTTTCAAGTGTAAATTATTAAACTTATTATTAAATATTATTAAACTTATAACCATGGCACCCCAGATTTTTTTCTACTCTTCATTTTTTTGTATTTTGAGCTGCTTCAAAAGAAATGCACAGAACACCTGGATTGTCAAAGTTGCCACTGGCGCCCTGTGCTCTTCACAGATGAAAGCAGGTTCACACTGAGCACATGTGACAGAGTCTGGAGATGCCGTGGAGAGCGATCTGCTGCCTGCAACATCCTTCAGCGTGACTGGTTTGGCAGTGTGTTAGTAATGGTGTGGGGTGGCATTTCTTTGGAGGGCCACACAGCCCTCCATGTGCTTTCCAGAGGTAGCCTGACTGCCATTAGGTACCGAGATGAGATCCTCGGACCCCTTGTGAGACCATATGCTGGTGCGGTTGGCCCTGGGTTCCTCCTAATGCAAGACAATACCAGACCTCATGTGGCTGGAGTATGTCAGCAGTTCCTGCAAGATGAAGGCTTCGAAGCTATGGACTGACCCGCCCATTCCCCAGACCTGAATCCGATTGAGCACATCTGGGACATCATGTCTCGCTCCATCCACCAATGTCACGCTGCACCACAGACTGTCCAGGAGGTGGCAGATGCTTTAGTCCAGGTCTGGGAGGAGATCCCACAGGAGACAATCCACAAACTCATCAGGAGCATGCCCAGGCACTGTAGGGAGGTCATACAGGCACGTGGAAGCCACACACAATACTGAGCCTCATTTTGATTTGTTTTAAGGACATTACATCAAAGTTGGATCAGCCTGTAGTGTGTTTTTCCTCTTTAATTTTTGGGGTGACTCCAAATCCAGGCCTCCATTGGTTAATAAATTTGATTTACATTGATGATTTTTGTGTGATTTTGTTGTCAGCACATTCAACTTTATACAGAACAAAGTATTCAATGAGAATATTTAATTCATTCAGATCTAGGATGTGTTATTTGAGTGTTCCCTTTATTTTTTCGAGCAGTCTATATACAGTACAGACCAAAAGTTTGGACACACCATCTCATTTAAAGATTTTTCTGAATTTTCTTGACTATGGAAATTGTACATTCACACTGAAGGCATCAAAACTATGAATTAACACACGTGGAATTATATACTTAAAAAAAAGTGTGAAAAAACTGAAAATATGTCTTATATTCTAGGTTCTTCAAAGTAGCCACCTTTTTCTTTGATGACTGCTTTGCACACTCTTGGCATTCTCTTGATGAGCTTCAAGAGGTAATCACCAGAAATGGTCTTCCAACAATCTTGAAGGAGTTCCCAGAGATGCTTAGCACTTGTTGGCCCTTTTGCCTTCATTCTGTGGTCCAGCTCACCCCAAACCATCTCGATTGGGCTCAGGTCTGGTGACTTTGGAGGCCAGGTCTTCTGGCGTAGCACCCCATCACTCTCCCTCTTGGTCAA
This sequence comes from Phyllobates terribilis, assembly GCF_046119375.1. NCBI lineage: Eukaryota > Metazoa > Chordata > Amphibia > Anura > Dendrobatidae > Phyllobates > Phyllobates terribilis. The sequence continues at coordinate 370,096,721 of NW_027362763.1, read as the reverse complement.
ATAGCCCTTACACAGCCTGGAGGTGTGTTTGGGGTCATTGTCCTGTTGAAAAATAAATGATGGTCCAATTAAACGCAAACCGGATGGAATAGCTTGCCGCTGCAAGATGCTGTGGTAGCCATGCTGGTTCAGTAGGCCTTCAATGTTGAATAAATCCCCAACAGTGTCACCAGCAAAGCACCCCCACACAATCACACCTCCTCCTCCATGCTTCATGGTGGGAACCAGGCATGTAGAGTCCATCCGTTCACCTTTTCTGCGTCGCACAAAGACAATGTGGTTGGAACCAAAGATCTCAAATTTGGACTCATCACACCAAAGCACAGATTTCCACTGGTCTAATGTCAATTTCTTGTGTTCTTTAGCCCAAACAAGTCTCTTCTGCTTGTTGCCTGTCCTTAGCAGTGGTTTCCTAGCAGCTATTTTACCATGAAGGCCTGCTGCACAAAGTCTCCTCTTAACAGTTGTTGTAGAGATGTGTCTGCTGCTAGAACTCTGTGTGGCATTGACCTGGTCTCTAATCTGAGTTGCTGTTAACCTGCGATTTCTGAGGCTGGTGACTCGGATAAACTTATCCTCAGAAGCAGAGGTGACTCTTGGTCTTGCTTTCCTGGGGCGGTCCTCATGTGAGCCAGTTTCTTTGTAGCGATTGATGGTTTTTGCAACTGCACTTGGGGACACTTTCAAAGTTTTCTCAATTTTTCAGACTGACTGACTTTCATTTATTAAAGTAATGATGGCCACTCGTTTTTCTTTACTTAGCTGCTTTTTTCTTGCCATAATTCAAATTTAACAGCCTATTCAGTAGGACTATCAGCTGTGTAGCCACCAGAGTTCTGCACAACACAACTGATGGTCCCAACCCCATTTATAAGGCAAGAAATCCCACTTATTAATCCTGACAGGGCACACCTGTGAAGTGAAAACCATTTCCGGTGACTACCTCTTGAAACTCATCAAGAGAATGCCAAGAGTGTGCAAAGCAGTCATCAAAGCAAAAGGTGGCTACTTTGAAGAACATAGAATATAAGACATATTTTCAGTCATTTCACACTTTTGTTGTTAAGTATATAATTCCACATGTGTTAATTCATAGTTTTGATGTCTTCAGTGTGAATGTACAAATTTCCTAGTCATGAAAATGCAGAAAAATCTTTGAATGAGAAGGTGTGTCCAAACTTTTGGTCTGTACTGTATATATATATATATATAGAGAGAGAGTGATATATTGTATATATATATATATATATATATAGATAGATGTGCAATATAGAGATGTGACATACAAGTATTTATTGTTATACTTAAGGTATTAGTTGAATAGCAGTAGCATTTTTACATAATTACTTCTGCATTTTGGTCTATTAGATGATTGGCTTGGAGATGTGCAATACATGAGTACAATATTTAGCTACAAAAGTGCAATTTATAATTGTAGCTAATATGTTATTGACTTGAGTAAATAGATTAACCATATAGTGGGAGATTGGTGTAGAAGCCCATGAGAATTAATTTCTGCTATAGAGTCTGTTTGCTCTTCCTGTCTAGTTGATACATGAAGAGAATGACAATTAAGAGAATACATTTGTCTTGACAACTGCCCTTAGTATATTTTTGTATCTATATAAATTATTATTTATCATTTCCTTGTATGCTTTAAAAATATCTAATAAAGGTTAATTTTTAATTTTGTCATTAAAATGTAAACAGTGAAGTTCAAGTCAAAGATTTGTAGGATTATAGTCAGCTGTATGAGAAATTAATGATACCAAACAAGTGATAATAATTTTTATATGTAGGTTAAAAATCAATCATGAACTGAAACAGTACTTGCAATTTACAACATATTTATTACCCAAAAATTCATTTTTTGGGAGGAAAATTTGCCATATTTGGAGAATTCTAGTTTTGAAAGATTTGATAATCTTTACTCAACATTTATGAGAGTCTTTCTTGGATTATGTGTAGAGACAGAAGAATTTGCACAAGCTTATATCCCTAGAAGATCTGAGGTTAGTTCTCAAAGTTGTTTGGAACAACCTGTGTGCAAATGTATCAACACTTCTATCTTTAAAGCATTCTTACTTTGCTGCATTTTTCCAACACCTACCTAAAACATTTGCACAGTACTTTATTTATATTTACAGCTTTTATTTATATTATTTTTTTTCTTAATCCTTACCTTATTTTTATTATTCGTTAGCTAGTTTTTTTTCAAGAGAGACTCTCACATTCATCAATTTACCACTGACGATTGTCTTATGCAATTACATCATGATTGTTTATCTATGCAGCCAGTCGATACACTGTGATATCATACAAGTAAATTAGTTTCCTATTTTCCACAACTGCAATGCTGAATGGTTAATATGCTCATAAAATCTTGTTTTGCTGATAACTATTGATTGTGAATATATCTAAATAGTACATTAAACTAATGATTTCACACAATTGCATATTTAATCAATGTATAATGCAGCTATATAGAATTATATTATCTTACTCTGTAGCCTCTCAATCTACTTTAAAATCTGTAAATGTAAGTCTAGTTTGTTTTCATACTTGCTAAAAAAAATGCATCACATGTGGTATTTTGTTACACAACTTTATATTTTCCTTCACTCAAAGGCTAATTAAAATGTTTTTTTCCCAGTTTTCACATTCATGGCATACTACAAGACATGCCATAATTTTCAGTTACTCATCTTATCGCTTCAAGAATGGGGGACCCGGTCATTCGACGCTCTCTAAGAAATGAGGAAAGTCACACATGCAAAGCCATCTATCCACTGTAAGGTGGCTAACGGTCGCATAGTTGATGGGAGGTATGTATCACAGAGATGGCTGTCCTCTGTGATGTAACCCGGAGTGTTGCTCTAGTGCACGTAAGCACTAAGAGGACTGATTGGTGCAGCTGGGACTGGGTTACGCGTAGTTTGAGAGATGGGCAAGTCTTGCTATCCACATACCTCACTTCTGGGTGTGGTTAAGGTATAAAATGGAGGCAGTTGTTTGGCACATGGTCTGTGTGTTTGGAGGGCGAAGGCCTCCTGTGTGTTGTGGTCTCCCATCCGAGCTAGTGGACTGGATGCTTCCTATCCGGTGCGCCCACAGGACTGGATAACCAGAGACTTTACCTTAAGAACTCTTTACTTTGTTTTTGCCTGAACTAAAGGCTGTTTGTATTCCTTTTGCTTTTGCCCAGTTTATGACGTAATAAACTGATATGGACAATTAAAGCAACATGCCTCCTGTTAGCCTCCCTACGAACCTGAGTGAGGAGAACCCCTACACCACTGAAAGCAGAACATGATCGGCTCCCTCCCAGCTTTCTGACCCACATCTAACATATTTATGGCATTTTCTGTAGAATTGTCATAGTTGTAAAATATGGGAATAAACATTTAATCTAAGAGAAAAACAATGCGTTGGATAAGATAAAAGCGTTGTCTCAAGTTGTACTTTCCTGAGTGCACCGTTAACTATCCTGCCAACTTCCTGATTTATGGTGGCAGTGCACTCCAGATGATTCAAAGTTTGAGCCAGTTGCATGGTTGTGCTGTTGGCCTGATCTGTGCACTTTAGGAATCCCTCCATTCTTGAGAATGGAGAGGATTACTAAATTGCAAAGTTGCTTGTTCTTACAAGCATTTGCCCTTTTATCCATTTAAGAACACAAGACAACTTCTTTAAAAAAACATTTAGATATTTTATCCAGCCCTTACTGAATTATATTAGCCTCTTTGTGCGGCTGATGTTAGTTTGGTAGGGATTGCTATATGGCAAAATTATGTTACATCAACCAACTCTATTATTCCTAACTCCTTCAGTTTACATGCTTATGCTCCAGTTTTAACTGTAGTTCAAGAGACTGGATAAAACACCTACGTGTAAAAACAGTACCGATGGGATCAGTGTGTCATTCGTGTGTCCATTTTTACCATCAGTGTGGTCATCAGGGTTTTTCCAATATGTATAATGAAAAAAATAAATTACAAAGCATCTCCTATACTGAGCAATGTTAAACATGGACCACACACAGATGGTGCAAGTGTGTTGTACGTGTTTCGCATTGACCCATAGACTTGTATTGGCCCTTGTCAACTATGCTGTTGGAAAAAAAGCATACATGTCTCCATGTGTTTTGCATGGACACATGATCTGTGCAAAAACATGGACAAGTGCATAGCACCATATGTTATAATGGATACGGGTAGTATCCCTGAAAAAACGCACGTACTGGAAACACTGATGTGTGAAGGATGCCTAAAATAAAGAATTGTTGCAACCATAGTTGTTTACAGGTATTCTAGAAAAAGGGATTTGACAGTACCACTTTAGTCTTTTGAATAAAAATTATATTATTGTATATAACCTGTAAACCATGAGACATCATGATGCATTATCCAGCAGAAACAAATTATGACTTGTATTAATCCCGTCCATATTTCCCTCAAGGTATTAGAATTTAGTGGATGTTTCATTACATATTATCTAATACGAAAGACACATAGCACACTAGTATTTATTTTTGGAATGTAACCTTACTTCTAACAGCCTGAGGCTAACACTATCTACCAGCAAGGTTTTTACGGTAATTGACATAGCTAATAAAAAAAATGATAATGGCAAATTTAAATATGATTAGACATCCTTAAAAATGAAAGGTGTTCTTCGGGACATTATCTAAATTTAGCTAAACCATAATTTATGAATTAGAACAAACACAGAAATGCAAGACTGTTAAATGAAGATGTTTACATGTAAATAGGGGATAATCTGGGATTTCAATATCAGTACAATAGCATGCATGACATAAGGCAGGATAAAGTCATGTAATTGGTGGCAACATGACAGAAAAATTAAATATGTCACATTGCGGTACTAAATCCTATTTGAACACTTCTTAACAGAATCATACTTATTATATCTTTTTTGCATAAATCATATAATATTTATAAATAATTTACTATGTAAAATTGTCTATGTCTGCATCTTCTAGTAGTCTGTACATACCTTTTCCTGCTAACAAACTTTCCCTCAATGTTCATTAATCTCCTTAATCTTCAAAAAGTCTGTCAAATGTAATACAGGAAACTCCGGAAAGGGAGCAGGGAAGAAGAGCTTCAGCTAGAGATTAGCAAATTGTTTTGATATGAATCAAATTAATTTTGAATTTATAAGAATTTGCTGTATTCGGCAAACTCGACAAATTTGTGATTCACGTTATGCAAATCTCCTAAAATGGCCACTGCCATTTTACATATTTCAGAGAAAAGATAGCCAGAAAATGCTTATATGATATTGGACACCGCTGGATGGCCTTCTCCTTAATGCTTTGCAGCTATGACATCACTTTGTATAGCTCTATCAATCACAAGGGATTATCATTTGTCATAGCCTTTATAAAAGCAGAGAAAGGAAATACATCAGCCATATTGTGTTGAATCTGGATAGTGAAAGAACGTTACTGCTCACTGCTTATCAATAGAGTTAAGAATAGAAAGCCATAAAACGATGTATAAACTGTACAGATAGTTTGTGACAACAAAGCAGTGAATGGTTACCATCAGTTTTCCTATATCCATATTTGTTTAAACGACCTTGACATTTATAAGGCTGTAATTTGAGAAGCTTAAAAGGAGTTGGATATAGTTCTTGCAGATCCCAAACAGATTGTTTCTGGGTAATTGAAGGCTTTTCATTACTTTTGAATCACAGAAAGTCGAGTTTTGAATAAAGAAGTCAAAGCTGGTGAATTTCAATGTTAAAAGATTAACTCAGGTTTAGCTGCAAGTTATGTATTTCAATGAGACAACAGTAAAAAGACTAAAAATCTGCAAGTTGCACACAACATTCCTGGCTGCACATTACCTAGTATTCATATATATTCTGAACAACAGGACCACATCTGCCATGAGGTGAGATAAGGTATCTCTCAAGGCGCATCACAATCTTCCTGCTCCTGATTCCAGCCAACTTGCCAGTTCTAGGTAGTTGTAGCTAAGGCTGCCTGTCAGAGCCTTAGACTGCTTGTTAACATTCATTTCCCATTTGTCTACCGTTCCTTTTCTGCACAACTGAGCAACCTTGCTCCTGCGGCTGCTGTGACCCTGGCTGGTAATTGAGTCGAGTTAGTATCCAATAGACATGCTGAGCAAGTAAAGACCGCTCAAACCAAATTTGATCACCACCTAAATAGCTGCTACTAAGTGTAAGATGACCAGTTCAGAGACAGAGATAGCTAATTGTGGATTGTGATCACAGTCAATTGGAAAGTCTCTCCCTTTTGAAGAGTGTCCTCTCGCTGTTGTAGAGTGTAAGCTTTTATTATCAGCTGAGTCATCTCGCTCTCTTCTGTAGTGTGTGAGCTCTTATGTTCAGCAGCATTCTCTCTTTTCTCTCCTGTAGAGTGTAAGCTCTTATGGTCAGTGGGGACCTCTCCTACTGTAGAGTGTAAGATCTTTTGATCAACAAGGTCCTCTCTATCTTTTTCTCTTCTGTAGTGTGTAATCTTTTATGGTCAACAGGTTCTTTTTCTCCTATAGAGTGTAAGTTGTTATGGTCAGCGGGATTCTCCCTCTCTCTCTCGTCTTGTGCAAATATATTCACACAAATCAAATGTATTATTTATCTTTATTTAAGATTCCATTCATCTGTATTATATTCACCAAAAATTAGCAGCTTTTAGTTACTGGACTCTTTGCAAAAGGAAATAACCTCACCTGTCATGACTCTGATTTTAATAATATCCATTTTAAGACTATTCTTCAACCAAACTCATAAAATCAAGGCTTTGTCCTCATCCTGCACAAAACATTACAACGGTCTTTAGAGAAGGAAAGGAATTCCAGTATCAAAATCTTCATGAATTCACTCATTAATGTAAATAATTAAACCGTTGCAACTCCATAACCAACTGTAACTAGCAAACGCATTTCAGAGAGATGTCTTTAGTCATTGGCTTTGGTACATTTGTCAGTCTAATATGTCCAGGAACTGTCCTGAATCTCATGCTGTGTAACTTGTTATATGTTATACACTCTTTTACAGTGGTAAATTCTATTTCATTAGCATTGCACCTATCATTGTCCAATAGCTCAGCCTTTAACTGAAATCTTTCTATTGAATTATGCCTGTATACAGTGCACAAGGCTGAAAAGCACATACACAAAGACCTTCCCACACTTAATGTAATCCTTTCTCAATATGTCTGCTGTTAATGGTGGATTTCACTTGAGAACAGACAGCGGACAATAAGTTGGAAAGAAGGGAGACACCTAGTAACACACACTTTAGAGTGCATTTTAGGGAGTAAGACAACATAATTTTTACGTAAATATAGTTAAAATGAGGCAGAAAAGCAGGAGCACATACACAAAGACCCTCCTACACTTATTGTAATCCTTTCTCAATATGTCTGCTGTTAGTGATGGATTACACTTGAGAACAGACAGCGAACAATAAGTTGGAAAGATGGGAGACAGCTAGTAGCCTGCACTTTGGAGTGCTTTTTAGGGGGTAAGACAACAAATTTTTTAAGTAAATATAGTTAAAATGAGATTCAGTTATCAGAAAGTTCTGTGATCATTTAAGTATTCAAGTAAATAATATTTATGTTCACCAAATTTTTATAATTATTAGGTTTTCCAAGCTTAAACTTCTAAGCATGTTCAGCTTTCACTTTTTAATATTTCAAAAATAATTTAACTTGCATATATATATATATATACTGTATATACAGTATATAGTGTGTCTGCAAATAGTCACAATAATGAAAATAAATAAGTAAATATTTTTATGAGTACTGGGAATGTGAAGAAGTGGCACTTGATTTGAAATTATATTAAGGACTCTTGGTGTAAATACTACAACTAACTTAATTTATCAGTGAACATCATTTGCATAATTAGTTCTCTAAATCATTAAGAATATTTATAAATGCTTACTTTACTGACATAAGCATAGAGTGTTTTGAGATTAATAGTGGAAGAGCAACATGGTGAGAGAGAAATGTTGTGATAATGCATATAGCAGATATAATTAACCGCTTAGCACTCCATTACATACTGTTACATCATGGAGCATGTCAGGGTGTTTGGAGAGGACTCATGAGCAGAGCTTGTGTGGATCAGATATCGGCTATGTTACATAACTTACATCTGCCTACTGCTGATCGTTGCAGTTAACCTATTAAATGCCACTGTTAATCACTATACAGGTGCCCATTTTCTCCCCCATGTCCACTATAATAGCATCACAGGGGGTTTACGATTTGCTATGACAGTCAGTGGCCTGTCATGATATTTCTCCTGTGATTTTCAGACAAAGATGTAGTGTCATACACTGATGTTGATTTTAACTATATACAGCGATATTTCATCATAAACTATTTTTATTACAAACTTTAGAATTTTTTTAAGCCACTAAAATGATAAAAAATATTATACATGTTTCATATTACCGTCATTGTACTGACTTGGAGAATCATTATGTCAGATCATTTTTACTTCACAATTAATGGCGTATATTGGCACAGAAAATTCTCATTCGACACCTAACCTGACATGCTTAATGTTTGAGCCCTGTTAAGTTGATATTGTTGGTAAATTTGTATGTACAGTATCAAGGCACAAATAGAATTAAATTATAGCTTATTCCTGCATGATAATGTTATTCCAAGCATCTTTGCAAATTAATTCTTCTTAAAAATCCACTCTATTCTCAAGAACATACTTTTATAGCTTACTGCTCATTGTCATTGCCTAGATACTAGCCATCTCTGCAGTCTTAAAGTCGCTAGTTTCCGAGATAAGGTGAGAACATGGATTGTAGGATCTATTTTTTAGACTGTGCAAATGCTGCTCTGAAGCTGGCCATTTGATAGGATATGGCTAGCTTCAGTGTCCTTGCTCTTCTATTTTGCTACGGAGGTAAAGCTGCCTCTGCCAGCAACATGGAAGAGAACACAGTTTAGGCTAGTAGGGTGACTATGATGCTGGTTGAAATGTCCAATCTTCTGTAGTGAATCACCCTCAGCAATCAGGAAACTCAGTTTCAGAGCAGTGGTGCGCTTAAGATTAATTAATAATAATAGTTGTAATAGTAAGAAGAATATTACTGTATTATTTATTGTAAAGAAACGGAAGAGCGCAATAGGATCTTATCCAGGTTAAAATTTGATGAAATAAAGGTAAAACCGCTCACCAACACTTAAAGAGCCTAAAGACCAGATACAGCATCTTCCATATAATATCAAAAGAAGTTAGAGGATTGGAAGGGTTTCTGTGCTCTCTGGAATTATGACAAGTAGTAGTAGGTAAAATTATAGATTTATTATCGACGCCTTTCAGAGTCCACTGACTCCTTCCTCAAGACAGTCATACAAAAATCAGAGCAGAGCAGTGGTGCGCTTAAGAGTAATTAATAATAATAGTTGTAATAGTAAGATGAACATCATTATTATTTAACAAGTTTACATTTGCAAAATATGATTTAGCTGATTGATAGTGTTAAACATTCAATCTATGACTTTCTACCAGCAAACGCAGTCACAGGATAATTCTTGTTTCTGCAGTTACTGTTATGACACCACTATTAAGTCCCCAGAGACATTTTTATCATCTAAATTGTATTTTTATTGTTGGTTTTGAAACTTTTAAGGAATTCAGTTTTCCACCAAACTTTAAAATAAGGATTTAATGTAGGGATATTCTATGTTAGCTCAAATCCTTCATTTTTAAAATATGCAAAAATTGATTCCGATGAATTAAAGTGTTCCACCTTTCATATCATCCTTATACATTTGATACAAGAAGCAAACATGCAAATGAATAAATATGTATAAATGTGCTTGTATACTTTTAAATGAATTCTAAAATAAGAATAAATATTCTGCAAAAAAAAAAAAAGCTGCAGATTCAGTCATTCAGCCAATAATCCTCAGTTTGAAGAAAAAAGTAAAAATGAAGTATAAGCTGCTCATCTGCATAGAAAAGTGTTTCGCTCCAGCATTCATCTTATTGAGAGATGCAGGAAAGTCAGTGAAGAGGCAGCTGTGTTTATCTCATCTACGCACATGGTGGAGGCTCTGAACTCCATACAAGGCAGACAGTTGAGCTCTCATCATCCGCGATATGTCCAGCTGTGCCGAGGAAGTCTATAATAATTCACAAATTTGAACTACAATACGATACACAAAGTCTTTCCGGTGCTTTTGACACTTTACCATCATTAATTGTATGTCTTTTCAAGTCAAACTGGAAACAATTCCCATGGATAAAATTGAAATGATTTTTATGCATTTTATACAAGCAATATGTTTCTGAAATTATACCACTTTTTATTTCCTTGGCAACCAATTGAATTATCAAGTACAAGCGTTACTGTGTACTTGCAAAATATCATCAGACTTTTGTTTTATCCTACAAACAAAATGCCGTCATTTTATGTATGCAGATGAAAAGTTCCAGAATGAAAGCCTTATGTACAGGAGATATTAGTATGAAAAAAGTTAACTTTTGAGATAGTGACAATATATCATAAACCATAACATATGTTAATATACGAAAATAAAGAGGAAACATGTTTATAATTAATTTTATTTTAATTGTTTAAGAATATAACAGCTGATTTTGTTATCGAATCTGTCTACATACAACATAATATCCAACTGCACAATAACTTGGTTCACTTGCACTCCTGTGTAAAATTATGTATACTAACAAACTTAAGTCATTAAATATTTGCATATTTAGTGTCCTCATATATATATATACTGTATATATATATATACAGTATGCTGCTCTATTCTTTTGTTTATGTGCATATCTATATATGTGAATGTATATATATCTGCATATAAATATAATGTTTATGTTGTGTATATTGTAAGAAGGCAGGCGGTAAGGTCCTGGATGGCACACATGTGTTACTGAGATGGTTTTTATTTTGACTGGATTTAGGTCCAGAACTTCGGAATGACCTAAAGAGCCTGGGTGGGATAGGTCGCTCTCATATTTCAATGCAGATGTTACTGGCCTAATAAAATACATCTAGTGTAGTTCAGTTATGAGTAGCTCGTTCAGGCTGGAGAAAGACAGAGCTGGTGGATAGTCTGTATTACAGCCTGAGAGGTTCCTGTAATATTAAGTTGGTGGACTGTTTGAAAAGCGTTGCCTTACCCCGACTGCTGTTGTGTTATTTATTCATGCTGAAAGAAGGACTGTTTATGTTATTCATTAGTGCTGAAGAAAGGCTGTTTCATTTTGGAGCTGTAATGTTTATGAAGGACAAATAAACTTAATTTTGTTTTGATATAAAAACTCTGTGCTTGTGCATCTCCAAGATGAAATCCTTACTATATATATATATATATATATATATATATATATATATATACACATATATATATATATATATAATATATATATATACAGTACAGACCAAAAGTTTGGACACACCTTCTCATTTAAAGATTTTTCTGTATTTTCATGACTATGAAAATTGTACATTCACACTGAAGGCATCAAAACTATGAATTAACACACGTGGAATTATATACTTAGCAAAAAAGTGTGAAACAACTGAAAATATGTCTTATATTCTAGGTTCTTCAAAGTAGCCACCTTTTGCTTTGATGACTGCTTTGCACACTCTTGGCATTCTCTTGAGGAGCTTCAAGAGGTAGTCACCGGAAATGGTCTTCCAACAATCTTGAAGGAGTTCCCAGAGATGCTTAGCACTTGTTGGACCTTTTGCCTTCACTCTGCAGTCCAGCTCACCCCAAATCATCTCGATTCGGTTCAGGTCTGGTGACTGTGGAGGCCAGATCATCTGGCGTAGCACCCTATCACTCTCCCCCTTGGTCAAATAGCCATTACACAGCCTGGAGGTGTGTTTGGGGTCATTGTCCTGTTGAAAAATTAATGATGGTCCAACTAAACGCAAACCAGATGGAATAGCATGCCACTGCAAGATGCTGTGGTAGCCATGCTGGTTCAGTATGCCTTCAATTTTGAATAAATCCCCAACAGTGTCACCAGAAAAGCAACCCCACACCATCACACCTCCTCCTCCATGCTTCACAGTAGGAACCAGGCATGTAGAGTCCATCCGTTCACCTTTTATGCGTCGCACAAAGACACGGTGGTTGGAACCAAAGATCTCAAATTTGGACTCATCAGACCAAAGCACAGATTTCCATTGGTCTAATGTCCATTCCTTGTATTCTTTAGCCCAAACAAGTCTCTTCTGCTTGCTGCCTGTCCTTAGCAGTGGTTTCCTATCAGCTATTTTACCATGAAAGCCTGCTGCACAAAGTCTCCTCTTAACAGTTGTTGTAGAGATGTGTCTGCTGCTTGAACTCTGTGTGGCATTGACCTGTACTCTAAACTAAGCTGCTGTTAACCTGCGATTTCTGAGGCTGGTGACTCGGATAAACTTATTCTCAGAAGCAGAGGTGACTCTTGGTCTTCCTTTCTTGGGGCAGTCCTCATGTGAGCCAGTTTCTTTGTAGCGCTTGATGGTGTTTGCAACTGCACTTGGGGACACTTTCAAAGTTTGCCCAATTTTTTGCACTGACTGACCTTCATTTTATAAAGTAATGATGGCCACTCATTTTTCTTTACTTAGCTGCTTTTTTCTTGCCATAATATAAATTCTAACAGTCTATTCAGTAGGACTATCAGCTGTGTATCCACTAGACTTCTGCACAACACAACTGATGGTCCCAACCCCATTTATAAGGCAAGGAATCCCACTTGTTAAACCTGACAGGGCACACCTGTGAAGTGAAAACCATTTCCGTTGACCTCCTCTTGAAGCTCATCAAGAGAATGACAAGAGTGTGCAAAGCAGTCATCAAAGCAAAAGGTGGCTACTTTGAAGAACCTAGAGTGTAAGACATATTTTCAGTTGTTTCACACTTTTTTGTTAAGTATATAATTCCACATGTGTTAATTCATAGTTTTGATGCCTTCAGTGTGAATGTACAATTTTTATAGCCATGAAAACACAGAAAATTCTTTAAATGAGGAGTGTCCAAACTTTTGGTCTGTACATATATACACATACATACATGCATACATATATATGGGCATATACATAGACATGGTATGGTGGCGCCAGCCTATTTGATGTAGAGCTAGTAGTCCTTGCAGCCTACTCTCCACAGTTAAAATCAGCTTCAAGAAAAAAGGCAATATTTACTCCTTGAAGACAAGGAACTTCAAGAGAAAAAAACTGTACACTAAATGGTTCTGAAAAGCACTCTCATCTAAAATCATATGTTGTCTGCCTGCCCATGTTAGCTGAGAGAGTGAGGTGTTAAACAGTGTGGCCAGTGAGTAAGTTTTGAAGTCTCACCATTAATTAGTGGATTCCTACTCCTACATTTCCTCTAGCCTTATTAGAAGAACATATAACGGAAGCTTTATAGATAGTATAAGTAGTTTTTTCTTGCTATTGTACGAATCAAAGAGAGGAAAATATATAGATATAACCAATATTTATGGGATACAAGGGAATTAATAAGTGATCTTCCAAGGAGGTTTCAGTGCATGAGGCTCAAATAAGCACATTTTGGGTGAACTTCAAATGCCTAAAACGCGCAAATAAAGTCACTGAAAAAACTATAGAAGCAAATAATGACATAATGATGTGTTAGTAAAGAGCTGTATAAATGTTTGCAAACGTTAAAATACAACTATTCTCTACCTTCAAGCTTTGTATTTTTTAATATCCTCCTTACAATGTAAAATTTCATTTTCGTAATTCAGGATTTCCAACTGATGCATAATCTCATTACTTATCTATGTTCGTACAAGGTAGGTTACACACAGCGGGGTCCAAACACAATTTTCAGACAGAATAAATAAATAAAAATTGTGTTCATACAGTGAAAAGAAGGGAAAAGAGGTTCCGAATTACATGTTTGACATTCTGTAAGCTTTTCTGTATTATATAAAAGGTCTAAAGCTGGTTTCCAGAATGTTCATCTCTGCAGCGTGTAAAATACAGCTGCTGCAGCAGTTTGTTAAAATTTCATGTTTTACATTTCTTTTCATATAGTTATGTTCCAGGCTGCCTTCTGTATTGATTTTTGTGAAAAATTTGTGTACTTTAGACAACCACTATCCCGCCCTGTACTAAGGCATATTTAGATGTAATAGAGGCAACATCTTGCAACGAATTCTGCTTTATTATCCAAGTAACTGCAAACAATTATTCAAACATCATCTGCCTCTAACAATTCCCGGTGGAGCTAAACGAATGTCAACTCCTTTACAACATTGGGATTTTCCATTTTTGAGTTTTCGTTTTTTGCTCCCCTTCTTCTTAGAGCCATACTTTTTTATTTTTCTATCAATATAGCCGTGTGAGGGCTTTTTTTTTTTGCCGGTCCAGTTGTACTTTTTAATGACACCATTGATTTTACCACATAATGTACTGGAAAATAGGAAAAAAATTCTTAGTTTTGTGAAATTGAAGAAAATCCAATTCCACAATTTTTTTTTTTTTTTATCATGTTCTCTAAATGCTAAAACTGACCTGCCATTATGATTCTTCAGGTTATTACCAGATACCAAACATGTATACATTCTTTTTTATTTAAGTGGTAATAAAAAAATTCAGATTGAAAAATAAAAATGGCACCATTTACCAAGACCCGTAGCATCTCTATTTTTAGAAATCTTGAGCTGGGTGAGGGCTTATTTTTTCCATGCTGAACTAATATTTTTATTGATACCATTTTGGGGTAGATGCCATGTTTTGATCACCTGTCATTAGATTTTATTGCAATGTTGTGGCAACTAAAAAAACTAAAAAAATTTTCTCACTACGCCGTTTACCGATCGGATTAATTATTTTCATATTTTGATAGATCGGGCGTTTCAGAATGCAGCAATATCAAATATGTGTATTTTTTTGTATGGTCTTATTTTGAATGGGACGAAGGGGGGTGATTTGAACTTTTAGATTTGTTTCAATAGTCTCCTATTGCTTCTATTGTCTTATTGCTTGTGTAGCATCCTCATCAAATGATGGCGTCCTGGGGTTAGTATTCATCTTGTCTGTTATATTCTATATACTTACCTGTTATAATTTGCTACTGGTCATAGGATGTGGTGGACATGGTTTACCTAGAGAATATGTATCTACACTAATGGTGACCTATCATGATGGATTTACTGTTTGAGCATAATGCACTTTATTATTGTCATCCACTGTCACCAGGAATTGTTCTTGCATAACAGTGCACCATGCCCCTTTCATCATTTAGGACCTATCATATGATTGTATATAATTGATAATTTTTCTCTGTACTGACTGTCATTGAATACTACAATTATATACCCCGGGTGCCATTTTTGTTGGACACTCTTTTTCCCTTTTGTCTCAATTTTGTAACATCTTTAATTCTATGAATGAAACTTAATATATTTTTTCATTATATTGTTGATATCTTTGGTGTATTTGTCGAAGGACACACAGCGGAAACATATTTGATTTGATTTGTGATAATATAGTGAACATGGTAAATAAAAGGACAAAAACAATTGTGGAATTGTACTTTGTTTGCATTTTTGACGCCATTGGAATTTCTTCCCAATTTTCAGCTCATCACATGATAAAATGAATGGTGTAATTTATAAAAACAAGCCCTCATATGGCTATATTGATGGGAAAATAAAAAAGTTATTGCTCCTGGAAGAAGGGGAGGAAAAAACATATAGGAAAAAAAATTAAATGGTCCTGTCATGAAGGGGTTAAACATGTTATCCACTCAACTCAGTTTTAGTAAAAAGAGTAGGCCAAATTAATTAGTAGTTGAAGCTCTCCAACAAACAAAATTCTATTATTCAATTTTTTATGTTATTTATATATTGTTTAACATTCTGTATTAAATCTTGGCTGTAACTGCAGTAAATATATCCGAATTGTATGCTTTTTCAGCAAAAAAAAAAAAAAATAATACATCTAGCTTTTGTGTCTAATCAAATGGACGTCCTAAGAATTTCTGAGATCCTTATCTGAACCTTCCATTCACTAATAAGAATATTTTGTCGGTATGTGAAAGTGAAATTTTGTTTCCTTCAGGACAAAACCCTAATATTCACAACATTCGGTGTTTCTCATTAATCATTATTTACATACTAACATAAAGTAATAGTGATGAATAAATAAAAAAAATTCTGAAAGTCACAGAATTATTGGAGTTCTGCCAATATAGATGGCACAAGTTGCTCTGCTCAGTGATTGGCTGCAGCGGTTATTTGAGCTGTTGATGTGGCATCAATGTTGCAGCAAAAACACTGGACTGTAGCAGCATCACAGGAGCAGTGGAGGGTAAGTGCTATTTGGCTTTGTTATTTTACATTATGTGGAATCACTTGTGATCCACTTTTCTAAAAATTAAAAACCACTTTAACAAATAAAGCTTCAGAATGTTTTCCAAATGCTTACCCCAAATTATCCAATAGTCAACGAGATTTGCGGACAGTAGTTTAACTGTTCTATGTGTCTTACCGCACATACTAAGATATGCAAGTGACATCTCCCAATCTGTAACCCAATACTCAGAATATTAAAACATTTTTTTATAAACAAAATTTTTCTCATTATTAGAATAATATTTACAGTAGAATTAATGTTATATTCACACACGCTGAAAATTTGTTGCAGAAATTTCTGTGATTGGAATTATCAGTGACAGAAATTTCTGCAGCTCATCTGTTTCATGTGCGCACACCCTTGAGAGTATATCTATTTTTCTATTCAGGCAAAAAAAGCTTGATTTTTAATATGTCATAATTTATACGCTTTTAGCCAATAATGTATTCTGTTAAAGTGTAATAATTTGGATGAATTTAAATTAAATACTTTGATTAGCCAATTCCTGACAAGAAAAAATGGAATATCAATGTATAAACTTGAACACTTTCAGAAGTAAATGCATAGAATAATTAAGGTTTTAATAATGAGAGTAGATGGAACAATTTCGTATTAGTATCTCCCCTCCCCTTTAATTATCTAAGTCTACTCCAGATGAAAAAGCAGAAATTATTAATTGCTTTCCCAAGGCTAAGTTCACATAGCAAATAAATGTACAAATTCTATTATTTTATATGCACATATTTTAGAAACTCTGATTTTTAATGATTGTTGTTTATTTATCGGTTCCAACATAAGAAAGAAGATTTTTTTTAACAGTCTATTCAGCTTTTAAAGCGGTTATGCCACCATAAAGAATACAGTTAACCAACCAGAATAGGTGGAAATACTGTAAATAGTTTTGTAATTTATAGTGATTCAAAATTATGCTTCATTCAAAAGATGCCAAGCTTTTATTTTTTTAATTCTGCTCTCTGGCTCCCCCTGGTGTTATTCCATTACGTCCTGGTAACAGGCTGTCAGACTTGTGATAGAATACTTTGTGCACCCTGTGGGTGGGGAGTTGGGGGGCGGAGCTCTTATGACAGGAACTGCTCTAACTCGACCAGCTGGTCACCCACTACCAGGACGTAATGGGATAATGCCAGGGTGTGCCAGAGCACAGAATTCAAAAAATAAAAGCTTGGTATCTTTTGAATTAAGCATAATTTTGAATCACTATAAATTACAAAACTATTTATATCCACCTTTTCTGGTTGGTTAACTGTATTCTTTATGGTGGAACAACCCCTTTAAAGTGTTGATAATGCTTCATATTTTACCATTTTAATACGAGTTTACTTCAAAGTCATATAAGCTTAAATATAACTCATATCACATGACATGTAGATTTTTGTCTTTCCTTTTAATACAGAATGCCATAACTAATTGTACTTCAGTCTCCAAATTACTTCTTCTCTGCCGAAGAATGAGGAGACAAAAATACAGGTCACAACTCACTGCAGAACAAAAAAATGGATTACTCCATTACTGGGACTTCTGCAGTAGAGAATCTGGAGAGTAACAAAAGTACACTACTCAACATTGAAATTGCAAAATCAGCAATGAAAAATAATAGAGTTATAGAAATCACAGGATTGATAGACATGGTAATGCTATGTAAATGATGAAAAATGGAAACAACATTTTCAAAAAATCTTGATTTATTCAGTATTGAGTATGAGTGCCACATGCAGAAATATATGCACTTTCAAGCCTTGGCATGCTATCAGTGAAGTTATTAATGGCTATCTAAGGAATGTTCTGCCATGCTGAAGGAACTTGTGTACACAAATCATCAAGATCCACTGGTGGCAGCTCCTTTTGCAATTGATGTACTTGATGGGAGAGAAGTGAGGCGATGCTGCAGGTCATGGTACTACATTTAGTCCACTCACAGTAGCTCAATCTTCAAGCAGTCTGGCATTATCATGTTATAAAACATGTAGACTTTTATATATGTTTCATTCCCTTTCAATTTCACTAGTGAACAGTCAATCTTTAAACATTGCAGATGAGTAATTTATGTACTGCATGCATGTATATATCTTTCTGCCATTTTTCTTTTTTTATATTTTTCTTCTCTCTGCATCATTTCCATAATCATATATTTTTATAATTTTTATAACTGCGCTGCTGAATGGCCAGGCTATTCAGAATTTAGTAACATTTAGGTGGTAAAAACACAATTTTTCATTCCTGTCTTGCCACTATGCATTAATTTCTGAAAATGACCTGAAGGGTTAATAAACTACCTGACACTAGTTTTCAATATGTTGAGATGTGCTGTTTTTAAAATGGTATACTTTTGAGGGTTTTCCAAAATATGGGTCCCCAAAGACAGTTCCAAACTGAATATTCACAACAAAAATAAGTTTTGTAAATTTCTTTAAAAAAATGAAAAATTGCTGCTAAATTTTTAAACTTTCTATCATCCTAACAAAATAAAAGAACATTTTACAATTGGTACTGATGTAAATCAGACATAAGCTAAATCTTATTTATTAACAATTTTGTGTGGTTTTAACTATCTGGATCAAAGGGATAATCATTCAAAATTTGTAAATTGATAGTTTTTTGAATTTTGACAAATTTTTGATATTTTATATATAAATGAAAAACACATTGACCTAAATTTACCATTAGCATAAAATAAAATGTGTCACAAAAAATAGTCTCAAAATCACTGGGAAATGTTGGAACCTTCAGAGTTATTACCACATAAAGTGACACGTCAGATTTAAAGATTTTGGCCTGTTCACTAAAGGTTTAACTCGGGTATCTCCAAACTGTTTAGATGAATGCACCAATGAGGTAGACTTTTCAAAGTGTGCAGATTGATGTTTACATTACGTGTTAAATATCACTTTTCTTGTCAAATAAAAAGAAGCCATGAAAATATGGCAACATTATATTCCTAGTTTTTTCTCCTCTTACATGTGAATATATTCCATTGTTTGTGCATTCATGTTGCCTTGCAATGTATGCTTGATTTATTTATTTATTGTAAAGATAATGTGAAGAAATAGAGTCTGAAAACACATTTACCTTATAATATTCATTTATTAAAACTTTTTATGAAAACATTAAAAATAAATAAAGATTGTCGGCTGGTATAAGGAAAATACAGTGGAGGGAAGATTTGATGGGGAGACTTTTTAAAGACACTTTTACTTTTGGTTGTGTTGCTGCTATTTGCACCATATTTATGAGTATCACCAGATGTTTGATAGATTTTGTGGATTACACTAGTTTGCATGAATGTTATTCCAGTTTATATAGCACCCTCTTACTAAAGTGAGAGTACAGGTTTGTAAAAAATGTCATAATTCATAATTCTGGCTATAACCTCATTTGCATAGGTTATGACTCTGAAAAGTGGCAAGAGCAGTATGAAAGTGCCAATCTGTGCAAACTTTTGGATAAAAAATGAGATGTGTCAAATTTGTGAATTTTGATACCAGAAGACTGCTACAAAATCTTTGATATTTGCCTTAAGCAGGTTGAAATCTGTCAGTATAGGATGCATATTGGACAAGAACAATAAAGACAAACCGAGCTAAATATAAATGATAATACACAGCTCAAAAAAATACAGGGAACACTTAAACAACAGAATATAACTCCAAGTAAATCAGACTTGTGTGAAATCAAACTGTCCACTTAGGAAGCAACATTGATTGACAATCAATTTCACATGCTGTTGTGCAAATGGAATAGACAATAGATGGAAATTATTGCCAATTATCAAGACACACTCAATAAATGAGTGGTTCTGCAGGTGGGGACCACAGACCACATCTCACTACCAATGTTTTCTGGCTCATGATTTGGTCACTTTTGAATGTTGGTTGTGCTTTCACACTCGTGGCAGCATGAGACAGACTCTACAACCCACAGAAGTTGTTCAGGTAGTGCAGCTCCTCCAGGATGGCAGATCAATGCGAGCTGTGGCAAGAAGGTTTGCTGTGTCTGTCAGCGTAGTGTCCAGAGGCTGGAGGTGCTACCAGGAGACAGGCCAGTACACCAGGAGACATGGAGGGGGCCGTAGGAGGGCAACAACCCAGCAGCAAGACTGCTACCTCTGCCTTTGTGCAAGGAGGAACAGAAGTAGCACTGCCAGAGCCCTGCAAAATGACCTCCAGCAGGCCACAAATGTGCATGTGACTGCACAAACTGTTAGAAACCGACTCTATGAGGGTGGTATGAGGGCCTGACGTCCACAGATGGGGTTGTGTTCACAGCTCAACACCGTGCAGGACTCTTGGCATTTGCCACAGAACACCAAGATTGGCCACTGGTGCCCTGTGCTCTTCACAGATAAAAGCAGGTTCACACTGAGCACATGTGACAGAGTTTGGAGATGCCGTGGAGAGCGATATGCTGCCTGCAACATCCTTCAGCATAACTGGTTTGGCTGTGGGGCAGTAATTGTGTGGGGTGGCATTTCTTTGGAGGGCCGCACAGCCCTCCATGTGCTCGTCAGAGGTAGCCTGACTGCCATTAGGTACCGAGATGAGATCCTCAGACCCCTTGTGAGACCATATGCTGGTGCGGTTGGCCCTGGGTTCCTTCTAATGCAGGACAATGCCTGACCTCATGCGGCTGGAGTGTGTCAGCAGTTCCTGCAAGATGAATGCATTGAAGCTGTGGACTGGCCCGCCTATTCCCCAGACCTGAATCCGATTGAGCACATCTGGGACATCAAGTCTCGCTCCATCCATCAACCTGTCCAGGAGTTGGCGGAAGCTTTAGTACAGGTCTGGGAGGAGATCCCACAGGAGACCATCCGCAACCTCATCAGGAGCATGCCCAGGCATTGTAGGGAGATCATACAGGTACGTGGAGGCCACACACAATACTGATCCTCATTTTGACTTGTTTTAAGGACATTACATCATGGTTGGATCAGCCTGTAGTGTGTTTTTCACTTTAATTTTGGGGGTGACTCCAAATCCAGGCCTCCATTGGTTAATAAATTTGATGTCCATTGATGATTTTTGTGTGATTTTGTTGTCAGCACATTCAACTTTGTACAGAACAAAGTATTCAATGAGAATATTTCATTCATTCAGATCTAGGATGTGTTATTTGAGTGTTCCCTTTATTTTTTTGAGCAGTGTACATTAATAAGCCTTCCTTTTTTCTTGAATTGCTGTTGCACTTTATGGGAAACTGTTTAATTCTTGTAGGACTGAATAATACAAAATTCATAAATAAAACAAATATTTAACATTTTTGTTCCTTTCATTCAACATTTTTCGAAAAAATATGTACAGGAAATAAGTATAATACATTATACACAATGAATCTACTGGTAGCTATTATATTAAATTTGTCAAAATGTTATTGGTGTTATGTTTGCTTTATTTATATGTTCTGCTTTAAACCTTTTTAACCTATTTAAAAAATTCAATGGTGTGAACTATTTATTGCTCATAAAATAACATAAGGGATTCAAGCAACAGTAAAACCAACCTTCAAATATTTAGCTTAATATATAAATGATATGCATAAAATATAAGTACCTTACAGGCATAACATTCTCATGAAGGTTAAAATGCCAACATTATCTAAATAAATATAGCTTTGTAATAGTATTTTCATCATTTTTCATTCTTTGGCCTTTGTTACTATTCTATATTGTTCATAAAATATAATTATTGAATAAGTTCAAATGATTATAATTTATATAAGAAAACAAAATTAACAATATTTTTAATCAAAATATATTAAATTGAATTAAACTTTGTGTTTTTATAAACTTTGATAAATTCTGTGCATTAAAAGACTTTCTAGTGTACATTTTATGTTACCCAACTATTATACAGGAACTACCCAAGAATCTGAATCCAACCTTAAGGGCCCCCAAACACATTAGTCTAATATTGGCCAAACCCCCAATATTACTGGGTTTGTCCAGCAGTATAATATGTATGAAGGTGTGCTGACTCTTCCCTGACAGATGATGCCAGGTAATCCAACATGTTGGATTTCCAAAAGATCGATCCTTTTGTTCTCTGGGAGCTAAGCCGGCAACAGGAACCTGGCAGCTTGTTCTCTCTTAGAGAACACATAAGGACTTAACTACTGTTTATGGAGGAGTTGGAAGAGATAGTTGTCGGTCGAGCTGGATGCTTTAGGAATAGATAAGTAGTGATTTTAAAACTTTTTGTATGCTCTACTTAAATACTTTCAGAAAAAGCATAAAATAATGTCTGAAAACTAACAGAGAAAAGAAAAAAGCTCAACAATAACAATAAGCACACCTCCATATAAATGTAACACATTTTATTATGTATGAAGTGCCATATTGAAAACAATTAAAAACACAAAATTGGCCACAACAACTGCAACCAAAAAATAACCAAGTACGATCCACAATATGGAACCCAAAAATAGAATACAATAGTAAGAATAAGATGTACACTGAAGAAACATGTAAACGCAACGGTTTTGTTTTTGCTTCCATTTTTCATTGAAAACTCAAACCTTGTGACATCTGTGGCATTGTGCTGTGCTATAAAACTGCACATTTTAGAGTGGCCTTGTATTGTGGGCAGCCTAAGTCACACCAAAGCAATAATCAAGCTGTCTAATCAGCATCTTGATATGCCACACCTGTGAGGTGGATGGTTATCTCGGCAAAGGACAAGTGCTCACTAACACAGATTTAGAAAAATTTGTAAACAATATTTGAGAGAAAAGGGCCTTTTGTGTATATAGAATAAGTCTTAGATCTTTTAGTTCAGCTCATGAAAAATGGAAGCAAAAACAAAAGTGTTGCATTTATATTTTTGTTCAGTGTAAGTATACAAAAGGGCACGCAGACAAAAAAGGAGAACCCATGGTCAGTGAATAAAGCATATTGTAGCAATATCATGGAGCACATAAAAAAATATATAATAATTAACCCCTAAAGTGCATATGCACAATATAAAGTAAAACCATGTATTGCATAAATAGCAAGATGGCAAGACCACAGATATTGAAAAGAATGATAAATATGTGTATATATATAGCTGACCAATGTAGCATAATACTTTAATCATTTCCATAATTTGGAATCCACATACCAATGTAAAAGTAGAGATGCAGATGATGGCAAGCCCCACTACTGAACAACTAAAAACTGTCATATCTCACAGCTAAGGCGTTACAAATGCACTGAGACTAGCTTTTGGTTTCACTTATAGATACTAAAACAGGGTAGCATATCAACTGTTAATCCAAGTCTTAAGTTATCTTTTTAACTGACTGATTAGGCTCACTTGCTCATGTTCTCTCAAGCTGAAGTGAAGATTGTCTTTTAGGAGAAAACAATGAATGTAGAAGCAAACACAGGAAACACAGTTTAGAGAGATAGAAGAAAGTTAAAACGTGTATGCTTATTTGTAAATATGGGCAATTAAATTCTTATCAAATTTTACAAAAAATCTACATTCTCTAGAATATGGATTTCTTTTTGTAAATCGTTCCTCGTGAATCCAGCAAAATGACGGCCATCTGCAGCGTGGCCTCCATGACCTAGTTTCATCCAGAAATCCTGTTCTAGAGTGAAGACACCAGTACACAACTTCCAAAAGAACAGGCTTTGTGGACCGGAAGGGTAGGCAGCGGGTAATTGTCAGCATAGGTGCTGGGAAGGTGAGCAGTGAGGTATTAGTTTTTTTTTACCTATATATATTTCTGAAGAGACCAAAGAGCCTAATAGGGAATATTCAAATAGCGGAGAATAACCCCAATACTAATTGAATCTCTCAGCAAATTCCACATTTGGTGAATTCAAATTTAATAGGGTTGAGTGAGTATGTTCTGTCCGAGTATGCTCGGGCCGAGCTCCGAGTATTTATAGCAGCTCGGTGATAAGGTTAAATCGCTCCCGTGTGCATCATGTGCAACTGTTTGACAGTTTTATTACATGTGAGGAATGTGTAAGAAATAGACATTCCTCACATGTAATAAAACTGTCAAACAGTCGCAAATCATGCACATGGGAGTGATTTAACTTTATCACCGAGCAGCTATAAATACTCGGAGCTCGACCCGAGCATACTCGGCGAAAGGGTTAATAGAACATACTCGCTCAACACTAAAATTTAATCAAATCCGCTCATCTTTACTTAACGAGAAGTTTGAGACAAAGATGTTTACAGAGCAAAATAACAAGAGTTGCTTGTGAACCTAGATCTTTATAAGACAACAATGTTCTCTGCTTTGTCACAAATTTGATACTGTTTTGCCCATAGTACTAAATTACAGCCATTTCAAAGTAAATTGATTTCAGTGGACACTTTAGTCTATTGTTAGTGTCTAATAACTAGTGAAGCTCAGAATAGAAGAAGGTTTTGTCAGCATGAAGCTTTTATGTATCATGCGATTCTGTATAATAGGTTAAAATCTAGAATTATGTGGCTAACATCACTGGAAAATCGTTTGAGTGATGTTACGCACAATCATGGTCTACTAGGAATTTTGTCTACTCATCTCCAGCACATTAAAAGCAATTTAATGTCAATCCTGATACTAACTTGACACTATCTGCCACAGAATTATTTCTTTTTAGATCCTTGAAATTTCAGACCATTCTGCAAATAAGCATGAATGAAAATTTTGAGAAAGCATCAAATACCTAGAATTTATGGACTGGTAGGAGCCAAATTATAGTTTGTCGAATTAGGATAAGTCAACTCCACATCCCATCCCAACAATTACAGCTGATAGTGGGGGTTTCAGTTGCCAGTCTAGCGGTGAACAGCTGATTGCATCCAGATTCATATTTAGAGTAAGGGGTGTTTAGATGAGACAACAATGTTTTTTCACAACCAAGTCATAAAGAAAATGTACCTTTCCTTATCTTTGCCCTTAGTACAAGATAAAACTAACTTTAAAAAAATATTTATAAAATATTGAGTAACTGCACAAAGTCTACAGCAATGTTTATGGCAGAAGGCACTGAGGTTTCAGTTTGCGCTGTAAAGCACATACTAAATGCTGAGGATCTCCATGTCCTCCAACTCCATGATTCACTCCTTTACAGGGGAAAAACACAAAAGAAAGTTTATTTATCATATTCTCCCCCACCCTGTGACGTGCACTGGTATCCTTCACTTCCCGCGCATGCGTGCCGCTCACTGTGACTCTTCAGCGCCTTAGCAATAGAACCCTGCGGCGCAGTACACAGACAAACGGGGCGGGAGGAAGCATAGTGCGCTCAATGTGAGCAGCGCTTTGCGCATGCACGGAAAATGAGAGAGACCAGTGCACGTGATGGAGATGTCACACACACACACACATATACACCAATATATATGTACATATATATAATAAAGAAAAAGATATGTATTTATATGTTCTGCTTCTCAATTTTCTGTAGAACTCAGGCAGCATTGTGATTGATCTTTTGACTTCATAAAGGTATTTACAATCTGAGTAACATGCTGCAAATTATGCAAAGTAGGCAACATTTTAATATTTATGATATACATGTATACTTGTGAGCTAGATTCATAGTCCAATGAGAGCGATGTTGAAATTTAGTTTGGTTCCAGTTCACAGTGTAATCTTTTTATGCCTTTTTCTTTTCTAGCAACCAAATACATGCTTGCTTCAAGCTTATTTCCAGAATAGAGAGGTAGTGACTTTAACCATGTTTGTATTTAATTTCAAAAGCGTATGTGCCGAGACTACACCACTTCAACATGTCTCTGTGTGTACGCTGACTTCTCTAGGAGGCATCCTTCAAGCATAATTGGCAACCTTCTCATTTCATCTTTAATTATGTTAAATTATTTTCTAGTTCAGCCTACGGGCTGGAAAATGCCTTATATCCATCCTTTGTGGCTGTGTACATTTTCAGTGCTGCTACATAACATAATTACATGAAAATATGCAAAATAATACGAATTGTACCATCTTTTTCCCCCAGCATATATAAAACTATTCATGTCACAAGTCCATTTTATATTTACGGATAACTAAGTGTTGAAGTTAACTATTTGGTATTTAATGGTCTTTTAACATATTTTAGCTTTTATCTTAAGCCTGCAAGCTTAATTCTTTCATTCATTATTGCACGCCCTAATTTGCATTTTGCAAGACTCCAAATTTTAGACTTTTTCTATGAAAACATATCCCTCTCAGTTATACATGCAATGAGTATAATCTGTACATCCAGAATATTCACTAGCATACATGAATCAGAACAGCTTCATTTTTGTACTGATTTCCCTTTCAATCCTCCAGTGAGGGATCTCTTTTCTTTATGCAAACAGACACGGAAGTTGAGGAATGTGATACTATCCCGATACTATCCTTTTCTACTGCAATCTGCCATTATGATCTCTAAGTGCATAGTCTGCAGTATGTCATCTCAACTTTCTCTTCTTTTAAATTTTCTGTCCTATCTGCACTTTTTTATGTCTGCCATCCACATTCTGATTTTCTGTTTATTACCTCCTACCTTGCCTTACTGCTCCCTCTAGAAAGATGAAATGGAAGAGCAGAAAGAACATATGACCTCAGCCCCAATAGAATATTAGCAGCAACAACACTATGAGCTAGGTGAAGGAGTTGCACAGTCTTCATAGTCCACAGCAGCAGAATGGTAGGGAATTTTTAATGTAGACCACTTAGAAATTATCTTAATTTAGTTAGCAAATGAACAATAGAAAATTTGTCCTTGGCCTTCAAACAACTTCTTCTCCGAGAAGCAAAAAAAACAAATATTTCCCAGAAAAATGAGCGGTACTCTATTCTTTCAAATTTCAAGGTTTTCATTTACAATTCTCCTTCTGATTTCTTTAGTGCAACATTAAATGTTTACTCTGAGAAAATTCTAAATGGGCATGTACTGTAGCAACAATACATCAAAGAAAATGAACAGGCAACCTTCACAGTTCTGGAAAGGAAGTTCAAAGCCAATACAGCTGTACTTGAAAAATAGCCTTGATGCAGCAGTTTTTGTTTGAGGATAATCAGGCAAAATTATAAACAAGCATAACATATTTCAACTGTGTCCAAATGTTGAAGCGTAAAGTACTTAAAATTTCTCATAAAATAGATAAGGCAGGGGATTCGTGGGGACATTTGTCCATGCTGTAATTGTTGTAAAATTATTACAACAATGACACAATTTCGCAGTTTTCTATGGGGCTATTACAAAATATCTGACCTAGTAAAATATTCTACCGTGATCGAACCATGATCTTCCACCAAATGCCTTTATGTCATTCATGCCCATATTTTTACATCTGCAATGTTTAGACGTGACCAGGATATATCTAAGTATAAGGAATCCCAGGTTACTTTGAAGTAATAACTCATAGGTTTTCAATATAACCATCAGTAGCACATTACTTGTTGGGAATTTAGCTGTATATACTTATTGGGAAATTAATTATTCTCTGCAATGATAATATATTACCTATTAGGAGTATAGTGTATTTTAATTGTGCACTTAAATTACATGCACGTTATTTTTTCCATTATGAGTTAATGAAAAGTTCTGTTTTATTTTCTAGATTGGTCACAATAGGATTTATTGGCCCTTTACTATTAGATTTTAATTCTTCTCCAGTAGCAAACACATGTAAATGGTGGACAGTAGGGGAGCTTCACATCTCTGTTCACTGTGTAGTGGTTGTTGTGTAAAGCTGCAGCTCATCTCCTTTTCACTTACAACAGAAACTGAGCAGAAAATGGCTGATTAGTAGGGGTACCCAATGTGACCACCATCAATCTTATAATGATGACATAAGCATTGGTAATTGAACAAAAACTGTAATGTCTTAAAAAATCGAATCTGCTTTATGCCGAGTTCAACTTTTTTCTCGGTCTGTATACCAATGACAATGCCTGGTCTGGTAGAGGGTCTCCTGACCTCAACCTACAGCCTCATATGGGTATTGAAGTTTTTATATAGACTTTGAGATATGCTTGTGTGAACCCAACCTTATTCACAGAGTTTTAAAGGCTAAACTACTGTGATCAGATGCTCATTTGCAACTGCTGATTATACTCCCGTATCATGGACATGTAAATGCCGGAATTTCGTCTCACATACAAGTATGTTCAGTTGTATAAGGGAATGTCATGATTTGTGTTTTATCTTCAGTATTTTCTTGTAAAAAAAATGATTGTGGCAAATCTGTGGGCACAGCCAAAATAAAAGGGACACACAGTTGCACAAGTGCATGCATTGTATTAATAAAAAAATATAAATAATTTAAAGTATTGTGCACTTAAAATGTTATTTTCTTTCTTTTTCCTTAGACTTAACACTGTAAAGCTCTTCATGTTTCTCAGTGAGCATTTGTCATTTTCCATTTGTACGTATACTGTAATTACTGTAGAGTACAGTTCTGCTGAATGCTAAACATTGATAAAACTCAACAAAAAAGACATTGAATATATTTACTGCAGATTTAGTTGAAATTATTAAAAAGTGAAGCAATCTTTTAAGGTTTTCTTACACTGAGAGTTTCTGTGAGCAATTGTAATGTCCATTCCCACCAGAGAAGTTTCCTTGCTAGAAAATACAGTAAAATCATGGTGAAAATTATGAAAACAATTTGTGTGGCTTTTTCTGTACCATTACTTCTTCATGTGAATATGCCATTATTCTTCTGAGCTGCATACAAGAACAGTCTGTAATTAAGTGTGTTCACCATTTTGGACAAATTCTACTTGCTAGAAATTCCCCTCGATGGAAAAGCTGAAAGTATTTACTTGTATGGAAGTCCCCAGTAATCAGTTGTGCTCTGTTGGGAAACTTGAGGAGAAGTAGGAGATAGACATTCTGGTAGAAAGAGGAGTAGTTCCACGTGTGGTAATACTTCAAGTAGCTTTTATTAACATGTTTCAGATTCGTTACAAACCCTTTCTCAAAGCTGAACTACATATATATATGTAAAACACCTACACAAGTATAAGGAGCTATATATAAGGGGGTAAAATACACCAATAAATTCAAGAATACCTATGTACAGGTTCTTCTCGCAAAATTAGAATATCATCAAAAAGTTCATTTATTTCAGTTCTTTAATACAAGAAGTGAAACTCATATATTATATAGAGTCATTACAAACAGAGTGATCTATTTCAAGTGTTTATTTCTGTTAATGTTGATGATTATGGCTTACAGCCAATGAAAACACAAAAGTCATTATCATAGTAAATTAGAACACTTTATAACAACAGCTTTAAAAATGTTTTTAAATTCCGAAATGTTGGCCTACTGAAATGTATGTTCAATAAATGCACTCAGTACTTGGTCGGGGCTCCTTTTGCATCAATTACTGCACCAATGCAGTGTGGCATGGAGGCGATCAGCCTGTGGCACTGCTGAGGTGTTATGGAAGCCCAGGTTGCTTTGATAGCAGCCTTCAGCTTGTCTGCATTGTTGGGTCTGGTGTCTCTCATCTTCCTCTTGAAAATACCCCACAGATTCTCTATGGGGTTAAGGTCAGGAGAGTTTGCTGGTCAATCAAGCACAGTGATACTGTTGTTTTTAAACGAGGTATTAGTACTTTTAGCAGTGTGGACAGGTGCCAAGTCCTGCTGGAGAATGAAATTTCCATCTCCAAAAGCTTGGTGGCAGAGGGGAAGCATGAAGTGTTCTAAAATTTCCTGGTGGATAGCTGCGATGACTTTGGTCTTGATAAAACACAGTGGACCTACACCAGCAGATGACATGGCTCCCCAAGCCATCACTGATTGTAGAAACTTCACATTAGACCTCAAGCAGCTTGGATTGTGTGCCGCTCCACTCTTCCTCCAGACTCTGGGACCTTGATTTCCAAATGAAATGCAAAATTTACTTTCATCTGAAAATAACACCTTGGACCACTGAGCAACAGTCCACGTCTTTTTCTCCTTGGCTCAGGTAAGATGCTTCTGTCGTTGTCTATTGGTCATGAGTGGCTTGACACAAGGAAAGCGTCATTTGTAGCCCATGTCATGGATACGTCTGTGTGTAGGGGCCCTTGAAACAATGACTCTAGCAACAAGTCCACTCCTTCTTCCCCAAATTTTTGAATGTTTTTTTCTTAACAATCGTTTCAAGGCTGCGGTTATCCCGGTTGCTTGTGCACATTTTTCTACCACACTTTTTCCTTCCACTAAACATTCCATTAATATGATTGGATACAGCACTCTGTGAATAGCCAGCTTCTTTAGCAGTGACCTTTACCTTTTCTGGCTTACCCTCCTTGTGGAGAGTGTCAATGACGGCCTTTTGGACATCTGTCAAGTCAGCAGTCTTCCCCATGATTATGGAGCCTACTGAAACAGACTAAGGGACCTTTTTAAATGCTTCGGAAGCCTTTGCAGGTGTTTTTTATTAATTATTCTAGTTTACTGAGATAATGACTTTTGTGATTTCATTGGCTTTAAGCCATAATCATCAACATTAACAGAAAAAAACACATGAAATAGATTACTCTGTTTGGAATGACTCTATATAATATATGAGTTTCACTTTTTGAATTGAAGAACTGAAGTAAATTAACTTTTTGACGATATTATAATTTTGTGAGAACCACCTGTATATAGAAATGTGCAAGGCTCAAAATCAATAAAATATATTCTTTATTGACCAGCAAAATAATTAAAAGCATAAAAATAGATATGCAAAGTCAGGCATATCATATATTAAAGGTAGGTAAGTTATAATAACTAGTGGTGAGCGAGCAAGCTTGCTACTGCTCGGTGCTCGCCCGAGCATCTCACTGCTTGAGATGCTCGGCGCTCGCCGAGTATTTCCTGGTTGCTCGGGCGGGAACTCGGTCCCCTCCCTGCATGTTTGGCGCTCTTTAGAGAGCCAATAAACATGCAGGGATTGCCTGCCATGCACTGTAATGCCGTAGCCATGTTGGTTGTGGGCATTACAGTGATTGGCTGGCCGCACAGCGTCATCAGGTCTATATCAGACCTGGTGCCGCCATGCTTGTCACAATCACTCCGGAATCAGACAGTGTAGGGAGAGGTGTTGCTGAGTCTGGGAGAGATTTGCTTGTGTATTAGGTAGTGTAGGGAGAAAAACCGTACATTACACATATCCATCTTAACAAACAGTCCTTTTAAGGACTAACTAATCCATCTGCAGGGATATCAGGCAGGCAGTGTATATAGGCAGGCAGGCAGGGTACATAGCAGACTGCAGTGCATATAGCACAAGAGGCTCCATTCTAATTCTGCCTTCTGCTGCTGTTAGATATTTCTATACAAAGGCCCAGGTCTCAGGGGCCAGGAATAATTTTCTTTGGATCTTAATCCTCATTATTTGCTTAAAAAAGCAATCCAGAGAACACTGTTTTTCTGCGCCATTTGCTTGTTGACAATGCAGAATACACCCAGGTCCTTTCCATATTACAGCGCTAGAAATCCAGCTATAGAAAACTGTGTTTTCTTTGTCAAACGGATCACATATAGGTCGTCAGAAAAAAATGCCATTTCTGGCCTCCATTAAAAATTTCCTTTAGTGTGTCAGTGAAGCAATTCACAGCAGTTTGCTGTTCAAACTACTTACCTACAGGCCAGGTATTTAAAACTGTTTTCTCCACCACACGGATCACATATACGTTGTCAGAAAATACTGCCATTTCTGGCCTCCATTAAAAATTTCTTTCAGTGTGTCAGTGAAGCAATTCACAGCAGTTTGCTGTTCAAACTACTTACCTACAGGCAGGTATTTAAAACTCTGTTTTCTCCATCACACGGATCACATATAAGTTCGCTCCAAACTCATTTGTAGTGAGCGTGGAAGATACTGTCCTCCATTTAAAATGGGCAAGGGATGGGGACAGGACGTGATGGTAATGGTGCATGCAGAGGCCGAGGACAAGGCCGTGGGCAAGCCAAAATTCTGTCACAACAAACACCCACATCTTCTTGCCTGACCTTCCTGTCCCAATTTCTAGGGGACCGCAGCACACCACTATTGAACCCAGAGGAGTGTCAAAAGGTTGTTGGTTGGATAGCGGATAATGCTTCCAGTCACTTTGCCACCACCACCACCAACACCCTGTCTAACACACGGTCAAGTCTCAGTAGCCGTGAGTCTGGACCGCATATTCCTCACCCTGATCCTCTTTCCTCCCACCATGCCAAGTACCCAGAGACAACTGATCCCACACTTGGACACTCTGAAGAGCTGTTCACTTTTCCATTTATAGATTCGGGCCTCTCACCCGGTCCACTTGAAGTGGGGCAAGAGGAGATCACGTGTAGCGATGCTCAAATATTTGAGCAGCCACGGTCACACGAAGGTGACGGTGGGAAAGTGTCACAAGACGTGGACGATGATGAGACACAATTGCCAGAAAGTCAGGATGAGGACCAGGGTGCGGAAGTGGAAGACAAGGTGGTGGATGATATAGTAACTGACCCAACCTGGCAGGAGGACATGCAGAGCCAGGACAGCAGCACACAGGGGAGGGAGGCAGAGCACCCCAACAGGCAGGAAGAAGCAGTGTGGTGGCTGCAGACAGAAGGCAGGCTGCCGTTCCCCGTAACACCAACACAAAGGAAGTTGCCAGTACAACTGTTAGGTCTTCCCGAGTCTGGTTGTTTTTTAAAGACTCTGCCAATAACCCCAAAAAGGCCATTTGTACCACCTGCCAGGCCAGCATCAGCGGGGGTGGCAAAACGACCAGCCTGACCACCACCAGCATGATCAGGCACATGGCAGCAAAGCACCCGACTTTGTGGGCCGAACCCCACGGTCCAGGAACAATGTCTGCGGGTGGCACAATTGCTTCTTCCTCTGTTGTGCATGAAAGCCAATCCCCTGTCCATGGTGCATGCGAAGATGCCTCCTGCCCTGCACCTGTCATTGCACACTCTCAAGAAGAAGCATCAGGAAGCACGTCCATGTCCTTGTCCCAGCGCAGCATTCAGTTGTCCATACCCCAGTCCTTGGAACGCAAGCGCAAATTCTTAATACTTAATTCTCAGATTTCACAACTGCTTGCGCTCAAAATGTTGCCTTTTACGCTCGTGGAGACGGAAGCATTCCGCAACCTGATGGCAGCAGCCGTCCCTTGGTATTCGGTCCCCAGTCGCCACTATTTCACCTGGTGTGCCGTCCCCCCGCATTACACAAGCACGTGTCCCAAAACAGCCGTGCCCT
The DNA here is from genome assembly GCF_046119375.1 of Phyllobates terribilis. Classification (NCBI taxonomy): domain Eukaryota; kingdom Metazoa; phylum Chordata; class Amphibia; order Anura; family Dendrobatidae; genus Phyllobates; species Phyllobates terribilis. Next base: position 370,063,156 of record NW_027362763.1, on the reverse strand, counting down.
CAACAATGAAGTTACCGGTAAAGTCCACCTAACCACGGACACGTGGACAAGTGCTTGAGGACAGGGACGGTACATCTCTCTGACGGCACACTGGGTTAACATAGTGGAAGCCGGGACCCAGTCAGACCTTGGGACGGAACATGTCCTCCCGACGCCAAGGATTGCGAGCTCTAGGTCAATCAGGGTTGCCCCCACGGTCTACGGCTCCTGCACCTCATCCTCCTCAGCCTCCTCCTCCTCTTCAGCCTCCATCTCCGAAATGACCACATCAGTCACAAGCTGGAAGCACTGCAGCACTGCCTCGGCCAAGCGGCAACAGGCTGTGCTGAAGCTAATATGCTTAGGTGACAAACCTGTCACGGGTGTGTCGCCACGAAGATCGTCACGATTACACAGCCTGACTTCTCGCAGCTGACTTTTTGGTGCTTTGTGTTTTTCGGCAGTGAAGGAGTTAATTCTCTCTCTCTCTGTGCTAGACGAGGTCCAGCCTCGCCCAGCTGCAATCAATGCTGCTGTAGTGAGACTCCTTCAAATGCCTGCTGGTCTGTTAGGGAAGTGTCGGTGAAAGCATTTCATGCAGACTAACAGAGCGGATCGTGGTATTTGGAGTTTCAGAGATAAGTGTATTCGGAGAGTTTTTTCCCTTCCTCGCTTTATCATTTATCTCCTTTCCCGTTGGTGTTCCCTCTGTTGTAGTTGTGTAGTTTTTGTATGCAAGGTGGTTTTGGTTTTTCCCTTGTACTGTCTCGTTCGTCTAAGTACTGTGTGTGGGCATATTATTACTTGTCCCCTTTTGTTGTGATCGGGGTCCTTCTCAGGACTAGATTACTTAGGTGCAGGGATCCTCAGGAGGTAGGGGTTACGCTGGCGGCCTGGACCTCTGTACCTTTAACAGTACCTCCAGGTTGAGGGATTAGTCAGGGCCCCAGCTTAGGGTCAGCTTAGGCCCCCTACCTCCAGTATACAGAGACAGCGTGACAAAACCGCACAATGCTGAAGAGTTGTGGACAGCTATGAAAGAGCAGGAACATCTGTGGCTCACACCGCTGAACCTACAGCCAGGCATGGTCGTGTGTGACAATGGCCGGAACCTGGTGGCGGTTCTGTGGCGAGGCGAGCTCACACATGTACCATGCCTGGCCCATGTGCTTAACCTCGTGGTTCAGCGGTTTCTCAAATCCTACCCGGAGCTGCCGGATCTGCTTGTTAAAGTACGCCGCCTGTGTGACCTTTTAAGAAAGTCAGCTACAGCTTCCGCCGCCCTTGCAGTGTTTCAGCAGCGTTTGCAGATTCCGGCTCAGACTGGTGTGTGATGTCCCCACGCATTGGAACTCTACACTGCAGATGTTGGCAAGGATTTTTAAGCAGAAGAGGGCAGCTGTTGAGTACCAGCATCAACAAGCCATCGGTATTCTGTTCAGACTCCACACATAAGACCTCAAGAGTGGACATGGATCTCAGACATATGTACCATCGTCGAAAATTTTGAGGACTCCACCAAGATGGTGAGCGGCGATGACGCCATAATTAGCATCACCATCCCGCTTCTCTGTCTTCTGAAACCCTCTCTGCTCACAATCAAAGAGGATGCATTGCAGGCGGAGCACGATGAGATGGAGCAAGGAACCATACCGGGTGATTACACACAGCCAAGCCTCATCTCATCCCAATGTGGATTGGGTGACAATGAGGAAGAGGAGGAGGAGGAGGAAGGACAGGAGCTATTTTCATGCACTATAGACAGTACTACCTGCACAGCTGTCATACCGTCTGTTCAGCATGGATGGCCAGAGGACAGAGAGGAGGAGGAGGAGGAGAGCATGGTCAGTCATCCTCTTGGTGAGGACACGGAACTTTTGCTTGTTAGCAGTCTGGCACGCATGGCTGAGTTTATGTTACGCTGCCTTTCCCATGACCCTCGCGTTCTCAAAATTTTGGGTGACAGTCATTACTGGTTGGTGACACTTCTAGACCCACGCTACAAGGAGAACTTTATATCTCTTATTCCTGAGGCGGACAGGTCTACAAAAATGGGGCAGTACCAGAAGGCCCTTGTTGCGGAACTAATAAAAAAATTCCCATCTGAAAATGCTGGCGGCAGAGAGAACACTGCGTTGGACAACCAAGGAGTACAAGCGAGAGAGATACAACTTCAATCCAAAGGAGGCAGGGGAACACTGTCAAAGTTCTGGGAGAGTTTTCTCAGACCCTCCCATTGCACAGGCCTTGAGGCACGGGGTACTCTCACAAGAAGTGCAAAGTTTGGGAGGATGCTGAGGGAGTACCTTGCCGACTGTACCAACGTCCTCCGTGATTCCACTGTGCCTTATAATTATTGAGTATCCAAGTAGGATACGTGGAATGAACTGGCTCTCCATGCCTTGGAGGTACTGGCCTGCCCTGCCGTCAGCATTTTATCACAGCGGGTTTTTAGTGCCGCTGGTGGAATTATAACTGATAAGCGCATCCGCCTGTCAACTGAAAATGCTGACAGGCTGACTCTTTTAAAAATGAACAAGGGCTGGATTGGGCCAGACTTCTCAACACCACCGAATGATAACATAAACTCAAATGCAGTGTCTTTTTTTGGGAGGTGTATTCCCATGCACCTTTTCACACCCACACATGGGTATACATTTCCTGATTTTGTCTATTTGCTCTTGTCCTCCTCCTTCTCTTCATCCTTCACCACCATATCACCAGGGTGACCGTGGTCCGTGATGCAACACCCACATAATTTTTTTAAAGGGTGTTTATGATGCCTGTTAAAAAAAATTTTTATACAGTATGTTCATGTGTACCCCCCAGGGGTAAATGTTTGTCAGCCCATACACTTAGTGCATGGGCATTACAAGTATAGGAGGCCCGCTCCTTTCTAATGGGAACATTTTTTTATGAGGCCCTCCTCCACGTCTCTTCCAAGGGGCATTGAAGTGTCTCCAAATTTTTGGCAGCCCTTGCATTCACTGCATAGGTCAACACTATGGGAGTCTCTCTCCTTTCTAATGGGAATTTGTCATTACTGTGGCCCTGCTCTATGTGTCTTTAAATTCTTAGTGGGGTTTTTCCTAAAATTGGTCAGTCGTTGGACTCACTGCATACCCTATAACTGTATAGCAGGCTCTCTCCTTTCTAATGGAAACATGTCGCACTTGTTTCTGTGGCCCTGCTCTGTGTGTCTTTAAATTCTTAGTGGGGTTTTTCCTAAAATTGGTCAGCCGTTGGACTCACTGCATACCCTATAACTGTATAGCAGACTCTCTCCTTTCTAATGGGAACATGTTGTACTTGTTACTGTGGCCCTGCTTTGTGTGTCTTTAAATTCTTAGTGGGGTTTTTCCTAAATTTGGTCAGCCGTTGGACTCACTGAATACCCTATGACTGTATAGCAGACCCTCTTCTCTCTAATGGGAACATGTCATACTTGTTACTGTGGCCCTGCTCTGTGTGTCTTTAAATTATTAGTGGGGTTTTTCCTAGAATTGGTCAGCCGTTGGACTCACTGCATACCCTATAACTGTATAGCAGACCCTCTCCTTTCTAATGGGAACATGTCCTACTTGTTTCTGTGACCCTGCTCTGTGTGTCTTTAAATTCTTAGTGGGGATTTTCCCAAATTTTTGGCAGCCCTTGCATTCACTGCATAGGTCAACACTATGGGAGACTCTCTCCTTCCTAATAGGAATTTGTCATTACTGTGGCCCTGCTCTATGTGTCTTTAAATTCTTAGTGGGGTTTTTCCTAAAATTGGTCAGCCGTTGGACTCACTGCATACCCTATAACTGTATAGCAGACTCCCTCCTTTCTAATGGGAACATGTTGTACTTGTTACTGTGGCCCTGCTCTGTGTGTCTTTAAATTCTTAGTGGGGTTTTTCCTAAAATTGGTCAGCCGTTGGACTCAGTGCATACCCTATGACTGTATAGCAGACCCTCTTCTCTCTAATGGGAACATGTCATACTTGTTACTGTGGCCCTGCTCTGTGTGTCTTTAAATTATTAGTGGGGTTTTTCCTAGAATTGGTCAGCCGTTGGACTCACTGCATACCCTATAACTGTATAGCAGACCCTCTCCTTTCTAATGGGAACATGTCCTACTTGTTTATGTGACCCTGCTCTGTGTGTCTTTAAATTCTTAGTGGGGATTTTCCCAAATTTTGGCAGCCCTTGCAGTCACAGCATGGGCATTACCACTATAGGTGACCTGCTCCTTTATAATGGGAACATTTTTTTTACTGAGACCCTCCACTATGTCTCTGCAATGGGGTATTGGGCTACGTCCAAATTTTTGGCAGCCTTTGCAGTCACTGGATACGCAATAACAGTATAGGAGACCCACTTGTTAATAATGGGAAGAACAAAGCATAGCTGGCTGATTGCTCTCTAACAATAGCGAGGGCCGACTGCTGTCCTTTTAAGAATAGTAAGGGCAGTCTGATGGCCCTATAAAAATAGGCTTTATGACTTTCAGAGTCCCTCCATCATAAATAAAACAGGATGTGTCTGATGATGTGTCACACACCACATTGCCAGATAAGGTTGTAAAATGTTAAAATGACATTTCCCAGGGAATGCATTTGTCTTAAAAAATAATGTAAAAAGCACTAAACAATAGGATATTCCTTTAGTATAAAAAACAGCGTCACCAATTTAACCTCAATGTAATCACATTGTTCAGCTCATGCATCTCCTCCTCCATCTCCAAAATGACCATATCAGTCACAAGCTGACAGCACTGCAGCACTGCCTTGGCCAAGCGGCAACAGGCTGTGCTGAAGATAACATGCTTAACTGACAAACCGCCCAGTGCTGCAGATTTGTTAAAGGCTGTAACACAGCAGCCTGATCTGTGGCTCTCACCGCTGAACATACAGCCAGGCATGGTCGTGTGTGACAATGGGCGAAACCTGGTGACGGAGAAATGACAGCCGGAGTAGATACGGTTTCCCTCTATGTCAGTCCTTTCACTGAGCTAAATACAACTCTCAGCCAAAAAAGTTGTGGACTGGCTCCGTACCGTCCCTGGCCACATTCACCTGTCCACGTGTTTGTGGTTAGGCGGTCCTTCCCAGTAAGTGCACTGGGGAGGGCACGGGTAACGTTGTGGGACCCATGCTTGTGGAAGGCAGAGGCGACACCGGGAGAAACAGTGGCGGCTGGGGACCGAGTATGGACACCCGGCCACCGCCGGCATGAGGTTATGAAAAGCTTCCACCTCCATGAGCCTAAAAGGCCACATTTCAAGTACAAGCAGCTGTCAAAAATTTGGCAGTATAGTATTGCAGCCTGTGGGTGGGTGGGTGGCTGGCTGCATACTTGCGCTTGCATTCCAAGGAATGGAGTAGTGACAACTGAACGCTGCACTGGGACAAGGACGTGGACGGTGATGACAGGTGCATGGCGGGAGGCATCTCTGCATGCGCCAAGGATCACTTATAATGGGCACACTTTTAGGCAATGACCTGGGAGTCAGAAATGCTTCCAGAGGTCTTCCCCATGCTGTTCCCATGTCTTTTCAGCACTGTATGCATGTGTCTGATGATGTGTCACATACCACATGGCCAGATAAGGTTGTAAAATGTTAAAATGATATTTCCCAGTGAATGCATTTGTCTTTGTTGAAAGAAATGCAAAAGTCTAAAAACGCATCAAAACGCTACATGTGAACATAGCCCAAGGTGTGGAGGAGTATTTTTATTTTTGGTTATTTATTTTGCTTTATATACATTGTACATGTCATGGAAAGGATGTTCCTTAATATATTTCCCAGGAAAATCCATTTTGGTTTCGTTTTGGTATATTTAATTGTGAGTCCGTAAAAGTGGCGTAATACCTCTGACAACGTTGTTGACAGCAGTGACCTGGGAGTCAGAAATGCTTCCAGGAGTGTTCCCCATGCTGACCCCATGTCACTTGAGCACTGTTCCCATCGATTTGGGCAATTTTTAGGCCCTCTGCAGACCGCTGGGGGGAGCCGCCTGAAAACTGCTCGCGTTTCCCATAGACTTACATTGGGCTCGTTGCTCGAGTCGACCACCTGAGTATTCCGATTTGCTCGACCTGAGCAACGAGTACCCGAGCATTTTAGTGCTCGCTCATCACTAATAATAACAAAACTTCATTGTGTGAATTCTACATACCAATACAGAATTATATTATGTACAGTCACAATCCGGTTGTCCTCGTGCATTGACATGAGCATTTGAATGTGAATAAACAATCTACTGTAGTGATATCTTATTGATTTTGTACGAGGACAACATGACAGAATGCTATTCTTGCCATATTGGCCAAACAAACAAGAGAACTCCCCAAGAAAGCAAGTATTGCTTCTAAGGAGTTTTCAACCTTATCCCACCCCCATGTAAGGGCTAACATCTTTTTTTAAGGTGTATCTGTAAGGAAAAACAAAAACCCTACAGACACCTGAAACAATGGTTACAATTACAAGTCCAGCAGAAACACAAGTTCTAACGTGAAAACGAGTTGAAAGGGGTAGTTTCTTCTATCGTACAGTAATGGTGTTATTGGAGGATGGAGAGGAGGCTTACACCACCTCTTGACCCAAGTTTAAAAATTTTCCCTCCATTATGAAAATTAATTTCATGGGGTTGAAAGTTAGAGTCCTTTTTGTGTTCCCCCCTCCCAAAATGAGGGTTAGGGTGCCAGCAGTGCCACAAAAATGCAACTACAGCATTACACATCACAATCCATGCTAACTGTGTCCAAAATGCCCCAATCCCCCAACTTTTACGAGTGGGGGTTTTAAGTGTGTATTTACCTCTTGGTGGCTTTTGACAGGTAAGGAGATGGAGGAGATGAACATAATGTTTGCCTTTTTGCATGACATGACGTTTTAGGGGGTAAATTCTAAGGGCTACACATGCAAAGCCCCTGAAAATGGGGATAAAGATTCTGATTTCTAGACAAGCTTCCAGACATTTTTGGGAGCCTTTGAAAGCATACTAATTCTTCCAAGGTTATCATTATCACCCCTTTTTCAACCCTTTGGGGAGGGTTTGAGTTTAGGTTTGCACCGGAAGGGTTGTTTTTATCGTAGGCAGTGGAACTTGACAGGATCACAAATGAAAGGCTATCAACCATCACTGACGAGATTTTCAAAACAATCCATTCGACAGTTTCAGAGAAAAGTCGACTTCTTTGGAATTGTTCTAGCCACTTTCCAAATTATGGTGTTTAGATGGATGCAGCCTCTAGAATTGATTTGAAAACGGAAAAACAATTTCCGTATCATGAAATTCAGGGTCTGGCCTACTGCCATGCAACATTTAGTTTCAATCCAACCATTGTTTCCATTTAAAAATTAATTTGGAAATATTGATGCTTTAATTTTTCACAGGAGAGTAGTATAAACCCAGTTTTAGCTGCATTTCAAAGCACCCCAGAGTATAATAAGTGTAAGATGTAGAAGAAAACAATGCATGGTCATCAGCATACTTACCCATTGGTCGCCATTTAGCTGAACTTTAGAGAGTGGGCAAAAGATTGAAAAAACAAAACAATAATCACCTCACCACTCACCTCTCCGTCCATCTGCCCTTTGGTTCCCTCCCATACGGTGGTCAGCAACTCTTCTTGCCATTGCTGTGCACTGAAACCCTGGGCATCTTCAGGGATTTCTGGCTGTGACTACACCTGGGACATTCCGGTGTACGCGTGTTGTAAGGTCTCAGTGCACATACTGTCATCACAACGATGTGCCCTTACAACACACATGCACACATGTTCTAGCCTAAAGTATGTGTGATTAGGTGGTGTGATCAGCTCCCAGTGTCTTGGCCCAGCATAAGAATGCTCAAGATTTTAACACATGGTGGTGATAATAAGAGGTGCCAATTACTGAATGGTAGAGAGCATTGGAGATGACTGGACAGCTGATCAGTGAGGTATTAGTTTTTTTTTAATCTTTTGTCTGTCTTTCACAGTTCAGAAAAATGGTGGCTATCTGCTGCAAATTACAAAAAAATCCAAATTCTGGTGAATACAATTTTTTTAGAAAATTTTAGTAAAATTCAATTCCGCTCAAATAAATTTGCCCAACTTTAATCTTGGTTGATGCTATTGACTTATAAGGGGTCCAGCAAGACACACCATGGGTGCAACGTTGTTAATGGGGTCTACTTTTAGCTCCAAAGAAGCAAACAGTTTTTGTCACAGATGCATTACGATGGTCTATGGGTCTGCAAAGAGGCCAGATACTGTTCTTTCACAGGGTCCCTCTTTTATCTGTGTGTGCCTCTTGGTCCATCAGATGCAGAAACACCACATAGTAGATTATTAAACCACTCAAAAAAGATTGCAAAGCATTATGCCAGTGTGAACTTAGACTTATACATATCATTTCAGAATTGTACAAAGATCGATTCTTATTCTTTTTAAATTGAGTTTTCGGTTCACTTTTTAACAGTAGTTTTTTTCAAATTGAATCAAAATTTCCAAAATTTCAATGCAGCTTTTTAACTGCTCGTCATGATCCTTCTGTAAGTTTCCTTCTGCACTGCCTCCCAATTTCAATAGTATACTTTATCATGAGAGTACACTTGTTCTGCCAGCACACCACGCTGACTTAATAGTGTTGCTTAGCAACTTTCATTTTTATCTTTAACTGTTGCAAATATTTCAGTAGCTGTTGTGAGCTCTTGTCTTTAAAATCTCTCCTTTGGCTGCATTAAAGCTGATATAAGATAGCTTTAAAATTTTACATATGCAGCTCTGGGTTCACCACATGAGAAAAACATGTTCTGCCAGCACTATGAAGCTCAAAAACACCCCAATGAGTATAAAGGACCATTTGCAATAACTGATTTCTAAGAAGAAACAGCCATGGAGGGCGATAAGTATACTAATACAGCATTACTGATATAAATATGTCCTCCTCCAGGTAAATGCCATGAAGGTCATACACAGTTTGAAGACAAGCTCATCAGGAAAGGTTTGTTTAAAGGGAACTTGTCATATTGAAAATGGTACATGTTCTGCAGGCAGAATGAATGAGAAGCTGATCAGATTGATGCACATTTTTGTCTGAAAAGTTTCCATACACCTTTCATTTTATTCATTGAAATCCCTTTATGCATGTTAGTCCAGTGGGTAGTCCTACTCATTGATAGACAGTCTTCCCTGTATGACTGTGCGAGCAGAGATAGCCGTCATTCACTGGACTCATATGCATACAGACACCTGTGATTTTAGTGGATAAAATACAAGTTATACTGAATCTTTTCCAACAAACGTAAATATAATTTTGTGCAGCTATTCCTTCTCTATGCCATAATGTCCAAAGATTGGACTGCATAAATAACATGCGTGACCAGTTTTATTTAATATAAGGGCTTGTGCAGACAACCATATGATTCGAATGAGCGCTATCTGTCGTTTTGATGGATAGCACTTGTCCCCATGTTATTCTAGGGGTTGGCCACATGTTCGAGTCGGTCAGAGGAAAAAATTAAAGCATACACGATACACCCATGTCTTTGGGTCCGTAGAAAATTCAGACTTCACTCGGAGGACATCCATTTGCTGTCCGATTTTCATGGACTGACATTATAGAGATTGTGGAGAAACTTTTTTTCTTGTCTCCATCTCCGAGAAAATCAGATCCCACTCTGATCATAAGCCCAAGCTCCAGTCAGAGTCTGAACAGAGTATGATTAGCACAATCGGGACGATTTTCTTGGATGTGGAGGAAACGGTCGTCTGCATCTGCCCTAATGGAGATGCAGTGTTTTAGGATTCCACAACATCTTAATTGACTGAGTTGCCACATTAAAAAATGTATGGTAAAGCGACAAATTTAGCTCTGCTACATCTGCAGACAACAGAGAACTAGCAGCGTATGATATGTACCTTATTCCAGGCATTGGTCCAGCTTATGTTACATTGTTCTGTTAACTTCTGCCAAAGATACTTCTGTTGTCGTCTAAGAAAAAAAAATGACGAAGAAGACAGAGAGAGTGCTGTAATCCATTTAATGAGAGATTGGCTGTAGGATATACCTTTTCAGGAAATACATGTATAATACTGATGACGTTACATTCAATTATCCTTAATAAAAGGCATCACAGATTTTTTTCTATTAGTTGCCCAGACAACATAGCTGCAAGGATTATTAGCGTGCCTGTCAAGAGGGTCTTCTTAATAGGTTACTACGTATGATACAATTTTCTTAACTATATATATTCTTCGTGTTCGGCAGAAGATTCATTTTGAGCCTATTTTTATGTGCTAAAGTAGGTATAATGAATTTGCCTCCTTACCTCAGAACAGCTGTCATTCCAATAGGGGATTGCTCAAAGAGGTGTTCTGTGTTTCTGTATATACAGTAGCTACTATTGAAGAGAAGCAGTTGTCCTGTTGTTATATTCTGCAAAGAAGCACCTTGACCTAAAACTGCCACAATTTGATGAATGCTACATTATGAGACTTGACCTATAGTTCTTACAGTTTACCTACTTGTGATTATTTTCTCCCAAGACATCTTATCATTCTTTGGGTCTTAGCAATGAAAATTTTGATTGATAAATTTAAAAGACACTCAATGCTAAATTTAATCCCTGGCTGGTCATTCCCTATTCCTATAGGAATTTCTAGAAGATGACATATTGTGTTGTGTCATTTTATGATATATTGGATCCCTTTGTTTTGGAATTTATGAAGCCCCATAATGGAGCTTAGCTGATTGTATGTCATGGCCTCTGTCATTAGGAGACATAGACAGCTAGTTAAAAAAACTCACCTTCTTATCTCTGTAGCGCCTGTGCTCTACTGTTGTGTAGCCAACTAGTGACAAGCTACTCCTGACAGATGGACCCTTTGAATAAAACATATTTTGTGATAATTTTTTGAAGCCACAAGATTTTATGCAATCATGGAGCTTGGAGGTGATTTTAAGTACTGTTACTATTGATTGGTAAGGGCACATTTGTACTTAGGATTCAAAGTTCAATTTCTGCAAAACCTATTTTGTCAGTGAGAGTTATCCATCCATTTTTTGAAAGTGAAGGTCTGCAACAATAAAGTTGTGCATCATAGTTACAGTCATAATTAGTGATGAGCGAGTACCGTAATATTCGTAAACGCTATACACGTAACGAGTACTTGGTAACAATCCTTTTATTCGTTCCGAATGGGAAATGCAAGTAATTTTCTGCTGGACACTACAAAGGGGTCTAGGGGCCTGAGGAAAAGGCTGAAATGGATGGGAAAGTGATGAAACAGAATGGGAAGAGCCTGGACAATATGCCTGCATGCATTTCTGACTCACATATACGGTTTCTGGGAATAAGTTTGTCGCAGTGTTACGCCACTTTTACAGACACACAAGAACAACTACCAAACCTAACCTAAATTACATTTAACAGGCCAAAAAGGTTAAGAAACAGTTTTTCCTGCACAATCACTTGTATATAAGGCTAAATAAACCAGAGAAACCCCAAAATATCACTTTTTGCCTTTGTTCACACATACTGTTGTGGCTTTTTTTCACCTTTTACAATTGGGAGGGCCCTGACTTATACATTTTGTAGGTCCCTCTGTCATACATCATTTTTAGTTCGCTATTCCCCAGTACTTTACAAGCACAGCTAGAACATACTAGTAGGTATGTTGATCTTTGACCTGATAGACTTCAGGTGGCTCTGTAGCATGCGTTTTGGAGGGACAGCTCTTACTTAGACATTTGGGCAGTCCCTCCATCATTGACACTCAGATAGTGGAATACATATTCAATAGCAATTTACAATGTACCCATTGTAGCATTGGGCTTGACCCTCCTCCTCCTCCACCACCATGTGATACTGTGGCCCTAAATTCAAATGTTTAGAGGCCCTGCAGTAGGGAGGAAAGCTGAGTTTTGTAAGAGCCCTCGTGTGGCCCTGTAACATATATTTTGAAGTGCCCTCCTCTAGAGATTTTGGAGGTCCCTCTTGTGTACAATACATTTGAGAGTGCCCTCGCTTATTCATGTTGTAGGGCCCTCACTCTATTATTTAACTCATTTAAGGGCAGAGACTGTGGAGAAAAAGGCCAAGAGACATGAAGAACTAGAAGGTAGCAGTGAGTGCGGCCTGCGATCCTCAGTTATGGCTGAACTCTGTGAACCGGAAAAATAAAGCTGCACTAGTCAACTGGATGTCAAGCTCAAATATATCACTTGTGCAAGTCAAAGGACAAAAGATATATAGTGCCCACCTCCAGGATGGGTTGGAGAAGCTTCTCCAAATGGCTCAGAGATTTGGATTGTCAATGTTCCCCAGATTATATAGGAAGAGAAGACATCTTGATATTGTACTACTTGGTCCAGTGCAGAATGTGCATCGTATTTCCAAAAATTACTCCTGGGGCTGTGTCATAGGAGGAGATTCCATGATAAAGGCCTCCCTTGTCAAACATTATCTACGGTGGAGTGCAGTAGCAGTTGTGGCCCTCAGTCCAAGTTTTCAGAGGGCCATCAGTCGGTCATCAACAGTCAGTGTAAATTTCAATTAAATATGTATCCCCTCTCTCAGTCGCAATTAGAGATGAGCGTTGTTCGACTCGAACTGTTCGTCAATCTCAAATTCGAGCTGTTTTGGGCGGTGTTCGAGCCGTTCGGCGAACACGAACGATTTGAGAAAAATTTGGCTGTTCGAGGTTATGTTCGATAACTGTTCGTGCACCAAAATCATAACTGGATTTTTTCTCAGTAATGATGAAAATCAATGTTAATACGCAGTTTGAGTGTACAGCGGGGTGGGGGGAGGGGCAGGGGATGGATCTCTGCAGGAATAATGAAGATCTCCATTTTTTTTTCTCTTTCCCGCATTTACAGTGGGGAGGTGCAATCTGTCAGCCTATCAGCAGCGCACACACGCAGCGAAGTGCTTTTTTCACACAAGCAAGGGCATGTGTCATTGGCAGTGTATGTCACATGTCCTTGCCCTATAAGACCAAGCCATTTTCCCCGTCGCCACCATTTTCTCACTGCTGCAGCTGCGTTTTAGACGGCACCGCTATACCTTGTTAATTTCAAGCCAATTTTCGCACAAATCTACAGATAGCTTGGGAGTAGGGAATAGTTGTGATTGCAGTCCTTTTAAGGACTAGGTTACAGCATTTCCTACGACTTTTATCAGGCAGGTCTGTGCTCTTAAATAGATAGATTGTGGGAGTAAAGACTAATTGTAATTGGAGTCCTTTTCAGGACTAGGTTACATCAGTTCCTATCAGTTTTTGCCAGGCAGGTCTGTGCCAGTGCTGTGCAAGTTTTTTTCACAGCATTTGGCTGAATCTAGCAAAGCTAATCCTTTTTGGCCTATTGCAGAGTGTGTTAGTCAGTGGAGTAGCCTATCTGTGTTGCAAGATATACCACCTGTGTATAGAATACCAATTTTTTTACTGCACCTAGTGAAGTAAAATCTTTTGGGCATAGCATCATTCTATTAGTCCATCTATACTGACCTCCATCAGGTTGCAAATTGAATATAATTTTTTTCTGCATCTCGCTCTGAAAAAATATTTGGGCTTCTAGCAGTGTGTGGGACTTGTTCTATTAGTTCATCTATACTGACCTCCATCAGGTTGCAAAATGAATATAATTTTTTTCTGCATCTAGCTCTGAAAAAATATTTGGCCTTCTAGCAGTGTGTGGGACTTGTTCTATTAGTCCATCTATACTGACCTCCATCACGCTGCAAATTCAAAATAATTTTTTGTCTGCATCTAGCTCTGAAAAAATATTTGGCCTTCTAGCAGTGTGTGGAACTTTCTCTATTAGTCCATCTATACTGACCTCCATCAGGTTGCAAATTCAAAATAATTTTTTGTCTGCATCTAGCTCTGAAAAAATATTTGGCCTTCTAGCAGTGTGTGGGACTTTCTCTATTAGTCCATCTATACTGACCTCCATCAGGCTGCAAATTAAAAATAATTTTTATCTGCATCTACCTCTGAAAAAATATTTGGCCTTCTAGCTGTGTGTGGGACTTGTTCTATTAGTCCATCTATACTGACCTCCATCACGCTGCAAATTCAAAATAATTTTTTGTCTGCATCTAGCTCTGAAAAAATATTTGGCCTTCTAGCAGTGTGTGGGACTTTCTCTATTAGTCCATCTATACTGACCTCCATCAGGTTGCAAATTAAAAATAATTTATATCTGCATCTAGCTCTGAAAAAATAGTTGGCCTTCTAGCAGTGTGTGGGACTTTCTCTATTAGTCCATCTATACTGACCTCCATCAGGTTGCAAATTCAAAATAATTTTTTGTCTGCATCTAGCTCTGAAAAAATATTTGGCCTTCTAGCAGTGTGTGGAACTTTCTCTATTAGTCCATCTATACTGACCTCCGTCAGGTTGCAAACTGAATATATTTTTTTTCTGCATCTACCTCTGAAAAAATATTGGGCTTCTAGCTGTGTGTGGGACTTGTTCTATTAATCCATCTATACAGACCTCCATCAGGTTGCAAACTGAATATAATTTTTTTCTGCATCTACCTCTGAAAAAATATTTGGGCTTCTAGCTGTGTGTGGGACTTGTTCTATTAGTCCATCTATACTGACCTCCATCAGGTTGCAAACTGAATATAATTTTTTTCTTCATCTAGCTCTGAAAAAATATTTGGCCTTCTAGCAGTGTGTGGGACTTTCCCTATTAGTCCATCTATACTGACCTCCATCAGGTTGCAAATTAAAAATAATTTTTATCTGCATCTAGCTCTGAAAAAATATTTGACCTTCTAGCAGTGTGTGGGACTTTCTCTATTAGTCCATCTATACTGACCTCCATCAGGTTGCAAATTAAAAATAATTTTTTGTCTGCATCTAGCTCTGAAAAAATATTTGGCCTTCTAGCAGTGTGTGGGACTTTCTCTATTAGTCCATCTATACTGACCTCCATCAGGTTGCAAATTCAAAATAATTTTTTGTCTGCATCTAGCTCTGAAAAAATATTTGGCCTTCTAGCAGTGTGTGGGACTTTCTCTATTAGTCCATCTATACTGACCTCCATCAGGCTGCAAATTAAAAATAATTTTTATCTGCATCTACCTCTGAAAAAATATTTGGCCTTCTAGCTGTGTGTGGGACTTGTTCTATTAATCCATGTATACTGACCTCCATCAGGTTGCAAACTGAATATAATTTTTTTCTGCATCTAGCTCTGAAAAAATATTTGGCCTTCTAGCAGTGTGTGGGACTTTCTCTATTAGTCCATCTATACTGACCTCCATCAGGATGCAAATTAAAAATAAGTTATAGCTGCATCTAGCTCTGAAAAAATTTTTGGGCTTCTAGCAGTGTGTGGGACTTTCTCTATTAGTCCATCTATACTGACCTCCATCAGGTTGCAAATTCAAAATAATTTTTTGTCTGCATCTAGCTCTGAAAAAATAATTGGCCTTCTAGCTGTGTGTAGGACTTGTTCTATTAGTCCATCTATACTGACCTCCATCAGGTTGCAAACTGAATGTAATTTTTTTCTGCATCTACCTCTGAAAAAATATTTGGGCTTCCAGCTGTGTGTGGGACTTGTTCTATTAGTCCATCTATACTGACCTCCATCAGGTTGCAAATTGAATATAATTTTTTTCTGCATCTAACCCAGCCAATAGTTTTGGCCTAATACCACAGTTTGGCCACTCAGCTCTGCTCGGTTCCCATCCATTGTTTTTTTGTGCAAACAACTCCAGAGTTGTGAATTAGTTAACCACCAACATGAGTGGAAAAAGGCCTGCTGCTGGTGGAAAGGGGAATAGGCGTGTTGGGAAGGGGAAAAAAGGTTGTGTCCGTGGGGTAGGTGTTAAAGCAACAGTAACATCTGCAGAAGAAAAACCATCTTCCAGCCAAACTAAAATGTCTACTTCTTTTAGCGGACAATGTGATAAGATCCCTTTCTTACGGCCACGCCAATCGCTACAAATTCCAGATGAGGCACAAAAACAGCAGGTGCTTCAACGGATATCAAGTGCTCCTTTAAGTGGGCTCTCCTCCACATCAACTTCAACATCACAAATACTCCAGTCCTCAAAGGTGTCACCCCAGGTCTGTGCTCTTAAATAGATAGATTGTGGGAGTAAAGACTAATTGTAATTGGAGTCCTTTTCAGGACTAGGTTACATCAGTTCCTATCAGTTTTTGCCAGGCAGGTCTGTGCCAGTGCTGTGCAAGTTTTTTTCACAGCATTTGGCTGAATCTAGCAAAGCTAATCCTTTTTGGCCTATTGCAGAGTGTGTTAGTCAGTGGAGTAGCCTATCTGTGTTGCAAGATATACCACCTGTGTATAGAATACCAATTTTTTTACTGCACCTAGTGAAGTAAAATCTTTTGGGCATAGCATCATTCTATTAGTCCATCTATACTGACCTCCATCAGGTTGCAAATTGAATATAATTTTTTTCTGCATCTCGCTCTGAAAAAATATTTGGGCTTCTAGCAGTGTGTGGGACTTGTTCTATTAGTTCATCTATACTGACCTCCATCAGGTTGCAAAATGAATATAATTTTTTTCTGCATCTAGCTCTGAAAAAATATTTGGCCTTCTAGCAGTGTGTGGGACTTGTTCTATTAGTCCATCTATACTGACCTCCATCACGCTGCAAATTCAAAATAATTTTTTGTCTGCATCTAGCTCTGAAAAAATATTTGGCCTTCTAGCAGTGTGTGGAACTTTCTCTATTAGTCCATCTATACTGACCTCCATCAGGTTGCAAATTCAAAATAATTTTTTGTCTGCATCTAGCTCTGAAAAAATATTTGGCCTTCTAGCAGTGTGTGGGACTTTCTCTATTAGTCCATCTATACTGACCTCCATCAGGCTGCAAATTAAAAATAATTTTTATCTGCATCTACCTCTGAAAAAATATTTGGCCTTCTAGCTGTGTGTGGGACTTGTTCTATTAGTCCATCTATACTGACCTCCATCACGCTGCAAATTCAAAATAATTTTTTGTCTGCATCTAGCTCTGAAAAAATATTTGGCCTTCTAGCAGTGTGTGGGACTTTCTCTATTAGTCCATCTATACTGACCTCCATCAGGTTGCAAATTAAAAATAATTTATATCTGCATCTAGCTCTGAAAAAATAGTTGGCCTTCTAGCAGTGTGTGGGACTTTCTCTATTAGTCCATCTATACTGACCTCCATCAGGTTGCAAATTCAAAATAATTTTTTGTCTGCATCTAGCTCTGAAAAAATATTTGGCCTTCTAGCAGTGTGTGGGACTTTCTCTATTAGTCCATCTATACTGACCTCCATCAGGTTGCAAACTGAATATATTTTTTTTCTGCATCTACCTCTGAAAAAATATTGGGCTTCTAGCTGTGTGTGGGACTTGTTCTATTAATCCATCTATACAGACCTCCATCAGGTTGCAAACTGAATATAATTTTTTTCTGCATCTACCTCTGAAAAAATATTTGGGCTTCTAGCTGTGTGTGGGACTTGTTCTATTAGTCCATCTATACTGACCTCCATCAGGTTGCAAACTGAATATAATTTTTTTCTTCATCTAGCTCTGAAAAAATATTTGGCCTTCTAGCAGTGTGTGGGACTTTCTCTATTAGTCCATCTATACTGACCTCCATCAGGTTGCAAATTAAAAATAATTTTTTGTCTGCATCTAGCTCTGAAAAAATATTTGGCCTTCTAGCAGTGTGTGGGACTTTCTCTATTAGTCCATCTATACTGACCTCCATCAGGTTGCAAATTCAAAATAATTTTTTGTCTGCATCTAGCTCTGAAAAAATATTTGGCCTTCTAGCAGTGTGTGGGACTTTCTCTATTAGTCCATCTATACTGACCTCCATCAGGCTGCAAATTAAAAATAATTTTTATCTGCATCTACCTCTGAAAAAATATTTGGCCTTCTAGCTGTGTGTGGGACTTGTTCTATTAATCCATGTATACTGACCTCCATCAGGTTGCAAACTGAATATAATTTTTTTCTGCATCTAGCTCTGAAAAAATATTTGGCCTTCTAGCAGTGTGTGGGACTTTCTCTATTAGTCCATCTATACTGACCTCCATCAGGATGCAAATTAAAAATAAGTTATAGCTGCATCTAGCTCTGAAAAAATGTTTGGGCTTCTAGCAGTGTGTGGGACTTTCTCTATTAGTCCATCTATACTGACCTCCATCAGGTTGCAAATTCAAAATAATTTTTTGTCTGCATCTAGCTCTGAAAAAATAATTGGCCTTCTAGCTGTGTGTAGGACTTGTTCTATTAGTCCATCTATACTGACCTCCATCAGGTTGCAAACTGAATGTAATTTTTTTCTGCATCTACCTCTGAAAAAATATTTGGGCTTCCAGCTGTGTGTGGGACTTGTTCTATTAGTCCATCTATACTGACCTCCATCAGGTTGCAAATTGAATATAATTTTTTTCTGCATCTAACCCAGCCAATAGTTTTGGCCTAATACCACAGTTTGGCCACTCAGCTCTGCTCGGTTCCCATCCATTGTTTTTTTGTGCAAACAACTCCAGAGTTGTGAATTAGTTAACCACCAACATGAGTGGAAAAAGGCCTGCTGCTGGTGGAAAGGGGAATAGGCGTGTTGGGAAGGGGAAAAAAGGTTGTGTCCGTGGGGTAGGTGTTAAAGCAACAGTAACATCTGCAGAAGAAAGACCATCTTCCAGCCAAACTAAAATGTCTACTTCTTTTAGCGGACAATGTGATAAGATCCCTTTCTTACGGCCACGCCAATCGCTACAAATTCCAGATGAGGCACAAAAACAGCAGGTGCTTCAACGGATATCAAGTGCTCCTTTAAGTGGGCTCTCCTCCACATCAACTTCAACATCACAAATACTCCAGTCCTCAAAGGTGTCACCCCAATCGCACTTGCTTCCTCACAGCTCCCAAATCTCCAGCTGCCCGTCTGAGTATGAGGTAGAACAGATGGTTGAGTCTGCAGAGCTGTTTACTCATACTATAGCCTGGGAATCAGAGGTCGACTCCAGCGCTTCTGTGAATCCAGACGAGGAAATGATCTGCACTGATGCCCAGAATCTTTATGAATCGGATCCAGGACCAGACGCAGAAGGTTCTGACCATAATGTAGACCCTCATTCCCAAACTGTAACTCCTGTTGGTGGAGACAATGAGGAAGACGATGATGAGACTCAAATACCTGATTGGAGCAACAACTTTAGTTTTTTGTCAGGGCAGGAACAGGTTGGCTCTGAGGACGACGGGTGTGATAACGCACAGGGTGATGATGATGAGGTTGGAGATCCCACTTACTGTCAACCCACAGTCAGCCAAGAGATGAGGTCAGCAGAGGAGGTGGAGGAAGATGCTAGTGACGACGAGGTCAGGTTGCGCCTTCCTGGACAGAGACGTAGTACTGGAAGCACGTCAACAACTGCATCCTCAAACACAACTCTGCCTCTCACCACAAGTCGTGGTGGCTCTTCAGGTCGCATGGGTGCTAAGCCTTGCATAGCCTGGGCATTTTTTCAGATCGATAAAGATGACCCAACTCGTGTTATCTGTAACATTTGTCAGCAAAAGCTAAGTAGAGGCCAAAAAATACATAGTTTGAGTACTTCATGCATGAACCGGCACATGGACATGAAGCATAAGTTGCAGTGGGAAGCTCAGTGTGCTACAATGCGGCCTAGCCGGCCGGGCCAACCACCGTCTGCCATATCTTGTGCATCCGCGGCCTCTTCATCCTCTGTGACTGGGGGGACAGCAGTCACACCTGTTTTGGGGCGCAGACCTGCCACCTCTTTACCCGCAACAGCCAGCGTGATTGGCAGGTCATCATTTTCTTTGGAGGTGGTAACACCAGCTGGTGTTGAGCGCTGTCCGACATCAATAGCACCACCTTTGGATCAAGGCAACCTAACATGTCCGCCTGCATCTTCCTCACAGACTGGCAGTTTGCCGGGGACACCCTTATCAACCCCGTCTAAGCACAATAGCCAGCCCTCGGTTCCTCAGATGTGGACAAGTAAAAGACCATTTCCTCCTAGCCATGAGAAAGCTAAGAGGTTGAATTTCACCATCTGCAAGCTCTTGGCTACAGAAATGCTGCCTTTCCGCCTGGTGGACACAGAGGATTTTCAAGACCTTATGTCCGTCGCAGTGCCCCAGTACCAGATGCCCAGTCGGCACTACTTCTCAAAGAAAGGTGTGCCTGCGCTCCACCAGCATGTCGCACACAACATCACCGCTTCTTTGAGAAATTCTGTGTGTGACAGGGTGCATTTCACCACAGACACTTGGACGAGTAGGCATGGACAGGGGCGTTACATGTCGCTGACTGGGCACTGGGTAACTATGGTGACAGCAGGACAAGGGGCTGCTGCATAAGTCTTGCCGTCCCCACGAGTTGTGCGTCAATCCTCTTTATGTCAAAGTTCCTCCACTGCTTCTGCCTCCTCAACCTCCTCTCGGTCTTCCACCTGCACCCAAAGCCTGTGTGGTCATGCCACAAGCTTTCTAACTGCGCAGAAGGGATCCTGCACACCTCCTTACTATGCTGGCAGTAGGGCTCAACGTCATCAGGCGGTTTTTACTTTGAAATGTCTGGGAAATGTGAGTCACACAGCTGAGGAGTTGTGGTCAGCTCTGGAGAACCAATTTCATGAATGGTTGTCTCCACTGCACCTGAAACCAGGGAAGGCCGTGTGCGACAATGCTGCAAACCTGGGTGCGGCCCTTCGCCGGGGCAATGTCACACATGTGCCTTGTATGGCTCACGTGTTGAACCTGGTTGTCCAGCAATTTTTTGCCCACTATCCCAGACTAGATGGCCTTCTGCAGAGGGCTCGGTCGCTGTGTGCTCACTTCCGCCGTTCGCATCCCGCAGCTCAGCGACTTACATCTCTACAGAAGTCGTTGGGCCTGCCACTTCACCGGCTAAAATGCGATGTGCCTACCCGGTGGAATTAAACTCTGCACATGTTGCAGCGACTGTGGCAGCACCGACAAGCCCTGGTGCAATACGTTCTGACGTATAGCCTGGGCCAACGAGATCCAGAGGTGGGGCAAATCACGCTGGAGGAGTGGTCTCAGATCAGGGACCTATGCACCCTTCTGCACAGTTTTGAAATGTCGACGAAGATGTTTAGTGCTGACGATGCCATTATCAGCATGACTATTCCGGTGATTTACATGCTGGAGCACATGTTAAACAGAATTCGGAGTCAGGTGGTGGCACAAGAGGAGGTGGAGGAAGTAGAGGAGGAGGAGTTGTATGCGGAAGGGCTAACATCTGCAAGGTCCAGACGGTCGGCAGCACCAAGGCGGCAGGCATGTGAGGGTGGGGGAGATGGTTTTACCAGGGCGAATGGTAGCAGCCAAACTAGTGAGGAATGTGCAGGAGCCCAGGAAGAAGTGGAGGATGAACTGATGGAAGGCTCATCAGATGAGGGAGACCTTGATCACATTTCTGTTGTGCGAGGTTGGGGGGAGAGGACAGAGGAAGGAAGCATGATTGTTACCTCGCCACCAACACAACAGGGACTTGGTGCTCCTGGATGCGCAACACACATGAGTGCCTTCTTGCTGCACTACCTGCAACATGACCCTCGAATTGTGAGAATTAGAAATAATCCTGACTACTGGGTTGCCACACTGTTAGATCCCCGGTAAATTTGCAGAAATTATTGCTGCCATAGAAAGGGATGCACGCATGCAGGAGTATCAGCAGAGACTGTTGCAGAATCTTACATGTGCTTTTCCACAAAACACCAGTGGTGCACGTAGTGAATCTCACAGTTCCAACTTGCCAACCGTGGGACCGTCAATTGTTCAGCACTCAAACCGTAACAGAACCACAGTATCTGCTGGTAACATCAATTTTGCGGAATCATTTCACCACTTTTTTAGCCCATCCTTTGCAAGGCCACAGGAGACAAGAAGTCTGACACATAGTCAACGCCTAGAGACGATGGTACAGGAGTATCTCCAAGTAAACATTGAAGCCATGACTGTGTCACTGGACCCTTGCTCTTTTTGGGCTTCCAATCTGGATAAATGGCCGGAGCTAGCCACTTACGCCTTGGAGATCTTGTCATGCCCCACAGCCAGCGTTCTGTCTGAACGTGTGTTCAGCGCTGCTAGTGATGTGCTGACAGATAAGCGCACGCGGCTCTCCACTGATAATGTAGACAGACTCACGTTCATAAAGATGAACAAATCATGGATCCAAAACGACTTTTCTACCCCTGTGTCATCCTGGGGAGAGTAAAAGCTTGATGATTGGTTAAAATCACCCTACCAACCGTTTTAAGCTTTCAAATTACGAATCATGTTTATCTGTATCTTGGCTGGAAAATAATTTGGGTTTTGTAGCAGTGTGCAGCACTGATTCTATTAGGCCATCTATAATAAGCTCCACCAGATTTAAAATTACTAATCATGTTTATCTGTATCTTGACTGGAAAATAATTCGGGCTTTGTAGCAGTGTGCAACACTGATCCCATTAGGCCATCTATACTAAGCTCCACCAGATTTAAAATTAATAATAATTTTTAGCTGCATCTAGCCCGGAAAATAATTTTGGGGCTCCGAGATGCGCAAGACACATAAGTGCCTTCTTGCTGCACTACCTGCAACATGACCCTCATATTGTCAGAATTCGAAGTAATCATGACTACTGGGTTGCCACACTCTTAGATCCCCCAAACTTTTCGATCAACCTTTTCATTTTAATAAAGACCAAAAAAATGGTCATTTTTGAAATTATAAGCATTAGCAGGTTATTAGAAACAGAAATCAAACAGTTTTCAACTCAAAACTTTATTCTAGGTGATGTTACATTTTCACATAGGACCCCTTGTTCGAAAGGAGCTTCTGAACTCTCTCGTCCATTGAATTTGTCAGGTTTTGGATGGTTTCTGCTTCAATTGTTTTGCATGAGGACAGAATACCCTCCCAGAGCTGTTGCTTAGATGTGAACTGCCTCCCGCCATCATAGACACTCCTTTTAATGATGCTCCAAAGGTTCTGAATGGGGTAGAGGTCAGGGGAGCATGGGGGTCACACCATAAGTTTGTCCCCTTTTATGCCCATATCAGCCAGAGATGCAGATGTTTTATGTGCAGCATGAGATGGTGCATTATCATGCAAAAAAATGATCTTGCTGTGAAATACACGGTTCTTCTTCTTGAACCATGGCAGGAAGTGCTGTTTGAGAAAATCCACATACATTATGGAGTTCATCTTTAGCGCCTTCAGGGATCCTAAAGGGGCCGACAATCTCTCTCCGCATGATTCCAGCCCAAAACATTACTCCACCTCCTCCTTGTTGGCGCTGTAGTCGTGTTTGCGTGGGGTGTCCATCAACCAGCCATCCTCCACTCCATCCATCTGGACTATCGAGCGCTGCACGGCACTCATCCGTGAACAAAACAGTTTTGAAATCAGTCTTCATGTAATGTTTGGCCCACTGGAGCCGTTTCTGCTTGCGTGAAGTGGATAGAGGAGGTCGACAGGATGGCGTATGCACAGCTGCAAACCTCTGAAGGACCCTGCATCTTGTTGTTCGGGGGATGTTGGAGGCACCAGCAGCTTCAAAAACTTGTCTGCTGCTATGACAAGGCTTTTTTGCCGCTGCTCTTTTAACCTGACGTAATTGCCTGTAGGAAAGAGTCCTCAATTTGCCCTTATCAGCACGCACACGTGTGTACTGTGAATCAGCTACATACTTCTTGATTGCCAAGACAGTTCATCCTGATCATCGCACAATGTTGATTGTAGTCATGCCTTGACCTAAGCACTCCACAATTTGTTGCTTCTCAGCAGCCGACACATCCTTTTTCTTTCCCATTTTGGCAGAAAATGTAGGCTGCTTAATAATGTGAGACAGCCTTCTTAAGTAGTCTTGCCTTTCATTGGACACACCTGCCAAACTAATTAGCACAGGTGTCTGCAATTGCTTACAGTGATATAAAGAGCCCTGACACACATCATCATCAATGAGTTTAACTGACAAACAAACAAATTCTTCCCTTATCACTCCTAAACACTTTTTGCATAATAATTTGGAACACAGTGTACATGTGCTTTTCCACAAAACACCAGTGGTTCACGTAGTGAATCTTACAGTTCTAACTTGCCAACCGTGGTCTGTATGGAGTTGTTCAATAAAGGGCCCAAAATTAAGATAACATAGATGGGAGAGGTCTCTATGAATAAGAATTCCTAAGTATTTGATACCCTGTGAGGGCCAGGCAAAGGGAAAGTTGGACTGGATGGAATCCTATATGGATTTGGGGAGGGAGACATCGAGGGCCTCAGACTTCGCTGCATTGATTTTAAAATTTGACCATGTAACAAAGTGATCTATTTCAGCCATAACAGCATGGATGGATATATGTGATTAAGTGATATATACTAGGACATCATCAGCAAATAGAGAGCACTTGTACTCGGTGCCTCCCACCTCAATCCACCTAATATTGGGGTTATGTCGAATTGATGAGAGCAGGTGCTCCGTCACTAGGATGTATAAGAGAGGGGACAGAGGACATCCCTGCCTTGTCCCATTGGTGATTGTGAAAGGTGATGAAAATGTTCTGATGCACCCCCTGGGCCTTGGGACACCTGGAGCCGGACCCTTTTTGGTGGATGCTGGTGGTTGTAGTCTTCGTGGCGGCGACCCGGTTCCGTGGCTCAGGGTGGTCAAACCAGTGGCGGAACTATTTATGTGATTTTGATGTTTAAATGTCTGACTACGCCACCCGTGGATTGCGGTCAGAGTGAACCGCCGCTGCAAGGCAGACCGCTGAGGCTGGTGTTGTGGGTGCAGCAGAGCGTAGCATAACTCCCCACGGGAGGAGTATAGCCTCAGGGCAGTGTATGCGGAGGATGGGGGTGATGGTGCAGGGCAGCAGAAGTAACGACACGGAGTCAGTGATGCAGTCCAGGGCCTTTACTCACAGTTCTTATTATCCAGACCACGTCTGCAGGTAACGGCTGCCCACGTCGTACTGTGCTCACCAGGTGAGGGGCTCAGACAACTCCCAGATAACTTTGGAGCGCTTCACAGGACCCCCTTTGTGTGTCCTTTGTCTGGCCTTTCTTACCAACCCTTCTGTCCGGCTGCCTCGGGCCTCCTCTTGGTAAACTTGGCGCCAGTTTCCCTGACCCTATGTGGTGCCTTCCTAGCGGGTGTAGCGAGGGGCTGCGCCACATAAAATGTCACAGCCTCCGTTTTCTAGCTGAGGGTCGTTTCCTGCCTCCACTAGTTTCGGGGACCGGTCTCCCCCTTTGGCCTGACCCCTCCACGCAGGTGGATTCGGGCGTGCGGTGGCAACTCGCCTGTCCGCACCCCTGGGATCCCTTCATTCCTCGTTCCTGGAGCCTTCTCTGCTCCTCTTCCTTCCTTCTCCCTCTTCCAGGCCTGGGCCTCTGTTACTAGGCCCGCCTCCGGAGCAGAGCTCATGCAGAGCCCCTGCTCCCTGCCACTTCTGCTTAGACTTCTCTGCACTGAACTAAGATGGTGCCCACCTTTTATACTCCCTTCTCAATGCACCCAGGAACTGCTTCCTCCCTGTTCCTGCACTTCAGGGTTCCCCTTCCTCAGTGTTCCCTCCCCCCACTCCAGCCAGGGACAGGGACTGTCGTGCCCATCTCAGAGGCATATTGGTCGCCCTGCCCCACGGCAATGTGGTGTAATGCATGCAGGTGTCGGGTCCTGATCCACACTCCATCCTTACCTGAGAGTGAGATATCACACCTCTGGGTGAGGTGTAATACCTCTGTAGCAACCGAGCCCTCAGGGTGCTACAGTTCCATTTATCTTCAGCCTAGGTGACGTATTGTGATACAGGGCCATGATTTTGGCTATAAAAGGGTCCCCTAGACCCCTACCCCAAGCTTTTTAAGAGAATCATATATGGCGTGCCAGGAGACTCTATGGAATGCTTTCTCAGCATCGAACGAGAGTATCTAATTACAAATTTTTAACTGCATCTAGCCCAGGAAATACTTTGTGCCTAGTAGCAGTGTCTGCTAGTCAGCGGATTATCCCGGCTGTTAAGCAAGCTACACCACCTGTAGTTTGGACACTTAATTTTTTCAAAGGAAATGCTTCGGGACCACGGGATACTCAGTGAAGAGCATCAGGAGGCACCCCAAGGCATAGGGGCTGGGACTGGCAGTATGATGCCTTGCGGTGGACAGCCGAGCTCGATCCTTATAAAAGCTTTTTAACTGCAGCAGCTTTAGTGGACGCTACTGGAGCTGGAATTACGTGGCTGCTGGCATGAGACTTGCCCTCCAATAGATCCTTGTAAATGGATTTAAAGTGTATTCATTCAAATTAGAGAGACAATTTAAATTAAAAAGTTTAGAGCTGCCTCCACCACAGGGGGGCTCGCTCGACCCACCAGTGGACAGGCACCAGTATTGGGAGAGGGGGGCTGGCCGTCAGGGTTCACCGCGGCTCTGGCACAAACCCGGCGACACGGAGGTGGCACGGGCAGGAGCGGACTGAACATGTCGGCTTCTCACTTTTTGGATTTTAGAAGGGCATGACATGCGTATATCTGTGTCTCCCCCTCCTTTTACTCCTCCACCTCTTTTCTTTTCGCATGACTATATGTACTTGTCACTTTTCCATGTGTTAGTTGTGTCTTCTGAGCAGTTTGTCAGCTTTTGGACACCTTTGAAGGTGTTTTCTATGTGTTTCTATGTGTTTTTGTTTGCCTGCCATTGGTTTTAACGGTGTTCGAAGGTGTTCGACGAACAGTTCGACGAACAGTTCGGCGAACACACGGGTGTTCGACGAACCGAACCGAACTCGAACACTACGGGGGTGGCTCAACACTAGTCGCAATGTGGCACAAGCCAGGCATGTTTTTTGCCAAACAGGGTGACTGACAGTACATTTCTCTTGAATATGTATCCCCTATCTCAGTTACAATGTGGCACAACCTGTGACAAGGACCTCCAATGACAAATATTAGTTTAGTAGGACCACTGTCCATTCCAGATTTGTCCACTGCACAATGTGCATAGGGTCTGTAAAAATGAGCCCTATGGGCTGAGTGATGGTTGACGTAGGAAGCCACCATTCCAAGGGCCTCCAATCACAAATAGTAGTTAGGCTGGAGTAGGAATACTGTCCTGGTTTGTTCACTGCACAATGTACATAGGGTTTGTAAAAATGAGCCCTATGGGCTGAGTCATGGTTTACAAAGGAAGATAACGGGTTTTTATGGGAAGGGGGTGACGTTAACAGCAGTAGCATGAATCTGCATTTTTGGTGAATTTAGGTTGGCTTACTGTCATCTGGAGGGATTACAAACTGTGGAGATATCTAGTCCTTGTTGAATTTTATCAGAGTAAGTCTGTCTGCATTTTCCATGGAGAGGCGTGTGCGCCTATCAGTGATGATTGCCCCAGCGGAACTGAAAACACGCTCAGACACCACACTAGCAGCTGGGCAGGCTAGCACCTCCAAGGCATATAAGGAGAGTGTTCAGCTTAGACACCCAATAATTAAAAGGAACTGAAGCATCAGAAAGGACGCACATATGGTCACTTAAGTACCCCTTGACCATGTTCTGCAACTTATCCCTCCTTGGCATTGTTACAGGCACAGATAGCCCTTGCTGTTGTGCTAGTTTATTGAAAATTGCCCAATTTGTGCACATTTTCCTCCCACCTCTGTTGGAGCTGGTGTTCCTGTCTCTCCCCATTATCCCTTGGTGTACCTCTGCCACCATCATTGTCTGAGGGTGATGTTTTTAGGAACTGATCTACAACGGCCTTCTTGAACGATTCCAAACTCTTGGTGACTCCAAACTCTTTGGTGACTCCAAAAGGAGAGAAGGAAATTTCTCCTTGTATCGTGGATCGAGAAAGGTAGCCAACCAGTATAGGTTGTTGGATAAAATGTGAATCACGCAAAGGTATTGCCACAGACACACATGAACTGTGCCATTTGGGCCAAGCTGCAAAAAGGTAAATGTGCTGTGTCCCCAACAGTAGAAAAAGTACCCATCCTCTCCTCTCACTGACTCGCCTCCTCCTCCACCTCCTCGTCCTCCTCTCCAGACCATCCAGCCTGGACAGACATGAAGCTTGGGTTGGGTGTCCCCTCTGTAGCATTACGAGTCCCCTCGGTAGCGCAGAAAAGCAAGTCCTCTCCCTCCTCATCTTCCTCCTCATCACCCATTGTTGCCTCAGAATATTGGCTGGGCCACCAGGTAACGCCCATTATCACAGATAACCAGACTGGGGTGGAGGTGCAGCGGGGAGAGCCACTGATCGGTCTGTTGTTTTAAAGCTTGTCACAGCTGCTGAACAGGTCCCAGCTTGTCAGTGATGGGGAGGGTAATTCAACAGATGGTGAGGAGCAGGAGGAGGGGAGAGAGGAAATGAAATATGAAGAGGTGGAAACCCTGACAGAAATTGGGCCCGCTATTCTTGGCATGGGTAGGATGTGTGATGTTCCCGTTTGCGCCTTTGTCCCACACTTCACCAGGTTCACCCAGTGTGCCATGACAGAAATGTATCATCCCTGTCCACAACAACTTGTCCAGATGTCTGGTGTTAGGTTGACCTTCCCAGTTACGGCGTTGGTGAGAGCACAGTTCAGATTGTTTAACATGTGCTTGTGTAATGCAGGTACGGCACACCGAGCAAAATAGTGGCGGTTGGGAACACTGTATCGTGGGGCAGCCACAGCCAGGAGATCACGGAGAGACTGTGTCCCCACAAGCCTAAATGGCAACATCTCCACAGCTAGCAATTTGGCAATCTGCGAGTTTAGTATTTGTGCCTGTGGGTGCACGGCTGGGTATTTACGCTTTCTTTCCAAGCTCTCAGGCGCGGACAATTGGATGCTTTTCTGGGAAAAGGAAGTGCACGTGGTTGATGTTTGTTGTGTGTGAGCAACCGCAGCTTGAGGGCCTTTGCCCTGGCCTCTGCTCAACTTGGTATGGCAGATACTACAGACTACAATGTTTTTCTCTGAAGGACATTCAGAAAAAAAAATTACCCTTGCCCTGACTTGGCGCACAGCAGGGGTGCTCATGGGAACAATTGACCCAGTTCTCACTCTGGACAAACCACGACCCCTTGATGCCTGTGTTGGTGCTACATATCCATCTTCCTGTGTGTTTCTGTCATGACTATGTATGCCAACGGTCCAGGTCGGATCAGTGGACTCATCATCGACCATCTTGTCTTCCATCTCATCCTCTTTCCCAGTTGACATTGTAGACTGACCTGATGGCAACTGTGTCTCATCATAATCAGCCTCCACCTCTGGAGACAGTAAATGATTATCCCGCCAAGTGGCTTTCTTCTGGCTGTAGGTCCTCAAATACTTGAGCATCAACGCACGCCACCTCCTCTTGTCCCTCTTCAATGCTGCACGGTGATAGGCCAGTGCCAACCAAAGGATATGTACCAAACAGATCCTCGCAGTGGCCAAGCTTGGGGTCATATGTCTCCTGTGACTTCTGTGTATCCACAGTACACTGTAACATCGTGGAAGATTTGAAGCTACTTGACAAATGCGTAGAGGCCTTGTCTGCTATCCAAGACAGAATCTGCTCTCACTCTTCTGGCTTCCACACACGTTTACGTTCCATAAGTGGACTAATATGTACAGAAGGCAGTCTGACACCCTAAAATAGTGGTTGAAATGGCCTGGTGCGTGCTTTGTAGCAGGCAGTAGGAAAGGTTTGGACTACTGCTTTGTGCAGGTCACTCAATGATTTTTTAAGTGGGCTATTATGGACAGAACGCAGGCTGACACCAAAAAATAATGGTTAAAATGGGCTGGTGCATTCTTTGTAATAGGCAGTAGGAGATGTTTGGACTACTGCTTTTTGCAGGTCACTCAATGATATCTTAAGTGGACTAAAATGGACAGAAGGCAGGCTGACACCCCAATATAGTGGTTAAAATGGCCTGGTGCGCGCTTGGTAGCAGGCAGTAGGAAATGTTTGGATTACTGCTTTGTGCAGGGCACTCAATGATTTTTAAGTGGACTAATATGGACAGAAGGCAGGCTGACACCCCAAAATAGTGGTTAATATGGGCTGGTGCGTGCTTTGTAGCAGGCAGTAGGAAATGTTTGGACTACTGCTTTGTGCAGGACACTCAATGATTTTAAAAGTGGACTAATATGGACAGAAGGCAGGCTGACACCCCAAAATAGTGGTTAAAATGGCCTGGTGCGTGCTTTTTAGCAGGCAGTAGGAGATGTTTGGACTACTGCTTTCTGCAGGGCACTCAATGAGTTCTTAAGTAGACTAATATGGACAGAAGGCAGGCTGACACCCCAAAATAGTGGTTAAATTGGCTGGATGCATGCTTGGTAGCAGGCAGTAGGAAATGTTTGGACTACTGCTTTGACCCCTAAAACAGCAGGGAAAATATACAGGTGCTAAAAAAAAAGGCAGCACAAAATGCTACTTCTGTGTGTGCTGGAAAAATATTGCTTTGCCTCTGACAAGAGCTGTTTTAATATGGAAACTGGAAGAACACTTTAACCTCTCCCTACCTAACACACAATCTCTCCCTCCCTGTACTCTGACTTTGTTGTGTGCCTTCAGCTCTGAAAAGAGCTATTTTTTGGTGGTATTATGGAGCTAGTGAGCAGCTCCTTTTTATACAGAACTAGTACACACTTCAGGTAGCCTTTAAAAGGGCTTTTGTTTTATCAAGAGGCCTTAACACTCTCCCTAACAGCTCAACGATCTCTCTCTAGGCTATTACAACACAGGCTCCAGATACAATGTGCACAAAATGGCAGCGGCGGGGCTTAAATAGACCCTATGATGCTGGACGGCCAGCCAATCACAGTAATGCCACAACCAAGATGTCTGCAGTGTTACTGTGATTGGTTAAGAAGCCCAGTATGTTTAGTGGCTGCAATGAAGGCGCCAAAACTGCAGGGCGGGATATCCGATTATAGCGAGGCGAGTACACAAATACTCGCAGAATAACGAGTAACCCAAATTCAGTACTATTCTTGCGAATAGCGAATAGTATCGAATACAGTCGCTCATCACTAGTCATAATACCTTTTTACATTGCCTTCCACATTGCAATTCTAATGCAAACACAGACACTATCTGTCCCATATAGTAAAGCCCTAAGCAATGTAAGCAAAAATTCCTCCTTAGAGTGTGAGACACATTTCTTAATACAGTGACAGCCAAAATGTCCCCAAACAGTGCCTCAAAATCAGCACACTTGATAGATGCTTCATATACTGATAGATGCCTGAGTACCACAGGTCCATTCTTCTAAAAAAAATTTTGTAGGCACCAATAGGTTGAGTAGTGTGAACGCAATCCCGCTACCATTGCTAGTTATAGAGAGTTTAGAAACGAATATATTCAGTTTTCAGTAAAAAGTAATCTCATGTATCAACAACTTGTTATAATCGGTCTCAGATCATACCAGGAGTTGTCAGTACATGCTAAGAACAGAAGCTTTCCATTGACATGAGATTATTAGTTCTGCAAGTTGATGATTGAAACTACAACGCTTGGGAAAACCTGCAACTACAAGACTCTGCAAATTCTGAAAGAATTATTTTCTTCACAACTGCAGTAAAGGCTCTAAAATAAAGTCCTGGCCAGCCTCTAGAGGTGATTGAATTTTTTTCCATGTATTTTTTCATAAGATTTGATTAGCAGCAAATCGATTCGCCATGAATCACAATATTTCAACGCCTCCAATTGTCTTGAAATAATGTGTAACACTCTGAGATCTCTTAGAACTAAATCCTACCCCTACAAGCTCTTTAATAAAAACACAGCCTTAGTAATGTGATAGTGACCTCACCATTAGAAATTGAGCGTAACCCTGTAGTATCCAACATTCCATTTAATAACACAGCTCATTGACAGACTGTTCATGTTTTATTACATTAAAAAACGGTCCAAAAATTATCTTTGTGTAATGAGGAAGACCATTCTATGCAGTACACTGGCCTGTTGTGACTGAGATGAGTGATGCAGTTACTAGAGACAAAGAAGATCAATTGTGACCTGCATTTGGTAATAGAGATGAGCGTTGTTCTACTCGAACTGTTCGCCAATCTCAAATTCGAGCTGTTTTGGGCGGTGTTCGAGCCGTTCGGCGAACACGAACAATTTGAGAAAAATTCGGCTGTTCGAGGTTATGTTCGATAACTGTTCGTGCACCAAAATCATAACTGGATTTTTTCTCAGTAATGATGAAAATTAATGTTAATACGCAGTTTGAGTGTACAGCGGGGTGGGGGGAGGGGCAGGGGATGGATCTCTGCAGGAACAATGAAGATCTCCATTTTTTTTTCTCTTTCCCGCATTTACAGTGGGGAGGTGCAATCTGTCAGCCTATCAGCAGCGCACACACGGAGCGAAGTGCTTTTTTTCACACAAGCAAGGGCATGTGTCATTGGCAGTGTATGTCACATGTCCTTGCCCTATAAGACCAAGCCATTTTCCCCGTCGCCACCATTTTCTCACTGCTGCAGCTGCGTGTTAGATGGCACCGCTGTTGCTGTGTGCGCTATACCTTGTTAATTTCAAGCCAATTTTCGCACAAATCTACAGATAGCTTGGGAGTAGGGAATAGTTGTGATTGCAGTCCTTTTAAGGGCTAGGTTACAGCATTTCCTACGACTTTTATCAGGCAGGTCTGTGCTCTTAAATAGATAGATTGTGGGAGTAAAGACTAATTGTAATTGGAGTCCTTTTCAGGACTAGGTTACATCAGTTCCTATCAGTTTTTGCCAGGCAGGTCTGTGCCAGTGCTGTGCAAGTTTTTTTCACAGCATTTGTCTGAATCTAGCAAAGCTAATCCTTTTTGGCCTATTGCAGAGTGTGTTAGTCAGTGGAGTAGCCTATCTGTGTTGCAAGATATACCACCTGTGTATAGAATACCAGTTTTTTACTGCACCTAGTCAAGTAAAATCTTTTGGGCATAGCATCATTCTATTAGTCCATCTATACTGACCTCCATCAGGTTGCAAATTGAATATAATTTTTTTCTGCATCTAGCTCTGAAAAAATATTGGGCTTCTAGCTGTGTGTGGGACTTGTTGTATTAGTCCATCTATACTGACCTCCATCAGGTTGCAAACTGATTATATTTTTTTCTGCATCTACCTCTGAAAAAATATTGGGCTTCTAGCTGTGTGTGGGACTTGTTCTATTAATCCATCTATACAGACCTCCATCAGGTTGCAAACTGAATATATTTTTTTCTGCATCTACCTCTGAAAAAATATTGGGCTTCTAGCTGTGTGTGGGACTTGTTGTATTAGTCCATCTATACTGACCTAAAAAGGTTGCAAACTGAATATATTTTTTTCTGCATCTACCTCTGAAAAAATATTGGGCTTCTAGCTGTGTGTGGGACTTGTTCTATTAATCCATCTATACAGACCTCCATCAGGTTGCAAACTGAATATATTTTTTTCTGCATCTACCTCTGAAAAAATATGTGGCCTTCTAGCAGTGTGTGGGACTTTCTCTATTAGTCCATCTATACTGACCTCCATCAGGTTGCAAACTGAATATATTTTTTTTCTGCATCTACCTCTGAAAAAATATTTGGCCTTCTAGCAGTGTGTGGGACTTGTTCTATTAGTCCACCTATACTGACCTCCATCAGGTTGCAAATTCAAAATAATTTTTTGTCTGCATCTAGCTCTGAAAAAATATTTGGCCTTCTAACAGTGTGTGGGACTTTCTCTATTAGTCCATCTATACTGACCTCCATCAGGTTGCAAACTGAATATATTTTTTTTCTGCATCTACCTCTGAAAAAATATTTGGCCTTCTAGCAGTGTGTGGGACTTTCTCTATTAGTCCATCTATACTGACCTCCATCAGGTTGCAAATTAAAAATAATTTTTATCTGCATCTACAGTACCTCTGAAAAAATATTTGGGCTTCTAGCTGTGTGTGGGACTTGTTCTATTAGTCCATCTATACAGACCTCCATCAGGTTGCAAATTGAATATAATTTTTATCTGCATCTAGCTCTGAAAAAATATTTGGCCTTCTAGCAGTGTGAGGGACTTTCTCTATTAGTCCATCTATACTGACCTCCATCAGGTTGCAAATTGAATATAATTTTTATCTGCATCTAGCTCTGAAAAAATATTTGGCCTTCTAGCAGTGTGTGGGACTTTCTCTATTAGTCCTTCTATACTGACCTCCATCAGGTTGCAAATTAAAAATAATTTTTATCTGCATCTACCTCTGAAAAAATATTTGGGCTTCTAGCTGTGTGTGGGACTTGTTCTATTACTCCATCTACACTGACCTCCATCAGGTTGCAAACTGAATATATTTTTTTCTGCATCTACCTCTGAAAAAATATTGGGCTTCTAGCTGTGTGTGGGACTTGTTGCATTAGTCCATCTATACTGACCTCCATCAGGTTGCAAATTAAAAATAAATTTTATCTGCATCTACAGTACCTCTGAAAAAATATTTGGGCTTCTAGCTGTGTGTGGGACTTGTTCTATTAGTCCATCTATACTGACCTCCATCAGGTTGCAAATTGAATATAATTTTTATCTGCATCTAGCTCTGAAAAAATATTTGGCCTTCTAGCAGTGTGTGGGACTTTCTCTATTAGTCCATCTATACTGACCTCCATCAGGTTGCAAATTGAATATAATTTTTATCTGCATCTAGCTCTGAAAAAATATTTGGCCTTCCAGCAGTGTGTGGGACTTTCTCTATTAGTCCATCTATACTGACCTCCATCAGGTTGCAAATTAAAAATAATTTTTATCTGCATCTACCTCTGAAAAAATATTTGGGCTTCTAGCTGTGTGTGGGACTTGTTCTATTACTCCATCTATACTGACATCCATCAGGTTGCAAACTGAATATATTTTTTTTGTATCTACCTCTGAAAAAATATTGGGCTTCTAGCTGTCTGTGGGACTTGTTGTATTAGTCCATCTATACTGACCTCCATCAGGTTGCAAATTAAAAATAATTTTTATCTGCATCTACAGTACCTCTGAAAAAATATTTGGGCTTCTAGCTGTGTGTGGGACTTGTTCTATTAGTCCATCTATACTGACCTCCATGAGGTTGCAAATTGAATATAATTTTTATCTGCATCTAGCTCTGAAAAAATATTTGGCCTTCTAGCAATGTGTGGGAATTTCTCTATTAGTCCATCTATACTGACCTCCATCAGGTTGCAATTTAAAAATAATTTTTATCTGCATCTACCTCTGAAAAAATATTTGGGCTTCTAGCTGTGTGTGGAACTTGTTCTATTACTCCATCTATACTGACCTCCATCAGGTTGCAAACTGAATATATTTTTTTCTGCATCTACCTCTGAAAAAATATTGGGCTTCTAGCTGTGTGTGGGACTTGTTGTATTAGTCCATCTATACTGACCTCCATCAGGTTGCAAATTAAAAATATTTTTTATCTGCATCTACAGTACCTCTGAAAAAATATTTGGGCTTCTAGCTGTGTGTGGGACTTGTTCTATTAGTCCATCTATACTGACCTCCATCAGGTTGCAAATTGAATATAATTTTTATCTGCATCTAGCTCTGAAAAAATATTTGGCCTTCTAGCAGTGTGTGGGACTTTCTCTATTAGTCCATCTATACTGACCTCCATCAGGTTGCAAATTAAAAATAATTTTTATCTGCATCTAGCTCTGAAAAAATATTTGGCCTTCTAGCAGTGTGTGGGACTTTCTCTATTAGTCCATCAATACTGACCTCCATCAGGTTGCAAATTAAAAATAATTTTTATCTGCATCTACCTCTGAAAAAATATTTGGGCTTCTAGCTGTGTGTGGGACTTGTTCTATTAATCCATCTATACAGACCTCCATCAGGTTGCAAACTGAATATAATTTTTTTCTGCATCTAGCTCTGAAAAAATATTTGGCCTTCTAGCAGTGTGTGGGACTTGTTCTATTAGTCCACCTATACTGACCTCCATCAGGTTGCAAATTAAAAATAATTTTTTGTCTGCATCTAGCTCTGAAAAAATATTTGGCCTTCTAGCAGTGTGTGGGACTTTCTCTATTAGTCCATCTATACTGACCTTCATCAGGTTGCAAACTGAATATATTTTTTTTCTGCATCTACCTCTGAAAAAATATTGGGCTTGTAGCTGTGTGTGGGACTTGTTCTATTAATCCATCTATACAGACCTCCATCAGGTTGCAAACTGAATAAAAAATTTTTCTGCATCTACCTCTGAAAAAATATTTGGGCTTCTAGCTGTGTGTGGGACTTGTTCTATTAGTCCATCTATACTGACCTCTATCAGGTTGCAAATTGAATATAATTTTATTCTGCATCTAACCCAGCCAATAGTTTTGGCCTAATACCACAGTTTGGCCACTCAGCTCTGCTCGGTTCCCATCCATTGTTTTTTTGTGCAAACAACTCCAGAGTTGTGAATTAGTTAACCACCAAAATGAGTGGAAAAAGGCCTGCTGCTGGTGGAAAGGGGAATAGGCGTGTTGGGAAGGGGAAAAAAGGTTGTGTCCGTGGGGTAGGTGTTAAAGCAACAGTAACATCTGCAGAAGAAAGACCATCTTCCAGCCAAACTAAAATGTCTACTTCTTTTAGTGGACAATGTGATAAGATCCCTTTCTTACGGCCAAGCCAATCGCTACAAATTCCAGATGAGGCACAAAAACAGCAGGTGCTTCAACGGATATCAAGTGCTCCTTTAAGTGGGCTCTCCTCCACATCAACTTCAACATCACAAATACTCCAGTCCTCAAAGGTGTCACCCCAATCGCACTTGCTTCCTCACAGCTCCCAAATCTCCAGCTGCCCGTCTGAGTATGAGGTAGAACAGATGGTAGAGTCTGCAGAGCTGTTTACTCATACTATAGCCTGGGAATCAGAGGTCGACTCCAGCGCTTCTGTGAATCCAGACGAGGAAATGATCTGCACTGATGCCCAGAATCTTTATGAGTCGGATCCAGGACCAGACGCAGAAGGTTCTGACCATAATGTAGACCCTCATTCCCAAACTGTAACTCCTGTTGGTGGAGACAATGAGGAAGACAATGATAAGACTCAAATACCTGATTGGAGCGACAACTTTAGTTTTTTGTCAAGGCAGGAACAGGTTGGCTCTGAGGACGACGGGTGTGATAACGCACAGGGTGATGATGATGAGGTTGGAGATCCCACTTACTGTCAACCCACAGTCAGCCAAGAGATGAGGTCAGCAGAGGAGGTGGAGGAAGATGCTAGTGACGACGAGGTCAGGTTACGCCTTCCTGGACAGAGACGTAGTACTGGAAGCACGTCAACAACTGCATCCTCAAACAAAACTCTGCCTCTCACCACAAGTCGTGGTGGCTCTTCAGGTCGCATGGGTGCTAAGCCTTGCATAGCCTGGGCATTTTTTCAGATCGATAAAGATGACCCAACTCGTGTTATCTGTAACATTTGTCAGCAAAAGCTAAGTAGAGGCCAAAAAATACATAGTTTGAGTACTTCATGCATGAACCGGCACATGGACATGAAGCATAAGTTGCAGTGGGAAGCTCAGTGTGCTACAATGCGGCCTAGCCGGCCGGGCCATATCTTGTGCATCCGTGGCCTCTTCATCCTCTGTGACTGGGGGTACAGCAGTCACACCTGTTATGGGGCGCAGACCTGCCACCTCTTTACCCGCAACAGCCAGCGTGATTGGCAGGTCATCATTTTCTTTGGAGGTGGTAACACCAGCTGGTGTTGAGCGCTGTCCGACATCGATAGCACCACCTTTGGATCAAGGCAACCTAACATGTCCGCCTGCATCTTCCTCACAGACCGGCAGTTTGCCGGGGACACCCTTATCAACCCCGTCTAAGCACAATAGCCAGCCCTCGGTCCCTCAGATGTGGACAAGTAAAAGACCATTTCCTCCTAGCCATGAGAAAGCTAAGAGGTTGAATTTCACCATCTGCAAGCTCTTGGCTCTTGGCTACAGAAATGCTGCCTTTCCGCCTGGTGGACACAGAGGATTTTCGAGACCTTATGTCCGTCGCAGTGCCCCAGTACCAGATGCCCAGTCGTCACTACTTCTCAAAGAAAGGTGTGCCTGCGCTCCACCAGCATGTCGCACACAACATCACCGCTTCTTTGAGAAACTCTGTGTGTGACAGGGTGCATTTCACCACAGACACTTGGACGAGTAGGCATGGACAGGGGCGTTACATGTCGCTGACTGGGCACTGGGTAACTATGGTGACAGCAGGACAAGGGGCTGCTGTCCAAGTCTTGCCGTCCCCATGAGTTGTGCGTCAATCCTCTTTATGTCAAAGTTCCTCCACTGCTTCTGCCTCCTCAACCTCCTCTCGGTCTTCCACCTGCACCCAAAGCCTGTCTGGTCATGCCACAAGCTTTCTAACTGCGCAGAAGGGATCCTGCACACCTCCTTACTATGCTGGCAGTAGGGCTCAACGTCATCAGGTGGTTTTTACATTGAAATGTCTGGGAAACGTGAGTCACACAGCTGAGGAGTTGTGGTCAGCTCTGGAGAACCAATTTCATGAATGGTTGTCTCCACTGGACCTGAAACCAGGGAAGGCCGTGTGCGACAATGCTGCAAACCTGGGTGCGGCCCTTTGCCGGGGCAATGTCACACACGTGCCTTGTATGGCTCACGTGTTGAACCTGGTTGTCCAGCAATTTTTAGCCCACTATCCCAGACTAGATGGCCTTCTGCAGAGGGCACGGTCACTGTGTGCTCACTTCCGCCGTTCGCATCCCGCAGCTCAGCGACTTACATCTCTACAGAAGTCGTTGGGCCTGCCACTTCACCGGCTAAAATGCGATGTGCCTACCCGGTGGAATTCAACTCTGCACATGTTGCAGCGACTGTGGCAGCACCGACAAGCCCTGGTGCAATACGTTCTGACGTATAGCCTGGGCCAACGAGATCCAGAGGTGGGGCAAATCACGCTGGAGGAGTGGTCTCAGATCAGGGACCTATGCACCCTTCTGCACAGTTTTGAAATGGCGACGAAGATGTTAAGTGCTGACGATGCCATTATCAGCATGACTATTCCGGTGATTTACATGCTGGAGCACATGTTAAACAGAATTCGGAGTCAGGTGGTGGCACAAGAGGAGGTGGAGGAAGTAGAGGAGGAGGAGTTGTATGCGGAAGGGCTAACATCTGCAAGGTCCAGATGGTCGGCAGCACTAAGGCGGCAGGCATGTGAGGGTGGGGGAATGGTTTTACCAGGGCACATCGTAGCAGCCAAACTAGTGAGGAAGGTGCAGGAGCCCAGGAAGAAGTGGAGGACGAACTGATGGAAGACTCATCAGATGAGGGAGACCTTGATCACATTTCTGTTGTGCGAGGTTGGGGGGAGAGGACAGAGGAAGGAAGCATGATTGTTACTAGAGATGAGCGTTGTTCTACTCGAACTGTTCGCCAATCTCAAATTCGAGCTGTTTTGGGCGGTGTTCGAGCCGGTCGGCGAACACGAACAATTTGAGAAAAATTCGGCTGTTCGAGGTTATGTTCGATAACTGTTCGTGCACCAAAATCATAACTGGATTTTTTCTCAGTAATGATGAAAATTAATGTTAATACGCAGTTTGAGTGTACAGCGGGGCGGGGGGAGGGGCAGGGGATGGATCTCTGCAGGAACAATGAAGATCTCCATTTTTTTTTCTCTTTCCCGCATTTGCAGTGGGGAGGTGCAATCTGTCAGCCTATCAGCAGCGCACACACGGAGCGAAGTGCTTTTTTTCACACAAGCAAGGGCATGTGTGATTGGCAGTGTATGTCACATGTCCTTGCCCTATAAGACCAAGCCATTTTCCCCGTCGCCACCATTTTCTCACTGCTGCAGCTGCGTGTTAGACGGCACCGCTGTTGCTGTGTGCGCTATACCTTGTTAATTTCAAGCCAATTTTCGCACAAATATACAGATAGCTTGGGAGTAGGGAATAGTTGTGATTGCAGTCCTTTTAAGGACTAGGTTACAGCATTTCCTACGACTTTTATCAGGCAGGTCTGTGCTCTTAAATAGATAGATTGTGGGAGTAAAGACTAATTGTAATTGGAGTCCTTTTCAGGACTAGGTTACATCAGTTCCTATCAGTTTTTGCCAGGCAGGTCTGTGCCAGTGCTGTGCAAGTTTTTTTCACAGCATTTGGCTGAATCTAGCAAAGCTAATCCTTTTTGGCCTATTGCAGAGTGTGTTAGTCAGTGGAGTAGCCTATCTGTGTTGCAAGATATACCACCTGTGTATAGAATACCAATTTTTTTACTGCACCTAGTGAAGTAAAATCTTTTGGGCATAGCATCATTCTATTAGTCCATCTATACTGACCTCCATCAGGTTGCAAACTGAATATAATTTTTTTCTGCATCTAGCTCTGAAAAAATATTTGGGCTTCTAGCAGTGTGTGGGACTTGGTCTATTAGTCCATCTATACTGACCTCCATCAGGTTGCAAATTAAAAATAATTTTTTTCTGCATCTAGCTCTGAAAAAATATTTGGGCTTCTAGCAGTGTGTGGGACTTGGTCTATTAGTCCATCTATACTGACCTCCATCAGGTTGCAAATTAAAAATAATTTTTTTCTTCATTTATCTCTGAAAAAATATTTGGGCTTCTAGCAGCGTGTGGGACTTGTTCTATTAGTCCATCTGTACTGACCTCCATCAGGTTGCAAATTAAAAATAATTTTTTTCTGCATCTAGCTCTGAAAAAATATTTGGGCTTCTAGCAGTGTGTGGGACTTGGTCTATTAGTCCATCTATACTGACCTCCATCAGGTTGCAAATTGAATAAAAAAAATTTCTGCATCTAGCTCTGAAAAAATATTTGGGCTTCTAGCGGTGTGTGGGACTTGGTCTATTAGTCCATCTATACTGACCTCCATCAGGTTGCAAATTAAAAATAATTTTTTTCTGCATCTAGCTCTGAAAAAATATTTGGGCTTCTAGCAGTGTGTGGGACTTGGTCTATTAGTCCATCTATACTGACCTCCATCAGGTTGCAAATTAAAAATAATTTTTTTCTGCATCTAGCTCTGAAAAAATATTTGGGCTTCTAGCAGTGTGTGGGATTTGGTCTATTAGTCCATCTATACTGACCTCCATCAGGTTGCAAATTAAAAATAATTTTTTTCTTCATTTATCTCTGAAAAAATATTTGGGCTTCTAGCAGCGTGTGGGACTTGTTCTATTAGTCCATCTGTACTGACCTCCATCAGGTTGCAAATTAAAAATAATTTTTTTCTGCATCTAGCTCTGAAAAAATATTTGGGCTTCTAGCAGTGTGTGGGACTTGGTCTATTAGTCCATCTATACTGACCTCCATCAGGTTGCAAATTGAATAAAAAAAATTTCTGCATCTAGCTCTGAAAAAATATTTGGGCTTCTAGCGGTGTGTGGGACTTGGTCTATTAGTCCATCTATACTGACCTCCATCAGGTTGCAAATTAAAAATAATTTTTTTCTGCATCTAGCTCTGAAAAAATATTTGGGCTTCTAGCAGTGTGTGGGACTTGGTCTATTAGTCCATCTATACTGACCTCCATCAGGTTGCAAATTACAAATAATTTTTTTCTGCATCTAGCTCTGAAAAAATATTTGGGCTTCTAGCAGTGTGTGGGACTTGGTCTATTAGTCCATCTATACTGACCTCCATCAGGTTGCAAATTGAATAAAAAAATTTTCTGCATCTAGCTCTGAAAAAATATTTGGGCTTCTAGCGGTGTGTGGGACTTGGTCTATTAGTCCATCTATACTGACCTCCATCAGGTTGCAAATTAAAAATAATTTTTTTCTGCATCTAGCTCTGAAAAAATATTTGGGCTTCTAGCAGTGTGTGGGACTTGGTCTATTAGTCCATCTATACTGACCTCCATCAGGTTGCAAATTAAAAATATTTTTTTTCTTCATTTAGCTCTGAAAAAATATTTGGGCTTCTAGCAGTGTGTGGGACTTGTTCTATTAGTCCTTCTATACTGACGTCCAGCAGGTTGCAAATTGAATATAATTTTTTTCTGCATCTAGCTCTGAAAAAATATTTGGGCTTCTAGCGGTGTGTGAGACTTGGTCTATTAGTCCATCTATACTGACCTCCATCAGGTTGCAATTTAAAAATAATTTTTTTCTGCATCTAGCTCTGAAAAAATATTTGGGCTTCTAGCAGTGTGTGGGACTTGGTCTATTAGTCCATCTATACTGACCTCCATCAGGTTGCAAATTAAAAATAATTTTTTTCTGCATCTAGCTCTGAAAAAATATTTGGGCTTCTAGCGGTGTGTGGGACTTGGTCTATTAGTCCATCTATACTGACCTCCATCAGGTTGCAAATTAAAAATAATTTTTTTCTGCATCTAGCTCTGAAAAAATATTTGGGCTTCTAGCAGTGTGTGGGACTTGGTCTATTAGTCCATCTATACTGACCTCCATCAGGTTGCAAATTAAAAATAATTTTTTTCTTCATTTATCTCTGAAAAAATATTTGGGCTTCTAGCA
Source organism: Phyllobates terribilis (assembly GCF_046119375.1). Lineage (NCBI taxonomy): Eukaryota > Metazoa > Chordata > Amphibia > Anura > Dendrobatidae > Phyllobates > Phyllobates terribilis. Next base: position 370,020,723 of record NW_027362763.1, on the reverse strand, counting down.
GCGTGTGGGACTTGTTCTATTAGTCCATCTGTACTGACCTCCATCAGGTTGCAAATTAAAAATAATTTTTTTCTGCATCTAGCTCTGAAAAAATATTTGGGCTTCTAGCAGTGTGTGGGACTTGGTCTATTAGTCCATCTATACTGACCTCCATCAGGTTGCAAATTGAATAAAAAAAATTTCTGCATCTAGCTCTGAAAAAATATTTGGGCTTCTAGCGGTGTGTGGGACTTGGTCTATTAGTCCATCTATACTGACCTCCATCAGGTTGCAAATTGAATAAAAAAATTTTCTGCATCTAGCTCTGAAAAAATATTTGGGCTTCTAGCGGTGTGTGGGACTTGGTCTATTAGTCCATCTATACTGACCTCCATCAGGTTGCAAATTAAAAATAATTTTTTTCTGCATCTAGCTCTGAAAAAATATTTGGGCTTCTAGCAGTGTGTGGGACTTGGTCTATTAGTCCATCTATACTGACCTCCATCAGGTTGCAAATTAAAAATATTTTTTTTCTTCATTTAGCTCTGAAAAAATATTTGGGCTTCTAGCAGTGTGTGGGACTTGTTCTATTAGTCCTTCTATACTGACGTCCAGCAGGTTGCAAATTGAATATAATTTTTTTCTGCATCTAGCTCTGAAAAAATATTTGGGCTTCTAGCGGTGTGTGAGACTTGGTCTATTAGTCCATCTATACTGACCTCCATCAGGTTGCAAATTAAAAATAATTTTTTTCTGCATCTAGCTCTGAAAAAATATTTGGGCTTCTAGCAGTGTGTGGGACTTGGTCTATTAGTCCATCTATACTGACCTCCATCAGGTTGCAAATTAAAAATAATTTTTTTCTGCATCTAGCTCTGAAAAAATATTTGGGCTTCTAGCGGTGTGTGGGACTTGGTCTATTAGTCCATCTATACTGACCTCCATCAGGTTGCAAATTAAAAATAATTTTTTTCTGCATCTAACCCAGCCAATAGTTTTGGCCTAATACCACAGTTTGGCCACTCAGCTCTGCTCGGTTACCATCCATTGTTTTTTTGTGCAAACAACTCCAGAGTTGTGAATTAGTTAACCACCAAAATGAGTGGAAAAAGGCCTGCTGCTGGTGGAAAGGGGAATAGGCATGTTGGGAAGGGGAAAAAAGGTTGTGTCCGTGGGGTAGGTGCAGAAGAAAGACCATCTTCCAGCCAAACTAAAATGTCTACTTCTTTTAGCGGACAATGTGATAAGATCCCTTTCTTACGGCCACGCCAATCGCTACAAATTCCAGATGAGGCACAAAAACAGCAGGTGCTTCAACGGATATCAAGTGCTCCTTTAAGTGGGCTCTCCTCCACATCAACTTCAACATCACAAATACTCCAGTCCTCAAAGGTGTCACCCCAATCGCACTTGCTTCCTCACAGCTCCCAAATCTCCAGCTGCCCGTCTGAGTATGAGGTAGAACAGATGGTAGAGTCTGCAGAGCTGTTTACTCATACTATAGCCTGGGAATCAGAGGTCGACTCCAGCGCTTCTGTGAATCCAGACGAGGAAATGATCTGCACTGATGCCCAGAATCTTTATGAGTCGGATCCAGGACCAGACGCAGAAGGTTCTGACCATAATGTAGACCCTCATTCCCAAACTGTAACTCCTGTTGGTGGAGACAATGAGGAAGACGATGATAAGACTCAAATACCTGATTGGAGCGACAACTTTAGTTTTTTGTCAGGGCAGGAACAGGTTGGCTCTGAGGACGACGGGTGTGATAACGCACAGGGTGATGATGATGAGGTCGGAGATCCCACTTACTGTCAACCCACAGTCAGCCAAGAGATGAGGTCAGCAGAGGAGGTGGAGGAAGATGCTAGTGACGACGAGGTCAGGTTGCGCCTTCCTGGACAGAGACGTAGTACTGGAAGCACGTCAACAACTGCATCCTCAAACACAACTCTGCCTCTCACCACAAGTCGTGGTGGCTCTTCAGGTCGCATGGGTGCTAAGCCTTGCATAGCCTGGGCATTTTTTCAGATCGATAAAGATGACCCAACTCGTGTTATCTGTAACATTTGTCAGCAAAAGCTAAGTAGAGGCCAAAAAATACATAGTTTGAGTACTTCATGCATGAACCGGCACATGGACATGAAGCATAAGTTGCAGTGGGAAGCTCAGTGTGCTACAATGCGGTCTAGCCGGCCGGGTCAACCACCGTCTGCCATATCTTGTGCATCCGCGGCCTCTTCATCCTCTGTGACTGGGGGGACAGCAGTCACACCTGTTTTGGGGCGCAGACCTGCCACCTCTTTACCCGCAACAGCCAGCGTGATTGGCAGGTCATCATTTTCTTTGGAGGTGGTAACACCAGCTGGTCTTGAGCGCTGTCCGACATCGATAGCACCACCTTTGGATCAAGGCAACCTAACATGTCCGCCTGCATCTTCCTCACAGACCGGCAGTTTGCGGGGGACACCCTTATCAACCCCGTCTAAGCACAATAGCCAGCCCTCGGTCCCTCAGATGTGGACAAGTAAAAGACCATTTCCTCCTAGCCATGAGAAAGCTAAGAGGTTGAATTTCACCATCTGCAAGCTCTTGGCTACAGAAATGCTGCCTTTCCGCCTGGTGGACACAGAGGATTTTCGAGACCTTATGTCCGTCGCAGTGCCCCAGTACCAGATGCCCAGTCGGCACTACTTCTCAAAGAAAGGTGTGCCTGCGCTCCACCAGCATGTCGCACACAACATCACCGCTTCTTTGAGAAACTCTGTGTGTGACAGGGTGCATTTCACCACAGACACTTGGACGAGTAGGCATGGACAGGGGCGTTACATGTCGCTGACTGGGCACTGGGTAACTATGGTGACAGCAGGACAAGGGGCTGCTGTCCAAGTCTTGCCGTCCCCACGAGTTGTGCGTCAATCCTCTTTATGTCATTTTTCCTCCACTGCTTCTGCCTCCTCAACCTCCTCTCGGTCTTCCACCTGCACCCAAAGCCTGTCTGGTCATGCCACAAGCTTTCTAACTGCGCAGAAGGGATCCTGCACACCTCCTTACTTTGCTGGCAGTAGGGCTCAACGTCATCAGGCGGTTTTTACATTGAAATGTCTGGGAAATGTGAGTCACACAGCTGAGGAGTTGTGGTCAGCTCTGGAGAACCAATTTCATGAATGGTTGTCTCCACTGGACCTGAAACCAGGGAAGGCCGTGTGCGACAATGCTGCAAACCTGGGTGCGGCCCTTCTCCGGGGCAATGTCACACACGTGCCTTGTATGGCTCACGTGTTGAACCTGGTTGTCCAGCAATTTTTAGCCCACTATCCCAGACTAGATGGCCTTCTGCAGAGGGCACGGTCGCTGTGTGCTCACTTCCGCCGTTCGCGTCCCGCAGCTCAGCGACTTACATCTCTACAGAAGTCGTTGGGCCTGCCACTTCACCGGCTAAAATGCGATGTGCCTACCCGGTGGAATTCAACTCTGCACATGTTGCAGCGACTGTGGCAGCACCGACAAGCCCTGGTGCAATACGTTCTGACGTATAGCCTGGGCCAACGAGATTCAGAGGTGGGGCAAATCACGCTGGAGGAGTGGTCTCAGATCAGGGACCTATGCACCCTTCTGCACAGTTTTGAAATGGCGACGAAGATGTTTAGTGCTGACGATGCCATTATCAGCATGACTATTCCGGTGATTTACATGCTGGAGCAGATGTTAAACAGAATTCGGAGTCAGGTGGTGGCACAAGAGGAGGTGGAGGAAGTAGAGGAGGAGGAGTTGTATGCGGAAGGGCTAACATCTGCAAGGTCCAGACGGTCGGCAGCACCAAGGCGGCAGGCATGTGAGGGTGGGGGAGATGGTTTTACCAGGGCGCATGGTAGCAGCCAAACTAGTGAGGAAGGTGCAGGAGCCCAGGAAGAAGTGGAGGACGAACTGATGGAAGACTCATCAGATGAGGGAGACCTTGATCACATTTCTGTTGTGCGAGGTTGGGGGGAGAGGACAGAGGAAGGAAGCATGATTGTTACCTCGCCACCAACACAACAGGGACTTGGTGCTCCTGGATGCGCAACACACATGAGTGCCTTCTTGCTGCACTACCTGCAACATGACCCTCGAATTGTGAGAATTAGAAATAATCCTGACTACTGGGTTGCCACACTGTTAGATCCCCGGTACAAAAGTAAATTTGCAGAAATTATTCCTGCCATAGAAAGGGATGCACGCATGCAGGAGTATCAGCAGAGACTGTTGCAGAATCTTACATGTGCTTTTCCACAAAATACCAGTGGTGCACGTAGTGAATCTCACAGTTCCAACTTGCCAACCGTGGGACCGTCAAGTGTTCAGCACTCAAACCGTAACAGAACCACAGTATCTGGTGGTAACATCAATTTTGCGGAATCATTTCACCACTTTTTTAGCCCATCCTTTGCAAGGCCACAGGAGACAAGAAGTCTGACACATAGTCAACGCCTAGAGACGATGGTACAGGAGTATCTCCAAGTAAACATTGAAGCCACGACTGTGTCACTGGACCCTTGCTCTTTTTGGGCTTCCAATCTGGATAAATGGCCGGAGCTAGCCACTTACGCCTTGGAGATCTTGTCATGCCCCGCAGCCAGCGTTCTGTCTGAACGTGTGTTCAGCGCTGCTGGTGGTGTGCTGACAGATAAGCGCACGCGGCTCTCCACTGATAATGTAGACAGACTCACGTTCATAAAGATGAACAAATCATGGATCCGAAACGACTTTTCTACCCCTGTGTCATCCTGGGGAGAGTAAAAGCTTGATGATTGTTTAAAATCACCCTACCAACCGTTTTAAGCTTTCAAATTACTAATCATGTTTATCTGTATCTTGACTGGAAAATAATTTGGGCTTTGTAGCAGTGTGCAGCACTGATCCTATTAGGCCATCTATAATAAGCTCCACCAGATTTAAAATTAAAAATAATTTTTAGCTGCATCTAGCCCGGAAAATAATTTTGGGGCTCCGAGATGCGCAAGACACATAAGTGCCTTCTTGCTGCACTACCTGCAGCATGACCCTCATATTGTCAGAATTCGAAGTAATCATGACTACTGGGTTGCCACACTCTTAGATCCCCCAAACTTTTCGATCAACCTTTTCATTTTAATAAAGACCAAAAAAATGGTCATTTTTGAAATTATAAGCATTAGCAGGTTGTTAGAAACTGAAATCAAACAGTTTTCAACTCAAAACTTTATTCTAGGTGATGTTACATTTTCACATAGGACCCCTTGTTCGAAAGGAGCTTCTGAACTCTCTCGTCCATTGAATTTGTCAGGTTTTGGATGGTTTCTGCTTCAATTGTTTTGCATGAGGACAGAATACCCTCCCAGAGCTGTTGCTTAGATGTGAACTGCCTCCCGCCATCATAGACACTCCTTTTAATGATGCTCCAAAGGTTCTGAATGGGGTAGAGGTCAGGGGAGCATGGGGGTCACACCATAAGTTTGTCCCCTTTTATGCCCATATCAGCCAGAGATGCAGATGTTTTATGTGCAGCATGAGATGGTGCATTATCATGCAGAAAAATGATCTTGCTGTGAAATACACGGTTCTTCTTCTTGAACCATGGCAGGAAGTGCTGTTTGAGAAAATCCACATACATTATGGAGTTCATCTTTAGCGCCTTCAGGGATCCTAAAGGGGCCGACAATCTCTCTCCCCATGATTCCAGCCCAAAACATTACTCCACCTCCTCCTTGTTGGCGCTGTAGCCGTGTTTGCGTGGGGTGTCCATCAACCAGCCATCCTCCACTCCATCCATCTGGACCATCGAGCGCTGCACGGCACTCATCCGTGAACAAAACAGTTTTGAAATCAGTCTTCATGTAATGTTTGGCCCACTGGAGCCGTTTCTGCTTGTGTGAAGTGGATAGAGGAGGTCGACAGGATGGCGTATGCACAGCTGCAAACCTCTGAAGGACCCTGCATCTTGTTGTTCGGGGGACGTTGGAGGCACAAGCAGCTTCAAAAACTTGTCTGCTGCTATGACAAGGCTTTTTGCCGCTGCTCTTTCAACCTGACGTAATTGCCTGTAGGAAAGAGTCCTCAATTTGCCCTTATCAGCACGCACACGTGTGTACTGTGAATCAGCTACATACTTCTTGATTGCCAAGACACTTCATCCTGATCATCGCACAATGTTGATTGTAGTCATGCCTTGACCTAAACACTCCACAATTTGTTGCTTCTCAGCAGCCGACACATCCTTTTTCTTTCCCATTTTGGCAGAAAATGTAGGCTGCTGAATAATGTGAGAGAGCCTTCTTAAGTAGTCTTGCCTTTCATTGGACACACCTGACAAACTAATTAGCACTGGTGTCTGCAATTGCTTACAGTGATATAAAGAGCCCTGACACACATCACCATCAATGAGTTTAACTGACAAACAAACAAATTCTTCCCTTATCACTCCTAAACACTTTTTGCATAATAATTTGGAACACAGTGTACATGTGCTTTTCCACAAAACACCAGTGGTTCACGTAGTGAATCTTACAGTTCTAACTTGCCAACCGTGGTCTTTATGGAGTTGTTCAATAAAGGGCCCAAAATTAAGATAACATAGATGGGAGAGGTCTCTATGAATAGGAATTCCTAAGTATTTGATACCCTGTGAGGGCCAGGCAAAGGGAAAGTTGGACTGGATGGAATCCTATATGGATTTGGGGAGGGAGACATCGAGGGCCTCAGACTTCGCTGCATTGATTTTAAAATTTGACCATGTAACAAAGTGATCTATTTCAGCCATAACAGCATGGATGGATATATGTGATTGAGTGATATATACTAGGACATCATCAGCAAATAGAGAGCACTTGTACTCGGTGCCTCCCACCTCAATCCACCTAATATTGGGGTTATGGCGAATTGATGAGAGCAGGTGCTCCGTCACTAGGATGTATAAGAGAGGGGACAGAGAACATCCCTGCCTTGTCCCATTGGTGATTGTGAAAGGTGATGAAAATGTTCTGACGCGCCCCCTTGGCCTTGGGACACCCGGAGCCGGACCCTTTTTGGTGGATGCTGGTGGTTGTAGTCTTCGTGGCGGCGATCCGGTTCCGTGGCTCAGGGCGGTCAAACCAGTGGCTGAACTATTTATGTGGTTTTGATGTTTAAATGTCCGACTACACCACCCGTGGATTGCGGTCAGAGTGAACCGCCGCTACAGGGCAGACCGCTAAGGCTGGTGTTGTGGGTGCAGCAGAGCGTAGCATAACTCCCCACGGGAGGAGTATAGCCTCAGGGCAGTGTATGCGGAGGATGGGGGTGATGGTGCAGGGCAGCAGCAGTAACGACACGGAGTCAGTGATGCAATTCAGGGCCTTTACTCACAGTTCTTATTATCCAGACCACGTCTGCAGGTAACGGCTGCCCACGTCGTACTGTGCTCACCAGGTGAGGGGCTCAGACAACTCCCAGATAACTTTGGAGCGCTTCACAGGACCCCCTTTGTGTGTCCTTTGTCTGGCCTTTCTTACCAACACTTCTGTCCGGCTGCCTCGGGCCTCCTCTTGGTAAACTTGGCGCCAGTTTCCCTGACCCTATGTGGTGCCTTCCTAGCGGGTGGAGCAAGGGGCTGCGCCACATAAAATGTCAGAGCCTCCGGTTTCTAGCTGAGGGTCGTTTCCTGCCTCCACTAGTTCGGGGACCGGTCTCCCCCTTTGGCCTGACCCCTCCACGCAGGTGGATTCGGGCGTGCGGTGGCGACTCGCCCGTCCGCACCCCTGGGATCCCTTCATTCCTCGTTCCTGGAGCCTTCTCCGCTCCTCTTCCTTCCTTCTCCCTCTTGCAGGCCTGGGCCTCTGTTACTAGGCCCGCCTCCGGAGCAGAGCTCATGCAGAGCCCCTGCTCCCTGCCACTTCTGCTCAGACTTCTCTGCACTGAACTAAGATGGTGCCCACCTTTTATACTCCCTTCTCAATGCACCCAGGAACTGCTTCCTCCCTGCTCCTGCACTGCAGGGTTCCCCTTCCTCAGTGTTCCCTCCCCCCACTCCAGCCAGGGACAGGGACTGTCGTGCCCATCTCAGGGGCATATTGGTCACCCTGCCCCACGGCAATGTGGTGTAATGCTTGCAGGTGTCGGGTCCTGATCCACACTCCATCCTTATCTGAGAGTGAGATATCACACCTCTGGGTGAGGTGCAATACGTTTGTAGCAACCGAGCCCTCGGTGCTACAGTTCCATTTATCTTCAGCCTAGGTGACGTATTGTGATACAGGGCCGTGATTTTGGCTATAAAAGGGTCCCCTAGACCCCTACCCCAAGCTTTTTAAGAGAATCATATATGGCGTGCCAGGAGACTCTATGGAATGCTTTCTCAGCATCCAACGAGAGTATCTACTTACAAATTTTTAACTGCATCTAGCCCAGGAAATACTTTGTGCCTAGTAGCAGTGTCTGCTAGTCAGCGGATTATCCCGGCTGTTAAGCAAGCTACACCACCTGTAGTTTGGACACTTAATTTTTTCAAAGGAAATGCTTCGGGACCACGGGATACTTAGTGAAGAGCATCAGGAGGCACCCCAAGGCATAGGGGCTGGGACTGGCACTAGGATGCCTTGCGGTGGACAGCCGAGCTCGATCCTTATAAAAGCTTTTTAACTGCAGCAGCTTTAGTGGACGCTAGTGGAGCTGGAATTACGCGGCTGCTGGCATGAGACTTGCCCTCCAATAGATCCTTGTAAATGGATTTAAAGTGTATTCATTCAAATTAGAGGGACAATTTAAATTAAAAAGCTTAGAGCTGCCTCCACCACAGGGGGGCTCTCTCGACCCACCAGCGGACAGGCACCAGTATTGGGAGAGGTGGGCTGGCCGTCAGGGTTCACCGCGGCTCTGGCACAAACCCGGCGACACGGAGGTGGCACGGGCAGGAGCGGACTGGCCGTCTCGGCTTCTCACTTTTTGGATTTTAGAAGGGCATGACATGCCTATATCTGTGTCTCCCCCTCCTTTTACTCCTCCACCTCTTTTCTTTTCGCATGACTATATGTACTTGTCACTTTTCCATGTGTTAGTTGTGTCTTCTGAGCAGTTTGTCAGCTTTTGGACACCTTTGAAGGTGTTTTCTATGTGTTTCTATGTGTTTTTGTTTGCCTGCCATTGGTTTTAACGGTGTTCGAAGGTGTTCGACGAACAGTTCGACGAACAGTTCGGCGAACACACGGGTGTTCGACGAACCGAACCGAACTCGAACACTACGGGGGTGGCTCAACACTAATTGTTACCTCGCCACCAACACAACAGGGACTTGGTGCTCCTGGATGCTCAACACACATGAGTGCCTTCTTGCTGCACTACCTGCTACATGACCCTCGAATTGTGAGAATTAGAAATAATCCTGACTACTGGGTTGCCACACTGTTAGATCCCCGGTACAAAAGTAAATTTGCAGAAATTATTCCTGCCATAGAAAGGGATGCACGCATGCAGGAGTATCAGCACAGACTGTTGCAGAATCTTACATGTGCTTTTCCACAAAATACCAGTGGTGCACGTAGTGAATCTCACAGTTCCAACTTGCCAACAGTGGGACCGTCAAGTGTTCAGCACTCAAACCGTAACAGAACCACAGTATCTGCTGGTAACATCAATTTTGCGGAATCATTTCACCACTTTTTTAGCCCATCCTTTGCAAGGCCACAGGAGACAAGAAGTCTGACACATAGTCAACGCCTAGAGACGATGGTACAGGAGTATCTCCAAGTAAACATTGAAGCCATGACTGTGTCACTGGACCCTTGCTCTTTTTGGGCTTCCAATCTGGATAAATGGCCGGAGCTAGCCACTTACGCCTTGGAGATCTTGTCATGCCCCGCAGCCAGCGTTCTGTCTGAACGTGTGTTCAGCGCTGCTGGTGGTGTGCTGACAGATAAGCGCACGCGGCTCTCCACTGATAATGTAGACAGACTCACGTTCATAAAGATGAACAAATCATGGATCCGAAACGACTTTTCTACCCCTGTGTCATCCTGGGGAGAGTAAAAGCTTGATGATTGGTTAAAATCACCCTACCAACCGTTTTAAGCTTTCAAATTACTAATCATGTTTATCTGTATCTTGGCTGGAAAATAATTTGGGCTTTGTAGCAGTGTGCAGCACTGATTCTATTAGGCCATCTATAATAAGCTTCACCAGATTTAAAATTACTAATCATGTTTATCTGTATCTTGACTGGAAAATAATTTGGGCTTTGTAGCAGTGTGCAGCACTGATCCTATTAGGCCATCTATACTAAAGCTTCACCAGATTTAAAATTAATAATAATTTTTAGCTGCATCTAGCCCGGAAAATAATTTTGGGGCTCCGAGATGCGCAAGACACATAAGTGCCTTCTTGCTGCACTACCTGCAGCATGACCCTCATATTGTCAGAATTCGAAGTAATCATGACTACTGGGTTGCCACACTCTTAGATCCCCCAAACTTTTCGATCAACCTTTTCATTTTAATAAAGACCAAAAAAATGGTCATTTTTGAAATTATAAGCATTAGCAGGTTGTTAGAAACTGAAATCAAACAGTTTTCAACTCAAAACTTTATTCTAGGTGATGTTACATTTTCACATAGGACCCCTTGTTCGAAAGGAGCTTTCTGAACTCTCTCGTCCATTGAATTTGTCAGGTTTTGGATGGTTTCTGCTTCAATTGTTTTGCATGAGGACATAATACCCTCCCAGAGCTGTTGCTTAGATGTGAACTGCCTCCCGCCATCATAGACACTCCTTTTAATGATGCTCCAAAGGTTCCGAATGGGGTAGAGGTCAGGGGAGCATGGGGGTCACACCATAAGTTTGTCCCCTTTTATGCCCATATCAGCCAGAGATGCAGATGTTTTATGTGCAGCATGAGATGGTGCATTATCATGCAAAAAAATGATCTTGCTGTGAAATACACGGTTCTTCTTCTTGAACCATGGCAGGAAGTGCTGTTTGAGAAAATCCACATACATTATGGAGTTCATCTTTAGCGCCTTCAGGGATCCTAAAGGGGTCGACAATCTCTCTCCCCATGATTCCAGCCCAAAACATTACTCCACCTCCTCCTTGTTTGCGTGGGGTGTCCATCAACCAGCCATCCTCCACTCCATCCATCTGGACCATCGAGCGCTGCACGGCACTCATCCGTGAACAAAACAGTTTTGAAATCAGTCTTCATGTAATGTTTGGCCCACTGGAGCCGTTTCTGCTTGTGTGAAGTGGATAGAGGAGGTCGACAGGATGGCGTATGCACAGCTGCAAACCTCTGAAGTACCCTGCATCTTGTTGTTCGGGGGACGTTGGAGGCACCAGCAGCTTCAAAAACTTGTCTGCTGCTATGACAAGGCTTTTTTGCCGCTGCTCTTTCAACCTGACGTAATTGCCTGTAGGAAAGAGTCCTCAATTTGCCCTTATCAGCACGCACACGTGTGTACTGTGAATCAGCTACATACTTCTTGATTGCCAAGACACTTCATCCTGATCATCGCACAATGTTGATTGTAGTCATGCCTTGACCTAAACACTCCACAATTTGTTGCTTCTCAGCAGCCGACACATCCTTTTTCTTTCCCATTTTGGCAGAAAATGTAGGCTGCTTAATAATGTGAGACAGCCTTCTTAAGTAGTCTTGCCTTTCATTGGACACACCTGCCAAACTAATTAGCACAGGTGTCAGCAATTGCTTACAGTGATATAAAGAGCCCTGACACACATCACCATCAATGAGTTTAACTGACAAACAAACAAATTCTTCCCTTATCACTCCTAAACACTTTTTGCATAATAATTTGGAACACAGTGTACATGTGCTTTTCCACAAAACACCAGTGGTTCACGTAGTGAACCTTACAGTTCTAACTTGCCAACCGTGGTCTATATGGAGTTGTTCAATAAAGGGCCCAAAATTAAGATAACATAGATGGGAGAGGTCTCTATGAATTGGAATTCCTAAGTATTTGATACCCTGTGAGGGCCAGGCAAAGGGAAAGTTGGACTGGATGGAATCCTATATGGATTTGGGGAGGGAGACATCGAGGGCCTCAGACTTCGCTGCATTGATTTTAAAATTTGACCATGTAACAAAGTGATCTATTTCAGCCATAACAGCATGGATGGATATATGTGATTGAGTGATATATACTAGGACATCATCAGCAAATAGAGAGCACTTGTATTCGGTGCCTCCCACCTCAATCCACCTAATATTGGGGTTATGGCGAATTGATGAGAGCAGGTGCTCCGTCACTAGGATGTATAAGAGAGGGGACAGAGAACATCCCTGCCTTGTCCCATTGGTGATTGTGAAAGGTGATGAAAATGTTCTGACGCGCCCCCTGGGCCTTGGGACACCCGGAGCCGGACCCTTTTTGGTGGATGCTGGTGGTTGTAGTCTCCGTATCGGCGACCCGGTTCCGTGGCTCAGGGCGGTCAAACCAGTGGCGGAACTATTTATGTGGTTTTGATGTTTAAATGTCCGACTACGCCACCCGTGGATTGCGGTCAGAGTGAACCGCCGCTCCAGGGCAGACCGCTGAGGCTGGTGTTGTGGGTGCAGCAGAGCGTAGCATAACTCCCCACGGGAGGAGTATAGCCTCAGGGCAGTGTATGCGGAGGATGGGGGTGATGGTGCAGGGCAGCAGCAGTAACGACACGGAGTCAGTGATGCAGTCCAGGGCCTTTACTCACAGTTCTTATTATCCAGACCACGTCTGCAGGTAACGGCTGCCCACGTCGTACTGTGCTCACCAGGTGAGGGGCTCAGACAACTCCCAGATAACTTTGGAGCGCTTCACAGGACCCCCTTTGTGTGTCCTTTGTCTGGCCTTTCGTACCAACCCTTCTGTCCGGCTGCCTCGGGCCTCCTCTTGGTAAACTTGGCGCCAGTTTCCCTGACCCTATGTGGTGCCTTCCTAGCGGGTGTAGCGAGGGGCTGCGCCACATAAAATGTCACAGCCTCCTGTTTCTAGCTGAGGGTCGTTTCCTGCCTCCACTAGTTTCGGGGACCGGTCTCCCCCTTTGGCCTGACCCCTCCACGCAGGTGGATACGGGCGTGCGGTGGCGACTCGCCCGTCCGCACCCCTGGGATCCCTTCGTTCCTCGTTCCTGGAGCCTTCTCCGCTCCTCTTCCTTCCTTCTCCATCTTCCAGGCCTGGGCCTCTGTTACTAGGCCCGCCTCCGGAGCAGAGCTCATGCAGAGCCCCTGCTCCCTGCCACTTCTGCTCAGACTTCTCTGCACTGAACTAAGATGGTGCCCACCTTTTATACTCCCTTCTCAATGCACCCAGGAACTGCTTCCTCCCTGCTCCTGCACTACAGGGTTCCCCTTCCTCAGTGTTCCCTCCCCCCACTCCAGCCAGGGACAGGGACTGTCGTGCCCATCTCAGGGGTATATTGGTCGCCCTGCCCCACGGCAATGTGGTGTAATGCATGCAGGTGTCGGGTCCTGATCCACACTACATCCTTACCTGAGAGTGAGATATCACACCTCTGGGTGAGGTGCAATACCTCTGTAGCAACCGAGCCCTCAGGGTGCTTCAGTTCCATTTATCTTCAGCCTAGGTGACGTATTGCGATACAGGACCATGATTTTGGCTATAAAAGGGTCCCCTAGACCCCTACCCCAAGCTTTTTAAGAGAATCATATATGGCGTGCCAGGAGACTCTATGGAATGCTTTCTCAGCATCCAACGAGAGTATCTAATTACAAATTTTTAACTGCATCTAGCCCAGGAAATACTTTGTGCCTAGTAGCAGTGTCTGCTAGTCAGCGGATTATCCCGGCTGTTAAGCAAGCTACACCACCTGTAGTTTGGACACTTAATTTTTTCAAAGGAAATGCTTCGGGACCACGGGATACTCAGTGAAGAGCATCAGGAGGCACCCCAACGCTTAGGGGCTGGGACTGGCAGTAGGATGCCTTGCGGTGGACAGCCGAGCTCAATCCTTATAAAAGCTTTTTCACTGCAGCAGCTTTAGTGGATGCTACTGGAGCTGGAATTACGCGGCTGCTGGCATGAGACTTGCCCTCCAATAGATCCTTGTAAATGGATTTAAGGTGTATTCATTCAAATTAGAGAGACAATTTAAATTAAAAAGCTTAGAGCTGCCTCCACCACATGGGGGCTCGCTCGACCCACCAGTGGACAGGCACCAGTATTGGGAGAGGGGGGCTGGCCGTCAGGGTTCACCGCGGCTCTGACACAAACCCGGCGACGCGGAGGTGGCACGGGCAGGAGCGGACTGAACGTGTCGGCTTCTCACTTTTTGGATTTTAGAAGGGCATGACATGCGTATATCTGTGTCTCCCCCTCCTTTTACTCCTCCACCTCTTTTCTTTTCGCATGACTATATGTACTTGTCACTTTTCCATGTGTTAGTTGTGTCTTCTGAGCAGTTTGTCAGCTTTTGGACACCTTTGAAGGTGTTTTCTATGTGTTTTTGTTTGCCTGCCATTGGTTTTAACAGTGTTCGAAGGTGTTCGACGAACAGTTCGACGAACAGTTCGACGAACACACGGGTGTTCGACGAACCGAACCGAACTCGAACACTACGGGGGTGGCTCAACACTATTTGGTAATACTACTGCTTAGCTGATTGAAGTGAGAGTGATGGTTATTCTGCTGATGTTCACCGCTCCCACATTCTTAGCCGTGGTATGATGTTTTTTCTCTTTTACACTACCCCGTTCATTGCCATAGCCACTTTTTCTTTTGACAATATTTGCAACCTCAATTAGTAAAGAGTTAGTAGGTAGCTAGGTACACATACAGAAAGCAAAATGTGGAAGCAGGCCACAGTATAAGTGTCGTGTATATGGCCAGGGGTGTAATGATTGTGGTACCATATGGTGCATCCAGGCTTATGCGGGAAGGGGGCCTGCCGACGCCAGCTCCTATTTTAGCTGGATGTAGACACATATTCAGCTAAAATTTATTGCGGCACAGAGACCCTGCGGCTCCCTGCAGTGCAATACACACCGCCAGCCAATCATGGCCTGGCAGCTGACATCAGTTTGCCGGTCTCAGACAGTGCATGGCAGTGACATCAAGTGCCATCCATGATGTGCATGCTGAAGACAGATGCTGGCCTTTGAGCTAGCTTTGAAAGAGGACGCCAAATGTCATTGGAGAGGGGAAGATAAGAAGAAGCTTTTTTTTTCTTTTAATGTGTTGGAGAACAGTGGCAGAACAGAGTATATTATCACTGGAAAGGTCTCAGGATGTGGAACATTACACCAGGAAGTGGCCTAGGACAGGGAACAATATAGCTGGAAGGGGACCGGGTATGAGGGACATTATATCAGAAAGGGGCCCAGGATAGGGCACATTATAACAGGAAGGGGCCCAGGAGGGGGGCATTATACCAGAAGGAGCCAGGACAGGGGACAATACATGATGAAGGGACCAGAATGGGGAATATTATTACAGGAAGGGGCCAGGATAGAAGAAATTATTACAGGAGGGTGCTCAAGATTGGGGACAGTACAATAGAATGGGGCCCAGGATGTGGGCCATTAGTTCAGGAAAGGGCAAAGGAAGGAGGACATTATAACTGGAAAGAGCCCAGGATAGGGCCATTGTAATTGGAAAGGGCCCAGAATGGAGGACATTATTGCAGGAAAGAACCAGGACAGGGGACATTATTACAGGAAGGGGTCCAGGATAGGGAACAAAATGACAGGATGGGGATCAGTATGCAACATTAATACAGGAAGAGGTTAGGATGGGGGACATTATTACAAGAAGGGGGCAGGATTGGGAACATTATATCTTTATAGGATCTAGAATTCTACAAGGGTCCATTCATCTGATCAACATGCAAATTGGACGAGTAAAACAAGTGTTCAAAAACAGACATGTACAGATATCTACATTTTACTGTTATGTTTTTCTTGTGAATATGTTTATTGGCATAAGTTTCATATGTATAGTACAGACCAAAAGTTTGAACACACCTTCTCATTTAAAGATTTTTCTGTATTTTCATGACTATGAAAATTGTACATTCACATTGAAGGCATCAAAACTATGAATTAACACATGTGGAATTATATACTTAACAAAAAAGTGTGAAACAACTGAAAATATGTCTTATATTCTAGGTTCTTCAAAGCCGCCACCTTTTGCTTTACTGACTGCTTTGCACACTCTTGGCATTCTCTTGATGAGCTTCAAGAGGTAGTCACCGGAAATGGTCTTCCAACAATCTTGAAGGAGTTCCCAGAGATGCTTAGCACTTGTTGGCCCTTTTGCTTTCACTCTGCGGTCCAGCTCAACCCAAACCATCTCGATTGGGTTCCGGTCTGGTGACTGTGGAGGCCAGGTCATCCGGCATAGCACCCCATCACTCTCCTTCTTGGACAAATAGCCCTTACACAGCCTGAAGGTGTGTTTGGGGTCATTGTCCTGTTGAAAAATAAATGATGGTCCAACTAAACGCAAACTGGATGGAATAGCATGCCACTGCAAGATGCTGTGGTAGCCATGCTGGTTCAGTATGCCTTCAATTTTGAATAAATCCCCAACAGTGTCACCAGCAAAGCACCCCCACACCATCACACCTCCTCCTCCATGCTTCTTTGTGGGAACCAGGCATGTAGGGTCCATCCGTTCACCTTTTCTGCATCGCACAAAGACACGGTGGTTGGAACCAAAGTTCTCAAATTTGGACTCATCAGACCAAAGCACAGATTTCCACTGGTCTATTGTCCATTCCTTGTGTTCTTTAGCCCAAACAAGTCTCTTCTGCTTGTTGCCTGTCCTTAGCAGTGGTTTCCTAGCAGCTATTTTACCATGAAGGGCTGCTGCACAAAGTCTCCTCTTAACAGTTGTTGAAGAGATGTGTCTGCTGCTAGAACTCTGTGTGGCATTGACCTGGTCTCTAATCTGAGCTGTTGTTAACCTGCGATTTCTGAGGCTGGTGACTCGGATAAACTTATCCTCAGAAGCAGAGGTGACTCTTGGTCTTCCTTTTCTGGGGCGGTCCTCATGTGATCCAGTTTCTTTGTAGCGCTTGATGGTTTTTGCAACTGCACTTGGGGACACTTTCAAAGTTTTCCCAATTTTTCGGACTGACTGACCTTCATTTCTTAAAGTATTGATGGCCGCTCGTTTTTCTTTACTTAGCTGCTTTTTTCTTGCCATAATACAAATTCTAACAGTATATTCAGTAGGACTATCAGCTGTGTATCCACCTGACTTCTGCACAACACAACTGATGGTCCCAACCCCATTTATAAGGCAAGAAATTACACGTATTAAACCTGACAGAGCACACCTGAGAATTGAAAACCATTTCCGGTGACTACCTCTTGAAGCTCATCAAGAGAATGCCAAGAGTGTGCAAAGCAGTCATCAAAGCAAAAGGTGGCTACTTTGAAGAACCTAGAATATAAGTCATATTTTCAGTTGTTTCACACTTTTTTGTTAAGTATATAATTCCACATGTGTTAATTCATAGTTTTGATGCCTTCAGTGTGAATGTACAATTTTCATAGTCATGAAAATACAGAAAAATCTTTAAATTAGAAGTTGTGTCCAAACTTTTGGTCTGTACTGTACATTTACAAGTTTTTAGGCGGACAAATATTTTGGGATCCACCTCTTAATCATTTAATCTAGATTTTTCATTCAGTCCCATTGTCACAGTTTATAAAATCCAGCACCTAGCCCTGCAATCTACCTTTACCAATATTTGTGGAGCAGTTTATTGCGCTAAAGAGTTCAGTAAATTCAAGTGTGATATTGCAATAGAATACCATTGTTGTAATAAATCAGTTTATAAAATTACATCTTTCCTAAATACTCCATCATCTATGAGTATTATTTTTGAAGGTGTATAGTCACAGGAACTGAGTCCAAGCCGTTAGTGGATTTTGGAGTATTTAAAACATGATGTGTGGAGTGTAAACTCACACTGGGTTTGGCGAATGCCTGAACAATGTCACATGCCTGTTCCTAACTGCATTGTTCCAACTGTAAAGTTTTACTGGAGTAGGGATAATGGTATGGGGCTGTTTTTTTAGGAATCAGCCTAGGCTTTATGGGAACAGTTTGGGGAAGGCCCTTTTCTGTCCAGCAAGATTTTGTATAACTGCCCAAAGCAAGGTCTTTCAAGTCATGGTTGGCTGAGATTAGTGTACAAGAACTTGACTGGCCACATGAAGCCCATCGAACACATTTGGGAGGAACTAGAAAGAAGATTGTGAGCCAGACTTGCTCATCTAAAACCAGCATCTGATCAAAAAAAATGCTGTGCTGGAAAATTAAGCAAAAATTCCCACTGAAAAACTCCAAAATATTGTAGAAAGACATGTCAGAAAATCTCATGAAGGTGTAATGTTTAGGTGTCCCAGTACTTTTGTCCATAGGGTGTGTGATTAAAAAGTACCTATCATCACAAAACAAAAATGTGTCAAACGTGATTATTTTAGGTCATTTACCTTCACAATTGTATACATTTTCTCTCCACATTTTCTCTCCACTCTTGGTCACAGCAGCATTATGTATATCATGCTGCACCCACTTTTCAAATCCTAAATCTAACAAAGATACTGTAGGTAAGATACATCATGTTATTTTACATTTAACAGTTTTTTATGAATGAAGAGGTTTCTGAACACTTGCAGAGAGGCCTTATTGAAAACTACTTGCTGTGGGAAGGTGAGGAAAATGCTAGTTTCCCCAATTTTAATACATCATATAACATAAAATAATTTGATATAATATATATGGTCATAGTTGAAAGCATTGATACCCTTGAAATTGTTCCAGAAAATTAAGTATTTCTCCCAGAAAATTATTGCAGTTACACATGTCTTGTTATACACATGTTTATTTCCTTAGTGTGTATTGGAACAACACAAAAAAGAACTGAGAAAAAAAGGCAAATTGGACATCATTTAATATAAAACCCACAAAATGGGCCAGACAAAATTGTTGTCACCTTTCCAAAAATGTGAGGAAACAACTTTTCAAGCATGTGATGCGCATTCAAACTCACCTGTGGCAAGTAAAAGGTGTGGGCAATGTAAAAATCACCCTTGAAACCAGATAAAAAGGGGGGGCAGTTGACATTGCATTGTGTGTCTATGTGTGCCGCACTAAGCATGGAGAGCAAGAAGAGGAGAAGAGAACTGTCTGAGGACTTGAGAACCAAAATTATTGAAAAATATCAACAATCTCAAGGTTACAAGTCCATTTCTGTACATGTGTACTAGTAACAAAAAATGTTATGGTGTGCATTTATGTGTACTTATCTGTTGATTTAAATGTGTGTTAAGCATGTGCAGAAGGAAACCAATGTGCCTATACTTGTGTTTAGGTTTCCAGTATGTGAATACAAGTATAGTGGGTGTATCTGTTTTTATCTGGATATTTTATTGTTTCAATCTAGATGTTTTTGTATGAATTGTATTATATACAGGAGTATACTCATATGGATAAATGTTATATTGTATGTATGTCTAGACATGGATATATACAGGAGGAGATTGGGCTGACGCTGCGATCAAGGTCACCTTCCACCGCAGGCATTACGGGTTCATATCCTGAAACAGGGAAGATAGGGGGGTAGTCTCCTTCTGCAATATCTGCCACTGCTATGCAGACTTACCTGAATCATACCACTGAACCCAAGAACATATGGGCTTCTTTTTGAATTTTTTATCAGCCAGAATCTTAGCTCTACACATATATGTATAGATCACTTTTGCCTATTCTGAAGAAGGTCATAAAGACCGAAATGTCAAAAAAAAAGTTATACACTATACTTTAATTTCAATAAAATCTCAAAAAGAATGCTGGATTCCATAATAATTTTTGTATTATAAGGATTGGGACCCGATCCGTGCACCCGATACACACAGGAGTGCCATTTTTCCTTTAGTATATTTTATTCTTCTTCAGCCATTCTTTTGTAGAATGACTTGTGTGCTTTTGGTCACTGAATTGATAAATCATCCATGTACTCTCGAGATTCAGTTCATGGACAGATGCCCTATCATTTTCCTTTAGAACTTACTGGTATAATTCAAAATTCATTGTTCCATTAATGATGGCAAGCCATCCTGATCCAGGTGCAGGAAGCAGACCTAAACCATGATACTAAAATCATGATCACAGCTGGCATCTGCATCAGGTCTTTATGCTGTAATGTAGTATCTTTCTTTCTCCAAACATAACACTTGTCATTTAAACCAAAAAGCTCTATTTTACTTTCATTTGTCTATTCAACATTGTTCCAAATGCCTTCTGGTTTGTCCAGGTGATCTTTAACAAACTGCAGATGGACAGCAGTGTTCGTTTTAGAGAGCAGTTGCTTTCTCCTGACAATCCTGTCATGCACACGATTATTGATCAGTGTCCTCCTGATGTTGCACTCTTAAACATTAACATTAATGCATGTTAGAAAGGCTTTTAGTTGCTTAGACCTTGACTTCCTTTGTGACTTTGCAGACTAAAATAATGTATGCCATGCTCTTTGAGTGAACTTTGTTGGTTGACCATACATGAGGAAGGTAATAATGGGTTTGAAATTCCTCAATTTGTGCAAAATCTGATTGACTGTTGATTGATGAAGTACAAACTTTTTAGAGATGGTTTTGTAACCTTTTTCAGCCTAATGAGCATAAACAACTTTTCTTAGTTCCACAGAAATTTCCTTTGTTCATGCTATGAGACACTCACACAAATATGTGCCCCAAAAAATAAACTTTGATAGATTCATGCTTTTGTAATAAAACAGGTTGCCCACTCACATCTAATTGTCATCCCATTGATTGAAAATATCAGACCCTAATTTTACCTTCAAATAATCTGCTAATCCTTAAGGTTCACATACTTTTGCTTTTCACAGACATGTGGTATTGGTTCATTTTCCTTTTGTAAAAAAATTACCAAGTCTAATGTTTTAGACATCATTTGTTAGATTGGTTCTCTTTAGCTACTTTTAAGATTTCTGTGATAATCTGATGTACTTTTAGGTCAAACAAATGCAGAGTTAGGCTTAGTGCCCACAATGCAGAAATGAAGCAGAAATTTTCCTGAGCATTTCTGCATCTCCTTGGCAGAAAAACGCATGTGGTTTTTACATGAGTTTTTGATGCATATTTGATGCGTATTTGCATGCGTATTTGCCATGCGTTTTTCCAATGCATTGTATAGGCAAATACGCATGCAGAAACACACAAGAATTGGTCATGTCCGTATTTTTTCTGCAAGTAAAATCTGCGCAGAAAAAATATGGACCATGTGCACAGAACTTGCAGAATGTCATAGGAAGTCATGGGATAAGGTATGCAATGCGTTTCTGGAGCATTTACGCTCTGCAAATACGCAGAAAATACGCACCAAAAATGCATCATGGGCACACAGCCATACAGTATTTGATCCCTTGCTGTTTTCGTAGGTTTGGCCACTGACAAAGACATGAACAGTCTATAATTTTAAGGGTAGGTTAATTTTAACTTTGACAGATAGAATATACAAAAAAAAATCAAGAAAATCACATTGTATAAATGAGATAATTTTTTTTTGCATTTTGCAGTGAGAAATAAGTATTTGATCCCTCTGGCAAACAACACTAAATACTTGGTGGCAAAATCCTTGTTCGCAAGCACAGCAGTCAGACTTTTTTTATTTGACGAGAGGTTTGCGCACATGTCAGGAGGAATTTTGGTCCACTCCTCTTTGCAGATCATCTCTAAATCCTTAAGATTTTGAAGCTGTCACTTGGCAAATCAGAGCTTCAACTCCCTCCATAAGTTTTCTATGGGATTAAGGTCTGGAGACTGGCTAGGCCACTCCATGACCTTACTGTGCTTCTTTTTGAGTCTCTCCTTTGTTGCCTTGGCTGTATGTTTTGGGTCATTGTCTTGATGGAAAACCCAGCCACGATCCATCTTCAATGCTCTTACTGAGGGAAAGAGGTAGTTGGCCAAAATCTCGCGATACATAACCCCATCCATCTTCCCTTCAGTACAGTGCAGTCGACATGTCCCCTTTGCAAAAAAGCACCCCCACAGTATAATGTTTCCCCCACCATGCTTCACGGTTAAGACAATGTTCATAGGGTTGTACTCATCCTTATTCCTCCAAACAATGTGGGTTAAGTTAATGCCAAAGAGCTCAATTTTTGTCTCATCTGACCACAGCACCTTCTCCCAATAACTCACAGAATCATCCAGGTGTTCATTGACAAACTTCAGATGGGCCTGCACATGTGCCTTCTTGAGCAGGGGGCCCTTGCGGGCACTGCAGAATTTTAAACCTTCAAGGTGTAATGTGTTACCAATGGTTTTCTTGGTGACTGTGGTCCCAGCTGCCTTGAGATCATTAACAAGTTCCCTCCATGTAGTTTTAGGCTGATCTCTCACCTTCCTCATGATCTCCCCACGAGGTGAGATTTTGCATGGTAACCCAGATCGATGTCGATTGACAGTCATTTTGTATTTCTTCCATTTTCTTACTATTGCACCAACAGTTGTCTCCTTCTCACCCAGCATCTTACTTATGGTTTTGTAGCCCATTCCAGCTTTGTGCAGGTCTATGATCTTGTCCCTGCCATCCTTAGAAAGCTCTTTGGTCTTGACAATGTTGTAGAGGTTAGAGTCTGACTGATTAATTGAGTCTGTGGACAGGAGTCTTTTATACAGGTGACTATGTAAGACAGCTATCTATAATGCAGGTAACGAGTTGATTAGGAGCGTCTAACTGGTCTGTAGAAGCCAGAAATCATAATGGTTTGTAGGGGATCAAATACTTATTTCTCACTGCAAAATGCAAATAAATGTATCTAATTTATACAATGTGATTTTCTCATATTTTTGGCAGGATATTCCATCTCTCAATGCTAAAATTAACCTACCCTTAAAATTATAGACTGTTCATGTCAGTGGGCAAACTTACAAAAACAGCAAGTGATCAAATACTTATTTCCCTCACTGTATGGGAAAGTCTGAAGGATTTACAAACTTTCAAGCTCAACTGTAAATCATAGTAATTTATACATCACTGATACAAAGAAATTGAAAAAGCACCCCTCTAGTTAAATGGTTAAACGAAAACATTGCTTTCTCTGCTATTGGCAGCATCATACCATCAAGTATTTCTAGTTTTCCCAGACCGTGACTAATGTAATATCTGTCATATTGGTACCAATCGTCTGCAGATTTTTTAGACATCACACAGAAGAGCACATCTTTTGTAAAAGTAACGTCTCTTTTTATAGAACCTATAAATATTTAACCTGGGGGTTATCAATCAACGTGAAAAAAAAATTTGAAAACTAAAGTACACAAAAGCACAATCACAAACTGCTTGATTTCTATCACATCAGAGACTCTGAAAAGCTTGGTAGTGCTACCTAATGTCATCTTTTTAATGATGCAACAATAGACATTATGCTTTCAATTGTCAGACACCCACACACACAACCACCCACACACTGCCAGTACCAACAATAACCTGCGTATTCTACTTTTTAGTGCTCTGAAGTTGGGAAGGAAATGCTGCTCTTGTCACAAGAAAATACTTGAAAATAGCAGTAATCTTAATATTTTCTTCCAGCAAACTTGAACAAATTAGACACACCAGAATGCATATATATATATATTTTATGTGCATGTAAACATGCAGTGAGAATGTGATTTCAAGCCCAGAAATGTATTACTGAAGCAGAGGCAAAAACACATATTCTGCTCTATAAGCCAATTTCAAAAGATAACATTGAAAAATTGTGAAAAAAATCAAATAAACACTGCACACGCTTATCTCATTCGTTTCAGTTCAATGCTTGCAGAAATATTTTACTTGATCTTTTTATATTAATATATGGTAGTAGAGGGAATTGTGGTGGCCCATATTCCTGCTCAATTGGTCTTCATTGGCCTGCATTCCCTAAGGTAATAGATCAATTTTGTAATAAACTAGTAGCAATCTCTGAAATATATGGACATTTCAGGTCACCAGAACATTTTATAGCTTTATTTTACTTTTATAATATGTTTTAATATTTAACCCTAAATATTTTTTTTTCTCAAACAAAAAACATAAAGGAAAATCACTTTGTTTTTAATTTAAAAAAAAAAATCACTGATGTCTGAATGAGGATTAAAGAATACTGCAGGATCCTAACTATGAATCCACTGTATGATTTGCTTGTCTAGTAGCCAAATGGTATAATAATGTTGTTTCTCAATGACTCTCAAAATGCTATGCAGCAGATGAAATTAGTATTGAATACGTCACCAATTTTCTAAGTAAATATATTTATAAAGGTTCTATTGACAAGAAATTCTCACCAGATGTCGATAACTCATCCAATCCACACAGGCAAAGAAATCAAACCATAGATATCCAGAAATTAAGTTTTGTGTAATAATGAGAAATGATACATGTACAGTATTTATCAGACATAAATAAGTCAACCTGTCACCAATTTTAACCAGATAAGTATACGGCACTCAGTGTTAATTGTGCACGAGTAAAGGTTCCACCCTATAAATTATTTGTATCAGAGTACTCTGTCACCCATTTTAAGTCATACTGTCAATAATGTGTCACCATATGCCCCTTCACGTGTGTTTCGCTTCATGCTTCATCAGAAGGAGTTTCCTATATATACCCTGCCTCCCACTTTGATGTCTCCCATTAAGAATGATCATGAAATAACACTATACGGCTATATAATAATTATGCTTCATCTGTAATCACCATTTTTCCCTGTATCATGTTTAATCTCTTTCTACATGTTTTTTTTTTTTTTTCTATTCATGTGTACTTGTGTTGCATAATAAAGTTATACATTGCATTTATATAGGAGTTAAAGGGGTCTTTTAATTTTTTCGATTTAGTTAGCATAATATGTAAACATTTAACCATTTTTGGGGTGTAGTATTCTCATTTGCTTGTATAATTTAACACACAATGATTGGTTGTCATAACTTTAAAACCCTTTCGCAACCTTGGGATTTGTTGTTTTTGCATTTTCGTTTTTTGCTCCCCTTGTTCCCAGAGCCTTAGCATTTTTATCTTTTGGTCAATATAGCCATGTGAGGGCTTATTTTTTGCGGAACGAGTTGTACTTTTCAACGACATTACTAGTTTTACCATATCATGTATGAGAAAATGGTAAACAAATTCCAAGTGCGGTGAAATCGCAAAAAAAGTGCAATACCACAGTTGTTTTTTATTCATTTTTTTATTTTTTTTACCACGTTCACTGAATGCTAAAACTGACCTGCCGTTCTTATTCTCCAGGTCATTACAAGTTCGTGGACACCAAACATGTATAGGTTCTTTTTTATTTAAGCGGTGAAAAAAAAATCCAAAATTTGGTAAAAAAAAAAATAAAAAATAGCGCCATTTTCTAAGACCCGTAACGTCTCCATTTTTCAGGATGTGGGGCTGGGTGAAGGCTTATTGTTTGTGCGCTGGGCTGATGTTTTTATTGATAACATTTTGGGGTAGATCCAATGTTTTGATCGCTCGTTAATGCATTTTATTGCAATTTTGTGGCGACCAAAAAACATAATTCTGGCGTTTAGAATTTTTTTCTCGTTACACTGTTTACCGATCGGATTAATTCTTTTTGTATATTGATAGATCGGGCGATTCTGAACGCGGCGATACCAAATATGTCTATGTAGGGTTTTTTTTTATTATTTTATTTTGAATGGGGCAAAAGGGGGGTGATTTAAACTTTATTTTTTTTTATTTTTTTACATTTTTAAAAACTTTTTTTTTTCACTTTTTGCTTGCTTCTATAGTCTCCATAGGAGACTAGAAGCAGCAACTGTCCGATCGCCTCTGCTACATACAGAGGATCATCAGATCCCCTGTATGCAGCAGAAATGGTCCTGTGCTATGAGTGCTGACCACTAGGTGGCGCTCATAGCGACCAGCTCATGACAACCGCAGGCATCTGCTGCAGACCCTGGGTTGTCATGCCCACCAATCGATGATTCATGATCACGTGACGGGGGTCGCCGATGGGCGGGGCTTATAACGCGCTTCCTGGAAGCGCGCGTTAAATGCCGCTGTCGGGGATTGACAGTGACATTTAACATTTCACCCGTGGCTGTTGCGGGCACATGTCACCTGTAATAATCAGCTGACGTGTGCTCGGTTCAGTGCGGGCTCACCGCCGGAGCCCTCACTGAACCGGGGGATTACAGCCTGTGCATACTAATACGTCACAGGCTGTAAAGGGGTTAATGGAAACCTGTCACCTTGGAAAATGCTATTTACTTGCAGATAAAGGGTTAATCTGCAGGTAAATAGTGTGACTATGCTGCATAACTGAAAGTGTAGCTACTGGAGGAGAATGAACTTATTTTTTTCCAATAACTACTGACTTTCAGTCTCAGGGACATGTTCAAAGCAGCCACAGCACTGCTCACTATACTGTGTACAGCGGCTGTAAGTACATCCCAGCACTTTGATTGATAACTCACTCTGCAGCACATCTGTGCACAGTATGAGTGGGGGCTTTCTTTCAACCAGCGAACCACTGTCTTGTGAGTTATAATTGTTACTGGAAGGTTCTTGCCCCCATTACTGAAAGCCAGAAGCATTTGGACGGAAATAAGTTAATTTTCTCCCGGTTGCTGCACTTTCAGTACGGTGGCCAGGCAGCATTCTAACCCTATTTACCTGCAGAATTACTCAATATCTAAAGGTAAATATTGTTTTCCAAAGTGATGGGAGCCTTTTTATAGATTTTTGTGATGATTTAAATTCATAAGTCCAAAGGATTTAGAGTGGTGCACTTTATGTTTTGCAAATTAATGGTGAACAAATAAATTGAAGACAATTATGAATAACATGAATGCGGTTCTTCTTTTCAATTGCACATATATACAATGATTAATTTCATAGAAGTCGTTAAATCTGTTTATGTTTTGCTGAATCTGAGGAAGAATTAAAAGTAGGTAATGTTAGCATCAAATTATTACATGTGAAAAACATAGAAGCTCAGTACTAATAAATCAGTTGGTTGGATTCAATCACTAGACCCCAGTGCTGCAAGAACTTGGGGTGTCCAATTAACACACTACCAGTTAAAAAGGTTGTCCACTACCCTAACTCAGCTACTGTTTTTACCAAAAATGCCTAAAGATTATGAATGCCCCTAAAGATCCACTCATAACTATTGTGCCAATTTTCATGTTGTTTTGTTCTTTCAGCCTCACTTCCTGTCCCTTAGCATAGCATCAGTTCTGCTGTCACAGCCATCACTTCCTCTTCAGGATCCTTTCCCCTTGCTCCCTTCTAACTACATTCCCCATCAGCACTTGTTCTTGGCTACAAGCCACAGCTGCTGTAACTCCGTTACACTCTTCCCACTCCTCCCCCAGCATCTCACTCAGCCTCAGCATAATGTTCTTTCCATAGGACTGCAGCAGGAAAGTCACTGATGCAGTGCAAAGAAGTAACGCAAAGCACTGGAACAATAGCACTGGCAATTAAGATTATCACCTACTCCTCCTCAGTAACTAATCATGTTGGATGGATGGATGGGGAGAGAGATGTATGAATACATATAATATAAAAGGAATACAGCATTTATCCCTTTAGTGAACACCAATACTACTTAAAACAGACCTGAGATATAAGTGAATAGCATCCCCCAACAGGTCAAAATGCAGCAGGTGTCAGCTGTACACTATAGTTGACACCCTGCTGCATCAGTCACAATCAGTGTTGGCACCGACCATGGACGTTTATCCTCTTAGATGCTGCTGTCCATAGATACTACGGCATCTAGATGGCTAACAGAGTGTGGGGGCTACCTAATTAACTTCATTGGCACCCTGAGATTATGATTGTGTGGTCCTGATGTTTGCCATGGCAATCCACAGCCAAAAAACAGCCTTAGGCTGTGTGCCCACGATGTGCTTTTTAAGCTTTTCCGCAGCGGCAAAAACGCTGCAGAAACGCTTAAAAAACGCATGGTAGAAGGCCTGCCATGTTCCCCAATGTTAATCCGCATGTGCTGTGCACATGCTGCGGAAATTTGCGATTTCGCCGCCATTGACTTGCATTAGAACGCATGCATTCCGCTTCACTAGATAAGCACATGCGGAATGCATGCATTCAATGTGCGGAAGGTGCCCAGGTCTAGAGGAGAGGAGACTCTCCTCCGGACCCGGGTACCATAGAAACTGTGAAAAAAAAAGAATAAAATAAAAAATAAAGATTATATTTACCTTCTGATGGCCCCCGCTGCACTCGTCCTTTCATGCCGGCAGCTAGCGATGGAATGAAGGACCTGCGCTGACGTCATAGTCATGTGACGGGTCACGCGACACTGGCGTCGGCAGGTCCTTCAGTGTACCGCTGCCGGCAGCCAGGACGGAGGGAAGCAAGACACCGGGGGCCATCAGAGGGTAAGTATAGATTTATTTTTTTATTTTTTACCATTCTTTCGGTCACAGTATATAAATCCATGCCGTTTGCATGGATTTATATAGTGTGACCAAGTTGACAAGCACTTTCCAAGTGAAAGTGCTTGTCAACCCGCATGTGGAAATACAAGTGAAGAACGCTTCACTTCCGCATGTCCCTGGCAGGAAAACGCATGTACAATCCGCATGCGTTTTCTTCTGCCAGGGAGATACAGAAACGCTCAGGAAAAAATCCTGAGCATTTCTGCATCGTGGGCACATAGCCTTACAGTCTACCAGTTATGGTGACCTGTTCAGAAATTAGCAACATTTAGGTGGTAAAAATAAAATTTTTTCTTTTATGACATGCCACTTTGCATTAATTCCTGAAGAGTTAATAAACTACCTGACAACAGTTTTGAACATGTTAAGGGGTGCTGGTTTTAAAATAGTGTCACTTTTGGAGGGTTTCCAATATATTGATCCAACAAAGTCACTTCAAAGCTGAATAAGTCCCTAAAAAATTTTTTCATTTTTGTAAATTTCCTTGAGAAAATGAAGAATTGCTGCTACATTTTTAATTCTTCTAATATCCTAACAAAACAAAAGAACATTTTACAGATGGTGCTAAAGTATAACACACGAGGTAAATGTTATTTTTGACAAATTTCTGACATTTTTATAAATAAATGCGAAACATATCAACCTAAATTTACCATTATTATAAAATATAATGTGTCACAAAAAACACTCCCCAAATCACTGGAATATTTTAAAATATCCCAGGGTTATTTCCACATAAAGTGACACTTGTCAGATTTGAAAAATTTGGCATGGCCACTAAGTATAGAGCAGTATATGTATAAATGTATAGTTAGGTCCAGAAATATTTGGACAGTGACACAAGTTTTGGCATTTTAGCTGTTTTACCAAAACATATTAAATATACAGTTATACAGTCAATATGGACTTGAAGTGCACACTCTCAGCTTTAATTTGAGGGTATTCACATCCTAATTTGAGTAAGGGTTTAGGAATTACAGCTCATTCATATGTAGCTGTCTCTTTTTAAAGAGAGCAAAAGTAATTGGACAATCATCTCAAAAGCTCATTAATGGGCTGTATGGGCTTTCCCCTTGTTAATCAATAACCAATTAAGAAGGTTAAAGTTATTGAGCTGATTCCAGGTTTGGCATTTGCATTTGGAAGCTGTTGTGAACCTATGATCAAAGGCACTCTCAATGGAAGTGAAACACACCATGATTAGGCTGAAAAAAAGAAGAAATCAATCAGATAGCAGAAATGTTTGGAGTGGCCAAATCAACACTTTGGTACATTCTGCAACAAAAAAGAGCACAATGGTGAGCTTGGGAACTCAAAAAGACCTGGACGTCCACAGAAGACAACAGTGGTAGATGATCACACAATCCTTTCCATGATAAAGAAAAACCCCTTGACAACATCCACATGAGTGAAGAACACTCTCCAGAAAGTTGGTGCTTCAGTATCTAACTCTGCCATAATGAAAAGACGTCATGAGTGCAAATACTACCATTACAATGACAATATTTAAATCATCTGGACGGAGTCTGTGCAACAGCTGAAGACGTTCCATCAATATTTTAAACAATTTCATCCCACCATCACCCTAATACTCAACTACTTGTGTACTGAAATTAACTTTTTGGACACCATCATTAGGCTACAAAACAATGAAATATAGACATCCCTGTACCAGAAACCAATTGACCATCCGACATACCTTAATGGGACAGTTTTCATCAAAAACACATAAACTCTATTGTCTACAGCCAAGCGATCAGCTACAGTCAGATATGTTCCAACCCTATGGATAGAAACAAACACCTTGGTGGCTTCAGAAAGTCCTTTTTGAATCAGGGCTATAATCCAAAAACAATTGAAAACCAAATTGCAAGAGCCACCAGAATATCAAGGAATCATCTCCTTCATTACAAAACTAAACAAGAAAGTAACCAAGTGCCTCTAGTAGTCACTTACAATCCACATATGGAGGTGCTAATGGGAGCTGCACAGAAACTACAATCTTCACTACAAAAAGATCCCCAATTAGAATCCATATTTCCAGACCCCCCACTTCTGTGTTTAGGCAGCCCCCAAATTTAAGAAGTATCATTGTTAGAAGCTCCCTGTCCTCTCCATCAGCTAAAGAAACCTTTCCCTGCAACCAGAAAAAGTGTAAAACTTGTCCATTTAGAATGACCACAGACAAGATAAAGATCCCCAACTCACATCAGGACTACAAGATCCCAGGTGCTTTCAGTTGCATCACATCTAATGTAGTGTGCTAAATTATATGTACCGAATGTCCAGCTGTGGGTCTGTATGTGGGGAGACAGGGCAAAAACTTAGAAAAAGGATAAATTCTCATTGCCACACAATAAAAGAAAAAAGCATAGATCTATCTGTGACTAAACATTTTTGTATCCCTGATAACAGCAGCATTGACTTGAAGTTACTGGTATTAAAAGGTAACTTAATATCTCAGAGAGACTGAAACATTTGGGAATACAAACTTATGACAACTTTTGACAAACTCAATGCAGGAATGAATGTGTCACATGAATTTATGTTAATCTACATCATCTAAGGAATGTGGTCTTCAGACCTGTGGAAACATCACAACCATGGACAATACCTCAATCACTGGACAATAAAACTTTCATACTCCTTATCTATGAACTGCTCCAACATTTATGGCCACCACTCTTTATCCTCCTCCCATTCTAATAGTTCTGCTTCATGTCACTTGTCTCATCCATTGCATTATTCTTGTGCCCTGTTGTGTATAAATATGTGACTCTTCATATTTTGTGTTATTCTATGCCTGATGAAGAGGCCTGAGAAGTCTTGAAAGCTTACAATTTGTTACCGTCTTTTCAATTAGCCATTATATGTATGAACCACTGAGGACTCTCTCAAATCTTAATTTTTTTAAATAAACCTGAAAGCATCTGAAACAATGGACACTGGAAGCCTATGCTAGCATTTCTTCTGCGGTTTTGCTATCAGTGTTTCAAGAGTGGGAGAAGAGGGCTGCATTGACAATCCAACAGAATGGACAGCACTTTAACACATTTTATAAGTGGTCATAAACTTGTAAAAAAATCATGAAAGAATAAGGTTATGTTAAAACCAAGCACACCATTTTTTAATTATGAAATTCTCAATAAGTTTGATGTGTTACATGACCCTCTTCCCATTGAAAAAAATAAAGTTGGATCCAAAATAGCCGACTTCAAAATGGCCACCATGGTCACCACCCATCTGGAAAAATTTTTACCCTCCCATATACCAATGTGCCACAAACAGGAAGTTGATATCACCAACCATTCCCATTTAATTTAGGTGTATCCATATAAATGGCCCACCCTGTACTGCGTACAAGCCGATACAATGGAAAGCTCTTGGGTGAGAGCTGTGTCTGTAGCAGCATGAACAGGAATAGTGTGTCATGCAAGGTGTGGGAAAGACTTAGTGCAACACAAAAGGAAGAGGGAAAGGGAGCCCAGACTCTAGGGAAAGGGTGAAGTGGAGACCTCCAAGGTTGATCTAGCGTCACCCTGTTTCCGCTAACGTCCCTGTATTAGCTCTTCACCAGTCACCGCATGCGTGCCTTGCCCTGTCTTTCCCTGGCGTATGGCTATGGCTGGGGAAGGGAGGATATGAGCACTAGTCGATCTCCACTAAACACTATAGACAACAAGGGTACACAAATAGGGGGAAGTTGCTTAGCTTTAGACAACTCCCAACAAATGAGCACACGTCCTCAAGCTCCAGAGAGGAAGCAGTACTACTCTTCCTAAAGCCTTCACAAGTAGTAATGAATATCGCCGTCACCTCCCTCTGATACACAGCAGATATTAATACACCCAGACCAGGGAGTTAATTAGCCAGAGGAAGGTAGCCGCTGGGTCCTAGAGGCAGCCTCTAAGAAGATGTCAATGTAATGTCAAATGTAGAGATCTCCTGCAACCAACTGCAGGGTGACTGTTTGTCAATTCTAACACACCCGTGACACAGTGTGAGAGCTGATAAATGAATTTCCACCAATTCAAGCCCCACCCGCCTGTTAAACTCCTGAGCCAGGAACTCAGGGGAAATTGTGACATAACAGGAAGTCAGAGGCTTGTCAGTTAATGAACTTATAATAGTTCTTATGCAAGAACCTTGTAAAGTAGTAGCCAACTCCTTTAAATATAACATATAAGGCTTTGTATCCTGGGTCTATAGAATTGCCAAGTCAACCCATCAGCCATAATATTACATCATTTAATTTTGTACATTTATTTACAAATGACATACGATGATTACGGCCATAACCATTTAAGAAGGTGACTTTCTCAAAAAAATATTTTATTCTGATGTATAAACCATAGATTTTCTATTAATAGAATTGTTATTAGTGAGTAGAGAAAATTAATATGTGTATACTACCTCTCTTATTGCTAAGCTAATCTGCCTGCAGGGACATCATAGAGTTTTTTTGGCAAGGAGACCTTCAGCTTTCTATTTAAAGCGTTCATGGCAAATTAGCGTAATCTAAAGCAGAATGCAGAAGCCTTACATTTTTTGAGCAGATTTATTGTAATCATTAAACTTTACATTGTAGCATCTCTAAACCCCCAAATGACTGGCATTTTAAGTGTAAGTTTACTTATTTGTTACCAGAAGAAGAAGTATAAACTTTTTTTTTATTTTTTTAAATGAATTGGTAAATTGGAAAATAGATGCAAAGGTTTGACCTTCTTGGATAAAAAGTGTTTAATTACATGAAACAGATTTGTACAAAAGTAATTTCTGCTCCTGAAGGAATCATAGCTTAATTGGTTCAGGTAACTGAGGCATTTTCACATTTCATAATTAATTACACATCTTGTGTCATTTGTTTTAGCTCGTCACACTGTGCAGAAATGACCTGGGGATATGCATAAGCATTTGCATAGAACATGTGCGATACTGTAGCTTCAATATAAAAGCAATGTTAGGAGAATTCCTAAAGCCTTCCAGTTAAGACTTGGGGGTAGACCTCTATGTGTTGTAGTTCAGAATACATGATAAATGAGACAATCAACATTTCTAACAATCTTTTTGGCAGCTTCAACTGTGCTATGATGCTAATACACATCTGTTACTAAAGGGCATATGATAAATAAATTACCACAATGACAATGCTTGACATATTAGACACTACAAAAATCTGCAACGGCTCCAGATCTTGGTTTTACAATATGTTTATGTCTAGGTTTGAGGTAATGACAGTATATACATTTTGCATAAAAAAAAAAATCGGGAACCATATTGGAAACAACCACTCAAAGGCTATTATGGACAAAAAACACAAAGCAGTGTATGCAATAAATACGGCTCTGTAATGCAGTAATTATATCTCCCCTGCTACTTGATAATATTAGCATGAATTTTAATGAGGCAAAAGTAAATTAAAAGATTTAAAGCAGCACTTCAAATTTTTTGCTCTTAAAATACATTGTAGACTAAATTAAAATACAGGGTGGGCCATTTATATGGATACACCTAAATAAAATGGGAATGGTTGGTGATATCAACTTCCTGTTTGCGGCACATTGAAAAAAATAAAGTTGGATCCAAAATGGCCAACTTCAAAATGGCCACCATAGTCACCACCCCTCTGGAAAAGTTTTCCCCCTCCCATATACTAATGTGCCACAAGCAGGAAGTTGATATCACCAACCATTCCCATTTTATTTAGGTGTTTCCATATAAATGTCCCACACTGTAGATAGATAGATAGATAGATAGATAGATAGAAAGATAGATTGATCATTGACATAGAAGTGTTGACCTTTAACTCACACTGCAAAGTCTCAGTGTGTTTAACAGTATAAGTCTTTCCAGTCTTCCTGCCTCCTTCATGTAATAGGTTTCTCCCTATCAGAATTTACAAACAATAGACAAGGATATCTGTGAAGCTACATCACTAGGAAATGCACTGGAGATAGACAGACAGTCAGATGAACTGTAGCTTCCAATCATCATATGGATTTACAGTACCTACTACATCACTGTTCTCTTACATAAGTCAGAATAATATCTTCATCTGCATAGGAAGACAGAGAGAAAAAAAAAGAAAGTGGAACTTGTTGAGGAGCGATCTGAGAACTGCAAAAGGGAATTTTGTAGGTGTTGTCCACTTTTTGTTCATAGGAAGTCAGAAAGTCACCTCCCTAGATTCTGACACATAGTAATGAACTAATGAGGTGGCTACAGTACTAGGGTGTTGATACCTTGTTCACTGATCCCTAATAATTACATATTATATGTTAAAAATGCCCAAAATCTACTTTAAATGTTTATCTTTTCAGAAGAGTAATATTTGTCATTAGAGTAATCATAGAGGCGTAAGAATAACACCCACAATACCTGGGCCCTGACGGGCAGCGGTTCAGTTGCTCCTCTGCAACATTAACTCTTGAGCAATGTACACCATATGTGTAGAGTTGCTGTGCACTATATGGAGCGAGATCAGGAGGTGAGAGCACTCTATACTGTGCCAATGCTAGCAGTATTATATAGCCAGCACCTGAGAATAACTGATGTAATTGGTAATTGCTCTCATCACATCAGTTGAACCTTTTAAATGCTGCTGTCAGGTTGGACAGAAGCATTTAGAAGGCTTCCAAGATGGTGGCCATCACTACTTAGCCCATTGGCCCCTGTGCAATGTGATAGCAAGGTGCTGAAGGTTGGCAAGGCAGCTGAAGTTAGGTGTTCTTTCTATAGTACAATTTTCATGAAGCCAAGTGGACTAATAAACAGTGTAAAATATTTTAAAAACTATTTTGCCTTACAAAGAGAATGATAAAACAAAATCTATTAGCTATGTTAATTTACTTACAAATGTATTTTGCAGCTTCCAACCTAATTTACAGAGACCTTCAAAAAGCCCTACATATTACATAATATAGTGGTACAAATAAAATTTCCAACAATTTGCCCACATTAGCATACTCTTTCAAGCTGTCCATACACTATGTTAGGTTAATGAAATTCTGGCAAAGTTTTCAGGAGAAGCTTACTGTCCAACCCGTATATGTGCCCTATTTAACAACTTCCCGACCGCCCACTGTACATAAATGTCGGGGCTTGCTTGGCTCTGTGCAGTGCCGACGTTTATAAACTGTCAGTGGTCCCGCAGCGCTCAGTACCACCCGGGTCCTGCAAGCGCTACGGGTGCAGTGCAGAGCAGTAGCTCTGACAGGAGACATTTCCTGTAATGAGGCAAATGGAGGCACAGTGGACGTCGTCCCACGGTGTCAGCTTTTTAAGGCGTGCATAAAAATGCAGTTGGTCACAGTTTTGTGCTCTTCTGAAAAAAAGGACATGGCTAAGCAGAGGCCAGACTGAGTCTAGAGTAACTCTGCTGCATCATTATAGTGAATAGATCCCTCGAGGGTTTCATCTAAATTATATCGCTTGGAGATTTAGATGGAAACCCTGATGTAGGTGCTCAGCCTAGAGTGCCGGATAAAGGTTATGTAAAATGTTCTCAATAAAAGCTTCAACTCCATCCTCAAAAAAAGCAAGTCCCCACTCAATTCCATCATCTATTAATAAAAATATATGGGGCTTCCATGTTACTGGTAGCACAAAGGCTCTGGAAAAGCGAAATGGCCCTTGCCCCCCAAAAGAAATTCAGAAAATTCTGTGCTCCCAAATCCAATGCCCACCTCCCCTTTGAGCCACACAATGTACCTAAACTACATTTAGGGTCCACATGTTCGGCATTCCTGTAGCGATGAGAGCCTGCCTAATTTACAGGTGCAAGTCTCCAGTAGCATGAGCTGGGCACAACATACTAGTCACTACAACGTACTGGTCACTACAACGGCTGTTTG
This sequence comes from Phyllobates terribilis, assembly GCF_046119375.1. NCBI lineage: Eukaryota > Metazoa > Chordata > Amphibia > Anura > Dendrobatidae > Phyllobates > Phyllobates terribilis. The sequence goes on along the minus strand of NW_027362763.1, from coordinate 369,984,432 downwards.
AAATTTTTAATCAGCAACATCCATTGCTGCTTGTTTCAGGAAAACACCCATGAAGTCAAAATTGTCCCTAAACCTGTAGGTAAATTCCCAAAGGGGTATAAATTCCAAAATGCAGTCACTTGAGGGGGGATTCTGCTCTTAGCACTTAGGGGCTCTGTATATGGAGTCCCCAAACTATTCTACATTAATTTGTTCTCCAAGAGTCAAATAGCGCTCCGTCCCTCCCGGGTCTCGCCGTATGGCTAAGCGGTACTGTATAGCCACATATGGGGTATTGCCACATTTAGAAGAAATTGTGTGACACATTTCGGCACCAATTTTACCCATTGTCCTGTGTGAAAATGTAAAATATGAGGCTAAAACAATTTTTTAGAGGTAAAAATATAATTATTTTTCTTCACTGTCCAATGGTATAAATTTCTATGAGTCACACGTGGTGTCAGTACGAAAACTGCACCCCTAGATGAATTCATTGAGAAGTGTAGTTTGTAAAATTTGGTCACTTATGGAGGGGTTTCTGCTGTTCTGGGACCGCAGGAGCTCTCCCAGTGGGTCATGTCTCCTGCAAACAACAACAGTAAAATCTGCACTGTAATATGGCGCTCCTTCCCTTATGAGCTTTGCATTGTGCCTGAAAAGTAGTTTTCCACCACATATGGGGTATCAGCATACTCAAAATAAATTGCACAACAGTTTTTTGGGTCCATTTTCTCCTCTTACCCTTGTGAAAGTAAAAAAAATTGGGGCAAAAAGATAATTTTTGTCGAAAAAGTTTGATTTTTTAATTTTCACGGCTCTAAGTTATAAACTTTTGTGAAGCACCTGGGGTTCAAGGTGCTCACCACACATCTATATAAGTTCCTTGAGAGATCTAGTTTTCCAAAATGGAGTCACTTGGGGGGTTTGCACTGTTTAAGCACATCAGGGGCTCCCCAAATGCGATATGGCGTCAACTAATTATTCAAGCAAATTTTACATTCAAAAAGTCAAATGGCGCACCTTCCCTTCCGAACCCTGCCGTGCAGCCAAACAGTGGATTCCCCCACATATGGGGTATCGGCATACTCAGGAGAAATTGCACAACAAATTTAATGGTGCAATTTCTCCTGTTACCCTTATGAAAATGCAAAATTGGGGGCTGAAAGACATTTTTGTGGGAAAAATGTAAAATGTTATTTTTATGGCTCAATATTATAAACTTCTGTGAAGCACCTGGGGGTTCAACGTTCTCACCACACATCTAGATAAGTTCCCTGAGGGGTCTAGTTTCCAAAATGGTGTCACTTGTGGGGTTTTCCACTGTTTAGACACATCAGGGGCTCCCCAAACACGACACGGCGTCGGCTAATTATTCAAGCAAATTTTACATGAAAAAAGTCAAATGGTTCTCTTTCCCTTGTGAGCCCTGCTGTGCGCCCCAACAGTGGTTTTCTCTCCCATATTGGGTATCGGCGTGCTCAGGAGAAATTGCACAACAAATTTTGTAGTCTATTTTTTCCTGTTACCCTTGTGAAAATAAAAAAAATTGGGTCTAAAGTAACATTTTTGTGAAAAAAAGTTAAAAGTTCATTGTTTTCTTCCACATTCCAAAAATTCCTGTGAAGCACCTAAATGGTTAATAAACTTCTTGAATGTGGTTATGACCACCCTGAGGGGTGCAGTTTTTCGAATGGTTTCACTTTTGGGCATTTTCTGTCATAAAGGCCCCTCAAAGTCACTTCAAATAAGATGTGGTCCTTAAAAAAATGGTTTTGTAAATTTTGTTGGAAAAATGAGAAATCACTGGTCAACTTTTAACCCCTATAGCTTCCTTCCAAAAAAAATATTTTGGTTACAAAATTGTGCTAATGTAAAGTAGACATGTGGGAAATTTTATTTATTAACTATTTTGTGTGACATATCTCTCTGATTTAAGGGCATGACAATTCAAAGTTTCAAAATTGCGAAATTTTCACGATTTTTGCCAAATTTCCAATTTTTTCACAAAGTACCACAAGTCATATGGAAGAAATTTTACGACTATCACGATGTACAAGATGTCACGAAAAAACATTCTCAGAATCAGTGGGATCCATTGATGCATTCCAGAGTTATTACCTCATAAAGTGACAGTGGTTAGAATTGAAAAAATTGGCCTGGTCACGAAGGCAAAAACTGGCTCTGGCGCAAAAGGGTTAAGCTGCTTTGACATCATGGAAAATAAAAAATTTTCAGTAGTTACTGTATAATCTTATATTTAATAATATTTATAATACACTACATCATTTCAGTTGTGGATCTGTCCTTATTTAGCATTTGTAAACCATAATTTGTCCTTAACACAAATATTATATTATATAAAAGTATTACTCTCAGTAGTTTGTGCAAAATTATTTCATTATTTCTTTTTATTTGAAGTGACATTTCCTAGGTTTCAATCAGCAGTTGGATATTGTAGATTGCACTGCCCATCTTTGGAGAATTCAGGATCAAGCATGTTAACAGCTATTTGTGTGTGGAGTTAATACCCAAAGACACACTAATTTATCAAACTGAGATGTGTATTGCTCATCATAAAGTGTACAACTACACATGTAACCCACTGCTGGCAATTTTGTTCCTGTAATGCAATATAATGGCTCTTGTGACGGCTGTGCACAAAGGAAAATTAGTGATCAGACAAAGCATCTTCACATACTCCTAGCTTTTCCTTTGTGCTTAGCATGAAGTGCATTTCTGATTGAATATGAAAATTTACATTCATTACTTGGATTGAACATAGACATACGATGAAATGTTTTTCTGGAATTTTTCAATCATGAAAATCTAATAAATCTTGATTTATTCCATATCTGATATGTTTGTCATAAAATCCTAGTATGAAAAACAATTAGTTATTTGTAACCACATTTCATAAGAATAAACAAATTATTTCCCAGCCTTATCTCTACATTCTATTTAAACACAATTGGCTTTACAATGTCCCTATGTGCATGCATTTTAGGCACAAAACCACTCTTAATGGGAAAGTGCTCTATGTTATTTGAGGTCATTGTGCTGAGTAAGGGAAGAAACAGGAGGAGATGGCTTGCTCCACCAGTTGTAAGTGGCAATGATACTTTGTTGCATGTTCTCAGCTAAAAATGTTTTAAAGTTGCATTTCTTTGTAATCCTTCACTGTAATGAAAATGATATTAACTCTTTCCAGATTTACATACTGTCTCATATATGTCTGAATATACTGCTGTAATCCCTGCCCTGTTTGCAAGGCGGCACTGCACTAACACTACAGTTACTGCTGGATGCCGGCAATGTTTGGTTGTTTAGGTTTCAAATTGCTGAGACTAGTTCCCCTTTGCTATTCACTGGTGTATTGCTGCAGTGAGCTGGTAGGTAATTAGCTCACTACTGGGAGCCATGGCTCCTATACATATAAACCCCAGCAAATAGTCTCTAGCTGCCAGTTATTAGTTTGTTTAGCTAGTACTAAGCTCTCTGATTTGGCTCCTACGTGCTGATTTGTATTTCCCGTGTTCTGACTCTGGCTTGAAATTTGACTACCAGCTTGTTTCCCGATTTTGTCCTTGACCTGACTTCTCGGCTTTGGCCCTGCTTGGTAACAGTTCCTGTCTGTGGTTCACTCTTCTAGATAGTAGCCCTTCCATCCAACAAATCCATTGTACCCCATTGTAAGATCAGATCCCTGTACAGGAGTTGAAGGGTGAAGGTCGGGGCTACACTGAAATCTGCCAGACTGTGTGGCTTGTGCCAAGTCTGTCCGAGGTAGCCTTTAGAGCCTGTGGTCTCTGACAGACATAATAAATAGACACTTTCATATTTTGTATTGTATAAATTTATTCATTTGTGTCAAAAGCTTTAAAACTGCTTAAAATAATGCCTTTCCCATCCTCTTCTTGCATATAATGGTCCATATTTCACACAATCTGTGATGTGAAAATCCTTGTGTGCTTGTAACTAGTGATAGTGAGATTTACGAGCATGCTCGGGTGTTTTCCGATTATTTTCAGTGTGCTCAAATGTTATGTTTGAGTCACAAGGTGTGCATGTTTTTCGACTTTATGATAACTTTAATATATGTGAGGAATGCTTGTTTGTTAGGTATTCCTCACATGTATTAAAGCTGTCAAACTGTCGCAAATCATGCACATGGAGTGACTCAAACATAACATTCGAGCACGCTGCAAATACTCGGCGAGCACCCGAGTGTGCTCGCTGAAAGGGTTAGCAATACATGCTCGCTCATCACTACTTTTAACGTCTATGAATAGTATTGTTTAGCTTCCCATGAATGTAGAAGTTAGCCTGATGTTAAAATGTAGCTTAACACCTTCCCGATATAGGACATAATTGTACGTCCTATGTTGAGTCCCCATATATGATGCGAGCTCATAAAATGAGCAAACACCATGCCAGGCAGATGCTGACTCTATTTGCTGCTGTTGCTATAAATAAACCACTTACATCTCGCTGTCAATTTCTGATAGTAGCATTTAAATCAAGGCCACTGATGAGTAACCATTGCAACTGGTGTTTGCTGAAGACTCTGTAACTGCCATCTTCATGCTGCTATGAAGCTTAGCTACAGGTTGTGCTCCATAGAAGAACTAAACAATCATCTAAACAACTCTTCTCCATATATCCTATTAAAACATATAGCCACCATAATACGGGGTCCACTGCTTGGTCTGTATCCCTTCCAAAACACATGCATGTTCTTAGCCAGATTATTGCAGTGAAATCAGCAGAATATGTATGGCTAGCTTCTATGAAACTTTGGGTGTAAATTTGGTAGAAGTATATACAGTAAATTATCAGAAGGTTTTCAGATGAATAATCACAAGAAATTTACAAATGAATGTGTTACAGATATAGAGGACCTTTCACTATTTTTATTCATGTTGAACTGGTCATCAATGTAATAGTGGCTGAAGAGAAGAGTAAAACTTTTTAATATTCCCTCACTGTTACAGAGATATTAACAATAAAATATTTATATATATATATATATATATATATTAATTTTGAGTTAATTTTAGCTAAGTTCAAGTGGGTGTTATTAAATTTTTTTTTACTAGGGGCATGTACTTCTGCCCCCTTTATGATGCTGACCAATCATAAGCAGGCAGCAACATAGAAGTGTAGAAGGACCTATGATTATGTCATCAGGGTTATGTGACCTAAATCCACAGGTACTGCCAGCTGGAGTGCTCAGCTTAAATAAGCACTAAAGATAGATTGCACAGCACAGAAGTTCTGGAAATATTAACATACTTCAGTACTGTGTAACATATCTTCAGAACTTATTTACCCTAATCACTGGCTGGAAGGACCTGTGGACTCAAGTCACGTGAACTTGATGATACCAGGATATCAGCACAAGTCTTTCTGCACATCTATGTTGCTGCCTGCATATGATTGGTCAGTGTCATACAGGAGGCAGAAGTACGCGCCCCCAGTGAAAAATATTTAATAACACTCACATTGGCTTAACTAAAGTTAACCTATTAGGTACCGAAATATTTAATTGCTAATATCTCCACAACGGACAGTTGAAATAAAAAACCTTTTAATTCCACTCTGCAACCACTATTACATCCTATGTGTCCAATTCGACATAAAAAATAGGTGAAAGGTCCGCTTTAACTTTCTGCAAAGGCAACAAGTATTTCAACTTCTTCTTAAAACCCTTGGTAGGGTTGCCAATTTAATCAAAACTACTGTTACACATAGACACATCTGACATAAACATCTCCAGACAGAGAAACATAAAATCATGTTTTCTTTTCAAGCTGGTTATTTTACAATAGTCATATTGAGATGTGATAATTCTCAAACATGCTGTGATTTTTGTCCTATGTGTAATATTTTCTACAAATTATCATGTAAGCAATTATTTAATATCTTTTACTGGCAACAAATATGTTCTAAGCTATAAGGAGCTCATTTATGTACTTTACTTTCCATACTCAACTTTCTGTATAAATGTGTTTATTGACTGAGATCTGAAATACTTTTATGCCACTGTATATTTTACCTCATAAATCTTCTGCTTGCCAATGTTTTATAGTTTGGAATCCTGATTACTTCTAAAGCTTGCATTGCCTAATAAACTGCAAGATGAAAGAAAACTCAAGCTGCTTCTAACTTTAATCTGTCACCTTTAATAATGTAATTCCATATTTCACTTGGTATTGATGTTTAGAGACATACCTAGAAATAGAATTGCTGCTTTCAGTACTTCAAAACAATAACACCGATCAGCATATAATTGTCATCATGGAAATTAGATCAAGTGTGCTTTTGTTTAACTTAATAAGATATTTTACCTCTTGCTATTAAAGCTTAGACATAGCAAAATAATGACAAAAATCTGTCTAGTCATACATAATTTATAAAGACAGAGTTTTTCTTGGAAAAAAGGCTTGTTATGTGTAATTCTGGTTAAAAAAATATTTAAAATGTTATAAAAGACTTTTTGTTACTAATAACTTAATATGATATTATAGTAGTATCTGTGATATGTTTTGACCATAGTTTTTAGTAGGTTTATTATAAGCCCATTTTTTTTACTTTTAATTTAACAATCTAGAATATGCAAGAAATATATGCTATGCCATATACAGAAAAGACAGACTACTGTGCTCACATTATAACATACAAAAAAAATTATGCAGAAAATAAATACTCTGGTTTCACAAACAATTAATGCTTCTTTATTTGTGGTTAAATACAAAGTTCAAGATAGTGGTTAAAAGATCAAATAAATAGTATGGCTAAAGCTGAGTGCCCACGATGGGAATTTAATGCATTTTTGCGGTAGCATTTCTGCCACGGAAATGCATTAAAATCACTTGGTAAGTGGTCTGGGATGAATCCCAATGATAATCCACATGTGCTATGCACATGCTACGGAGATTTCCGCTGCGGATCATTATTGCGGAAAAATCCACAGCACTACCTATTTGGGCGCAATTTCGCAGCGAAATTGCGCCCATTGACTTGCAGTGAACCACATAACATCCGCATGTATACATGCTGATATTATTCAGTTCAATGTGCGGATGGTACCTGTGTCTGGAGAAGAGGAGACTCTCATCCGACCCGGGTACAATCGTACTTGCAAGTAAAAAGAGAATTATAAAGTAAAAAATAAAAAAAATTATTCATACTCACCTCTCCGGTGGCACCCGGTCTCCTTCTGGCCGCGTCCTCTCTCCTCGGCATCCTGTGATGTACTGGCAGGACCTGCGGTGACGTCATTTAGTCAGCTGATGGTCATGCGACCATATGATAGCAGAAATTTCCTCTAAGTTGGTCACACAATATAAATCCATGCCAGTTGCATGGATTTATATTGTGTGATCAACTTGTCAATCCCTTTTCCAAGTGAAAAAAATGCATGCATAAACGCATGTAAAAACACTAAGAAAATGCTGAAAAAAACGCATGTAAAATCTGATTGCATTTTTTCTGCCAAGGAGATGCGGAAATGCTCAGGAAATTTCTGCTTCAAACCTGCATCATGGGCACATACCGTTAAACATCATGCATAGCAGAGCTAGGACAGCTATTTCACCCTTAGTCATGTATCTACCCACAAATTAAGAAGCTTTGTTTGTTCTTGAAGCCAGAGTATCCATTGTCTGCATTGCTGTGACTGTGTTCAGGCAAAGATGTCTCCTGTTCTCCGAACTACAAGGACATCTGATGAGGGTGAGCTGGATTATTTTCCTCCTATTTCAAAAAATAATTTAGATATATTTTTCCTGTATTCAAAAAAAATGATGACTTACATTTATGCCACTGCTCACTACCAGATTGCTTCCAGCAGCAAAAATGGGTTACAGGTATTGGGAAGGATCTGAACTTCTGATTAACATAAAGTATAAAATTAATAAGAATGCATGCAGAAGTCAATACAATGAAAAAATAAGAAAAGTTTCTTATTTAAAAAAACATACCCTTTTTATGAAGGGTAGTTTTTCTTAGTGAGATCTCAAAATTATCTTTTCTGATATATCACAAACTAATGTGAAATCAATTTTACATATATTTCTTGGCAAGGGCATGTAATAAAGCACATCGCCGAAGTGCTGTTGCAGTTATGTGACTTTTCATCCATTAAAATTTTCAAAGGAGAAGGATCTGAAAATTCCATAGCTCATACAACCGCCCCTTGATGCTAGTTAGTAACTTTTGTTTTTAGAAGGCAGTGATGAGTTTTTTGCCAGACAGAAATTCACAGGGCATGATTGGTAAAGAGTAGAGGCCAAAAATGAAGTTTCTTTTTTTGTATCCCATCTACAGTTTAATATGTACCTATTGGCCCTTACTACAAAGAATCTATTAGTGTATTTCACACAACTGTTTCCATGTTTCCTACAATTTAAAATGTATCAATATCTGAGAGATCTTTGTCTCAGACAATTCACTTGTTCAAACTGATTCCTAGTGGAACAAATCCTTCAGAACTTGCGAAAAAGTGTCCCCAAGGTATTGCCTTGATTCTCTACTGTGGATGTATAGAAAATGTAATAAAGCATTGCCTGCTGTATATTTTATTAGAACACACATTTCCAACACTATCTAAAAATACAGATAAATCTAGAATTTTCTCAGTATGTTTATGAAAGAAAAAAGTTTATATTATAGTATTATTGTAGTTTATAGGCTATACAAAGCATCCAAGAAGTGAGGGCAGTAGAGATGAGTGGATTGATCCACTGTGGATCAACTCAGTCGAAGTTTCTCAAATTCACAATTTCTTTTGAATTAGAACATTTTGCAATTTGATTCATAAGAATCGCAAAAAAAATGCCCAGTGTCATTTTACACACAGCTGCAGACTTCAGCAGCCTAACAGCATACTAATGACATTAAGCACAAGCACGCAGGGTTCCCCATAATGCCTTACAGCTATTTTATTACAGTATCTAGCTCAGCAAATTAAAGGGGACTATCTCAGTCAGTATAAAAAGTGAGGGCTGGCCAAGCAGTGCCATTTTATCATTTTACAGCCTAGGAGTATAGATTAGAACGCAGAGTTTAATACACGTTGGGATATAAAAAGTTCTAAATCTGATTGTTGTGTACAACTGCAGGATTGAATCACAGTGAAAATGGGAGTGGTAGTCTCAGTCTGTGAATAATAGTCCAAAGATTCACATAATATAGGGAGATGCTGTATCTGCATAGTCAGTGTAACTGTGAATTGATTAATCTGTGCTATTCTACAGTAACAGAACTTTAATAACTTCTTTTTTTTGTCATTCACACACTGCAAACATTGCAATAGTAAACTGCTCTGTGCTATTTTTGCTAGTTAAAAGGGTTGTTCGGTCCAAATCGATAAGTCTGTAGTCACTCTGTGTGACTGCAGACTTCTGTATCCCCCAGAACATACACTGTGCAAATCGGGTATTCGCCAGTTTCTGACTTGAGACTGGAGGGTATGTATGAGTTATACATACTCCCAGGCAGAGGCCAACTAGTGGGGGTGGCCTCACTCCATACACTTGTATTGTACAAGTGTATAGAAGAGAGGCCGCGCCCACTGGCCGGGAGTATGTATAACACATACATATCCTCTGGTCCCGACTTAGCAACTAGAAAATCCCTGCAATGCACAGTGCATGCGCTGGGGGGATTCACAAGTCTTCAGTCACACATAGTGACTGCAGACTTATCAATTTGGACAGGACAATCTCTTTCAGAAAAATCTTGTAACCAGAGCTTGTGTGTCACAGAAAGAGTGCTTCCTGGATTGTGAACCTGGTGAACCATAATTTATTTTTAAAGACAAAAGAAAAATCTCCACATGTCTACTTCACAAAGTGTGCGTGTTTTAAAAATATATATATATTTTGCACACTTGTTGCAATAATTCAATATTACACCCGTACATGCAACCCAAATATTGCTGTTGGTTACCACAAGTTACCATCTGTTTTCCCCTAACCAGATAGCATGAGGTCACTTGGACACTAATAAGTCTGTCTTTGCATTAAAGAGATCAAAACTGTAACATTATGGGAATTTTGTGAATTTGAATTTCAAAAGATATGTTCATCTCTAGCAACTAAAGATATGGAGATCTGACAAAAATTGGAATTAGCTTGATTGCGCAGATTTTTACAAGAAATTCAATTAGCAAAGAATAACTAGAGTATCCCTCTAGCATGGAAATCAAACACTGGTGAAGAGAGATGAACAGATCAGGAAAAATTAAAAATGTTTTGTTCACACAGATTTAACCAAAAAATTTAATTTTCACAGGATGCTCCACAAACTGAATGCTCCTTATTATGCACAAAGATTTCTCCAAACCCAAGAGCATAACAAAAAAAAAAAAAAACTTTATACTTACCTCACCGCTGAATTCTCCCTGACGTCTGGTCCTCTGCAACTGAGTTGTGTTGCATCTACGGTTCAGTGTTTACTGGCAGGGCGTCCAGCTGCGAGCAGGAACCCAGAATTAAAAATGTATGCTCAGTAATCTTTGGTGCCTACAGCTAGAAGTTGTAGCCTGGAGTTCACTCTAAGCCGGGAGGTCCCAGAGCATGTGCAAAGAACTTCAGGGCCTGCTAATTAGTGTTGAGCCACCCCCGTAGTGTTCGAGTTCGGTTCGGTTCGTCGAACACCCGTGTGTTCGCCGAACTGTTCGTCGAACTGTTCGTCGAACACCTTCGAACACCGTTAAAACCAATGGCAGGCAAACAAAAACACATAGAAACACATAGAAAACACCTTCAAAGGTGTAAAAAAGCTGACAAACTGCTCAGAAGACACAACTAACACATGGAAAAGTGACAAGTACATATAGTCATGCGAAAAGAAAAGAGGTGGAGGAGTAAAAGGAGGGGGAGACACAGATATAGGCATGTCATGCCCTTCTAAAATCCAAAAAGTGAGAAGCCGAGACGGCCAGTCCGCTCCTGCCCGTGCCACCTCCATGTCGCCGGGTTTGTGCCAGAGCCGCGGTGAACCCTGACGGCCAGCCCCCCTCTCCCAATACTGGTGCCTGTCCGCTGGTGGGTCGAGAGAGCCCCCCTGTGGTGGAGGCAGCTCTAAGCTTTTTAATTTAAATTGTCCCTCTAATTTGAATGAATACACTTTAAATCCATTTACAAGGATCTATTGGAGGGCAAGTCTCATGCCAGCAGCCGCGTAATTCCAGCTCCAGTAGCGTCCACTAAAGCTGCTGCAGTTAAAAAGCTTTTATAAGGATCGAGCTCGGCTGTCCACCGCAAGGCATCCTAGTGCCAGTCCCAGCCCCTATGCCTTGGGGTGCCTCCTGATGCTCTTCACTGAGTATCCCGTGGTCCCGAAGCATTTCCTTTGAAAAAATTAAGTGTCCAAACTACAGGTGGTGTAGCTTGCTTAACAGCCGGGATAATCCGCTGACTAGCAGACACTGCTACTAGGCACAAAGTATTTCCTGGGCTAGATGCAGTTAAAAATTTGTAAGTAGATACTCTCGTTGGATGCTGAGAAAGCATTCCATAGAGTCTCCTGGCACGCCATATATGATTCTCTTAAAAAGCTTGGGGTAGGGGTCTAGGGGACCCTTTTATAGCCAAAATCACGGCCCTGTATCACAATACGTCACCTAGGCTGAAGATAAATGGAACTGTAGCACCGAGGGCTCGGTTGCTACAGACGTATTGCACCTCACCCAGAGGTGTGATATCTCACTCTCAGATAAGGATGGAGTGTGGATCAGGACCCGACACCTGCATGCATTACACCACATTGCCGTGGGGCAGGGCGACCAATATGCCCCTGAGATGGGCACGACAGTCCCTGTCCCTGGCTGGAGTGGGGGGAGGGAACACTGAGGAAGGGGAACCCTGCAGTGCAGGAGCAGGGAGGAAGCAGTTCCTGGGTGCATTGAGAAGGGAGTATAAAAGGTGGGCACCATCTTAGTTCAGTGCAGAGAAGTCTGAGCAGAAGTGGCAGGGAGCAGGGGCTCTGCATGAGCTCTGCTCCGGAGGCGGGCCTAGTAACAGAGGCCCAGGCCTGCAAGAGGGAGAAGGAAGGAAGAGGAGCGGAGAAGGCTCCAGGAACGAGGAATGAAGGGATCCCAGGGGTGCGGACGGGCGAGTCGCCACCGCACGCCCGAATCCACCTGCGTGGAGGGGTCAGGCCAAAGGGGGAGACCGGTCCCCGAACTAGTGGAGGCAGGAAACGACCCTCAGCTAGAAACCGGAGGCTCTGACATTTTATGTGGCGCAGCCCCTTTCTCCACCCGCTAGGAAGGCACCACATAGGGTCAGGGAAACTGGCGCCAAGTTTACCAAGAGGAGGCCCGAGGCAGCCGGACAGAAGTGTTGGTAAGAAAGGCCAGACAAAGGACACACAAAGGGGGTCCTGTGAAGCGCTCCAAAGTTATCTGGGAGTTGTCTGAGCCCCTCACCTGGTGAGCACAGTACGACGTGGGCAGCCGTTACCTGCAGACGTGGTCTGGATAATAAGAACTGTGAGTAAAGGCCCTGAACTGCATCACTGACTCCGTGTCGTTACTGCTGCTGCCCTGCACCATCACCCCCATCCTCCGCATACACTGCCCTGAGGCTATACTCCTCCCGTGGGGAGTTATGCTACGCTCTGCTGCACCCACAACACCAGCCTTAGCGGTCTGCCCTGTAGCGGCGGTTCACTCTGACCGCAATCCACGGGTGGCGTAGTCGGACATTTAAACATCAAAACCACATAAATAGTTCCGCCACTGGTTTGACCGCCCTGAGCCACGGAACCGGATCGCCGCCACGAAGACTACAACCACCAGCATCCACCAAAAAGGGTCCGGCTCCGGGTGTCCCAAGGCCCAGGGGGTGCGTCAGAACATTTTCATCACCTTTCACAATCACCAATGGGACAAGGCAGGGATGTCCTCTGTCCTCTCTCTTATACATCCTAGTGACGGAGCACCTGCTCTCATCAATTCACCATAACCCCAATATTAGGTGGATTGAGGTGGGAGGCACCGAGTACAAGTGCTCTCTATTTGCTGATGATGTCCTAGTATATATCACTCAATCACATATATCCATCCCTGCTGTTATGGCTGAAATAGATCACTTTGTTACATGGTAAAATTTTAAAATCAATGCAGCGAAGTCTGAGGCCCTCGATGTCTCCCTCCCTAAATCCATATAGGATTCCATCCAGTCCAACTTTCCCTTTGCCTGGCCCTCACAGGGTATCAAATACTTAGGAATTCCTATTCATAGAGACCTCTCCCATCTATGTTATCTTAATTTTGGGCCCTTTATTGAACAATTCCATACAGACCACGGTTGGCAAGTTAGAACTGTAAGATTCACTACGTGAACCACTGGTGTTTTGTGGAAAAGCACATGTACACCGCGTTCCAAATTATTATGCAAAAAGTGTTTAGGAGTGATAAGGGAAGAATTTGTTTGTTTGTCAGTTAAACTCATTGATGGTGATGTGTGTCAGGGCTCTTTATATCACTGTAAGCAATTGCAGACACCTGTGCTAATTAGTTTGGCAGGTGTGTCCAATGAAAGGCAAGACTACTTAAGAAGGCTCTCTCACATTATTAAGCAGCCTACATTTTCTGCCAAAATGGGAAAGAAAAAGGATGTGTCGGCTGCTGAGAAGCAACAAATTGTGGAGTGTTTAGGTCAAGGCATGACTACAATCAACAATGTGCGATGATCAGGATGAAGTGTCTTGGCAATCAAGAAGTATGTAGCTGATTCACAGTACACACGTGTGCGTGCTGATAAGGGCAAATTGAGGACTCTTTCCTACAGGCAATTACGTCAGGTTGAAAGAGCAGCGGCAAGAAAGCCTTGTCATAGCAGCAGACAAGTTTTTGAAGCTGCTTGTGCCTCCAACGTCCCCCGAACAACAAGATGCAGGGTCCTTCAGAGGTTTGCAGCTGTGCATACGCCATCCTGTCGACCTCCTCTATCCACTTCACACAAGCAGAAACGGCTCCAGTGGGCCAAACATTACATGAAGACTGATTTCAAAACTGTTTTGTTCACGGATGAGTGCCGTGCAGCGCTCGATGGTCCAGATGAATGGAGTGGAGGATGGCTGGTTGATGGACACCCCACGCAAACACGGCTACAGCGCCAACAAGGAGGAGGTGGAGTAATGTTTTGGGCTGGAATCATGGGGAGAGAGATTGTCGGCCCCTTTAGGATCCCTGAAGGCGCTAAAGATGAACTCCATAATGTATGTGGATTTTCTCAAACAGCACTTCCTGCCATGGTTCAAGAAGAAGAACCGTGTATTTCACAGCAAGATAATTTTTCTGCATGATAATGCACCATCTCATGCTGCACATAAAACATATGCATCTCTGGCTGATATGGGCATAAAAGGGGACAAACTTATGGTGTGACCCCCATGCTCCCCTGACCTCTACCCCATTCAGAACCTTTGGAGCATCATTAAAAGGAGTGTCTATGATGGCGGGAGGCAGTTCACATCTAAGCAACAGCTCTGGGAGGGTATTCTGTCCTCATGCAAAACAATTGAAGCAGAAACCATCCAAAACCTGACAAATTCAATGGACGAGAGAGTTCAGAAGCTCCTTTCGAACAAGGGGTCCTATGTGAAAATGTAACATCACCTAGAATAAAGTTTTGAGTTGAAAACTGTTTGATTTCAGTTTCTAACAACCTGCTAATGCTTATAATTTCAAAAATGACCATTTTTTTGGTCTTTATTAAAATGAAAAGGTTGATCGAAAAGTTTGGGGGATCTAAGAGTGTGGCAACCCAGTAGTCATGATTACTTCGAATTCTGACAATATGAGGGTCATGCTGCAGGTAGTGCAGCAAGAAGGCACTTATGTGTCTTGCGCATCTCGGAGCCCCAAAATTATTTTCCGGGCTAGATGCAGCTAAAAATTATTTTTAATTTTAAATCTGGTGAAGCTTATTATAGATGGCCTAATAGGATCAGTGCTGCACACTGCTACAAAGCCCAAATTATTTTCCAGTCAAGATACAGATAAACATGATTAGTAATTTGAAAGCTTAAAACGGTTGGTAGGGTGATTTTAACCAATCATCAAGCTTTTACTCTCCCCAGGATGACACAGGGGTAGAAAAGTCGTTTCGGATCCATGATTTGTTCATCTTTATGAACGTGAGTCTGTCTACATTATCAGTGGAGAGCCGCGTGCGCTTATCTGTCAGCACACCACCAGCAGCGCTGAACACACGTTCAGACAGAACGCTGGCTGCGGGGCATGACAAGATCTCCAAGGCGTAAGTGGCTAGCTCCGGCCATTTATCCAGATTGGAAGCCCAAAAAGAGCAAGGGTCCAGTGACACAGTCGTGGCTTCAATATTTACTTGGAGATACTCCTGTACCATCGTCTCTAGGCGTTGACTATGTGTCAGACTTCTTGTCTCCTGTGGCCTTGCAAAGGATGGGCTAAAAAAGTGGTGAAATGATTCCGCAAAATTGATGTTACCAGCAGATACTGTGGTTCTGTTACGGTTTGAGTGCTGAACACTTGACGGTCCCACGGTTGGCAAGTTGGAACTGTGAGATTCACTACGTGCACCACTGGTATTTTGTGGAAAAGCACATGTAAGATTCTGCAACAGTCTCTGCTGATACTCCTGCATGCGTGCATCCCTTTCTATGGCAGGAATAATTTCTGCAAATTTACTTTTGTACCGGGGATCTAACAGTGTGGCAACCCAGTAGTCAGGATTATTTCTAATTCTCACAATTCGATGGTCATGTTGCAGGTAGTGCAGCAAGAAGGCACTCATGTGTGTTGCGCATCCAGGAGCACCAAGTCCCTGTTGTGTTGGTGGCGAGGTAACAATCATGCTTCCTTCCTCTGTCCTCTCCCCCCAACCTCGCACAACAGAAATGTGATCAAGGTCTCCCTCATCTGATGAGTCTTCCATCAGTTCGTCCTCCACTTCTTCCTGGGCTCCTGCACCTTCCTCACTAGTTTGGCTGCTACCATGCGCCCTGGTAAAATCATCTCCCCCACCCTCACATGCCTGCCGCCTTGGTGCTGCCAACCGTCTGGACCTTGCAGATGTTAGCCCTTCCGCATACAACTCCTCCTCCTCTACTTCCTCCACCTCCTCTTGTGCCACCACCTGACTCCGAATTCTGTTTAACATGTGCTCCAGCATGTAAATCACCGGAATAGTCATGCTGATAATGGCATCGTCAGCACTAAACATCTTCGTCGCCATTTCAAAACTGTGCAGAAGGGTGCATAGGTCCCTGATCTGAGACCACTCCTCCAGCGTGATTTGCCCCACCTCTGAATCTCGTTGGCCCAGGCTATACGTCAGAACGTATTGCACCAGGGCTTGTCGGTGCTGCCACAGTCGCTGCAACATGTGCAGAGTTGAATTCCACCGGGTAGGCACATCGCATTTTAGCCGGTGAAGTGGCAGGCCCAACGACTTCTGTAGAGATGTAAGTCGCTGAGCTGCGGGATGCGAACGGCGGAAGTGAGCACACAGCGACCGTGCCCTCTGCAGAAGGCCATCTAGTCTGGGATAGTGGGCTAAAAATTGCTGGACAACCAGGTTCAACACGTGAGCCATACAAGGCACGTGTGTGACATTGCCCCGGCGAAGGGCCGCACCCAGGTTTGCAGCATTGTCGCACACGGCCTTCCCTGGTTTCAGGTCCAGTGGAGACAACCATTCATGAAATTGGTTCTCCAGAGCTGACCACAACTCCTCAGCTGTGTGACTCACATTTCCCAGACATTTCAATGTAAAAACCGCCTGATGACGTTGAGCCCTACTGCCAGCATAGTAAGGAGGTGTGCAGGATCCCTTCTGCGCAGTTAGAAAGCTTGTGGCATGACCAGACAGGCTTTGGGTGCAGGTGGAAGACCGAGAGGAGGTTGAGGAGGCAGAAGCAGTGGAGGAACTTTGACATAAAGAGGATTGACGCACAACTCGTGGGGACGGCAAGACTTGGACAGCAGCCCCTTGTCCTGCTGTCACCATAGTTACCCAGTGCCCAGTCAGCGACATGTAACGCCCCTGTCCATGCCTACTCGTCCAAGTGTCTGTGGTGAAATGCACCCTGTCACACACAGAGTTTCTCAAAGAAGCGGTGATGTTGTGTGCGACATGCTGGTGGAGCGCAGGCACACCTTTCTTTGAGAAGTAGTGCCGACTGGGCATCTGGTACTGGGGCACTGCGACGGACATAAGGTCTCGAAAATCCTCTGTGTCCACCAGGCGGAAAGGCAGCATTTCTGTAGCCAAGAGCTTGCAGATGGTGAAATTCAACCTCTTAGCTTTCTCATGGCTAGGAGGAAATGGTCTTTTACTTGTCCACATCTGAGGGACCGAGGGCTGGCTATTGTGCTTAGACGGGGTTGATAAGGGTGTCCCCGGCAAACTGCCGGTCTGTGAGGAAGATGCAGGCGGACATGTTAGGTTGCCTTGATCCAAAGGTGGTGCTATCGATGTCGGACAGCGCTCAAGACCAGCTGGTGTTACCACGTCCAAAGAAAATGATGACCTGCCAATCACGCTGGCTGTTGCGGGTAAAGAGGTGGCAGGTCTGCGCCCCAAAACAGGTGTGACTGCTGTCCCCCCAGTCACAGAGGATGAAGAGGCCGCGGATGCACAAGATATGGCAGACGGTGGTTGGCCCGGCCGGCTAGGCCGCATTGTAGCACACTGAGCTTCCCACTGCAACTTATGCTTCATGTCCATGTGCCGGTTCATGCATGAAGTGCTCAAACTATGTATTTTTTGGCCTCTACTTAGCTTTTGCTGACAAATGTTACAGATAACACGAGTTGGGTCATCTTTATCGATCTGAAAAAATGCCCAGGCTATGCAAGGCTTAGCACCCATGCGACCTGAAGAGCCACCACGACTTGTGGTGAGAGGCAGAGTTGTGTTTGAGGATGCAGTTGTTGACGTGCTTCCAGTACTACGTCTCTGTCCAGGAAGGCGCAACCTGACCTCGTCGTCACTAGCATCTTCCTCCACCTCCTCTGCTGACCTCATCTCTTGGCTGACTGTGGGTTGACAGTAAGTGGGATCTCCGACCTCATCATCATCACCCTGTGCGTTATCACACCCGTCGTCCTCAGAGCCAACCTGTTCCTGCCCTGACAAAAAACTAAAGTTGTCGCTCCAATCAGGTATTTGAGTCTTATCATCGTCTTCCTCATTGTCTCCACCAACAGGAGTTACAGTTTGGGAATGAGGGTCTACATTATGGTCAGAACCTTCTGCGTCTGGTCCTGGATCCGACTCATAAAGATTCTGGGCATCAGTGCAGATCATTTCCTCGTCTGGATTCACAGAAGCGCTGGAGTCGACCTCTGATTCCCAGGCTATAGTATGAGTAAACAGCTCTGCAGACTCAACCATCTGTTCTACCTCATACTCAGACGGGCAGCTGGAGATTTGGGAGCTGTGAGGAAGCAAGTGCGATTTGGGTGACACCTTTGAGGACTGGAGTATTTGTGATGTTGAAGTTGATGTGGAGGAGAGCCCACTTAAAGGAGCACTTGATATCCGTTGAAGCACCTGCTGTTTTTGTGCCTCATCTGGAATTTGTAGCGATTGGCGTGGCCGTAAGAAAGGGATCTTATCACATTGTCCGCTAAAAGAAGTAGACATTTTAGTTTGGCTGGAAGATGGTCTTTCTTCTGCACCTACCCCACGGACACAACCTTTTTTCCCCTTCCCAACACGCCTATTCCCCTTTCCACCAGCAGCAGGCCTTTTTCCACTCATTTTGGTGGTTAACTAATTCACAACTCTGGAGTTGTTTGCACAAAAAAACAATGGATGGTAACCGAGCAGAGCTGAGTGGCCAAATTGTGGTATTAGGCCAAAACTATTGGCTGGGTTAGATGCAGAAAAAAATTATTTTTAATTTGCAACCTGATGGAGGTCAGTATAGATGGACTAATAGACCAAGTCCCACACACCGCTAGAAGCCCAAATATTTTTTCAGAGCTAGATGCAGAAAAAAATTATATTCAATTTGCAACCTGCTGGAGGTCAGTATAGAAGGACTAATAGAACAAGTCCCACACACTGCTAGAAGCCCAAATATTTTTTCAGAGCTAAATGAAGAAAAAAATTATTTTTAATTTGCAACCTGATGGAGGTCAGTATAGATGGACTAATAGACCAAGTCCCACACACTGCTAGAAGCCCAAATATTTTTTCAGAGCTAGATGCAGAAAAAAATTATTTTTAATTTGCAACCTGATGGAGGTCAGTATAGATGGACTAATAGACCAAGTCCCACACACCGCTAGAAGCCCAAATATTTTTTCAGAGCTAGATGCAGAAAATTTTTTTATTCAATTTGCAACCTGATGGAGGTCAGTATAGATGGACTAATAGACCAAGTCCCACACACTGCTAGAAGCCCAAATATTTTTTCAGAGCTAGATGCAGAAAAAAATTATTTTTAATTTGCAACCTGATGGAGGTCAGTATAGATGGACTAATAGACCAAGTCCCACACACTGCTAGAAGCCCAAATATTTTTTCAGAGCTAGATGCAGAAAAAAATTATTTTTTATTTGCAACCTGATGGAGGTCAGTATAGATGGACTAATAGAACAAGTCCCACACGCTGCTAGAAGCCCAAATATTTTTTCAGAGATAAATGAAGAAAAAAATTATTTTTAATTTGCAACCTGATGGAGGTCAGTATAGATGGACTAATAGACCAAGTCCCACACACTGCTAGAAGCCCAAATATTTTTTCAGAGCTAGATGCAGAAAAAAATTATTTTTAATTTGCAACCTGATGGAGGTCAGTATAGATGGACTAATAGACCAAGTCCCACACACCGCTAGAAGCCCAAATATTTTTTCAGAGCTAGATGCAGAAAAAAATTATATTCAATTTGCAACCTGATGGAGGTCAGTATAGAAGGACTAATACAACAAGTCCCACACACTGCTAGAAGCCCAAATATTTTTTCAGAGCTAAATGAAGAAAAAAATTATTTTTAATTTGCAACCTGATGGAGGTCAGTATAGATGGACTAATAGACCAAGTCCCACACACTGCTAGAAGCCCAAATATTTTTTCAGAGCTAGATGCAGAAAAAAATTATATTCAGTTTGCAACCTGATGGAGGTCAGTATAGATGGACTAATAGAATGATGCTATGCCCAAAAGATTTTACTTCACTAGGTGCAGTAAAAAAATTGGTATTCTATACACAGGTGGTATATCTTGCAACACAGATAGGCTACTCCACTGACTAACACACTCTGCAATAGGCCAAAAAGGATTAGCTTTGCTAGATTCAGCCAAATGCTGTGAAAAAAACTTGCACAGCACTGGCACAGACCTGCCTGGCAAAAACTGATAGGAACTGATGTAACCTAGTCCTGAAAAGGACTCCAATTACAATTAGTCTTTACTCCCACAATCTATCTATTTAAGAGCACAGACCTGCTTGATAAAAGTCGTAGGAAATGCTGTAACCTAGTCCTTAAAAGGACTGCAATCACAACTATTCCCTACTCCCAAGCTATCTGTATATTTGTGCGAAAATTGGCTTGAAATTAACAAGGTATAGCGCACACAGCAACAGCGGTGCCGTCTAACACGCAGCTGCAGCAGTGAGAAAATGGTGGCGACGGGGAAAATGGCTTGGTCTTATAGGGCAAGGACATGTGACATACACTGCCAATCACACATGCCCTTGCTTGTGTGAAAAAAAGCACTTCGCTCCGTGTGTGCGCTGCTGATAGGCTGACAGATTGCACCTCCCCACTGCAAATGCGGGAAAGAGAAAAAAAAATGGAGATCTTCATTGTTCCTGCAGAGATCCATCCCCTGCCCCTCCCCCCGCCCCGCTGTACACTCAAACTGCGTATTAACTTTAATTTTCATCATTACTGAGAAAAAATCCAGTTATGATTTTGGTGCACGAACAGTTATCGAACATAACCTCGAACAGCCGAATTTTTCTCAAATTGTTCGTGTTCGCCGACCGGCTCGAACACCGCCCAAAACAGCTCGAATTTGAGATTGGCGAACAGTTCGAGTAGAACAACGCTCATCTCTACTGCTAATGGTTTGAAGCTCCAGCATAAGGTGAACACTGGGAGGCATGGAGGACCACATTGTAGGGAGGAAGCAACTGAGAGTAGCCGGAGAGGTAAATGGCTGAAAAAAGGTGGTAAAGAAAAAAAAGTATATCGTCATCACCGCTCACCTTTCCAACTGTTAACGCTACTCCATGCCCGCTGTCCAGTTCCCTTACCTCACTACTCACCTTTCCAGCTGTTCCCACTACTCCATGCTTGCTGTCCGGTCCCCCACATCTCCATCAGGTCTCCATCCCAGCATTCTAGCCTGTGGTTTTCATGGCCAGAAGCCCCAGACTAGAGTGAACACTGGGTCGGAGATGCAGCATGACAGAATTGAGGATTACCATATAACGGGAGCAGTAGAGCAGTACGGAGCAGCTTGAGCATCCGGAGAGGTGATCAGTTAGGCGAGTGTGTTTTTTTTCTTTTTAACTTTTTTTACGGCCTTCTACTATTTCATGAGTTGGTGGCAGCAACAGGCTGCTATTTTGCTGAATTCACAATAAATCATCTTCCGCCAAAATGACGATTCCACTCCAATAACTTCACCCATACTTACTAGTAACCAAATATCAAAAAGTGAATCTACAATGAAAAGGAGTCACTCTTTTTACATCATAAGAATCAGGCAATATTTTTAGTTTTTGCAATTATATTTTTTTCTCCTCTTCTTCCAACAGGCATATTCTTTTTCTGCCAACAGAGCTGTATGAGAGCTTGTATGTTGAAGGATGTGTCCTAGTTTTGAATAACACCAATAATTTTACCAAACAATGTACTGGAAAATGCAAAGAAAAATTCAAGTGAGGAAAATTGCTTGGAAAAAATGCAATTCCTTTTACAGTTGACAGTGGTGTTTAAGTGGTGTTGTTAAATTCATCTTCCTTGAAGATTAATGAGCAGGTTGACATACAAGAGGGTTCTTGTCACACTGATTTCCTTGCCTGTAGTAGGATAAAGAGCTTAAATTAAACATTTGTGTGCTATTATAAATTAAAAAAAATGTAAGTTCTAGATTTAGATTATGGCATATTAAAAAAAATGCGAAGTTTTTAGGGCTTGAACTAAATTTCTGCAGTCACTCTATGTGACAGCAGATTTGCGAATCTTAACAGTGTATTATGAACACTGTCAAGATTCCCTTCAATTGTCAGATCGAACAGGGGTCATGAGCTAGCCAGTATGCAATCTACATACTGACAGTAACGTGCCAATTAGGTTTTCATCTGCATCTCTCAATAGATTATCAAGAATCCGCCATTGCCAGATTGAGCAGGAGATCACTTGACTGTCAGTATGCAATCTAAATATGCAAGACTAGTAGAGACGTCAAAAGACTTTCAGCAGTAATTGCCTCCCATGCTGGCACCATTCCAGCGGTGTCAGCACTCATATTCCCGGGGCTCTTGTGCGGTTGTTATGACACATGATGACGGAGCCCAATCAGCGCTGGCATCACTATTTCCACCTTTGGACAAATTGAACATCAAGAGGAAGTCATGGATGCTGCTGCTCTCTCAGTTACTATTGCTGTTTGATTTCTCCGAAGACGGGGACAGTGATGCCACTGCTGTTTGGTCGTCAGACTTGCAAGCGCCAACACCACTGGAATGGCGGCGGCACATGAGGTGAGTATAAGCTTTTTTATTTTATTGGCTCCAAATATTTAGATCAAGAAGGGCTTGTTCTACTAGTGGGCAACTCCTTTAATTGTCTGGTCACATGTCTAATAATGGTATTCAGCTGATTCATTAACTGTTCTCAATGGCAGATAGTAGAATTTGAAGGCACTTATGTTTTATATGTAACTAGAGAATGAAACAAAATAATTCTGATCTGGTAGAAAACCAGGAGGCCTAAATATTTTCTCAATTTTTTTTGCTGATTTGCATATCAATTTATGTATTTTCTTCTCCCTGGTTCACTGTTTACTTGACATATATTACATTGACCCATTTATTAAACTTGTGTAAACACACAAATTAATTTATGAATATTTTTGTGTTCTTTAAAAGAGGCAGTTATATTTTTCCTTTTAATAGGATAGAGGATGTAGTGGTTTTTGCTTTTATACATGAATTATTAGTCTGCACATGCAGACCACTAAATTATGCTGAAATCTGAAATACCATCCTTGCCTACTGTCCTTCATCCAAGCATTAAATTATTCATGGAAATATTACAATATCTAATCCAAAGACAAAGATGTTTTTTTTACTCCTTTTTTTGGTATATTTTGTTCTTTACATATTATTTGTGAAAACATGCAGACACTATAAGAAGCGATTTGTATTAGGACTCATGTTTCATTTTAATTATCAGTGTTTCTAGCTTTTCATTTCTCAGCTACCTGTCATCAAGAAGGTTACTGAATAATGCATACTACGTTATATAAATGTATAAAATATCTCTGCTATGCTAAGAAGAAAAATAAAATATTAATTGTATTCATACATTGTATTCAGTACATACTGTAGGTTTAGGTGTTTGACCTACAATGCTGGGCATTATATACAGTGAATCCCATAATAAGTGGATTCTTTCTCTTTTATTGCTCTTTTGCCCTTGTAATTTCAACATATATCCTTTTCTCACCGGAAAGCGCATTTGATTTAATACACTCAGATTACACTTGGTACATAATGTTAACGATTCTAGTTCTGAGATACAGAGCTCTGCAGTGCCATGCATGTCAACATGTAGAAAAAAAATCACATCTTTAAAAATTGCTTGTCTCGGTCTTGCACATTTTCTTAAATTGATAAATACAACCAGTGGCATATTCTAGGTATGAAATGTCTCATTGCAAACTTCAGTCTCCTTTACATGAGACTATGAGATTCTTCCCAACCTGATCTGTGGCTAGATGCAACTGATTTACCTGAAATGCTCCTCACATTACAAATTCTCCTCTACTTTTGCTAATTTGTTATACACTAGGTGTCGAAATGTATTAACCTCTTCACGACGGGGCCAATTTCCTTTTTTGTACATTTTGTGGTAAAAATGACCTTGCATTAGGATTCTGCTCATCAATATGATTAAGGTGATAACAAACATGTCCAGTTTTTTTTATTATTTTAGCGGTTCAAAAAAATCAGAAGTTTGGAAACAAAATTTTTGGGGTTTTGTCGTCATTTTCCAAGACCTGTAACGTTTTTATTTTTCTGACGTTGGAGCTGTGTCATCGATTATTCTTTGTGGGACAAGATGATGTTTTCACTAATAGCATTTTAGGACAGATATGACATTCTGATCGCTTGTTACAGCATTTTTATGGAATTGCAGAGACCAAAAACATTTAATTTTGTCATTCTTTATTTTTTTTCTTTTACAGTGTTTCCCGATCATGTTAATTATTTTAATATTTTGATAGATTAAACTTCTGAATGCGATGATACCATGTGTGTATTTTTTCATTTATTATATCTTTATTTTTAATAAGGCCAAAGGGGGTGATTTGAAGTTTTATGGTTTTTTTTTTTTTACTTTTTACAGTATTTGTTAGCACCTTAGGGAACTTGAAGCTGTGATCATCTGATCGCTTGTGATAGAGCCTGGGTTGAAAAAAAGCTTATTGTCATTTACATGTGCCCTTTAAGTTAAAATGCATCCATATGAAATTTTAAAATAAATAACTTAAAACTAGAAATACTTAATATCACAATTCATCTGTCAGCAGCAAACTCTTTAAAACAGTCTACACTGTTCACAATATCCTGGGCTACATGGCATTACATTTGTTGCTTGACAAGAGTTTTCAACAAGTCATGCAGCCAAAATCTTTTTTGCAACTTGTCTGCAACTTGCTGTCACACGATTGTTTTAGAGCTCTGATTTTGCTGTAACTAAAACAATCAATTTGCAGACAAGACGCATGTTGCGTGAGACTTGAGTTGTAGTCTGTGACAAGTGAATCGAGTGCAACTTGTTCGCTCTACAGAAAATCCAGCACATTTGTAAACATGAGATTTTCTGTTTCATTTGCATTATGCCACAGTCACAACTCGATACATTAGAAAATCATTACATGCAATGTTTCAATGTGTCGTTGTGATATCGGTGTGACATGACATGTCTCCATGAACTCTTAGCCTAAAAAGGAACAGTGATTAAGTACCTAGTCAATTTGATTCCGAAAGACTCTTCTTAGTTATTCAAGTATTTTTATATACACCTTTGAAATAAGATGTTACATCCCTGTTAAAAAAAAATACAATTTACTACTGGATATTAAAAACACAAGTACCAGCAACTACTACCAAATAAAATTACAAAAAAAATTACTTACTGCTACAACCAGTTGGGCAGGACACGAGTATAGAGATTTTGGGTGAAGAGCTCCTGTGCTGCATTTACATATAAATTTGGTTGGGTAAATTTGTAAAATCAACAGTAGTCGGTCAGTCAGAGCTCGCATCCTGCAGAGTGGATTTTTTCTACCTGACTACTATGACTTTCTTCTCTGAGAATCAATCTTTTTCAAAGTTGGCAAATTTTAATTTTCAAAAGATTTGTTTACCTCTAGTTGGCATGATCCAAAGATTTTCATCAAAAGAGACAGGGAAATCTATTTTGTAGTAAACCCACTATATACCCAGACTCATGCGTAAATTATTTAGTTAGATCTACACCAGAAAAGGATCATAAAGATTTTCATGTTGCATATGAATACAGAAAAAAAAATTAACTATTATCTAGATGGTACAGAATGCCAGAACTTCTCTACCATCTGAAATTAACAGAAAGTAATTCATGTTGAAAATGAAACTTGCATATGGGTTACATATTAATTATTTATAGGAAAAAAAGTCCATTATAGAATATAGGAAAAGAGTGAAAATGACTTTGAAAGAGAATGAACTCTACCTTTCACATCCTGCACTCCATGCAAATATAATTTACTGATTCATCAGCTGGCATCAACCTATTTATTGATCTGTCTATATTTACTACAACAAAATCTGCCCATGATCCAAGAATTAACTATTAAAATGCCCCACATGTACAGAATGTTGTAAATCTCTAGCTGAGTGAACCATTCCTACTCCAACTTCCGTAAAATATGGAAACCGTAGCTAAAGGGATACTCTTGTTGGGATGCCTCATCCCCACACTTAATTCTGAAATGCAGTACCCTCTCTTTATCTGCTTATACCCTCTCCCTTCAGGTACTTTCAACTCATGTTTTATAAAAGGAGAAAATATAAAAAGCCCCACAAGACATTGTACAACATGTTAAAATTATTTATTCGAATATTAAGACAACCTCATTCTACTGAATTGTTGTATTTCAGAGCTCATTTCCCATTCCTTTAGATGTAAAACATACGCTACAGGAGGGTAATAGTACAATTTCATCCCATCAAGTCATCAACTTTGATGGACCTGGCCAAACAAGAAACTTACAAACAATGGGTGAAGTTCAAATTCACATGTCAATTAATCCAATTACGCTCTCAACAAGTATTATTTACACCTGCTGTTTCACAATTAAATGGCATCGCTGTGCCATTACTAAATTGTCATGAGAAACAAATCAAATGTCTGCTAGTTGACCTAACTAGGACAAAACATATGCATTAGCAAAAAGGCAGTGAAAACATTTGCTAAAGGCGCCAGAATGAACATGAAGTCAACTACACCTAATGTCCTCAGCTTCTAAAAGTGTTTCTTCTAAAAATAACTGCTAATATCGTTCACAAATATGTATTCAATTTCTAGAGGTTCTCGGAACTAGAGATATATTAAATAGAGCTGTGATCTTAGGGGAGGTTTTCTGCTGTAAGAGAAATGTATAACATTCAGCACTTAAAGTGAATTGCAGATCATGTAACACATAGATCTGTGGACTCACATTACTATGTCCATATGCCCCAGTCTATGGGAGACTTAATAACATGACCTTTATAAAAAAACATACAATTTATTTATTGGTTATATGATTACACATTTCTTTACAACTATTTGTAAATGAATACATATTGAATCTTATAGTTATTAGTATGCATAACATAATTTGAATCTTATATATATTTTAACACATTCTATATTTCCAAATGTTGTCATTTTGCCATGAAAAGAAGAAATATTAATCATCTAAACTATCACACTGAAAATATACAGTACCGACCTAAAGTTTGGACACACCTTCTCATTTAAAGATTTTTCTGTATTTTCATGACTTTGAAAATTGTACATTCACACTGAAGGCATCAAAACTATGAATTAACACCTGTGGAATTATATACTTAACAAAAAAGTGTGAAACAACTGAAAATGTGTCTTATATTCTACAGTCATGGCCAAAAGTTTTGAGAATGACACCAAAATTATATTTTCACATGATCTGCTGGCCTCTGGTTTTTATTAGTGTTTGTCTGATGTTTATATCACATACAGAAATATAATTGCAATCATATTATGAGTACCAATAGGTTATATTGACAGTTAGAATGAGTTAATGCAGCAAGTCAATATTTGCAGTGTTGCCCCTTCTTCTTCAAGACCTCTGTAATTCTCCCTGGCATGCTCTCAATCAACTTTTGGACCAAATCCTGACTGATAGCAGTCCATTCTTGCATAATCAATGCTTGCATTCTGCCAGAATTTGTTGGTTTTTGTTTGTCCACCCGTCTCTTGATGATTGACCACAAGTTCTCAATGGGATTAAGATCTGGGGAGTTTCCAGGCCATGGACCCAAAATCTCTATGTTTTGTTCCATGAGCCGTTTAGTTATCACCTTTGCTTTATGGCAAGGTGCTCCATCATGCTGGAAAAGGCATTGTTGGGCGCCAAACTGCTCTTGGACGGTTAGGAGAAGTTGCTCTTGGAGGACATTCTGGTACCATTCTTTATTCATGGCTGTGTTTTTAGGCAAGACTGTGAGTGAGCCGATTCCCTTGGCTGAGAAGCAACCCCACACATGAATGGTTTCAGGATGCTTTACAGTTGGCATGAGACAAGACTGGTGGTAGCGCTCACCTCTTCTTCTCCGAATAAGCTGTTTTCCAGATGTCCCAAACAATCGAAAAGGGGATTCATCAGAGAAAATGACTTTGCCCCAGTCCTCAGCAGTCCACTCCCTGTACCTTTTGCAGAATATCAGTCGGTCCCTGATGTTTTTTCTGGAGAGAAGTGGCTTCTTTGCTGCCCTCCTTGAAACCAGCCCTTGCTCAAAGAGTCTCCGCCTCACAGTGCATGCAGAAGCACTCACACCAGCCTGCTGCCATTCCTGAGCAAGCTCGGCACTGCAGGTCCGATCCTGCAGCTGAAACAGTTTTAAGATACGGTCCTGGCGCTTGCTGGTCTTTCTTGGGCGCCCTGGAGCCTTTTTGACACCAATGGAAGCTCTCTCCTTGAAGTTCTTGATGATGCGATAGATTGTTGACTGAGGTGCAATCTTTGTAGCTGCGATACTCTTCCCTGTTAGGCCATTTTTGTGCAGTGCAATGATGGCTGCACGTGGTTCTCTAGAGATAACCATGGGTAACTGAAGAGAAACAATGATACCAAGAACCAGCCTCCTTTTAAAGTGTCCAATGATGTCATTCTTACTTAATCATGACTGATTGATTGCCAGCCCTGTCCTCATCAACACCCACACCTGTGTTAATGGATCAATCACTAAAACGATGTTAGCTGCTCCTTTTAAGGCAGGACTGCAATGATGTTGAAATGTGTTTTGGGGGTTAAAGTTCATTTTCTGGGCAAATATTGACTTTGCAAGTACAGTAATTGCTGTTAAGCTGATCACTCTTTGACATTCAGGAGTATATGCAAATTGCCATTACAAAAAGTGAAGCAGTAAACTTTGGAAAAATTACTATTTGTCTCATTCTCAATACTTTTGGCCATGACTGTAGGTTCTTCAAAGTAGCCACCTTTTGCTTTGATGACTGCTTTGCACACTCTTGGCATTCTCTTGATGAGCTTCAAGAGGTAGTCACCGGAAATGGTTTTCACTTCACAGGTGTGCCCTGTCAGGTTTAATAAGTTGGATATCTTGCCTTATAAATGGGGTTGGGACCATCAGTTGTGTTGTGCAGAAGTCTGGTGGATACACAGCTGATAGTCCTACTGAATAGACTGTTAGAATTTGTATTATGGCAAGAAAAAAGCAGCTAAGTAAAGAAAAACGAGTGGCCATCATTACTTTAAGAAATGAAGGTCAGTCAGTCCGAAAAATTTGGCAAACTTTGCAAGTGTCCCCAAGTGCAGTTGCAAAAAACATCAAGCGCTACAAAGAAACTGGCTCACATGGGGACCGCCCCAGGAAAGGAAGACCAAGAGTCATCTCTGATTCTGAGGATAAGTTTATTAGAGACCAGGTCAATGCCACACAGTGTTCTAGCAGCAGACACATCTCTCCAACAACTGTTAAGAGGAGACTTTGTGCAGCAGGCCTTCATGGTAAAATAGCTGCTAGGAAACCACTGCTAAGGACAGGCAACAATGAGAAGAGACTTGTTTGGGCTAAAGAACACAAGGAATGGACATTAGACCAGTGGAAATATGTGC
Source organism: Phyllobates terribilis (assembly GCF_046119375.1). Classification (NCBI taxonomy): domain Eukaryota; kingdom Metazoa; phylum Chordata; class Amphibia; order Anura; family Dendrobatidae; genus Phyllobates; species Phyllobates terribilis. The sequence goes on along the minus strand of NW_027362763.1, from coordinate 369,954,834 downwards.
TTTGGTCTGATGAGTCCAAATTTGAGATCTTTGGTTCCAACCACTGTGTCTTTGTGTGACGCAGAAAAGGTGAAGGGATGGACTCTACATGCCTGGTTCCCACCATGAAGCATGGAGGAGGAGATGTGATGGTGTGGGGGTGCTTTGCTGGTGACACTGTTGGGGATTTAGTCAAAATTGAAGGCATACTGAACCAGCATGGCTACCATAGCATCTTGCAGCAGCATGCTATTCCATCCGGTTTGTGTTTAGTTGGATCATCATTTTTTTACAACAGGACAATGACCCCAAACACACCTCCAGGCTGTGTAAGGGCTATTTGACCAAGAAGGAGAGTGATGGGGTGCTACGCCAGATGACCTGGCCTCCACAGTCACCAGACCTGAACTCAATCAAGGTGGTTTGGGGTGAGCTGGACCGCAGAGTGAAGGCAAAAGGGCCAACAAGTGCTAAGCATCTCTGGGAACTCCTTCAAGATTGTTTTAAGACCATTTCCGGTGACTACCTCCTAAAGCTCATCAAGAGAATGCCAAGAGTGTGCAACGCAGTCATCAAAGCAAAAGGTGGCTACTTTGAGGAACCTAGAATATAAGGCATATTTTCAGTTGTTTCACACTTTTTTGTTAAGTATATAATTCCACATGTGCTAATTCAGAGTTTTGATGCCTTCAGTGTGAATGTACAATTTTCATAGTCATGAAAATACAGAAAAATCTTTAAATGAAAAGGTGTGTCCAAACTTTTGGTCTGTACTGTAGATTTACCAAATTCCTTTAGTGAAGCCTTGTTTCAAGGAAGATAAACAAAGGAAAAACACATGCCAGACACACTTGTACATGTATATCTTTATTAATGCGAATAATAAAAGCAAGTATAATTAATTAAAAATATGGAAAAGAATCACAGCCATGACTGATAGAAAATATGTATATAAAGGGTAAACATATGAAGAGTGGCTATGACAATAGAGAAGTAACACCTGGACCATAAAGTCATGAACATTTATAAAAAGAATGAAATATTAATAGTTCAACAAAGATAATAACACCCCTCCAGGAAAAATAAATGACAGAAGTTAAGCCATTTAACATGAAATACATATACCCATCTGTATGGATACTCACCCGACGCGGGTTGTGCAAAGGCTTCGTCTGGGGCTTCTTGTTTAAACGCAACTAAGTATACAGTAGTATTGAAGCAAACAGATTCAGGAATATTGTTAGATTTCGTATTTGTCACTGTCATTCATATTAATTTAAGATCAGAAATCTCTTGATCTTTACCAATTTTCTCATAGCACATAAGTAGTGAGTTGATAGGTTGCTGATCACAAGAGGCACCTACTATTGTAGGTGGCCAAGTAGCCATTTTAAATGGAAAGGTGGTAGAAAATAAGCACTGAAGCTTAATTCAAAGTCTATGGGACTGATGCAGATAGCAGAATATTGTACTCAACTATCTCAATCAGTCAAATAGACTTTTGCAATGTGCATTAATAACTATATTCAAATGGGAGACTGTGACAACACAGCATTTAATCTTAATTATCCAGACATAAATTCAGTAAGCCAGAAGACATACGCTATTATCTTTATGATGACTTTTGAATTTGTGTGTTAGTCAGGAAACACAGACTATTATTTGTATAAGCCTGAATGTTGACATTTGAGTTGATATTTACTGCAACTTATTGTCTGCTAACTTTGCAAAAAAGGGACACAGGGTCATTGAACATTTAGGTTCACTAATATGTTGATTACCGTCGTTTAAATCCCTGTGGATTGTTGACCTGCAGAGCAGTGGAGGACAAACTATGCAAAATAATTAAATGCTCAAACAATGAGAGATGAGCTCCTACCACCTCCCCCCCTGACCTGTGGATGATGACATGAACCACAGATGTGGATATAAAAAGGACACCTATCCTTCTGAGAGGGACTTTTACAAAATCACAGCCAAGAGAGACTCCAGAACAGAAACCAGGACACATGGCTCCATCAAGGGGGACACAGACTTGACTCTACAGGATGTCAGCTTAGAGAACCATGGCACCAGCTGGAAAAACACAGATCTTTTCCATTGACAATCACAGCAACCCACGGATATTTTTGGGGAAGCCAGGATTGTGACCCTTTGGTCACCTGATCCCCAGGAATATGTTTGGGGTATCAAGGTTTGGACCATCTGTTCACCTGGACTCAGGCCTCAATAGACTGTCAGCTTCCTAAGCTTGTCATTGCCTCCTCTCTGTGGGTGCCCGCTAGTGATGAGCGAGTATGTTTTGTTAACCCTTTCGCCATTTGAATCGCTCCTGTGTGCATGATTTGTGACTGTTTGACAGTTTTAATACAATACCGACCAAAAGTTTGTACACATCTTCTCATTTAAAGATTTTTCTGTATTTTCATGACTTTGAAAATTGTACATTCACACTGAAGGCATCAAAACTATGAATTAATACATGTGGAATTATATACTTAACAAAAAAGGAGTTCCCAGAGATGCTTAGCACTTGTTGGCCCTTTTACCTTCACTCTGCCGTCCAGCTCACCCCAAACCATCTCGATTGGGTTCAGATCTGGTGACTGTGGAGGCCAGGTCATCTGGAGTAGCACCCCATCACTCTCCTTCTTGGTCAAATAGCCCTTACACAGCCTTGAGGTGTGTTTGGGGTCATTGTCCTGTTGAAAAATTAATGATGGTCCAACTAAATGCAAACCGGATGGAATAGCATGTAGCTGCAAGATGCTGTGGTAGCCATGCTGGTTCAGTATGCCTTCAATTTTGAATAAATACCCAACAGTGTCACCAGCAAAGCATCCCCACACCATCACACCTCCTCCTCAATGCTTCACAGTGGGAACCAGGCATGTAGAGTCCATCCGTTCACCTTTTCTGCGTCGCACAAAGACACGGTGGTTGGAACCAAAGATCTCAAATTTGCACTCTTCAGACCAAAGCACAGATTTCCACTGGTCTAATGTCCATTCCTTGTGTTCTTTAGCCCAAAAATGTCTCTTCTGCTTGTTGCCTGTCCTTAGCAGTGGTTTCCTAGTAGCTATTTTACCATGAAGGCCGGCTGCACAAAGTCTCCTCTTAACAGCTGTTGTAGAAATGTGTCTGCTGCTAGAACTCTGTGTGGCATTGATCGGGTCTCTAATCTGAGCTGCTGTTAACCTGCGATTTCTGAGGCTGGTGACTCGGATAAACTTATCCTCAGAAGCAGAGGTGACTCTTGGTTTTCCTTTCCTGGGGCGGTCCTCAGGTGAGCCAGATCCTTTGTAGCGCTTGATGGTTTTTGCAACTGCATTGGGGACACTTTCAAAGTTTGCCCAATTTTTTGGACTGACTGACCTTCATTTCTTAAAGTAATGATGGCCACTTGTTTTTCTTTACTTAGCTGCTTTTTTCTTGCCATAATACAAATTATAACAGTCTATTCAGTAGGACTATCAGCTGTGTATCCACCTGACACAACAGCACAACACAACTGATGGTCCCAACCCCATTTATAAGGCAAGAAATCCCACTTATTAAACCTGACAGGGCACACCTGTGCAGTGAAAACCATTTCCGGTGACTACCTCTTGAAGTTCATCAAGAGAATGCCAAGAGTGTGCAAAGCAGTCATCAAAGCAAAAGGTGGCTACTTTGAAGAACCTAGAATATAAGACATATTTTCAGTTGTTTCACACTTTTTTGTTAAGTATATAATTCCACATGTGTTAATTTATAGTTTTGATGCCTTCAGTGTGATTGTACGATTTTCAAAGTCATAAAAATACAGAAATTTCTTTAAATGAAAAGGTGTGTCCAAACTTTTGGTCTGTACTGTACATGTGAGGATTATGTAAGATATAGATATTCCTCCCATGTATTTAAGCTGTCAAACAGTCGCAAATCATGCACACGGGAGCGATTCAAACATAACACCGAGCAGCTATAACTACTCGGTGCTCGGCCCGAGCTTACTCGGCGAAAGGGTTAACAAAGCATTCTCGCTCATCACTAGTGCCCGCCAAAAGCAGAGTGCCACTGATGGAAGTAGTTGGCCCTAGAAACCCCGGAGTTTCAGCTGCTCTAATCCCGGCGAGTCAGCAGAAGGCTGAGGCTCTGTAATTTTGCACCATCTTGGATATTTGCTGGGTCTTTTCTACATGTTCTTGTATTTTTGGTGGTTCAATAAATTATTACCACACTGTTTTACCCTCACCCTGCATTGTCTGAGTAGTATTCTGCCCATGGGAGTCCCCCGTGTATCCAAGTGTCTAATTAGTTACCAATTTGCATTTTTTTTTAATACTTATTATTTTTTATTATTATATCATGCTGGAATCAAGATGAACTGATCTCACTCTCCAAATGACTCAAAATCTCCTCACCTTATACTAAAAAATCCAATTTCACAAATCCTACAAGTTAATTACCAGCAAGGTTGACATAAGTATAACGGTATAAAAGAAAGAAAAAAGAAGCAGACAAAATAAAAAGCAAATAACCATTATTATATAAAAAATACAAGAAAACATGTTTTAAATATCAATAAGATGGAGATCAAGGACAAAAAGAAGCATGAAAGCACGCTTGAGAGTGGGTAAAAATATCAATAACTACTGTATTATGGTTTGAGATACATTTTTTTTTATTTCTTTTTGCGCTATAAAAAATCAGATTTGCCAGAATCTATTTTTTATTTGATTTGTGCTATTTCATCAAATTGATAGCTAGACACTACTTTGCAGAATTCAAAAGGATCTGGAAGGTTTCTTCCGGTGCCCCTCATCTTTGGATTATTCATAACATCGCAGTCTAGTCAGTAAAGGAGACACTAAAAATACCAGACACTTAAACACTTAATATTCCAGATGCTGCAATATACTCAATATGTCCCAGTCAAGACTGCAATGACAACTACAAAACAACCAGACTGGAGAGCAAAGCAACGGAACAGTTGAGTGCCAGTTGAGTATAAACAGTATAGATATATATATTTTTACATATGTTTATTATGCTCTGGCTCTGAATTTTCCTGGCTAAATTTGAGCAAACTGCCAAACTGGAATTTCGGCTGATTTGCTCATCACTGGATACTAATGATGTCCTGGCATACAGACAGGGAAAAACATTAAAACATCTGTCACATATACTTCATCCAATCCATTTTTTTTATATTGAATTTAATGGGTTGACAGATGGAACAAATAAAAAAATGGATGAGATAGATGACAAACTTCATTTACATCTGTCGCTGTGTCCTTTTAATATATCTTAGAATAAAGTTATACCTTATTGACTGCTAAGAGAAGTGGGTTTTTTTACGCTATCAAAATGAATGACACAAGGATGAAAAAATGATGCAATTGATGGACTTTAGTAATCAATATGAATAATCCTGAGGTATTGAACTATTAAGATGTGTTTGTATAAGGATTGACTCACATAAGCAGTTTTTGTAAGTTAGTCATAATAATCCATTGTAAGCAAATCTATATCTACTGCAAGAATAAATGGACATTATCACTTATTGTTTAGTATTTGCTTAGGTCCCAGGGTCTCCTGATACAACTGTACGTGCGTGTTGGGTTGTCATATAATGGCATTTCATCTTACATTTTAATTTCATGTTAACATTTTTTAATATCTACTTTAAAATTTCAATGTAACTATCTAGACTGTTAGCAGAAAACATATGTATAAATATAATAAGAAAAAATAAATGAAAAATAGTATAGGTTCAATATTGATATTCGAGCTTTCTTATTATACAACCATATCATTTTATCAATTTCAGCATCACGTGTTCATGGAAACATCAGACTTTTCTGCACTGAAATTAGTTATGCTCAGCATTCACTGTAATACAGTATAGATTTTTCTGCCTATTAATAATTAATATTGAATTAGTTTTATGCTGTGTTGCAATTTAAAGCAAAGTTATAAATTAATGAGCCATTTTCTCTCAGCTCCTAAGTAATACATATATATATATATATATATATACAGTACAGACCAAAAGTTTGGACACACCTTCTCATTTAAAGATTTTTCTGTATTTTCATGACTATGAAAATTGTACATTCACACTGAAGGCATCAAAACTATGAATTAACACATGTGGAATTATATACTTAACAAAAAAGTGTGAAACAACTGAAAATATGTCTTATATTCTTGGTTCTTCAAAGTAGCCACCTTTTGCTTTGATGACTGCTTTGCACACTCTTGGCATTCTCTTGATGAGCTTCAAGAGGTAGTCACCGGAAATGGTTTTCACTTCACAGGTGTGCCCTGTCAGGTTTAATAAGTGGGATTTCTTGCCTTATAAATGGGGTTGGGACCATCAGTTGTGTTGTGCAGAAGCCAGGTGGATACACAGCTGATAGTCCTACTGAATAGACTGTTATAATTTGTATTATGGCAAGAAAAAAGTAGCTAAGTAAAGAAAAACGAGTGGCCATCATTACTTTAAGAAATGAAGGTCAGTCTGTGTGAAAAATTGGGCAAACTTTGAAAGTGTCCAAAAGTGCAGTTGCAAAAACCATCAAGTGCTACAAAGAAACTGGCTCAGACGAGGACCGCCCCAGGAAAGGAAGACCAAGAGTCACCTCTGCTTCTGAGGATAAGTTTATCCGAGTCACCAGCCTCAGAAATCGCAGGTTAACAGCAGCTCAGATTAGAGACCAGATCAATGCCACACAGAGTTCTAGCAGCAGACACATCTCTACAACAACTGTTAAAAGTAGACTTTGTGCAGCAGGCCTTCATGGTAAAATAGCTGCTAGGAAACCACTGCTAAGGACAGGCAACAAGCAGAAGAGAATTGTTTGGGCTAAAGAACACAATGAATGGACATTAGACCAGTGTAAATCTGTGCTTTGGTCTGATGAGTCCAAATTTGAGAACTTTGGTTCCAACCACCGTGTCTTTGTGCGACGCAGAAAAGGTGAACGGGTGGATTCTACATGCCTGGTTCCCACTGTGAAGCATGGAGGAGGAGGTGTGATGGTGTGGGGGTGCTTTGCTGGTGACACTGTTGGGTATTTATTCAAAATTGAAGGCATACTGAACCAGCATGGCTACCACAGCATCTTGCAGTGGCATGCTATTCCATCCGGTTTGCGTTTAGTTGGACCATCATTTATTTTTCAACAGGACAATGACCCCAAACACACCTCCAGGCTGTGTAAGGGCTATTTGACCAAGAAGGAGAGTGATGGGGTGCTACGCCCGATGACCTGGCCTCCACAGTCACCAGACCTGAACCCAATCGAGATGGTTTGGGGTGAGCTGGACCGCAGATTGAAGGCAAAAGAGCCAACAAGTGCTAAGCATCTCTGTGAACTCCTTCAAGATTGTTGGAAGACCATTTTCGGTGACTACCTCTTGAAGCTCATCAAGAGAATGCCAAGAGTGTGCAAAGCAGTCATCAAAGCGAAAGGTGGCTACTTTGAAGAACCTAGAATATAAGACATATTTTCAGTTGTTTCACACTTTTTTATTAAGTATATAATTCCACATGTGTTAATTCACAGTTTTGATGCCTTCATTATGAATGTACAATTTTCATAGTCATGAAAATACAGAAAAATCTTTAAATGAGAAGGTGTGTCCAAACTTTTGGTCTGTACTGTATATATATATACTGTATATACACATACATACAGTATATGTATATCTACAGTATATAGCCATTGTATATATTACTCTAATATGCTGGATTGGATATACTACACAAATAAGATTTTTTATATATATATTCCTTCCAAGCCTAATTATGAGCTTCACACATGACCTATTTGCTTACCCAATTTGACCCTTTATCACACAAGTTGCTGCATTGTTGATTTATGTTGTAATGCGACTTTAGGATTAGATATCAGTAGTTTTTCTCATATGTAAAAAGTGTTCTGAGTTTCATCAGTGTCTTTTGATTATATTTTCATCAAAGTTTGGTCACTGTGTTAATTTTTACCATCAGAGTTTCATTAGTTTTCTCATTTGGAAAAAAAATGATGCAAGTTTCTCAAGCTTTTCCAATCAGTCTGTGAAAAACAGACAGCACATGGATGGCCTCTGAATGCTGTTCAGTTTTTGAACCGATAGACTTGCATTGGCTAGTTTGATCTTCGATTAGGATCAAAACCAGACATGTCTTTGTGATTTTGTTCAGACTACTTGGTCCATAAAAATACAGCCCCATATACTATGATGGGTATGAGTTCTAACTGTAAAAAACACAGAACAATTCTGTGAAAAATTGAGGTCTGAATGAGGCCTTAAACGGTGGGTTATACATTAAATAGTGGTCTTCATTTTTAAACCTTTGGCTATGATGTGGTTTTATTGGAAACCGCATAGCTTCAAATAAACTATTCTTTACTCTCATAAAGATTATATCCCTTGGAGGATATATTTTAAATTATGTTTCTTGAAAGGGTACTTCTATCACATACATTTAATTCATATGCATTATACAGGGTGGGCCATTTATATGGATACACCTAAATAAAATGGGAATCGTTGGTGATATCAACTTCCTGTTTGTGGCACATTAGTATATGGGAGGGGGCAAACTTTTCCAGATGGGTGGTGACCATGGCGGCCATTTTGAAGTCATCCATTTTGGATCCAACTTTATTTTTTTCAATGGGAAGAGGGTCATGTGACAATCAAACTTATTGGGAATTTCATAAGAAAAACAATGGTGTGCTTGGTTTTAACGTAACTTTATTCTTTCATGATTTATTTACAAGTTTATGACCACTTATAAAATGTTTTCAAAGTGCTGCCCATTGTGTTGAATTGTCAATGCAACCCTCTTCTTCCACTCTTGACAAACTGATAGCAACACCGCAGAAGAAATGCTAGCACAGGCTTCCAGTATCCGTTGTTTCAGATGCTGCACATCTCGTATCTTCACAGCATAGACAATTGCCTTCAGATAACCCCAAAGATAAAAGTCTAAGGGGGTCAGATCCGGAAACCTTGGTGGCCATTCAACTGCCCCACGACGACAAATCCACTTTCCAGGAAGCTGTTCATGTAGGAATGCTCGGACCTGACACCCATAATGTGGTGGTGCACCATCTTGTTGGAAAAACTCAGGGAACGTGCCATCTCCAGTGCATAAAGAGGGCAACACATCATCATGTAGCAATTTCCGATATCCAGTGGCATTGAGTTTTTCATTGATGAAGAATGGCCCCACTATCTTTGTACCCCATATACCACACCATACCATCAATTTATGTGCTCCAACAGTCTTGGAAGGATCTATCCACTATGGGTTAGTGTCAGACCAATAGCGGTGGTTTTGCTTAACTTCACCATTCACAAAAAAGTTTGCCTCATCACTGGACATAATGTTCTGTGTAAACTGAGGTTCCTGTTCCAATTTTCATTTTGCCCATTCTGCAAATTCAGTGGGCTGAACTGGGTCATCCTTGTTGAGATTCTGCAGCAGCTGGATTTTGTAAGGGTGACATTTGTGAGTAGCTAATACCCGCCAAAGGGATGATCGACTAATGCCACTCTCCTGTGACATGCGGCGAGTGCTATGCTGTGGGCACTTGCTGAATGAAGCAAGGACAGTCACTGATGTTTCTTCATTAGTGACAGTGATCTTGTGTCCACATTTTGGCAAATCCAACACTGAACCTGTTTCACAAAATTTGGCAAGTTGTTTGCTAACTGTAGCTTTGCAGTTGGGCGGTCTCGTAGGGTGTCTTGCATTGAAATCTGCTGCAATGACCCGGGTACTGCGTTAACCAAACATCAACACAATTTCTATCAGCTCCTCGCGTGTTAACCTCTACGACATGTTAATGGCTGTAAACAAAGAGAAACTTGTAAATAACTCATGAAAGAATAAAGTTACATTAAAACCAAGGACACCATTGTTTTTCTTATGAAATTCTCAATACATTTGATGTGTCACATGACCCTCTTCCCAGAAAAAAATAAAGTTGGATCCAAAATGGCCAACTTCAAAATGGCCACCATGGTCACCACCCATCTGGAAAAGTTTTCCCCCTCCCATATACTAATGTGCCACAAACAGTAAGTTGATATCACCAACAATTCCCATTTTATTTAGGTGTATCCATATAAATGGCCCACCCTGTATATGCCATAAATGAGTCATAGATGAAGGTCCCTCATCTGAGATCTGCATCTGTGTTGAGATCTTTTCGACGTATCTGTCATTGAAATACCCCTATAACTCAGAATTTTGATAATTTGAGCCTATTTTGCCACACGTTTTCATGATGACTTATTCTGTGTTTAATATAATGTTAGTAAACACCAGCTTATGCCTTTGCCTAATAAAGTCTGTAGAACTATTTTCCAGTTGATTTATAGAGATAATGTATATATTAAGTATTTTTATAAGTATATTACAATTGCTTTACATACTGTATTTTGCACTGATCAAGAGTCACATTCAAGATTGGGGTCCGGGTCTTCTGTCATAATGCCTATGGTTTTCGTTGGTTAACATCTATTTATTTATTTATTTATCTATGTATCTATCTCTCTTACTAGGTATAAAAAAATAATAATAATAAAGGTAGCACACCAATTAGAAAAATAGAAAAAAAAGACTTAATAGCCCATTGTGGTGACATTTCGGTTAATAGTGTGAACCTTTCTCAAGCAGTTCAACAAATGTAGGTATAGTATATTTAAAAGTGCATCAATTCTAACAGTAAATTTTGTAAATTCATACATTGTACATACATAGTACTATACAACTGTATTAATGAATATATTACAACCATACAACCATCATAATGATTATCCTCATAGATATAAAATTTATTTTGAATTCATATAAAGTGTAGATTGTAATAATTGTTTATGATATACCACATGTATATAAGAAAATAAGGTAAATAACTCACTCCATTTCATGTTACACTATTTCTCAGATTTCCAAATCCGACATTATGACATTCACATTGCGCATGTCATCTTAAAGGGGTTGTCCGGTCCAAATCGATAAGTGTGCAGTCACTCTGTGCCTTCAGACTTCTGAATTCCCCCCAGCGTACAAAGTTTGCATAGTGAAGATTCGCTAGTGTCTAAACCGGGACCGTCGGGTATGTATGAGTTATATATACTCCTGGCCAGAGCCTGTCCAGTGGGCGCAGCCTCGCTCTATACACTTGTATGAAGCAAGGCAGTGCCCTTTAGTCGGCCATGCCCACTAGATGGCCGCATCGCTCCATACAAGTGTATGGGAGCAAGTCCGCACTCACTAGTCAGGCTCTGTCCAGGAATATGTAAAACGCATGCATACCCCACCGGTCTCGGCTTAGAAACTGGCGAATCCCCACAGCGCGCAATGCTTGCACTGGGGGGATTCATAAGGCGGCAGTCACACAGAGTGACTGCAGACATATGAATTTGGGCCGGACAAACCCCTTTATTGTCAAAGCACTAAGTCTCCTTCAAAATGTGCATATGTGCCAAGACACATAGAATTCTATGTATGTATGTGCAATTTAGGAATTTCCACAATAATATATAATTACTATTATAATTGAGGCACATTTAAATATACACTGTGTGCAGAATTATTAGGCAAGTTGTATTTTAGAGGATTATTTTTATTATTGATCAACATCTATGTTCTCAATCAACCCAAAAGACTCATAAATATCCAAGCTTAATATTTTTGGAAGTTGGAGTGGTTTTTTTTTAGATTTGGCTATCTTAGGAGGATTTCTGTTTGTGCAGGTAACTATTACTGTGCAGAATTATTAGGAAACTTAATAAAAACCAAATATAATCCCATCTCACTTGTTTATATTCACCAGGTAAACCAATATCAGTGCACAAAATTTAGAAATAAACATTTCTGACATGCAAAAACAAGAACCAAAAAAATTAGTGATCAATATAGCCACCTTTCTTTATGATGACACTCAACAGCCTTCCATCCATAGATTCTGTCAGTTGCTTGATCTGTTTTCGATCAGCATTGCGTGCAGCAGCCACCACAGCCTCCCAGACACTGTTCCGAGAGGTGTACTGTTTTCCCTCCCTGTAGATCTCACATTTTATGATGGACCACAGGTTCTCTATGGGGTTCAGATCAGGTGAACAAGGGGGCCATGTAATTTTTTCTTCTTTTAGACTTTTACTGGCCAGCCACGCTGTGGAGTAGTTGGATGCATGTGATGGAGCATTGTCCTGCATGAAAATCATGTTTTTCTTGAATGATACTGACTTCTTCCTGTACCACTGCTTGAAGAAGTTGTCTTCCAGAAACTGGCAGTAGGTCTGGTAGTTGAGCTTCACTCCATCCTCAACTCGAAAAGGTCCCACAAGTTCATCTTTGATGATACCAGCCCATACCAGTACCCCACCTCCACCTTGGTGGCATCTAAGTCAGAGTGGAGCTCTCTGCCCTTTTCTGATCCAGTCTCTGGCCCATCCATCTGGACCATGAAGAGTCACTCTTATTTCATCAGTCCAAAAAACCATTGAAAAATCAGTCTTAAGATATTTCTTGGCCCATTCTTGACGTTTTATCTTATGTTTCTTGTTCAAAGGTGGTCGTTTTTCAGCCTTCCTTTCCTTGGCCATGTCCCTGAGTATCACACACCTTGTGCTTTTTGATACTTCAGTAATGTTGCAGCTCTGAAATATGGCAAAACTGGTGGCGAATGGCATCTTGGCAGCTTCACGCTTGATTTCCTCAATTCATGGGCAGTTATTTTGCGCCTTTTTTGACCAACACGCTTCTTGCGACCCTGTTGGCTATTTGCCATGAAATGCTTGATTGTTTAGTGATCACACTTCAAAAGTTTGGAAATTTCAAGACTGCTGCACCCCTCTGCAAGACATCTCACAATTTTTTACTTTTCAGAGCCCGTCAAATCTCTCTTCTGACCCATTTTGCCAAAAGAAAGGAAGTTGTGTAATAATTAAGCACACCTTATATAGGGTGTTGATGTCATTAGTCAACACCCCTCCTCATTACAGAGATGCACATCACCAGATTTACTTAATTGGTTGTTGGTTCTCAAGGCTATGCAGCTTGGAGTAGGACAACATGTATAAAAAGTATCATGTGATCAAAATACTCATTTGCCTAATAATTCTGCACACAGTGTACTGCACGTGCAATTGCTGAACTGCTTGAGAAAGATTCACTCTTTGAACCAAAACAACACCACAATGGGCTGTGAAATGTCACCTTTTTTTCTACTTTTCAAGAAACTTCTTTTGAGGTTTTTGTTCTTGCCTGGGAGGCTTTGTACCCTTTATCATTGCCAGGGCTACTGCAATATTTTTCTTTATGTCTATCTATCTATCTATCTATCTATTTGCTTTATCATCTTTATTTTAGTTATTTATTTTTACTTTTAGAAATATTTTAAGCTACAACTGCTTACTGTGCATTTGCTTCTAAAATGTCCCAGTTCTTCGCTTCTCACGGTAAGCATATGCTTATTGCTTCGAGTATATTTATGTCACAGCTCAGTCATTTTAAAGCTGTGGTACATGTATGCAGGAAATTATTGTATACATCTGACATCCTTTCAAAATTGCTCTATGTCTGACTTACATGTTCAGTAAGCATCAGCTGTAACTTTTCATTTCATGTAACACAAATAGCCCATCAACACGACATGTTGTGCGTGTTCTTATTACACGGAATGTCAGATTTCTTTCAATTCATCCTCTCCAATGCATTGTGTCAAAATGTCAATATCAACATAAAGGTATTTTTCATAAAGCCTGAAAACCACTCATGTGGAGTGCCATACTTCTTAAATATGTGCTGCATGAAATATTTGCTATTTTAGAACAGCAAAAATAAAAAATATCATTTTATAAACAGGCGTTTAAGCAAAGTGTTAAAGACATTTATCATCAGTTATTCTAAATTATAATTACAGTAGTCATTCATAACATTAAGACCACCAACAAAATATTGTCTTGATCCCGCTCATATAGCCAAAATAACGCTGAACTGTTGAGGCCAGGGCTTCATAAGAACTATGAAGGTATCCTTTGGTATCTGATGTTAGCATCAAATCCTTTAACCCCTTCGCAACCTCGGGTTTTGTCGTTTTTGCTTTTTCTTTTTTTGCTCCCCTTGTTCCCAGAGCCATAGCGTCTTTATTTTTTGGACAATATGGCCATGTGAGGGCTTATTTTTTGCAGGACAAGTTGTACTTTTCAACAGCATTACTAATTTTACCATATTGTGTGCGAGAAAATGGTAAAAAAATTCCAAGTGCGGTAAAATTGCAAAAAAAGTGCAATACCACAGTTGTTTTTTATTTATTTTTTTTACCACGTTCACTGAATGCTAAAACTGACTTGCCATTCTTATTCTCCAGGTCATTATGAGTTCGTAGACACCAAACATGTATAGGTTATTTTATATTTAAGTGGTGAAAAAAAATTCCAAAATTTGGTAAAATTTTTTTTAAAAAAATAGCGCCATTTTCCGAGACCTGTAGCGTCTCCATTTTTCAGGATCTGGGGCTGGGTCAGGGCTTATTTTTTGCGCGCCAGGCTGATGTTTTTACTGATAACATTTTGGGGTAGATCCGATGTTTTGATCGCCCGTTATTGCATTTTATTGCAATTTTGCAGCGACCAAAAAACGTAATTCTGGCGTTTAGAATTTTTTTCTCGTTACACCGTTTACCGATCGGATTAATTCTTTTTTTATCTTGATAGATGTGGCAATTCTGAATGCGGCGATACCAAATATGTGTATGTGGGTTTTTTTTTTTATATTTTATTTTGAATGGGGTGAAAGGGGGGTGATTTAAACTTTTATATTTTTTTTATTTTTTTTATATTTTTAAAAACATTTTTTTTTCACTTACTGCATGCTTCAATAGTCTCCATAGGAGACTAGAAGCAGCAGTTGTCTGATTGTCTCTGCTACATACAGGGGACCAGCAGATCCCCTGCATATAGCAGAAATGGTCCTGTGCTATGAGCGCCGACCACTAGGTGGCGCTCATTGCGACGAGATCATGACAACCATAGGCATCTGCTGCAGACCCTGGGTTGTCATGCACGCCCATCGGTGACCCGCGATCACGTGACGGGGTCGCCGGTGGGCGGGGCTTATGACGCGCAACCCGGAAGTGCGCATTAAATGTCGCTGTCGGAGATTGACAGCGGCATTTAACATGTTAACAGCAGCGGGTGTATCGCGATTCCACGCGAGGCTGTTGAGGGCACATGTCAGCTGTAAGAATCAGCTGACATGTGCTCGGTTCAGTGCGGGCTCGGCGCCGGAGCCCTCACTGAACCCGGGGGTACGCAAATGTGCGCACTAATACGGCAAGGGTTGTAAAAGGGTTAAAGGGCTTTTCTCAACATCATAAATGGGTAAAATTGCCAAGTATAAGAACAAGCAACTTCACAATTTACCTCTTATTAAAAATCTTCTATGTTATAAAAAATAGAGGGATTTTTTATTCCAATTTACCATTCACTGCCTAGGTTACCCACAACTCTGCCGTCTATTAGCAGATGCCCAACTCCTAAGCAAGGAACTCAGTTCCTTTGCATTAGACCCGGCAGGCACTGCTTTGAAGCTGGATAGATCCATGGAGCCAGCCACCTCCTTTGCCGCAGGACTTTTGTGATGCTCCAGAGTCAAATCTATATGTGCAATCATGCTACTGGTTCAAACTCTCATTCCTCCTTAGCTCCCCACCTCAAACAGGAAGCTAGGAGACATGGGAGTAGTGCACTCCTGAAGATAGAAGATGAGACAACCCATTTAGATCTTGTAAGTTGCAAAGAGGGGTTATATTAAGTAACTTAAACCATTCCTAAACAACTTTCATTCTGGAATATTCTGACACACTGTCACTGCCATTTGGGACCACTATTGTCATGAAGAGTCATACTTGAATTAGAATAATATATATGTAGGTAGTGTCAACCATATAAATGCTACAGTTCCCTAGCAGAACATTGAATCACGTTGCCCTGGTCTGTTTGTATTCTCCCAATAGAATATCCTGGGATCATTTCTTCCTTAGGTAAGTGATGAGCACACACCCTGACATCCAATAATAATAATAAAAAAAAAAAGTTCACTGTACTCTGCTGTGACTTGCACCCAAAATGCTGCATGTAGAAGCCAGTACACTTACCATTGAGCTATACACTCAGTTGAAGAAACTTTGCCATTCTATTTGGTTATGTGATTTTTCAATTAAAACCTGTTTAAAACTCATTAGGACTTTCACATAAACCTCCTCTCCAAGCCAAATTCAAATGATGTGTGGCTTTTATATGTGACTCTGATATCTGACTTTCTTCAAACATTAGAATCACAATGACTTTTAGACACCCTGAATATTTTCATGGTTGATCCCATAAGCCGAGAAAAACAGCTACTATCATTTGACCCTATGGCTGGCTGGTAAAGCTTCAGCCTCATAGAGTGGAGCTTTGGGGTTCAAATCCCAGGAACAGAACATTTGTTTTATAATTATGCTGGTTAGCACACAAACTACAGTGATATCTTACTTTTAATATTTGACATTCTGATTGTTATCCTGCCGTTTTAAGAAAAAGTTTCAAACATACTATTTGTAGGGTAAATAACATAGCCAAAGTAAGTTTGGAGGCATTAATTTACTATATATATATATATGTGTGTGTGTGTGTGTGTGTGTGTAAATATGTGTGTATATATATACCGTACAGACCAAAAGTTTTGACACACCTTCTCATTTAAAGATTTTTCTGTATTTTCATGACTATGAAAATTGTACATTCACACTGAAGGCATCAAAACTATGAATTAACACATGTGGAATTATATACTTAATAAAAAAGTGTGAAACAACTGAAAATATGTCTTATATTCTAGGTTCTTCAAAGTAGCCACCTTTTGCTTTGATGACTGCTTTGCACACTCTTGGCATTCTCTTGATGAGCTTCAAGAGGTAGTCACCGACAATGGTCTTCCAACAATCTTGAAGGAGTTCCCAGAGATGCTTAGCACTTATTGGCCCTGTTGCCTTCACTCTGCGGTCCAGCTCACCCCAAACCATCTCGATTGGGTTCAGGTCTGGTGATTAGGTTTTGGGTTCTGCAAGACTCATGTCATGCCGGTCTGCACATTGACATTTGAAAATGTAATAAGCAGATTGAGGAATGTTTTATAGAGATTCTCTGTGCGTTCTCCTTTAAGATCTGATTCTCTGGCACTCGGCCTCAAAACAGACTCTATAGGGTTAACCTTTGTTTACAGTGCTCTCTCTCTCCTGTTCCTGATTAGGTGCGCGTGCCTTGCGCCCCCCACCCTCTCCACAGTCCATCGCTGTCAGTATCCATGCTGGACGCAGGTGACTTAATCCTGATGTCCAGATATGCGTGGTTGAGGAGCGAGGGACGGTGGGGGGAGGGTAGGAGGGGCTGAATGCATGCGCCGCCTTCTAGTCGGCATTGGACAGATTGAAGCACGTGATCTCTTAGCCCGACATAAAAGAGTGATTGGCTGAGCCTGTAGCCACGCCCCCTTGAGGAAGCTAGTGCGAAATGCGCATTGGGGCCAGGGGTCACGTGGTAAGTGGGTCCTAACAGCCTTCCTGACTGGTAATAGCATGATTCAACACTACTAACACCACAAAATGAGATATTCTTGCTTGATTCAGTGAGGTGACACTAACTGGGGTCTGAGATTTCAGCACAGGGTAACTGTGTACTGGGCACATGAGCATTGATAGTCTGCAGCCTGTATTTATGATTGCACCTGAGGCATAGACTGAGATATATATACACATAATGGTGTGCTGTTAAACTGTGACTTGTGTTTTCTCTGCTCTGTTTGCTACCTCCCGTGGAGAGGGGAAGATAAAGCCCTTCTGATTACTAAAAAGACTGGTGTTAAACTGTTTACTGAAATGTGATTTAACTGATGTTAATACCACTCAGGATATATATTTGTAAACCTGCAAACCACCCCAATTGATCGGTTCATTATTTACTATGGCTCACTGTCTGCTAAATAATTGTTTTTAATTGTTTGTCAGCATATATGTAAAATAAATGGATTTATACTTTTTCATAAAAATTGCTGCATGTGTAATTACTCTGTCTCTCTAAGTAAAATGCTTAATAATGGAGTTAGCATGATTATATCAAAGTCTGGTTCTTTTTCTGGTGACTGTGGAGGCCAGGTCATCGGGCGTAGCACCCCATTACTCTCCTTCTTGGTCAAATAGCCCGTACACAGCCTGGAGGTGTGTTTGGGGTCATTGTCCTGTGGAAAAATAAATGATGGTCCAACTAAACGCAAACCGGATGGAATAGCATACCACTGCAAGATGCTGTGGTAGCCATGCTGGTTCAGTAAGCCTTCAATTTTGAATAAATACCCAACAGTGTCACCAGCAAAGCACCCCAACACCATCACACCTCCTCCTCCATGCTTCACGGTGGGAACAAGGCATGTAGAGGCCATCTGTTCACCTTTTCTGCGTCGCACAAAGACACGGTGGTTGGAACCAAAGATCTCAAATTTAGACTCATCAGACCAAAGCACATATTTCCACTGGTCTAATGTCCATTCCTTGTGTTCTTTAGCCCAAACAAGTCTCTTCTCATTGTTGCCTGTCCTTAGCAGTGGTTTCCTAGCAGCTATTTTACCATGAAGGCCTGCTGCACAAAGTCTCCTCTTAACAGTTGTTGAAGAGATGTGTCTGCTGCTAGATCTCTGTGTGGAATTGACCTGGTCTCTAATCTGAGCTGCTGTTAACCTGCGATTTCTGAGGCTGATGACTCAGATAAACTTATCCTCAGAATCAGAGGTGACTCTTGGTTTTCCTTTCCTGGGGCGGTCCTCATGTGAGCCAGTTTCTTTGTAGCGCTTGAGGTTTTTGCAACTGCACTTGGGGACACTTTCAAAATTTTCCCAATTTTTCGCACTGACTGACCTTCATTTCTTAAAGTAATGAATGTTTTTCTTTACTTAGCTGCTTTTTTCTTGCCATAACACAAATTCTAACAGTCTATTCTGTAGGACTATCAGCTGTGTATCCACCTGACTTCTGCACAACACAACTGATGGTCCCAACCCCATTTATAAGTCAAGAAATCCCACTTATTAAACCTGACAGGGCAAACCTGTGAAGTGAAAACCATTTCCGGTGACTACCTCTTGAAGCTCATCAAGAGAATGCCAAGAGTGTGCAAAACAGTCATCAAAGCAAAAGGTGGCTACTTTGAAGAACCTAGAAAATAAGACATATTTTCAGTTGTTTCTCACTTTTTTAAGTTAAGTATATAATTCCACATGTGTTAATTCATAGTTTTGATGCCTTCAGTGTGAATGTACAATTTTCAAAGTCATGAAAATACAGAAAAATCTTTAAATGAGAAGGTGTGTCCAAATTTTTGGTCTGTATTATATATATATATATATATATATATATATATATATATATATATATATACAACATGATATACAGTAGCATGTTAACAGCATATATATATAACATGATATAAACTGGCATTAAAACTAACTATTATATGACTTGACACAAAAGGGTTAAATATGACTGCAGTTGCATTTTGCAGATCTTTGTTCACCTAGTGATGCATATACTTCAGCTGAATATATTGCAGGTGTTATTATGAACTGATTCAGAGATGAAGTTACTATTTTTACACTCTTAATGGCAAACCTACTCATAGCACAAGTAGGTTATTTTTCATTTCAAAACAGCTGTTGCTTCTATCTTACCATGGTTACATATGAAAATGGCAGTGCAAACACAATTTGATTTTTCCCTCTGGTTTATATTTGGAACTGCTGATTACTTTTTTTACATAATACTTCCTACAGATGACTTGATTTTCTGCAGATTTGTAGATGCTTTGATCTTCCTTTCCATATAAAAGATTCTTCACGAAAGAAAACAAAATACACAATTTTGGAAATTTGCTGTTTAATCCTTTCAGCATTAATTGCTGTTCTTGGACCAATATTAATACAAAAACAATGTGGTTTAACATGTGAAATGCTGGAATTTATTACTATCACCTGAACATTAACCACTTCACGACCTTTGACATAAGTTTACATCATTGTCAGGAAGTAGTTCATAACCTATGGCATAAACTTACAACATAGTGATTGTGTGGGCACAGGAGCAGTGCCCGTGTGATCGCTGCCGGGAGCTCTGCATAAGTAATAGCCGAGACCCGGCTGTCACTGCTAGGAGTGATGCCTGCACCACCCCGGGCCATTTAACCCCCTAAATGCGGCGATCGATATGGAGCGCAATATTTAAGAGGCTGGGAGAGGTAGGAGGCTCCTTCTCCCTTCCGATAGGCACCCACGCGGCATCAATGCGAGGGCCCGTTCATTGCCTTGGCAACCCAAGATCGTCATGACAACCTGCCAGCTACAGTTGCCTTGTTAGACCATCCTCAGAGCATGGTCTAGTAGGCTTCTGTCATGCTGGTGCATTGCAATGCATTATACCAGAGGTCAGACTAATGAAAGCTAAAGTCGTTTGGAGGACTAAGTAAAAAAGTAAATAAATAGTTTTAAAGCATTGTAAAAATTAAAAAAAAAATCACAAAAGAAAAAAATATTATACTACTAAATATATATATATTTATGTAAAGACAAAAATAAACAAAATAAGTGCACAAATTTGATATCGCCACATCCGGAATAACCCAAACTATAAAACTGTTACACTAGTTAATTCCTTCAGTAAACTCCGCAAAAAAAGAATTAAAAAACGTGACAAAAAACAATGCTTTTTCATCATTCCACCAAGCAAAAACTGGAATAAAACACGATCAAAAAGACAAAAGTAAATAAAAATGGTCTAGCTGAAAATGACATCTTGTCCCTCAAAAAAAAAGCCACCAAACAGCTCTGCCAATGTAGAAATAAAAAACTTTTAGTTTACAGAATATAGCGATGCAAAAACAATACTTTTTTCTAAAAGATAGTTTTTATTGCGTAAAAACATCAAAACATTAAAAAATTACATAGATATGTTATTATGGCTGCAATCGTAATGACCCGAAGAAAAACCCAAAAAAGAATTCCTGATTTGCTTTTTTTTTGTTCATTTTGCCTCCCAAAAATTGAAATATAAAAGTGAGTAAAAAAGGTTATGTTCCCAAAAATCATACCATTAAAAATATCAACTCATCTTGCAAAACACAAGCCCTTATACAGTTATATGAAAAAGTTTGGGCACCCCTATTAATCTTAAGCTTAATATTTTATTAAAATTGGTGTTTTTGCAACAGCTATTTTAGTTTGATATATAATCTCCTCTGAAGAGTGGCATCATGGGCTCCTCAAAACAACTGTCAAATGATCTGAAAACAAAGATTATTCAACATAGTTGTTCAGGGGAAAAATACAAAAAGCTGTCTCAGAGATTTAACCTGTCAGTTTCCACTGTGAGGAACATAGTAAGGAAATGGAAGAACACAGGGACAGTTTTTGTTAAGACCAGAAGTGGCAGGCCAAGAAAAACATCAGAAAGGCAGAGAAGAAGAATGGTGAGATCAATCAAGGACAATCATCAGACCACCTCCAGAGAGCTGCAGCATCAACTTGCTGCAGATGGTGTCACTGTGCATCGGTCAACTATACAACGCACTTTGCACAAGGAGAAGCTGTATGGGAGAGTGATGCGAAAGAAGCCGTTTCTGCAAGCACGCCACAAACAGAGTTGGCTGAGGTATGCAAAAGCACATTTGGAGAAGCCAATTTATTTTTGGAAGAATGTCCTGTGGACTGATGAAACCAAGATTGAGTTGTTTGGTCATACAAAAAGGCGTTATGCATGGCGGCAAAAATCACAGCATTCCAAGAAAAACACTTGCTACCCACAGTAAAATTTGGTGGAGGTTCCATCATGCTTTGGGGCTGTGTGGCCAATGTCGGCATCGGGAATCTTGTTAAAGTTGAGGGACGCATGGATTCCACTCAGTATCAGCAGATTCTTGACAATAATTTTCAAGAATCAGTGACAAAGTTGAAGTTACGCAGGGGATGGATCTTTCAGCAAGACAATGATCCAAAACACCGCTCCAAATCTACTCAGGCATTCATGCAGAGGAACAATTACAATGTTCTTGAATGGCCATCCCAGTCCCCAGACCTGAATATCTTTGAACATCTGTGGGATCATTTGAAGAGGGCTGTCCATGCTCGGCGACCATCAAACTTAACTGAACTGGAATTGTTTTGTAAAGAGGAATGGTCAAAAATACCTTCATCCAGGATCCAGGAACTCATTAAAAGCTACAGGAAGCGACTAGAGGCTATTATTTTTGCTAAAGGAGGATCTACTAAATATTAATGTCACTTTTCTGGTGAGGTGCCCATGACTTATGTCAAATTTTGTTTGAATGCAGATTGCACATTTTCTGTTAGTGCAATAAACCTCATTTCAAGGCAGAAACATTACTGTGTCCAACAGTTATTACATATATCAAACTGAAATAGCTGTTGCAAAAACACCAATTTTTATAAAACATTAAGCTTAAGACTAATAGGGGTGCCCAAACTTTTTCATATAACTGTATGACTGTCTGCAGAATTATAGAAAAATTATAGCTCTCAGAATATGGTGATGCAGAATTTTTTTTTTGTAAAAAAAAGCGTCTTTGTGTGACAGCAGGCAAACATAAAAACATATATAAGTCTGGTGTCACTGTAATCGCACCGACCCCAAGAATAAAGTGATCTAATTACTTATGGACACATGGAACAGCATAAAAAATAAATAAAATGAATTCTTTACCTGCTGCTTATTCTGCCTCCCAAAAATCACAGTAAGACTCAGCTTATATTTACTCTGCGCTCTTTGCTGAGCACTACCAGGGTTCCATGTAAATCTGTGAAATTTGTGAATCAGGCATAACTTGCTTTGGAAGATTCCCTATAATGAGGCAGATGGAAACACTGTGGATGGCGTCTTGCTTATGATCCAGCAGTGTCTGTCCTTTTAGGTGTACACAGCAGGGCTGTATAACACAGTTTTGTGTATGTCCGAAAAGAATGACACTGCTAAACAGAGACCAGTCGGAACTCAGAGCAACTCTATTGCCTCATTATGCTGAATGGACCCATAGGGGGTTTCATCTGAATCACGTCATTGGGAGGTTTAGATGAAAACCAAGATGTTAGTGCCCAGCGTAGAGCACAGGATAAATGTGATCCAAAATGTTAAATAATATTCTCAATAGAGGCTTCATCACAATCCAAAAAAAAGCAAGTCTCCATTCAGGTCTGTCATCTGTCAATGGAAATATAGGGGGCTTCCAGGGCACAAAAGACTCTGAAAAAGCTAAATGGCTCCTCACTCCCTCAAAAGATATCCAGCGAATTCTGCAATCTCAAATCCTAATGCCCTGTCCCTTCTGAACCCCACAGTGTTCCTAAACTGCAGTTAGCATCCACGTTTGGCATTTCTGTAGCGATGAAAGCCCACCTAATGGTCCATATTTTCTGAAGCACAAGCTGAACATAATGTATGGGCACTACAATGTATGGGCACTACAATGGCAGATTTGCAATTTTCACTCAGCAACATCCATTGCTGCTTGTTTCTGGAACACGCATGGAGTCAAAATTAACTCTATACCTGTAGATACAGTGAGTACGGAAAGTATTCAGACCCCTTTAAATTTTTCACTCTTTGTTTCATTGCAGCCATTTGTTAAATTCTAAAAAGTTCATTTTTTTCTCATTAAAGTACACTCTGCATCCCATCTTGACTGAAAAAAACAGAAATGTAGACATTTTTGCAAATTTATTAAAAAAAGAAAAACTGAAATATCACATGGTCATAAGTATTCAGACCCTTTGCTCAGTCCTGAGTAGAAGCACCCTTTTGTGCTTGTACTGCCATGAGTCTTCTTGGGAATGATGCAACAAGTTTTTCACACCTGGATTTCGGGATCCTCTGCCATTCTTCCTTGCAGATCCTCTCCAGTTCCGTCAGGTTGGATGGTGAAAGTTGGTGGACAGCCATTTTCAGGTCTCTCCAGCGATGCTCAATTGGGTTTAGGTCAGGGCTCCGGCTGGGCAAGTCAAGAATGGTCACAGAGTTATTCTGAAGCCACTCCTTTTTTATTTTAGCTGTGTGCTTAGGGTCACTGTCTTGTTGGAAGGTGAACCTTCGGCCAAGTCTGAGGTCCAGAGCACTCTGGAAGAGGTTTTCATCCAGGATATCTCTGGACTTCTGCCGCATTCATGTTTCCTTCAATTGCAACCAGTCATCCTGTCCCGGCAGCTGAAAAACACCCTTATAGCATGATTCTGCCACAACCAGGCTTCACTGTAGGGATTGTATTGGGCAGGTGATGAGCAGTGCCTGGTTTTCTCCACACATACCGCTCAGAATTATCACCAAAAAGTTGTATCTTCATCTCATCAGACCAGAGAATATTATTTCTCATAGTCTGGGAGTCCTTCATGTGTTTTTGAGCAAACTCTATGTGGGCTTTCATATGTCTTGCACTGAGGAGAGTCTTCCGTTGGGCCACTCTGCCATAAAGACCTCACTGGTGGAGGGCTGCAGTGACAGTTGACTTTGTGGAACTTTGTCCCATCTCCCTACTGCATTTCTGGAGCTCAGCCACAGTGATCTTGGGGTTCTTCTTTACCTCTCTCACCAAGGCTCTTCTCCCATGATTGCTCAGTTTTGCTGGACGCCAAGTCTAGGAAGACTTCTGGTGGTCCCAAACTTCTTCTATTTAAGGATTATGCAGGCCACTGTGCTCTTAGGAACCTTGAGTAATGCAGAAATTCTTTTGTAACCTTGGCCAGATCTATGCCTTGCCAAAATTCTGTCTCTGAGCTCCTTGGGCAGTTCCTTTGAGCTCATGATTCTCGTTTGATCTGACATGCACTGTGAGCTGTGAGGTCTTATATAGACAGGTGTGTGCCATTCTAAATCAAGTCCTATCAGTTTAATTAAACACAGCTGGACTCCAATGAAGGAGTAGAACCATCTCAAAGAGGATCACAAGGAAATGGACAGCATGTGGCTTAAATATGAGTGTCTGAGCAAAGGGTCTGAATACTTATGACCATGTAATATTTTAGTTTTTCTTTTTTAATAATTTTTTTAAAATTTATCCATTTCTGTTTTTTTTTCAGTGAAGACGGGGTGAAGAGTGTACTTTAATTAGAAAAAAATGAACTTTTTAGAATTTACCATATGGCTGCAATGAAAAAAAGAGTGAAAAATTTAAAGGGGTCTGAATACTTTCCGTACCCACTGTAAATGTCCAGAGGGGTGTAATTTCCAAAATGTGGTCACCTGAGGGGGATATTCTGTTCTTGGCACTTATGGGCTCTGTATATGGAGTCCGCAAACAATTCTAGGAATATTTTGTTCTCCAAGAGTCAAATAGCGCTTTGTCCCTTGTGAGTCCTGTCATGTGGTTAAGTAGTACTGTACAGTCACACATGAGGTATTGCCACATTCAGCAGAAATTGTATGATAAATTTTGGTGAATTTTTTCCCATGTGAAAATGTAAAATATGGGGTAAACCATTTTTTTGTGGTAAAAATGTAATTACTTTTTCTTCACTGCTCAATGGTATAAAACTGTGAAACACACCCGTGGTGTCAATATGATCACTACACCCTTAGATGAATTAATTGAGAGGTGTAGTTTTTAAAATGGTATCACTCATGGAGGGTTCTGCTGTTCTAGCACCTCAGGGGCTCTGCCAATGTAACATGGCACTCGCAAACCATAACAACAAAATCTGCACTATAATATAGTGATCCTTCCATTCTGAGTTTTCCACTGTGCCTGAAAAGTATTTCTTGATTACGTGTAGGGTATTGGCGCACTCAGGAAAAAGTTGCACAACAAACCGTGAGATGCCTTTTTTACCTATTAGTGCTTATATCAATTAAAAACGTAATGCTAAAAAAATTTTTAGTGGTAACCCCACACAATGGTATAAAATTCTGTGAGGTACATATAGTGTCAATATGGTGACTGCACCGCTAGATTAATTCATTGAGGGATGTAGTTTGTAAAATGGGGTAACTTATATTGGGGACGGCTTTTCTGGCATGTCTTGGAGATGGAACCCTCAAATCATTGCAGCAAAATATGCACTTCAATATGGGGCTCCTTCCCTTCTGAGCTTTGCACTGTGCTTCAAAAGTAGTTTTCAACATGATTTGGGTATTGTCATACTCAGGAAAAATTGCATAACAAATTGCAATGTTCAATTTCTCCTATTACCCCTTCTGAAAATTAAAAACTTGGAGCCAAAGCAACATTTTAGTGGAAGAAATGGTAATTTTCCATTTTCTCAGCCCAATGTTATACAAAACTTCACACCAAATTGAATATCTTGAGAGGTATAGTTTCCAAAATGGGGGTCACTTTTGGGTGCTTTTGCTGTTTTGGCATGTCAGGGACTCTTCAAATGTGATATGGCGTCCGCAATCTATTCCATCCAAAAGGGCATTCCAAAATTCAATTCCTTTCCTTTCTGTGGACTTTATTGCACCCAAACAGTTGTTTTCCATTACATATGGGGTATCAATGTACTCAGGAGAAATTGAGCAACAACTTGTATAGGTCAATTTTCTCCTGTTCACCTTGTGAAAATGAAAAATTTGTAGCAAAGTTAACATTTTTCTTGGAAAAATGTATTGTTTAGTTTTATGGCTCAACATTAAAAAATTCTGTGAAGCCCTTGTGGGTTCAAGGTGCTCACCACACCTCTGAGTAAGTCCCTTGTGGGGAGTAGTTTACAAATGGGGTCAATTGGAGGGAGTTTCCACTGTTTAGGCACATCAGGGACTTTGCAAATGTGACATGGCGTCAGCTATCTATTCCAGCCAATTTTTCAGTCCAAATGTCAAATGATGCTCCTTCCCTTCCAAGCCCTGCCTTCCGCCCAAACAGTAGTTTTCTACCACTAATGGGGTATTTTTGTACTCAGGGAAAATTGTTCAACATATTTTGGGATCCATTTTCTCCTGTTACTCTTGTGAAAATAAAAAATTTGCAGCTAAAGCAGCATTTTTGTGGGAAAAATGTTATTTTTTTATTTTCACGGTTAAACGTTATAAAATTCTGGAAAGCACCTGTGGGTTCAAGATGCTCACCATACAGCTAGATACATTTCTTGAGGGGTGTAGTTTTAAAAATTGGATGACTTGTGGGCTAATTCCTCTGTTTGGGCACATCAGGGCCCCTGCAAACATATCATGGTGTCCCCTCTCTATTCCAGCCAATTTTTAGTTCCCAAAGTCAAACAGTGCTCCTTCTCTTCCAAGCCCTGCAGTGTGCGCAAACAATGCTTTTCACCACATATGGGGTATTAGCATACTCAGCAGAAATTGCATAATAAATGGTTCATTTTCTCTTGTTACCCTTATGCAAAATTTGGGGCTAAAGCAACATTTTTGTGGGGAAGATTACAATTTTTATTTTTACTTCCAATTTTCTTTAATTGCTGTGAAACACTTGAAGGGTTAATAAACTTATTAAATGTGGTTTCGAGCACTTTGAGAGGTGCAGTTTTTAAAACATTTGGGTATTTTTTTGTCACATAGGCCCTCAAAGCTGCTTCACATGGGATGTGGTCCATAAAAAAAATCAGGTTTTGGAAATTTTATTGAAAAAATGAGAAATTGCTGATCAACTTTTAACCCTTCTAACTTCCTAGGAAAAACAAATTATGCTTCAAAAATAATGCTGATGTAAAGTAGACATGTGGTAAGTCTTGTTCATTAACTATTTTGTGTGATATAACAATCTGGTTTAAGGGCATAAAAATTAAGAGTTTGAAAATTGCAAAATTTTCACATTTTTCTTGCAAAAAATATTGACCTAAATTTACCACTAACATAAAGTACAATGTGTCAAGAAAAAACACTCTCAGAATCACTGGGACATGTTGAAGCATTCCAGAGTTATTACCACATAAAGTGATACTGGTCAGAATTGTAACGTTTGGCCTGGTCGAATAAAATGAAATTATACACTGAAATTTAAACTATAATCTTGAAAACTGTAATATACTGGCAAGCATTTCTTTAGATGCATAATTAATATTATTCATGAGAATAATAAAATCGGTGTAAAGCCGTTTTCACGCAGGCTAAATAGCCCTATTTTAGGATACTTTCTCATGGCTTGCAATGTTACAGCTATGGATTTCTGTGTTTATACTTACAGAGAAATTGTGATTATTCTGTTTTATGTCTGTCTTTTTGTTAAGTTTCAGCTGCATTGTCACTTTGAATAAGCTCTTCAGCTACTGATGGTAACACTGTCTTTTTGTTTGCATGTTATATTAATAAGAAAGTCACAGTTTTACCATCTGTTGCTGAAATGCTACTTGAGTTGACTTGGTGGAATGCTCTTTAGATGTTCCTGTTTTCGATTCAGTTGACCATATGTCTCTTAATTCAATCAAAGAATGCTCTGGCATAAAATGACAAAGCAGCAATCTCTACATTTTTAGATGTGTTTCTTCTATTTTCAATATATAGAGGCTTTGTGTTTTCTATTATTTTGTGTCACTACCTAGTTTTCACATTGAATAGAAAAAAGGGAAATGAAGTCTTAACGGTTGGTACAAAAATATAACAACTTTATTGATACAAAAAATACACATTTAAAAGTCTGCAAGTGTGAGGGATGTGTATACAAAAGAATGGCAATACCGAAAAGCAGCAGGGACACATAGAGGTAGAGAATCGATCAATCAATCCTGAGTTTATCAGAATGCATTGGACTCGATAGGGATAGATGGAGAGGAACAGTAGTATATCACAAGAGATGAATATATAAAAAATATTGTAGAGCTTAGTGCTCTATCTCCTGCATGATATAGTGCAATCATATAGGCAATAATGCTCGTCTCCGAGAGCCCACAGCTCAATGATATAGCTGTGCCTTATCATAATCGATCCCCTAAGTACCCCATGAACATCCATGTATATCTGCAAAATCATTACCTCAAAGTATAAAAATGTGCCCCTCCAGGTGGTAGGAAGGACTAGTGCCTCTCCCTCCCGACGCACGTTTCGCAGGGAACACATCCAGCTTTCTCAAGGGAAGGTGAGGGAATGTGCTGCAAGGACCAATACCCGTGTGATCGGTCATGTGAGAAGTCACATGGTCCGATCTCGTCCAATGATCCTGTGTAGGCGGCGCATATGCCCGTCACATGTCAGGCCCTCCACCGCAGCCCGGCAATCAAGAGAGATGCCAGATCGTAGGACAGGAGTGCCAATGCGACGGGCGCATGTGCACAACAGGATCACAGGAGGGTAAATAGACCAGAGCAAATGTATATCCAACATGAAACTATAATTGAATAAATACT
Source organism: Phyllobates terribilis (assembly GCF_046119375.1). Lineage (NCBI taxonomy): Eukaryota > Metazoa > Chordata > Amphibia > Anura > Dendrobatidae > Phyllobates > Phyllobates terribilis. The sequence continues at coordinate 369,925,466 of NW_027362763.1, read as the reverse complement.
ACATAGAAGAGACACCAGATTAAGAAATTATAAAGCAGTTACTAAATGTAATAGCACCAAATCATTCACCTAACTCTTTGAAAGCAACCAGAATTTTGTAATAGCACCAAATCATTCACCTAACTCTCTGAAAGCAACTGTCTATTTCTCAAGTTGTGCTATCAGATTGTAAACTGTCATTGGAAATGTATTGATTCTGGAGTAAGTTAGGTCACTAAATTGCTGTAACTTTTGAAGAATTTAGCAGGTGGACTTCGCCATGCTCCATCCCTCCCATGTTCTTCCCACTTTGGTGTATCTGGCCAAGACTGGGTGAACAATTTTGAGATGCACAAACATTTTGTGACTTTTCAAAGTGTATTATTCCACAATTCTGGCAAAAACACTTTCATGAATTGGGGCTTAGTGGATACAGTACACAAATAACACTGAAGTTTCTTTGGCGATTGTCATTTCTGTATCACAATCTTACACTACGTGTGACTGTGCACACTGTTGTGTTGCTGCATGTGGGCATGTGTTCATTAATGTAAGCAGGTTAAGGTTGGGGTTTCAGGTAGCATTGGTTGTGTGTAATACAGTACATTATGGTATGGCTGCTAAGAAGATGATTCATTGAAATGGCTTCATTGAAAAAACGTTTTATGAAATGGCTTTCTAGAAGTCGCACCTCGCATGCGCATTACACACGCTGAATGGTATATGTGAGACATTAGCCTAAGGATTGGCTACCATTCCTGGACCAGTGACTTTGTGTTTGTCCCTGAGGCTAAAATTTGCCAGAGAGAACCTGATCAGTAGATCTGTAGAAGTCAAGCTATATGTACATAATGGATCACTTTAAAAAAACTATTGTGACACCAAATCTGGAATTTTCTTTTAACACGTGGTTTACGCTGAGTTTATGTGAGAGGAATAGTAATTGCTTTTTGCCTGTGAGTGAGCAAGACAGCACAAGCTGTAAAGATGGGCAACGTAAGTGTACCACTCAATTTATTTAACTAATATGGAAGTAAATGTAAACAACAGCATTTTTTTAAAATAGTATTAAAAAAAAAATTATTCTATATATAAGTCCTCCCGCCTGCTGCGCCCTAGGCTATGGCCTAGGTTGGCCTTATGGGAAATCCGAACATAATCACTGGTGTCGTATTACTAAGCTAAAGGGGGGAAAATACATTGGAATATTATGTAATAATGTTTAATATATTTTGTATACTGTACTTTCTACTTCTTGTCTCATCATAGCACGGTTGTTATGGCAGCACAGATTTTTCTTTTTGAGAACTTGTATGTAAAAAGAAACTCTGTGAACTTGTATAATTTCATGATTGTGTCCAAAGGCTGTTTTTTCTTTTAATTTTTGTCCACAGAACAACAGCACCGTTTTATTTTTTTCCACAACAGGTTAAGAAATGAAAACTGAAATCAGATTGGATGTTATGGAGGAAAATAACATTTTAGACAGTTTTGGTTAATGAGGCCCATTGCGTCAAGTAAAAACTTCTTTCTATGACATTTTTCTTTAAAAAAATATAGAATTTTGGAATTTGTTAAAAAAATGGCTAATTTTCTTAAAAGGTTTCTATTATTGGAACTTTTTAATATTTATATTTTGTCTGAGAAGAATTTATTCAAAATCTATTATACAAAAAAAAGACTTTATATCCAATTGAAGAACAAAGAGGTTATCCATGATATGTTTAAATTTCCAAATACACTGCAGGATTATGATTAATCTTCTTATGCTCTTTGTGACTATCTCTACAGTAAATACTTAAGGATTATTTGTGTATAGTATGCTAATAAAATTGACAATTTCAGATAGAATTGAATGGTACACCTGTTAGCAATTATTTTTTTGCAATAAGTAGATATATCTAAATGTAAAATTTTCCAGTAGAGCAGTAGTATAGTAAAATGTCACATTAAACAAGTAAAAAGTTTCCATTTAATACCTTATTTTCAGCATTTATATGCTGATAATTAACTTGTTATTGTTTTACATCTTTTTTTATAAACTGGAGATGAGCTAATAGTTCTAGGCTAATTGAAATTGCCTCAAATTTTACTAGAAATTCTAATTTTCCTGATCTAATCTGCACTTTTTGAGATTCACTTTGTGCCATTTCTCTGTTGCGAAATGGGATAAAAAAATTAATACTCACATTGCCATTCATCTGTTCCTCTGCTGCAGCCCAATGTCAGGCCATCATGATGTGCACTGCCAAAGGCAAGGTAGCTAAGTAAGCAGCAAAGTATATACAGTACAGACCAAAATTTTGGTCACACCTTCTCATTTAAAGATTTTTCTGTATTTTCATGACTATGAAAATTGTACATTCACACTGAAGGCATCAAAACTATGAATTAACACATGTGGAATTATATAGTTAATAAAAAAGTGTGAAACAACTGAAAATATGTCTTATATTCTAGGTTCTTCAAAGTAGCGACCTTTTGCTTTGATGACTGCTTTGCACACTCTTGGCATTCTCTTGATGAGCTTCAAGAGGTAGTCACTGGAAATGGTCTTCCAACAATCTTGAAGGAGCTCCCAGAGATGCTTAGCACTTGTTGGCCCTTTTGCCTTCACTCTGCGGTCCAGCTCCCCCCAAACCATCTCGATTGGGTTCAGGTCTGGTGACTATGGTGGCCAGGTCATCTGGCGTAGCACCCCATTACTCTCCTTCTTGATCAAATAGCCCTTACAAGGCCTGGAGGTGTGTTTGGGGTCATTGTCCTGTTGAAAAATAAATGATGGTCCAAGTAAACGCAAACCGGATGGAATAGCATGCCGCTACAAGATGCTGTGGCAGCCATGCTGGTTCAGTATGCCTTCAATTTTGAATAAAATCCCCAACAGTGTCACCAGCAATGCACCCCCACACCATCACACCTCCTCCTCCATGCTTCACGGTGGGAACCAGGCATGTAGAGTCCATCCGTTCGCCTTTTCTGTGTCGCACAAAGACACGGTGGTTGGAACCAAAGATCTCAAATTTGGACTCATCAGACCAAAGCTCAGATTTCCACTGGTCTAATGTCCATTCTGTTATGCACACGCCCGGGCTAAGCGGCGTGTGCGTGTGATTGTAGTGATTCCACTGGACCGTGCCGGAGAGTGAATGCCTGGAGGGGCGTGACTAAGTATTCACCCGATCCGACCAGGGTCGCACGACGGCATACGACGCCAGTGCACCAAGGAGGAACCGAGCAGAGGGACCAGGTGCTACTCCAGGACAGACCCCGGACACGGCTGTTGACCCACACAGGGGAATACAGGAACAGGCTGGTAGGCTGGCACACAGACTGGTGGGTATAGGCAGGCACGACTGGTATGCAGGCAGGCGGGTATGCAGGCAGGGGGGTAAAGGCAAGCACAGCTAGAGTGCAGACAGGGAGGCACTAGCAGGTAGGAACACAGGCGGGATAGGACCCAGTACACACCGGGACTCAGGAACAATACAGGCAGAGGGTTACAGGCAAGCACAGCTAGAGTGCAGACAAGGCTGAGCAGGGCAGGACAGGACTGCCGGAGCAGCGGGCAGAAGCAGGGCAGGACAGGACTGCCGGAGCAGCGGGCAGAAGCAGGGCAGGACAGGACTGCCAGAGCAGCGGGCAGAAGCAGGGCAGGACAGGACTCTGTTCACACGGAACAGACAGGAAGGGAAAGACAGAGCCAGACACCCACAGGGTACTTGCAGTGAAGTAGCGAGTGGACCACAAACTCACAAACGGGAGTACAGAGACAACAGGCAGGAGTTAGGTACGAGTTCAGACTCTGCAGAAAAAGGAAGGGAACGGACATAGAGGCAAAACAGGTAAAGGATAGAAGAGAGTTCAGACTGGAACTGAGTGTACGGAGGAGACCGACACTGCAGCGGGATACAGGAGCGGGTCTGGGAATACTGCCCCCAGAGAGGCGGGACGAACAGGCAAGGAGCGTGTTCAGACAGGACAGACAAGATACAGGAGTGGGTCTAGGTAATCGGCCCCTAGAAGGCGGGAGGAACAGGCTAGGAGCGTGTTCAGACAGGACAGACAAGATACAGGAGCGGGTCTAGGTAATCGGCCCCTAGAAGGCGGGAGGAACAGGCTAGGAGCGTGTTCAGACAGGACAGACAAGATACACAGAAAGGACTCAGTTCAGACACGGGAACTAATACCGCAAAGCAGGAGACATACAGGACTCAGTTCAGACACGGGAGCTGATACCGCAAAGCAGGAGACATACAGGACACAGTTCAGACACGGGAGCTGATACCGCAAAGCAGGAGACATACAGGACTAAGTTCAGACAGGCCTGGAAATACAGCCTCCAGGAAAGGCAGACAAGGAAACAAAGACGGGACCTGGCACCTTCAGAGTGCAAGCACACACTGAAGGAAAACACTATGCTCAGGCAGGGATAGAAGGGAGCTGCTGAGCTATATACCAAGTGTCAGACAGCAATAGGCTGAGGACGCACAAGGGGTGTGACCCACAGCAGGTACAAAAAGCAGGAAGTGATCGGGCGCCGCCCTTAAGCAGCAGAGACAGACACAAACAGACAGCATGGAGGGAAGCCAGAGAGACATTCCGGACAGGAGATCAAGTGCGCGCTCCTGCACAGTGGGAAATGGACCACTATGCAAGGACGCCGCCAGGTATGTAACAGTACCTCCCCCCTTACGCCCCCTCTTCTTCAGGCCTGCCAGAATCTTCCGCAGGGAATTCGAGGACCAGTCGTTCACTGGGTTGGAGGGGGACAGAGACTTGAGGGTAATCTCTGCTTCGAGGTACATCTTGTCAAGCTCACAGGAAAAAATAGACGGGTTATCAGGTACATAATGAGGAAAAGTCACTGTCTCTTTGTTATCTGGTGGTACCCCGGAGGATTCAGGAAACAACTGGAGGTCCTCCGCCGGGTCAGAAGAGTGCAGAGGCTCAGAGAAAACAACTGCTTCAGAGTACACTAGGTCGGACTCACTGGAGGAAGCAGGCGAGGTATCGGGTACCGAGTATAGGAAAGTCTCTGTCCATTCACCACCAGGTGGCACCCCGAAGGGTTCTGAACACAACTGGAGGTCCTCCGCCTGGTCGGAGGGGTGTAGAGACTCGGGAGTAACCTCTGCTTCGGAGTACACTAGGTTGGACTCACTGGACGAAGCGAGCGAGGTATCAGGTACAGGATATAGGAAAGTCTCTGTCCATTCACCACCAGGTGGCACCCCGAAGGATTCTGAACACAACTGGAGGTCCTCCGCCTGGTCGGAGGGGTGTAGAGACTCAGGAGTAACCTCTGCTTCGGAGTACACTAGGTTGGACTCACTGGACGAAGCGAGCGAGGTATCAGGTACAGAGTATAGGAGAGTCTCTGTCCTTTCGCTACCAGGTAGCACCCCGAAGGGTTCAGGAGACAACTGGAGATCCTCCGCCTGGTCGGAGGGGTGTAGAGACTCGGAGGTAACTACCACTTTGGGGTACCCATTGTCAGGCTCACAGGACGAAGCGGACAAAGTATTGAGTACCGGGTGTAGAGAAGTCTCTCTCCATTTGTCATCGAGTGGTATCCCGGAGGATTCAGGAGGCAACAGGGGATCCTCCGCAAGGTAGTAGAGGTGCACAGACTCAGAGGTAACCACAGCTTTGGAGCATCCTTGGACATGCACACCGGTTAAAGAGAGAGAAGCATCTGATGCCGGGTGCAGGAAGTTCTCCTGTGTGGAGTCTGGATGGGCAGAAGTCTCTTCGGGCAGGAGAACTGGTGCACTACCCACGCACACTACCCATTGGGGTTTCTCCGGGATACAGGGAGATGAAGCTTCAGTAGGGACTTCAAGGTTGGGGTCAGGAGGTCTCAGGGAGGACAGGCCCTGGCGTGACGGCTTGCCTCTAAGTCTAGCACGTCTGGACTGCCTCTTGAGGTTGAGAGAAGTATTCCGGAAAGCGTAGTCACCCTGAGAGGATTCTGGGTGGGCAGTAGTCTCATTGGGCTGGAGGACTATTGCGCTACCCACACACATTACCCATTGGGGCTGCTCCGGGATATTGGGAAGTGAAGCTTCAGCAGGAGCCTCCGGGTTAGGATCATCGAAGACCATTAGAAAGGCCACCAGGAAGGCCATTAGGTCCCGGAGGATCGGATCCTGTGTTTCATATAGGGGGTTGATCCATTCCAAGGCATCACCCGCCAGGTAAGACATCATAAAGGCCACTTTAGCCCAATCGGAAGGAAAATAAAGAGGGTAGGCCTTAAAGTGTAGCATGCATTGCTCCACAAATGCACGACACTGTCTTGGATCCCCATAGTAACGTGGCGGATCCGCAGGAACGAGAGCTGATAGATCCATCTGGACGGTGCGTAATTCGCCTGGAACTCAGCTAAGGGAAAAAAAATTTATTTATTTATTTTAATGCATATATTCGCTGGAAAACTTCTCAGAGGGCGAAGGCCGTGGGGCTCAACGGGAACCATGGCCTGAGCATGCTGTTATGCACACGCCCGGGCTAAGCGGCGTGTGCGTGTGATTGTAGTGATTCCACTGGACCGTGCCGGAGAGTGAATGCCTGGAGGGGCGTGACTAAGTATTCACCCGATCCGACCAGGGTCGCACGACGGCATACGACGCCAGTGCACCAAGGAGGAACCGAGCAGAGGGACCAGGTGCTACTCCAGGACAGACCCCGGACACGGCTGTTGACCCACACAGGGGAATACAGGAACAGGCTGGTAGGCTGGCACACAGACTGGTGGGTATAGGCAGGCACGACTGGTATGCAGGCAGGCGGGTATGCAGGCAGGGGGGTAAAGGCAAGCACAGCTAGAGTGCAGACAGGGAGGCACTAGCAGGTAGGAACACAGGCGGGATAGGACCCAGTACACACCGGGACTCAGGAACAATACAGGCAGAGGGTTACAGGCAAGCACAGCTAGAGTGCAGACAAGGCTGAGCAGGGCAGGACAGGACTGCCGGAGCAGCGGGCAGAAGCAGGGCAGGACAGGACTGCCGGAGCAGCGGGCAGAAGCAGGGCAGGACAGGACTGCCAGAGCAGCGGGCAGAAGCAGGGCAGGACAGGACTCTGTTCACACGGAACAGACAGGAAGGGAAAGACAGAGCCAGACACCCACAGGGTACTTGCAGTGAAGTAGCGAGTGGACCACAAACTCACAAACGGGAGTACAGAGACAACAGGCAGGAGTTAGGTACGAGTTCAGACTCTGCAGAAAAAGGAAGGGAACGGACATAGAGGCAAAACAGGTAAAGGATAGGAGAGAGTTCAGACTGGAACTGAGTGTACGGAGGAGACCGACACTGCAGCGGGATACAGGAGCGGGTCTGGGAATACTGCCCCCAGAGAGGCGGGACGAACAGGCAAGGAGCGTGTTCAGACAGGACAGACAAGATACAGGAGCGGGTCTAGGTAATCGGCCCCTAGAAGGCGGGAGGAACAGGCTAGGAGCGTGTTCAGACAGGACAGACAAGATACAGGAGCGGGTCTAGGTAATCGGCCCCTAGAAGGCGGGAGGAACAGGCTAGGAGCGTGTTCAGACAGGACAGACAAGATACACAGAAAGGACTCAGTTCAGACACGGGAACTAATACCGCAAAGCAGGAGACATACAGGACTCAGTTCAGACACGGGAGCTGATACCGCAAAGCAGGAGACATACAGGACACAGTTCAGACACGGGAGCTGATACCGCAAAGCAGGAGACATACAGGACTAAGTTCAGACAGGCCTGGAAATACAGCCTCCAGGAAAGGCAGACAAGGAAACAAAGACGGGACCTGGCACCTTCAGAGTGCAAGCACACACTGAAGGAAAACACTATGCTCAGGCAGGGATAGAAGGGAGCTGCTGAGCTATATACCAAGTGTCAGACAGCAATAGGCTGAGGACGCACAAGGGGTGTGACCCACAGCAGGTACAAAAAGCAGGAAGTGATCGGGCGCCGCCCTTTAGCAGCAGAGACAGACACAAACAGACAGCATGGAGGGAAGCCAGAGAGACATTCCGGACAGGAGATCAAGTGCGCGCTCCTGCACATTGGGAAATGGACCACTATGCAAGGACGCCGCCAGGTATGTAACACATTCCTTGTGCTCTTTAGCCCAAACAAGTCTCTTCTGCTTGTTGTCTGTCCTTAGCAGTGGTTTCCTAGCAGCTATTTTACCATGAAGGCCTGCTGCACAAAGTCTCCTACTAACAGTTGTTGTAGAGATGTGTCTGCTGACAGAACTCTGTGTGGCATTGACCTGGTCTCTAATCTGAGCAGCTGTTAACCTGCGATTTCTGAGGCTGGTGACTCGGATAAACTTATCCTCAGAAGCAGAGGTGACTCTTGGTCTTCCTTTCCTGTGCCGGTCTTCATGTGAGCCAGTTTCTTTGTAGCGCTTGATGGTTTTTGCAACTGCACTTGGGAACACTTTCAAAGTTTTCCCAATTTTTCGGACTGACTGACCTTTATTTCTTAAAGTAATGATGGCCACTTGTTTTTCTTTACTTAGCTGCTTTTTTCTTGCCATAACACAAATTCTTACAGTGTATTCAGTAGGACTATCAGCTGTGCATCCACCAGACTTCCGCACAACACAACTGATGGTCCCTTCCCCTTTATAAGAAAAGGAATCCCACTTATTAAACCTGACAGGGCACACCTGTGAAGTGAAAACCATTTCTGGTGACTACCTCTTGAAGCTCATCAAGAGAATGCCAGGAGTGTGCAAAGCAGTCATCAAAGCAAAAGGTGGCTACTTTGAAGAACCAAGAATATGAGACATATTTTCAGTTGTTTCACACTTTTTTGTTAAGTATATAATTCTACATGTGTTAATTCATAGTTTTGATGCCTTCAGTGTGAATGTACAATTTTCATAGTCATGAAAATACAGAAAAATCTTTAAATGAGAAGGTGTGTCCAAACTTTTGGTCTGTACTATATATATATATATATATATATATATATATATATACACACTGCTCAAAAAAATAAAGTGAACACTTAAATAACAGTATATAACTTCAAGTAAACCAAACTTCTGTGAAATCAATCTGTCCACTTAGGAAGCAACATTAATTGACAATCAATTTCACATGCTGCTGTGCAAATTGAGTAGACAATAGATGGAAATTATTGGCAATTATCAATACAGACTCAATAAAGGAGTGGTTCTGCAGGTGGGGACCACAGACCACATCTCAGTAGCAATGCTTTCTGGCTGATGTTTTGGTCACTTTTGAATGTTGGTTGTGCTTTCACACTTGTGGTAGCATGAGGCGGACTCTGCAAACCACAGAAGTTGCTCAGGTAGTGCAGCTCATCCAGGATGGCACATCAATGCGAGCTGTGGCAAGAGGCTGGAGGCGCTACCAGGAGACAGGCCAGTACACCAGGAGACATGGAGGGGGCCGTAGGAGGGCAACAACCCAGCAGCAGGACCGCTACCTCCGCCTTTGTGCAAGGATGAACAGGAGGAGCACTGCCAGAGCTCTGCAAAATGACCTCCAGCAGGCCACAAATGTGCATGTGTCAGCACAATCGGTTATAAACCGACTCCATGAGGGTGGTATGAGGGCCCGACGTCCACAGATGGGGGTTATGCTCACATCCCAAAACCATGCAGGACACTTGGCATTTGCCACAGAACACCAGTATTGGCAAAGTCGCCACTGGCGCCCTATGCTCTTCACAAATAAAAGCAGGTTCACACTGAGCACATGTGACAGACGTGACAGAGTCTGGAGATGCCGTGGAGAGAGATCTGCTGCCTGCAACATCCTTCAGCATGACCGGTTTTGCAGTGGGTCAGTAATGGTGTGGGGTGGCATTTCTTTGGAGGGCCGCACAGCCCTCCATGTGCTCACCAGAGGTACCCTGACTGCCATTAGGTACCGAGATGAGATCCTCAGACCTCTTGCGAACCATCTGCTGGTGTGGTTGGCCCTGGGTTCCTACTAATGCAGGACAATGCCAGACCTCATGTGGCTGGAGTGTGTCAGCAGTTCCTGCAAGATGAAGGCATTGAAGCTATTGACTGGCCCACCCGTTCCTCAGACCTGAATCCGATTGAGCACATCTGGGACATCATGTCTTGCTCCATCCACCACAGACTGTCCAGGAGTTGGCCGATGCTTTAGTACTGGTCTAGGAGGAGATCCCACAGGAGACCATCCACAAACTCATCAGGAGCATACCCAGGCATTATAGGGATGTCATACAGGCACGTAGAGGCCACACACAATACTAAGCCTCATTTTGACTTGTTTTAAGGACATTACATCAAAGTTGGATCAGCTTGTAGTTAGTGTTGAGCCACCCCCGTAGTGTTCGGGTTCGGTTCGGTTCGTCGAACACCGGGATGTTCGAGGAACTGTTCGTCGAACTGTTCGTCGAACACCTTAGAACACCGTCGAACACCGTTAAAACCAATGGCAGGCAAACAAAAACACATAGAAACACATAGAAAACACCTGCAAAGGTATCCAAAAGCTGACAAACTGCTCAGAAGACACTCTCTTTAAAAAAGCCGGCCGGCAAATTCAGCAGCGGCATACACAGGTACCCGACAATTTAGACAAGAAGGAATAGAGCCTCACACATAGATTAGATAGATAGAAACATGTCAGTCACACATATAAGAAGCACAGTGACAGTGTTGGTTACTGCACTTGTCATTTAGTGTAAAGGATTTATTAAAAAAAATAATAGTGTTTTCATGCACCGTCTCTTTAAAAAAGCCGGCCGGCAATTCAGCATCTGTACCCGACAATTTAGAACAGAAAGAATAGAGCTTCACACATAGATTAGATAGATAGAAACATGTCAGTCACATATATAATAAGTACAGTGACAGTGTTGCTTACTGTACTTGTCATTTAGTGTAAAGGATTTATTTAAAAAAATATTAGTGTTTTCATGCACTGTCTCTTTAAAAAAGCCGGCTGGCAATTCAGCAGCGGTACCCGACAATTTATAACAGAAAGATAGAGCATCACACATAGATTAGATAGATAGAAACATGTCAGTCACATTTATAATAAGTACAGTGACAGTGTTGGTTACTGTACTTGTCATTTAGTGTTAAAATAAAGGATTTATTAAAATAAAAATTGGCGTGGGATCCCCCATAATTTTAGGCTCTAGCGGAGGTTAAGCAGACGGCTGGGGCAGATGTTTGAAGCCTGGGAAGGGGGTAATACCCACGGAGCTTCCCAGGCTACTAATATCAGCCCCCAGCTGAATACCTAGCCTTTACTAGCTATTAAAATGGAGGACCCCCCAAAAAAATGACGTGGGGTCCCCCCTAATTTAATAGCTAGCAAAGGCTAGGCAGACAGCTGGGGGCTGATATTAATAGCCCAGGAAGGGAGCCATGAATATTGGCCCCCTCCCAGGCTAGAAACACCAGCCGTCAGCCGCCCCAGAAATGGCGCATCCATAGGATGCGCCAATTCTGGCACTTAGCCTCGCTCTTCCCACTGCCCTGTAGCGGTGGCAGTGGGGTAATAGGGCTGGGGTTGATGTCAGCTTATAATGCCAGCTGACATCAAGCCCAGGTTAGTAATGGAGAGGCGTCCATAAGACACCCCCATTACTAACCCCATAGTCAAAGTTAAAAAAAACACAAACACCCAGAATAAAGTCCTTTAATTGAAATAAAGACACAATCCTTTATTGTTCTAAATTAAACCATACTTACCATCACTCCCATTCCAGCTGAAGCCAGCGATCTCCTGCAATAAAAGAAAAATAATAAAGCAACCTCATCCTTACCTTTCCATGGTTCCCACGACAGCTTCAGCTCTGCTACATCGAGATGACAGGCTGGACCGCAGCAGAACGCCGCCATCCAGCCTGTCATCCCGCAGACACTGAGAAGCGCAGGCTTGCTTGCGCTGCTCAGCGTCTCTCTGTGACGACATCCAGATGAGCCGAGTTCATGTCCAATGAACTCGGCTCACCTCATGCACGTCACTGACAGCGTGGGAAAATTCTCACGCTGAAGCGCTGAGTGCAGGAGAATTTTCCCACGCTGTCAGTGACGTGCAGGAGGTGAGCTGAGTTCATTGGACATGAGCTCACCTCATGCACATCACTGACAGCGTGGGAGAATTCTCCTGAACTCAGCACTTCAGCGTGAGAATTTTCCCATGCTGTCAGTGACGTGCATGAGGTGAGCCGAGTTCATTGGACATGACCTCGGCTCATCTGGATGCCGTCACAGCGAGACAGTGAGGAGCGCAAGCATGCCTGCGCTTCTCAGTGTCTGCAGGATGACAGACTGGATGGCAGCGTTCTGCTGCGGTCCAGCCAGTCATCTCGATGTAGCAGAGCTGAAGCTGTCGTGGTAACCATGGAAAGGTAAGGATGAGGTTGGTTTATTATTTTTCTTTTATTGCAGGAGATCATTGGCTTCAGCTGGAATGGGCGTGATGGTAAGTATGGTTTAATTTAGAACAATAAAGAATTGTGTCTTTATTTCAATTAAAGGACTTTATTCTGGGTGTTGTGTTTTTTTTAAATACTTTACTAGAAATTCATGGCGGTCATGTCTAATACTGGCGTGACCCCATGAATTTTGGGCTTGGGGCCAGCTGATAATACCAAGCTGGCCCTAACCCCTTTATTACCCAGTGAGCCACCGCACCAGGGCCCTGGATGAGTTGGGTACAGCGCCAGAAGATGGCGCTTCTATGAACGCGCCATTTCCCGGGGTGGCTGCGGACTGCAATTTGCAGCGGGGGGGGCCCAGAAAGCTTGGGCCTCCCTGCGCTGCGGATTCCAGCCCCCAGCTGCCTAGTTGTACCTGGCTGGACACAAAAATAGGGCGAAGCCCCACGTTTTTTTTTTTAATTATTTCATGAAATTCATGAAATAATTAAGAAAAAAAGGCCTTCCCTATATTGTTGTGTCCGGCTAGGTACAAATAGGCAGCTGGTGGTTGGGCGCAGCCCGTTCCTGCCTGCTGTACCTGGCTGGACACAAATATAGTGCGAAGCCCCACTTCAATTTTTTTAAATTATTTCAGGAAATTCATGAAATAATTAAAAAAAAATTGACGTGGGGCTTCGCACTATATTTGTGTCCAGTCAGGTGCAGCAGGCAGGAACGGGCTGCCCCCAACCACCAGCTGCCTATTTGTACCTGGCCGGACACAACAATATAGGGAAGCCCTTTTTTTCTTATTTATTTCATGAAATAATTTAAAGAAAATTGACGTGGGGCTTCGCCCTGTTTTTGTGTCCAGCCAGGTACAACTAGGCAGCTGGGGGCTGGAATCCGCAGCGCAGGGAGGCCCAAGCTTTCTGGGCCACCCCCGCTGCAAATTGCAGTCCGCAGCCACCCCGGAAAATGGCGCGTTCATAGAAGCACCATCTTCTGGCGCTGTACCCAACTCATCCAGGGCCCTGATGCGGTGGCTCACTGGGTAATAAAGGGGTTAGGGCCAGCTTGGCATTATCAGCTGGCCCTAAGCCCGAAATTCATGGGGTCACGCCAATATTAGACATGACCACCATGAATTTCTACTAAAGTATTTAAAAAAAACACAACACCCAGAAAAAAGTCCTTTAATTGAAATAAACACACAATTCTTTATTGTTCTAAATTAAACCATACTTACCATCACGCCCATTCCAGCTGAAGCCAACGATCTCCTGAAATAAAAGAAAAATAATAAAGCAACATCATCCTTACCTTTCCATGGTTCCCATGACAGCTTCAGCTCTGCTACATCGAGATGACAGGCTGGACCGCAGCAGAACGCTGCCATCCAGCCTGTCATCACGCAGACACTGAGAAGCGCAGGCTTGCTTGCGCTCCACAGCGTCTCTCTGTGAGGGCATCCAGATGAGCCGAGTTCATGTCCAATGAACTCGGCTCACCTCATGCACGTCACTGACAGCGTGGGAAAATTCTCCTGCACTCAGCGCTTCAGCGTGGGAGAATTCTCACACTGAAGCGCTGAGTGCAGGAGAATTCTCCCACGCTGTCAGTGACGCGCAGGAGGTGAGCTGAGTTCATTGGACATGAGCTCACCTTATGCACGTCACTGACAGCGTGGGAAAATTCTCCTGCACTCAGCGCTTCAGCGTGGGAGAATTCTCACGCTGAAGCGCTGAGTGCAGGAGAATTCTCCCACGCTGTCAGTGACGTGCAGGAGGTGAGCTGAGTTCATTGGACATGAGCTCACCTTATGCACGTCACTGACAGCGTGGGAGAATTCTCCTGCACTCACCGCTTCAGCGTGAGAATTTTCCCACGCTGTCAGTGACGTGCATGAGGTGAGCCGAGTTCATTGGACATGAACTCGGCTCATCTGGATGTCAGCACAGAGAGACGCTGAGCAGCGCAAGCAAGCCTGCGCTTCTCAGTGTCTGCGGGATGACAGGCTGGATGGCAGCGTTCTGCTGCGGTCCAGCCTGTCATCTCGATGTAGCAGAGCTGAAGCTGTCGTGGGAACCATGGAAAGGTAAGGATGAGGTTGCTTTATTATTTTTCTTTTATTGCAGGAGATCGTTGGCTTCAGCTGGAATGGGCGTGACGGTAAGTATGGTTTAATTTAGAACAATAAAGGATTGTGTCTTTATTTCAATTAAAGGACTTTATTCTGGGTGTTTGTGTTTTTTTTAACTTTGACTATGGGGTTAGTAATGGGGGTGTCTTATAGACGCCTCTCCATTACTAACCTGGGCTTGATGTCAGCTGGCATTATAAGCTGACATCAACCCCAACCCTATTACCCCCTGCCACCGCACCAGGGCAGCGTGGAAGAGCGAGGCTAAGTGCCAGAATTGGCGCATCCTATGAATGCGCCATTTCTGGGGCGGCTGACGGCTGGTGTTTCTAGCCTGGGAGGGGGCCAATATTCATGGCTCCCTTCCTGGGCTATTAATATCAGCCCCCAGCTGTCTGCCTAGCCTTTGCTAGCTATTAAATTAGGGGGGACCCCACGTCATTTTTTTGGGGGGGTCCCCCATTTTAATAGCTAGTAAAGGCTATGTATTCAGCTGGGGGATGATATTAGTAGCCTGGGAAGCTCCGTGGGTATTACCCCCTTCCCAGGCTTCAAACATCTGCCCCAGCTGTCTGCTTAACCTCCGCTAGAGCCTAAAATTAAGGGGAACCCCACGCCAATTTTTTTAATAATAAATCCTTTATTTTAATACTAAATGACAAGTACAGTAACCAACACTATCACTGTACTTCATATATATGTGACTGACATGTTTCTATCTATCTAATCTATGTGTGAAGCTCTATTCTGTCTGTTCTAAATTGTCGGGTACAGATGCTGAATTGCCGGCCGGCTTTTTTAAACAGACGGTGCATGAAAACACTATTATATTTTTTGATAAATCCTTTACGCTAAATGACAAGTACAGTAAGCAGCACTGTCACTGTACTTATTATATATGTGACTGACATGTTTCTATCTATCTAATCTATGTGTGAAGCTCTATTCTTTCGGTTCTAAATTGTCGGGTACCGGTGTATGCCGCTGCTGAATAGCCGGATTTCCATGTTTCACTGTTGGCACTGTTCCCATCGATTTGGGCAATCACTGTAATGCCACAACCACCATGGCTGTGGCATTACAGTGAGTGGCAGACAATCCCTGCATGATTGGTGCTCTAAATAGCGCCAGACATGCAGGACACGCTTTTGGTGCACGAACAGTTATCGAACATAACCTCGAACAGCCGAACTTTTTGCAAATCGTTCGGGTTCGTCGAACAACTCGAACACCGCCCAAAACAGCTCGAATTTGAGATTGGCGAACAGTTCTAGTCGAACACCGCTCATCTCTACTTGTAGTGTCTTTTTCCACTTTAATTTTGGGGGTTACTCCAAATTCAGGCCTCCATTGGTTAATACACTTGATTTTCATTGATGATTTTTGTGTGATTTTGTTGTCAGCACATTCAACTTTGTACAGAATAAAGTATTCAATGAGAATATTTCATTCATTCAGATCTAGGATCTGTTTTTTGAATGTTTCCTTTATTTTTTTGAGCAGTGTATATATACACACATACATTACTATATTTTTGTTAACACATTATTTATTTAATGCTCTGGGGTTTGGAAAAATATTTACTATGTTAAATAAAAAAGAATATATATATATATATATATATATATATATATATATACACACCGCGTGCAGAATTATTAGGCAAATGCGTATTTTGATCACTTTGATACTTTTTATACATGTTGTCCTACTCCAAGCTGCATAGGCTTGAGAGCTAACTACCAATTAAGTAAATCTGTTGATGTGCATCTATGTAATGAGGAGTGGTGTTGTCTAATGACATCAACACCGTATATAAGGTGTGCTTAATTATTAGGCAACTTCCTTTCCTTTGGCAAAATGGGTCAGAAGTGAGATTTGACGGGCTCTGAAAAGTCCAAAATTGTGAGATGTCTTGCAGAGGGATGCAGCAGTCTTGAAATTTCAAAACTTTTGAAGCGTGATCACCGAACAATCAAGCGTTTCATGGCAAATAGCCAACAGGGTCGCAAGAACCGTGTTGGCCAAAAAAGGCGCAAAATAACTGCCCATGAATTGAGGAAAATCAAGCATGAAGCTGCCAAGATGCCATTCGCCACCAATTTTGCCATATATCAGAGCTGCAACATTACTGGAGTATCAAAAAGCACAAGGTGTGCGATACTCAGGGACATGGCCAAGGTAAGGAAGGCTGAAAAACGACCACCCTTGAACAGGAAACATAAGATAAAACGTCAAGAATGGGCCAAGAAATATCTTAAGACTGATTTTTCAAAGGTTTTATGGACTGATGAAATGAGAGTGACTCTTGATGGGCCAGATGGATGGGCCAGAGGCTGGACCAATAAAGGGCAAAGAGCTCCACTCTGACTCAGACACCAGCAAGATGGAGGTGGGGTACTGGTATGGGCTGGTATCATCAAAGATGAACTTGTGGGACCTTTTCGGGTTGAGGATGGAGTGAAGCTCAACTCCCGGACCTACTGCCAGTTTCTGGAAGACAACTTCTTCAAGCAGTGGTACAGGAAGAAGTCGGTATCATTCAAGAAAAACATGATTTTCATGCAGGACAATGCTCCATCACATGCATCCAACTACTCCACAGCGTGGCTGGCCAGTAAAGGTCTAAAAGAAGAAAAAATAATGACATGACCCCCTTGTTCACCTGATCTTAACCCCATAGAGAACCTGTGGTCCATCATAAAATGTGTGATCTACAGGGAAGGAAAACAGTACACCTCTCGGAACAGTGTCTTGGAGGCTGTGTTGACTGCTGCATGCAATGTTGATCGAAAACAGATCAAGCAACTGACAGATTCTATGGATGGAAGGCTGTTAAGTGTCATCATAAAGAAAGGTGGCTATATTGATCACTAATTTTTTTTGTTTTTGTTTTTGCATGTCAGAAATGTTTATTTCTAAATTTTGTGCACTGATATTGGTTTACCTGGTGAAAATAAACAAGTGAGATGGGATTATATTTGTTTTTTATTAAGTTGCCTAATAATTCTGCACAGTAATAGTTACCTGCCCAAACAGATATTCTCCTAAAATAGCCAAATCTAAAAAAAAAACACTCCAACTTCCAAAAATATTAAGCTTGGATATTTATGAGTCTTTTGGGTTGATTGAGAACATACTTGTTGATCAATAATAAAAATAATCCTCTAAAATACAATTTGACTAATAATTCTGCACACAGTGTATATATACATATATACATACAGTTGTGCTCAAAAGTTTACATAGCCCGGCAAAATTTTTCCTTTCTTGGCGTTGTTTCAGAGGATATGAATGCTAGCAAAAAAAACTTTTTCTCCACTCATGGTTATTGGTTGAGTAAAGCCATTTATTGTCAAACTACTGTGTTTTCTCTTTTTAAATCTTAATGACAACCAGAAACATCCAAATGACCCTGATCAAAAGTCCACATACCCTTGTTATTTTGGCCTGATAACATGCACAGAATTTGACACAAATTCGTTTGAACGGCTACTAAAGGTAACATCCTCACCTGTGACCTGTTTGCTTGTAATCAATATATGTGCATAAAAGCTGAGTGAGTTTCTAGGTTCCAGACAGACTCCTGCATCTTTCATCCAGCCACTGACGTTTCTGGATTTTGAGTCATGGGGAAAGTAAAAAAATTGTCAACGGATCTATTGGTTAAGGTAGTTGATCTGTATAAGACAGGAAAAGGATGCAAAAAAATATCCAATAAATTGATATTGCCAGTCAGCAGCATTCAAAGGGTGATTAACAAATGGAAAATCAGAGGCTCTGTAGAAACCTAATCACGGTAAGGTAGACCAACAAAAATTTCAGCCACAACTGCCAGGAAAATTGTTCGGGATGCAAAGAAAAACCCACAAATAACATCAGCTGAAATTCAGGACTCTCTGAAAACTAGCGGTGTGGCTGTTTCAAGATTCCCAATAAGGAGGCACTTGAAGAAAAATGGGCTGCATAGTCGAGTCGCCAGAAGAAAGCCATTACTGCGCAGAGGCCACAAAGTATCTTGCCTACAATACGACAAACAGCACAGAGATAAGCATCAAAACTTCTTGAACTAGGTAATGTGGAGTGATGAGACCAAAATTGAACTTTTTGGCCACAACCATAAATGTTACATTTGGAGAGAGGCCTATGATGAAAGGAACACCATTCCTACAGTAAAGCACGGAGGTGGATCGCTGATGTTTTGGGGATGTGTGAGCTACAAAGGCACAGGAAACTTGGTAAATGTTGAAGGAAAGATGAATGCAGCATGTTATCAGCAAATACTAGAGGCAAATTTGCACTCATCAGCCCGGAAGCTGAGCATGGGACGTACTTGGATGTTCCAACATGACAACGATCAAAAACACAAGGCCAAGTCGACCTGTCATTGGCTACAGCTGAACAAAGTGAAGGTTCTGGAGTGGCCAACTCAGTCTCCTGACCTCAATATCATTGAGCCACTCTGGGGAGATCTCAAGAGCGCAGTTCATGCTAGACAGCTCAGGAATTTACAGGAACTGGAGGCTTTTTGCCAAGAAGAATGGGCAGCTTTACCATCTGAGAAAAAAAAAACCTCATCCACAACTACAACAAAAGACTTCAAGCTGTCATTGATGTTAAAAAGGGAAATACATGGTATTAAGAACTGGGGTATGTGAACTTTTGATCAGGGTCATTTGGATGTTTTTGGTTGTCATTAAGATTTAAAAAGAGAAAACACAGTAGTCTGACAATTAATGGCTTCACCCGATCAATAACCATGAGTGGAGAAAATGTTTTTTTGTTATCATTTATATTCTCTGAAACAAGGTCAAGAAAGGAAAAACTCTGCCGGGGTATGTAAATTTTTGAGCACAACTATATATATATAAATATTAACCTCTTTCCGACGTGGTCAGTAATAGTATGCACCACGTCGGAAAGGCCGGTTCAGCGCTCGCTCCGACTCTGAGCCCGCGCTGAACCGGGCTTATGTCAGCTGATTTATACAGCTGACATGTTCCTGCAACAGCCGTGTGTGAAACCGCGATCCACCCACGGCTGTTAACCAGTTAAATGCCGCTGTCAATCTCTGACAGCGGCATTTAACATCGCTGCCCCGGAAGTGGAGAATTGGCCCCGCCCATTGGTGACCCCGTCACTTGATCGCGGGTCACCGATGGGTTGGCATGACAACCCGAGGTCTGCAGGAGACCCCTGTGGTTGTCATGTTCTGATTGCTATGAGCGCCGCCCAGCGGTCGGCACTCATAGCAAGTGAACATTTCTGCTGCACACAGGCGATCTGCTCATAGCCTGTATGCAGCAGAGGCAATCGGATAAGTGCTGCTTCTAGTCTCCTATGAAAAATGTAAAAATAAGTTTAAAAAAAAAAATATAGATAAAAGTTTAAATTACCCCCCTTTCGCCCCATTCAAAATAAAATAATAAAAAAAAACAACTCATACACATATTTGGTATCGCCGCATTCAGAATCACCCAATCTATCTATATAAAAAAGAATTAATCTGATCAGTTAATGGAGTAACGAGAAATAAATTCTAAAACTCCAGCATTATGTTTTTTTGGTTGCCGCAACATTGAAATAAAATGCAATAACGGACGATAAAAACATCGGAATTATCCCAAAATGGTATCAATAAAAATGTCAAAAAATAAGCCCTCACCCAACCCCAGATCATGAAAAATGGAGATGCTACGGGTCTTGGAAAATGTCGCCATTTTTTTTTTTTTTTAGCAAACTTTTGATTTTTTTTCAAAACTGAAATAAAAATGGACCTATACATGTTTTGTGTCTACGGCCTCGTAGTTTTAGCATATAGTGACTGTGGTAAAAAAAACAAAACATAAAATAACTGTGGAATTATATATTTTTTTTACAATTTCTCCCTGCACTTGGAATTTTTTTCCCATTTTTCCAGTACACAATATGGTAAAAACAATGGCGTCTTTCAAATATACAACTCGTCCCACAAAAAATAAGCCCTCACATGGCCATATTGATCGAAAAATAAAAAAGTTATGGCTCTGGGAAAAAGGGGAGCAAAAAACGAAACGCAAACACGGAAAATGCTCTGGTCATGAAGGGGTTAACACAGTATGTTTTCAATGTTCTGGGATTTGGAAAAATATTTGATTTTTGTTTATTAACTTAGAATTTGAATCAAATTTCATTAGCCAAGTTTAGGAAACTGCCACATTCAGATTTCACCAGATTTGCTAAACACTGGTTTTTACCACTTAATAAGTAGTGTTGAGCCACCCCCGTAGTGTTCGGGTTCGGTTTGGTTCAGCGAACACCGGGATGTTGTGGAACTGTTCGTCGAACACCTTAGAACACTGTCGAACACCGTTAAAACCAATGGCAGGCAAATAAAAACACATAGAAAACACCTTCAAAGGTGTCCAAAAGCTGACAAACTGCTCAGAAGACAATCTCTTTAAAAAAGCCAGCCTGCAATTCAGCATCGGTACCCGACAATGTAGAACAGAAAGAATAGAGCATCACACATAGATTAGATAGATAGAAACATGTCAGTCACATATATAATAAGTACAGTGATAGTGTTGATTACTGTACTTGTCATTTAGTGTTAAAATAAAGGATTCATTCAAAAAAAAAATTGGCGTGGGGCTCCCCGTAATTTTGTCTCTAGCGGAGGTTAAGCAGATGGCTGGGGCAGATGTTTGATGACGGGAAGGGGGTAATACCCACGGAGCTTCCCAGGCTACTAATATCAGCCCCCAGCTGAATACCTAGCCTTAACTAGCTATTAAAATGGGGGACCCCCAAAAAAATGACGTTGGGTTCCCCCTATTTTAATAGCTAGCAAAGGCTTGGCAGACAGCTGGGGGCTGATATTAAAAGCCCAGGAAGGGTGCCATGAATAGTGGCCCCCTCCCAGGCTAGAAACACCAGCCGTCAACCGCCCCAGAAATGGCGCATCCATAGGATGCGCCAATTCTGGTACTTAGCCTCGCTCTTCCCACTGCCCTGTAGTGGTGGCAGTGGGGTAATAGGGCTGGGGTTGATGTCAGCATATAATGCCAGCTGACATCAAGCCCAGGTTAGTAATGGAGAGGTGTCTATAAGATACCCCCATTACTAACCCCATAGTCAAAGTTAAAAAACACACAAACACCCAGAATAAAGTCCTTTAATTGAAATAAACACACAATTCTTTATTGTTCTAAATTAAACCATACTTACCATCACGCCCATTCCAGCTAAAGCCAACGATCCCCTGCAATAAAAGTAAAATAATAAAACAACATCATCCTTACCTTTTCATGGTTCCCAGGACGGCTCCAGCTCTGCTACATCGAGATGACAGGCTGGATCGCAGCAGAACGCTGCCATCCAGCTTGCCATGCCGCAGACACTGAGAAGCGCAGGCATGCTTGCGCTCCTCAGTGTCTGGCTGTGACAGCATCCAGATGAGCCGAGTTCATGTCCAATGAATTCGGCTCACCTCATGCATGTCACTGACAGCGTGGGAAAATTCTCCTGTGCTTGCGGTGAGCGTGAGAGAATTCTTCTGCGCTCACGGCAAGTGCAGGAGAATTTTCCCATGCTGTCGTGACATGAATGAGGTGAGCTGAGTTCAATGAACTCAGCTCAACTCATGCACGTCACTGCCAGTGTGGGAAAATTCTCCTGTGCTTGCCGTGAGCGTGAGAGAATTCTCCTGCGCTCACGGCCGTGGGAAAATTCTCCTGCGCTCACGGCCGTGGGAAAATTCTCCTGAGCTTGCTCTTGCCGTGAGAGCAGGAGAATTTTCTCACGCTCACCGCATGCACAGGAGAATTCTCCCACGCTGTCAGTGATGTGCATGAGGTGAGCTGAGTTCATTGGACATGAACTTGGCTCATCTGGATGCCCTCAGAGCCAGACACTGAGGAGCGCAAGCATGCCTGCGCTTATCAGTGTCTGCGGCATGGCAAGCTGGATGGCAGCTTTCGGCTGCGATCCAGCCTGTCATGTGAATGTATCAGAGATGGAGCCGTCCTGGGAACCAGGGAAAGGTAAGGATGAAGTTGGTTTATTATTTTACTTTTATTGCAGAAGACATTGGCTTCAGCTGGAATGGACGTGATGGTAAGTATGGTTTAATTTAGAACATTAAAAAATTGTGTGTTTATTTCAATTAAAGGACTTTATTCTGGGTATTTTTTTTTTTTTTTTAATTTGACTATGGGGCTTAGTAATGGGGGTGTCTTATAGATACCTCTCCATTATTAACCTGGGCTTGATGTCAGCTGGCATTACAAGCTGACATCAACCCCAGCCTTATTACCCCACTGCCACCACTACAAGGCAGTGGGAAAAGCGAGGCTAAGTACCAGAATTGGCACATCCTATGAATGCGCCATTTCTGGGGCAGCTGACGGCTGGTGTTTCTAGCCTGGGAGGGGGCCAATATTCATGGCACCCTTCCTGGGCTATTAATATCAGCCCCCAGCTGTCTGCCTAGCCTTTGCTAGCTATTAAAATATGGGGGAACCCACATCATTTTTTTCGGGGGTCCCCCATTTTAATAGCTAGCAAAGGCTAGGTATTCAGCTGGGGGCTGATATTGGTAGCCTGGGAAGCTCTGTGGGTATTACCCCCTTCCCAGGCTTCAAACATCTGCCCCAGCCATCTGCTTAACCTCCGCTAGAGACTAAATCTACGGGGAACCCATGCTAATTTTTTTTTTAGTAAATCCTTTATTTTAACACTAATTGACAAGTACAGTAATCAACACTATCACTGTACTTATTATATATGTGACTGACATGTTTCTATCTATCCAGTCTATGTGTGATGCTCTATTCTTTCTGTTCTAAATTGTCGGGTACCGATGCTGAATTGCCGGCCGGCTTTTTTAAAGAGACGGTGCATGAAAACACTATTATTTTTTTTAATAAATCCTTTAACACTAAATGACAAGTACAGTAACCAACACTATCACTGTACTTCTTATATATGTGACTGACATGTTTGTATCTATCTAATCTATGTGTGATACTCTATTCTTTCTGTTCTAAATTGTCGGGTACCAGTGTATGCCGCTGCTGAATTGCCTGCTTTTCATGTTTCACTGTGAGCACTGTTCACATCGATTTGGGCAACCACTGTAATACCACAACCACCATGGCTGTGACATTACAGTGAGAGGCAGACAATCCCTGCATGATGTGAAAAAATCCAGTTACGCTTTTGGTGCACGAACAGTTATCAAACATAACCTCGAACAGCCGAAATTTTTGCAAATCGTTCGCGTTCGTCGAACGACTCGAACACCGCCCAAAACAGCTCAAAGTTGAGATTGGCGAACAGTTCTAGTCGAACATCGCTCATCTCTATTAATAAGTCTCATTTTGCAGTCCAGAGACTAATGTCAAAATTATCCAGGTTCTGCTATTTTTATGGTTCATTTTTATGGTTCATTTATGGTTTATGGTTCATTCTTAATATTAAAGTTGACGAACAAAGTTGTTTACATATTAATGTCTTTGAATTTTGATGATGGGGAAGATGAGAATCTTTCTGAATTTAAAATGGACAGAAAGAAATAAAAACAGATGGAATGGATACCAACGTCAAGAATTTTTGACAATACTTTAACCTTCTTTCCTATTGCTGTTGGAAGAGACAAAGGTTAAAGAGAAAGAAAACACTCAGTATTCATATATATATATATATATATATATATATATATATATATATATACATATACTTATTAGACCATGGGTATACTTGATGCATATATTTCATGTGGCTATTGTCGCTATTTAATATGTGATATTTTTATGTAATTATTTTCATAATTTATAGGAATATACTCATCCATTAATATGCTGTTAGCATAGGAAATAGGCCACTATCATAATGAGGACATTGTGTCATTGAGAATAATATTAATAGAGGTGAAAGTATAACTGTTCTATAAGTCATATAACTTCAAGGTCAAACCAGTTATTAAATGTTAATTTACTTAAATTAAAACTTTTTATTAGCAGTGTTAATAGCAGTGATGATAGCAGTAGTAATAGTATAAATGTATATACGTATGTTTAGTTTTAAAAATTAATAAGTAGAATCACATCATGTAGATAATGCCAAAGTTTAGTCAACAATGGGGCTAAGTGTAAAACATGCTAAATGAAGACTTTTATGGGAATTCCAAGGTCATTTCCTCCACAAGAGGGAGTTCTATTGCGTCCCTGCAATGAAGTGATCTTTTGCTATTCAACTATCTTTCTGCTAAGTCCTACATTGAAATTAGGATCGTCAACCTGACAAGGGCACTCCTAAACTAGAACTTGAAGTTGTAATAAAGACCCATCAAAGTTCCTTTCATATTTGGAATGGCATTAG
This sequence comes from Phyllobates terribilis, assembly GCF_046119375.1. Classification (NCBI taxonomy): domain Eukaryota; kingdom Metazoa; phylum Chordata; class Amphibia; order Anura; family Dendrobatidae; genus Phyllobates; species Phyllobates terribilis. Next base: position 369,900,600 of record NW_027362763.1, on the reverse strand, counting down.
AATAGCTAAACATTCTTTATTGACAAAATTAAAAGTGTATCATCAGTGGCAAGAAAATATTAGTAAAAAATAAGTAATTTTTTCACTTTTTTTGTACTTCACAAGAATGAAAGTTATAGGGTTAGAAAATAACATTTCTTTTCATTGCCTATATGCATGTGAGACAGAAAAGATAAGACAGACCTAGAGTTTATGGCTGCCAACTTGAGGCCAATGAAGATTAATAACCAATGCAAGAAAGCACGGTGTGTGTAATATTTCAGCTGGAGATTATAGACAGTAAATGTCGTTACTTGACCTAGAAGTCAGTTACAGATTCAGACTAGCCATCTGGTTATAATTAAGTTGAGAAAAGACTTAACTTAAAATGAGCTAGAGGCTAAAGACTGAGGTTCTCAGCTGGAATAATCTAAAAAAATGGAATGCGTGTGACAGCAAGATTCATGCGGAAAAATTGATTTTCTATAAAATTCCTGTAGATACCAAATATAAAACATTTACCTAGATTACCATAGTTGTAAGGGGTAACATATCTTATTAGAGATAAGTGCCAGTTGCCTCAATGTCTTGGTGACTACAAAATTAATTCTACTGCCTGAAATAAGAAGTTCATCTATGAACGCTTACTACTACTTCTTACACTCTATACGAGAAGCAGAACTATGAAATACTATATTATTACAGAAGTCAATGTTTTACACGGAAAACCTCACTGCTACTGCATAATAGCCAAATTGCTAATTTTCTCTTATATTTTTGGGCTATTACGTACCTTAAAGGGGTGTTCTGAAATTTAAAAGTTATCCCATATTCACAGTATAGGAAATAACTCTGATTGCTGAGGGTCTGACCTCTGTGGCCCCGACCAATCCTAAAAACTGGGTTCCCAATAACCCCCTGACTGAACAGAGGGGAGATTGATCATCTTCATTCTAATAGCAGCGCCAAAGACCAGTTGATTGCTGCCATTAAGAATGAATGGAACAGTAGTGTGTATGCTGTACCTCTGCTCAGTTCATCCAAAGCTCTTCAGAGCCCCAGTTCTCGGGATTAGTAGGACCCACAGCAGTCAGACACCCAGCGATTTGAAAGTTATCCCTTATCCAGAGGATAGGGGATAACTTTTAAACTTGAGAACACCCGTTTAATTAGCAATAAAGGCACTAAACTTATTTTGTTTCCTTTGAAAAATAGTTTTCTTTGGAAATATGACTATTTGAGATGAATGGATCAGGCAAATTTCAATTTTGCCTTTTTGTACTTTCTTTCCCAATTCGAAGAGAGGTTATTTTTAGTGAATTAAATGTCCCTTATTATGCTATAAGATTTATCCAGACCTCAGCGCATAATAAACATACAGTATCTCACAAAAGTGAGTACACCCCTCACATTTTTGTAAATATTTTATTACATCTTTTCATGAGACAACACTGAATATATGACACTTTGATACAATGTGGTCAGTGCACAGATTGCAAAACAGTGCAAATTTGGGGTGCCCTCTAAATTACTCAATACACTGCCATTAATTTCTAAACCGCTGACAACAAAAGTGAGTACACCCCTCAGTGAAAATGGCCAAATTATGCCCATTTAGCAATTTTTCCTCCCTGGTGTCATGTGACTCATTATTGTTACAAGTTCTTAGGTGTGAATTGGGAGCAGGCATGTTAAATTTGGTGTTATCGCTCTCACACTCTCTCATACCGGTCACTGAAAGTTCACCATGGCACCACATGGCAAAGAACTCTCTGAGGATCTGAAAAAATAATTTTTGCTCAAAGACGGCCTAGGCTATAAGAAAATTGCCAACACTCTGGAATTAAGCAGCAATGTGGCCAAGACCATACAGCGGTTTATCAAAACAGATTCCACTCAGAACTGGCCTCACAATGGTCAACCAAATAAGTTGAGTGCATATGCTCAGCATCACATCCTGAGCATGTGCATCCTTGTCTTTTCAAAATAGACATATAAGTGCTGCTAGCATTTCTGCAGAGGTTACAGGGGTGGAGGGTCAGCCTGTTAGTGCTCAGACCATACATTGCACACTGCATCAAATTGGTCTGCATGGCTGTGGTCCCAGAAGAAAGCCTCCTCTAAAGATAATGCCAAGAAAGCCCGCAAACAGTTTGCTGAAGACAAGCAGACTAAGGACATGGAATACTGGAACCATGTCCTATGGCCTGATGAGACCAAGATGATGTCAAGCGTGTGTGGCAGCAACCAAGTGATGAGTACAAAGATAAGTGAGTCTTGCCTACAGTCAAGCATGGTGGCGGGAGTGTCATAGTTTGAGGCTGCATGAGTGCTGCCAGCTGTGGGGAGCTACAGTTCATTGAGAGAACCATGAATGCCAACATGTATTATGACATACTGAAGCAGAGCATGATCCCTTACCTTTAAAAACCGGGCCACAGAGCAGTATTCCAACATGATAACAACCCCAAACACACCTCCAAGACAACCACTGCCTTGTTAAAGAAACTGAGGGTAAAGGTGTTGGACTGACACTCCGGAGCTAAACCCTATTGAACATCTGTGGGGCATGCTCAAATGGAAGGTGAAGGAGCGAAAGGTCTCTAACATCCACCAGCTCCATGATGTCATCATGGAGAATTGGTAAAGGATGCCAGTGGTCACGTGTGAACTTAGTGAACTCCATGCCCAAGAGAGTTAAGGCAGTGCTTGAAAATAATGATGGCCACACAAAATACTGACACTTTGGGCACAATTTGGCCATATTCACTTAGGGGTGTACTCACTTTTGTTGTCAGCAGTTTAGACATTAATGGCTGTGTGTTGAGTTATTTAGCGGACACACCAAATTTACACTGTTATACAAGTTGTACACTGACTACTTTACATTGTACCAAAGTTTCAAATCTTCAGTGTTGTCCCATGAAAAGATATAATTAAATATTTACAAAAATGTAGATTTTTGTAAAATTCAAATAGAATTCAATTTCATTCAAATTTATTTGCTCATCTATAGACTCTGTTTTTTTGGGGTATATTAAATTTCCCCTATCAAATCACTGCCTTCAAAGCAAAAATTTCAGCTAATTAATAGCGCATTGAGCTCACTGATTCTGTTGCTTTACAGGCTTATGTAATAAAATGCTTCTAATGCTGTTAGTTTAGGCTAGGAAACAACCAGCCTGCCCAAGTATTGTAGTTCATATATAGACCAGGAAACATGGACGTCTTTATTCAACCTTACTGTCACATGGAAATATGGGTTCATTGGCACCAAAAATTTTGCTTCTATGTCAAATCTAATAGATTTATATAATGGCCAATATACATTATTATCCTATTAGACAATATAAGCTAATACAAAGAAGAATTCTATACTTGGTGTATTGCGGAGTCATAAATATTACTCAAAGCAACATATAACAAAAAATTTAATTAAATGTACACTGCTCAAAAAAATAAAGGGAATACTCAAATAACACATCCTAGATCTGAATGAATGAAATATTCTCATTAAATACTTTGTTCTGTACAAAGTTGAATGCATTGACAACAAAATCACACAAAAATCATCAATGGAAATCAAATTTATTAACCAATCGAGGCCTGGATTTGAAGTTGCCCCCAAAATTAAAGTGAAAAAACATACTACAGGCTAATCCAACTTTGATGTAATGTCCTGTGGGATCTCCTCCCAGACCTGAACTACAGCATCCACAAACTCCTGGACAGTCTGTGGTGCAATCTGACGTTGGTGAATGGAGCGAGACATGATGTACCAGATGTGCTCAATCGGATTCAGGTCTGGGGAACAGGTGGGCCAGTCTATAGCTTCAATGCCTTCATCTTACAGGAACTGCTGACACACTCCAGCCACATGAGGTCTGGCATTGTCCTGCATTAGGAGGAACCCAGGGACAACCGCACCAGCATATGGTCTCACAAGGGGTCTGAGGATCTGATCTCGGTACCCAGTGGCAGTCAGGCTACCTCTGGCGAGCACATGGAGGGCTGTGCGGCCCTCCAAAGAAATGCCGCCCCACACCATTACTGACCCACTGCCAAACTGGTCATGCTGAAGGATGTTGCAGGCAGCAGATCACTCTCCACAGCATCTCCAGACTCTGTCACGTCTTTCACATGTGCTCAGTGTGAACCTGCTTTCATCTGTGAAGAGCATAGGGCGCCATTGGCAACTTTGCCAATCCTGGTGTTCTGTGGCAAAAGCGTCCTGCACGGTGTTGGGCTGTGAGCACCCTCATGGAGTCAGTTTCTAACAGACACATGCACATTTGTGGCCTGCTGGAGGTCATTTTACAGGGCTCTGGCAGTGCTCCTCCTGTTCCTCTTTGCACAAAGGCGGAGGTAGCGGTCCTGCTGTTGGGTTGTTGCCCTCCTACGGCCCCCTCCACATCTCCTGGTGTACTGGCCTGTCTCCTGGTAGCCCCTCCAGCTTCTGGACACTACGCTGACACACAGCAAACCTTCTTGCCACACCTTGCATTGATGTGTCATCCTGGATGAGCTGCACTACCTGAACAACTTCTGTGGGTTGTAGAGTCTGTCTTATACTACCACAAGTGTGAATGCACAACCAACATTCAAAAGTGACCAAAACATCAGCCAGAAAGCATTGGTACTGAGATGTGGTCTGTGGTCCCCACCTGCAGAACCACTTCTTTATTGAGTGTGTCTTGATAATTGCCAATAATTTCCATCTATTGTCTATTCCATTTGCACAACAGCAAGTGAAATTGATTGTCAATCAGTGTTGCTTCCTAAGTGGACAGTTTGATTTCACAGAAGTTTGATTTACTTGGAGTTATAGTCTGTTGTTTAAGTGTTCCCTTTATTTTTTTGAGCAGTGTATTTTATTTAGCATAGAATTTGTGTTGGAAGTTATATCTGGGCATTTCCTGAAAGGTGATCTAACATGTCTTATCATTTACGAGGGTCTGTCTATCTTTACTGAAATATCATACGTATGTCACTACTACATATAGAACATTGGAATCAAAACTACAAACTCTGCTTGAAAAAGTGACCGAACAATAATTGTTCTATGTTATTTATAATGTTTACATTCTTTTGCTTTTTATTGAAACATAACATTGACATTGAGGCATTTTACACTTAATGTCCTGAATTGTTTTATACTTGGAATTCCGGTCTTGTTTACATATTCATGAATTGTACTTTTACATTTGATGGCAGATCACAGCTCTAAACTCTGCTTACTGCAAACCCATCTGCTGTTCCCTAGATTGTAAGGTCTATCACATATTTATTGCCATTGGCATTTTAAGCTCAGACAGCCATGTTCCTTAGTTGATTAGTTTTTTTTTCATTACCCTCATTTGCAGCATTTTATGTGACTTTATCATTAGATACAAAACTTAACTTTTTATTCATTTGGTGCTGCATTAATGTCATTTGCTGCTTGGTGGATTTGTGCTAGTATGCAAATAAATGGACATATAACAAGTTTGCTTGACCACTTTGTTGGATAAATAATGTCACTTATTCATTTTTTGTTGTTCTTTGAAGTTTGACTTGTATGCATTGTTGGTCTGTGTATTTATTTATATATATATATCTACAAATAAGGGAACAATAAATGATAAGACTATGATCTAAATTTGTAATTATATTTTATCCCACACTACATGCTGTCCAGCCATCTGTACTCATGTCTATTTTTGTCTTAAAGGCAAATATATGCCTTATTTATACTATTTATTCCAGTCACTCAGGTCACATTGCCAGTTTTCTTAAAAGGGTTGTCCACTACTAGGACAACCCCATCTTAAATATTATATTCCCACTAAAAAATTAAAAATACTCTACACTCACCTTCCATGTCAATACTCTTCCACCAATGCAGGAACTAGGCCTGCCAAAGCTTGCGTAACATTTTTATGCCAAGTGAGCCCTGCATCCAATCAGTGACCACTAATGGGCTGCAATTCTACCACTTCCTTTGGATGTCTGAGATTCATCTAAAGTAAGAAAATAGCAGCTCAATAGGTTCTGATGATTGGCTACAGAGCTTATGATGCACAAAATTGTCACATGAGCCTTGGGAGATCTGATATCAACATCGTTCGAATTGCGCCTGTACGGGAGGTGAATACAACATATATTTATTTTACAATGAGGAATCTTGTTTTTAAAAAGAAGAGGGTTTTTTTAGTAGTGGACAACTCCTTTGAGCTATCAAAGCCCTGCATGATGGCACTATGTCCTATTACCTGTGAAGTTTATCTACAATGAGGCTAATAATACTTTGCTAAAATAATGCCACACTTTTCATGTATATGGGTAAACTGTACAGTATACAGATATAGACCATGACCATTAATTGCAAACTTGAATATGCTATTAATCAACTATTATCTATATACATTGGCACCCATAATTATTATTATTATTATTATTATTAAATATTTATATAGCGCCATTAGGTTCCATGGCGCTTTACAAGTGGTTTTTAAAATATAAATGAAACTTGGCACTCAAAAGGCATAATTTTAAAGTATTTAATTGCAGTCCAACACAGTTCCAAACGTTTCGGTCTTCATCAGTGTTTATTGCAGCATAAAGATAAAAAAATATATTTTTTTATTTTTTGTGCTGCAGTACACACTGATGAAGGTCTTGAAGACCGAAACATTTGCACCTGTGTTGGACTGCAATTAAATACTTTAAAATTATGCCTTTTGAGTGCCAAGTTTCATTTACTATTTGATTGGTTTTGGACCCTAACTGTGCACCTATTTTCAGCACAAGGGTTTTCTACACTATAATTCAAATATAAGGCATACAAATATTTTTATGATGTAATTTCTCTGATATTTAGTATTTGCCTACTAATTTAATTCCAAGGCAAATAACAATAACAAAGCCAAAGGATCTCTGTGTGTCATCTTTTGGAGCCTCTTTGGTGCACTGTATTCTCGTTGAATGCAGTAGTGAGAATTAATTTCCCCTATGCCAGTTTTATGAGAGTATGCGGCTTCCTGCAGCCTGACAACTTTACAAATTAACTTAAATTATAGTACAACTCTGCTTTAGCTGAGACCTCATACAAGTTTAATTTTCCAACGCACAGACAACCAGAGATGCAGCTAGTTTTTAAGAGGCATTCATATCCTAATAAACTAGTTGCATCATATTCCAGTGTGCTTTATATTTTATGCAAATATATATCGAGAGATGACAATTATATTCTGTGAACCCAACCTAGCTGTCCCTCTTTAAAGGGATGGAAATTATATTATGTTCTGTTCTATCTATATTTCTCTATATTCTATGCTGACAGCTGACAGTTGAAAGATACACAGTGCAAGCATATGTTCAATTAAGTATGAGCTGTCTTCTGTTTAGACAGGTATATAATAACAGAGGGAGCGAAGAGCCAAAGATGTAACTTTGTTCTGAACAGATACTGTGTAGTGAAAATCAATGTGTCAGCTAAGGCCCAGTGTCTTAATTAATAACAGATCTGTATTTTTTCATCTAGATTTTTCTTAACCTAAGCTCTGATTTATTATTATTGGCCATGTTAATGGATTTAATGGCACATCATCCTCCCACTCCATGGCTAGTATTGGTGCTACAAGGTTTTGTAACTGACTGATGCCGATCACTGTTGGTGCAGATACTGTTCACCGCTGCTGCCAATTTAATAAGGACTGTTTTGTTGGAAGTTTAGAAGTTGAGAAGATGGTAATCAGCTCTCTGATTCTTTATTTGCTACAATAGTGGAGTTGCGGATAGCACTGACCTATTTTGAAATGGGCTGAGAATGAATGCCGGGATGTACACTCTGCTCACCACCTTTTTTGAAGCTACTATGTGAGCAGGGGTGAATTACCTGAATGCTTTTAATTGTTTGATGCCCGTTATAGGGCAACTTAATGAAAAACTGAGGTATATGCTCATAATACAAATTTTCCCAGCGTATGCTGCCTCATCAAGAATTCTGAAGACTGCTGAAAGTTAGCCAGAGATAATATAATGCATTTTTAGTTCTTGATTGGTAAAAAGTCCCATGGTAATTCTTTGAGACAGAAATGAGAGAACTTCTAATGTTATTTATTAATTATTGTAGCGCCATTTATTCCATGGTGCTTTACATGTGAAAAAGGGGGTATACATAGCAAAAACAATTAAAAAAAGCTTGAACAAAAACGCATTGGCAGCTGGTACAGGAGGAGAGAGGACAATGCCCGCAAGGGCCCACAGTCTACAAGGGATGGGTGAGGATACAGTAGGTGTGGGTAATGCTAGTTGTGTAGCAGTATGGTGTAGCAAAGGTTACTGCAGGTTGAATGCTTGTCAGAAGAGATAGGTCTTCAGGTTCCTTTTGAAGGTTTCCAGGGTAGGCGAGAGTCTGATATGTTGGGATAGAGAGTTCCAGAGTATGAGAGATGCACGGGACAAATCTTGTATTCGATTGTGGGAAGAGGAGATAAGAGGGGAATAGAGAAGGAGATCTTGTAAGGATCAAAGGTTGTGTGTAGGTTAGTACTGGGAGAGTAGGTCACAGATGTATGGAGGAGACAGGTTGTGGATGGCTTTGTATGCCATGGCTAGGGTTTTGAACTGGAGTCTCTGGGCAATGGGGAGCCAGTTAAGTGATTGACAGAGGGGAGAGGCCAGGGAATAGCAGGGGGACAGGTGATTAGTTGGGCAGCAGAGTTTAGGATAGATTGGGGCGGTGTGAGAATGTTAGAAGGGAGGCCACAGAGCAGGAGGTTGCAGTAGTCGAGACGAGAGATGATGAGGGTGTGTGCTAGTGGTTTTGCAGAATTATGGTTGAGAAATTTGCGGATCTAAGAGAAAGGGCTTGGATATGTGGTTTGAAAGAGAGATCAGAGTCCAGGGTTACCCCAAGGCAGCGAGCTTGCGGGACTAGGGAGAGTGGACAGCCATTGATTTTGATAGATAGGTCATATGGGGGGAGGTTGAGTGAGATGGGGGAAAGATGATGAATTCAGTTTTAGCCATGTTAAGTTTTAGAAATCTAGCAGAGAAGAAGGATGAGATAGCAGACAGACAGTGTGGGATTTTGGTTAGTAAGGAGGTGATATCTGGTCCTGAGAGGTAGATCTGTGTGTCATCAGCATAGAGATGAGTTATGTACTTGAACTCCTAACTCTAAAACCTTTACTGTGACGGGCTGAATTTTCTTAAGCTGAACTTGTATGTTTTTGCACTGAGATGTATGCATGTACTAACCTTGGTAAAAATTTTCCATATGTATTCACATATTTGTACTACTACATAAAAAATCTAGGGTGAGCTACCCTCTTAAGCTGAATATGTATTAAAGGGATCCTCTTAGCAGATGATATTAATTAGTAAATTAGGGAAGCACGGCGGCACAGTGGTTAGCACTGTAGCCTTGCAGTGCTGCAGCTCTGAGTTCAAATCCCACCAAAGACAACATCTGCAAGGAGCTTCTATGTTCCTCCTATGTTTGCATGGTCTTCCTCCGGGTCTTCTGGTTTCCTCCTGCATTCCAAACGCATAGTAATAGGAAATAAGATGGTGATTTGTAAGCAAAGCATAATAAATAAATAATTACTTATGTTTATATATCGGATGGAGTCTAGCATCACCACAGATCAGCTGTTATTAGCTGCATGGAAGTATTACATGGACCTTGAATAATTATCTTGACTTGTAGCTGATATTCAGTACTTAGCAACTACAACTGCACATTGAAAAGAGCAAACAATATAAAATAAATATCCATAGTATAAAATGGCATAAAGCTGATTTACAGTGGTGTTAGATAATATCTGCACATACATTAGAATTATACATACAGTATGTCAGACACAACAATGTGAACACATGGATCTCCATACTGAGAGCTTTTATTTCACTCCATAAAATTCCATCTCACTGCCATTTTGCTCCCTCCAATTCACAGAGTTAAAAGCACAGTGCACACAAAAAAGGTAGAATTAAAAGTAGCACTGCCCACAAAAATAACAGCGATCATAAAAGATTATAAAAGATACAATAAAACATACAATGTGTTTTAGAACCAGACTAGGTATAATAGGCACAACTGAGGAAGGAGCTAGTCCAGTTCCAAAATGCATTGTATGTTTTTAGTAAATTAAATATCTTTTATCACCTATATTTTTGGGCTATTTGTGTGGGCTACTTAGAATCCTGCCTTTTTGGTGTGCACTGTTTCACTAAATTGTGAAACAGCAAAGTGCAGCTCCATTCCATGTTTACATCCTGCAGCTGACCGGTAGGTTGCCTGATGTTAGTCCACCACTGATCTGATATTAATGACCTTCTCTAAGAATAGGTCATCAATATCATATGTCCAGAGAACCTCTTTAATAGAAAATTATTGCATGCCAACTCTGAACTTGCAATTGCTTTGAAAACATCAATCATATGTAAACCAATCTATTAAAGACAATAAAAGCTTTCTAAATTCAAGTTATCCAGGTGCAGCACGTTTCACAAAAATTTGTGGCAAATTTGGCAGTGGTTTTAGTGGTTTGACGGTGGTTTAATTATGCTGAAATTAATTGGCTAGCAATGTGAAGTTTCCTTGTAGTGTATGCTATTTATTTTAGTTGGTTCAGTAAGTTGCAAGTGAGATGCTTAAGAGATGAAGATGGACATAGTTCTGGAGTAGGATAATCTGTGGTGGTCATTAGAGATGAAAACTGAAAACGTTTGTCAATCTGAAAGTCGGCACGAACATTGCACATTTTCACTAATTCTTTTGTTAGGACTCCTAAGAAAAGCATTAGTAAAAATTCGAGGAGGACTTTGGCTAGGATAGTGGTGTTTTCCCACTCTGTCATCTGCGGGAGAGCTCAGGAAACAGGGGCTCTGATCGGCGGTAACATAAAAAAAGTTTAAATTAATAAATAAATATTAAAATAAAAATAAAAAACAAAGTTCTACTCACCTGCGCCTAATTCCTGAAGCCATTGTCCCCTGTAAAAAAATGAAAAAAAAAAACATAATAATCACCTTAAAACCTAATCCCCGATGCCCATGTCACCTGTAAAAAATAAATAATAAGCCACCATAATACTTACCAATCCGCCATAATCCATGTAATCCAGAGTGTCTCAAGGCAATCTCACTTGTAGAACAGTCACGGGAGATGTGACTGCTCTAACCGGCCGCAAATGTTTAATAGCTGCTTGGCCGAACCAAAACATCCAGAGTTCGTTCATCTCTAGTCATGATACTCCTTATGGACATGTGAATCCTTTTTCTGTTCGCTGTAGATATTGTAGAAAATGGTGGACTTTTTATTTAATTTAAAACAGACGCAGAAGAGTGGAGAAGCTTTTAACAGGAAGAAAGATGTTAGTGTGGATTTGAGCTTTGCGTTACCTAACTCTTAGCAGGCATTCAGTAGGAGTGAATATGAGAGTGAAGAGAGAGATAAATTGATTTATACATACTCGGGAAGCTCATGTAGCAGTCTGTGACAGATGCAACCAACTGCTATGGTGACGGCTGTTTTTGGGAGATTTGCGCTAATAAAATCTCACATTGTTCAAATTTAACAGGACCTGCGTATTTCAGGAAATTTGACTCAACTTTGATTTGCGTCAAATGAATTCTATTATCTCTACTATTTGTACTTACTATATCTCAAGCTGAAACATATTCTGGTACCTGAATAAACTGATGCTGAGCTATTGAAAAATATCTAGAGCTGCTCAAATGACTTTAAAAATGACAAAGTGTTATTTTTGTGCTCTGACACTGTAAGATCCGGCATTGTGCTATTTGGGCAGTTACATATAAAGAATTTGTTGGGTAGATACATGATACATGTTAAATTTAACAATATTGTATGGGTAAACTGAATTTGCAATCACACTTTATGAATATCTGTAACGGGTCTGGGAGGTGGACCCTCTGAGCTACTATACAAAGGGGCATTCCTTGTAAGGAAGCGGGTGACTCCCTGGGAAGGCGGGCAGGTAGTCACGGCAAGTGACAGGAGCAGTCTCTGGGTAGAAGGGCAGGAGGTCACGGCAAGGGACGGGAACAGTCTCTTGACAGGCGGGTGGTCACGGCAAGTGACAGCAGGGTAAGAGTCTCTAGACAGGCAGGTGGTCACGGCAAGTGACAGCAGGGTAAGAGTCTCTAGACAGGCAGGTTGTCATGGCAAGTGATGGCAGGGCCTCCAGGTAGGCTAGCAGGCGGGTAGCAGGTGAGCGGGTAAGAGTCTCTCGGCTGGCTGGCAGGTGGTCTCAGGCAGGTATCAGGCAGGAATCAGGCAGGTATCAGGCAGGTATCAGGCAGGTGCTTCCTGATCCGCAGGCGGACTGGTCCATAGACAGACTGGCGGATGCAGGTAGACAGACTGTCGGACCGCAGGAATGCAAGCAGGTAGACAGATCTGGAAAGCAGACTGGCAACGGGATCTGAGGGCTGAAGCAGAGGTGAAAGGCTTTGCAATAACTTTGCTCGGGCACCTCCATTTTGGAGGAGGTGCCTTATATATGGGAGCTCCACCGGCAATTGGCCGGGGACTCCTTAGGACGGCGCGCGCGGCCCCTTTAAGAGAGAGAGAGCGTGCTCCCTATGCACAGTGCCCGGGAAGCGGCGAGCGCTGCCAGCAGCGCGGGAAGAGGATGCCGAGGACAGAGCAGGGAGGTGAGAGGAACTGCGTCTCTGCCTAGCAGGAGGCAGGGACGCCGACGCTACAATATCTCACATGTTCATTCATCTACAGGTATATTTCCTATACATCAAACTCCTGAAACTGCACTAGCAGCTGAGAAAACTATTGCTGATAGACATCTGAACCCACATGTTCTTATAAAACTAGTATATGAGGCTTACACTGAACTTATAATTGCTCTGAACAGATATTTTGAAGGTATATATATTCATACTTTCTATATCATAAGCTTTGTAATAAGCATTAGGTGGTGAGAAAACTAATAGTGGCCATTTGAAAGATATGCAGATGTAGCGGCATCTACGAACAATATATAGTGCTACTGTTAACACCAGGTCAGATCCCTGCTCTAACAGGCAGGGTCTCCGGCGTGTCACTTCACTCACCTGCGCTGTGGTCGGTGCTTCCCTTTCCCATGCTCTGCCTGCTTCTAGCAGGGCTTCCAGCCTTGTCCTTAGGGCATGCCCGTGCACGCTCCCACCCTCTTAAAGGGCCAGTGTGTGCACGTGCTATTACGTCTCCAGCCAATGGCTGTGGGACATTACATATATATTGTTTCCTCCACACTGGGGAGGTGCCTGAGCAACCTTCCTGTTCTGCAGTCTAAGTTGTTAAGGTTGCGTACCAGTCCTTGTTGCACTCTGGTGCAAATACTGCTTGCTGCACTCTGGTGCAGATTCTGCCTGCTGCACTCTGGTGCAAATCCCGCCTGCTGCACTCTGGTGCAAATACGGCCTGCTGCACTCTGGTGCAAATCCCGCCTGCTGCACTCTGGTGCAAACTCTGCCGGCTGCACTTTGATGCAACCTTGCCTGCTCCACTTCGCTACAAACCCAGCCCGCTGCACTCCCATGTAAGCTCAGCCTGCTTCACCATCCAGTCTGTCCCACTGGGTCCAGCTACTGTGTTGCCTTTGGTCTGTCCTAGAGTGGCACCTGGCGTTTATCCGGAGCCCAGTCTAACCTCACCATCAGAGGCTCGAGAAAACAGAAAGATGCTAGCTTTGTCACAGCGCCCCAGGCTCTCCACAGTCCGTGGCACAGTGGTTCCACAAACCACGTCCATGACAGTTTGCTCAGGACATGGACCCCGCTGGACTCCATATCCCGCCTGGTCAGACCATGTACCAAGAGCTCTGCTGACAGAAAGGCAAGCAGGAAAAGCTGTAGATGCAGTTGCAGTCCCTGACTACCAAGTTGGAGACCTTAAACATCTCTCCAGAGTCCCCTCATGTTCAAGCAGCTGTGTCTTCTCCAGAAACTTCGCAGACTGTTTGCTTAGTTCGAGGGTTAGGTCCCCGACTCGCAGCCCCACCACGCTGTGACGACAATCCGAAGCTCTGCCGCGAATTCATCAATCAGTGCCGGCTACATTTTGAACTTCTTCCTCACCATTTCCCGACAGACCAAACAAAGGTAGCATTCCTTCTGTCGCACCTTGGAGGCGAGGCCCTGGTGTGGTTGAACCCATTATGGGAGAGAGAGGACCCGATCATCTCCAATCTGCCGGTATTCTTGGAGGCTTTTAAGAAAGTATTCAATGAACTCGGATGAACCACCTCTTCAACTTCCGCTCTTCTCCGATTACGTCAGTCCAATTCATCTGTGGGACAATATGCGGTACGCTTACACACTCTGCCGTCTGAACTCGGATGGAATAACAAAGCTTTGGTGGAGACATTCTGGGAGGGGCTTTCTGGAAACATTAATTATGAGGTAGCAGATCGAGACCTACCAACTACCTTTGATGACCTGTTCTCCCTCGACATCCGTATAGAGCTTCGTTTCCAAGAGCATGCCCGTGAGGTGGCACGTGAAAGAGGATCGCGATGCCTGTCTCTGTCCTTTCAAAGGCCACTTGTACCTTCGCCCTCCCCTGTAGAGGTCTCACCTGAACCCATGCAGGTCGACCACTTTGCCCTCGCCAGTCAGCAACAGAGGGATTGCCGCACTAAAGGTCAGTGCCTGTATTATAGAGATATGGGCCACTTCATTCACGCCTGTCCGTAGAAGCCAGAAAACTCCAGCGTCTAGCGTTGGTAGGAGAGGCCACCCTAGATGTAAAAGATACCTCTCAACCTCTGACCCATACTGTGGCTGTGACAAGCGGTGAATCACAGTTTATTGACACAGCGTATTTGGATTCTGGGGCAGCAGGAAATTTTATCCTGTAGGCAGTAGTGGATCCTTTCCAAATCCCAGTTAATTTGCTCCAAAACCCTCTGGCAATAACATATGTCGATGGGAGAACTCTTCGGGAGATTGTTCGTCTGGCTACTGAGCTGCTTGAGGTCCGTATTGGGATGCTTCATACTGAGAAGATAGTCTTCTATGTTCTTTCCCACGTCTCACGCCTTTCTCTTAGGCCTACCATGGCTATGACAGAACGAACCTGTGTTGGACTGGAGGATTGGACAGGCACTCAGCTGGGGACATTCCTGTCATGAGAATTGTCTGGCTCCAGTACGTCCTGCTAAGGCCCCTTCTCCAGCATCGCTGCCCGGTTTGCCTTCTGCCTATTGGTCATTTGCCGATGTATTAGACAAAAAGGAAGCAGAGACTTTGCCCTCTCACAGGCCTTATGACTGCCCTATCGACTTGATACCCGGATCTACACCACCTAGATTCAGTCACGCCCCTCCAGACTCTCCATGATCCGTGGCACAGTGGTTCCACAAACCTTATCTGTGACAGCTGCGGCTGTATGCTGAGACTATTTGACTTGATATAATTGCAAAATCTTTTTCTGGGCAGATTATTCTTAAATTAAGCATTCATTCAATGCTACTTGGTGCTTACTTTCAACTCCTAAACTTTTTAAAAGACTTGTATGTTTCAAGCTGTATTGTCTAGTTTCCTATTATTATGTTACTGAGTTCATTACATATGCTACATGTGTTGGGCTGAACTTTATACTGGTAGTGACTTGATCTGAAATAATGCCTAAAGAAAAAGTTAATGTTCTTTTATAATTCTTGCAGTATTCTTGAAAGTGGCTTTCAATAAGTGAATAAGGAATTGAAAGTGGCAACGCTCCAAGAACTAGAATAACAAGTAAACACTTCCTTCATAACTACACTGGTCTCACAGTTAATGGAGATTTCTATAGAGTGTGTAGAAGTGACAACACTGTTGCCCCAACACGCTTTGACAGATTTATCCCAAACTATTTATTCTCAGTCTCCTCCCTTCCCAGACCTATTACTATGCAATAGATTCATTATTCCAGTTTACTGGGACATGCGTGCAATAAGCAGGAAGTGCAGGGAGAGTTGTGAACAACGGCCGTTTCGTGACTATCTGGCGCTTCTACGGGTCCCCCTGGACTGGCGCAAAATGTACATCGTCCAAAACTCTCCCTGCATCCCCCTGCTTATCACATGCATGACCCAGTAAATTTGAATAATGAACTTCTTTTTGCCCCATTAAAAAAAAAATAAAGAAATAATATATATATACGCTGCTCAAAAAAATAAAGGGAACACTCAAATAACACATTCTAGATCTGAATGAATGAAATATTCTCATTGTTCTGTACAAAGTTGAATGTGCCAACAACAAAATCACACAAAAATCATCAACGGAAATCAAATTTCTTAACCAATGGAGGCCTGGATTTGGAGTCACCACCAAAATTAAAGTGGAAAAACACAGTACAGGCTGATCCAACTTTGATGTTTTAAGGACATTACATCAAAGTAAGTCAAAATGAGGCTCAGTATTGTGTGTGGCCTCCACGTGCCTGTATGACCTCCCTACAATGCCTGGGCATTCTCCAAATGAGATTGCGGATGGTCTCCTGTGGGATCTCCTCCCAGACCTGAACTAAAGCATCCACCCACTCCTGGACAGTCTGTGGTGCAACGTGACGTTGGTGGATGGAGCGAGACATGATGTACCAGATGTGCTCAATCGGATTCAAGTCTAGGGAACAAGTGGGCCAGTCCATAGCTTCAATGCCTTCATCTTGCAGGAACTGCTGACACACTCCAGCCACATGAGGTCTGGCATTGTCCTGCATTAGGAGGAACCCAGTGCCAACTGCACCAGCATAAGGTCTCACAAGTGGTCTGAGGATCTCATCTCGGTACATAATGGCAGTCAAGCTACCTCTGGCGAGCACATGGAGGGCTGTGTGGCCTTCCAAAGAAATGCCACCCAACACCATTACTGACCCACTGCCAAATCGGTCATGCTGAAGGATGTTGCAGGCAGCAGATCACTCTCCATGGGGTCTCCAGACTCTGTCACGTCTGTCACATGTGCTCAGTGTGAACCTGCTTTCATCTGTGAAGAGCACAGGGTGCCAGTGGCAACTTTGCCAATCCTGGTGTTCTGTGGCAAATGCCAAGCATCCTGCACGGTGTTGGGCTGTGTGCACAACCCCCATCTGTGGACGTCGGGCCCTCATACCACCCTCATGGAGTCGGCTTCTAACCGTTTGTGCAGACACATGCACATTTGTGGCCTGCTGGAGGTCATTTTGCAGGGCTCTGCCAGTGCTCCTCTTGTTCCTCCTTGCACAAATGAGGAGATAATGGTCTTGCTGCTGGGTTGTTGCCCTCCTATGGCTCCCTCCACATCTCTTTGTATCTGCTCCATGCTCTGGACACTGTGCTGACAGACACAGCTACACTTCTTGCCACAGCTCGCACTGATGTGCCATCCTGGATGAACTGCACTCCCTGAGCAACTTCTGTGGGTTGTACTGTAGACACCTCCTCATGCTACTGTACCTCTAGAGGTGAGAGCAATGGAAAAATGAAAAAGTGTCCAAAACAACAGCCAAAAAGGATGAGAACAGAGAAATGGTCTGTGGTCACCACCTGCAGAACCACTCCTTTACAGGAGATATCTTGCTAATTGCCTATCATTTCTACCAGTCGTCTGCTCCATTTGCACAACAGCAGGAGAAATTGATTCACAATCAGTGTTGCTTCATAACTGGACAGGTAGATTTCACAGAAATGTTATTAACTTGAGTTGTACAGTACAGACCAAAAGTTTGGACACACCTTTTCATTTCAAAATTTTTCTGTATTTTCATAACTATGAAAATTGTACATTCACACTGAAGGCATCAAAACTATGAATTAACACATGTGAAAAGTGTGAAACAACTGAAAATATGTCTAATATTCTACTGTAGGTTCTTCAAAGTAGCCACCTTTTGCTTTGATGACTGCTTTGCACACTCTTGGCATTCTCTTGATGAGCTTCAAGAGGTAGTCACCGGAAATGGTTTTCACTTCACAGGTGTGCCCTGTCAGGTTTAATCAGTGGGATTTCTTGCCTTATAAATGGGGTTGGGACCATAAGTTGTGTTGTGCAGAAGTTTGGTGGATACACAGCTGATAGTCCTACTGAATAGACTGTTAGAATTTGTATTATGGCAAGAAAAAAGCAGCTAAGTAAAGAAAAACGAGTGGCCATGATTACTTTAAGAAATTAAGGTCAGTCAGTCCGAAAAATTGAGAAAACTTTGAAAGTGTCCCAAAGTGCAGTTGCAAAAACCATCAAGCGCTACAAAGAAACTGGCTCACATGAGGACCGCCCCAGGAAAGGAAGACCAAGAGTCACCTCTGCTTCTGAGGATAAGTTTATCCAAGTAACCAGCCTCACACAATTACAAATTAACAGCAGCTCAGATTACAGACCAGGTCAATGCCACACAGAGTTCTAGCGGCAGACACATCTCTTCAACAAATGTTAAGAGGAGACTTTGTGCAGCCGGCCTTCATGGTACAATAGCTGCTAGGAAACCACTGCTAAGGACAGGCAACAAGCAGAAGAGACTTGTTTGGGCTAAAGAACACAAGGGATGGACATTAGACCAGTGGAAATCTCTGCTTTGGTCTGATGAGTCCAAATTTGAGATCTTTGGTTCCAAACACCGTGTCTTTTTGCGACGCAGAAAAAGTCAACGGATGGACTCTACATGCCTGGTTCTCACCGTGAAGCATGGAGGAGGAGGTGTGATGGTGTGGGGGTGCTTTGCTGGTGACACTGTTAGGGATTTATTCAAAATTGAAGGCATACTGAACCAGCATGGCTTCCAAAGCATCCTGCAGCGGCATGCTGTTCCATCCAGTTTGCGTTTAGTTGGACCATCATTTATTTTTCAACATGACAATGACCCCAACACACCTCAAGGCTGTGTAAGGGCTATTTGACCAAGAGCGAGAGTGATGGGGTGCTACGCCAGATGACCTGGCCTCCACAGTCACCAGACCTGAACCCAATCGAGATGGTTTGGGGTGCGCTGGACCGCAGATTGCAGACAAAATGGCCAACAAGTGCTAAGAATCTCTGGGAACTCCTTCAAGATTGTTGGAAGACCATTTTTGGTAACTACCTCTTGAAGCTCATCAAGAGCATGCCAAGAGTGTGCAAAGCAGTCATCAAAGCAAAAGGTGGCTACTTTGCAGAACCTAGAATATAAGACATATTTTCAGTTGTTTCACACTTTTTTGTTAAGTATATAATTCCATATGCGTTAATTCATAGTTTTCATGCCTTCAGTGTGAATGTACAATTTTCATAGTCATGAAAATACAGAAAAATCTTTAAATGAGAAGGTGTGTCCAAACTTTTGGTCTGTACTGTACATACATTCATATTTAGTATCTCTGCATTCAGAAATGTTCGACCTATCAAAATATAAAATAAATCTTAATGGTAAACGGCGTAAGGAGAAAAATATTCAAAATGCCAGATTAAATTTTTATAGCAGTCGCAACATTGCAATATGTGGCAATCAATCCATTTTAATTATACCATTTTGGCCACGCAGCCTCAGATCCTCAGAAAAAAAAAGGCTACGGGTCTCTGAAAATGGCAACAAAAGTAAAATTATTTTTTACAAGTCTCCAAATTTTTTTCACCATCTAAATAGTAATAAAAAACTATACATGTTTGTTGTCTGCATAGTCATACTGACCTGTGGAATTACAGTTTTACCATATAGCGAACTTGGCAAGAAAAAGAAAAAAATGTGGAATTGCACTTTTTCCCCCTTTTCCAGTATACTATATTGCAAAATGAATGGGGTCATTCAAAAGTACAACTCGAACTGCAAAAAACAAGCCCTCATATGGCAAGAAAAATAAAAAATCTATGGCTTTTGGAAGAAGGGGAGGAAAAAAAGAAAACGAAAAAATGCAAAATAGGTATCTTTTTATTAACATGGTTCACAGGAAGGGGGCTTGAGAGGAATGTTTTATTTTTTTCATAATTAGAATATTCTCCTTTTTTATTAGTGAGTTTATAGGATCCATTGAATAGGTTTGAAAAATTTAATTTGACAATGACCAACTATGAGAACTGGATATCAGTTTATTCCACTGATGTGTTTTGGTAATAGATACAAGACAAACTAACAGAAGTTTTAGGCAATACAAATTTTCAGTCACTTACATAGTTAGGCTTAGTAACTACTGCATTTTTTCATATATTCAATGCAAAAGCACCTACTATTTTGATAAAATGTGTCAAAGAAGTTTCCCTCATTGGAAGAAAGCCAAAGAAGTGTCCTTTTAGTCTCCATCAGGGTAGTAAGTTTCTACATATCTTTTCTTCATCTATATATAAAAGTGCAGATGACTGAGCCACAATAAAACATTATATTATGATGCTGTATATTCTATGTTTACTAGTGTTGCGCGAGCACTAAAAAGCTCGGGTGCTCGAAGTTTGGGCCGAGCTCGCCGTGATACTCGGGTGCTCGACCCGAGCAACGAGCCCAATGTTAGTCTATGGGAGACTCGAGCATTTTTGCGGTGGCACCCCCGGCAGTCTTTTAAAAGCCTAACAAGTGGCCAAAACGATAGTGACAGTGCTCAGATGACACGGGGACAGCATGGGGATCGCCCCAGGAAGCATTTCTGACCCCCAGGTCACTGCTGTCAACAACGTGGTCAGAGGTATTAAGCCACTTTTACAGGCTCACAATAAAACGTTCAAAAACGAAAGTGAAACTTTTTTCCTGTGAAATATGTTAAGGAACATCCTTTCCAGGGTAAAGACTTGTGTATAAGTTAAAATAAATGACCAAAAACAAAAATACTCCTCCACACCTTCGGCTATGTTCACAAGTAGCATTTTTTATGCGTTTTTGCACTTTTGTATTGCTTTCAACTATGAAAAATGCATTCACCGTGAAAAGTCATTTTAACATTTTACAACCTTATCTGGCCATGTGCTGTGTGACACATGCATAAAGTGCTGAAAAGACAAGGGAACAGCATGGGGAAGACCCCTGGAAGCATCTCTGACTCCCAGGTCACTGTCTAAAAGTGTGCCCATCATAAGTGATCCTTACCGCATCAGAAGATGCAGACTTGCAACTATCCCCATGCAAGTTCTAGTCCCAGGGCAGTGTTCAATTGTACCTCCCCCATTCCTTGCAATACAAGCTCAAGTATGCAGACTGACACCCACCCACCCCCAGGCTGCAATACCATACTGCTTGCTTGCTTGAACTTGAAATTTGGCCTTTTAGGCATGTGGAGGCGGAATCTGGCCACCACGTCATGGCTGTGTTGGCGGCCTGGAATCCATACTCAGTCCCCAGCCGCCCAACGGCCGGGTGTCCATACTCGGTCCCCAGCCACCCCGCGGCCTGGTGTCCACACACGGTCCCCAGCCGCCTGGGGGCAGCCGGGTGTCCATAAACGGTCCCCAGCCGCCCCTATTTCTCCTTGGAACATCCCCCCACACACTTTTCTTAGCCCGGCCTGCTTTAAGCAGCATTGGACGAGCCCACCAGAGAACCAGACTCCTCCGGTGGGCCCTGACTTCTCTATCGGTGGAGTTGAGAGTGCCAAGGTGAGGAGCATGATGATGATGACAGAAGTTAGCATCTGCTATGTTTTCTTTTAATGCAAGTGTAAGTGTGCAGCCTGCCACCCACCCACCCCCAGACTGCAATTCCATACTGCTAGCTTGCACTTGAAATGGGGCCTTTTAGTTTGGAGGCGGCCGAAGCTGGCCACTACCTCATGGCTGCTTCGGCAGCGAGGTATCCATACTCAGTCCCCAGCCGCCCATATTTGTCCTGGTGTGCCTTATACATAAGATTAAGCGCGTATACCAAAACATTACCTGTGCCCTCCCCAGTGAATTTAGTGGGAAGGAGAGCCTATTCCACTGTAGTGTGTGCATGCCCAACCCCTGTTCATGGTACATGCGAAGATGCCTCCCACCTTGCACCTGTCGTTGCAGACTTGCAACTATCCCCATTCAAGTCCTTGTCCCAGGGCAGTGTTCAATTGTACCTCTCCCATTCCTTGCAATGCAAGCGCAAGTATGCAGCCTGCCCCCCACCCACCCCCAGGCTGCAATACCATACTGCTTGCTTGCACTTTAAATTGGGCCTTTTAGGCATGTGGAGGCAGAATCTGGCCACCACGCCATGGCTGTGTCGGCGGCCTGGTATCCATACTCAGTCCCCAGCCGCCTGATGGCCGGGTGTCCCCGCTTGCTCCCCAGCCTCCAGGGGGTGGCCGGGTATCCATACTTTGTCCCCAGCCACCCCTATTTGTCCTGGTAACCTTTCCCACACTTTTCTTAGCCTGGCATGCTTTAGGGCAGCATTGGCCGAGCCCACCGGACTATCAGACTCCTCCGGTGGGCCCTGGCTTCTCCATCAGGGGAGTTGAGAGTGCCTAGGTGAGGAGCATGATGAGGATGATAGAAGTTAGCATCTGCTTTGTTTTGTTGTAATGCAAGCGCATGTATGTAGTAGCGGCTAGGCCTGAGGTGGTCAGCGTTTTGGTGCATATCCTATCTCCTCCGAGGATTGCTGGATGTTTTCCTGCTACTATCCAAGTTCTATGACTCCCGTTAAAACAAAGCTTCAGGTGATAAATGATGGATGAGGTAGTGGCAAAGGAGAAAGAGCAGGAGGAACAGGGACCATTCACATCAATATCAGGCCAGTCAACCAGATATGTCTTGTAGGATATGTTTCTGTAACAAAAGGAGCGGTTCGGCTACAAAGTTATAGGGCATACAGTGAGTGCAATGCCTACCAAAAATTTCGAGCCACTCCAATGCCCCTTGGAAATGACATGGAGGTCAGAGGGCGTTAATTAAACCTTTTTTTCCATTTATAGCAACTGGGTCTCCCGTGCATTGTTGGCCTAAGCAGTGAATGGAAGGCTTTCCAAAAATTATGAGGAACTGCAATGCCCCTTACAAGAGCCATGTGTGGCACCCCAGGGGTCTAGTCACCACAGTAATAGAGATATTACGTCGGAGAGCAAGTGGGAGGTTTCCTGGTCAGGATCCCTTAAACATGCAACATCCTCCTGCCCCAATCCTGGGAGGGGAGAATTCTGCCATTATAAACTTGATCTGGGGCAGGGTTGAGTGAGTCAGAGAACAGTCAGAGTCAGAGTGAGAGCAAGGGAAAGTAACAGCAAGGAGCTCTGTAGGAGCTAGGAGCTAAAGACCAGGGGCTGGAAGCTGAGCAGAGCTCGCCCTGGCAGAAGACAATAGGAACCGGACACAGGAGTCCGAAGCTGTGAGGACTTATATATCCAGCAGCAGAAACCAGCCGGCAGGGGATTTCAGGTCCTCTGGCCATAGAAGCCCGGAGGCTCAGTGACAAGCAAGGGACCAGCACCGCCATCGTGGAGCGGAGGCTAACAGAAGGCCCCAAGTCACCAGCCATACGGGTGAGCACTACACGGTACTCTCAGGGACGTGGGCTACTTCTACCCGCTTACAGCAAGGTAGCCAGGAAGAGTGCAGACTGACGGGGAGGCCTACAACTCCACCTGGCCAGGGGAACTCCTGCTTGCTCACAGACTGACCAGGCCTTTTATGCTAGCCAGTACTCCCGGGAGGGTCTACCTTATAATCATCAGTAAAGACCCTAAACTGCACTGCAAAGACTCTGAGTCATTCCTGCTGCGCTCGTGCACCATCACCCCCATCATCCACACTCACTGCCCTAAGGCTATACTCCTCCCAAGGGGAGTTATCCCATTCTATGCTGCGCACACAACACCAGCCTCAGCGGTCTGCCTCGCAGCGGTGGTACTCCCTGACCGCAATCCACGGGTGGCGCAGTCGGACAATTAACCTCAAAACCTAAGAAAGACTGCCACTGGTTTGACCAGCCTGAGCCACGGGACCGGGTCACCGCCACGGAGACTACAGACCCCAGAGACCCGGCACTGGGTATCCCACACACGTGTACACACGGCCCAGGGGGCGCGTCACATGTAGTACAGCATATTACAAACATAAGTCCCATTATTGGGGAGTGGGAGTCCCATGGTATTTGCTTATGCTTTCCAAGCAAAAGCTGCCAAAAATTAGGACGGAGCAACTTGCAATGCCCCTTACAAGAGCCATGCAGTACAGCATATTACAAACATAAGTCCCATTATTGGGGAGTGGGTGTCCCATAGTATTTGCTTATGCTTTCCCAGCAAAAGCTGCCAAAAATTAGGACGGAGCAACTTGCAATGCCCCTTACAAGAGCCATGCAGTACAGCATATTACAAACATTAGTCCCATTATTGGGGAGTGGGTGTCCCATAATATTTGCTTATGCTTTCCAAGAAAAAGCTGCCTAAAATTAGGACGGAGCAACTTGCAATGCCCCTTACAAGAGCCATGCAGTACAGCATATTACAAACATAAGTCCCATTATTGGGGAGTTGGTGTCCCATAGTATTTGCTTATGCCTTGCAAGCAAAAGCTGCCAAAGATAAGGACGGAGGAACTTGCAATGCTGGCACCCTGGTGGTATAGTGGTGGTGGAGGCTGAGGATAAGGAGAAGAAGATTAAACAGCCGAAACGAGGAAGCGTATACCCATGTTTGGGTGTGAAGCGGTGCATGTGAATACACCTCCCGAAATAACACAGTAGATTTGACTTTATGTTACTCTGCTGTCATTTGGTGGTGATGAGAAGTCTGGCCCAATCCAGCCCTTGTTCATTTTGATAAGGGTCAGCTTGTCAGCATTGTCAGTTGACAGGCGAGCGCGCTTATCAGTTATAATTCCCCCAGCGGCACTAAAAACACGCTCCGATAACATGCTAGCGGCAGGGCAGGCCAGGACCTCCAAGGCGTACAGAGCGAGTTCATTCCAAGTGTCCAGCTTGGATACCCAATAATTAAAAGGCACAGAGGAATCACGGAGGATGCTGGTACGATCGACAAGGTACTCCCTCACCATCTTTTGAAACTTTCCACTCCTTGTGAGAGTACCCCGCTCCTCAGGGCCTGTAAGCTGGGCGGGTGTCAGAAAACTGTCCCAGAACGTTGACAGTGTTCCCCTGCCTCTGCTGGTATGGAGTTGCATCTCTCTCGCCTGTACGCCTTGGTTGGGCAACGAACTGTGACCTCTGCCGCTAGCGTGTTCAGATGGGAATTTTTTTAAGAGTTCTGCAGCAAGGGCCTTCTGGTATTGCCCCATTTTTGTAGACCTCTCCACCTCAGGAATAAGAGAGTGAAAGTTCTCCTTGTAGCGGGGGTCTACAAGTGTCACCAACCAGTAATGACTGTCACCCAACATTTTGACAACGCGAGGGTCACGGTTAAGGCAGCGTAACATAAAGTCAGCCATGCGTGCCAGACTGGTAACGGGCAAGATTTCCGTGTCCTCACCAAGATGACGCCTGACCATGCTCTCCTCCTCCTCCTCTTCCTCCTCCCCCCTGTCCTCAGGCCACCCACGCTGAACCGACGGTATGACACTTGTACAGGTACTACCATCTACAACGCATGATAGCAGCTCCTGTTCTTCCTCCTCCTCCTCCTCCTCCTCCTCTCCCTCATTGTCCCCCAATGCACGTTGGGAGAGATGAGGCTGGGCTGTGTGTAATCGCCCGCTACGGCTTCTTGATCAATCTCATCATACTCTGGCTGCAATGCCTCCTCTTTAATTCTCTGCAGAGAGCGTTGCAAAAGACAGACAAGTGGGATGCTGACACTAATGATGGTGTCATCGCCACTCACCATCTTGGTGGCCTCCTCAAAGTTTGTCAGGATGGTACATATGTCAGACATCCAGGTCCACTCCTGAGGTCTTATGTGTGGAGTCTGACCTGAATATCGACAGCCTTGTTGCAGCTGGTACTCCACAACTGCTCTCTTCTGCTCACAAATCCTTTGCAACATGTGGAGGGTAGAGTTCCAACGTGTGGGGACATCACACACCAGTCGGTGTGCCGCAAGCTGCAAACGCTGCTGCAACACAGCAAGGGCGGTGGAAGCTGTAGCCGACTTGCGAAAATGAGCTGACAGGCAACGTACATTCACGAGCAGATCTGGCAACTCGGGGTACGATTTAAGAAACCGCTGAACCACGAGGTTAAGCACATGAGCCAGGCATGGTACGTGTGTGATCTCACCTCGCCTCAGAGCCGCCACCAGGTTACGGCCATTGTCACACACGACCATGCCGGGATGTAGGTTCAGCGGTCTCAGCCACAGATCTGCCTGCTCTTTCACAGCTGTCCACAACTCACAAGCAGTGTGAGGTTTATCACCTAAGCTTATGAGTTTCAGCACAGCCTGTTGCCGCTTGGCGGAGGCAGTACTGCAATGCTTCCAGCTTGTAACTGATGTGGTGATATCTGAGATGGAGGCTGAACATGAGGAGGAGGAGGAGGATGCGCAGGAGCTGTACACTGTGGGGGCAACTCTGACTGACATAGGGCCCGCAATCCTCGGTGTGGGGTGGATGTGTTCCGTCCCAAGGTCCGACTGGGTCCCGGCTTCCACTATGTTTACCCAGTGTGCCGTCAGAGAGATGTACCGTCCCTGGCCACAAGCACTTGTCCACGTGTCCGTTGTCAGGTGGACTCTCCCAGTAACTGCGTTGTTGAGGGCACGGCAGATGCTTTGGGACACGTGCTTGTGTAGTGCGGGGATGGCACACCGGGCAAAATAGTGTTGGCTGGGGACCGAGTACCGAGGGACGGCAACCGCCATAAGATTGCGGAAGGATTCCGTCTCCACCAGCCTAAAAGGCAGCATTTCCAATGCAAGCAGTCGTGAAATGTGCGAATTTAGGACTGTGGCCTGTGGGGCGTTAGCTGCGAATTTCCGCTTTCGTTCAAAGGTCTGGGATATGGACAATTGAACGCTGCGGTGGGACGTGGACGTGGACGTTGATGCTGTTTCTTGAGAAACTGCCCTAACAAGTGAAGACTGAGAGGAGGGGGCATCTTTACATGCAGTATGGACAGGGGATTGCCTTGCACACACAACAGGGGGTTCTATTGCATGCACAACAGTGGAAGAAGCAGTGGTGACACCCGCTGACACTGGTCGTGGACCCTGGGTTTCGCCCCACAAAGTCGGGTGCTTTGCTGCCATGTGCCTGATCATGCTGGTGGTGGTCAGGCTGGTAGTTTTGTCACCCCTGCTGATGCTGGCATGGCAGGTGGAACATATGGCCTTTTTGGGGTTATCAGCAGAGTCTTTAAAAAAATTCCAGACTCTGGAAGACCTACCGCTTGTACTGGCAACGTCCCTCGTGTTGGTGTTACGGGGATCGGTTGCCTGCCTTCTGTCTGCGGCCACCACACTGCTTCTTCCTGCCTGTTGGGGTACTCTGCCTCCCTCCCCCTGTGCGCTGCTGGCCTCACTCTGCATGTCCTCCTTCCACGTTGGGTCAGTTACTAGATCATTCACCACCTCCTCCTCTTCCACTTGCGCACCACGATCCTCCTCCTCACTTCCTGGCAATTGTGTCTCGTCATCGTCCACCTCTTGTGACAGATTGCCAACGTCGACTTCCTGTGGCCATGGCTGTTCAAATATTTGGGCATCGCAACATGGGATCTCCCCTTCCACCACTTCAAGCGTATCAGGCGAGGGGCCCAAATATGGAAATGGACCAGTGAACAGCTCTTCAGAGTGTCCAAGTGTGGGATCACTTGCTGTCTGACGACACTCGGCATGGTGGGAGGAAGGAGCATCAGGGTGAGGAGGAGTATGCGATAGAGACTCACGGCTACTAAGAGTTGACCGTGTGGAAGACAGACCGGAGGTGGTGGTGCCCAGGTAACTGGAAGTATTATCTGCTATCCAATTAATAACCTGTTCACACTGATCAGTTCTCAAGACTGGTGTTGCTCTGTGCTTCCCTAGTAATTCGGTCAAGAAGTGGGAGCGAGAAGATGTGGCTGTTGGTTGTGGCACATTTTCACCTTGGCCACGGCCCCGTTCTCTGCACGAACCATCACCAGAACGTCCACTTCCACGTCCCTTGCCACGCGCCTTGCCCATTGTAAATGAAGTAAAATAGCTTACACTTGCACTATCAATGGAAAAAGGGTAATAAAGAGTAGATTAGAACCGTGGAAGAGGAAAACCACAGTTATTGTTTACTGGGGTATACCACACTTTTTTAAATAGAGATATTTGCGGCTGAACAGTGAGGGACACACTCAAACTGCTTTTTTTTTAGATACCAAAGGCCCAAAACTGGATAGTACAGCGATTTGACCCGTGGAACTGCGAAACCACACTGGGATGTCGGGCCTACACAAGACTATTTTCAACAGATATATTTTTGTGTCACAACAGTCAGGAGACACTACTGTTTTTCTTTACGGAAAAAACTACCAAAACCTGAATAATAGAGATTTTTTACCGTGGGATGGCAAAACCACTTTTATTGTTTATTGGGGTATACCACACTTTTTTAAATAGAGATATTTGTGGTTGAACAGTGAGCGACACACTCAAACTGCTTTTTTTTAGATACCAAAGGTCCAAAACTGGATAGTACAGCGATTTGACCCGTGGAACTGCGAAACCACACTGGGATGTCACGCCTGCACAAGACTATTTTCAACACATATATTTTTGTGTCACAACAGTCAGGAGACACTACTGTTTTTCTTTACGGAAAAAACTACCAAAAGCTGAATAATAGAGATTTTTTACTGTGGGATGGCAAAACCACAGTTATTGTTTACTGGGGTATACCACACTTTTTTAAATAGAGATATTTGCGGCTGAACAGTGAGCGACACACTCAAACTGTTTTTTTTTTAGATACAAATGGCCCAAAATGGATAATACAGAGGTTTGAACCGTGGAAGTGCAAAACAACACTTCTGTTTCTCTAGCCTACACCAGACTATTTTCAACAGTTGTATTTGTGTTTGAAAAATCAGAGACACGCTTTTTTTTGGGGGGGGGGACACACCAAAAGGTTAATAAGACGGGTATTTGTACAGTGTGAAGGAGGAAAAAAAAGGAGGATTTCGATGAAAAAAAAGGATTTTTCCTGGCCCCCGACACCTGGTGCTAAGTCCAGCAATTTCAGCAACAGGAGCACACAGGACTGTAATGCAGCATTTGCTGGTATAACCACTGTGTCTCCTATACAGCCTGCCTGCCTGGTATCTGGGATGGATAATAGTCCTGAAAAGGACTGTTTGTTTGCTCTGGCAGCCTTTACAGACCCTACACTAACTATTTCGCAGTTTATATCTCTCCCTAAATCAGCAGCGCTGTCCCTACACTGTCTAATCTGGAGCGACTGTGTCCAAGATGGCGGCGCCCCGTTTTAAATACTCGAGGTGACGCTGTGCGGCCAGCCAATCACTGTAATGCCCACAACCAACATGGCTGCAGCATTACAGTGACTGGCTGGCAATCCCTGCATGTTCATTGGCTCTGTAAAGAGCGCCAAACATGCAGGGCAGAGACCCGAGCTCCCGCCCGAGTAACCCGGAAATGCTCGGTGCTCGCCGAACATCCCGAGTAGCGTGATGCTCGGGCGAGTACCAAGCAGTGTCGAGCATGTTCGCTCAACACTAATGTTTACACCACTGTGTGTAAGGGCAATGTCTAGTACTGTACTTCAATATTCTGTAGTTTTATATGTCATGGCGCTCTTTCGAAGGTATAAGTCAGCTGCAGAAGGCTCTGATGAACCGTGTGTACTGAGCTATTCCTACAATAGAATAAAAAAGACAAATATCCATCAAATTTAAGCTTTCTCAGATGTATTTTTTTCAGTAGATAAGCATGAAGCTTGGCTGTATTTGGAACTGTCATATAAATTAATAGAATGAACTGGGTATGCACAGCTACATCTCCACTGACAGCCACTCCATGTATGGCCAACTTTCATGAGGCAGGTTCAGGTACTGACTGTGGTATGTGCATCAATTGGATATCTATGACAGTCGCTCTATGTAAGGCCTACTTTCTTGAGATAGGAGGTGCATGTCCTGACTGTGGGATTTGCATAAATTGGATATCTATGGTATATCCTGTGTACAGTATATGCCATAAATATCTGAAATAGGTAAAACCCAGAGGCGTAACTAGAGCCAGATGGGCCCAGATGCAAAATTTTGACCAGGCCCCCTCCCATTCTTGAATATATATGTCCTCCATCCTGGTATATATGTCCTTCATCCTTGCTCCATTCTGGTATATATACAAGCATCTCACTAAATTAGAATATCATCAAAAAGTTAAATATATTTTAGCTCTTCAAAACAAAAAGTGAAACTCATATATTATATAGAGTCATTACAAACAGAGTGATCTATTTCAAGTGTTTATTTCTGTTAATGTTGATGATTATGGCTTATAGCCAATGAAAACAAAAGTCATTATCTCAGTAAATTAGAATACTTTATAACACCAGCTTGAAAAATGTGCATCTTGCACCTGTATGTCCCCCATCCTGACCCCAACCTAGTATATATAACCCTCATCCTGGTATATATGTCCTTTATCCTGGGCCTCATTCTGGAATATATATCCTTCATCCTGGTATATATGTCACTTATCCTGCCTGGGTCCCATCCTGGTATATATATCCCCCATCCTGGTATATATATTTCCCATCCTGGTATGTGTTCCTCATTCTGCAGCTGTTATTTAATGCATATAAAATGCATATTTAAAAAAGAAACAATTCTACTCACCTTCCTTCCGCTCTCCCGCCACGCAGAGTCCTCTTCTGAAGTGGCAGCTGATTTCAGTGTGCAAGCGACAGGAGCGCATGACGTCACTGTTATGCACCCCAGTCACCTGCATGCCAACATCAACTGCTGACCTCTGATTGCCAGCTGAATGTATTACAATGCACAGATCCGATGGGTCTCTGCTCCGCAATACACTTCAGCTGAATGTGCTTCCTCGGACACACATTCAGTTGAAGTTTATGCTGGCGGCGGGTCTCCAATTCACAGGGGCCTGGTCGCAGCCGCAACCTCTGCGACCGCAGCCCTGGTAAAACCCTTTAAAGACTCCAACTTTTCATATGTATTCAATATATTGATATGATATTCTCGTTAAATCCACAAATAGATACTCATAGCATAGACCTCTTCCATCAGAGGTTTTGTGTTTTTAAAAAAAAAACAAACAAAAAAAAACAACTAGTAATTGCACATCACGTGTCTCAGGATATGTTCAGCCAAGAGAAAAGGTATGGAAAGTCACATTTATGTTTAATAATCTATAAAATAATCTATTTCTTGTCTAAATGTTTGACTAGCTATTCTTTCACACATAAAGCATATTTGCCGACTCTTAAAAGTACAGATGAAAAAATGCTACAGTTGCACATACAGCAATAAAATTTTATTATAATTGTTATTAAACTTTAAAAAATTATATTTTACTGATGCAAAGTTGGAGCCATTTTGAACATACTAGTATTAATGATGGCGATGCTATTACTCTTACTCTGACTTTATAGCACTGTATTGAAGAGATAAAAGATACTAATTTGTCAATAAGTTCCTGCTATTTTAATAGTGAAATATATATATATATATATATATATATATATATATATATATATATATATATATTATTATATTTTAGATCAAACTGTTGGAAACATGAGGCTTAAATAAATTGCTATGCTGTTTTAATTATTCAGGTATTTATATTAAAAATACATTACATTTATTAGTAGGCCTTTTGTGTATGTGAGCTTTAATAACTTTGGTCTTTTCTGATAATTTGTTATGTGCAAACTTTCCACTTCAGATATCATAATGCTGCATAATACTGATATAAGTCCAGAGGGAAATCTAAAGAAAGTATTTCTGGAGCTGGATCTAGGCAGGTTTAATCATAATTCCACTGAAAGGCTTCCTGGGACCTTGATAGAATTAAATAAGTACAATATTTCAACATATTAAAGTGCATATATAAACATGAAAGGCATTTTCCCTAGGGAAGAAATACACTAAGACACACAAGACAAGGTCAGCAAAATCCATGATTGTATATCTGTTACAAGAGTGTTTGTCTATATGTTTTCTAACCTTAGGCTTGCTGAAACAATTTCTAAAAATGGCCTTAGCCATAGCACTTTGCCATGCTGTCTATTTATTGCTGTTATTTTAGTAAATCTTTTTTGATCTTTATGATATTAATATTTGTATAATTTAAAAATGTTTAGGCTCCAAGAAAAATATTGAAATGACTGTAAGCATTTTCTATATTTATCTAGAAACTAGCAAAAAAATAATTATATGAATGACGTAGTAATTTATATGTATCCCAGAAAACACCAAAAAATAATACATTTTCTCTGACTACTAAAACTAGAAAATTAAACTTGGAATGCGTGATTTCTAATCCAGGCCTGATCATAACAGCTAGTTACACATTTTCACAAGATTAAAATATATGTATCTACAGTGCTGCTCACTATTATTGGCACCCCTTATTTTTTTTCACAGATTGTACCATATCTTCATAAATAAATGGAAATGTACCAAAGTTATATCCTCAGGATTTTTTAATTAATGGTTCACAATAATACAACAATAAGACATTGTTTTTCAACTTCCATGTTGCAATTTCAAAGAAGAAACAAAATGAACAGCATGTGCAGCAATAAAGGCACCCCTAATTAATATTTGCTTGCACACCCTTTGGCATTGCTGACAACCCCCAAATGTTTCTTTTAGCCATCTATAAGCTTCTTGCACTTCTCAGCTGTAATTTTCTCCCACTCTTACTTTGCAGTTTGTTTCAAGGTCTTGAATGTTTGGAGGATTCGTTTTCCCAATGGCAGATTTCAGCTCACTCCAAAGATTTTCAATGGGATTGACGTCAGGACCCATTGCTGGCCATTTTAAAACAGTCCATTTTTTCTTTTTCAAGCATTCTTGTTTACTTTTGGATGTGTGCTTTGGATCTTTGTCTTGCTGGAGGATCTTTGACTTAAACCAAGTTTTCTTACACTGGGTAGAACATTTCACTCTCTTCAATCTCTTGATAATTCTCTGATTTCATGATTCCTGTGATATGGTCAAGGCCTCCAGTGCCAGATGCAGCAAAGTAACTCCACAACATTATGGATCCTCCACCATGCTTAACTGTTGGTAAGGTGTTCTTTTCTGTGTAAGCTTCAATGCGCCTTCTGTAAACAAACTGTTGCTTTAAATTGCCAAAAAGCTTTTTTTTTGTTTCATCTGTCCACAAAACATTTTCCCAGAAGGATTGTGGTTTGTCAAGGTACTCTTTGGCAAAGATCAGTCATTGATTTTTATCTTTTCTTCAGCAATGGTTTCTTCTTTGGCCTTCACCCATAAAGCTCTGCTTGATTTAGTGTGTGGCGTATGGTTCTTGTTGAAACCATGACCCCAGACTGTTTCAGGTTGGCCTTCAGATCTTTGGATGTTTGACTTGGTGTTTTTTCCACCATTCACACCAACATTCTAAGAAATCTCTTGTCAATTTTCCTCTTTCCCCCTCATCCAGGGAGATTCTTGATAGTTCCATACTTGGAAAATTTCTAAATAACATTGTGCACTGTTGAAACTGGGATACCAAAGTCATTGGATATGGCCTTGTACCATTTGAAAGTCTTGTTTTTGCTAATAATATCAGTTCTGATATCCTCAGACAGCTCCTTTGTCTTTGCCATTGTGACAAAGGAACAAGGCCTACCATGTGGCTTTTTAAAACACTGAAGTCATCATTCATTGGCTAATTCATGTCACATGGGCACCGAAAATTAATCACAGGTGAATCATTATTGTGATTTACCACAGGCGAGACAAAATGTGTTTCTATACTAAATTAATGTAAAGGGTGCCAATACCAGTGAATAAGCAAGCTTTAGGTTTTTCTATTTTTCCCTCCCACTGTTTTTTGTTTTTAATTATTGTTTATCATTTGCTCTTTTTTATTTAACATGAGAACTCTATACAAAAAAACTGTTTCACTTGGTTAATTTTTTTCAGGAGATATTCCTCATTATGTACTTAAACTTCATGCGTACCAAAAAAGATGAACAGGATTGTAAAGGGAAACCCTGTGTAGTACTGTTTATTTACAACATTGTAGATAAGTTTGTTCATATATAAAACATACAGCTTAAAAAAAAGTAATATTTGTAAGTTATTTTGTGGATGTCTAATCATAATACAAAATGTAAAATCTTTAATTTAAGCTCATGTTCTCAGCAAATATTTGTATATACTCCTCAACATTTAAATTGCAGCAACAAGTGGAAAAGTAATGGAAAAAATGAAAATAACATTTGCAAAACATCTTGATTTATTTAATATGAAGTATGAGCACCAGAGAAAAAAACATGAACTTAAACACCTTGGCATGCTATCAAGGAGCATATTAATGGGAACCTGTCACCTGATTCATTATGCCCAAACTGCTGACAGCATGAATCAGAGCCTGGCTGGACGATTGCAGCAAATTATGATTTTCGGAGAAAATATATGTTGAAGATCTGGTTGGGATCATAGGAATATACAGAGTAGTCCAGTGCCCTCAGTCGGCTTCTCCCAGTGCTTTCCAGTTGCCAACCAATGATATCCTTTATGTGCAAAGTAGAAGACAAGTGTAAAGCCACTGGAGGCCAATAATAGCACATTTAGTGCATTCAAGTTGCTCACAGTAGCACGAGAAACATTCATGTTGGTGTTGTCATGTTGAACAACTGCTTCTAAGAAACTTTGGATAAATAGGCTGATAACTGATCTATTAGTAATTAAAAATAGTGGGGTCTGGCTATTGTACATTATGCCAGCCCACATCATAATCTCATAGCGTTGCCCATTTAGACCAATTTCAAGCAATTGTATCAAAGAAAAAAGTGAGATTCATCTCTGATAACAATAGACCTCTATTCCAGCTTCCATTGCTGAGAATTTTGGCTTGAGGCTAAGTGAACACCTGTAGTTGGACATCTAGCTTATAGCCTAATGTTTTGCAAATGCCTTCTACTGGTTTATAAAGGCACATTTTGACTCATTAAGCTTGGTATGTGATGTCCAATTTTACTTATAGTACAGAACTCTGAAACTAATAGTACGGCCATTTCTCCAAAGTGTCTCATGAGCTGTTTTTCAACGATACAATACCAAGCAATGTGTTAGCCAGGCCAGTATGAGCAGACTGCATGGCCTAAATGTGTTACCACAACTTGCATTTTTTTCAGACTTGTCTCCCTTCCATAGAGCACACCTGGTATATCATTGGTTGACAATTGCAAAGGAAGCTGACAGGTGCGTTAATAACCTATTTTATAGCAATAACAAGACATGTCAGTGTGTGTATTTTCAGAATCCTGAATAAATTGAGGTGTTTTGATAATGTGGTTTCTACTTTCTCACCATTTTGCACATTATCATGTATATTAATACTGTGATTTCCATAATGCCACCACTTTTTTTTCTTGGTGATGAAATTTCAATGTTGAGTATATTATGATAGCATGCTAATGTAAAATAAAATTCAAATAAAAACAAGGAAACCTAAAAGATAAACATAATCATAAGCAAACAAACCAAACTAAAAGCAATCAATAAAATGAATCCTGGAGGTTTTAATTATTTTTCAAGCAAAAGTTTTCATTTCAAAACTTTAATTCCAGTTTAGATTTTCAGAATGAGAAAAGAAGACTTTAATTATTTGTATAAAAAAATGTTATTTCAATATCTTCAGTATTGCCATTTTAGGGTTTAGAATACATCAATCTACTTTCCAATACACTGTGCTTTTTGTTTAATGTTGCAAATTTCACTGATTTAAGAAGTGGTGTTAAGTGATGAGTGAGCATACTCGGTCCCCAGCAGCCACCACTTCTCCCAGTGTGCCATCCCCGCATTACACAAGCACGTGTCCAAAGCATTAGCCATGCCGTCAACAACGCAGTTACCGGGAAAGTCCACCTAACCACGGACACGTGGACAAGTGCTTGTGGGCAGGGACGGTACATCTCGCTGAGGGCACACTATGTTAACATAGTGGAAGCCGGGACCCAGTCGGACCTTGGGATGGAACACGTCCTCCCGACGCCAAGGACTGCGGGCTGTAGGTCAATCAGGGTTGCCCCCATGGTCTACAGCTCCTGCACCTCATCCTCCTCAGCCTCCTCCTCCTCCTCTTCAGCTTTCATCTCCGAAATGACTACATCAGTGCTAATATGCTTAGGTGACAGTTGAAAGCAATGCAAAAGTGCAAAAGCGCATCAAAAACGCTACGCATGAACATAGCCAAGGTGTGGAGGAGTATTTTTGTTTTTGGTTATTTATTTTGCTTTATATACAAGTCATTACAATGGAAAGGATGTTCCTTAACATATTCCCAAGGAAAATCCATTTTGGTTTAGTTTTTGTATGTCTTATTGTGAGTCCGTTAAAGTAGTGTAATACCTCTGACAACGTTGTTGACAGAAGTGACCTGGGAGTCAGAAATGCTTCCAGGGGTCTTCCCTATGCTGTTCCCATGTCATTTGAGCACTGTTTCCATTGATTTGGGCAATTTTTATGCCCACTGCTGACCGCCAGGGAGAGCCGCCTGAAAAATGCTCGATTTTCCCATAGACTTACATTGGGCTTGTTGCTCGGGTCGAACACCGGAGTATTCCAATGTGCTCGACCCGAGCATCGAGCACCCGAGCATTTTAGTGCTCGCCCATCACTAGTGACGTTGTTAAGTTTTGATTTTGACTGGGGTTGCTCTTTTTGGCAGACTCTTTACATATTCTATACTAGAACATTTCAAAATAACATAGTGTGAGAGACCCACTCACATCTTTCCTTATTACCCCAAGCACAGTGTCACTTCGAAAATTCTATAGATTTCAATGATCAGTTGCTCAGCGATATAGAGGTAACAAATTAATTTTGATGTTTGCAATGGCAAGCCAGTATCACTGGTAGGAAGCCCAATGCCCCCAGTTGTTCCTTAAGTACTTCCCTACATTGGATGTACTGGTATGTCCAATGTTGGGTCCCTGTATATCTTATGAGCTCAGGGGATGAACCTTCATCAGAACTGGCAAGTACTGCCTATGTTACACAGCCTCACATCTGCCACTAAAAGCAGCAAGCAGAGCTGTACTGTCAGGCCCTGAAAAGTTGCCATCAATCTCTGACAGCGGCAATGAAAGATGACTTTTCACTAAATTTTTCAAGTCTAACAAGACACATGATGTAATAATGGCTTCAGTGCAGTAACAAATGTTGTTGTTTTTTTAATGTCCCCTCTTCATTACAGAGATATTAGTAATCAAAGTATTTGGCACTTAATAAGTTGAATTTTGTTAAGTCAAAGTGGGTGTTATTAGACAGTTTTCACTGGGGGTGTGTAAAACTTCTCACTATATGAGTTGCCTTATCATAAGCACGCAGCATCATAGCAGAAAAAGATCATGCCCACACAATAGCATAGGTTTCTCAGTATGTGAGTTAAAAGGATACAACTGTGATCTCCTGGTCTAACGTACTACATGATTAGACAGTGCTGGGAGATTAGAGCACAAATGTAATATCTTTCAGTTAAGGTCGACATGTAGGAAGGGGTAGCATAGCTGAGCTTAGCTGTTTTGCGAAGCAAAACCTTCTAACAGCTCTCCCTCTATCAAAGAACTGTCAGATCTGCTATAGTGCCCTTTCCACTACACTGCCTGTAAGTCACACATATGTCTGTTATGCTAAGGGCAACTTGTGATCACTCTACAATAAAAGCGCAAAAAGCTACTTTTTTTAGAAGATGTGATGGCAGCCTGATCTGATCTCATTCTAGAGTGATTACAAGATGCTGTGAATGCAATAGACATACACTGCATGCACAATTATTGGGCAAGTGAGTATTTTTAGCACCTCATCATTTTTCTGCACATTTTCCAACTCCAAACTGTATTTTTGTCAATGCTTATTGGTTTGAAGCATATCTGGTGATGTGTATTTGTATAAAGAGGGATTGTCTGAAGTAAGGATGTCATCACATTTTATCAAGGTGTACTTCATTATTATGCAGCTTGTTTTTCTCAGGAAGCAAAATGGGCCAAAAAAGTGATTACATTGACTCTAAAAAGTCAAAAAGTGTTAAAAGTCTTACAGAGAAATGCAACATATTTGAAATTGCTAACATATTGGGGCGTGATCATAGAACTATCAAAACTTTTGTTACAAATAGTCAACAGGGTCACAAAAAAACATGTTGATAAAAAAGACACACATTAACTGCCAAAGATTTGAGAAGAATCCACTAGTGCTCTCATTTTCCAGAACTGCAACCTCCCTGGAGTGGCCAGAAGTACATAAGTGTTCAATGTGTAGAGACATGGCCAAGATACCTGACCACCATTGAATTAAACACAAGTTGAAATGTCAATCCTGGGCCAAGAGAATTAACTTAAGACAGCTTTATCATAGGTTTTATGGACTAATGAGAGCGACCGTTGATGGACCAAATGGATGGGCCCATGGCTTGATCAATAGCGGACATAGACGTCCACTTCGGATCTGACACTAGCAAGGAGGAGGTGGGGTACTGCTATGGGTTGTTATTATTAAAGATGAGCTATCTGGAACTTTTTAGTTTGAAAATGGACTCAAAATCAACTCCCAAATCTTCTGTGAGTTTTAGAAGACTCTTTCTTCAAGCAGTGGTACAGGAAAAGGTCTGCATCTTTTATGAAAACCATGATTTTTATGGAGGACAATGCTCCATCTCATGCATAAAGCTGCTCCTCGCTTGGCTAGCCAGTAAAGACCTTAAAAGGAATTTGTCAATAGATTCAACCATGCTAAGCCATCTATATGGGCATGTCGTTAATAGGAAGCTGGGGAAAATGATACCTTGATATCTGTGATCTGATGTCTCATTCCAGAGAAATAAATGCTTTTCTTATAGTTAAATGAGCTTTTCCATGCTATGGCCAGGACACTGATCTGCATGAGAATCTGCCTCCAGAACCTATTTTTAATAAAATGAGGCAATATCAGTGTGAAATATAGAACTATCACAGAACAGTGGAACTGAACTTTGTCTCCTTACAAACACATTTGCTGTAGCTCTCACAGCTCTGATGCGGTTGCAATAATATTGCACCACTGGCTGTGAGTGAGACACAAGTGGAAGTATTAAGGTGAGACCTGCAGATGTTTCAGGTATAATCACACACAGTTCTGCAGTGAGATCAAGAGAGCAGAGATCGTCCATTACATATCAAACTGGTAACACCCAATTTTATTAAAAATTATCTCTGAAGGCATCTCAGAGTTGCATTTCCATAGCACAAATCATAGAGGGAACAGAGAATAACGTATCACGATGTTCTGGCTGATAAGGATACAGAAAACACTGAATTTTGAAGCACAGGACACAGACCATACTATCACCTGTAGGCTGGCCCGGTCAAACTTATATCAAGTGCTTAGTATATGGACCAATGAGGAATGGCAGACCATTCGGTAACACACATGGAGAAAAGAGACCACCGAATGATCGGTCCAATCAGGCAAAGGATTATATGAATCACTTTTATTATGTAAAGGTAACAAGTGGCACTACATGCAAAAAGAGAGCCGCATAGTAGAGTCCAAAACACAGAAAAACATCGCAGAGTAAAATTTACATGAAAAGCTGCATAATACAAAACATGATAGTAATACAACAGGTATAGGTATTAGATCATATCTAGTTAACATATAGTGAGAGTCCCCTGAGAATCCCCTAAGAATCTAGAATAGAAAGCAGGTATATGATCAACCAGTATATGTAGGAGTGCTATTTGCACTATAATTCTGGCCATATCTATATCAGATATATATATGCAGGCAGTACCAAAGGGGCAACATATAGTCAAATAGAGAAAAATATATATAGCGTACCTGTGTCTATAGCAGCTAGTGTGAGTGGCACCCCGCGGCAAACCCCGACGCGCGTTTCGGACAACACGTCCTTCGTCAGGGGGTACCGTCCATATGAACCACCGTGTATATAAAGGGTAATGTGACCAATGCAATCCAAGACATACCTAATTGGTGTGACCCATAATCAGAATCACATAGGGACACGTGCGCCCAGCTGTATACTGGTCGATGTAGGCAGGAGGCGTTAGTAATGCGCGCATGCGCCGTCAGGAGGAACCGGAAGCTGCAGGCGCCGCGTCATGTATCAGCTGACACCGGGTCGGAAGGACCCAGGTCACATGACACATAGAGACGCACGCATCACAGCTGCCCGGAACACAGACAGGGCATGCGCGCGACGCCATCTATCTGTCTCTTCCAATACTTCCTATCCTGCTATTTAAATCTACTGTTTTTTGGAAGCTGCTGCATCTGGTATTCAGGCTCTATAAGTGTTGTGTCTCACACATCCACGCAAGGTGAGCAGTTCTACTTATAAATACCAATAATAATAAATATCAACCCTTTTTAACGTGGATAAGACCCTATTGTCCTCTTGCATTTCTTTACAAAATATATACTATACTATAGCAAAAAGATCTGCAGGACACTGATCCAACATTCACATTGGTAGTCCATAGGCACTGGACCAGAGACCTGCAAAATTCCTCATACTCTCCTCCTACACCCATGGTGCTTCTTTCGATTAGTAGGCCCAGTACGATGTCATGTCTGAGGGGCGCACTGCATCACACTATGTCTATTAATCAGAAGGAGAACTAAAGATACTGGCAATTTGGAGGAGGGAGGTCTGCAGGGCTCTAGTCGAGCAGCAATGGACTTTGTGTCTGCACCAGGGTCCTGCAAATATTTTTGCTCAAGTCTAATTGGCAGTATATTTGCACATTTACTGCTATGCACAACAAATAGTACAAATTCTGCATTTTTATAGAACATGGA
The DNA here is from genome assembly GCF_046119375.1 of Phyllobates terribilis. Classification (NCBI taxonomy): domain Eukaryota; kingdom Metazoa; phylum Chordata; class Amphibia; order Anura; family Dendrobatidae; genus Phyllobates; species Phyllobates terribilis. The sequence goes on along the minus strand of NW_027362763.1, from coordinate 369,859,829 downwards.
TGCAAAGATTTCCATATATTTACCAAAAAGAGAAATCTGATGTTTGGTGTTAAGTATGGGCCTGAAAAAAAATCCTAAAAACCCGAATGAGTAAGGAAATATATCGATTAATGTATTTACAGTGAGCATAGGCTGAGCTTTTTCATACCAGATCTTACAAATCTGTTTGTGGACTGTGATTTGTGCTTAGTGTTATTGTTATAAAGATATAACCAAAACTGTTTACATGAAGTTAGATTTACTTAATTCACTAGAATAAGAGTCGATGAAAACAATTATCTTTACATGTACCAGTCAGTTGAAACAATGAAAAACAGCCCTTTTGAAGAATTTACTGCAAAAAACGTAATGACCAAAAGGCATAAAACCAGTGACTTCAAAAAAATTGTAAATGATGAATCTGTGCCTTCTATACTATTAGAATTAGAAAAGAGGCACTTAGTTATAGATCTTAAAATTAACCTGACTAACTACAGATGCTGCCTGAACCACGGGCAGCATGTATCAGACACAGCCTGTAAATTTTCAACCATGTATGTTAGACCCTGGAACGCTGCAGCATTTCAGAGAAAAATCATACTTTAATAGCCCCCAGGCACCAAGCCGCATGGGAGATTAGTCGGACAGGTGCGTCCCCTGCAGCTGACCTGGAGTGATAGGTCTTCCCGTGTGTGTATATAGGGTTTCTTTCTGTTCTGGTTTTCTGCCTTTTTTGCTTACAACCATTTTTTTCTGTGGATTAATATTACATATACTGGATTTATAATTCAACATATACTTAGACATCATGCAGCCATGGCCTACAGTATAATTACCATTAAATTAACAATACTGTATTTGTAATGCTATATTGCAAAGAATATTCGAGTATATCTTTTAATTCGTGATCCTGTATTAAATGTTGAAAATAATTGTTACAAATAATTTATTAATCAACAATTTTTATGAAAATCAGATCATCAGAGCATACTAATTACATACAGTAGGAAAACTAAAAGCCTCCTCATACATGTGAGACTAATGTTGGCTAAATCCACCGCTATCAATGGGTTTGAATGACACTCAAAACTGATTATCAAGGGAGAAGCCAATTGGACATGTGCAATTTCGGACTGCCAATTGTATTGTTCTCCTGGAGATAAGCCTTCAGCAGAAATGTTTTTCTGTGGCTTTCTTATAGAGGACACAGGAACACTGGTCCAAACTGGCACACTTGTATATGCGAGAATTGGTGTAGATGACTGTCGGCCGAGCAATCATCTGAAGCATGATGATGCTAAATTAGTAAACAAAAGAAAAATTTGTCCTCATGAATCAGTAATGCATCTCCCATATTTTCAGAAGTTCAATTATTTAAGAAAACAAGTTGACTTTTGAACAAAAACTGTGCTTATATTGTCTATGGCTGTGTCTGTGTCTGTCTGAGCTTCATAGAAGTCAATGGTGGTTACGTTTTTTTGTTTTCACTAGATGTCACCTATCAACAATAATAATGTTGTTTCTGGTGAAAAAAAATCTGACCTTATTTCTAATCCCATACAACTCTTTAAGGCATCTTTCAGACGTCTGTGATTTTCACGTACGTACAAATACCGACTGCTGTTTGTCAGTTTTTTTGGATCTGAATTTCATCAGCGTTTGGTCAGTGCATCAGTTTTTTACCATTAGTGTTTCATCAATGATTTTCACCGATGTAAAATAATAATTAAATTACAAACTTCTTCTATGCAATGCAATATTAAGCATTGACAGCACACATTGCTATTCATTATTTTCAGAGTCATAGACTTGTATGGGTACATTTCAGCCATGTCGCAGTTAAAAATCAGACAAGTCTCAGATATCTTTTGGTGAACACGAGGACCGCAAAAAACCTAAGCATATGAACCACCCCATAGACTATAATGGGTACAAGTTCAATCAAAGAATACAGATAGAACTTGAGTGTGACTCATGGACGTCTGTAAAAGACGTTAAGTTGAGTCATCCTTAGAAAATGTTAATGAGATCCCTTGTTTTATTGTGGCTTCTAGGCATTATGTCAAAGTTTACAGCATGTATCTAATCTTATGTGCACTATTATAAATATATTATCAATACATATTATTTATATATAATACAAATATTCTAAATATGTTTATTGGATATATTGCCTGGGTATTGAAAATATAATTTGTGGAAAGCATGCATCTTGTAATTTTTGTCCTGAATGTCAAAATGCCCTAGCTAATGTTTGAGAAACATGTCGAAGAGAAACTTTGTAAAATTACTGGACTATGTAAGATTTTTAGAGTGCCTTGTAATGTACACTGCAAGTAGTAATTGACATCATTTTCCACAATAATAGTGTGTACAAGCTCAGCATGAAACACAGCAGACAACTGAAATCTCTTACAAGACAAATATTTTCATGTTTACCCTGTTAAAAATATAAGAGCTTTGGTTAGATTTTAATAAGGTCCCTAATCATAGCCTGCGGGATTAGGTAAAGCAACAACTGCTAATCTCAGTACAATGAATGCCCATCTGGGCCACTTAGGATTCAAAATAATTGTACATTGTCACAAATGTTTTGTTTGACATAAAATGATTGTTTGGCTTATTCTTCACAAAACATTTTAAGGGCTTTGATTTATAATAGGATAAAGCTAAGTAGAAAGTGAGCAACATTTCTTGGTGCTAACTGATGAATTGTGGATTATCTACGAAAGGGTTTAATCTAAGATCTTTTAGTAAAATAGGACACGTGTCATAAAATAAAAGAACATGAGAATAATATGCATTGTCACTAAGTCTGAACAATTATTAATGTCCAAATACTTTTAGCATCTCTGTAATATTTAGAAATAATGCGATATACATGATTCCTACAGTTAGTGATTAGTACTTTTGGCTTGCAGCATTGAAGTTCTGGGTTTGAATGAAGACTGGACGTCCATTATATATGTAATGTTTAGAGAAATGTTGTTTCAGTTCAGTACTTAGAGGCTAAAAAGTAACCTTGAATAACTATGTTTTCTATGTATGAGTGTTTTGATCATCCAGAACAAGTTAGTATAGATGTACACTACTTTACCTTTTCTCTAAACTTAGAAAAAAAGAGCAAAAAAACAAACAAACCATGATTTCTGATTACACTGCCACAGAATATCTCTGTTAAATGTGTCTATCTGTGGTCATTTAATGGGAATTACAGCCTGTTGAGAGCTTTTTTTCTAGCATGTAGTGTTGTATTGAATTGGAACCCTTAAACAAAATCGAAGTAAGATAAATGTGGCCATATTTTTTGCCTGTATAGCCCTTGTTAACAGGTACGCAGATGCAATGGTGCAGAAGATGAAGACACAGTGGTAACTTGAATCAAGTGATTATTTATTTACAAAAAACAATTTAGGTGAACAGAAATAAAATGTCTGAAGGTTTAGCGATTTACCAGAAACCTTAAACAAGTTTACAATACTAGTGGTTATTATTCTAGATATATAAACAGTATCTTTGTTTAACAAGACAGTTGCCTAGGTCTCCGAATTTCAGCTCACCGGGCAGTCTGAATCTTCAACTGCTCACTCTATTGTTCGTATCCTTTTAAGTTCTCAACTTTCTTGGATGTGGCTGTAATCCAGTTCAGATAGTAATGCACGTCTGACCTGACACAGGTCAAGACGATGACTCCTCCTCTGCTTTGGCCTCAGGGGTTTTTATATTTTCCATCTGTGACACAGCTATCACATGACCCAGAATGTTTTATTATTTATTCCCTCCAGGAAACTCACAATTCCCTTTGCAGTTCCTTTTTGCTCTCTTTTTGATCCTGTTCTTACAATCTCTGGCCGCTAGATGGCGATGTTTACTTATATAAGTTTCACTGTACATCCAGCTTCAGAAACTGCCTATTCCTTTACACACTGCAGAACATGGAGCTTCTCAAAGTTATTTTCCTGAAGAACATTATTGTTTTTTCTCTATAAACACAAGTGCCATAGATTGGTACTGTGTGCAGCAATTTCAAAAAACAAATATTGTTCCCTAAATCCATTATATCTTAAAGGGGTAATCCAGAGCTACTCATAATATCTATATACCAATCAAGCTCAACTTAATTATGGGAGAGGAAACCCTTTTAAGCACTTCACACATAAAAATTAGAATCAGAGTACTCTTAATTAGATTGATAAAGCTCCAATAAGAAATATATAAAACATATCTTTTAATAAATAAATAAAAACATGCATACTAAGCTGCAATGGAGCATGAACAGAGATTCTAATTCTTGAAGGGATGTAACATAATCCAAAATAACCCTGTTCATTTCCTCTCCTAGAGTAATAGTAGGGCTATCAAAAGATGTACAGGATCATGTTGCAAGAGCTAGGACTTACTTTTTCATCTTCTGTCCTCAGCAATCAATTTGTATTACGAAGGTCTGGAATTAATGACCAAAACTTCATGTTTTACTTTTGGAACACTTGAGTAAATAAATTCAAAGATTTTACCAAAGTTAAAGTGCCAGATTCTTTGTCTCTTACTGTTTCTATGGAGTGGGATCCAACCAGAGCACCCACCTATCAGGCGTGCCATATTGCAAAAGGTACTACGAAATATCCATATTTGTCTGCTGGCTCACTAGCACAGCCTGTCCAATTCTAATGAATGTGATAGGTTTACTGTTTATTCAAGATAGTCAAACAAATGGATAATTAAAAACTGCCATTAAGCAAAAGCCTCTACTCTAGTAATGCTAAGTTTACAGCCACTGCCCATTGTATGCACTTATGAGTTATATGTCAGACATGTACCACAGACTGGATGGAGACCATTGCATCTACTTACCATAAAGACCAATAGCAAAAAAAATTATACTACATGGTATAAAGTTTTTTTCACTGTAGCCCTCTGTTTAGGAAGGCATAGTCGTCTGCGCTTTGCTATATACTTAACAAGTAAGCAGTCATACCTACAAGATGGAGGCTAAAATATCATACATTTGGCCTTTGTCTGGGCAATAGGGGCCTAATGGACCTTTGCAGTGTACTTCAAAAAGCTTTACTTTTTGTGCATGAATGCAGCCTCGCTTCTGACATTTTACATGTAGGCACATTTAGTGCAGTTATCTGTAGTTCATAATATATCATTAATGTCTATTTCATTTAGATGGCGTTGACATTTAGACATATGCCATATGTATTGTAATCAGTAAATGAACAATCAGTAATCATAAATGATTTCTCAGTGGACTTAAGCAGCTGTTTTTTTTTGTTTTACCATATTATAGACAATGGTGTAATTTAATACATCAAGCACAGCAGCCCTGACCATTAAAATGATAAAATGAGACTGCAAAGCTTGGCTCATACAATGAAAATGAATGAGTTTGGCACACATGGAATAGGCATTATGACAGTCCTTCTGTCAATAGATACTAAGGGTTTCGCATGTTACGAAAGCAAACTTTCAAACATTTATAGAAATGCTGCCAGGAAAAAGTAAATAAAACAAGCAAGCATGTTGGACATAAAAGGAAGAGACCATCAAAAAGTTTATTGGTCATTACCTTTATCAAACAAGCGATGCATTACGTGTACTGTGATGCAAGAGAGATATGTTAGTGCAGAAAACTGTAAGGCTATGTGCCCACTATTAGTGTTGAGTGAATTTGTTCGGCATTTCAATTTCGGGTTCGTGTTCGGGGTTACGGCTTGTTCGTGCCAAAAAATCGGCTCCACCCATGAGCATCCCTGATTTGCCACGCAGATAACATCTGCATGTTATCTGCGTGACAGTGTGGCAAATCAGGGATGTTCATGGGCGGAGACGATTTTTTGGCGCGAACAAGCCGGAACCCCGAACATGAACCCGAATTTGAAATGCCGAACAAATTCGCTCAACACTACCCACGATCAGGAAGAGCAGCGTTTTGGAAGCAGCATATTTTTGCTGTGTCCAAAATGCTGCTTTCTAATCACGCTGTTAAATCCGCAAGGTTCATTGAAAAATGCAGATTTACTGGATCTAATTACATTCTATTGTTCAAATTTCTGTAACAGAGACTAGCATCTCCACTACAGAGATTAACGTTCTGCAGCTTGTAAACCCACGCCGCGTGTGAGTTTACGCAATGTTAAATAAAAGCACAGTGGCCATAAGATTTCTATAAATCCCATCCACTGTGCTTCTAATGTAGAATGCAGCATTTTGTACGCAGAACAGATGCGCTGCATCCAAAACGTTGCTCTTCCTGATCATGGGCACATAGTTCTTTTAGGCTATGAACACAGCAAAAGCTATTGTACATAGTTACATAGGTTGAAAAAAGACCTAGGTCCATCAAGTTGAACCTTTCTCCACCACAGTGTTAGGTGTATTGAGGAACCACAGTTCCTAGCATCAAGATATGTTAGTGTATCATGGACTATGTATCATGTTAGGAAATGCTACATTTAGTACTGCATCTACCATGAGTCAAGATGAGCATCCCACCTGAGGAGCTGGCAGCATATCAATGTCATGTAACAGTGTGGACAGTTGTCCTACTCCTGAGGGCAGGACACTGTAAAACATAAAACACTCAGTCTCTTCACTGACATATGGGGGAAAGGCCAAGTCCAACTGCATGTGTCTAGTCAAAACAATGCTGTGATCCTCAGTACCTCAGGGTACATCCCAGCATCTGTCCATCAATTCAAATATGTTTCATTTCTTATGTTACAGTGTGATATTTACCAGGAGTTAAACTCATAACCTCTAGCTTGGCAGGCATGAGCTTTAGCATTGAGCCACTAGCTGCACTGCTAAAAACAGAAGAATTTTCTCTTCCTAAATATCTAAATGGTGTTCTTCTTCTATACAGCCATATTGTAGTAATGCATAGAGATACATCTCTATATACCAGAATGATAGTGCTAAATAAATGTCAGATGCAGAATATGTTGGCGTTATATAAATAATGATTGTTATAGTTATAATTTTTCAATAAAATGACAAAAAAGAGAAACAATTACAATAATCACATTTTAATGCCCTTTAACAAAAAAATAGAAAACATTGCAAACCATAAAAATTGGACCATAACTAATTAGATTATACTAAGAAAACAAACCAAGATAATGCTCACTTTTATTTGATCCCACTTGACACTGTCCTGGAGCCTGTGATTTGCCTGCAGCAGTGTAATGACTACAACACGCATCACTGCTGCAGCCGATCACTAATCTCATCAGCTCTGCTGTTATTGAGGGCTGCAGACACCTATTTCAGAGATGTACACTGTCAATGTGATGTCACTGCTGCACAGACACACCAAAGAAGTGGTGGAGAGCAGGCACTGAACTGAGGGAAGATGAGTACTACATGTATTTGTTTTTTTACTACTATTTAACTGGTTGGGTTTCACTTTTCTAAAAATGGAAACACCCCTTTAAGTACATTATATTTGTAAAATCAAAAGGAAAATAAAGGAGGATATTGAGACTCCAAGAAAAACAATATATAACGATAGACAATATTTAAAACAATGCTCAATATCTTTTTTAAAGTAGATCCTCACAATAAAGGAAGCACAAATAAATCATATAAAACAATATGAAATAAATGAGTAACATAACTCACAGGAACATGCAAACATGGTATTGTTTAGTAACCTTTCTAACATGATGAAATATGTCTTTTGAGTCTTGATTCTATTGAGTTCATCTTGTAGATATTTCTTTCCTCTACGTACAGAAATGTCATGAGTGTTTGGTACAGTATAAAGCATGTCATGTTTATAAATGTCATTCATTCAGCTGGTTTGCTGTTGTCAATTTTAATGTATTTTCTTTATATAAGGACATTATTCTGAGAGGTAGCAATTAGCAAATAAAAGTTACTTTGAGTTTTCAAAATTTTCCAGACCTTTATGCCAGTGCATTTTATTTATTTTTTATATATAATTTTTAGAGTTATTGAACATTGCTTGACTTTTTTTATAACTTTTTTTTTTAAATATCATAGGAGAATCATTATTATACCCAAATGTATTTTTTATATTACTCACTTATATAGCACCATTAATTCCACAGCGCTTTACAGACATTATCGTCACTGTCCCCATTAGGGCTCACAATCTAGATTCCCTATCAGTATGTCTTTGAAGTGTGGGAATAGACTGGAGAACCTGGAGGAAATCAATGCAAACACGGGGAGAACATACAAACTCCTTGCAGATGTTGTCTTTGGTGGGATTTGAACCCAGGACCGCAGAGCTGCAAGGCTCCAGTGCTAAAAACAGTGCTGCCCAAAATTGAAAAATGCCAAAAGCTATGAGAAGGTGACAAATATATATTTTTGAAAAGTATTCTGGCATTTCATATTCAAGACAAATATATAATGTGGTTTAAAGAGTTTTCCATAAGGAATATGGCATATGCTAGAAATGGCTAATTTCTGTCCAACATCTTGGACAGTATCTGGTGCTATGGTGGCTTCAACTAGAGAAGAGATCTGTGCATGAACTTGCTTACCTGCTTTACAGAAGCCATGCATGTCTGGGCAAATTAACAGTCATAGCACCCATATCATGATTCAGGATGCGCGGGTGGGATCAGGGACCATTGTCCGGGAGTTAGGTGCATATTCCTGATATGAGACCTAAAATTATTGGATATTTATAGAATTTCCTGAGGATGTGCCTTAAATATCTCTCATGGGATTACTCCTTTACAGACAAATATGTTAGATGTTTAGTCAGGTACAACTTAGGTTGTCTTTTGATGAACTTATGAAGCCGTTACATTGGTTAAGTTTGAGATCCAATGGTGTTCAGGCCATTCGGACCCTCTGACAATGTTTTTTTGGTGTAAGTTTTGGTGTTTGATGGTGCTTACACGTCAACACGTTTCAAAGTTTTACAACTTCATCAGGACAAACCATGATATCATGAAGACGTAAAACATTGAAACGTGCTAACGATTAAACCGCTTAAACTTGCATCTGCATCTCCTATTCTTTCTCGATAGCAGCGCAGATTAACCCATTGCTTCCAGTTCTGTTTCTTATATCAATTTTAAAGCATAGTTAGAATTGTTACACATTTGCTTTCAGAAATATTTGCATAAAGCAAAGGGATGTTATTGATGAGTTGGAGTTACTCTATACAATATTTAGGAAGTCACATGAATGCTAATATATCAGATATTCACTTTCTTTATATAAATACAGGATATGAAACTTCACATACCTTTGATTAATCTTGGCTGTACTTTTTTGTGTGGGATGCTCAAACTCTACACTTCAAAGGCAACGAAATATTAATTATTTATAATTAAGCTGCATGGAAGACAGAATCAATTTACTTTTCATTAGCATTGATATTTGATTACCCAAATTGCCTTCAAATGTCATAGCCATTAGCGTTATATACAGTGCATAGAATGAAATGAATGCATTTAAAATAAAGATGCAATTTACTAAATAAAACTTTTACATAATAAAATCATGAACATTGATTTTGGTCCTCATCATATGAGATGATCCAAAACTGTGTAAAATTTGTAGCAATCATTCTGTTCTATTTCACTGTAATTAACATTGTTAATGCTGGTATAGTTATAGGAAACAGATAAAACATGAATGTTAACATGATGCTCCTCTTTATGATGAGGCAGACACTGCTTTTAATCATATTATTTTAGTGGCGTTTATAGATATATGTTGATAGCTTTTTCTTACTATTTATTCTTTCTAGACATATGCATATTGATTATGATTGCATGATTCCAAAAAAATAATGTTAAAAGAGGTTAGACACCTCATTTTCACAAATGTGTTGGGGGCATAATTTTGTGGCACCCACTAATATATACGTATTACAGGCTATCTACCTGAACTTTTTATTGAAACCTTTCTCACAGACAGCACAGAGCTCCTTTCTGCTGATAAAGGAATATGTGATCAGACCTTATTTCAATTGTAAATCAGCTTTATCATGGGAAGTGTCTTGCATTTGGATGATGATGGACAAGATTGGTCAAAGGCCTCTCTATCAGCATTTTGTGAACAGGAGAGCTGTGTAGTCTGTGAGATAAACTGTACTAACAAGTGCAGAAGGAGAACATCTAATACCTATAAATTACTAAGTCTCATGTTTTACCATTTCTCATAAAAAATTGTTAATATTAAGATAAACATCTTCATACACTTTAAATTAATTTTGTATTGGTCTTAGGTTAGTTGCAAGGTCTACAATTATCCTAAAACTATTGCTATATGCTCACTTTAATGGTGGTTCCAAACCTTATTTGCAGTTTATCATTCCAATGAATAACCATTATTACTTTCCTTTAGATTATTCTACATCTAGATTAAATATATATATATATATATATATATATATATATATATATATATATATATATATATATAATATACACACCCACATATACATACATACACAGTGAAGGAAATAATTATTTGATCCCTTGATGTTTTTGTAAGTTTCCCCACTGCCAAAGACATGAACAGTCTATAATTTTAAGGGTAGGTTAATTTTAACATTGAGAGATAGAATATCCAAAAAAAAATCAAGAAAATCACATTGTATAAATTAGATAAATTTATTTGCATTTTGCAGTGAGAAATAAGTATTTGATCCCCTACAAACCATTATGAGTTCTGGCTCCTACAGACCAGTTAGACGCTCCTAATCAACTTGTTACCTGCAATAAAAACAGCTGTCTTACATAGTCACCTGTATAAAAGACTCCTGTCCGCAGACTCAATTAATCAGTCAGACTCTAACCTCTACAACATGGGCAAGACCAAAGAGCTTTCTAAGGATGTCAGGGACAAGATCATAGACCTGCACAAAGCTGGAATGGGCTACAAAACCATAAGTAAGATGCTGGGTGAGAAGGAGACAACTGTTGGTGCAATAGTAAGAAAATGGAAGAAATACAAAATGATTGTCAATCGAGATTGATCTGGGGCACCATGCAAAATCTCACCTCATGGGGTGTCCTTGATCACGAGGAAGGTGAGAGATCAGCCTAACGTTACACGGGGGGAACTTGTTAATGATTTCAAGGCAGCTGGGACCACAGTCACTAAGAAAACCATTGGTAATACACTACGTCTTAAAGGTTTAAAATCCTGCAGTGCCCGCATGGTCCCGCTGCTCAAGAAGGCACATATGCAGGCCCGTCTGAAGTTTGCCAATGAACACCTGGATGATTCTGTGAGTTATTGAGAGAAGGTGCTGTGGTCAAATGAGACAAACATTTAGTTCTTTATTTATCTTCATGAAATCAACTCGCTGTGTTTGGAGGAAGAGAAATGTTGCTTATGACCCAAAGAACACCGTCCCCACTGTCAAGCATGGAAGTGGAAACATTATGTTTTGGGGGTGTTTCTCTGAAAATGACCCAAAACATACAACCAATGCAACAAAGGAGTGGCTCAAAAAGAAGCACATTAAGGTCATGGAGTGGCCTAGCCAGTCTCCAGACCTTAATCCCATAGAAAACTTATGGAGGGAGTTGAAGCTCCGAGTTGTCAAGTGACAGCCTCAAAATCTTAATAATTTAGAGATGATCTGCAAAGAGTAGTGAACCAAAATTCCTCCTAACATGTGCGCAACACTCATCATAAACTACAAAAAACGTCTGACTGCTGTGCTTATCAACAAGGGTTTTGCCACCAAGTATTAAGTGTTGTTTGCCAGAGGGATCAAATACTTATTTGTCTCTGCAAAATACAAATAAATGTATCAAATTTATACAATGTAATTTTCTTGATTTTTTTGGGATATTCTATCTCTCAATGTTAAAATTAACCTACCCTTAAAATTATAGACTGTTCATCTCTTTTTTAGTGGACAAACTTACAAAAACAGCAAGGGATCAAATAATTATTTCCTTCACTGCGTACATATATATATATATATATATATATATATATATATATATATATATATATATATATTGTAATGCAGCGCCATTCTGCATTGCTAAAATGTCCTGGGGGTGTGTTCTGGCAGACCATGTACCTCACCTCAGGTGACTGATCACATGACTGTGACATCATCACAGGTCCTCTGTGCACAGAGAGATATATTAATCCGGGTGGTTTGGAAACAGAGAGGCCTGGTGAGGCAAGAGGCTAGATTCCTGTGATTGGGACGCAGTAGCCTTGGAAGGCACGTGGCTTGTAGACCACGGCTAGGGAGCCTTAAATCCACAGCTGTGGCAGAACAGAGCTGAGAGAAGCAGCTAAGACCCGGCAAAGGTAAAAATGTTTCTTTATATGGACATTGATGCTGTACCTTGCTGAAGTCTGTATCTGAAGCCAAGTGGGTATAGCTGCCACTGAAAGGCTCTAGGGCATTACATGTGTAACATTCCTGCGAGTCACTGAGATGGACTGTGTTATAAGCAGTTTATGACGTGTGATAAACTGCTGGACTTTAGTTTACTGTAAAACGTAGCTTGTGTGCTTTAATTGACCCGGTGAAGTGAGTGCCCCTCCAACATGATCAATACCGCTACCTTACAATTGGTTAGAGAATGCAGGCAACTGCAGCCTGGTTGCTAGGGGTAACGGCACAGGACGACGAACATGGATGCAAGCATCTTGCTGTGGCTCGGTGGGGTTATGAAAATTAAAGCATGTGGCTGTAACTCGGTGGGGTTACGAAAATTGTCGTTGGACTCAAACCTGGCTTGCTGTGGCTTGGCGGGGCCACGAAGATTAAAGCATCTGGCTGTAACTCGGCGGGGTTACGAAAATTGTCGTCGCACTCAAACCGGGTTTGCTGTGGCTTGGTGGGGCCACGAAAAGTTTTCCGGGGAGAGCGGTGTGAGCAGTATCCCCAGACGGAATGGAGAAGGGGTTAGATGACTGGCTGCAATTGCTTTTCAACAAAATAGAGTATCCTGAAGAAATGCAGGAGCTGATAAAGATGGCTGTGAAGGGAGCAGCAAATGAGACTGAAGCTGTTGAGCGATTAAAGTGCCTGCAGCAGGTATTTGAAAAACAACAGCAGGTATTTGAGAAATGACAACAGGACTTGCAGCAGGTATTTTAGAAATGACAACAGGACTTGGTGCAAGAACGTCAGGAGCTGTTGGCACCTTACAGAATGGTAGCAGCGGACCATTCCTTGAGTTCTCCTGTGGCGTCGCTACTCTCCCAGAGTGCCCAGGGAGGTAGTAAGAGATGTTGTAAACTGGGTCCTAAGACTATTGCGGGTTTTTTGTTAAAGTACCCCCTACTGGTGTGGTTGTCCAAATGGGGGTGGAGTCTCAAAAGGGGGTGGAGCATAGAATACCAAAGTTGGTTACTGGCTGTGGGTTGGTACTGTGTAAAAATGACAATTCGATCGTTGATAACTGGATAGCTCCAGTAGAAGGGGTTGACGTCAAAGTGGGAGGTGACTTGTTAGTCCACAACACCAGGGGGAGTGACACAGACCCCACAGCTGACGGTGACACTACAAAAGTAGAAAGAGATTTCAGTCAGGAGGAGTTAAACGAGGTGAGAAAGTCCCCCTCTCGTCTTCGAAGGCGCAAGGGCCACAAAAAGGTTGCTCCTGTATCCTTTGCTGAAAGGGCAGATAAAGAAAATGCAATTCTGTGTGCCTTTATTCCGAGTGTGGATCCTCCTTTAGAACCAGAGGAGATCAGGAGGGAAGAGGAGGTGATGTTGCCAGTAGCAACCTCCGGTACAGTATCAGACAACAATGAAGATCAGGTGGAAGAGTTGGATGCCGTTTTGCAGATTCGTTACAAGAAGGATAATCTACTGAGACAAAAGAATCAGGATCCGACAGCCCTGAAAGAGGAAGTGGCCAATGATGACCAAGAACTGGAGGAAATCAGCGAGGAAATCAACCAATGGAAGGAAATGTTCCAGGAAAATAAGGAGGACCTCCGCAAAACCACGGAGGAAGTTTTGCAGGTGAAGCTTGAGAAGGAGACGCTGAAGGATAAAGTTTCTGGACGTGATCAAGACATAGAACAACTGCGGAAAAAAATCAATAGGGAACTGCAACAAACTAAGAGAGACTATGAGGAACTCCTCAAGGTTAAGGAAAAACTAGAGGATGATAAGGCGGATGCAGAGCACAGGTGCCAAGTGATTGAGACTACTCTACAGTACACCCGTGATGAGAATGATGATCTCCGTAGAAAGATCTCGGGACTGGAAGCTCATGTGAAGGAGCTGCAGACGTTTTGTGATGATCTCCAGAGGGCAAAGGTGTGCCTAAAGGATAGAATCGGCAGGATGAAAGCTGAGCGGGAAAAGATGGAGGAGTCTATTGAAGAAGGGAGGTATGAAGCAAATGCCTCCTCGAATAATGCAAGCTTGGATGATTCGGTGGATGTAAGAGCCAAGATCAAGGAGCTCAAGGAGGCATTACAAGCCCATTTGAAGCAAAAGAAGCTTAAGAGACTGGCTGTCGAGAGCCAAGTGGGCGCATTGGAGACCGATGGGTCTGAGAGATTTCTGCTGATAAATGAGCAGTTGAAGCAGGAAGAACTTCAGAGATGGGATGCTGAGAGGCGAGTAGCTGAGCTAGAGGAAGAAGTTGTCGAGCTCAAATGTTTCCTGGCATAGTACCAATCAGTGAACGAGGCCCCCTTGGAGAAGGAGAAGGGCAAACAAATTACACTTAATCCTTTAAACCATGAGAAGGTGGACCTGAGGAGGGCTGAGAGAGTGTTAAAAGAAGTTAAGTATGGAATGGAAGTTGTCAAGATGAGAATTTTTGAGTTCATAGCTGTAAGGCAGCTCAGGGGAAGCATACAGCGTGAAGAAGCTGAAAGTCACTTGTCCCTGAAACCTGAGCCGGATAATCGTCTGGAAACCACTGGTGAGACAGAAACGTCTCGGTACAAGTGCCTCATAGATGTACCCAAAGATTTGAGAGAAGACTGCACCAGAGAGTCAGTGCATGAAGAGTTTAAGAAGGCCGTGGGAGCCTATAAGGTGTACTCGACCTCAGAAGCTAAACAGCTGGTGGCCTGTCCACAACCGAAGTCACAGCGAAGAGGGTGGCTAGCCTAAGTGACATGCACCGGCGATGTGTTCGCACGAAGCGGTTTGTCCGGTTGAAGATGGAACAAGCCGTTAGACAACTGGAACTCATGAGAAAAGCTCAAAGACTGCGGGAAGAGGTTATCCGGGTGCCTCATGCTCTGGTAAGAAAGCTCATTGGGAGAAATGGCCGAACCATGCAAATGATGGTAAAGAAGTCTGGTGTGATGAAAGTAAGCAGTCCACGTGATCGTCAGGACTGGATACCAGATGAAGATGGCATGGTGTCATTCTCCACTGTAGGAACGGAAGAAAATCTTGCATATATATGCATGCTGATGGAGTACTTAGTGACCTACCTGCGGGAGTTAGAACAGTTGAATCTCGCCAGACTGCGAGTGGAAAGACAGCATCGCCTGAGCAGCAGAAGATGGCAGCAGTCTAGAAATTGTGAGACCAGAAAGAGAAAGGGCCCTTCAAATAATAGAATGGCTACAGTAGAAGTTAGAGACCTTCCAAGATGTCCTGAGGATAGTGGGCGTCGGTTTAGAGGTAGTGAGACCTCCAGTAACTCAGGTCTGAGAGGCCCATATAAACGACCCAATAGAGTACGGGAGAGTACAGAGTCAGACCGGACCTTAGATACAAGGGCATGTGAGTCACACTGCTGTATTGACCGCTGGGAGCGGGGGAGGTCTGAAAAGGTTACGACTCGGAAATGTGACTTGACGAAGTTAGTGACAATGACAGATGGTAGGTCCCTAAGGAATGGGTGATGTTGATGACTAATGTTCCAGGGGCTGAGCAGCACAATTGTCAAGTACATGGTCTCTGTGTGAACCGTGGGTTATAATGTGATTGTGTATATTATGTGTTCAACCCTACAAGTTTGAACAGAGGGGGGGATATGTAATGCAGCGCCTTGCTGCATTGCTAAAATGTCCAGGGGGTGTGTTCTGGCTGACCATGTACCTCACCTCAGGTGACTGATCACATGACTGTGACATCATCACAGGTCCTGTGTGCACAGAAAGATATATAAATCCGGGTGGTTTGGAAAGAGTTAGAGAGGCCTAGTGAGGCAAGAGGCTAGATCCCTGTGTTTGGGATGCCAGTAGTCCTGGAAGGCACGTGGCTTGGAGACCACAGCTGGGGAGCCTTAAAGCCACAGCTGTGGCAGAACAGAGCTGAGAGAAGCAGCTAAGACTCAGCAAAGGAAAAAATGGTTCTTTATATGGACATTGATGCTGTACCTTGCTGAAGTCTGTATCTGAAGCCAAGCGGGCATAGCTGCCACTGAAAGGCTCTAGGACATTTCATGTGTAACATTCCTGCGAGCCACTGAGATGGACTATGTTATAAGCAGTTTATGACGTGTAATAAACTGCTGGACTTTAGTTTACTGGAAAACGTGGCTTGTGTGCTTTAATTGACCCGGTGAAGTGAGTGCCCCCCCAACATGATCAATACCGCTACCTTACAATATATATATATATATATATGTATATATATATGTTACATTAGGGGGCATTAGAGAGCATTAGAACACGCAAGCTATTATTACTGAAGGATTCTACAGTATATTATCAGCTTTGTATGGCGGTGTTACCTGTTAATGTAATCCTGTCACTGCTGATTAAAAAAATCTCCTGTAAACTCTTCCTGAAGGGACATGAATTTTGAGTCTAAAAAACCCAGTGGCCATTGTTAAAATTGCCCAATTACAAATTTTTTTTTTATTAAAGAGGCGGTCCACTACAAAGTATATTCCGCCCATTGATTTAAACCTTTTAGGCTATGTGCCCACGATGCAGAAATGAAGCAGAAAATTTCTGCAGCATTTCTGCATCTCCCTGGCAGAAAAAAACGCATGCAGATTGTGCATGCGTTTTTCCTGCAGAATACATGCGGATCCACATGCGGGTTCACATGCGTTTCCGCATGCAGATTGACAAGCACTTTCCAGGCGATAGCATCACTTGGAAAGTGCTTGACAGCTAGGTCACACTGTATAAATCCATGCAAACAGCACGGATTTATACAGTGTGAACCGTAAAAATTAAAACAAATAAAGCTATACTCACCCCCGAGGCCCCGGCGTGGCTGCAGCGCTGCTTCCTGGCTGGTTCCCGGCTGCCGGCATATCGCGAGACAGAGCGGTGAAGGGCCTGCGGTCACATGACTGTGACGTCACCGAAGGTCCTTCAGCGCTGCTGGCATTGAGAGAGAAGACGCCGGACAGGTGAGTATAAACTTTATTTGTTATTTTATTCTTTTTTTACAGGTACAATGGTACCCAGGTTTGGATGAGAGTCTTCTCTCCTCCAGAACTGGGTACCATCCGCACATAGAGACGCATAGAAGCCGCTTGTAAAAATGTACAGTCGCGGTTTCTATGCGTCTCAATGCAAGTCAATGGCGGGAGTTCCGCTGCACTTCCGCAAAATTAAATGACATGCTGCGGATTTTTGTACGCAGCATAAACGCTGCGGAAAAATCCGCAGCATGTGCATAGAACATGCAGAATCCCCTTGGGGACCATGGGGTGCGGATTACCTAGCGTTTTACAAGCGTTTCCGCTGCGGAAATTCCGCAGCATAAACGCTTGGAAAACGCTACGTGGGCACACAGCCTTACATAAGTATTTTTGTAAATAACTCATGCTGCCATATGTGCCTGTGAGCACTGCTATCGCTACTCCACTAGTCCACATCACGAGACCCAGGCTACAGCCGCTGCTGATATCCGCAGATGTCATGTCAACTTTTGGACTTCCTTGTTTCACCCAGGCGTGACCCAGTCGCACGCAGCCCCCCTCCCCCGATTGACTGGGCTATGGGCGGTGTTTCACCACATGTCACAGCCCAGTATTTCAGCTTGCACTTTCCCTCTCTTCTCTGCTTTCAATAGCCGCAAGCACATGCTGGATACTGGTATGTGACGTGCGGTTAAACACCGCCCGCAGCCCAAACAATCAGGGGGGGGTGAATACGACTGGGTCACACCAGGGTGAAACAAGGAAGTCTGGAAGTTGACATTAGCAGATATAAGAGGCGGCTGTAGTCGGGATCACGTGATGCGGACTGAGAAAGTAGCGATAACGCCACTCACATTCACGTATGGCAACATTTACAAAAATACTTATTTAAAAGGTTTAAATTGATGGGCAGAGTATACATTTTAGTGGATCACCTATTTAAATGATTGTGATAAAAAAATATACAGTATATATATTTTTTTAAAATATAAAACCCCTCCCCCGATTGACTGGGCTATGGGCGGTGTTTCACCACATGTCACAGCCCAGTATTTCAGCTTGCACTTTCCCTCTCTTCTCTGCTTTCAATAGCCGCAAGCACATGCTGGATACTGGTATGTGACGTGCGGTTAAACACCGCCCGCAGCCCAAACAATCAGGGGGGGGTGAATACGACTGGGTCACACCAGGGTGAAACAAGGAAGTCTGGAAGTTGACATTAGCAGATATAAGAGGCGGCTGTAGTCGGGATCACGTGATGCGGACTGAGAAAGTAGCGATAACGCCACTCACATTCACGTATGGCAACATTTACAAAAATACTTATTTAAAAGGTTTAAATTGATGGGCAGAGTATACATTTTAGTGGATCACCTATTTAAATGATTGTGATAAAAAAATATACAGTATATATATTTTTTTAAACTTGTAACACAAAAGGTAATTTTTTGATGATAGCTTGTTTAGCTTCAAATATCTGGAATTAATTTTCCCAACTTCTTTGTTCAGTAATAAAAATCTACAATTTTTTATCGTATATTGTATATAGCTTTTACCTTTATGAAAACAAATAGCTTGAAATTGATAAAGTAAGGAAATAGCATTTCCACAAGGTAAAATTCTATTTTAAGTCATTGAGATCCATCAATCAAGGCAGTATTTATGGATTTTTTTCTTTTTTTTTTGTGTATTTTACCAAATTACTGATTTTTAATTTTTTAGGGAGAAAATTACAAATGATTATAGCTAATTGTCCAAGATATCAGTAACATAAATACTTGTATCTGCATGGAATGAGACTTTTTCTAAAGGCTTGGCTATTTTGAGTCACAGTACCAACTCTGAGAGGAACAGATTGTATGTACTCAATGTTTCACCAAATAGAAAAATATTGTGCACCATACCAGATGTGGTATGTATAACCTTTCCCACCTAAAAGTAATGTCGACAGAGATATTGCATTTATCCATACAAACCCATGTGAATTCATCATATATTTACTGTATGGTTATCATACAGTTGTGCTCAAAAGTTTACATACCCCGGCAGAATTTGTTCTTTCTTGGCCTAGTATCAGAGAATATGAATGATAACTAAAAACTTTTTCTCCACTCATGGTTATTGGTTGGGTGAAGCCATTTATTGTCAAACTACTGTGTTTTCTCTTTTTTAAATCTTAATGACAACAAAAAAATCCAAATGACCTTTATCAAAAGTTTACATACCCTGGTGATTTTGGCCTGATAACATGCAGAGAATTTGACACAAATGGGTTTGAATGGCTAATAAAGGTAACATCCACACCTGTGACCTGATTGCTTGTAATCAGTGTGTGTGCATAAAAGCTGAGTGCGTTTCTGGAAACCAGACAGACTCTTGCATCTTTCATCCAGTCACTGACGTTTCTGGATTGTGAGTCATGGGGAAAGCAAAAGAATTTTCAATGGATCTACGGGAAAAGGTAGTTGAACTGTATAACAGAGGAAAGGGAAACAAAAAAATATCCAAGGAATTGATTATGCCAGTCCGCAGCGTTCAAACTGTGATTAATAAATGGAACAGCAGGGGCTCTGTAAAAACCAAACCACGGTCAGGTAGACCAACAAAAATTTCAGCCACAACTGCCATGAAAAAAACACAAATAATATCAGCTGAATTTCAGGACTCTCTGAAAACTAACAGTGTGGCTGTTTCAAGATGTACAATAAGGAGGCAATTGAAGAAAAATGGGCTGCATGGACGAGTTGCCAGAAGAAAGCCATTACTGCGCAAATGCCACAAAGTATCTCGCCTACAATATGCCAAACAGCACAGAGACAAGCCTCAAAACTTCTGGAACAAGGTAATTTGGAGTGATGAGAACAAAACTACTTTTTTGCCACAACCATAAAAGTTAGAGTTGGAGAGAGGTCAACAAGGCCTATGATGAAAGGAACACCATTCCTACAGTAAAGCACGGAGGTGGATCGCTGATGTTTTGGGGATGTGTGGGCTACAAAGGCACAGGAAACTTGGTAAAAGTTGAAGGAAAGATGAATACAGCACATTATCAGCAAATACTGGAGGCAAATTTGCACTCATCAGCCCGGAAGCTGCGCATGGGACATACTTGGACATTCCAACATGACAACGATCCAAAACACAAGGCCAAGTCGACTGGTCATTGGCTACAGCAGAACAAAGTGAAGGTTCTGGAGTGGCTATCTCAGTCTCCTGGCTAGAGATGCAAGGTGTTCGACTCGAACTGTTCGCCAATCTCAAATTCGAGCTGTTTTGGGCGGTGTTCGAGCCGTTCGGCGAACACGAACGATTTGAAAAAAATTCGGCTGTTCGAGGTTATGTTCGATAACTGTTCGTGCACCAAAATCATAACTGGATTTTTTCTCAATAATGCTGAAAATTAATGTTAATACGCAGTTTGAGTGTACAGCGGGGCGGGTGGAGGGGCAAGGGATGGATCTCTGCATGAATAATGAAGATCTCCATGTTTTTTTCTCTTTCCCGCATTTACAGTGGGGAGGTGCAGTCTGTCAGCCTATCAGGAGCGCACACACGGAGCGAACTGCTCTTTTTCACACAAGCAAGGGCATGTGTCATTGGCAGTGTATGTCACATGTCCTTGCCCTATAAGACCCAGCCATTTTTCCCGTCGCCACCATTTTCTCACTGCTGCAGCTGCGTGTTAGACTGCACCGCTGTTGCTGTGTGCGCTATACTTTGTTAATTTCAAGCCAATTTTCGCACAAATCTACAGATAGCTTGGGAGTAGGGAAGAGTTGTGATTGCAGTCCTTTTAAGGACTAGGTTACATCATTTCCTACGACTTTTATCAGGCAGGTCTGTGCTCTTAAATAGATAGATTGTGGGAGTAAAGACTAATTGTAATTGCAGTCCTTTTCAGGGATATGTTACATCAGTTCCTATCACTTTTTGCCAGGCAGGTCTGTACCAGTGCTGTGCAAGTTTATTTCACAGCATTTGGCTAAATCTAGCAAAGCAAATCCCTTTTGGCCTATTGCAGAGTGTGTTAGTCAGTGGAGTAGCCTATCTGTGTTGCAAGCTACACCACGTGAGTATAGAATACAAATTTTTTTACTGCACCTACTGAAGTAAAACCTTTTGGGCATAGTAGCATCATTCTATTAGTCCATCTATACTAACCTACACCAGGTTGCAAATTCAATATAATATTTTTCTGCATCGAGCTCTGAAAAAATATTTCAGCTTCTAGCAGTGTGTGGGACTTGTTCTATTAGTCCATCTATACTGACCTCCATCAGGTTGCAAATTCAATCTATTTTTTTTCTGCATCTAGGTCTGAAAAAATATTTCAGCTTGAAGCAGTGTGTGGGACTTGTTCTATTAGTTCATCTATACTGACCTCCATCAGGTTGCAAATTCAATCTAATTTTTTTCTGCATCTAGCTCTGAAAAAATATTTCAGCTTCTAGCAGTGTGTGGGACTTGTTCTATTAGTCCATCTATACTGATCTCCATCAGGTTGCAAATTCAATATAATTTTTATCTGCATCTAGCTCTGAAAAATTATTTAGGCTTCTAGCAGTGTCTGGGACTTTGTCTATTAGTCCATCTATACTGACCTCCATCAGGTTGCAAATTCAATCTAATTTTTTTCTGCATCTAGCTCTGAAAAAATATTTAGACTTCTAGCAGTGTGTGGGACTTGGTCTATTAGTCCATCTCTAAAACCTCCACCAGGTTGCAAATTAAAAATAATTTTTTTCTGCATCTAGCTCTGAAAAAATATTTGAGCTTCTAGCAGTGTGTGGGACTTGGTCTATTAGTCCATCTATACTGACCTCCATCAGGTTGCAAATTAAAAATATTTTTTTTCTGCATCTAGCTCTGAAAAAATATTTGGGCTTCTAGCAGTGTGTGGGACTTGGTCTATTAGTCCATCTATACTGACCTCCATCAGGTTGCAAATTGAATAAAAAAAATTTCTGCATCTAGCTCTGAAAAAATATTTGGGCTTCTAGCGGTGTGTGGGACTTGGTCTATTAGTCCATCTATACTGACCTCCATCAGGTTGCAAATTAAAAATAATTTTTTTCTGCATCTAGCTCTGAAAAAATATTTGGGCTTCTAGCAGTGTGTGGGACTTGGTCTATTAGTCCATCTATACTGACCTCCATCAGGTTGCAAATTAAAAATAATTTTTTTCTTCATTTAGCTCTGAAAAAATATTTGGGCTTCTAGCAGTGTGTGGGACTTGTTCTATTAGTCCTTCTATACTGACGTCCAGCAGGTTGCAAATTGAATATAATTTTTTTCTGCATCTAGCTCTGAAAAAATATTTGGGCTTCTAGCGGTGTGTGGGACTTGGTCTATTAGTCCATCTATACTGACCTCCATCAGGTTGCAAATTAAAAATAATTTTTTTCTGCATCTAGCTCTGAAAAAATATTTGGGCTTCTAGCAGTGTGTGGGACTTGGTCTATTAGTCCATCTATACTGACCTCCATCAGGTTGCAAATTAAAAATATTTTTTTTCTGCATCTAGCTCTGAAAAAATATTTGGGCTTCTAGCAGTGTGTGGGACTTGGTCTATTAGTCCATCTATACTGACCTCCATCAGGTTGCAAATTAAAAATAATTTTTTTCTTCATTTAGCTCTGAAAAAATATTTGGGCTTCTAGCAGTGTGTGGGACTTGTTCTATTAGTCCTTCTATACTGACCTCCATCAGGTTGCAAATTGAATATAATTTTTTTCTGCATCTAGCTCTGAAAAAATATTTGGGCTTCTAGCGGTGTGTGGGACTTGGTCTATTAGTCCATCTATACTGACCTCCATCAGGTTGCAAATTAAAAATAATTTTTTTCTGCATCTAGCTCTGAAAAAATATTTGGGCTTCTAGCGGTGTGTGGGACTTGGTCTATTAGTCCATCTATACTGACCTCCATCAGGTTGCAAATTAAAAATATTTTTTTTCTGCATCTAGCTCTGAAAAAATATTTGGGCTTCTAGCAGTGTGTGGGACTTGGTCTATTAGTCCATCTATACTGACCTCCATCAGGTTGCAAATTGAATAAAAAAATTTTCTGCATCTAGCTCTGAAAAAATATTTGGGCTTCTAGCAGTGTGTGGGACTTGGTCTATTAGTCCATCTATACTGACCTCCATCAGGTTGCAAATTAAAAATAATTTTTTTCTGCATCTAACCCAGCCAATAGTTTTGGCCTATTACCACAGTTTGGCCACTCAGCTCTGCTCGGTTACCATCCATTGTTTTTTTGTGCAAACAACTCCAGAGTTGTGAATTAGTTAACCACCAAAATGAGTGGAAAAAGGCCTGCTGCTGGTGGAAAGGGGAATAGGCGTGTTGGGAAGGGGAAAAAAGGTTGTGTCCGTGGGGTAGGTGCAGAAGAAAGACCATCTTCCAGCCAAACTAAAATGTCTACTTCTTTTAGCGGACAATGTGATAAGATCCCTTTCTTACGGCCACGCCAATCGCTACAAATTCCAGATGAGGCACAAAAACAGCAGGTGCTTCAACGGATATCAAGTGCTCCTTTAAGTGGGTTCTCCTCCACATCAACTTCAACATCACAAATACTCCAGTCCTCAAAGGTGTCACCCAAATCGCACTTGCTTCCTCACAGCTCCCAAATCTCCAGCTGCCCGTCTGAGTATGAGGTAGAACAGATGGTTGAGTCTGCAGAGCTGTTTACTCATACTATAGCCTGGGAATCAGAGGTCGACTCCAGCGCTTCTGTGAATCCAGACGAGGAAATGATCTGCACTGATGCCCAGAATCTTTATGAGTCGGATCCAGGACCAGACGCAGAAGGTTCTGACCATAATGTAGACCCTCATTCCCAAACTGTAACTCCTGTTGGTGGAGACAATGAGGAAGACGATGATAAGACTCAAATACCTGATTGGAGCGACAACTTTAGTTTTTTGTCAGGGCAGGAACAGGTTGGCTCTGAGGACGACGGGTGTGATAACGCACAGGGTGATGATGATGAGGTCGGAGATCCCACTTACTGTCAACCCACAGTCAGCCAAGAGATGAGGTCAGCAGAGGAGGTGGAGGAAGATGCTAGTGACGACGAGGTCAGGTTGCGCCTTCCTGGACAGAGACGTAGTACTGGAAGCACGTCAACAACTGCATCCTCAAACACAACTCTGCCTCTCACCACAAGTCGTGGTGGCTCTTCAGGTCGCATGGGTGCTAAGCCTTGCATAGCCTGGGCATTTTTTCAGATCGATAAAGATGACCCAACTCGTGTTATCTGTAACATTTGTCAGCAAAAGCTAAGTAGAGGCCAAAAAATACATAGTCTGAGTACTTCATGCATGAACCGGCACATGGACATGAAGCATAAGTTGCAGTGGGAAGCTCAGTGTGCTACAATGCGGTCTAGCCGGCCGGGCCAACCACCGTCTGCCATATCTTGTGCATCCGCGGCCTCTTCATCCTCTGTGACTGGGGGGACAGCAGTCACACCTGTTTTGGGGCGCAGACCTGCCACCTCTTTACCCGCAACAGCCAGCGTGATTGGCAGGTCATCATTTTCTTTGGAGGTGGTAACACCAGCTGGTCTTGAGCGCTGTCCGACATCGATAGCACCACCTTTGGATCAAGGCAACCTAACATGTCCGCCTGCATCTTCCTCACAGACCGGCAGTTTGCCGGGGACACCCTTATCAACCCCGTCTAAGCACAATAGCCAGCCCTCGGTCCCTCAGATGTGGACAAGTAAAAGACCATTTCCTCCTAGCCATGAGAAAGCTAAGAGGTTGAATTTCACCATCTGCAAGCTCTTGGCTACAGAAATGCTGCCTTTCCGCCTGGTGGACACAGAGGATTTTCGAGACCTTATGTCCGTCGCAGTGCCCCAGTACCAGATGCCCAGTCGGCACTACTTCTCAAAGAAAGGTGTGCCTGCGCTCCACCAGCATGTCGCACACAACATCACCGCTTCTTTGAGAAACTCTGTGTGTGACAGGGTGCATTTCACTACAGACACTTGGACGAGTAGGCATGGACAGGGGCGTTACATGTCGCTGACTGGGCACTGGGTAACTATGGTGACAGCAGGACAAGGGGCTGCTGTCCAAGTCTTGCCGTCCCCACGAGTTGTGCGTCAATCCTCTTTATGTCATTTTTCCTCCACTGCTTCTGCCTCCTCAACCTCCTCTCGGTCTTCCACCTGCACCCAAAGCCTGTCT
Source organism: Phyllobates terribilis (assembly GCF_046119375.1). Taxonomy (NCBI): domain Eukaryota; kingdom Metazoa; phylum Chordata; class Amphibia; order Anura; family Dendrobatidae; genus Phyllobates; species Phyllobates terribilis. Next base: position 369,834,362 of record NW_027362763.1, on the reverse strand, counting down.
GGTCATGCCACAAGCTTTCTAACTGCGCAGAAGGGATCCTGCACACCTCCTTACTATGCTGGCAGTAGGGCTCAACGTCATCAGGCGGTTTTTACATTGAAATGTCTGGGAAATGTGAGTCACACAGCTGAGGAGTTGTGGTCAGCTCTGGAGAACCAATTTCATGAATGGTTGTCTCCACTGGACCTGAAACCAGGGAAGGCCGTGTGCGACAATGCTGCAAACCTGGGTGCGGCCCTTCGCCGGGGCAATGTCACACACGTGCCTTGTATGGCTCACGTGTTGAACCTGGTTGTCCAGCAATTTTTAGCCAACTATCCCAGACTAGATGGCCTTCTGCAGAGGGCACGGTCGCTGTGTGCTCACTTCCGCCGTTCGCATCCCGCAGCTCAGCGACTTACATCTCTACAGAAGTCGTTGGGCCTGCCACTTCACCGGATAAAATGCGATGTGCCTACCCAGTGGAATTCAACTCTGCACATGTTGCAGCGACTGTGGCAGCACCGACAAGCCCTGGTGCAATACGTTCTGACGTATAGCCTGGGCCAACGAGATTCAGAGGTGGGGCAAATCACGCTGGAGGGGTGGTCTCAGATCAGGGACCTATGCACCCTTCTGCACAGTTTTGAAATGGCGACGAAGATGTTTAGTGCTGACGATGCCATTATCAGCATGACTATTCCGGTGATTTACATGCTGGAGCACATGTTAAACAGAATTCGGAGTCAGGTGGTGGCACAAGAGGAGGTGGAGGAAGTAGAGGAGGAGGAGTTGTATGCGGAAGGGCTAACATCTGCAAGGTCAAGACGGTCGGCAGCACCAAGGCGGCAGGCATGTGAGGGTGGGGGCGATGATTTTACCAGGGCGCATGGTAGCAGCCAAACTAGTGAGGAAGGTGCAGGAGCCCAGGAAGAAGTGGAGGACGAACTGATGGAAGACTCATCAGATGAGGGAGACCTTGATCACATTTCTGTTGTGCGAGGTTGGGGGGAGAGGACAGAGGAAGGAAGCATGATTGCTACCTCGCCACCAACACAACAGGGACTTGGTGCTCCTGGATGCGCAACACACATGAGTGCCTTCTTGCTGCACTACCTGCAACATGACCCTCGAATTGTGAGAATTAGAAATAATCCTGACTACTGGGTTGCCACACTGTTAGATCCCCGGTACAAAAGTAAATTTGCAGAAATTATTCCTGCCATAGAAAGGGATGCACGCATGCAGGAGTATCAGCAGAGACTGTTGCAGAATCTTACATGTGCTTTTCCACAAAATACCAGTGGTGCACGTAGTGAATCTCACAGTTCCAACTTGCCAACCGTGGGACCGTCAAGTGTTCAGCACTCAAACCGTAACAGAACCACAGTATCTGCTGGTAACATCAATTTTGCGGAATCATTTCACCACTTTTTTAGCCCATCCTTTGCAAGGCCACAGGAGACAAGAAGTCTGACACATAGTCAACGCCTAGAGACGATGGTACAGGAGTATCTCCAAGTAAACATTGAAGCCACGACTGTGTCACTGGACCCTTGCTCTTTTTGGGCTTCCAATCTGGATAAATGGCCGGAGCTAGCCACTTACGCCTTGGAGATCTTGTCATGCCCCGCAGCCAGCGTTCTGTCTGAACGTGTGTTCAGCGCTGCTGGTGGTGTGCTGACAGATAAGCGCACGCGGCTCTCCACTGATAATGTAGACAGACTCACGTTCATAAAGATGAACAAATCATGGATCCGAAACGACTTTTCTACCCCTGTGTCATCCTGGGGAGAGTAAAAGCTTGATGATTGGTTAAAATCACCCTACCAACCGTTTTAAGCTTTCAAATTACTAATCATGTTTATCTGTATCTTGACTGGAAAATAATTTGGGCTTTGTAGCAGTGTGCAGCACTGATCCTATTAGGCCATCTATAATAAGCTTCACCAGATGTAAAATTAAAAATAATTTTTAGCTGCATCTAGCCCGGAAAATAATTTTGGGGCTCCGAGATGCGCAAGACACATAAGTGCCTTCTTGCTGCACTACCTGCAGCATGACCCTCATATTGTCAGAATTCGAAGTAATCATGACTACTGGGTTGCCACACTCTTAGATCCCCCAAACTTTTCGATCAACCTTTTCATTTTAATAAAGACCAAAAAAATGGTCATTTTTGAAATTATAAGCATTAGCAGGTTGTTAGAAACTGAAATCAAACAGTTTTCAACTCAAAACTTTATTCTAGGTGATGTTACATTTTCACATAGGACCCCTTGTTCGAAAGGAGCTTCTGAACTCTCTCGTCCATTGAATTTGTCAGGTTTTGGATGGGTTCTGCTTCAATTGTTTTGCATGAGGACAGAATACCCTCCCAGAGCTGTTGCTTAGATGTGAACTGCCTCCCGCCATCATAGACACTCCTTTTAATGATGCTCCAAAGGTTCTGAATGGGGTAGAGGTCAGGGGAGCATGGGGGTCACACCATAAGTTTGTCCCCTTTTATGCCCATATCAGCCAGAGATGCAGATGTTTTATGTGCAGCATGAGATGGTGCATTATCATGCAGAAAAATGATCTTGCTGTGAAATACACGGTTCTTCTTCTTGAACCATGGCAGGAAGTGCTGTTTGAGAAAATCCACATACATTATGGAGTTCATCTTTAGCGCCTTCAGGGATCCTAAAGGGGCCGACAATCTCTCTCCCCATGATTCCAGCCCAAAACATTACTCCACCTCCTCCTTGTTGGCGCTGTAGCCGTGTTTGCGTGGGGTGTCCATCAACCAGCCATCCTCCACTCCATTCATCTGGACCATCGAGCGCTGCACGGCACTCATCCGTGAACAAAACAGTTTTGAAATCAGTCTTCATGTAATGTTTGGCCCACTGGAGCCGTTTCTGCTTGTGTGAAGTGGATAGAGGAGGTCGACAGGATGGCGTATGCACAGCTGCAAACCTCTGAAGGACCCTGCATCTTGTTGTTCGGGGGACGTTGGAGGCACAAGCAGCTTCAAAAACTTGTCTGCTGCTATGACAAGGCTTTTTTGCCGCTGCTGTTTCAACCTGACGTAATTGCCTGTAGGAAAGAGTCCTCAATTTGCCCTTATCAGCACGCACACGTGTGTACTGTGAATCAGCTACATACTTCTTGATTGCCAAGACACTTCATCCTGATCATCGCACAATGTTGATTGTAGTCATGCCTTGACCTAAACACTCCACAATTTGTTGCTTCTCAGCAGCCGACACATCCTTTTTCTTTCCCATTTTGGCAGAAAATGTAGGCTGCTTAATAATGTGAGAGAGCCTTCTTAAGTAGTCTTGCCTTTCATTGGACACACCTGCCAAACTAATTAGCACAGGTGTCTGCAATTGCTTACAGTGATATAAAGAGCCCTGACACACATCACCATCAATGAGTTTAACTGACAAACAAACAAATTCTTCCCTTATCACTCCTAAACACTTTTTGCATAATAATTTGGAACGCGGTGTACATGTGCTTTTCCACAAAACACCAGTGGTTCACGTAGTGAATCTTACAGTTCTAACTTGCCAACCGTGGTCTGTATGGAATTGTTCAATAAAGGGCCCAAAATTAAGATAACATAGATGGGAGAGGTCTCTATGAATAGGAATTCCTAAGTATTTGATACCCTGTGAGGGCCAGGCAAAGGGAAAGTTGGACTGGATGGAATCCTATATGGATTTAGGGAGGGAGACATCGAGGGCCTCAGACTTCGCTGCATTGATTTTAAAATTTTACCATGTAACAAAGTGATCTATTTCAGCCATAACAGCAGGGATGGATATATGTGATTGAGTGATATATACTAGGACATCATCAGCAAATAGAGAGCACTTGTACTCGGTGCCTCCCACCTCAATCCACCTAATATTGGGGTTATGGCGAATTGATGAGAGCAGGTGCTCCGTCACTAGGATGTATAAGAGAGGGGACAGAGGACATCCCTGCCTTGTCCCATTGGTGATTGTGAAAGGTGATGAAAATGTTCTGACGCACCCCCTGGGCCTTGGGACACCCGGAGCCGGACCCTTTTTGGTGGATGCTGGTGGTTGTAGTCTTCGTGGCGGCGATCCGGTTCCGTGGCTCAGGGCGGTCAAACCAGTGGCGGAACTATTTATGTGGTTTTGATGTTTAAATGTCCGACTACGCCACCCGTGGATTGCGGTCAGAGTGAACCGCCGCTACAGGGCAGACCGCTAAGGCTGGTGTTGTGGGTGCAGCAGAGCGTAGCATAACTCCCCACGGGAGGAGTATAGCCTCAGGGCAGTGTATGCGGAGGATGGGGGTGATGGTGCAGGGCAGCAGCAGTAACGACACGGAGTCAGTGATGCAGTTCAGGGCCTTTACTCACAGTTCTTATTATCCAGACCACGTCTGCAGGTAACGGCTGCCCACGTCGTACTGTGCTCAGCAGGTGAGGGGCTCAGACAACTCCCAGATAACTTTGGAGCGCTTCACAGGACCCCCTTTGTGTGTCCTTTGTCTGGCCTTTCTTACCAACACTTCTGTCCGGCTGCCTCGGGCCTCCTCTTGGTAAACTTGGCGCCAGTTTCCCTGACCCTATGTGGTGCCTTCCTAGCGGGTGGAGCAAGGGGCTGCGCCACATAAAATGTCAGAGCTTCCGGTTTCTAGCTGAGGGTCGTTTCCTGCCTCCACTAGTTCGGGGACCGGTCTCCCCCTTTGGCCTGACCCCTCCACGCAGGTGGATTCGGGCGTGCGGTGGCGACTCGCCCGTCCGCACCCCTGGGATCCCTTCATTCCTCGTTCCTGGAGCATTCTCCGCTCCTCTTCCTTCCTTCTCCCTCTTGCAGGCCTGGGCCTCTGTTACTAGGCCCGCCTCCGGAGCAGAGCTCATGCAGAGCCCCTGCTCCCTGCCACTTCTGCTCAGACTTCTCTGCACTGAACTAAGATGGTGCCCACCTTTTATACTCCCTTCTCAATGCACCCAGGAACTGCTTCCTCCCTGCTCCTGCACTGCAGGGTTCCCCTTCCTCAGTGTTCCCTCCCCCCACTCCAGCCAGGGACAGGGACTGTCGTGCCCATCTCAGGGGCATATTGGTCGCCCTGCCCCACGGCAATGTGGTGTAATGCATGCAGGTGTCGGGTCCTGATCCACAGTCCATCCTTATCTGAGAGTGAGATATCACACCTCTGGGTGAGGTGCAATACGTCTGTAGCAACCGAGCCCTCGGTGCTACAGTTCCATTTATCTTCAGCCTAGGTGACGTATTGTGATACAGGGCCGTGATTTTGGCTATAAAAGGGTCCCCTAGACCCCTACCCCAAGCTTTTTAAGAGAATCATATATGGCGTGCCAGGAGACTCTATGGAATGCTTTCTCAGCATCCAACGAGAGTATCTACTTACAAATTTTTAACTGCATCTAGCCCAGGAAATACTTTGTGCCTAGTAGCAGTGTCTGCTAGTCAGCGGATTATCCCGGCTGTTAAGCAAGCTACACCACCTGTAGTTTGGACACTTAATTTTTTCAAAGGAAATGCTTCGGGACCACGGGATACTTAGTGAAGAGCATCAGGAGGCACCCCAAGGCATAGGGGCTGGGACTGGCACTAGGATGCCTTGCGGTGGACAGCCGAGCTCGATCCTTATAAAAGCTTTTTAACTGCAGCAGCTTTAGTGGACGCTACTGGAGCTGGAATTACGCGGCTGCTGGCATGAGACTTGCCCTCCAATAGATCCTTGTAAATGGATTTAAAGTGTATTCATTCAAATTAGAGGGACAATTTAAATTAAAAAGCTTAGAGCTGCCTCCACCACAGGGGGGCTCTCTCGACCCACCAGCGGACAGGCACCAGTATTGGGAGAGGGGGGCTGGCCGTCAGGGTTCACCGCGGCTCTGGCACAAACCCGGCGACACGGAGGTGGCACGGGCAGGAGCGGACTGGCCGTCTCGGCTTCTCACTTTTTGGATTTTAGAAGGGCATGACATGCCTATATCTGTGTCTCCCCCTCCTTTTACTCCTCCACCTCTTTTCTTTTCGCATGACTATATGTACTTGTCACTTTTCCATGTGTTAGTTGTGTCTTCTGAGCAGTTTGTCAGCTTTTGGACACCTTTGAAGGTGTTTTCTATGTGTTTCTATGTGTTTTTGTTTGCCTGCCATTGGTTTTAACGGTGTTCGAAGGTGTTCGACGAACAGTTCGACGAACAGTTCGGCGAACACAAGGGTGTTCGACGAACCGAACCGAACTCGAACACTACGGGGGTGGCTCAACACTAGTAGGGAATAGTTGTGATTGCAGTCCTTTTAAGGACTAGGTTACAGCATTTCCTACGACTTTTATCAGGCAGGTCTGTGCTCTTAAATAGATAGATTGTGGGAGTAAAGACTAATTGTAATTGCAGTCCTTTTCAGGACTAGGTTACATCAGTTCCTATCAGTTTTTGCCAGGCAGGTCTGTGCCAGTGCTGTGCATGTTTTTTTCACAGCATTTGGCTGAATCTAGCAAAGCTAATCCTTTTTGGCCTATTGCAGAGTGTGTTAGTCAGTGGAGTAGCCTATCTGTGTTGCAAGACATACCACCTGTGTATAGAATACCAATTTTTTTACTGCACCTAGTGAAGTAAAATCTTTTGGGCATAGCATCATTCTATTAGTCCATCTATACTGACCTCCATCAGGTTGCAAATTGAATATAATTTTTTTCTGCATCTAGCTCTGAAAAAATATTTGGGCTTCTAGCAGTGTGTGGGACTTGTTCTATTAGTCCATCTATACTGACCTCCATCAGGTTGCACACTGAATATAATTTTTTTCTGCATCTAGCTCTGAAAAAATATTTGGCCTTCTAGCAGTGTGTGGGACTTGTTCTATTAGTCCATATATACTGACCTCCATCACGTTGCAAATTCAAAATAATTTTTTGTCTGCATCTAGCTCTGAAAAAATATTTGGCCTTCTAGCAGTGTGTGGGACTTTCTCTATTAGTCCATCTATACTGACCTCCATCAGGCTGCAAATTAAAAATAATTTTTATCTGCATCTACCTCTGAAAAAATATTTGGCCTTCTAGCTGTGTGTGGGACTTGTTCTATTAGTCCATCTATACTGACCTCCATCAGGTTGCATACTGAATATAATTTTTTTCTGCATCTAGCTCTGAAAAAATATTTGGCCTTCTAGCAGTGTGTGGGACTTTCTCTATTAGTCCATCTATACTGACCTCCATCAGGTTGCAAATTAAAAATAATTTATATCTGCATCTAGCTCTGAAAAAATATTTGGCCTTCTAGCAGTGTGTGGGACTTTCTCTATTAGTCCATCTATACTGACCTCCATCAGGTTGCAAATTAAAAATAATTTTTTGTCTGCATCTAGCTCTGAAAAAATATTTGGCCTTCTAGCAGTGTGTGGGACTCTCTCTATTAGTCCATCTATACTGACCTCCATCAGGCTGCAAATTAAAAATAATTTATATCTGCATCTAGCTCTGAAAAAATATTTGGCCTTCTAGCAGTGTGTGGGACTTTCTCTATTAGTCCATCTATACTGACCTCCATCAGGTTGCAAATTAAAAATAATTTTTTGTCTGCATCTAGCTCTGAAAAAATATTTGGCCTTCTAGCAGTGTGTGGGACTTTCTCTATTAGTTCATCTATACTGACCTCCATCAGGCTGCAAATTAAAAATAATTTTTATCTGCATCTACCTCTGAAAAAATATTTGGCCTTCTAGCAGTGTGTGGGACTTGTTCTATTAGTCCATCTATACTGACCTCCATCAGGTTGCAAATTGAATATCATTTTTTTCTGCATCTACTTCTGAAAAAATGTTTGGTCTTCTAGCAGTGTGTGGGACTTGGGCTATTAGTCCATCTATACCGATCTCCATCAGGTTGCAAATTAAAAATAATTTTTATCTGCATCTAGCTCTGAAAAAATATTTGGGCTTCTAGCTGTTTGTGGGACTTGTTCTATTAGTCCATCTATACTGACCTCCATCAGGTTGCAAACTGAATATAATTTTTTTCTGCATCTACCTCAGAACAAAAATTTGGGCTTCTAGCAGTGTGTGGGACTTGTTCTATTAGTCCATCTATACTGACCTCCATCAGGTTGCAAATTGAATATAATTTTTTTCTGCATCTACTTCTGAAAAAATATTTGGGCTTCTAGCAGTGTGTGGGACTTGGTCTATTAGTCCATCTACACTGACCTCCATCAGGTTGCAAATTAAAAATAATTTTTATCTGCATCTAGCTCTGAAAAAATATTTGGGCTTCTAGCAGTGTGTGGGACTTGGTCTATTAGTCCATCTATACTGATCTCCATCAGGTTGCAAATTAAAAATAATTTTTATCTGCATCTAGCTCTGAAAAAGTATTTGGGCTTCTAGCAGTGTGTGGGACTTGGTCTATTAGTCCATCTATACTGGCCTCCATCAGGTTGCAAATTGAATATAATTTTTTTCTGCATCTAGCTCTGAAAAAATATTTGGGCTTCTAGCAGTGTGTGGGACTTGTTCTATTAGCCCATCTATACTAACCTACACCAGGTTGCAAATTCAATATAATTTTAATCTGCATCTACCTCAGAAAAAATATTTGGGCTTCTAGCAGTGTGTGGGACTTGTTCTATTAGTCCATCTATACTGACCTCCATCAGGTTGCAAATTGAATATCATTTTTTTCTGCATCTACTTCTGAAAAAATGTTTGGGCTTCTAGCAGTGTGTGGGACTTGGTCTATTAGTCCATCTATACTGATCTCCATCAGGTTGCAAATTAAAAATAATTTTTATCTGCATCTAGCTCTGAAAAAATATTTGGGCTTCTAGCTGTGTGTGGGACTTGTTCTATTAGTCCATCTATATTGACCTCCATCAGGTTGCAAACTGAATATCATTTTTTTCTGCATCTACCTCAGAAAAAAAATTTGGGCTTCTAGCAGTGTGTGGGACTTGTTCTATTAGTCCATCTATACTGACCTCCATCAGGTTGCAAATTGAATATAATTTTTATCTGCATCTAGCTCTGAAAAAATAGTTGGGCTTCTAGCAGTGTGTGGGACTTGGTCTATTAGTCCATCTATACTGATCTCCATCAGGTTGCAAATTAAAAATAATTTTTATCTGCATCTAGCTCTGAAAAAGTATTTGGGCTTCTAGCAGTGTGTGGGACTTGGTCTATTAGTCCATCTATACTGACCTCCATCAGGTTGCAAATTGAATATCATTTTTTTCTGCATCTAGCTTTGAAAAAATATTTGGGCTTCTAGCAGTGAGTGGGACTTGTTCTATTAGTCCATCTATACTGACCTCCATCAGGCTGCAAATTGAATATAATTTTTTTCTGCATCTAGCTCTGAAAAAATATTTGGGCTTCTAGCAGTGTGTGGGACTGGGTCTATTAGTTCATCTATACTGACCTCCATCAGGTTGCAAATTAAAAATTATTTTTATCTGCATCTAGCTCTGAAAAAATATTTGGGCTTCTAGCAGTGTGTGGGACTCATTGTATTAGGCCATCTATACCAAGCTCCACCAGCTTTGAAATTAATAATAATTTTTAGCTGCATCTAGCCCTGAAAATAATTTTTCCCAATAGGGGTAGCAATAGAAATATGGGGCGCGCGCCTGGCTAACAAAAATATACGCTTCATAACACAAAACACCAGCCTAGCGCACTGCATTAATAAGATGGCATCATCGTCTCTCCCAGTGCTAGGCCTACTACGCAGGCTAGCATTCCTGTGCCTAAAACACAATGTATGGGTCCACGCTAGCCACTATGCTGAGGGGTATAAAGCTGCTGCTAACGCTTTATAACAATTCAATTGGCAGATTTTCACAGAGCTCTTCCACAACGCCCACCCATCGGGCAACAGTTGCCCACCCTCCCTATGGGATCTAGTGGCGAATAGTTGATGCCATTAATCAGAGCGTCAGTTGCCCCGTCAACGTGGCAAGCATACGGTAAGGCATGGGAAGAGTGGACACGACTAGTAGCAGGCAGACGGGTTGACCAATGTGAACAAGCCAGATCACAAGTCACCATAGAATTTCTCCACCAGCTAATGATGAGGGGCATATCAGGAGCGTCAGCGCAGCGGTGTCTGACCGGAGTAGCATTTCACTTCCAACTACTGAATTGGGGAGATGTGACAAAGATTCATCATCAGACAATCCATAAAAGGGTGGAAAAGAGGTCAGCCAAATCAGGAATGTAGACGTCCCATCCCGTGTCACTAAAACTGATTTCTCACATCATATCCCTAACACCATTAACATGACACTCACAATTTGAAGCAACACTAATGTCTACTGCATTTGTGATCGCCTTCTTCGGGGCGCTATGTATAAGCGAATTAGTCCCTCAATCCAAAATTACCACCAGTGGAGGCTTATTACACCAGGACGTAGTCATAGCCAATAATGCAATACGTCTACGCATACACCAATCGAAAATGGTTCCAGCGGGCAGGGGTACTTCGGTACTTCTACAACCCACAAACGGTACACTGAGTCGGGTAACAATAGTAAAAACATATCTAACCATCAGATCACAAAGTAATTTCTTCCTATCACACATTGATGGAACGCCATTATCAAGATACCTGTTCCAAGCTATATTTAATAAATGCATAACATCGGCAGGGAACCACCCCAAAGATTACGGGACACACTCATTCTGCATAGGTGCGGCCACGGAAGCAGCAAGAGCAGAACTGTCAGAAACGGAAGTTCAGAGAATAGGGAGATGGCGATCCAAGTGTTTGGCGAGATACATAAGACCGGACTTGTTATCCTAACGTGGTTTGTTTCTTTTACAGGTGACGCTAAGCCAACAGTGTGAGTGATAGGCCACTCGTATATATATTGGGCACAAAAAAGGGCAAAAGTCCGCCCAGGCGGGAGGAAATTAGAGTTTCATAACACATATTTCAACTGGAGAGGTATTAGAGGCCTGCTATGGCCACAGGTACTAATGGAGGTAATCAAGGTAGGGAGAGAGGCAAGAGGTCCGGTCATCTTAGTTATACAGGCCGGGGGAAACAACCTAGGTCATCACAAGAGCGCATAACTAATGGCAATAATGAAACTAGACACTGAGCGCTTCAGAGAATTTTTCACAAAATTAGCTATAGTATGGTCAGAGATTGTGCCGATAGCGGTATGGCAGGGTGCGCGAGACATCACGGCCATCGAATGGACAAGGCGGGTAATAAATATTCGGATGGCAAAATTTAGAAGAGACAGAGGCGGTGTAGTGATACGACACCGACAACTGGAAGGAGATAAAGCAGGCCTCATACGGCCCGACGGTGTTCACTTAATAGATATTGGACTGGACATATTCCTGTCAGGACTCCAGGACGGAGTGGAACAAGCGTTAAGAGTGATGGGTGGGGGTCAGAGTCCTGCATACGAGTACGCTGGATCCTCCGTGGCCTGGAAATAGAAAGGACATGTTGGAGAGTTACACTTGTTGGCCAACTTGCCGGAGTGGGGACCCAGGGCATGCTGCAACAAGCTGAATTATTTTAGAAATAAAATGCCTTTCTAATGGAATGAGTATAAAGAGTTAATAAAGCTGTGACTGATCCTCACCCATCCAGTTGTAAGAGTTACATTATTGTATTGTCCATGAAAGGGGGGCAGTAGGGGGGCTGAGCGTCTGGGTTTGGTTGGGGGTCCCCACAGTCTGCCTAGGCTAGATTCATTTAAAAATTCTTATTAGATACACAGGCGGTGCAGCTTGCTTCGCAGCTGGGCTACTACGCCCAAAGTATTGCCTAGGCTAGATGCAGATAAAAATTCTACGCTGACTAGCAGACACTGAAGATTTGGAGCAGACCTCTGAGTAAACAGCTCTTCAGACTCAACCATCTGTGTTACCCCAAGCCATAGTGTATGTAGTTTCTTACAGTTAAAAGGGGGGGGGTGCGACCCAACCCACCTGGAATTGACGATGCCAACGTCACGTAAGACACAGCAAGGGGACTCCCAAAATTGTGGCACAGACACCACTTAACCCTAGAACGCATACCTGTGGCCTTGCAGGCCCGCCCAGTTAATTGTTTTCTATTTTCTGCAAGATTACTTTAGCTAGAATTTTGAAACTCTAGGTATTCTTCATGTATATAGTTGTTTGTCATTTGAGTTTGAGTTATTCCATGTTATTTGCACACGGGCCTAAAGGGCCCCAGGTATGTGAAAGTGTAGATTTTTATGGTCATGCGTTCTAGGGTTAAGTGGCATCAATTGCCCCACTGTTGCTTAAAACGGTTGGTGAGGTGATTTTACCAAATCCCCAACCTTTTAGTCTCCCAAGGATGACACAGGGGTAGAAATGTCCTTGCGAATCCATGATTTGTTCATCTTTATGAAAGTGAGTCTGTCTAAATTCTCAGTGGACAGCCGCGTGCGCTTATCTGTCAGCACACCACCAGCAGCGCTGAACACACGTTCAGAGAGAAAGCTGGCTGCATGGCATGACAAGATCTCCAAGGCGTGAGTGGCGAGCTCCGGCGATTATTCCAGATTGGAATACCAAAATGAGCAAGGGTCCAGTGACACAGTCATGGCTTCGATGTTCACTTGGAGATTCTCCTGTACCATCCTCTCTAGGCATTGACTATGTGTCAGACTTCTTGTCTCCTGTGGCCTTGCAAAGGATGGTCTAAAAAAGTGGTGAAACGATTCCACAAGATTGCTGCTACCAGCAGATACTGTGTTACTGTTTGAATGATGAAGACTCGACAGTCCCACCGTTGGCAAGTTAGAACTGTGAGATTCACTACGTGCACCACTGGTGTTTTGTGGAAAAGCACATGTAAGATTCTGCAACAGCGTCTGCAGATACTCCTGCATTCGTCAATACCTTTTTATGGCAGGAATTATTTCGGCAAATATACTTTTGTACCGGGGATCTAAGAGTGTGGCAACCCAGTAGTCAGGATTACTTCGAATTCTGACAATCCGGGGGTCATGTTGCAGGTAGTGCAGCAAGAAGGCACTCATGTGTCTTGCGCATCCAGAAGTACCAAGTCCTTGTTGTGTTGGTAGCGAGGTAAGAATCATGCTTCCTTCCTCTGCCCTCTCCCTCCAACCTCGCACAACAGAAATGTGATCAAGGTCTCCCTCATCTGATGAGTCTTCCATGCCCATCGCCAGTTCGTCCTCCACTTCTTCCTTGGCTCCTGCACCTTCCTCAACAGTTTGGCTACTACCATGCGCCCTGGTTAATCCCTCTCCCCCACCCTCCCATGCCTGCCGCCTTGGTGCTGCCAACCGTCTGGACCTTGGAGATGTTATCCCTTCCGCATACGACTCCTCCTCTACTTCCTCCACCTCCTCTTGTCCCACCACCTGACTCTGAATTCTGTTTAATGTGTGCTCCAGCATGTAAATCACCGGAATAGTCATGCTGATAATGGCATCGTCGTCAGCACTAAACATCTTCGTCGCCATTTCAAAACTGTGCAGAAGGGTGTGTGGCGCCCCTGAGGGTTCAGTCGCCACAGAGTTACTGCATCTCACCCAGAGGTGTGGTATCTCACCCTCAGGTAAGGAAGGCGTATGGCTCGGGACCCTGACTCCTGCATCAAACACATACCCGCAGTGGGGGTAGGGCGAGATTGCTCCTAAGGGAGAGCACAGTCCCAGGTCCCTAGCTGGTTTGAGGGTCCTATGTAGTGGGTGCTTAGGGGAGCAGCTTAGGGGAGCACATGACAAGGAGAGTATAAATAGGAAGCCATCTTAGAAAGAGCAAGCCAGACAGAGGAGGAAAAGTGACAGGAGCAGAGACTAGGCATGAGCTCTGATCCGGAGGCGGGCCTAGCCTGGGAGGCCCAGGACTGAAGGAGAGAAGAGAGGAGTGGGTGCTGGAAGGCTCCAGGAACCGAAGGGACCCTACGGCTACGGGCCGTGCAGAAGGCCACCCGTACTCCCGCTGCTACCAGGAGGTAGAGGGGTCAGGCCAGATAAGGGGAACCGGTCCCTCAACTAGCGGAGAAACAGCAAGGCTCAACTAGAAACCGGAGGCTGCTGCATTTCATGTACTGCAGGCCAAAGTCCACACCAGTCTCACTAAGAAGGTAGCCACATAGGACCCAGGGGACGGAACACACGTCACCCGCCAAGGCCCGAGGATACCGGATAGAAGTGTCACTGGGTGTGAGGTGCAGGGAGAAGGCCAGAGAAAGGACACACAGAAGGGGGTCCTGCTAAGTACTCCGGAGCTATCTGGGGGTGGACTGAGCCCCTCACTGAGTATGCACAGCACGACGGGGGAGATTGCTCTGGTACCTGTAATCTGGACTACAACAACTGTGAGGAATATCTTGAGACGGCATCACACGGACTCTGTGTTCATTACTGACTCCCTGCACTACAACCACCATCATCCACCCACACTGCCCTGAAGCTGCACTCTTCCTGTGGTGAGTAATAACACCGTTGCTGCAAAACCACCAGCTTCAGAGGACTGTTCCGCAGCGATGGCCCCTTTGGCCGCACTCCACAGGTGGCGTAGTCACGGACTGGGTCACCGCCACAGTGACTACAACCCCACAGCGTCTACCGGCCCGGCTCAGGGTACCCCATGGCTAAGGGGGCGCGTCAACTTCATAGGTCCCTGATCTGAGACCACTCCTGCAGCGTGATTTGCCCCACCTCTGGATCTCGTTGGCCCAGGCTATACGTCAGAACGTATTGCACCAGGGCTTGTCGGTGCTGCCACAGTCGCTGCAACATGTGCAGAGTTGAATTCCACCGTGTCGGCACATAGCATTTCAGCCGGTGAACTGGCAGGCCCAACGACTTCTGTAGAGATGTAAGTCGTTGAACTGCGGGATGCGAACGGCGGAAGTGAGCACACAGCGACCGTGCCCTCTGCAGAAGGCCATCTAGTCCGGGATAGTGGGCTAAAAATTGCTGGACAACCAGGTTCAACACGTGAGCCATACAAGGCACGTGTGTGACATTGCCCCGGCGAAGTGCCGCACCCAGGTTTGCAGCATTGTCGCACATGGCCTTCCCTGGTTGCAGGTCCAGTGGAGACAACCTTTCATGAAACTGGGTCTCCAGAGCTGACCACAACTCCTCAGCTGTGTGACTCACATTTCCCAGACATTTCAAAGTAAACACTGATGCCGTTGAGCCCTGCTGCCAGCATAGTAAGGAGGTGTGCAGGATTCCTTCTGCGCAGTTAGAAAGCAGGTGGCATTACCAGACAGGCTTTGGGTGTAGGTGGAGGACCGAGAGGAGGTTGAGGAGGCAGAAGCAGTGGAGGAACATAGAGATAAAGAGGATTGACGCACAACTCGTGGGGACGGTAAGACTTGGACAGCAGCCCCTTGTCCTGCTGTCACCATAGTTACCCAGTGCCCAGTCAGCGACATGTAACGCCCCTGTCCATGCCTTCTCGTCCAAGTGTCTGTGGTGAAGTGCACCCTGTCACACACAGAGTTTCTCAAAGAAGCGGTGATGTTGTGTGGGACATGCTAGTGGAGCGCAGGCACACCTTTCTTTGAGAAGTAGTGCCGACTGGGCATCTGGTACTGGGGCACTGTGACGGACATAAGGTCTTGAAAATCCTCTGTGTCCTCCAGGTGGAAAGGCAGCATTTCTGTAGCCAACAGCTTGCAGATGGTGAAATTCAACCTCTTAGCTTTCGCATGGCTAGGAGGAAATGGTCTTTTACTTTTCCACATCTGAGGGACCGAGGGCTGGCTGTTGTGCTTAGACGGTGTTGAGTAGGGTGTCCCCGGCAAACTGCCGGTCTGTGAGGAAGATGCAGGCGAACATGTTAGGTTGCCTTGATCCAAAGGTGGTGCTCTCGATGTCGGAGAGCGCTCAACACTAGCAGGTGTTTCCACTTCCCAATGAACTGACGACCTGCCAATCACACTGGCTGTTGCGGGTAAAGAGGTGGAAGGTCTGCGTCCAAAAACATGTGTGACTGCTGTCCCCCCAGTCACAGAGGATGAAGAGGCTGCGGATGCACAAGATGGGGCAGACGGTGTTTGGCCCAGCCGGCTAGGCCGCATTGTAGCACAGTGAGCTTCCCACTGCAACTTATGCTTCATATCCATGTGAGGGTACATGCATGAAGTACTCAAACTATGGATTTTTTGGCCTCTACTTCGCTTTTGCTGACAAATATTACAGATAACATGAGCTGGGTCATCCTTATCGATCTGAATAAATGCCCAGGCTATGCAAGGCTTAGAGCCCATGTGACCTGAAGAGCCACTACGACTTGTGGTCAGAGGCAGAGTTGTGGTTGAGGATGCAGTTGTTGACATGCTTCCAGTACTCCGTCTCTGTTCAGGAAGGCGCAACCTAACTGTTAGAACCTTGCTGTTAGGTTTTTTTTTCCTTTGCTGGTCACATGACCTTGTTGGCCTATTTAATCCTGCTCCGCCCTTCTGGCTTTGCTGGACTTCATTGTATATCTACTTTCTAGTTAGCCTGTGCTCTGTATCTAACTCTGTTAGTTTGCTTGGTCTACTGACCTCTATGTTCTATATATTTTGTTTGTTCGTCTGTCTGCTACTATTTCTGTTAGGAGGTGTCCCATATTCCTCCCAGTCCTTAGTACTTGTAGGGATTCCCTCCCCACATCTATAGGTCTCCGTACAGACTAGCTTAGGACTTTAGCAGGTCTGATCGCAGGATCAGGTCCCCTGTTACATAGTAGGGATTAAGCTGAGTTCTATCGTAGGGACAGATCTCCTCTCTTTCCTTAGCTCTGGTAGCAGAACATAACAGTAAGTCCAGCCAGCAAATTCTCTAAGGAAAGATTTTTCTGTTCCATCATGGTGTCGGTTCAGGATTTGGTTCATCGCCTGCAGGGACTCTCTCTGGAGGTGGCCGAGCTCCGTCAGCACGTGAGTAACTGTCCTGGAGCACATTTCTTGGAGCCTAAGGTATGTTTGCCGGATTTATTTTTTGGTGAACACCGAGAATTTTTTTCATTTAAAAATGCTTGCTTATTGTATTTTCGTTTGAGAACTAAGTCCTCTGGGGATGAATCCCAGCGCGTAGGGTTCATAATGTCACTTTTGCGCAAAGAGCCTCAGGAGTGGGCCTTTTCTTTGCAACCTAGTGATTCATGCTTCAGATCAGTGGATAGTTTTTTTTCTGCTTTGGGACTATTATATGATGATCCTGACCGTGTCGCATCAGCTGAGACTGAGTTGAGACGTTTAAAACAAGGATCAGGTAATGTTGAAAAATATTGTACTCATTTCCGTCATTGGTCGACTCAAACAGGGTGGAACGATTCTGCTCTGAAAAGTCTATTTCTTGCTGGGCTCAGTGAAAGGGTTAAAGACCTGCTAATTGCTTATCCTACACCTGAGGATTTGCAACAGGCTATGCAATTAGCTATACGGGTGGATAGAAGACTGCGTGCTAGGGTTAATGAGAGCAAATCCTCTGCTATGTCAGTTTCTGGTTATGATAATGTGTGTACTAACAGTGGTGAACCGATGGAGATTGGATCGGTGGCACCTCGCTCTCAAGAAAAAGACCGTCGTTTTTCGGAAGGCTTGTGTTTCTATTGCGGAAAATCTGGTCATTTGATTAAAGGCTGTGAGCTTCGTATGAAGAAAGAAAAAAAAATGGTCAGTCACGCCCGTATTGCCTGTTTAAATTCCAAGGGTATATTTTTAGCTGCTTCCACGATTGCTCAGGAAAAATTAATGGAATTTCGGGTGTTTGTTGATTGCGGGTCTACACTGAATGTAATTGATGGGGGATTCGTGGAAAAACTCAATTTAAAACCTGAACCATTATCATCCCCCATTGCTGTGGTTTCTGTGGATGGCTCCCCTTTGAAGAATATTACTCTCAAGGTCAGTGAATTTCCTCTCACTATTAATGGTGTTCACCATGAGAAATTGGATTTGGTAGTGTTGAATAACTTGCCTTCTCCAGTAATATTGGGTTTGCCCTGTTTAAAATTTCACAATCCTGTACTGGATTGGTCTACCAGTGAAATTAAATCCTGGAGCCATAAATGTTATGACAAGTGTTGTAACGGGCGTATTGCAGCTTTGGATAGGGGAGAATTGCCTGTTCCTATTCAGGATTTTTGGAGAGTTTTTTCTGAGAAAGAATCGCAGGTTTTGCCTCCCCATAGAGACTATGATTGTTCTATTGAATTTGTCCCTGGAGCGACTCTTCCTAAAAGTCGTTTATTTAACCTTACTATTCCTGAGAGGAAGGCTTTGGAGGAATACATACAGACAAGTTTGGCCGCCGGTCACATTAGGCCCTCTAAGTCTCCTGTGGCGGTTGGATTTTTTTTGTAAAAAAAAAGGACGGCGGTTTACGTCCTTGTCTGGATTTTCGTGAGATTAACAAAATTACGGTACGCAATCCTTACCCACTGCCATTGATTCCTGATCTGTTTAACCAGTTATTGGGGGCCAAGTGGTTCTCTAAAATTGACCTTAAGGGGGCATACAATCTGTTGCGCATGAAGGAGGGTGATGAATGGAAGACTGCTTTTAACACTCCTGTGGGTCATTTTGAGAATCTGGTTATGCCTTTTGGTCTTACTAATGCTCCTGCATTTTTTCAGAATCGGATTAATGACATCCTTAGACCTTTGATCGGTAAAAATGTGGTTGTGTATTTGGATGACATTTTGATTTATTCGCCAGATCTGGAGTCTCATTGGCGGAGCGTGCGTGAGGTATTACAGTTATTAATGGACAATTCGCTTTTTGCTAAGCTGGAGAAATGTGAGTTCGCTGTACAGAGAATTAGTTTTTTGGGCTACATTATCTCCAGCAAAGGTTTTGAGATGGATCCGGTTAAGGTTCAGGCTGTGCAGGAATGGCCTAGGCCTATTGGTTTGAAATCGATACAGAGGTTTTTGGGTTTCGCCAAATACTATAGAAAATTCATAAAAAATTTTTCTAGTATTGTCAAACCGCTGACCGATCTCACCAGGAAAGGTGCTGATGCGGTTCAGTGGTCTTCTGAGGCCATTGAAGCTTTTGTGTATCTCAAGGAGAGGTTCACCTCTGCTCCCATCCTTATGCAGCCTGATGTTACTAGGCCGTTTTTGGTTGAGGTTGATGCTTCCTCTGTGGGGGTTGGCGCAGTATTGTCTCAGGATAACGGGGATGGATTATATCCCTGTGCCTTTTTTTCAAAAAAATTTTCGGAGACTGAATTGAATTACGATGTTGGTAATCGGGAATTATTGGCTATTAAACTCGCATTTGAACACTGGCGCCACTTCTTGGAAGGTGCGGAATTTCCCGTTCAGGTTCTTACGGATCATAAAAATCTGATATATCTTGATGCTGCCAAGCGCCTGAATGCCCGTCAGGCTAGGTGGGCACTGTTTTTCTCGCGGTTTAATTTCTCCTTTACTTACATCCCTGGTACTAAGAATGTTAAGGCGGATGCCTTGTCTCGCAGTTTTTCTCCCATAGTCGGTGCTGAGAAAGAGGAAAACATTTTACAAGAAGGTGTTGTGATAGCTGCTTTAGACTCCGTTTTGGAAGATGAGATTCTTAAAGCTCAGGAGAATGCCCCATCTAACACTCCTCATGGGAGGTTGTTTGTGCCTGGGACCTTTAGGAGAGATTTGTTTGTTGAGTGTCACGAATCTCGGTTGGCAGGTCATCCCGGAATCTCTGAGACCAAGAGACTGGTGGGTCGCAGTTTTTGGTGGCCTGGATGGCAGAAGGAAGTCATTAAGTGGGTGCGCCAATGTACTATATGTGCTAGATCTAAGTCCTCACATACTCCTGCTGCAGGGTTGCTTTGTCCTTTGGAGGTCCCCAGTGCTCCTTGGACACATTTGGCTATGGACTTTATAACTGACCTTCCCCCCTCTGAGGGTTTTACTGTCATCTGGGTGGTCGTGGACCGTTTTAGCAAGATGTGTCACTTGGTTCCCTTCGTCAAACTGCCCTGCGCTAAAACTCTCGCTAAGGCCTTTGTCAAGGAAATTGTCAGACTTCATGGCGTTCCTACTGACATTGTTTCTGATAGGGGTCCTCAGTTCGTGGCTCGTTTTTGGCGTGCCTTTTGTGACAGGTTGGGAATTCATTTGTCGTTTTCGTCCGGATATCATCCTGAATCTAATGGCCAGACAGAAAGGAAAAACCAGGATGTTGAGCAGTTCTTGCGTTGTTTTGTGGCAGACAATCAAGAGGGGTGGTCTGAGTTTCTGTCACTTGCCGAATTTGCTCTGAACAATCATACATCTTCTTCTGCTGGTTGTTCGCCTTTTTTTTGTTGTTCTGGGAGACATCCGTCGTTTGGGTCGTTCTCCAAGTTGGGATCTGCCGTGCCTGAGGAGGAGAATTTTTCCGGTGATTTGGAAAGAGTTTGGACGGATGTGCGTGGTAATCTTCAGGAGGCCAACAGAAAATCTAAAGACTACTTTGATAGGAAATGACAGGAGGTTTTGTTCGCTGTTGGTGACATGGTTTGGTTGTCCTCTAGGAATCTGCGGTTGAGGATTCCTTCTAAGAAATTGGGTCCCAAGTTTGTAGGGCCCTTTAAGGTGCTTCAGGTTGTCAACCAATCTGCTGTTAGGTTGGAGGTTCCTACCTCCTGGAGAATTAATCCGGTCTTTCATGTCTCTCTGTTAAAAAAAGCTGTTGTGTCGGATGGTGACGCCTCTGCCTCTGTTCCTCCGGTGGTGGAGGACGGGGAATATGAAATTTCTCGCATCCTTGACTCTAGACGGTATAGAGGTAGTTTGCAGTATCTTGTGGCCTGGAAAGGTTTCGGACCCGAGGATAACTCTTGGGTGAGGTCAGATGATGTTTCCGCGTCCAGACTTATCAGAGCGTTTCACAGGAGATTTCCTGATAAGCCTGGTCCTAGGGGATCCGGAGGATCCTCTTAGAAGGGGGGGTACTGTTAGAACCTTGCTGTTAGGTTTTTTTTTCCTTTGCTGGTCACATGACCTTGTTGGCCTATTTAATCCTGCTCCGCCCTTCTGGCTTTGCTGGACTTCATTGTATATCTACTTTCTAGCTAGCCTGTGCTCTGTATCTAACTCTGTTAGATTGCTTGGTCTACTGACCTCTATGTTCTATATATTTTGTTTGTTCGTCTGTCTGCTACTATTTCTGTTAGGAGGTGTCCCATATTCCTCCCAGTCCTTAGTACTTGTAGGGATTCCCTCCCCACATCTATAGGTCTCCGTACAGACTAGCTTAGGACTTTAGCAGGTCTGATCGCAGGATCAGGTCCCCTGTTACATCGTAGGGATTAAGCTGAGT
The DNA here is from genome assembly GCF_046119375.1 of Phyllobates terribilis. Classification (NCBI taxonomy): domain Eukaryota; kingdom Metazoa; phylum Chordata; class Amphibia; order Anura; family Dendrobatidae; genus Phyllobates; species Phyllobates terribilis. The sequence continues at coordinate 369,813,122 of NW_027362763.1, read as the reverse complement.
TCTATCGTAGGGACAGATCTCCTCTCTTTCCTTAGCTCTGGTAGCAGAACATAACAGTAAGTCCAGCCAGCAAATTCTCTAAGGAAAGATTTTTCTGTTCCATCATGGTGTCGGTTCAGGATTTGGTTCATCGCCTGCAGGGACTCTCTCTGGAGGTGGCCGAGCTCCGTCAGCACGTGAGTAACTGTCCTGGAGCACATTTCTTGGAGCCTAAGGTATGTTTGCCGGATTTATTTTTTGGTGAACACCGAGAATTTTTTTCATTTAAAAATGCTTGCTTATTGTATTTTCGTTTGAGAACTAAGTCCTCTGGGGATGAATCCCAGCGCGTAGGGTTCATAATGTCACTTTTGCGCAAAGAGCCTCAGGAGTGGGCCTTTTCTTTGCAACCTAGTGATTCATGCTTCAGATCAGTGGATAGTTTTTTTTCTGCTTTGGGACTATTATATGATGATCCTGACCGTGTCGCATCAGCTGAGACTGAGTTGAGACGTTTAAAACAAGGATCAGGTAATGTTGAAAAATATTGTACTCATTTCCGTCGTTGGTCGACTCAAACAGGGTGGAACGATTCTGCTCTGAAAAGTCTATTTCTTGCTGGGCTCAGTGAAAGGGTTAAAGACCTGCTAATTGCTTATCCTACACCTGAGGATTTGCAACAGGCTATGCAATTAGCTATACGGGTGGATAGAAGACTGCGTGCTAGGGTTAATGAGAGCAAATCCTCTGCTATGTCAGTTTCTGGTTATGATAATGTGTGTACTAACAGTGGTGAACCGATGGAGATTGGATCGGTGGCACCTCGCTCTCAAGAAAAAGACCGTCGTTTTTCGGAAGGCTTGTGTTTCTATTGCGGAAAATCTGGTCATTTGATTAAAGGCTGTGAGCTTCGTATGAAGAAAGAAAAAAAAATGGTCAGTCACGCCCGTATTGCCTGTTTAAATTCCAAGGGTATATTTTTAGCTGCTTCCACGATTGCTCAGGAAAAATTAATGGAATTTCGGGTGTTTGTTGATTGCGGGTCTACACTGAATGTAATTGATGGGGGATTCGTGGAAAAACTCAATTTAAAACCTGAACCATTATCATCCCCCATTGCTGTGGTTTCTGTGGATGGCTCCCCTTTGAAGAATATTACTCTCAAGGTCAGTGAATTTCCTCTCACTATTAATGGTGTTCACCATGAGAAATTGGATTTGGTAGTGTTGAATAACTTGCCTTCTCCAGTAATATTGGGTTTGCCCTGTTTAAAATTTCACAATCCTGTACTGGATTGGTCTACCAGTGAAATTAAATCCTGGAGCCATAAATGTTATGACAAGTGTTGTAACGGGCGTATTGCAGCTTTGGATAGGGGAGAATTGCCTGTTCCTATTCAGGATTTTTGGAGAGTTTTTTCTGAGAAAGAATCGCAGGTTTTGCCTCCCCATAGAGACTATGATTGTTCTATTGAATTTGTCCCTGGAGCGACTCTTCCTAAAAGTCGTTTATTTAACCTTACTATTCCTGAGAGGAAGGCTTTGGAGGAATACATACAGACAAGTTTGGCCGCCGGTCACATTAGGCCCTCTAAGTCTCCTGTGGCGGTTGGATTTTTTTTGTAAAAAAAAAGGACGGCGGTTTACGTCCTTGTCTGGATTTTCGTGAGATTAACAAAATTACGGTACGCAATCCTTACCCACTGCCATTGATTCCTGATCTGTTTAACCAGTTATTGGGGGCCAAGTGGTTCTCTAAAATTGACCTTAAGGGGGCATACAATCTGTTGCGCATGAAGGAGGGTGATGAATGGAAGACTGCTTTTAACACTCCTGTGGGTCATTTTGAGAATCTGGTTATGCCTTTTGGTCTTACTAATGCTCCTGCATTTTTTCAGAATCGGATTAATGACATCCTTAGACCTTTGATCGGTAAAAATGTGGTTGTGTATTTGGATGACATTTTGATTTATTCGCCAGATCTGGAGTCTCATTGGCGGAGCGTGCGTGAGGTATTACAGTTATTAATGGACAATTCGCTTTTTGCTAAGCTGGAGAAATGTGAGTTCGCTGTACAGAGAATTAGTTTTTTGGGCTACATTATCTCCAGCAAAGGTTTTGAGATGGATCCGGTTAAGGTTCAGGCTGTGCAGGAATGGCCTAGGCCTATTGGTTTGAAATCGATACAGAGGTTTTTGGGTTTCGCCAAATACTATAGAAAATTCATAAAAAATTTTTCTAGTATTGTCAAACCGCTGACCGATCTCACCAGGAAAGGTGCTGATGCGGTTCAGTGGTCTTCTGAGGCCATTGAAGCTTTTGTGTATCTCAAGGAGAGGTTCACCTCTGCTCCCATCCTTATGCAGCCTGATGTTACTAGGCCGTTTTTGGTTGAGGTTGATGCTTCCTCTGTGGGGGTTGGCGCAGTATTGTCTCAGGATAACGGGGATGGATTATATCCCTGTGCCTTTTTTTCAAAAAAATTTTCGGAGACTGAATTGAATTACGATGTTGGTAATCGGGAATTATTGGCTATTAAACTCGCATTTGAACACTGGCGCCACTTCTTGGAAGGTGCGGAATTTCCCGTTCAGGTTCTTACGGATCATAAAAATCTGATATATCTTGATGCTGCCAAGCGCCTGAATGCCCGTCAGGCTAGGTGGGCACTGTTTTTCTCGCGGTTTAATTTCTCCTTTACTTACATCCCTGGTACTAAGAATGTTAAGGCGGATGCCTTGTCTCGCAGTTTTTCTCCCATAGTCGGTGCTGAGAAAGAGGAAAACATTTTACAAGAAGGTGTTGTGATAGCTGCTTTAGACTCCGTTTTGGAAGATGAGATTCTTAAAGCTCAGGAGAATGCCCCATCTAACACTCCTCATGGGAGGTTGTTTGTGCCTGGGACCTTTAGGAGAGATTTGTTTGTTGAGTGTCACGAATCTCGGTTGGCAGGTCATCCCGGAATCTCTGAGACCAAGAGACTGGTGGGTCGCAGTTTTTGGTGGCCTGGATGGCAGAAGGAAGTCATTAAGTGGGTGCGCCAATGTACTATATGTGCTAGATCTAAGTCCTCACATACTCCTGCTGCAGGGTTGCTTTGTCCTTTGGAGGTCCCCAGTGCTCCTTGGACACATTTGGCTATGGACTTTATAACTGACCTTCCCCCCTCTGAGGGTTTTACTGTCATCTGGGTGGTCGTGGACCGTTTTAGCAAGATGTGTCACTTGGTTCCCTTCGTCAAACTGCCCTGCGCTAAAACTCTCGCTAAGGCCTTTGTCAAGGAAATTGTCAGACTTCATGGCGTTCCTACTGACATTGTTTCTGATAGGGGTCCTCAGTTCGTGGCTCGTTTTTGGCGTGCCTTTTGTGACAGGTTGGGAATTCATTTGTCGTTTTCGTCCGGATATCATCCTGAATCTAATGGCCAGACAGAAAGGAAAAACCAGGATGTTGAGCAGTTCTTGCGTTGTTTTGTGGCAGACAATCAAGAGGGGTGGTCTGAGTTTCTGTCACTTGCCGAATTTGCTCTGAACAATCATACATCTTCTTCTGCTGGTTGTTCGCCTTTTTTTTGTTGTTCTGGGAGACATCCGTCGTTTGGGTCGTTCTCCAAGTTGGGATCTGCCGTGCCTGAGGAGGAGAATTTTTCCGGTGATTTGGAAAGAGTTTGGACGGATGTGCGTGGTAATCTTCAGGAGGCCAACAGAAAATCTAAAGACTACTTTGATAGGAAATGACAGGAGGTTTTGTTCGCTGTTGGTGACATGGTTTGGTTGTCCTCTAGGAATCTGCGGTTGAGGATTCCTTCTAAGAAATTGGGTCCCAAGTTTGTAGGGCCCTTTAAGGTGCTTCAGGTTGTCAACCAATCTGCTGTTAGGTTGGAGGTTCCTACCTCCTGGAGAATTAATCCGGTCTTTCATGTCTCTCTGTTAAAAAAAGCTGTTGTGTCGGATGGTGACGCCTCTGCCTCTGTTCCTCCGGTGGTGGAGGACGGGGAATATGAAATTTCTCGCATCCTTGACTCTAGACGGTATAGAGGTAGTTTGCAGTATCTTGTGGCCTGGAAAGGTTTCGGACCCGAGGATAACTCTTGGGTGAGGTCAGATGATGTTTCCGCGTCCAGACTTATCAGAGCGTTTCACAGGAGATTTCCTGATAAGCCTGGTCCTAGGGGATCCGGAGGATCCTCTTAGAAGGGGGGGTACTGTTAGAACCTTGCTGTTAGGTTTTTTTTTCCTTTGCTGGTCACATGACCTTGTTGGCCTATTTAATCCTGCTCCGCCCTTCTGGCTTTGCTGGACTTCATTGTATATCTACTTTCTAGCTAGCCTGTGCTCTGTATCTAACTCTGTTAGATTGCTTGGTCTACTGACCTCTATGTTCTATATATTTTGTTTGTTCGTCTGTCTGCTACTATTTCTGTTAGGAGGTGTCCCATATTCCTCCCAGTCCTTAGTACTTGTAGGGATTCCCTCCCCACATCTATAGGTCTCCGTACAGACTAGCTTAGGACTTTAGCAGGTCTGATCGCAGGATCAGGTCCCCTGTTACATCGTAGGGATTAAGCTGAGTTCTATCGTAGGGACAGATCTCCTCTCTTTCCTTAGCTCTGGTAGCAGAACATAACACTAACCTTGTCGTCAATAGCATCTGTGATGCCCCGCTGCGCTTGGTATCACAGATCCTAGAAGAGTGCATTGATGGAATCCTCCACAAGAGGCCCCCATAAACATTCACACATCTCCACCTTCCACCTCAGACCAGCAGAGGGAGCCCGTTAGGGATATAAATAGGGAAGGTGGAGCTAGGCAGTTCAGTTCCTCTGAAGAGTTCCTGCAGTAGAGAAGCCTAAGAGAGGTCAGTCTGCAGTGGAGCTCAGTCTAGTCTAGAGAACGCAGTTAATAGTTCAGCAGTGGAGCACGAGGCTCCTGCTTGCTAGATTCAGGGAGCCCAGATAGAGCTTAAGGTGTCCCGGTGCCGTAAGATCAGTGAAGCGCGGCAAGCTGCCGTTAGTGTGTATAGCCTAGTGAGGGCCCGAGTAGGCCGCAGGCGAGTGGCGAGTTAGTACATAAGGGGCAGAGGAGCTTAACCAGCTCACCCCGAAGCATTTACCGGACACAGGATCCGAGCTTACCGGTATCTCTATGACCCAGTAAGGCATAACCGGAATCCCTGGAGAACTACAAGTCCCAGGATCGCTAAGGTGCTGATATGTAACAGAGCCAGGAGACGCTTAGGCCCCGCATACTGGGAGCGTGAACTCCAAGAGAAGGCCCTACCACAAGGTCAGCCAGCGCAGGACAGAGACAAAGTTAGGCCTAGCTCCAGGCAGGTCAGAAACTTACTACGCAGACGCAAGAAACAGGAGGCCCTACACCCGCTCATTGGGGAGGATCCTGATATGCACCCTTCACCCTACAGTGCTCCGGGATGTGCCTGAATTTCCACCAGTAAAAGGTACTGAAGTGACTACCGTGTCCGTTCCCGTTCTTGCTCTGACCAAGCTGGGTCTCGCCTGTCCTGCATTCCCCCTGCATACGCTGCCCTGAGACCTAGGTCCACCTGTGGGGAGCTATACCATCGAGCTGCCTTATCACCGGCCTCAGTGGACTGCTGCAGCGCTTGTGCTTGTCACCAGATACCACAGGTGGCGTCATGAACTCTTATAAAATTAACAATTATCCACCCTTTTAAAGAGAGACCCCATGGTACGGGCCAGGGAGCCGACCACCGCGACATCCCCAAGGCCAGGCAAATGCCCGGGTACCGAGTCATCCCCATCCCCAGGGCTAGTCACATCCTCCTCCACCTCCTCTGCTGACCTCATCGACTGGCTGACTGTGGGTTGACAGTAAGTGGGATCTCCAACCTCGTCATCATCACCCTGTGTTATCACACCCGTCGTCCTCAGAGCCAACCTCTTCCTGCCCTGACCGAAAAGTCAAGTTGTCGCTCCAATCAGGTATTTGAGTCTCATCATCGTCTTCATCATTGTCTCCACCAACAGGAGTTACAGTTTGGGAACAAGGGTCTACATTATGCTCAGAACCTTCTTCATCTGGTCCTGGATCCGACTTATAAAGATTCTGGGCATCAGATCAGATCATTTCCTCATCTGGATTAACAGAAGCTCTGGAGCAGACCTCCGTTTCCCAGGCTATAGTATGAGTAAACAGCTGTGCAGACGCAACCATCTGTGCTACCCCATACTCAGACGGGCAGCTGGAGATTTGGGAGCTGTGAGGAAGCAAGTGCGATTGGGGTGACACCTTTGAGGACTGGAGTATTTGTGATGTTGAAATTGAGGTGATGGAGAGCCCACTTGAAGGAGCACTTGATATCCGTTGAAGCACCAGCTGTTTTTGTGCCTCATTTAGAATTTGTAGCGATGGGCGTGTCCGTAAGAATGGGATCGTATCACATTGTCCACGAAAAGAAGTCGACATCTTAGTTTGGCTGGAAGATGGTCTTTCTTCTGCAGATGTTACTCCCCCCCCACCGTGGGGGGCCTCGACCCACCGGCGGACAGGCACCAGTATTGGGATAGGGGGGCTGGCCGTCAGGGTCCACCGCGGCTCTGGCACAAACCCGGCGACACAGAGGTGGCACGGGCAGGAACGGACTGGCCGTGTCGGCTTCTCACTTTTTTGATTTTAGAAGGGCATGACATGCCTATATCTGTGTCTCCCCCTCCTTTTACTCCTCCACCTCTTTTCTTTTCGCATGACTATATGTACTTGTCAATTTTCCATGTGTTAGTTGTGTCTTCTGAGCAGTTTGTCAGCTTTTGGACACCTTTGAAGGTGTTTTCTATGTGTTCCTATGTGTTTTTGTTTGCCTGCCATTGGTTTTAACGGTGTTCGAAGGTGTTCGACGAACAGTTCGGCGAACACACGGGTGTTCGACGAACCGAACCGAACTCGAACACTACGGGGGTGGCTCAACACTAGTGTTAAGCACTCAAACCGTAACAGAAACACAGTATCTGCTGGTAACATCAATTTTGCGGAATCATTTCACCACTTTTAAAGCCCATCCTTTGCAAGGCCACAGGAGACAAGAAATCTGACACATAGTCAACGCCTAGAGACGATGGTACAGGAGTATCTCCAAGTAAATAATGAAGCCATGACTGTGTCACTAGACCCTTGCTCTTTTTGGGCTTCCAATCTGGATAAATGGCCTGAGTTCGCCACTTACGCCTTGGAGATCTTGTCATGCCCCGCAGCCAGCGTTCTGTCTGAACGTGTGTTCAGCGCTGCTGGTGGTGTGCTGACAGATAAGCGCACGCGGCTCTCCATTGATAATGTAGACAGACTCAGGTTCATAAGGAAGAACAAATCATGGATCCGAAACGACTTTTCTACCCCTGTGTCATCCTGGGGAGAGTAAAAGCTTGATGATTTGTTAAAATCACCTCACCAACTGTTTTAAGCTTTAAAATTACTAATCATGTTTATCTGTATCTTGGCTGGAAAATAATTTGGGATTTGCAGCAGTGTGCAGTACTAATTCTATTAGGCCATCTATACTAAGCTCCACCGGATTTAAAATTACTAATCATGTTTATCTGTATCTTGGCTGGAAAATAATTTGAGCTTTGTAGCAGTGTGCAGTACTGATTCTATTAGGCCATCTATACTAAGCTCCACCAGATTTAAAATTACTAATCATGTTTATCTGTATCTTGGCTGGAAAATAATTTGGGCTTTGTAGCAGTGTGCAGTACTGATTCTATTAGGCCATCTATACTAAGCTCCACCAGATTTAAAATTACTAATCATGTTTATCTTTATCTTGGCTGGAAAATAATTTGGGCTTTGTAGCAGTGTGCAGTACTCATTCTATTAGGCCATCTATACTAAGCTCCACCAGATTTAAAATTACTAATAATGTTTATCTGTATCTTGGCTGGAAAATAATTTGGGCTTTGTAGCAGTGTGCAGTACTGATTCTATTAGGCCATCTATACTAAGCTCCACCAGCTTTCAAATTAATAATAATTTTTATCTGCATCTAGCCCGGAAAATAATTTTGGGTCTCCTAGATGCGCAAGACACATGAGTGCCTTCTTGCTGCACTACCTGCAACATGACCCTCAGATTGTCAGAATTTGAAGTAATCCTGACTACTGGGTTGCCGCACTCTTAGATCTCCCACACTATTCGATCAACCTTTTCATTTTAATAAAGAACAAAAAAATGGTCATTTTTGAAATTATAAGCATTAGCAGGTTATTAGAAACTGAAATCAAACAGTTTTCAACCCAAAACTTTATTCTAGGTGATGTTACATTTGCACATAGGACCCCTTGATCGAAAGGAGCTTCTGAACTGTCTCGTCCATTGAATTTGTCAGGTTTTGGATGGTTTCTGCTTCAATTGTTTGACATGAGGACAGAATACCCTCCCAGAGCTGTTGCTTAGATGTGAACTGCCTCCCGCCATCATAGACACTCCTTTTGATGATGCTCCAGAGGTTCTGAATGGGGTTGAGGTCAGGGGAGCATGGGGGTCACACCATAAGTTTGTCCCCTTTTATGCCCATAACAGCCAGAGATGCAGATGTGTTATGTGCAGCATGAGACGGTGCATTATAATGCATGAAAATGATCTTGCTGCAGAATACACAGTTCTTCTTCTTGAACCATGGCAGGAAGTGCTGTTTGAGAAAATCCACATACATTATGGAGTTCATCTTTACCCCTTCAGGGATCCTAAAGGGGCCGACAATCTTTCTCCCCATGATTCCAGCCCAAAACATTACTCCACCTCCTCCTTGTTGGCGCTGTAGCCGTGTTTGCTTGTGTGCAGTGGATAGAGGAGGTCAACAGGATGGCTTACGCACAGCAGCAAACCTCTGAAGGACTCTGCATCTTGTTGTTCGAGGGACGTTGGAGGCACCAGCAGCTTCAAAAACTTGTCTGCTGCTATGACAAGGCTTTTTTGCCGCTGCTCTTTTAACCAGACATAATTGCCTGCAGGAAAGAGTCCTCAATTTTCCCTTATCAGCACACACACTTGTGTACTGTGAATCAGCTACATACTTCTTGATTGTGTGATGATCAGGATGAAGTGTCTTGGCAATGTTGATTGTAGTCATGCCTTGACCTAAACACTCCACAATTTGTTGCTTCTCAGCAACCGACACATCCTTTTTCTTTCCCATTTTGGCAGAAAATGTAGGCTGCTTAATAATGTGGGACAGCCTTCTTAAGTACTCTTGCCTTTCATTGGACACACCTGCCAAACTAATTAGCACAGGCGTATGCAATTGCTTACAGTGATATAAATAGCACTGACACACATCACCATCAATGAGTTTAACTGACAAACAAACAAATTCTTCCCTTATCACTCCTAAACACTTTTTGCATAATAATTTGGAACACAGTGTACATGTGCTTTTCCACAAAACACCAGTGGTTAGCGGAGTGAATCTTACAGTTCTAACATGCCAACCGTGGTCTGTATGGAATTGTTCAATAAAGGGCCCAAAATTAAGATAACATAGACAGGAGAAGTCTCTATGAATAGGAATTCCTAAGTATTTGATACCCTGTGAGGGCCAGGCAAAGGGAAAGTTGGACTGGATGGAATCCTGTATGGATTTGGGGAGGGAGACATCGAGGGCCTCAGACTTCGCTGCATTGATTTTAAAATTTGACCATGTAACAAAGTGATCTATTTCAGCCATAACAGCAGGGATGGATATATGTGATTGAGTGATATATACAAGGACATCATCAGCAAATGCAGAGCACTTGTACTCGGTGCCTTCCAACTCAATCCACCTAATATTGGGGTTATGGCGAATTGATGAGAGCAGGTGCTCCATCACTAGGATGTATAAGAGAGGGGACAGAGGACATCATTGCCTTGTCCCATTGGTGATTATGAAAGGTGATAAAAATGTTCTGACGCGCCCCCTGGGCCTTGGGACACCCGGAGCCGGACCCTTTTTGGTGGATGCTGGTGGTTGTAGTCTCCGTGGCGGCGACCCGGTTCCATGGCTCAGGGCGGTCAAACCAGTGGCGGAACTATTTATTTGGTTTTGATGTTTAAATGTCCGACTGCGCCACCCGTGGATTGCGATCAGAGTGAACTGCCGCTGCAGGGCAGACCGCTGAGGCTGGTGTTGTGGGTGCAGCAGAGCGTAGTATAACTCCCCACGGGAGGAGTATAGCCTCAGGGCAGTATATGCGGAGGATGGGTGTGATGGTGCAGGGCAGCAGCAGTAACGACTCAGAGTCAGTGATGCAGTCCAGGCCTTTACTCACAGTTCTGATTATCCAGACAACTTCTGCAGGTAACGGCTGCCCATGTCGTACTGTTCTCACCAGGTGAGGGGCTCAGACAACTCCCAGATAACTTTGGAGCGCTTCACAGGACCCCCTTTGTGTGTCCTTTGTCTGGCCTTTCTTACCAATGCTTCTGTCCGGCTGCCTCGGGCCTCCTCTTGATAAACTTGGTGTGGTGCCTTCCTAGCGGGTGTAGCGAGGGGCTGCGCCACATAAAATGTCACAGCCTCTGGTTTCTAGCTGAGGGTCATTTCCTGCCTCCGCTAGTTTCGGGGACCGGTCTCCCCCTTTGGCCCGACCCCTCCACGCAGGTGGATTCGGGCATGCGGTGGCGACTTGGCCCTCCGCATCCCTGGGATCCCTTCGTTCCTCATTCTTGGAGCCTTCTCCGCTCCTCTTCCTTCCTTCTCCCTCTTCCAGGCCTGGGCCTCTGTTACTAGGCCCGCATCCGGAGCAGAGCTCATGCAGAGCCACTGCTCCCTGTCACTTCTGCTCAGACTTCACTGCACTGAACTAAGATGGTGCCCACCTTCTATACTCCCTTCTCAATGCGCCCAGGAACTGCTTCCTCCCTGCTCCTGCACTACAGGGTTCCCCTTCCTTGGTGTTCCCTCCCCCCACTCCAGCCAGGGACAGGGACTGTCGTGCCCATCTCAGGGGCATATTGGCCGCCCTGCCCCATGGCAATATGGTGTAATGCATGCAGGTGTCGTGGTCCTGATCCACACTCCATCCTTACCTGAGAGTGAGATATCACACCTCTGGGTGAGGTGCAATACCTCTGTAGCAACCGAGCCCTCGGGGTGCTACAGTTCCATTCATCTTCAGCCTAGGTGACATATTGCGTTACAGGGCCGTGATTTTGGCTTTAAAAGGGTCCCTAGACCCCTACCCCAAGCTTTTTAAAAGAATAATATATGGCGTGCCAGGAGACTCAATGGAATGCTTTCTCAGCATCCAACGAGAGTATCTAATTACAAATTTTTAACTGCATCTAGCCCAGGAAATACTTTGTGCCTAGTAGCAGTGTCTGCTAGTCAGCGGATTATCCCAGCTGTTAAGCAAGCTACACCACCTGTAGTTTGGACACTTAATTTTTTAAAAGGAAATGCTTCGGGACCCTGGGATACTCAGTGAAGAGCATCAGGAGGCACCCCAAGGCATAGGGGCTGGGACTGGCGGTAGGACACCTTGCGGTGGACCGCCGAGCTCAATACTTATAAAAGCTTTTTAACTGCAGCAGCTTTAGTGGACGCTACTGGAGCTGGAATTACGCGGCTGCTGGCATGAAACTTGCCCTCCAATAGATCCTTGTAAAAGGATTTAAAGTGTATTCATTCAAATTAGAGAGACAATTTAAATTATAAAGCTTAGACCTGCCTCCACCACAGGGGGGCTCACTCGACCCACCAGCGAACAGGCACCAGTATTGGGAGAGGGGGGCTGGCCGTCAGGGTCCACCGCAGCTCTGGCACAAAGCCGGCGACACGGAGGTCGCACGGGCAGGAACGGACTGGCCGTGTCAGCTTCGCACTTTTTTGGTTTTAGAAGGGCATGACATGCCTATATCTGTGTCTCCCCCTCTTTTTACTCCTCCACCTCATTTCTTTTTGCATGACTATATGTACTTGTCACTTTTCCATGTGTTAGTTGTGTCTTCTGAGCAGTTTGTCTGATTTTGGACATCTTTGAAGCTGTTTTCTATGTGTTTCTATGTGTTTTTGTTTGCCTGCCATTGGTTTTAACGGTGTTCGAAGGTGTTCAATGAACAGTTCGACGAACATACGGGTGTTCGATGAACCGAATCGAACTCGAACACTACGGGGGTGGCTCAACACTACTCCTGACCTCAATATCATTGAGCCACTCTGGGGAGATCTCAAGCATGGAGTTCATGCTAGACAGCCCAGAAATTTACAGGAATTGGAGACTTTTTGCCAAGAAGAATGGGCACCTTTACCATATGAGAAATTAAAGAACCTCATCCACAACTACCACAAAAGACTTCAAGCTGTCATTGATGTTAGAGGGGGCAATACACGGTATTAAGAACTGGGCTATGTGAACATTTGATCAGGGTCATTTGGATGTTTTTGGTTGTCATTAAGATTTAAAAGAGAAAGCACAGTAGTTTGACAATAAATGGCTTCACCCAACCAGTAACCATGAGTGGAAAAAAAGTTTTTTTGTTATCATTCATATTCTCTGAGACAAGGCCAAGAAAGGAAAAATTCTGCCGGGGTACGTAAACTTTTGAGCACAACTGTATTTTCATTAAAGAGTGTAAATCTTCAAACATTTATAAAAAGAGGTCTAATGCAATCAAAAGTCTCGAATAACTTATATTAATGGTTGACTAACAAACCTTATTATTAAAAGAAAAAAATGGTAAAAAATAAACAAAAATTCAACAAAACTTACAGCTTTCAACATTACCAAAAAATTATTACAAATCATGTATTTGGTAATTTACATGGTCTGAATGAACTGCAAAATTGAATCATACTATAACAGTTGTGGAAAAGATCCATCATTTTTTAGAGCTTATACCTAACTACAAGGTGAAGGCTGTATGAAATTTAAATTTAGTTTTACAAACTCATGTGGAGAATTTCATGCAGAGTGTGAAATAGCTCATAATTTTCCTAGAAAACTCCAAAAAGCCCAGACTGACATCTACTTTTTACATACAGAGACACATATAAACCATCTTTAGTTCCTCAAATAGCAACTTTGTCATTATAATTATTGCTTGTGATTGTTATAAATATTGTTATCTATATAGTACCAACATAATTAATAGAATTTTACAAATGAGAAGGTACATGTCCAAAGAAAATCAGACATCACATAATGAACTATTAACAGTTCAATAGGAGTGAGGGTCTTGTTTGCAAGAGGTTACCACTTATGATGAAATAGGAGTGACTAAAAAGTTGAACTTTCTGTTTTTTTTACAATGGTCCTGTAGGAAATAACACAAGGATGCAGAACAAAATCACTTGCCAGTATGCACAGAAATGAGGAGCATTTAAGTGACATGATTGTTTAAACGATCATTCTGTTCTCGGAGAACTTTGGCGACTTGTCTAAACAGGCCATTAATCAAATAGTTCATCAAGATAGGCCCTTATGGGACTGGAAGCTTCAGAATATGGAACATAGATCATTGGTAGAATGGACAGAGATGGACTGTATGGGTGGGAGAGTATGTAGTAAGCAGACATGTGGAAGGAGATGTAAGGCAGGTTAGTGGTGGACTGGGGCTATATGACAACATGTTGCATGCCAACAGTTCTCCGAAAAGTTGCACAACCCAAAACATTTGTGTAACTTGTCTGTGACTTGCTGTCATGTAACTATTTTAGACCTGTGATTTTACAGTAAATTAAACAGCCTAATTGCAGTCACAAGTCAAAAGCAGTCACCGTCATGTGTGACTTGCATTGAAGTCCATGACAAACGGGTCGCTTGCGACTTACAACCAGTGACAGACAATGCAACATGTTTGGAGACAATTGGAACTCTGTGTCACAGTCATAGTGGATCGCAGATTGCAATGTGACACCATAGGAAATCTTTAGCTGCGATGCTGCAATTTCAATGTTACACAACACCCGTGGTTTTGTTCCCCTAACCTAAAAGTTTGCTACAGTTCCAATGAAGAGAATTAATCAAAGAAACTGACAAAGTTTTAGCTGTTTCTACAGTCGTTTTCCAGGTGGCAAAACATGACCCTAAGACGGCACTAAAATGGAAATAACAGATTTAGTAAGGTTACTATCTAGTGGAAACACAAGAGGTTCAGGAGAGGTGAGCAGATGAAGCATTGGAGCCAGGAAATCATACACTGAATAATCAGTCAGAGAGGTACAATAAGAGCAGTATAGGCATTTTCCAGGGTCACAACATTGATAGCTAGATTTTCTCTTTTCATTGAGATAAGAAGAGAAAAACTGGTGAGAATCAAAACATTTTGCAGCAAAAATATTTATAAACTTACAGTATTCAAAATAACAAAAAAAATACAAATCTTATATTTGTTGACTTACATGTTCTGAATAAACTACAAAAGTAAATTATATTAAAAGCAAAGCCACAATTAGAGGATATAATAATAATAATAGTTTTTATTTATATAGCGCCAACATGTTCCGCAGCACTTTACAAATAAGTAGGGACATGTACAGACAATATAAACAATACAATGTATCACATTTCAACAGTTACAGGAGGATTGAGGGCCCTGATCGCAAGCTTACAATCTATATGAAAATGGGGGGATATAATAGGTAGAACATGGTCATCAGCCAGTATCTGTCTATCTATGGGCAGTTACTGTGTGGTATTTGGTGCATAGTGGATGTGGAGACAGATGAATACGCAGGGGCAGATTAAGATTAATATTTAGGAGGGAACAGAGGAGAGTTAGGTTGGTGAGTTGAGGTGATGGGCTTGTCTAAACAGATGTGTTTTTAAAGCGCATTTGAAGAAATGGGGGCTAGATATCAGTCGGATTGTTTGTGGCAGTGCATTCCTGAAAACTGGTGTGGCACGAGTGTAGAGGCTTCGGTGAAGCGGGCTCATAGAAATATGACCCTGGCTGCTGCATTCAGAATGGATTGGAGAGGAGAGAGTTTGTTTAGAGGGAGACAGATCAGAAGAGAGTTGCAGCAGTCCAGACAAGAGTGAATAAGAGCGACAGTAAGCGTTTTTGCCGTATCAAAGGTAAGAAAAGGTCGGATTCTGGAGAGGCTTTTAAGGTGCAGATGACATGAGCGAATGAGTGACACACAAATTTCTTTATTCCCCATATTCATTCAAATATGACTCCAAGACAGCGAGTTTGCTGCTTGGGAGTTATGGTGGCACCACCCAAGGAAATTAAAAAGTCAGGTATTGGTAGGTCAGTAGAGGGAGGAAAATAAGGAGTTCAGTTTTGGAGAGATTCAGTTTCAGATAGAGGGAGGACAAGATGTTAGTGACAGCAGACAGACAATAGCTGGTATTTTGTATTAGAGTGGGGGTGATGTCAGGTGAACAGGTATATAGTTGTGTGTCATCAGCATAGAGATGATACTGGAAACCAAATCTACTGATGGTTTGCCCAATAGGGGCAGTATACAAGGAAAAGAGGAGGGGGCCTAGGGCTTAAAATTCCCCCAAAATTAAAGAATAAACAAAGCAAAAAAGGGCAACAGTATTTACCTGCCCAGGTCTCAGAACTAATGCAAAAACAGGATTCAGCAAACCCATATAATAAAGATGACAGCAACACAGGTGCAAAATACTGATGAGACAACCACTCATAACCTACCAATTCATGGAGGGGGTGATTGCTTAGTATTAAGATTGCACACAAAAGAAATGCTTGTATAGGGCGCTTGTCACATATGAGTAGTGTAGCCTAATAGTGACGCCCATACTATCTTATTGGTCTGGCTGCCCAGCACTAAGTCCAACACATGAGGACAGACACCCTAGTTTACAATGGTATTGTAAAAGTAAATTATACTTTAACCCCTTCACGATATTTGACCTACCTATAAATTATGGTCGGATAGGGGTTCCCGACCGAAGACATATTGATTATTATGTACAGCACAGGAGCTATGCCTACACGATCGCCGCCAGGAGCTCAGATTACGCGACAGCTGAGACCAGATTCTCACAACCAGGAGCAGTGCCTGCACTGATCCCAGCTGTTTAATCCCCTAAATGCCGCAATCGATATCGATCGCAACATTTAGAAGGCTGAGAGAGGGAGGGGGCTCCCTCTCCCGTCCGATTGGTGCCTCCTCAACATCATAGTGAGGGCCTTTTCATCATCATGGCAACTTGAGGTCATCATGAAACTGTGGTCCAAGAAACTTCAGTCAGTGTAACACTGACAGGTACTGTATAATGCTTTGCAGTGCAGGTACACTGTGATGCATTATACCAGCTATCAAAGTGATACAACTTGAAATCTCATAGAGAGACAAAATAAAAAAGTTAAAAAAAAATGTAAAAAATTTTTTTTTTAAAAAAAAAATCACAAAATAAAAAAAAGAAAAAAAAATATATCCATAGATACGTATTTTTATGTAAAAACAAAAATAAACAAAAAAACCCCACATATTTGGTATCACCGCGTCCAAAACAACCCGACATATAAAACTATCACACTTATTAACCTATTAACACCTTCAGTGAACACCGGAAAAAATAAATAAAAAACAAGGCAAAAAACTATGCTTTTTCATCATATGGAAAAATATAAAAGTTACAGCTATCAAAATACAGCAATGCAAAAACAATTATTTTTTCCATAAAATAGTTTTTATTGGGGAAAAGCAGAAAAACATAAAAAATTATATAATTGTGGCATCACTATAATAATACTGACCCGAAGAATAAGGATGTCTTACCAATTTTACCACATGTGGAATGGCAAAAAAACCCCACAAAAAACAATTCCTCAATTGCTGGTTTTCGTTAATTCTGCCTCACAAAAATTGGAATAGAAAGCAATAAAAAATGTTTTATGTCTCTGAAAATTGAACTAATAAAAATGTCAACTCGTCCTTCAAAAAACAAGCCCTCATGTGACTCTGTCAGCAGAATTGTATAGAAATTATAGCTCTCAAAATATGGCAATGCAGAAACTTCTTTTTGCAAAAAAATCATCTTTTAGTGTGTGTTAGCAGCCAAACACAAAAAAACAGATATAAATTTGGTATTGCTGTAATCACAATGACCCTAAGAATATAGTCATCTAATCACTTATACTGCACAAGGAAAGGCAAAAAAATAAATAGAACAAATTCTTCACCGGCTGTTGATTTGTTCATTCTGCCTCCCAAAAATCTCAGTAAGGCTCAGCTCACATGTAACCTTGGCTCTACTCTGCGCGCTTACATTGGGTTTCCGTGTAAATCTATGAAACATGTGATTTAAACAAAACCCAGAGAAATATTCCCAAAAATGAGGCAGATGGAGACAATGTGGACACTGGCTGGCCTATGATCCAGTGGTGTCTGTCTTTTTAAGTGTGCATAAAAACACAGTTGGCCACTGTTTTGTGCACGTCAGAATAGAAGGACACCACTGAAGAGACCAGAAGCCTCATTATAGTGATTAGATCTGTCTGGGAGTTTCATCCGAATTACGTAATTCGGACATTTAGATGGAAACTCCAATGTAAGAGTTCAGCAGAGAGCACAGGATAAATGTGATCCAAAATATTATGTAAAATGTTCCCAATAAAATATTCAACTTATTCCACACAAAAAAATAAGTCCCCACTCAGGTCCATCATCTGTTAATGGAAATATAGAGGGTTTCCACATTACTGTAACACAAAGGCTCTGGAAAAGTGAAATTGCTCGCCATAAAATAAATTCAACGAACTCTGTACTCCCAAATCCAAATGCCCCCCCCCATTCTTAGCCACAATGTGACAAAACCACATTTAGCGTCCACTTGTTTGTCATTTCCGTAGCGATGAGAGACCGCTTAATTTATGGGTGCATGTCTCCAGAAACATGAGCTGGGCATAGTGTACTGAACACTACAACATACTGGGCACTACAACATATGGGTATTAGAATGGCAGATTTCCAATTTTCTTTCAGCAACATCCACTGCTGCTTGTTTCTGGAAAACACACATGGAGTCAAATCATCACTACACCTGTAGATAAATTCCAAAAAGGGTATAATTTCTGAAATGGGATCACTTGAGGGGAGATTCTAGCACCTACGGGCTCTGTATATTGAGTCCGCAAACTATTCTAGGAAAATCTGTGCTCCAGGAGTCAAATTGTATTCTATCCCTTCCGATTCTCGCCGTGTGGCTAAGCAGTACTGGATAGCCACATATGGGGCATTTCCCCATTCAACAGAAAATTGTTTTGTTTTACACATTTTATTGCCATTTTTACCCATTTCCCTGTGTGAAAATGTAAAATCAGGGGCTAAAACAATATTTTTGTGCTAAAAATTTAATTTTTTTTTCTTCATTGCCCAATGGTATAAAATTGTGTGACACACCTGTAGTGTCAATATGATCACTGCATCCTTAGATGAATTAATTAATGGGCGTAGTTTCCCAAATGGGGTCACTTGTGGGGAGTTTAAACTGTTTAGGAACATCAGGGGCTCTGCAAAAGCGACATGGTGATCGCTTTCTATTTCAATCAATTTTGTGTTCCAAAAGTCAAACCATGCTCCTCACCTTCCAAGCCCTGCCATATGCCCAAACAGTAGTTTTCCACCACATATGGGGTATCCGTGTACTCAGGAGAAATTGCACAACAAATTGTACAGTCCATTTTCTACTGTTACCCTCATAAAAATGTAAGCTTTAGGGCAAAAACAACATTTTTCTGGAAAAAATGTATTTTTTCATTTTCACGGCTCAACATTATAAAATTCTGTAAAGCACCTGTGGGTTCAAGGTGCTCACCAGAACTCTAAATAAATTTCTTGAGGGGTTTAGTTTCCAAAATGGGGTCACCTGTTGGAGGTTTCCTCTGGTTAGGCACATCAGGGACTCTGCAATCACAACATGGTGTCCTATATCAATTGCAGCCAATTTTGCACTCCAAAAGTCAAATGGTGTTCCATCCCTTCCGATCCCAGTCGTGCGCCCAAACAGCAGTTTTATAGTATATATGGGGTTTTGGCGTACTCATGATAAATTAGAAATCAACCTGTATAGTTAATATTCTCCTGTTACCCTTGTGAAAATTACAAACTTAGGGTTAAAGCAACATTTTTGTGGGAAAAAGGTACATTTAATTTATTTTTTATTCCACATTGCTTTAATTCCTGTGAACCACCAGAAGAGTTAATAAACTTCTTGAATTTGATTTTGAGCACTTTGAAGGGTGCAGTTTTTAAAATGGTGTCACTTTTGGTTATTTTCTGTCATATAGGCCACTCAAAGTTACTTCAAATTTGATGTGGTCCCTAAAAAAATTGGTTTTGTAATTTTGTTGGCGAAAAGAGAAATTGCTGATTAACCCTTCTAACTTTCTAACAAAATAAATTCTGCTTAAAAATTGACACTGATGTAAAATAGATTGGTTGTAAATGTTATTTATTAACTATTTTGCATGATATAACTATCTAGTTTAAGGGCATAAAATGTAATTGCAACATTTTAAAAATCTCCAAAATGCTAATATTTTTGCAAATAAATAATATGGACCTAAATTTACCACTACCATAAAGTACAATGTGTGATGAAAAATCAATCTCAGAATCACTGGGATATGTTGAAGAGTTCCAGATTTATTTCCTCATAAACTAACGCTGGTCAGAATTGAAAAAGTTGGTCTTGTCAGGAAGGTGGAAACAGTTTCGGGGGTGAAGGGTTTAACAGTTTTGGAAAGGGTCAGTCATCTGTTTTGTTTGTAGAATAGGCCATCAATATCAGATCATTGGGGTTTGACTCTGGTGACCCTGCATACTCACATTTAACTGATGGAAAGGACTGCTCCTCTTGTGCAGCCTGTTCACTTTTAACATTGTTTTATTTTCCTGCACGCATTTTAATTAGTAGCGACTGTGCTCGGTTTTGCATTGGTTTTCACATGAAGTGACTAAGACAACACTGCAATACTCAGCACAACAGCTACTAAGTAGATGGCATTTTCGGTGATGCCGCAATGAAAAAATTGAAGAGTATACAATGATTCTTCCAATAGCTGTTCAAATACCGTGACCACTTCAAACAGCTGACTAAGGGTGGTATGGCTAGAGCTGAATCCTCACCGATTTGATATTCTTTTTTCAGCAGAGGTATGCTTTTGATCTACATAGATCAAAAAGTTCATTTGCTGGGTTTAAAATCCAACTTTTAATCACAGAGTTGCAAAAGTAGTGCAGTATATTTGTACATTTAGAGTTAAAGAATGTCATAAACACTCATTTATATAAAAAAAAATCATATATTTTAAAGATTTATCAAGTAATATGTCATGGATAGTAATTTTTGAACAGTATATGTTTGAAAAAACATACAGTGATACATTTGTTATTGTGCTACTAAAATGGCATATCAATTATGACTGATGTAGTCTGCTATTTTTAGCTGACCTTTATGTCACAAATATTACTTATTGATTTCCAGAAAATAGCTGTTTCCCAATGTATTCAGCAGAAATATTATAGGAATGAAACATGTAATGTATACAGAAACTATTGTAGTTACTTAAACACTTTCCTTTTTTCGTAGATGTTGCAGGAGATGAATGTGCAAATTAAAACAATGGACAGATCAACAAAAACTGCTTTGCAGACAGTGAAATCTTCAACTGCATTTACACTGAAAGAAAATCATGAACGTGCTTTCTTAAAAATTTCACAATCTTTCAGTGTAAACAGGCTGCCGATCACCTGATGGACAGGCAAAGCACTCATTCATTGGGTAAAATGATCTATGGTGCAGTGCAAAAAATCATCGTTTTCGGTGGTGCATCGTCCTGTGTGAACAGGGTTTGCACAGCCGAGAACAAAGGCAGCCTATGTGCACTGAGCGATCTAATACAGATTGCTCAGTACACATCATTAACTTTGGTGTGCCTGTAAAAGCAGGCTATTAAACAACTGCTGACCAGTAAATGTTTACCAATCGGTGGTCGTTTAGTGTTGCCAGTTGGTCTGTGTAAAATCATCCTCAGACTAGACAATCTTAGAATGCACCAAATTTATCAAAGTGGCTATTGTTATGATCTGCTGCAGAGACTAATGAAAGACAGGAGATCTGTCCCTACAATAGAACTAAACTAGATCCCTACGATGTAACGGGGAACCTGATCCTGCGATCAGACCCGCTAAAGTCCTCGGCTAGTCTGTACGAAGACCTATAGATGTGAGGGAGGAATCCCTACAAGAACTAGGGACTGGGAAAAGTTGGACACCTCCTAGCAGAAATCGTAGCAGTCAAAGACAAACACACAACAAAAAGTAAAGAGGTCAGAAGACCTAGCAAAACTAACAGAGAACGGCAACAGAGCACCAAGCTAGCTCAACAGTAGTAAATACAAATGAAGTCCAGCAATGCCAGGAGGGCGGAGCCGGATTAAATAGGCAAAACTGGTCATGTGACCAGCAAACTAAAAAAAACCTAACAGGAGAGTTGTAACAGCTATATGACTAGGCATTCTTACACTGTCTAGCCTAAATGTACTTCACCTATTAGTTGGCTTCCTTTATGCCACATTTTGGAGACGTTTGGTGGTACAGTATCACAATGTGGCCCAACTCATTCCTGCTGGGCCAAAACTTAAATTATGTTAGATTATGTCCCATTGTCGAGCAACCATGTAAGACACTTTTTTGGTGTTAATAAAGCCAATAATCTGGAATGTCCAGATTAGTTAATTTGTACAAAGAATCTTCTCTAAAAATAAAACTCTTATTGGTTTTTAAAAGAATAGCACATGTTTATTTCAGCTACAGATAAAAATTAAACTGAAATGTATTTTGATAGCATAATTGAAATTTGTACAATTATACACAGATTTTTTTAGTTGTTTTCTAGCTTTCAACATCATTTTTACATGAAAGACTGAGGGGATTTATTGTCTCTTTACAGCACTTTCCTGTGGTCAGAAAAAGTCAAATTATGCCATTTTTGAGCAATAATTTGTAACTTTTTTTGATTTCCAATACTTTTATCATTTTTTAAAAAAGTGGTTGAAGCTTAGTGGGAGATGACATGGCTACCCTCGACCTGAAAAGTTTACTAAAATTTAACTCCTAAATTAGCAGAAATTATAGCTTAGATCTAGGCCAGCCACTGACTGGAATAGATGTCATTTTCTGCCAAAAACACTGTTGGAAAAGTGCATAATTTATTAAGGATGAGTTATTAGGTGCAATTTACGCCACCTTACTTTCTTATTTCCCCAAGCTGCCTTAAAGTAGCAAAAATATTTACCTAATTTTAAACTAGTTATTTTTTACTTATTACTCCTCATATTAGCTAATTTGGTCTATCTAGCTGTCTATGTATCTGTCTCTATCTATCTAACACGTTAAAATCATTTTAAGTTCGGAAATAACAATAATAGAATGAAATAATATGGTTACATAAATGTGAACACTCACTTATAATTGAGGATGTGTTTGTGTTCAGAATTTCTCAATGACATTTAAACTTATATATTTGTCTTATACATAATAGTCAGGACTCTGCTGCAATCATTTAAAGTGCATCGTTTAAAGGTATTAATTTAAATTTAGATATTTTAGTAGGATTTTCCTGACATTTTTAGTTGCATTTTACAGAGACATCCATGGACTATAAGTAGCTTACAACAAAGCATTGTTGAAAGTTATCAGTCGGGAGAAGGGTACAAAAAAAATTCCAAGGCATTAGCTTTACATTGAAA
Source organism: Phyllobates terribilis (assembly GCF_046119375.1). NCBI lineage: Eukaryota > Metazoa > Chordata > Amphibia > Anura > Dendrobatidae > Phyllobates > Phyllobates terribilis. The sequence goes on along the minus strand of NW_027362763.1, from coordinate 369,790,459 downwards.
CACTGTGAAAATAGTCATCAGGAAGGGGCTTAAGTTTGGCAGAAACATGACAAAGTGACATTACCTAGAACTGGAAGTCTCTCAAAAATTGACCATTCGCCATAATTCGAAAATATATGACTGGTACAAATTTAACACAGTGAAGCATGGTGGAGAAAGCATTATGCTTTGGGGCTGATTTTTAGAAGGTGGAACTGGTGCGTTAGTCAAGAGTGAGGTAATTATTAACAGATCCAAATACCAGTCAGTTTTGCATTCAAATTCTTCTGGCATCTGCTAAAAAGCTGAAGATGAATTCACTATTCAGGACAACAACGACCCTAAGAATACCTCCTAATAAACAAAATAATTCACCAGAAAAAGATTAACCCTCCGTCACATACATTAGGCCTGACAGGCACATCTCTTTTACTTTCATTTCTCCTTCCTCACCAGATTGTGAGGAAATCCCCTCCCTCCAGGTAGTCTCCTGTCTCTAGCAGCTCTGTGAAACCTCATACCACAGTTGGATTGCAGAGCTTCAGGAGGACAGATATAACTGCGCTAATCTCTCAGGCTCATTGTATGTGAACACGTCACACTCAATAAGGTTGGTATTTTATGTTTTTATTCATCACAATTGTTTATTTAGCTTGTTTTATGAATGTATAGCACAAAGTGTGAGGACATTTCATAGAAATAAGGCAGATTAAAAAAGAAAGTGTGCTGCTCAGGCATATACAGTAGTTCCCTAACACATATTCCTTCTCTTGCTTCAGATTATCTGCTGAAATGGAGAGGAAAATGTACAATTTATCAAAAAACCTTGATGTTGAGGAAGTAACAAACATGCTGTTAGATGATGCAGACCCCACACTGAATGAGGATTTAGGAGAGGAAAGTGAGATTGATTCTCATGATGAGGTGGAAGTATGTGAAGTGGATTCTGAAACAGAGCAAGATGGTGACAGTGATGAGGATGATGATGTAGAATCTTATTATATGGGAAAAGATAAAAAAAACAATGGAACAAGAAGCCACTCCAGAAAAAACGTAGGGAACCTCAAAACATTATTACTCACCTTCCTGCAGTTATAGGAACTGCAAGTAATGCAAAAACTGCAGTTGAATGCTGGAATAGTTTATTCACAGATGACATTCTGGACTCTATTGTCACATATACCAACCAATGTATAGACATTATAAAGGACAAGTTCATCTGCAACAGAACCATCAAGGCCACAGATGAAATAGAACTGAGTGCTTTTTTTGGATTATTATACCTTGCAGGAGCTTATAGGGCAAATAGACAAAGTTTGGAGGAACTTTGGAGTAAAGATGGGGCTGGAGTTGAAAAATTTGGCCTTGTTATTTCCATAAACAGATTCAAGCTTCTAATTCGTTGCCTTCGGTTTGACGACAGAACTACCCGAACCGAAGGTAAAACACATGACCGACTTGCTCCAATTCGTGATATATTCCAAAAATTTGTTGAAAACTGTAAAAAAAGCTATTGCCCTGGGGAGAATCTCACTATTGACGAAATGCTCCCTGGTTTTCGTGGTAAATATGCCTTTCGTCAATATATTCCATCAAAGCCTAACAAATATGGAATAAAAATGTATGCCCTTGTTGATGCCAGTAAGACCTACACTTACAACCTGGAAGTTTATGCAGGAAAACAACCAGAAGGTCCTTACTGTGTCAGCAACAAACCCAGTGATATTGTAAAAAGACTGTCTGAGCCCTTATTTGGATCGGGTCGCAATATAACAGCTGACAATTGGTTTTCAAATTGTGATCTGATTGATTATCTGAAAATGCAGAAGCTTTCATATGTCGGAACTGTAAGAAAAAATAAAAAAGAATTGCCTACACAGTTTGTAAGTGTGAAAGGGAGACAACAGTACAGCAGTATGTTTGCATTCCATAATGGAAAGGTTTTGGTTTCCTAAGTACCACAAGCAAAAAAAATTGTACTTCTTCTATCAACACTTCATGATGATGATGCCATCGATCCTGGGACTGAGGCACAAAAAACCCCGGAGATAATTACATTTTATAATGCAACCAAAGGGGGTGTTGATACAGCTGATCAGATGTGCTCAACTTTTAACGTCAGCAGAAACACCAAATGCTGGCCAATGGTCATATTTTTTGCTATGTTGAATTTGGGTGGTATAAATTCACAAGTCATTTAAGATGAAAACAAGCTTGAACCACTCCGTAGACGATTCTATCTGAAAAAATTGGCCCATAAACTAGTGCTTGGAGAGCTACGCAGGAGAAGTATGAAAACAATCGATATCCCCTCTCGCCTTCAAGTTCAGCTCAAAAGATTCCGCCCAGAAGATGATAGTGAAAATTCTCCACCTGCACCACCTCCCAAAAGAAGGAGATGCACCACCTGCACCACGGAAAGCGGAATCAGAAGGCTTTCTAATTATGAATGTCACAAATGTCATAATGCAATCTGCCTGACACATGCAAAAATGATGTGTAATTCTTGCTCTTTGCTCTGCAAGTGTAATTTTTATGGGGAAACTTCAGGATCTAATTCTGATTGAATATGTGTTTAATAGTACTTAAGGTACCTTAAAATTAAGTTTGTTTCCATAAATTTTCTTTCTAGAGTTTTTTGACAGAGTCGAACTGGGGACTATTTGGCGGGAGTTTTGAAATGTTTGTATTTCAGAGATATTAGTTTTATTTTAAGTAAATGTTTTTTTTTTGCACCTGATTATGTGTAGTCTCTTTTATTACATCCCTATGAAGGTCACTGATCACTTTTAGAGCACTGAAATTGCAAGCATTAGATATTATAGGTATTTTTCTAGCCTGCGCCTGACAGTCACATTGTATGTGAACTCGTTAGAACCGATATTGTATGTGACGGAGGGTTAAAGCTTTGAAAAGGCTCAGCCAGAGCTCAGACCTGAATCCAATTGAAAATCTGTGGGTTGACCTGAAGACGGCTGTAAACCGGAAATGTCTTCGCAATCTGGCAGATTTGGAGTGCTAGTGCAAGGAAGAGTGAGCAAAGATTGCCAATTCTAGATGTGCAATGCTGATAGACTCCCAGCTAATTAGACTGAATGCTGTCATAAATTCAAAAGGTATTTCAATAAATTATTAGTTGAAGGGTGTACATATTTCTACAATCCGATTGTTTTAGTTTTTTTATCTTTCCATCCAAAAAGATTTTAGTTTTTTTTTATTTGAATTGTACGGATTACAGGTAACATTAATCGTAGAAAAAAATCTTAGCAGATTTTTTTTTTTATGATTTTTTTTTATATGGCAATAAAATACGTATTTTAACTGTGTAAAAAACTTACCAAATATTCAATGTGTGCATGTGGCCTAGTACAAATAATACAAAAAAGTTTTTTTTTGCAAAGTATTAGTTTTTGTAACACAGCATTTCAAGTTTAGTAATTTTTTACATTTTCCAATGATAAAACTGTAAAAGCGATTATTTTGAGTTAGTATTTTCAAAAAATAATATTTATTTTATTGGTAATGCCAGTTGCGCCCAATTATTTAGTTTTGCTTTATTTTTCATTAATTTTTTTAAATTTCTTTTTATTTTGATTTTTTTTATATTTATTAAACAATTTTAACTTTTTTTTTTACTTTTTGTAAGGAGCTTGAACATAAGATCCTTTAATTGATTCTTTAATATGTTGCATTGTGGTAAACTGACAAGCAGTTTATGAGCAAGGTCTTATTTAAAAAAATATAAAGCCTTATATATAGCTGTCCTTTAATGAGGACCTATCACCAAATTTTCCATGTTGAACTTCACACTGGACAGAATAGTAGCTTCATAGTGGAATAAAATATATATATTTTTTTTATTTCACCTCTCTGTTGTGGAGATATTAGCAATCACAGTATTTGGCACCGAATTAGTTACATTTTTTCAGTCCAAGTGGGTGTTAGAGAGTTTTCCTTGGGGGCATTTACTTCTTCTCCATGTATGATGCTGAATAATCATGAGCAGGCAGTGTGGACAGGCAGTGTGGGGGAGGGTCATTACAGCAGAGCTAACAGTCCTATCAGAGGAGGGGAGCTGATAGAAGGGTTTGCAATTTGACACAGCTAAACTCAGCTGTATTGCAACTTTCCCAACACTGACTCATGCAGAAGGTTAGACCATGAGACCGGGGCTGTCATTCATACGTCGTACATCTCACTGAGAAGTCTGCTATAAGTTATAGTGGGGTGTGTTCTTCATCCCTTTTAGTGTTGCTGCCTGCTTATGACTGGTTAGCATTATACAGGGATAAGTAGTAAACGCCTCCAGTGAAAAATATCTGATAACACCCATTTGGACTTAAAAAACGTAACTCGTTAGGTGCCAAATACATTGATTGCTAATATTTCCACAATGGAGAGGTTAAATTAAAAACAAATCAAAATGTTTTGTTCTGCTCTGCAGCCACTAATACATACTGTGTCCAGTTCGTCATGAAAATTTGGATGGAAGGTCCTTTTTAATGTCTTCTCGAACAGGGACTTTTTTGTTTTTGTGCTGCGCTTTTGTTGTTTTATCTTACCGTTGTTTCAATATAAATTCCGTTGTCAGAGATTGACATTGGCATTTAAAGGTTAAACAATAGCGATTGGAGCATGATCTGGTTGCTGTATTTACAGGCAGATTTCAGTTATACAAAACAGCTGGTATCAGCCTGGTAAGAAGCAGGCTCAGCTCCTGAGCCCTCTTCATAAATTCCTTATTGGTCTATGACAAAAATGTACACCATAGATCATTATGGAATTAAATAATTCAAATTCTTGTTATAGCCAATAAATGTGCTAACAAAAATTTTTTAAAAATTTGCTTAACACTACTGTCAGTTTAGAGTACGAAAAACAAACTTCATGCGAAGTGTACACAATTCAGTATAGTCAGTGATCATATGCAGCATGTAGTACCTGCTGAGAAAAAGCCTGCTAGGTAGTGATTACCATTAGATACACAATTATAGAAGATTCAGTAGTAGTCACTGTGAACCAAGAGCTGCTACATTGGAGACTACTACAGTAAGAACTTAATCACTTGGGACACATGCCAAGCAAATAACATGTAATGTAAATCCACCAACCTATCACTTACCGGAGATTAGCTTTAAATGTACGATCTTGGTAAGTGGCTGAGAACAGATACAAAATGTATGAAGGTATCATTGACAAGAAATAACAGCCACACACATGAGTAAACCTGCGGTCTCTATTACAGTTCCCCGCCAACCCCTGTAGCAGCATTATTTTAGAACCGACTGCAGTATATGAACACTATCAACCATAAATGTGCACCCTAATTCCATACTGGTATGAGGCTTCCTTTATATATCTAACAGCATTTTATTTTGTAGCTTAAAAAAAATGAAACCTTTGTGCTATGAATATTTACAAACTTGCTTTATAAATGGCACAATTTGTAATTCCTGACAATTCAGGCATTATAAAAAGTTATCAATGTGAATCCCATCTTACTTGTATTCACAACAAAGCATTCATTCTTTCTTATCTGTGTCCAACCGAGTGCTATGCTCTACAGAGCTTATTAAATCATCTACTTAGCTTCAATTCCCCAAATAACCTTTTACTGATTGTGAAACACAGGAAAGTATTCTGGTGGTATTTATATAAAGCATAATTCATGATGTATTCAATGCAATTTTACAAAATGTTTACTAAGGAACTAGGATTTCTGGATGTTGGACATAAATGAAAAGATATCCCTTATTCCCAACGTGTAATACTCATTAACATAACAATTCTGAAGTCACATAATTGTGTAATTAAGTTTTGAACTTTGACATAAATTGATAAAGTTGTTTACAGTCAAATACTTTATTATAACTAGGAAAAACTTTGAAGTTGGATTCACTGTGAGTTATGATTTCAGGAACAACTTTATGACCATTATCCTACTTAGATTTCACCTTTATTTATTACTCTAATGGCACAACAGCTGTATTGTTAAAAAATGAGGTGATGAAGGATGCATTCAACAAAAACAGGAATTGAGACAATAATGAAAAATAATAGTGTTTCCATCATTTTGTGGTTTATGGGTTAATCCATCCTACTGTTATGGGTTAATCCATTCTACTGACCACATTGGCCAACTGTCCCAGAAAGTTTGTTGGTCCCCCTTTATTCATAAATAGTTACAATCAAAAGGTGGTATGTATGTTCTTGAAATAAACACTAAAATACTGTTTTCCCCCATTCAACAAAGGCTGTACCTGTACATTATCTATCGGTTGCATGTGTGTTTAGTGGGCTCAGCTGGCCACAAACACAGACAGTGCTAGCACCTGCCTCCAACAGCAGAGAGTGCAGCTAGCTCTGATTACTGCTGTTCAACCATTTAGATGCTGCTCTCAATCACTGACAATGCCATTTAAATGGCTGTCATGCTTGCGCAACTCATGAGTCAGCAAGGAGACTTGCAATAGTCTCCATTTAATCCTTTACTTATGTAGGATTATTAAGGTGTCTTTTGGTGCCCACAAAGAGGGCTTAAGTTCCTCCAGCTTGTGTTTCCTCATAAACTTAATAATAGTAATAATCTTTATTTATATAGCACAAACATATTCTGCAGCGCTTTAGAATTCAGAGGTTCATATACAACAGTCATAAGTAACACAGCTAAAGATAATACAATAATTAAAGCAAAAATAATGACGACTCTGCTCGTAAGAGCTTACAATCTATAATATGGTGAGGGTGACACAAAGTACAGGGGCTTATTTACAATGATGGTCCAGCCATCTTAAGGGAATGGGGGATAGATAAAGGCTGCATGAGCTAGTCACCCACCAATGTTTGTAGTGCTTTTGGGTGCGGTGGAGTTTGGTGGAGACTTATGTTTGGAGAAATAATGAATGGGCTATAAAAATATAAAAGGACTCTGCTTAGGGAATGTGTTTTTAGGGAGTGCCTAAAATTGTGCAAGTTGTGGTTCATCCTAAATTCTTGGTGTAGAGCATTCCAAAGAATAGGTACAGCTTGGGAGAAGTCTTGAGTCGGGAGTGGGAGGTACGGATTGGGGCGGATGTTAGTCGAAAATCACTTGCAGAGCGTAGAGAATGGGTAGGCCAATAAACAGAAATGAGGAAGGAGATGTAGGGGGGTGCTGCACTGTGGAGAGCGTTGTGGGTGAGAACAAGCATTTTAAATTTTAAATTGGATCTTATAATGTATGGGCAGCCAGTGCAATGACTGGCATAGAGCGGAAGCGTCCGAGTAACAATTAGCCAGATAGATGACCCTGGCTGCTGCATTAAGGATGGACTGGAGAGGGGAAAGTCGAGTGAGGAGGAGGTTAATTAATAGAGAGTTACAGTAGTCAAGGGGGTAGTGGATCAGGGCAACAGTGAGGGCCTTTGTTGTTTCCAAACTTTAGAGTAGTAACACTTGTTTGTTCAGCAGCATAACATTTTTGGCCTAAAGTATTCTTCATTGCTTGATATAAAAATTGCCATTTTCCTATAGGGTAACCATTCATTCAAAACAAACTGTCCTGTGTGTATATGAGGAATAACACTATTTCTGGGCATTTTATGACTTGTATCATGCATATTTACAAGTCCCCCCTTGCATTCTCAATCTCTCAATTTGCAATTTACTCTGAACTGATGGCTTTGATCTTTTCCATAAGCATTACAGAATGCTGAGTATAATTTCCTCTCTTCAATCAGTTTTTAACACAAGTAGTCAAGTAGCAGTAGCATAGAGGAAATTATACACCAGTAGTGACCATTGCAGATAAACATTTAGCATTGGGGTAAGAAAAAAAGACTTGTTAGAAAGTTCAGCACAATCTTTCTGTCTCTCTCTTTGTTTCCTCACTCCTGCTCTCCATCCCATTTACATTGAGAAAAATGGGCTGTCTCATATGACACCACATTGATCTGGCATTCCATGTTGTCCTACAACATAGATATGAGCTTTATTTTTCCGAATGGGTGGTTAATGCAGGAGGTAGGGGTGAGGGTAAAAAGTGTCTTAGAAGGAGGGAATCAAGGACATCTCTCTGATGAGATATATTACAAAGTTTCTTATATCCATCTGTACTATTGATTTATGCAAAGTTTGCTTAAAGTACAATACCCATTGCAGTTAGGCTGTGTGCCCACTATGCGTTTTTTTTTTAAGCGTTCCAGCAGCGGCAATTCCGCCACAGAAACACTTAAAAAACGCTTGTTAGTAGTTCTGCTATGTTCCCCAATGATAATCCGCATGTGCTGTGCACATGCGGAAATTTCCGCTGCGGATTATCATTGCGGAAAAATGCACAGCACTACCAATTATTTTGCAGAATCGCAGCGATTTGGCCAACATAGTCGTGAATTGAATCGCTTAATATCCGCATGACTACTTGTGCACATGCGGATATTAAGCGATTCAATGTGCGGATCGTACCCGGGTCTGGAGAAGAGGAGACTCTCCTCCAGACCCGGGTACCATAGTACCTGTAAAAAAAAAAAAAAGAATTTAAAATATTAAAACACATTATACTCACCTTCTGATGGCCCATGGTCCTCTATCCGGTTTCGTCTTGGCTCCCTGGTGGCTCGCGATGGAGTAAAACAACCTTCTATGACGTCATTCAGTCATGTGCCAGGTCACACAACCGCTGACGTCGGCGGTCGCGTGACTTGTCACATGACTAAATGGCATCATGGAAGGTCCTTTTACACCACCGCGAGACACCGGGAAGACCGGAGAAGGAGAGTGGGGGCCATCGGAAGGTGAGTACAATGTTTGTTTTTTTTACCATTTTTATTCTTTTTTTTAGCTAACTTTGTCACACTATATAAAATCCATGCCGGTTGCATGGATTTATATAGTGTGACCAAGTTGTCAAGCACTTTTACAAGTGATGCTAAAATCGCTTGGAAAGCGCTTGACACCCGCATGCGGAAATGCATGTGAAAAACGCGTGACAAACGCTTGTCCCTGGCTGAAAAAACGCATGTAAAATCCGCATGCGTTTTTTCTACCAGGGAGATGCAGAAACGCACAGGTAAATCCGGAGCCTTTCTGCATCGTGGGCACATAGCCTTATACAACCTAGTGTTCTTTGTTATTGTTAAATTTATATCAATTTAATCCATGACAAATTGTTTCTCTGGAAACTTGTCTATTTGGACATCTGTATTGGTCCACTATCACAGATATTTCATCTTTGTTGATATTTCTGTATTTAAAGCTATGTGTTTTCTTTAAATATTTTAGATTGATTTAAATATTTTATGCATTAATACAGTGTGTTAATATAACTCACCATTCTATTTTTTTTTGTTACATTAAGTTGGAAAATAAAAAATCTTTGTTTATAGTACAAATAAACTAAAGTTACTAATCATGTTTTTTTTCCCACATCAAAATACATATGTTTAGTCATTCTGGTTAGAGTAATAGAGAAGAATATGACGCACTCAACAATTCTATTAATGGAAAAAACAACTTCTTTATTCAGGTAGCTTAAACCTCAAGCTTGACATTCAGATAGGCAACAGCCATTTCACGCTATGCATGCTTCATTGTGTTTCTAGAATAACCATTCTGGTTATTATTTTGTGAATTTTCAAGCATTATTTCTTTCGGCTTTGGCTATACAGCCAGGCATAACTCCAACAATAGACGTTAAAGCAATAGCTACAAATCATAGGGACTAAAGCTTAGTCAGAAAAGAAATGTTTCACTTTGTGAGTGGAAAACACAGTGATGACCATTGACTGTCAAACTGTACTATGTAGATTTTTCTTAAATTTGATGTAGAAACTGACAAGTCTTCATGCAACCATGGCACTTGATTACATGCAAAAAAGTTCATTTCACAGATCTTATCGAATATAAGAAACACAAAACAGAAAAATAGATAATCCAACATCCATATTTTAAACACTGATCCAACAAATGACAAGTATGAAGTAGCAGAATAATGTTCACGTTCAATGGCAGACATTTCGGTCCAGCCTATACCTTGGTCATAGTCAAATTCTGAATAAAGAATGAAAAGAAGTTAGTTGTCATTTTGGCATGTGCAAGAGATTATTGAAAATCTTCATACTTTGGTTGCCTCTAACGTAAAAGCAGTTATGCTTATGTTTGCAATACTGTAGTCATATTTTCAGTGGTTCACCTCTTTATGTATTGTACAAACCTAGGAATTCAAGTTACACTATGCATACATATTTGAGCTGCTATTAAAGTATGTGATATCACTCAGCTCAACAAATAAGGATTTTGTAGCATGGGCAAACTGATACATATAAATTATGACACATGCATCTCCCCACAATCATAAGTTTCTGCATACCGGAAAGGTGTCAGCAAGTCTTTGAGGAGAGTCTTAAACCACAACTGACCCAAGTGGTAAATGCTAGGACACTCCAATGTAGTGTCATATTATTTTGCTTGTGTTTAATATCTGATAACATAATAAGCATAATAGAGTAAAGCAGCTAAGTAAAGGATAGGTGTGGCATATTATGAATGTCATATGAACCATGTACATAGCCTTACAAATGGCCAATACATACGTTTCCTTTCATGATGTTATGACTTGATATTTTTTTCTATTCTTGCTATTTTTTGTGTCTTACTCATTTTTTCATATTGTTTTTTTTACAGGGCAAAATTGTGGAGGAGTAGTACAAGGTCCTAATGGTACAATAGAAAGTCCTGGGTTTCCACATGGATATCCAAACTATGCGAACTGTACGTGGATAATTATCACTGGGGAAAGGAACAGAATACAATTATCATTTCAAATATTTGCACTGGAAGAAGATTTTGATATTTTATCAGTTTTTGATGGACAGCCTCAACAAGGGAATTTGAAAGTGAGGTAGGACTTCAGTTTTAATAAAAATCTTCAATGTGCTTCTTTGCATAATATTTTCTACTTATGGAGTGGAAACAATTGGAAAAAGGTGAAAAATTTAAAAACATTTTGAAAAGAAGACTGTTATTCCAAAAAAACAAGTTATTCTTTATCTGAGGGATAGAAGATACATTACTGATCATTGAGACCCCAAAGGATCCTAAGAATGGAGCTCTAGATCGGGGAGAATAGGGTTCTGTAGCCTTAAATCTTGAATGGAACAGAGGGGCTTCCATCATTCATCATCAATAGAACTGCCAGAAATAGCCAGAAAAAACTGAACTCTGTACTTGCCTATCCCATATACAATGAATAAAGCAAAGGTGAAGCATGAGATTCTCTGCTCCATTCAAGCTGGGACCGCAGAGTCCATTTATTGAGGATGCAGAATGTTCTAGGGATTCATGTGTGCATAACCCAGCAATTATCAAGTTATCCTTTATAAAGGATTGGGAAAAACCCTTTAACCAATAGAATGTTTTTTGTATAAAGATATATGGGTATGTTCACATTGGTCAGATACAAAGCTGGTTTTCCATCCAGATTTTCTAGGTGGAAAATCTTTAAAAGGGTTCTCTGACAATAGAAAAAGCTAACTAACCAAATGAAAAGTCAATGTAAGGAAGTTCCTAAATACATCTAGAAAATCACAATCGTTTTGTTTAGAGAGGTAATCACTGTGGGGTTCCTACTCACTTGGGTGCGTCGGGAGGCAAACCGGAAGCATTTTCACTTAAATGTCTGTGTCGGTTTATTGCTTCATAAACCGGTCAAAAGCAAAAAGAAAACAAACAGACTTTAGTGCAGGAAAAAACAAAGTAAACAGTCCTTTAAGTAAAGTCTCTGGCTAGCCAGTCCTGTGAGCGCACAGGCTCGATAGCATCCAGTACATGGGCTCAGTCTGGAGACAACAACACACAGGAGGCCTTCTCCCTCCAAACACAGACCATGTGCCAAGTAACAGCCTCCATTATAACCTGTTAACCACAAATAGAGATGAGGTATGTGGGTAGCCAGACTCGCCCATCTCTCCAACTACCCATAACCTGGGCCCAGATGCACCAAGCAATCCTCTTAGTGCTAGGTGCACTAGAGCAACATTCCAGGATTACATTACAGAGGACAACCATCTCTCTTATACATACCTCCCATTGACTATGTTTCCATGAGCTATCTTACATCACTATGGAATTAAAATGGCCACCACCTTATTTCACTGAGAGAAACCTGTCTTAAATTGTTAGGACAAGTGACTGTGAGCAAGTGCAGTAGGATGCTCCAATCAACTTCCTTCATATGTAGGACAATGTACTCCACTAATACTAATGGCTCTACCAGAGGTGCTGAAGAAAGGAAAGGACTCTCAAACTTCCGTGTGCCCTGTCTTTCTGAATAGCAACATAAGTATCTGCATGCTACCGAAAAAGGAGCATCCTACTGCACATGCTCACAGGCATCTCTCCTAACATTCTATAGTTTCTATAGTGATTATTCCCTCTCTAGAAAAATTGATTGTAATTTGCTAATTAAATGTATTCTATGAATCTACTATGTATAATGACATTTCCATCAGTTATTTATTTCTTTTTTTTATTTATGGAGAATCTCTTTAATGTATAACACTCTGTGAAAAAATCAAAACTGCATCTGTGAATACCTATATCTTCAACAACTCACATCTGTTAAGGACATTTCTGCAGATTACTTACCCTGTTAGATTTAAAATAACAAAAAACACTATATAGTCATCGAGCCTTGTAACCTTTGCCTGGTGAAGTGCTGGTGTTTGAATAATCCTTCTCCCACGGATGATGTCTTGTTCCATGTCAGTGCCACCACCACTCATAGACTACAGCAAATATATGTCAGATGTCAAGGTGTCATTGCAGGAGAGACAGGGTAGCACCAAATGCAATAGGGTCTTATCTGAAAGACAAATTGATTAGGTGAGGAGTATGATAACTGCTCACCTTTTGGGGTTGTTTAACCCACAACGGAAGATTCAAGAATTGACAGCTGCTACCATACCCTCAAGTCAGGAGATCCCTCTGTCTGAAACAAGTAGTTGGAGGATTAGAGCAATGGTGTGCACTGTTGATGTTAAAACCAAGAAATCCAGAAGACGCTGTACAGGATTGACCATTCGGTTTGTTCTCAATGTGTTTCAAAGTTGGATCACCTTCTTCATCAGTAGAAGCACAGTATTAAATAAAAAATAACATAGACTGACTTAAATAGTGTACAATTTCAAAAAAAGTCACCAATTAAATAAACTTTCTCCAACTTTATTGACATTAAACAAGCGTTTAGACATATGTACTTTTTTAAATTGTAAATTAGTTAAGTCTGTCTGTTATTTTTTTATCTAATACTGTGGTTTTCCTGATGAAGAAGTTGGTTCAACTCTGAAACGCATTGAGATTAAAAAGCATGGTCAATCTTGAACAAAGTCTTTTGGATTTCTTGATTTTAACATCAGCAGCGAATACAGATTGTAGATTTGCTGCTGTGGATGGATATCATTGAGGTTCCTGGTAGAATTTTTGTGAAAAATTCTTGCAGTTATTTTGACGCATGTGAATCTACTACTCTTAGGCCATATTACCACGTGCAAGAACGCTATGCTGTTTTTTCTGTTATTTTTTTTCAGCAAGTGTCAGCAGAAAAAACACGCAAGAGCAATATGTCCTGATTATTGAGTTTTGCATGTACCTTTTAGATTCTTTTCATGCATTTTGAATGCATGTTTAAAGTAGCATTTTTTAATGCTTTTTTAGTTTAGAAACACTGGAATTCTCAACTAAGAAACCTAATTAGTGAAAAAACAAAAATGCACTGTTCAAAAGCATCTTTATACTTACAATGTATATGAGTATTCCCCAAATCATATCCACTTTGCTTGACGTATTAAACATGGCCTAAGGCTTCATTCCCACGATGAGCTTTCGGTGAGTTTTTGATGTTGCAGATTTTCTGTCCCATTTCTGTACCCATTAAATAAAATAGGTCACTATGCAGCATGAAAAATTCACCAAAACTCATCGTGGAAATGTAGCCTTATTGATTCCATGAGGTTTTAAATCTGATTTTGGATCTGATTGTATTTCAAGGACCCAAACATTTAGTAAATATTCCTTGGTTACTATAGGTAACCAGATTTCCATTTCACTTGTGTACATGAATGTAAACCAACATAATAAATTGGTTTATTAATAAGATGAAGGGATATTTTCTTTAATGTATAAGTAAATAAAAAATCTATAAAGATGCATGTAAACATAAATGTGTTATGGTCTGTGTGTATACTACTGAACTGACAATTATATTATCATGTAATAATGTGCTATGCTGAACACAGCAGGGCCCTTTTGAAACAAAGGGTATTTTTATAGTTCACTTTCATCACAAAGTGGTTAATCTTCATTCAAAGCATATCTCTAGGCGATAAATGAAAGTTCAGCTTGGCTAGCAACAATGGAAATGCTACAACTTCTGACTGCTGTTGTTGGCAGTTGTAGTATTTCCTATGCTGCTAGCCAAGCTCTTCATGCAAGTGCTGTTTTTTTCTCATGCTGTCATAGCTAGCACAGCCATACTAAATTTTGAGTAAACTTACCTCTAATTAATTCCATCATTCTTGAAACATTGTCTATTTGGAGTCCAGCATTTGCATGAGCTGTAAGGTCTCTCGTCCATCAGCTACTGATTGACAGCTTTCTTCTTATTAATCTGCATAGAGAGAACATTCTCAATCAGCTAACTAAAAGGAACCTATCATGTGAAATAATACTATTAATTTGCATATATGGGGTTAATTTGCAGGTTAATAAGGACCTGATACCATGTGTGACGTCCGCACTGAGAGCCCCACTGCCGGGAGGAAATGGCACTGGCATGGTTTCAGTCACAGCTCAGTGTATAGAGAGCAGGGCTGTACCCGCACCCCCAGCACTGACTTACAGCAGCTCAGCATTATAACTCAACATTAGGGCCAGCTGTCAATCAGTGCCAGGGGAGCGGTTACAGCCACTTCTCTCTATACACAGAGCAGTGACTGAAACTGCACTGGAGCTACTCCTGTGACTGAAAGAGCAAGGCTACCAGGGGGAATAAAGTTAATTTCCTCCCAGGAGCAGCAAGGCTCTAAGTGCTGGCGCCACACCGTGTCAGAACGATATTTACCTGCAGGTTACCCCATATCTACAGGTTAATAGCGTTATATAGCATGACAGGTTATCTTTAAATGTAAGTTTAGCCAAAATCAAGAATTTTCAAAGTTACATACTACTGAAGTGAGCATGCTTGTCACTACTGTAGCTTTCCTTAAACCACAATAGCAGTAGCTAGTTGTACTATACATACATTCCTGCAAGAATTACTTGGAGGACGTTTTACATTGCACAATAAAAAAAATTAATGAGTCTATATTTTAGGAATCTCGATAAGCTTTGTGCAGTATATAGTGACTGCAATTATCTTCATATCATTGTTCATAATAACTGATGCTAATGTGTTCATATTCGTATTCTAACCCACGCACATAAATCTCTTCTCATTTTTATAAAGCATTGTGGTTTGCTAATTTGTCCTAAAAATATTGTTTATTTGTGATTTTAAAATAAATAGTCAAAAATAAAGACAGATTGACATATCTGCCTGTGGCCAACTAAGTAACCCCAAGTACTTGAGTGCAGATACAGCCTGTGCAGACAGAATCACAACATCATTACTTATAAGTGGCACAAGGTTTCTCTATAACTCGGCTGCATTCAGTTGCATTTTTTGGTCATTTTGAGATCATAATATATTAATAAATGAAGCTAAATTTCTGACATTTTACATAATGAAATAAAAAAATCTATATAAGCAGAAAAGCATTAAACTAGTTATGTCTGTAATGAAAGCATTCAAGTATTGCAGACATGTCACCGGAACTGTGGCATGCGATGAGTCTGGATGGCTTCCATCCAGATACATAATCATACATGACAGTGTAGGCAATTTTAAGGAAACTTCAATGTGAGATTCATGGAAAATAGCTGTTGTAATAGCTCCAAGTTCCTTAAATGTATATTCAAGGTCTATAATGGATACAGGCTAGGAACAAAAATACTCTCCTGCAATATTTTTTTTTCTTGATCATTTTCCTTTTTATTATATTCCTGTTCTTTTTTTCTTCATATTTAGAATCCTATAAGATCCTTAAGATGTTGACTCAACTTCTTAAATGGGTAGAATTGCAAAGTGTTTGTAAAAATAAGCAACTTTGCAATTTACATCTAATTAAAAATCCCCACCTTTCTCAAGAATGGATACATTTTTAAATCTATTGTGTGCTACAGTTGACTAAGTAGCTGGCGAGTTCTGCAGTCAATCAGCGTTAGCTGGTCTTCTAGGCAAGGAGCAATGAACTTACAAGCTCTTTTCTATATAGCTTGTAAGCGCTCTTCTGAAGCAGCGTGGATCACTGGATCTGGCCTGCTTTTTTGCTCCTGTGCTCCATGAATACTACAGAGGCAAAGCTGAATCTGCTTGAAACTTCGAAGAGCACACAACCATGCCACTGATCTAAACGGTAAATCATTAGGAGTGCACCACCCCTACAAGGAGAATGTATGAGGCAAGGGTGCACTGTGCTTGATAAAATACATCCTGAGGTAACCCTTTTAAAATTTAGAAAGAGATGGAACAACACTCCATAGTTAGAAGGTTTAAGTCAAAATATCTTTATGATGTTTTTCTCCAGATCCTAAAAAACACAGAGCATTTATGAATATACTTTCTTGTGAGCACCTTAATCAGGTGAGAGTGATTGGTGGGATACATTAGAAGATGATGATGGTTTCAGTGATATGGCATTGTGCGTACTGTCACTTTATAGGTTCGCTCACACTAGTATATATTCTCTCATGAGAGAGAATCAGGCCGTTTGTGTTAATATCAGTCGGCTCAAACTCTGTCAGAGTTTAAGCCACGTCGTGTTAGTGTGATCTCATTCTCTCACATAAGATGATGGCAGCACACGTGTGGAAAAGAGGGAGAACTTATTTTCTCCATCTTCTCCATTGTATCCATGCACATACATCGAACTGAACTCCGATGACATCGAAGTGCAGTCCGATGTTTTACCCGCACCGATAGACTTGTATGTGTGTGTGCATAGTCTGATTTGCGGAGCCACTTGTCTCATGACGAATCAGCATGAGAAAAAAATCTCTAATCTGTACTGTCCCATAGTATAACATTGATCCCTGTGCTATGCACTCATCCGAGTTATACTCTAGTGTGAGCTGGCCCTATGTCTCAGTCCAAGTACAAGAATACCAAGAAGCTTGGAGCGGTATGCAGTACTTACTTTGCCATTTCACTGAAAGCATTATGATCATTTGATGTATTCCTCAATCGATCTTGGCTGACGAAGGGTCTTTGACCCTAAATGTTCTGCTTACAAAGTGTATATTCATAAATCCTGTATGTCTTTTTAAATCTAGAAAAAAAATCAATGAAGATGGTTTGGGGCAAACTTGCTAATTATGGAGTGCTGTCTTATCTATTTCTAAATGTTCTGAAGTCTATTGAGCATGTGGTCAGCTCCACTGGAACGTACACCCTGGCTCTACTCATACTCATATATAGGAGTTTTTCTGCCAGGACTTCTGTATACAATTGAACCCCTTTAAAATTGTCTATTATAAGTGCCATATCTCATCTATTATAATATGTTACATACATTCCTAAACTGACATTATTGTCATGTTTAAATAAAGAATAAAAGCTATGAATTTTTTATTCGCTGAGAGTTTTATATTCTGCTATTATTGTTGCCACTGATAAACACATGAATTTACAAATGTTTTTTTTCTGTGTATTATCTCTTGGTAAAGTGTAGCTCCCTGAGGGAAAGCAGAGTTCATACCCTTGCAGGAAAAATACGAATCTCAAGCAAAGGAGGGGATTATGTACAAATCTATAAAAGCCACCTGTATGAAATAGTACAAGATTAGTTTGGCATTGGCAAAGTAGTCTCAGAGAAAGTCATGGTGATTCATTGTTTTATTTTATACAGGGCTTGTTACTTATAACTCAATGTGTCTCTTGCTGACTTTACCAAAATACCAAGCAGGGATTTTCTTTCTGATGGTCGATGTACTAATAAAGATGTTTTATAAACAGTTTATATATGAAATGTATAGGTTAATAACAGCATATTGAAACTATATCATCTGTTGTCCATCTTCCCTAATCACAAATATTTACAAAAAATGTTTGTTCCTATAGGGAGGAAAGCAATATTGGAATAGTTCAACCTCAATGTGGTTTTGAAGTGTAAAGTTGTGGAAAAGGTGGTAAACACGGCATTTACATTACATGATTTAGTGAAGGCTTTAAGTATTGTGATTTTTTTGTACTGTTATGTGCATTGTTAGAGAAAACGACTTCTGAATGGAAATTCTGTTTTTTTAAATGCAGCCTTTAGATGTACAGTATTGATTCTTTGTGCATGTCTTTTTTTAATTGCAGCATTATTTGCACTCAGCTCATGTTTAAAGCATACCTGTCATACAAAACTTGTAGATAAGCATGGTATAGCTGACTCAATCCACCACAAGTTAAACTGTTTTGGTGCTCATAAGCACACACCAGTCTTACATGCTTGGGAATTGTCCAAAATCTTATGATCTACCGTGTTAGTAGGGATAAAAGACCACATAAGGTATGGAACCACATGTGATTATACTGGATGTAGGCTGGTGAGCCACTACAGGACACGGGTGTGCTCAGTGAACCAATGCCATGGTGGAGCACAATCTAGTGGCCGTAGGTATCTCCACTAGTTTTTAAGAAATGATATCACCCCAGTGAGAATAAAAGGAATAAATATCAAGGCATCCACAAGAGGATGCTCACGCAACAGACGTTTGTTGAACCGGACCTTGCAGTTAGCTCAGTGAGTTCAGCGCAGTTCAGGTGCCCACTCGCTGCATCGAGTCATTGTCCTCTGCTCCTCAGTGTGTGTGGTCACCTCAAGCCACCGCACACTCTGATGAACAAATGTCACACAGATGGATTACGGTGTGGGACTCTGGATTATTTCAACTTCGGACAGGGTAGGGATAATTTTTTTTTCATTTTTGGTTTATTTACAGGGGACATGGAATTCAGGGAATTAGGTGTAAAGTTGAAGATAATATGTTTTTTATTTTATTCTTATTTTTACACTTGTTGGAGACAACAGGAGCTGAATACTAATCTCTACACTGTCACTTGCTCGCGCTGATATCAGTGCAAGCAGGGGACAATGATGAGGGTTTCCTCCAGCACCCAGCACTTTGGAACAGCGCTAACTGTACCACTGATTCCCAGGCGCTAGTACATATGACCCTGATGACAGATGGACGACGCACTGACATGTTGGCAGGCCCACAATGAGTTTATGTGTGTATGTGTCTCCAGTGCATGTGAAAACTGTCAGCACACATACTGGAGATACGGACGTGTGAATGGGGCCTAAGGCTACGTTCACATGTCCAGTAGTCATTCGTTAGAATGGATCCAGCAGCAAACCTTTCTTTAGCAAGTGCTAAAGTAAGTACTAAGGCTATATTCACATGTCTGTTAGAAGAGATCCAGCAGAAATCCGTTGGAAAAAAAGTTGCGCAGAGACAACTTTTTTGTCCACTATTAAAAAACAGATTTCAGCTAGATCTGTTTTTTTTAACTTTCAAGTCTATGGAAAACAAATTTGTTAGATAGCTATTCATTTTTTCCATTTGAAATGAATCTAGTAAGCAAAAAACTGATCCTTTTCAAACAAAAGAAAAATGAATAACTATATATCTGATCCATTTTCCATAGACATTAATGTTAAAAAAAATGGATCCAGCTGAAATCAGAATTTTAAAACTAAAAAGTTGTGTTTGCACAACTTTTTTTGCCAACGGATTGCTGCTGGATCCATTCTAATGCACATGTGAACATAGCTTGTTTTAGCGCTTGTTTTAGCTAGGCAAACAGCATGACAAAGATAAGACATGTGAACACGACAAACACAAATGACATTGGAGAGATTTTGCATAGGAAAAATTGCAGTCCAACTCTCAAAGGCTGCAGATACTTCCACAAAGTCTTAAACAAAGCAGTCAGGACTCAAGGTGAGTTAGGAAAAATTGCGGTCTCGGTGAGAGCTGTCACTGAAGAAGAGATCTGAGATGTCGTGGATTAAAGCAGGTATTTATTCAAACAACACATTTTGGAGCCAATCTAGCTCCTTCATCAGGTACATAGTGAACAGGATATCAGGCATGACCTTTCTATAAGGATCAATCTTGACGTAAAACAGCTGAAATCTGATGAAGAAGCTCGATCAGCTCTGAAACGCTTTGTTTGAATAAATAACTGTTTTAATCCATGACATCTCAGATCTCCTCTTTACTGGCAGCGCTCACTGAGACCGTGATTTTTTCAATGCAAATTCACCTTGAGTCCTGATGACTTCCTTTATGACTTCGTGGAAGTAGCTGTAGACTTTGGGAGTTGGAGTATTCATGCCAGCATCAGTGTTGTACCTTCTGCACAATACCTTCAGGCGAGTTCAAACACTCACCTATCATACTCACACATCTCTGGTGGTATCGCACTTAGGAGCACTCTTCCCTTATTTCTTCTACTAGTTATTAGAGAGATAACATCTACCACAGCGGCTATGAACCAGTGCTCCCTTCCCACCTAGACATAATTGTAGCAGAAAAAAAATATTGAGGCCATTAGTGATTGCTAATTGGTTGCACATGGTATAATGTTATGCAAGCCATGGGACAGTAAGCTTTGTCATTGCTGGAACGGTGCCAGTGTGAGAAGCAAGAGTACATTTTTTTTATTTTAAATAGGGAAATACAGCAGTGAGTCTGTCAGTAGGATCAACTGTCCTAAGCCGTCTATATGGGCATGTACAATAGGTCATAGGAATAAAATGATAGCTTGATATCTTATTCCACATAAATCCACGTTTTTCTTATATGTAAATGAGCTGTTCAGGACTATGGGCCTGACTATGATCTGCTTGAGATTCTGCATCCAGAGCTTGTTTTATATGAAGGAGGAGTTACCAGTGTGATGTGTCATGACCGCTCTCTGCTCTCCGGATCTCATTGCAGAGCTGTGTGTGATTATACCTGACACATCTGCAGGTTCCTCTCAGATTCAGCTTCCATCTCTCAAGCAGTCAGTGTTGCAATAAAGCAGAGCTGTGAGAGCTGTAGCTGCTAACATGTTTATGTGACAAAATTAATTTCTACAGTTCTCTGTTAGTTACACGTTTCACACTGGTAACGCGCCCTTTCAATTAAAATAATCTCTGGAGGAAGATTCTCATGCAGATCAGTGTCCGACACATAGCCTGGAATAGGACATCGGATTGCAGATATCAAGGTATCATTTAATTCAGCTTCCTATGACTACATGCCTGTTTTGATGGACCAGGAGGGTTGATTCTACTGACAGATTCCCTTTAAGGATTCTGTTTAAACCCTATAACTTTGGATATTCTGTGGTATTACACTAGTAGTTTCACATTTTTATACAATATCATTATTTAATTAGTAAGTTAAGTATCTTTCTTCAGACATTGAATTTTCAGGTCAAAATCTTATTGTTGAATATTGTAAGGATAAAAAAAGCACTACAACTATGAATAGTTCCATGTTAAAGAGTAATGCACTCTAGCAGGGGACATAGAATATAATATACTATCTTAATGACAGATGGTAACAACTTTCTTCAAGGTCTGATGACTACACAAAAAAATGTAATGCAGCAAGCCTAAGGACACAATAATTGTGTAAAATGCATTAAAATGGACAATGGCACTTATATAAGCCTAATTCAATAATATGTAATATATGGTACACAGGCTCATATGAATGTCATAATCAGAGCATTAAAATTATACGCTAAAAAAAGAACAAAACATTGCATTTAACATTAACGTCACAGTCATTGTAGGCACAAGAAAATAATGAAAAATCAATCAATCATCATGGGATATGAAAGCGAAGCAAATCTGAAAGATTAATGATGTTTTTATGTTATTTTCCATGTAGTGCATTTAGCTGCTATACTTGATAATTATATACAAAACGGGATTGGTCTGGCACATCTCTAAGGTCCAGAAAAATTATATATTGACACTAAATGAAAAATTCAAATTCAAATGACCTTTATTGTATTGTGAGTCATTGGAAAGATTAGACTACGGTAATTCATAAGAGATTGTTTGCCATTATTTTTTTTTTTATAAACTTAGTTATATGAATGTGTTTGCAGTATTTAAAAGTACAATATACCAACAGTGCTGGAAGATGACATTTCAGTTATGATAAACACAAAAAAGAAACATACAGAAAGTTTTAAAAAAACTAAAATTTACTGTAATCTAGAAAATAATAAATGTAAATCTACTGATCATAAAAGGAAAGCGGTATCCAAAGAAACAGCATAAATGTCAAGTTTTCTTGGGTATTATTCAGAGTAGAGTTGAGCAAAAAGATTTGCAGGAACAGCGGCTACGTCGGAAGTCCGTGACCACTGGACAAGAGCCCTACAAACCTCCTCCTGTCTGCTGCCATCACTGGTGCTTTTCTGATTAGTATGAGGCCCAGTGAGACATCATGTTCCATCATGTCACAATGCTGATGTCATTCTAGACTACTAATCATATCAGTACCATGTTGACCATTCCCAACTATGGGCAATGGACAACATGGTACTGGAGTGATGCGCTTCCCTGCTGATTGATGGGCTGTTGACGGGGTTTCCCTAGGCTTCACAGCCCAGCATCCACTGCACGCTTTCCCTCTTCTGCATTCATTAGGTTTACCAGCGATGTGGATGCTGGGCTGTGACACGTGGGGAAACCCCGCCAACAGCCCGTCAATCAGCAGGGAGAACGTCACTTGACATCAGTGGATGCCAGAGCCAATAGCAGCCAGGGGAGATTTGGGAAATTGAACACTTGGGCAGAAAATGAGCAAACGTGGATAAGTGTAGAGTATGTAATTATGCCATGAAAACTTATGTCATGCTTATGTATTAAATAAAACACTGGGTACATTTTCAACTGAAATATATTAGGGAATACTGGTACACAGAAAAAGATAGCTTTACTGATTAGTGCCAGACAGCTGCTGCTAAAGCAAACAAAATGGTGGGATACATCAAAAGAGACATTGTTAATGCTCAGGACAAGACAAGAGTTTTGTATCTATTCAAATCACTGGTATAACCACACAGAATATTCTTCAATATTTGGGGCACTTGTGTATAGAAAGAACATAGATGAAAGTAAGCAAATGCAGACCAAAGTGACCAAGGTAATTAAGGGAAAGGATGGATTTCAGTACCAGTAAAGATTATCAAACTTTGTGATAATCAGCTTAGAGAAATAAAACAGTCAGGGTTTTTGTATTACAAAATACAAATTGTCATTAAAATAGTGCATGCTACATTGCCATGGTTAACAAACATAAAAAGGTCTCTAAAAGATCTCGGTAATAAAGCACGTCAAAAGAGAAATAAAAAGATTTTCAGAATGGATGGGAATTTTTACTGTTTGAGTGATGAGAATTACTTACCTTATATGTTCAGCTTTGGACACACATTTCAGCTTCACATCAGTGTGGGTCCTCTCTATTTACTTTGGCCATGCAAACAAGCAATATAAAGAATAATAAATCCAATGCAATTTTAAGATTTGCAGCCAAACATTTCAATTTTTAAAAAGCAAAAAAATATTTGTTCAACCTTTAAACTGAAAGCAAACATTTAAAAAAGAGACAGGGTAAACACTTCCAATACTTGAATCCCCCCACTACCTTTGACATACTAGTACGTCATAAGTAGTGTCCCTGCCTTTTATGTGGGCTCACACGTCGAGTCCACATCTTCCACGCACTTTATGGTGGAATTAATCAGCCATTAAATGCCTCTAACAGCTGCGGGTAGAGCAATTCTCCACCCTTGGCTGTTAACCAGCCGCTGTCAATCACTGACAGCATCTTTTAACACATGTTGTTTCTCCCGCCCATCGTAGCATCCATGACATGATCATTATGCACCGATGGGTTGTCATGATAGCTGGAGATTTGCTGATGACCCCTGTGCCTGTCAGCCTCCAGTGAACACCGGCCATGTGGCAATACATAGCAGGGCTGAAACAATGCTATGTATAGCACAGGCAATAAGAAAAACGCAACTTCAAGTTTCCTAAAGGAACTATTAAATTTAGTAAAAAGTTAAACAAAATGTTTTCGAAAATGTGAAAGAAATAAAAAAAAGTTCAAATCACCCTCCTTTTGCCCCATTAACAGTAAAACAATTAAAAATAAGTTAAAAAATACACATATTTGGTATCGCTGCATTAAGAAATGTCAGATATATCAAAATATAAAGTAAATTAATCTGAACGCTAAACAACATAACAAGGAAAAAATCAAAACGCCAGAATTACATTTTTTGGCCGCCGCAACATTGCAATAAAATGCAATAAGAGGTGATCAAAACATTGTATGTACCCCAAAATGGTATCAATAAAAATATCAGATCACGATGCAAAAAATAAGCCCTCACCCATCCCCATATGTCGAAAAATAAAAACATTATGAGTCTCGGAAAATTGCAACCAAAAAATTACCAGATCAGTTTTACCATATAGTGAACATGGTAAATGGAAAAAAAATTGAGGATTTGCATGTTTGTAATTTGAACGCACTTCGATTTTTTCTTTACCCTTTTGAGTACTTTATATAATAAAATGAATGGTGTCATTCAAACGTACAACTTGTCTCGTAACAAACAAGCCCTCGTGTTGTTATATGGCCAGAAAAATAAAAAAGTTATGGCTCTTGGAAGAAATGGAGAAAAAAAACTAAAAGCGACAAAACAGAAAAGCGCCGGGAAGTGAAGGGGTTAAAATGATGCAATATTTTGCTGCTCTGCTTACTTTTTTGCTAAAATTAACATATACCAAATAATTTAGATCAGTCCAGATATTCCAGAAATATTTTATTCTTATTGTATAAACATAATTTTCAAGTCATTGCTTCTTCTTTAAAAAGAGTCACCGCCGTTGCTGCATAAAGGTCTGTGCCTTCCTGGGGAAACAACTCAGCAGCCCCACCATACCCCGGCTCCAACCTCAAGCAACATGAATTGCAGTATTACTTACGTTTTAAGATATTTTTTTCTACTTTTACAGACCAAATGCACTATGATTCAACATTTAGTAATGTCTGCTTTCTTTATAATCCCTGCCATGGTTATTCTCTGGGATTCCATTCAGTAATAATCTCATGATCTTCTTTGTAGCCTTGTTGCTGAATACGTGACTGTTGGTTGTTGTTCTTTTGCTGGTGTTTGAGAAAGCTAATCATGATTTGCATATTCTCTTTCCTTCAAGGCATCAGTTTGATTTTGTTCACAATTTTACTTGCATGTCTGAAAGAATTGTGCTAATGCCTTGACATGTAGTATACATTATGTATATGGAGAACCTATTCATAGCCAAGTTGTTAGTATCAGAGAACACACTTCTAATTATAATTATTTTTAAAGGGAATATAATTTTAGTTGCAGGTATGAGAAGTTTATTACTATTTTTAAAAATCGATAGCTATTTTTTTCATGTTCATGACTAGATAAATGTTATTGAAATATTATAGTGTCTAAGTAATAGCGTAGACACAATTGGATATATGCATATGAAAGAAAAACTTTACCAAGATGCCTTAAAAAGTCCTTTTAATATAATGTTTATACTGCTTATACCTCCTATAAATCTATCTTTCCATATAAAAGTACATATATTTATATATAACAAAAGGTTAAAAAAAAACCTTATGATCAACTTACTGCTCACCGCTCCAGCCCCTCAGCTCTTCATTGTCACCAGTTTGGTCGCTGCCGCATCTCCTGCCCCTCACTCTGAAATCGAATTTCCTGGGAAATGTGCTTCTTATATATATTAACACTGTCACAGTCCAGTGTGAAAGTCCAATTCAGATATCAACCACTTCTACAATAGGTAGTATTTAAAAAAATAGATGGCAGCAATCCTCTAATATGTGAAAAAAATAAGCTGCCTTTATTAATGTCTACAATGGGTGAAATAAGCATTGAATACATTAACAATTTTCTAAGTAAATATATTTCTAAAGCTGCTATTGACATGAAATTCTCACCAGATGTCAGTAATAACCCATCCAATCCACACAGGCAAGGAAATCAAACTATAGATGTCTATAAATTTAGCTATGTGTAATATTGAGCATTGACAAAGTTAAAAGTATTAAACAATCTTACTAAAGTTTACTTAATATTTCATACAAAATTCTTTGTTGATGATGATAACAACTTCAAGATGCCACCTGGATGGAAAAACTAGTCACATGCATGGCTCAGGTGTGATTTTGGCCCATTATTCCACACAAACACTTCAAATCATGAAGGTTCTTTGGGCTCATTCTATGAACTCTTAGCTTTAGTTCCTTTCATAAATTTTCTATTGAATTCAGGTCAGGAGATTAGTTGTTCCATTCTAACAGTTTGTTTTTCTTTCTGAAACCAATTGAGAGTTTCTTGGCTGAGTGTTTGGGATCATTGTCTTGCTGAAATTTCCACCCTCATTTCATGTTCATCATCCTGGTAGATGGTAGCAGATTTTTATGAAGAATGTCTCAGTACCTTTGTCCATTCATCCTTCCTTCAATAATATGAAGTTTTCCAGCGCTGTATGCTGAAAAAAAAAGCCCCATACTATGATGTTTTCCCTCCAAACTTCACTGTTTGTATGGTGTTATTGGGGTGATATGCAGTGTCTTTTGAACTCCAAAGATGGTGTTTATTATGGCGTGCCAATAGTTCAATTTTGATCTCATCTGACCAGGCTATATTCTCCCAGTATTTCACAGGCTTGTCTAAATATTGTTGAGCAAATTTTAAGCGCTTGAACATGCTTTTTGCTCAGTAATGCAGTCTTGCATGGTGAGCGTGCATACAGGCCATGGAGGTTAAGTGCATTCCTTATAGTTTTCTTCGAAACAATTGTACCTGCTGATTCTAGGTCTTTCTGTAGCTTTCCACAGGTGGCCCTTTGCTCTTGGACAACTCTTCTGATAATTCTTTTCACTTCTCTGTCTGAAATCTTGCGGGGAGAACCTGATCATGGCCGATTTATGGTGAAATTATGTTCTTTCCATTTCCAGATTATGGCCCCAGCAGTGCTCACTGGAACATTCAGTAGTCTAGAAATTCTTCTGTAATCAATGCCATAAGTATGTTTTGCAACAATAAGGTTGTGAAGGTCGTGAGACAGCTCATGGTTTTACCCGTCATAAAATATTTCTTGTGTGGCTCCTTGGTAATGAGGCATTTTTTCATAGGCCATCGGTTGAACCAGCTGATACTGTTTTTCACTAAGTGGCCGGTTTGTATTCTAATTACTGATCAATTTGAGCTGGTGGCATGACTTTTCATGGCTTTTTGCACCTCACTTTCTTCACGTGTTCAATACTTTTTCTCTGTGTAATTTCTCATTGTTACACATAATTTAATTTATGGACAAATATGGTTTGATTTCTTTGCTTGTGTGAATTGGATGGGCTGTTACCGACATCTGGTGAGAATTTCATATCAATGAAAGAAATATTTTTACTTGATGATGAATTTAACACTTATTTCAACCATTGCATGCAATAGAATTTTCCTGCTTGAAAAAGGCTCCAGGAGGAACTGAAACATTGCTATTGGATATAAACAAATAAAGACAACTTATTATTTTCACATATTTAAGGAGTGCTGCCATTTTTGGGATACCATCTATTATATAATTGAGATTTCGGGAGCCTAGATCTTGGTGCCAAGATCTCAATCTGCGCATGAGCTGCTGCAGCTTTCTGCAGCAGCGTCCCTGGGACCACGCTCCACAGCAATCGGTAAGCTACATTCAGATTATAAGACACACCCTCATTTTCCCCAAAATTTTTGGGAAAAAGTGCATCTTATAATCCAAAAAATAAGGTACATATATACAGTATATATATATATACATATATATATATATATATATATATATATATATATACAGTACAGTCCAAAAGTTTGGACACACCTTCTCATTTAAAGATTTTTCAGTATTTTCATGACTATGAAAATTGCACATTCACACTGAAGGCATCAAAACTATGAATTAACACATGTGGAATTACATACTTAACAAAAAGGTGTGAAACAACTGAAAATATGTCTTATATTCTAGGTTCTTCAAAGTAGCCACCTTTTGCTTTGATGACTGCTTTGCATACTCTTGGGATTCTCTTGATGAGCTTCAAGAGGTAGTCACCGGAAATGGTTTTCACTTAACAGGTGTGCCCTGTCAGGTTTAATAAGTGGGATTTCTTGCCTTATAAATGGGGTTGGGACCATCAGTTGTGTTGTGCAGTTGTGTTTTCAAAGTTTGCCCAATTTTTCAGACTGACTGACATTCATTTCTTAAAGTAATGATGGCCACTCGTTTTTCTTTACTTAGCTGCTTTTTTCTTGCCATAATACAAATTCTAACAGTCTATTCAGTAGGACTATCAGCTGTGTATCCACCTGACTTCTGCACAACACAACTGATGGTCCCAACCCCATTTATAAGGCAAGAAATCCCACTTATTAAACCTGACAGGGCACACCTGTTAAGTGAAAACCATTTCCGGTGACTACCTCTTGAAGCTCCTCAAGAAAATGCCAAGAGTGTGCAAAGCAGTCATCAAAGCAAAAGGTGGCTACTTTGAAGAACCTAGAATATAAGACATATTTTCAGTTGTTTCACACTTTTTTGTTAAGTATATAATTCCACATGTGTTAATTCACAGTTTTGATGCCTTCAGTGTGAATGTACAATTTTCATAGTCATGAAAATACTGAAAAATCTTTAAATGAGAAGGTGTGTCCAAACTTGTGGTTTATACTGTATATTTATACATATATATAGATGTTATATATATTTTTATATCTATATCTATATAGATATGCATCTGATCACATGCATGACCTGAAAGGTCCTTGAGTTAATTGTATTAATTATATGCTCCAGCTGATTTTTTGTTTCTTTCTATTTTTATGCTGATGTATTTGGCTCCAAGAGTCCCACTCGCACAGTAAATACTAGAGCTTAGGGAGACCGTAAAGGACTCTTTGGCTTATATCAGAAACCAATACTATTAAAGACCTATAAGGAATGATTAACCCATTGGATATTTTGCATTGGGGCCCATGATCTTTAAGTTAAAGCACGGGTTAATTATTACAAACTCATAGAAGTTTGGTAGCGTAGTCATACTCCCTTCTCACTGTCCCTTATATATAATTAGTCTGCTGAATGCATGTCAGCAATAAGTAGGAGATAGATAAAAGGAAATATACAGTAACTCCAGAATTATGTTTCACGGAGTGTTTTTGTAGCCTCTATACCATTAAGACACAAATGCCTCCAGAGCAGTGGTAGACAAATCTGAACTCATTCAGTTTGGCACTCATTTGCTATATATTGGATTTTTCATATACTATGGACATGTTCAGTGTTCACATGTTCATTACTCAAAGCATCATTTTACTATATGTGACCGGTTATCACGTTTTGCCAGTGCTCTCGGTATTGGCGTTTGCCAAGTGCAGATTTGCCATTATTAAGACACATGTTCATTAGTATTAACACAAGTTGTTTTTCAATTTGAATGTAAATTGATAAAATGTAGGTACAGCTGGTTGATAAGCCTGGGACAAAAAACTATTTACCTAGTGTATACACTACATTGACATACAAGTCATATGCAGTCCAGTAAAAAATCCATTTTTCATTTTCTGCTGAGAAATGTGAATAATGTTGCCATCTAAACATTGGAAATGGTTTAATTTATGCAAACATGTATGTCTTCTATAAGTTCAGTCTAATTGTTTTGTACAGTATGTTAAACAGCTACAATCAAACATCAGATTAAGTTTGACAGATCAGCAAGTACTCTAAAAAATTAACTAGCCTACAAAGTAGCTTTCCAGTAAAAAGCAGAATAAGCAGAAGATTAATTATTTCAAAAGGATAATGATACAGAATGAATGGTACAGGGGTATAGAAAGGAACACTGCAGTACAGGAAGATCATACATTTCACAGAAACATGCATTTTCAATTTAAAGAGTAATCATTGTTTTTATTTTATTTCATAAATCAATAGTACACAGAGAAATAAGAAACTTTGCAATATATCTTATCAGTGAAATCTGCTTCTTTCTCTGCTTCTATCTCAATAATGTAAAAATCTGTCTTCATTGAGTACAGATTTTACCTGTGAATTGAGAATGTTGATAAATAATGATCAGTCCTGGTGTAGAAAGATGCAGATTTCTCTGATAAGATATATTATAAAGTTTTTTTTATTTTCACTTATATTATTGATTTATGAAATAAAAATTAAAACAATGGTTACTCTTTAAGTATCATGATTCTCAAGGAAAGCATTTATTACTAGTGTTGAGCCACCCCCGTAGTGTTCGAGTTCGGTGCGGTTCGTCGAACACCCGTGTGTTCGCCGAACTGTTCGTCGAACTGTTCGTCGAACACCTTCAAACACCGTTAAAACCAATGGCAGGCAAACAAAAACACATAGAAACACATAGAAAACACCTTCAAAGGTGTCCAAAAGCTGACAAACTGCTCAGAAGACACAACTAACACATGGAAAAGTGACAAGTACATATAGTCATGCGAAAAGAAAAGAGGTGGAGGAGTAAAAGGAGGGGGAGACACAGATATAGGCATGTCATGCCCTTCTAAAATCCAAAAAGTGAGAAGCCGACACGTTCAGTCCGCTCCTGCCCGTGCCACCTCCGTGTCGCCGGGATTGTGCCAGAGCCGCGGTGAACCCTGACGGCCAGCCCCCCTCTCCCAATACTGGTGCCTGTCCGCTGGTGGGTCAAGCGAGCCCCCCTGTGGTGGAGGCAGCTCTAAGCTTTTTAATTTAAATTGTCTCTCTAATTTGAATGAATACACTTTAAATCCATTTACAAGGATCTATTGGAGGGCAAGTCTCATGCCAGCAGCCGCGTAATTCCAGCTCCAGTAGCGTCCACTAAAGCTGCTGCAGTTAAAAAGCTTTTATAAGGATCGAGCTCGGCTGTCCACCGCAAGGCATCCTACTGCCAGTCCAGCCCCTATGCCTTGGGGTGCCTCCTGACGCTCTTCACTGAGTATCCCATGGTCCCGAAGCATTTCCTTTGAAAAAATTAAGTGTCCAAACTACAGGTGGTGTAGCTTGCTTAACAGCCGGGATAACCCGCTGACTAGCAGACACTGCTACTAGGCACAAAGTATTTCCTGGGCTAGATGCAGTTAAAAATTTGTAATTAGATACTCTCGTTGGATGCTGAGAAAGCATTCCATAGAGTCTCCTGGCACGCCATATATGATTCTCTTAAAAAGCTTGGGGTAGGGGTCTAGGGGACCCTTTTATAGCCCAAATCACGGCCCTGTATCACAATACGTCACCTAGGCTGAAGATAAATGGAACTGTAGCACCCTGAGGGCTCGGTTGCTACAGAGGTATTGCACCTCACCCAGAGGTGTGATATCTTACTCTCAGGTAAGGATGTAGTGTGGATCAGGACCCGACACCTGCATGCATTACACCACATTGCCGTGGGGCAGGGCGACCAATATGCCTCTGAGATGGGCACGACAGTCCCTGTCCCTGGCTGGAGTGGGGGGAGGGAACACTGAGGAAGGGGAACCCTGTAGTGCAGGAGCAGGGAGGAAGCAGTTCCTGGGTGCATTGAGAAGGGAGTATAAAAGGTGGGCACAATCTTAGTTCAGTGCAGAGAAGTCTGAGCAGAAGTGGCAGGGAGCAGGGGCTCTGCATGAGCTCTGCTCCGGAGGCGGGCCTAGTAACAGAGGCCCAGGCCTGGAAGAGGGAGAAGGAAGGAAGAGGAGCGGAGAAGGCTCCAGGAACAAGGAATGAAGCGATCCCAGGGGTGCGGACGGGCGAGTCGCCACCGCACGCCCGAATCCACCTGCGTGGAGGGGTCAGGCCAAAGGGGGAGACCGGTCCCCGAAACTAGTGGAGGCAGGAAACGACCCTCAGCTAGAAACCGGAGGCTGTGACATTTTATGTGGCGCAGCCCCTCGCTACACCCGCTAGGAAGGCACCACATAGGGTCAGGGAAACTGGCGCCAAGTTTACCAAGAGGAGGCCCAAGGCAGCCGGACAGAAGGGTTGGTAAGAAAGGCCAGACAAAGGACACACAAAGGGGGTCCTGTGAAGCGCGCCAAAGTTATCTGGGAGTTGTCTGAGCCCCTCACCTGGTGAGCACAGTACGACGTGGGCAGCCGTTACCTGCAGACGTGGTCTGGATAATAAGAACTGTGAGTAAAGGCCCTGGACTGCATCACTGACTCCGTGTCGTTACTGCTGCTGCCCTGCACCATCACCCCCATCCTCCGCATACACTGCCCTGAGGCTATACTCCTCCCGTGGGGAGTTATGCTACGCTCTGCTGCACCCACAACACCAGCCTCAGCGGTCTGCAATGCAGCGGCGGTTCACTCTGACCGCAATCCACGGGTGGCGTAGTCGGACATTTAAACATCAAAACCACATAAATAGTTCCGCCACTGGTTTGACCACAATGAGCCACGGAACAGGGTCGCCGCCACGAAGACTACAACCACCAGCATCCACCAAAAAGGGTCCGGCTCCGGGTGTCCCAAGGCCCAGGGGGTGCATCAGAACATTTTCATCACCTTTCACAATCACCAATGGGACAAGGCAGGGATGTCCTCTGTCCCCTCTCTTATACATCCTAGTGACGGAGCACCTGCTCTCATCAATTCGCCATAACCCCAATATTAGGTGGATTGAGGTGGAAGGCACCGAGTACAAGTGCTCTCTATTTGCTGATGATGTCCTAGTATATATCACTCAATCACATATATCCATCCATGCTGTTATGGCTGAAATAGATCACTTTGTTACATGGTCAAATTTTAAAATCAATGCAGCGAAGTCTGAGGCCCTCGATGTCTCCCTCCCCAAATCCATATAGGATTCCATCCAGTCCAACTTTCCCTTTGCCTGGCCCTCACAGGGTATCAAATACTTAGGAATTCCTATTCATAGAGACCTCTCCCATCTATGTTATCTTAATTTTATGCCCTTTATTGAGCAACTCCATACAGACCACGGTTGGCAAGTTAGAACTGTAAGATTCACTACGTGAACCACTGGTGTTTTGTGGAAAAGCACATGTACACTGTGTTCCAAATAAATTATGCAAAAAGTGTTTAGGAGTGATAACGGAAGAATTTGTTTGTTTGTCAGTTAAACTCATTGATGGTGATGTGTGTCAGGGCTCTTTATATCACTGTAAGCAATTGCAGACACCTGTGCTAATTAGTTTGGCAGGTGTGTCCAATGAAAGGCAAGACTACTTAAGAAGGCTGTCTCACATTATTAAGCAGCCTACATTTTCTGCCAAAATGGGAAAGAAAAAGGATGTGTCGGCTGCTGAGAAGCAACAAATTGTGGAGTGTTTAGGTCAAGGCATGACTACAATCAACATTGTGCGATGATCAGGATGAAGTGTCTTGGCAATCAAGAAGTATGTAGCTGATTCACAGTACACACGTGTGCATGCTGATAAGGGCAAATTGAGGACTCTTTCCTACAGGCAATTACGTCAGGTTAAAAGAGCAGCGGCAAAAAAGCCTTGTCATAGCAGCAGACAAGTTTTTGAAGCTGCTGGTGCCTCCAACGTGCCCCGAACAACAAGATGCAGGGTCCTTCAGAGGTTTGCAGCTGTGCATACGCCATCCTGTCGACCTCCTCTATCCACTTCACACAAGCAGAAACGGCTCCAGTGGGCTAAACATTACATGAAGACTGATTTCAAAACTGTTTTGTTCACGGATGAGTGCCGTGCAGCGCTCGATGGTCCAGATGGATGGAGTGAAGGATGGCTGGTTGATGGACACCCCACGCAAACACGGCTACAGCGCCAACAAGGAGGAGGTGGAGTAATGTTTTGGGCTGGAATCATGGGGAGAGAGATTGTCGGCCCCTTTAGGATCCCTGAAGGCGCTAAAGATGAACTCCATAATGTATGTGGATTTTCTCAAACAGCACTTCCTGCCATGGTTCAAGAAGAAGAACCGTGTATTTCACAGCAAGATCATTTTTTTGCATGATAATGCACCATCTCATGCTGCACATAAAACATCTGCATCTCTGGCTGATATGGGCATAAAAGGGGACAAACTTATGGTGTGACCCCCATGCTCCCCTGACCTCTACCCCATTCAGAACCTCTGGAGCATCATCAAAAGGAGTGTCTATGATGGCGGGAGGCAGTACACATCTAAGCAACAGCTCTGGGAGGGTATTCTGTCCTCATGCAAAACAATTGAAGCAGAAACCATCCAAAACCTGACAAATTCAATGGACGAGAGAGTTCAGAAGCTCCTTTCGAACAAGGGGTCCTATGTGCAAATGTAACATCACCTAGAATAAAGTTTTGAGTTGAAAACTGTTTGATTTCAGTTTCTAATAACCTGCTAATGCTTATAATTTCAAAAATGACCATTTTTTTGGTCTTTATTAAAATGAAAAGGTTGATCGAAAAGTTTGGGGGATCTAAGAGTGTGGCAACCCAGTAGTCATGATTACTTCGAATTCTGACAATATGAGGGTCATGTTGCAGGTAGTGCAGCAAGAAGGCACTTATGTGTATTGCGCATCTCGGAGCCCCAAAATTATTTTCTGGGCTAGATGCAGCTAAAAATTATTATTAATTTTAAATCTGGTGGAGCTTAGTATAGATGGCCTAATAGGATCAGTGCTGCACACTGCTACAAAGCCCAAATTATTTTCCAGCCAAGATACAGATAAACATGATTAGTAATTTGAAAGCTTAAAACGGTTGGTAGGGTGATTTTAACCAATCATCAAGCTTTTACTCTCCCCAGGGTGAAACAGGGGTTGAAAAGTCGTTTCGGATCCATGATTTGTTCATCTTTATGAACGTGAGTCTGTCTACATTATCAGTGGAGAGCCGCGTGCGCTTATCTGTCAGCACACCACCAGCAGAGCTGAACACACGTTCAGACAGAACGCTGGCTGCGGGGCATGACAAGATCTCCAAGGCGTAAGTGGCTAGCTCCGGCCATTTATCCAGATTGGAAGCCCAAAAAGAGCAAGGGTCCAGTGACACAGTCATGGCTTCAATGTTTACTTGGAGATACTCCTGTACCATCGTCTCTAGGCGTTGACTATGTGTCAGACTTCTTGTCTCCTGTGGCCTTGCAAAGGATGGGCTAAAAAAGTGGTGAAATGATTCCGCAAAATTGATGTTACCAGCAGATACTGTGGTTCTGTTACGGTTTGAGTGCTGAACACTTGACGGTCCCACGGTTGGCAAGTTGGAACTGTGAGATTCACTACGTGCACCACTGGTGTTTTGTGGAAAAGCACATGTAAGATTCTGCAACAGTCTCTGCTGATACTCCTGCATGCGTGCATCCCTTTCTATGGCAGGAATAATTTCGGCAAATTTACTTTTGTACCGGGGATCTAACAGTGTGGCAACCCAGTAGTCAGGATTATTTCTTATTCTCACAATTCGAGGGTCATGTTGCAGGTAGTGCAGCAAGAAGGCACTCATGTGTGTTGCGCATCCAGGAGCACCAAGTCCCTGTTGTGTTGGTGGCGAGGTAACAATCATGCTTCCTTCCTCTGTCCTCTCCCCCCAACCTCGCACAACAGAAATGTGATCAAGGTCTCCCTCATCTGATGAGTCTTCCATCAGTTCGTCCTCCACTTCTTCCTGGGCTCCTGCACCTTCCTCACTAGTTTGGCTGCTACCATGCGCCCTGGTAAAACCATCTCCCCCACCCTCACATGCCTGCCGCCTTGGTGCTGCCGACCGTCTGGACCTTGCAGATGTTAGCCCTTCCGCATACAACTCCTCCTCCTCTACTTCCTCCACCTCCTCTTGTGCCACCACCTGACTCCGAATTCTGTTTAACATGTGCTCCAGCATGTAAATCACCGGAAATAGTCATGCTGATAATGGCATCGTCAGCACTAAACATCTTCGTCGCCATTTCAAAACTGTGCAGAAGGGTGCATAGGTCCCTGATCTGAGACCACTCCTCCAGCGTGATTTGCCCCACCTCTGGATCTCGTTGGCCCAGGCTATACGTCAGAACGTATTGCACCAGGGCTTGTCGGTGCTGCCACAGTCGCTGCAACATGTGCAGAGTTGAATTCCACCGGGTAGGCACATCGCATTTTAGCCGGTGAAGTGGCAGGCCCAACGACTTCTGTAGAGATGTAAGTCGCTGAGCTGCGGGATGCGAACGGCGGAAGTGAGCAGACAGTGACCGTGCCCTCTGCAGAAGGCCATCTAGTCTGGGATAGTGGGCTAAAAATTGCTGGACAACCAGGTTCAACACGTGAGCCATACAAGGCACGTGTGTGACATTGCCCCGGCGAAGGGCCGCACCCAGGTTTGCAGCATTGTCACACACGGCCTTCCCTGGTTTCAGGTCCAGTGGAGACAACCATTCATGAAATTGGTTCTCCAGAGCTGACCACAACTCCTCAGCTGTGTGACTCACATTTCCCAGACATTTCAAAGTAAAAACCGCCTGATGACGTTGAGCCCTACTGCCAGCATAGTAAGGAGGTGTGCAGGATCCCTTCTGCGCAGTTAGAAAGCTTGTGGCAGGACCAGACAGGCTTTGGGTGCAGGTGGAAGACCGAGAGGAGGTTGAGGAGGCAGAAGCAGTGGAGGAACTTTGACATAAAGAGGATTGACGCACAACTCGTGGGGACGGCAAGACTTGGACAGCAGCCCCTTGTCCTGCTGTCACCATAGTTACCCAGTGCCCAGTCAGCGACATGTAACGCCCCTGTCCATGCCTACTCGTCCAAGTGTCTGTGGTGAAATGCACCCTGTCACACACAGAGTTTCTCAAAGAAGCGGTGATGTTGTGTGCGACATGCTGGTGGAGCGCAGGCACACCTTTCTTTGAGAAGTAGTGCCGACTGGGCATCTGGTATTGGGGCACTGCGACGGACATAAGGTCTCGAAAATCCTCTGTGTCCACCAGGCGGAAAGGCAGCATTTCTGTAGCCAAGAGCTTGCAGATGGTGAAATTCAACCTCTTAGCTTTCTCATGGCTAGGAGGAAATGGTCTTTTACTTGTCCACATCTGAGGGACCGAGGGCTGGCTATTGTGTTTAGACGGGGTTGATAAGGGTGTCCCCGGCAAACTGCCGGTCTGTGAGGAAGATGCAGGCGGACATGTTAGGTTGCCTTGATCCAAAGGTGATGCTATCGATGTCGGACAGCACTCAACACCAGCTGGTGTTACCACCTCCAAAGAAAATGATGACCTGCCAATCACGGTGGCTGTTGCGGGTAAAGAGGTGGCAGGTCTGCGCCCGAAAACGGGTGTGACTGCTGTCCCCCCAGTCACAGAGGATGAAGAGGCCGCGGATGCACAAGATATGGCAGACGGTGGTTGGCCTGGCCGGCTAGGCCGCATTGTAGCACACTGAGCTTCCCACTGCAACTTATGCTTCATGTCCATGTGCCGGTTCATGCATGAAGTACTCAAACTATGTATTTTTTGGCCTCTACTTGGCTTTTGCTGACAAATGTTACAGATAACACGAGTTGGGTCATCTTTATCGATCTGAAAAAATGCCCAGGCTATACAAGGCTTAGCACCCATGCGACCTGAAGAGCCACCACGACTTGTGGTGATAGGCAGAGTTGTGTTTGAGGATGCAGTTGTTGACGTGCTTCCAGTACTACGTCTCTGTCCAGGAAGGCGCAACCTGACCTCGTCGTCACTAGAATCTTCCTCCACCTCCTCTGCTGACCTCATCTCTTGACTGACTGTGGGTTGACAGTAAGTGGGATCTCCAACCTCATCATCATCACCCTGTGCGTTATCACACCCGTCGTCCTCAGAGCCAACCTGTTCCTGCCCTGACAAAAAACTAAAGTTGTCACTCCAATCAGGTATTTGAGTCTCATCATCGTCTTCCTCATTGTCTCCACCAACAGGAGTTACAGTTTGGGAATGAGGGTCTACATTATGGTCAGAACCTTCTGCGTCTGGTCCTGGATCCGACTCATAAAGATTCTGGGCATCAGTGCAGATCATTTCCTCGTCTGGATTCACAGAAGCGCTGGAGTCGACCTCTGATTCCCAGGCTATAGTATGAGTAAACAGCTCTGCAGACTCAACCATCTGTTCTATCTCATACTCAGACGGGCAGCTGGAGATTTGGGAGCTGTGAGGAAGCAAGTGCGATTGGGGTGACACCTTTGAGGACTGGAGTATTTGTGATGTTGAAGTTGATGTGGAGGAGAGCCCACTTAAAGGAGCACTTAATATCCGTTGAAGCACCTGCTGTTTTTGTGCCTCATCTGGAATTTGTAGCGATTGGTGTGGCCGTAAGAAAGGGATCTTATCACATTGTCCGCTAAAAGAAGTAGACATTTTAGTTTGGCTGGAAGATGGTCTTTCTTCTGCAGATGTTACTGTTGCTTTAACACCTACCGCACGGATACAACCTTTTTTCCCCTTCCCAACACGCCTATTCCCCTTTCCACCAGCAGCAGGCCTTTTTCCACTCATTTTGGTGGTTAACTAATTCACAACTCTGGAGTTGTTTGCACAAAAAAACAATGGATGGGAATCGAGCAGAGCTGAGTGGCCAAACTGTGGTATTGGGCCAAAACTATTGGCTGGGTTAGATGCAGAAAAATATTATATGCGATTTGCAACCTGATGGAGGTCAGTATAGATGGACTAATAGAACAAGTCCCACACACAGCTAGAAGCCCAAATATTTTTTCAGAGGTAGATGCAGAAAAAAAATATATTCAGTTTGCAACCTGATGGAGGTCAGTATAGATGGACAAATAGAGAAAGTCCCACACACTGCTAGAAGGCCAAATATTTTTTCAGAGCTAGATGCAGACAAAAAATTATTTTGAATTTGCAACC
This sequence comes from Phyllobates terribilis, assembly GCF_046119375.1. Taxonomy (NCBI): domain Eukaryota; kingdom Metazoa; phylum Chordata; class Amphibia; order Anura; family Dendrobatidae; genus Phyllobates; species Phyllobates terribilis. Next base: position 369,751,455 of record NW_027362763.1, on the reverse strand, counting down.
TGATGGAGGTCAGTATAGGTGGACTAATAGAACAAGTCCCACACACTGCTAGAAGGCCAAATATTTTTTCAGAGCTAGATGCAGAAAAAAATTATATTCAGTTTGCAACCTGATGGAGGTCAGTATAGATGGACTAATAGAACAAGTCCCACACACAGCTAGAAGCCCAATATTTTTTCACAGGTAGATGCAGAAAAAAAATTATTTTTAATTTGCAACCTGATGGAGGTCAGTATAGATGGACTAATAGAGAAAGTCCCACACACTGCTAGAAGGCCAAATATTTTTTCAGAGCTAGATGCAGAAAAAAGTTATATTCAGTTTGCAACCTGATGGAGGTCAGTATAGATGGACTAATAGAACAAGTCCCACACACAGCTAGAAGCACAAATATTTTTTCAGAGGAAGATGCAGATAAAAATTATTTTTAATTTGCAACCAGATGGAGGTCAGTATAGATGGACTAATAGAGAAAGTCCCACACACTGCTAGAAGGCCAAATATTTTTTCAGAGCTAGATGCAAAAAAAAATTATATTCAGTTTGCAACCTGATGGAGGTCAGTATAGATGGACTAATAGAACAAGTCCCACACACAGCTAGAAGCCCAATATTTTTTCACAGGTAGATGCAGAAAAAAAATTATTTTTAATTTGCAACCTGATGGAGGTCAGTATAGATGGACTAATAGAGAAAGTCCCACACACTGCTAGAAGGCCAAATATTTTTTCAGAGCTAGATGCAGAAAAAAATTATATTCAGTTTGCAACCTGATGGAGGTCTGTATAGATGGATTAATAGAACAAGTCCCACACACAGCTAGAAGCCCAATATTTTTTCAGAGGTATATGCAGAAAAAAAATTATTTTTAATTTGCAACCTGATGGAGGTCAGTATAGATGGACTAATAGAGAAAGTCCCACACCCTGCTAGAAGGCCCAATATTTTTTCAGAGGTAGATGCAGAAAAAAATTATATTCAGTTTGCAACCTGATGGAGGTCAGTATAGATGGACTAATAGAACAAGTCCCACACACAGCTAGAAGCCCAAATATTTTTTCAGAGGTAGATGCAGATAAAAATTATTTTTAATTTGCAACCTGATGGAGGTCAGTATAGATGGACTAATAGAGAAAGTCCCACACACTGCTAGAAGGCCAAATATTTTTTCAGAGCTAGATGCAGAAAAAAATTATATTCAGTTTGCAAACTGATGGAGGTCTGTATAGATGGATTAATAGAACAAGTCCCACACACAGCTAGAAGCCCAATATTTTTTCAGAGGTAGATGCAGAAAAAAAATATATTCAGTTTGCAACCTGATGGAGGTCAGTATAGATGGACTAATAGAGAAAGTCCCACACACTGCTAGAAGGCCAAATATTTTTTCAGAGCTAGATGCAGAAAAAAATTATATTCAGTTTGCAACCTGATGGAGGTCTGTATAGATTGATTAATAGAACAAGTCCCACACAGAGCTAGAAGCCCAATATTTTTTCAGAGGTAGATGCAGAAAAAAAATTATTTTTAATTTGCAACCTGATGGAGGTCAGTATAGATGGACTAATAGAGAAAGTCCCACACACTGCTAGAAGGCCAAATATTTTTTAAGAGCTAGATGCAGATAAAAATTATTTTTAATTTGCAACCTGATGGAGGTCAGTATAGATGGACTAATAGAGAAAGTCCCACACACTGCTAGAAGGCCAAATATTTTTTCAGAGCTAGATGCAGAAAAAAATTATATTCAGTTTGCAACCTGATGGAGGTCTGTATAGATGGATTAATAGAACAAGTCCCACACACAGCTAGAAGCCCAATATTTTTTCAGAGGTAGATGCAGAAAAAAAATATATTCAGTTTGCAAACTGATGGAGGTCTGTATAGATGGATTAATAGAACAAGTCCCACACACAGCTAGAAGCCCAATATTTTTTCAGAGGTAGATGCAGAAAAAAAAAATATTCAAATAAGTATAAAAAATTTGCGCTGAGCTGTCGGAAAAGAAAGTGGGAGGGTGAGTAGATTGTCAATAAAATGAATTTATTTCAAATAAGTTAAAAGGCATAAATAGTAATTCAAAAAATAATTATGAATGTGTCCCAAGAGGTGGGTAAGTAAAAAGTCCGATTGATTGTAGCCAGTCAGGGTTATCAGAGGGACCATAGATTAGCAATGATACCTAAAGGAGGGAAAAAAAGGGGAGGTATATCAGTTAGGGAATATTTATGTTCTTATTGTAAAGGCTGATGAAGAGGAATAGTTACCTTCCTTGTATAAGTGTATTCCTATATTGCGTATTCCCACCGGAAGTGATATCCAAGTGGCTAGAATATATAGGTGCCTATTGTGCAAGAGATTTAAAAATATATTCAATAAAATTAGTTAAAAAATCTTACAGTAGTTCTTTTTATGATTTTTGAAAAAACCCACAGAATACCTAGTATCGAAGTTCTGTGTGTGATCCTGGGATATTGCTTATAGATAAAAAAGGATCTTATTGGAGGTAGAGCAGAGCACTTAGTTATCCTAGAAGGAAATAGAAAGTGATAACTAGACTAAAATGAATGCGTTACTACATAGGTCTCCCCAATGAGTGGTAGTAGCGGGAGGAGGACCCAATATGCTGTCAGTAACCACGGGTGTCCACCAGATTGGTTATATTATACCCAACGCTAGTATATAGCCAATGAGTATACTTATAGGTACTAATAAGTAGATTGTATAATTACTTTAAGAAGTGATCAGTACCTCTAGCGGACATCAATATTAGTCCTTATGGCAATGAGAGTCTTACAGCAATGAGAGTCTTACCTCCTCTTTGATATAGACGGTTGCAGGGGTCAGCAGGAATGCAAGCCTAAGAGTGCGTTGCGGGTACTGCTGTTATCCTTGAATATATGGATGATATCTGTTTTACCTCGTGGGTTGTTGAGTAAAGCGGTAGGAGGAAGCAGAGCCCCGGCCGGTGGTTATGTGCTTCCGTCGGTATAACCTCGTTGGCGCGCAGATACGGTGGAGCCGGCAAGACGAGTAGGACCTTGCGTGACGTCACTGACATGTGATGGTCATGTGATTCCTCAGGCTACGGAGCGCTGAGAGAGCCAATTCTGACGCGTTTCGGAAACAAACGGTTTCCTTCCTCAGGGATGGCTCTCTAAGGTGTACCTGCTGTTTATATACTTTATAGGCGGCCATTGTGGGATGTCCTTCAGTCCAGGTAGGAGGTCCTTCAATCATTGAACGCAAATAATTCAACCTCGCTGTTGAGACCCTTTGGTCTCAGAGTATCCATATTAAAAATCCACTGACTCTCAATTCTTGACATGCACTTAATGTAGTCCCCTTGTCGCCAGTGTTTGGGGACAATTTGGATACCGATCACTTGGGTACCAATAATCCTCCCCCCATGTTTCGTAGTGTAGTGTCTGGAGAGAGGATGACCTACAAATTTATTTTTAATGTTTCTAAGGTGCTCGTTGATCCTTAAATACAGAGGGCGTTTAGTACGGCCAATGTATAGCTTATCACATGGGCATTTTAACCCATAGATCACTCCCTTTGTGCAGCATGTAATAAAGTCAGTAATTGGAAGTTCAATGTTTTGATTTTTAATAGTTTTTTGTTTTTTCAATGGTAAGCGTTTGCAAACAGAACATTTATGACATGGATAAAAGCCTGTGTGGTTATTTGGGTGGGAGCCTTCCATATTATGGGGGTTGATTTTCATTGGATTTTTTACTGTTGGAGCGATTATGTTCCCTAGATTGTTAGCTCTTTTAAAAACTAATTTAGCATGTGGGGGTATTAAATCCCCAATGATTTTATCCTCCTTCAGGATGTTCCAGTGTTTTCGGACAATTGTTTTAAAAATTTTTGTATTGACATTGAATTGGGTGATGATGGGGATGTCTGCCAAAGTTTTTTGGTTTCTAATGTCCTGACTCATTCCATCATATTTGGCTTTATCAGTTAGCAGATTTTCACGTTGTAGTTCTGAGATAGCTTTATGGGTAGCTTCTAAAAAGTCCTTTTTGTAACCTTTGTCCAAAAATTTTTTGGTAAGTATTTGCGCCTCCACCTCAAAATCAGTTTCCCTTGAACAGTTCCTATAGATTCTCATATATTGGCTTCTTGGGATGTTTAATAGCCAACTAGGGAGATGACAACTGTCTAAGGGTATATAGCCATTAACGTCAGTAGGTTTAGAATAAGTACGTGTACATAGTTGGTTTTGTTCAATATAGATATCAATGTCTAGAAAATTCACCTGCTGTTTACTGACGTTAGAGGAAAAATCAAGGAAAAATTCATTAACATTAATTTCCAATAGGAAGTCATCAAGTGACTTATGGTCTCCGGACCAGATGAAAAGAATATCATCAATAAAGCGTTGCCTGCAGTATCTGGTCCCTCAACTCCCAGCCTTTATTAAAGATAGTAAACATATTCTAACCATGCTAAATAGGATCACCTGGAAAGACAACTACATCCTAGGAACTCTTGACATATCATCACTATATACAGTGATACAACCTAAAAAAGGCTGTGAGGCTGCTACTTATTTTCTCAATAAATTGAGCAATACCCCCCCAGAACAAGTCACATTTATTAAAGAATGTATGGAATTTATCTTGTCCCACAATTATTTTCAACATGGGACGAACTACTATACCCAGGAATGGGGTACTGCCATGGGGACCAGATTCGCGCCCAGTTATGCCAATTTATATGTAGGCAGATGGGAGGATCTTTATATTTACCCAGGTGGGGCTCTGCGCGCGAATCTGGTCCTCTGGCAACGCTTTATTGATGATATTCTTTTCATCTGGTCCGGAGACCAGAAGTCACTTGATGACTTTCTATTGGAAATTAATGTTAATGAATTTTTCCTTGATTTTTCCTCTAACGTCAGAAAACAGCAGGTGAATTTTCTAGACATTGATATCTATATTGAACAAAACCAACTATGTACACGTACTTATTCTAAACCTACTGACGTTAATGGCTATATACCCTTAGACAGTTGTCATCTCCCTAGTTGGCTATTAAACATCCCAAGAAGCCAATATATGAGAATCTATAGGAACTGTTCAAGGGAAACTGATTTTGAGGTGGAGGCGCAAATACTTACCAAAAAATTTTTGGACAAAGGTTACAAAAAGGACTTTTTAGAAGCTACCCATAAAGCTATCTCAGAACTACAACGTGAAAATCTGCTAACTGATAAAGCCAAATATGATGGAATGAGTCAGGACATTAGAAATCAAAACACTTTGGCAGACATCCCCATCATCACCCAATTCAATGCCAATACAAAAATTTTTAAAAAAATTGTCCGAAAACACTGGAACATCCTGAAGGAGGATAAAATCATTGGGGATTTAATACCCCCACATCCTAAATTAGTTTTTAAAAGAGCTAACAATCTAGGGAACATAATCGCTCCAACAGTAAAAAATCCAATGAAAATCAACCCCCATAATATGGAAGGCTCCCACCCAAATAACCACACAGGCTTTTATCCATGTCATAAATGTTCTGTTTGCAAACGCTTACCATTGAAAAAACAAAAAACTATTAAAAATCAAAACATTGAACTTCCAATTACTGACTTTATTACATGCTGCACAAAGGGAGTGATCTATGGGTTAAAATGCCCATGTGATAAGCTATACATTGGCCGTACTAAACGCCCTCTGTATGTAAGGATCAACGAGCACCTTAGAAACATTAAAAATAAATTTGTAGGTCATCCTCTCTCCAGACACTACACTACGAAACATGGGGGGAGGATTATTGGTACCCAAGTGATCGGTATCCAAATTGTCCCCAAACACTGGCGACAAGGGGACTACATTAAGTGCATGTCAAGAATTGAGAGTCAGTGGATTTTTAATATGGATACTCTGAGACCAAAGGGTCTCAACAGCGAGATTGAATTATTTGCGTTCAATGATTGAAGGACCTCCTACCTGGACTGAAGGACATCCCACAATGGCCGCCTATAAAGTATATAAACAGCAGGTACACCTTAGAGAGCCATCCCTGAGGAAGGAAACCGTTTGTTTCCGAAACGCGTCAGAATTGGCTCTCTCAGCGCTCCGTAGCCTGAGGAATCACATGACCATCACGTGTCAGTGACGTCACGCAAGGTCCTACTCGTCTTGCCGGCTCCACCGTATCTGCGCGCCAACGAGGTTATACCGACGGAAGCACATAGCCACCGGCCGGGGCTCTGCTTCCTCCTAGCGCTTTACTCAACAACCCACGAGGTAAAACAGATATCATCCATATATTCAAGGATAACAGCAGTACCCGCAACGCACTCTTAGGCTTGCATTCCTGCTGACCCCTGCAACCGTCTATATCAAAGAGGAGGTAAGACTCTCATTGCTGTAAGACTCTCATTGCCATAAGGACTAATATTGATGTCCGCTAGAGATACTGATCACTTCTTAAAGTAATTATACAATCTACTTATTAGTACCTATAAGTATACTCATTGGCTATATACTAGCGTTGGGTGTAATATAACCAATCTGGTGGACACCCGTGGTTACTGACAGCATATTGGGTCCTCCTCCCGCTACTACCACTCATTGGGGAGACCTATGTAGTAACGCATTCATTTTAGTCTAGTTATCACTTTCTATTTCCTTCTAGGATAACTAAGTGCTCTGCTCTACCTCCAATAAGATCCTTTTTTATCTATAAGCAATATCCCAGGATCACACACAGAACTTCGATACTAGGTATTCTGTGGGTTTTTTCAAAAATCATAAAAAGAACTACTGTAAGATTTTTTAACTAATTTTATTGAATATATTTTTAAATCTCTTGCACAATAGGCACCTATATATTCTAGCCACTTGGAAATCACTCCCGGCGGGAATGCCCAATATAGGAATACACTTATACAAGGAAGGTAACTATTCCTCTTCATCAGCCTTTACAATAAGAACATAAATATTCCCTAACTGATATACCTCCCCTTTTTTTCCCTTCTTTAGGTATCATTGCTAATCTATGGTCCCTCTGATAACCCTGACTGGCTACTATCAATCGGACTTTTTACTTACCCACCTCTTGGGACACATTCATAATTATTTTTTGAATTACTATTTATGCCTTTTAACTTATTTGAAATAAATTCATTTTATTGACAATCTACTCACCCTCCCACTTTCTTTTCCGACAGCTCAGCGCAAATTTTTTATACTTATTTAATTTTCATTTTTAGACAATTGTGGTTTTGTTTAAATTCGCTGCAGACCTCTCGGTTTTATTCCCAGGAGCGCCACTGATATAGACTTTTTCTTTTTTTAAAAAATATATTCAGTTTGCAACCTGATGGAGGTCAGTATAGATGGACTAATAGAGAAAGTCCCACACACTGCTAGAAGGCCAAATATTTTTTCAGAGCTAGATGCAGAAAAAAATTATATTCAGTTTGCAACCTGATGGAGGTCTGTATAGATGGATTATTAGAACAAGTCCCACACACAGCTAGAAGCCCAATATTTTTTCAAAGGTAGATGCAGAAAAAAAATTATTTTTAATTTGCAACCTGATGGAGGTCAGTATAGATGGACTAATAGAGAAAGTCCCACACACTGCTAGAAGGCCCAATATTTTTTCAGAGGTAGATGCAGAAAAAAATTATATTCAGTTTGCAACCTGATGGAGGTCAGTATAGATGGACTAATAGAACAAGTCCCACACACAGCTAGAAGCCCAAATATTTTTTCAGAGGTAGATGCAGATAAAAATTAATTTTAATTTGCAACCTGATGGAGGTCAGTATAGATGGACTAATAGAGAAAGTCCCACACACTGCTAGAAGGCCAAATATTTTTTCAGAGCTAGATGCAGAAAAAAATTATATTCAGTTTTCAACCTGATGGAGGTCTGTATAGATGGATTAATAGAACAAGTCCCACACACAGCTAGAAGCCCAAATATTTTTTCAGAGGTAGATGCAGATAAAAATTATTTTTAATTTGCAACCTGATGGAGGTCAGTATAGATGGACTAATAGAGAAAGTCCCACACACTGCTAGAAGGCCAAATATTTTTTCAGAGCTAGATGCAGAAAAAAATTATATTCAGTTTGCAACCTGATGGAGGTCAGTATAGATGGACTAATAGAACAAGTCCCACACACAGCTAGAAGCCCAAATATTTTTTCAGAGGTAGATGCAGATAAAAATTATTTTTAATTTGCAACCTGATGGAGGTCAGTATAGATGGACTAATAGAGAAAGTCCCACACACTGCTAGAAGGCCAAATATTTTTTCAGAGCTAGATGCAGAAAAAAATTATATTCAATTTGCAACCTGATGAAGGTCAGTATAGATGGACTAATAGAATGATGCTATGCCCAAAAGATTTTACTTCACTAGGTGCAGTAAAAAAATTGGTATTCTATACACAGGTGGTATATCTTGCAACACAGATAGGCTACTCCACTGACTAACACACTCTGCAATAGGCCAAAAAGGATTAGCTTTGCTAGATTCAGCCAAATGCTGTAAAAAAAACTTGCACAGCACTGGCACAGACCTGCCTGGCAAAAACTGATAGGAACTGATGTAACCTAGTCCTGAAAAGGACTGCAATTACAATTAGTCTTTACTCCCACAATCTATCTATTTAAGAGCACAGACCTGCCTGATAAAAGTCGTAGGAAATGCTGTAACCTAGTCCTTAAAAGGACTGCAATCACAGCTATTCCCTACTCCCAAGCTATCTGTAGATTTGTGCGAAAATTGGCTTGAAATTAACAAGGTATAGCGCACACAGCAACAGCGGTGCCGTCTAACACGCAGCTGCAGCAGTGAGAAAATGGTGGCGACGGGGAAAATGGCTTGGTCTTATAGGGCAAGGACATGTGACATACACTGCCAATGACACATGCCCTTGCTTGTGTGAAAAAAAGCACTTCGCTCCGTGTGTGCGCTGCTGATAGGCTGACAGATTGCACCTCCCCACTGTAAATGCGGGAAAGAGAAAAAAAAATGGAGATCTTCATTATTCCTGCAGAGATCCATCCCCTGCCCCTCCCCCCACCCCGCTGTACACTCAAACTGCGTATTAACATTAATTTTCATCATTACTGAGAAAAAATCCAGTTATGATTTTGGTGCACGAACAGTTATCGAACATAACCTCGAACAGCCGAATTTTTCTCAAATCGTTCGTGTTCGCCGAACGGCTCGAACACTGCCCAAAACAGCTCGAATTTGAGATTAGCGAACAGTTCGAGTAGAACAACGCTCATCTCTATTTATTACAATACATTATATAATACCAATAATGAAAGTAAATGAATATTATGATGGTAAACTGTGATATTCTGTAAGCATTTAAGATAGATTTCTTTACAAGTGAACAACATACAGTATTTATTATGACCTTTTTCTGACCCAAATATACAGATATATGAATGAGGCTGAATTTTGGCAGAATAGTACTGTTAGGAGGGCGGGGTCCGCGATGCAGCCTGGTGGACTGCTGCCGAACACTTTCCGGGTGAAAAGGAAAGCAACGAACTTAAATGATAAACCCTTCCGTGTTACTGCACACAGGAACGGGTATAACGGTTCGCTCAATCTCCGTTAACTGCATGGGAGATGCGCGACTGGGGAACTAGCTGTAGCCCTGTTAACTACACAGGGACTACACTGGCAGCGCTAGGATGTGTGTGTGACTACGCCGACAGGTACACGTGCCTCCAGCCGGCATGCTACCGGACTGAAGGGTACTACTTCACGTGGCTGACAGGCGCTAGCCGTGGATAGGACGTCTGCAGGCTGCTCGGGGTGTTAGGCGACCCCTTTGGCAGAGCCAGACAGCTAGACGAAACTACCTGCCTCTATGGAACTAGCCTGCCTCTATGGAACTAGCCTGCCTGACAGAAACTACTCGTGGAACACAGTCGTCCACACAATCGCATCACTGCTCAATGATCAGAGTGTGCCCCAATGTTTGTGGGCGGGCCTTTTAAAGACTAAGCCCTGCCCACTGACACGCCATTGGTAACGCCACCCATGGACCAATCAGGTGGTGCCAAGTCACTGAGTCAGGTGGGTAACCAAACCACCAATCACGATCCGCCAGGTCACGGGCATGCTCAGTGCGGCGAATCCTGGACTTAGACTCCAAACGCACGGTCTCCCTCTGCAACCCATGTTTAACATTGCTAGGTACCAATACATGGGAGACAATCTGTATGTCTCATGGACCAGCTAGGCGTTGGGGCTGATAATGATGCTGAGCAGCATCAGCCCTGGCTGGACCAAAATGGAAGACCACAGAAGGTCCTGGACCCATTTCGAATCCAGCCACAGGCCGACGCCTAATAAGTACCTTGTGAAAAATTGTGTTTTGGTACCCCCACATCAATGATGTGTTTACTGTTTCCCGAAAACTACATTTATTGGCAGGCTATCTTAGTCTACCTTTCATATGCTAGGAAAATTGCATGGCATCTCTCATCCTGGTATGCATGGCTCCATCACACCCAATCCTGGTATGCATGGTACCCCATCCCTCATCCCTATCCTGCTATGCAAGGCCCCTCATCCTGGTATGCATGGTACCTCTCATCCTTATCCTGGTACACATGGTACCCCTCATCCCTATCCTGGTATGCATGGCCCCTCATCCAAATCCTGGTATGCATGGCTCCCCAGATCCCTATCCTGGTATGCATGGCACCCCTCATCCCCAAGCCTGGTATGCATGGCACCCCCCCATCCCCAATCCTGGTATGCATGGCACCCCCATCCACAATCCTGGTATGTATGGCACCCCTCATCACAATCCTGATATGCATGGCACCCCATCTCTCATCCTGGTATGCATGGCACCCCTCATCCCAAACTTGATATACATGGCACCCCTCATCCCAATCCTGGTATGCATGGCACTCTTCATTCCCCAATCCTGGTATACATGGTACCCCATCCCTCATCCCTATCAAGGTACAGTACAGACCAAAAGTTTGGACACACCGTCTCATTTAAAGATTTTTCTGTATTTTCATGACTATGAAAATTGTACATTCACACTGAAGGCATCAAAACTATGAATTAACACATGTGGAATTATATACTTAACAAAAAAGTGTGAAACAGCTGAAAATATGTCTTATATTCTTGGTTCTTCAAACTAGCCACCTTTTGCTTTGATGACTGCTTTGCACACTCTTGGCATTCTCTTGATGAGTTTCAAGAGGTAGTCACCGGAAATGGTCTTCCAACAATCTTGAAGGAGTTTCCACAGATGCTTAGCACTTGTTGGCCCTTTTGCCTTCACTCTGCGGTCCAGCTCACCCCAAACCATCTTGATTGGGTTCAGGTCTGGTGACTGTGGAGGCCAGGTCATCTGGCGTAGCACCCCATCAGTCTCCTTCTTGGTCAAATAGCCCTTATACTGCCTGGCGGTGTGTTCGGCGTCATTGTCCTGTTGAAAAATAAATTATGGTTCAACTAAACGCAAACCGGATGGTGTGCTAAATGCTGTGCTAGCCATGCTGGTTCAGTATGCCTTCTATTTTGAATAAATCCCCAACAGTGTCACCAGCAAAGCACCCCCACACCATCACACTTCCTCCTCCATGCTTCACGGTGAGAACCAGGCATGTAGAGTCCATCCGTTCACCTTTTCTGCGTCGCACAAAGACACGGTGGTTGGAACTAAAGATCTCAAATTTGGACTCATCAGACCAAATCACAGATTTCCACTGGTCTAATGTCCATTCCTTGTGTTCTTTAGCCCAAACAAGTCTCTTCAGCTTGTTGCCTATCCTTAGCAGTGGTTTCCTAGCAGCTATTTTACCATGAAGGCCTGCAGCACAAAGTCTCCTCTTACCAGTTGTTGTAGAGATGTGTCTGCTGCTAGAACTCTGTGTGGCATTGACCTGGTCTCTTATCTGAGCTGCTGTTAACCTGCTATTTCTGAGGCTGGTGACTCGGATAAACTTATCCTCAGAAGCAGAGGTGACTCTTGGTCTTCCTTTCCTGGGGTGGTCCTCATGTGAGCCAGTTTCTTTGTAGCGCTTGATGGTTTTTGCAACTGCACTTGGGTACACTTTCAAAGTTTGCCCAATTTTTCAGACTGACTGACCTTCATTTCTTAAAGTAATGATGGCCATTCGTTTTTCTTTACTTAGCTGCTTTTTTCTTGCCATAATACAAATTCTAACAGTCTATTCAGTAGGACTATCAGCTGTGTATCCACCTGACTTCTGCACAACACAACTGATGGTCCCAACCCCATTTATAAGGCAAGAAATCCCACTTATTAAACCTGACAGGGCACACCTGTGAAGTGAAAACAATTTCCGGTGACTTCCTCTTGAAGCTCATCAAGAGAATGCCAAAAGTGTGCAAAGCAGTCATCAAAGCAAAAGGTGGATACTTTGAAGAACCAAGAAAATAAGACATATTTTCAGTTGTTTCACACTTTTTTGCTAAGTATAAAATTCCACATGTGTTAAATCATAGTTTTGATGCCTTCAGTGTGAATGTACAATTTTCAAAGTCATGAAAATACAGAAAAATCTTTAAATGAGAAGGTGTGTCCAAACTTTTGGTCTGTACTGTATGTATGGTAACCCTCATCCTGGTATGCATGGTACCCCTCATTCCCCAATCCTGGTATGCATGGTACCCCTCATCTCCCAATCCTAGTATGCATGGTATCATTCATCCCTATCTTGGTTTGCATGGTACCCCTCATCCCTATCCTGGTATGCATGGTACCCCTCATCTGATTCTTGGTATGCATGGCCCCAGAGATCCCTATCCTGGAATGCATGGTACCCTTCATCCCCTAATCCTGGTATGCATGGACCCCTCATCCCCCAATCCTGGTATGTATGGTGCCCCTCATCCCCCAATACTGGTATGCATGGTACCCCTCATCCCCCAATCCTGGTATGAATGGTACCCCTCATCCCCCATTCCTGGTATGCATGGCACCCCTCATCCCCAATACTGGTATGCATGGCACCCCCCATCCTCAATCCTGGTATGCATGGCACCTCTCATTTCAAATCTGGTATACATGGCATGGCACCCCTCACCCCAATCCTGGTATGCATGACACCCCATCTCTCATCCTGGTATGCATGGCACCCCTCATCCCAATCCTGGTATGAATGGCACCCCTCATCCCCCAATCCTGGCATGCATGGCACCCCCCCATCCCCCAATCCTGGTATGTATGGTACCCAATCCCTCTTCCTGGTAAGCATGGCTTTCTCAACCCCAATCCTGGTATGCATGGCCCCCTTATCCCCCAATCCTGGTATGCGTGGCACCCCTCATCCCACAATCCTGGTATGCGTGGCACCCTCATCCCTCAATCCTGTTAGGCGTGGCTCCCCTCATCCCACAATCCTTGTAGGTGTGGTACCCCTCATCCCCCAATGCTGGTATGTGTGGTACCACTCATCCCCCAATCCTGGTATGCGTGGTACCCCTCATCCCTCAACCCTGGTATGCGTGGTACCCCTCATCCCGCAATCCTGGTATGCGTGGTACCCCCTCATCCCCCAATCCTGGTATGCATGGTCCCCTCACCCCCAATCCAGGTCTGCATGATCCCCTCATCCCCCAATCCTGGTATGCATGGTCCCCTCATCCCCCAATCCTGGTACGTGTGGTCCCCTCATCCCTCAATCCTGGAATATGTGGTCTCCACATCCCCAATCCTGGTATGTGTGGCCCCCTCATCCCCTAATCCTGGTATGCATGGTCCCCTCACCCCCAATCCTGGTATGCATGGTCCCCTCACCCCCAATCAAGGTATACATGGTCCCCTCATCCCCCAATCCTGGTATGCATGGTCCCCTCATCCCCCAATCCTGGTATGCATGGTCCCCTCATCCCCCAATCCTGGTATGTATGGTCCCCTCATCCCCCAATCCTGGTATGCGTGGTCCTCTCATCCCCCAATCCTGGTATGCGTGGTACCCTCATCCCTCAATCCTGGTATATGTGGTCTCCTCATCCCCAATCCTGGTATGTGTGGCCCCCTCATCCCCCAATCCTGGTATGTGTGGCCCCCTCAACCCCAATCCTGGTATGCATGGCACCCTCACCCCCCAATACTGGTATGCATGGTACCCCTCACCCCTCAATCCTGGTATGCATGGTACCCTCATCCCCCAATCCTGGTATATGTGGTCTCCTCATCCCCAATCCTGGTTTGTATGGCACCCCTCATCCCTTTCACGCTGCACACATACAAAAGAAAAACACATACTCACCTTTCTTCCCTGCGCTCCAGCGCTGCGGTGCCCTGTTCTGCTGGAGGCTGGAGGAGGAGTGTGGCACCGAAGTATGAGCATGCCCATACCACGCTGTCCGGCGCCATTTTGCTGAAGACACACTGCAAATGTGTCTTCAGTAAAATGACGCCGGATAGCGCTATGCGCATGCTCCGATTCAGATGCCTTCACTCCGCCCCCGGTCTCCGGCCAGAAGAGATGCGTCGTGGCAATGCTCCTTCCGGTCAGGTAAGTATGTAAGTAAGGCGCCGGAGATCACGGTATGTGTTCAGTGTCTACGCATACCGTGATCTCCGGCGCCATACACTCCTCTTACCTGTAACGGCTCCATGCGTTCTTCTGTCTGGAGCCAGACTGCGTAGGTGTGTCGTGCTTGCGCAATCTATAGAGGCTTCAGACAGAGGGACGCTTGTAGCATTATATTAAAGATCCTGGGTGTTAATTACTTAACTCTGAATTTGAGCAGTATAAAACTTTAGTTGTTTAATGTAGGCCAATGACAATATATTATTATTAATATAAGATTTCAGAAGTGCAAAATAAATGCATAACGATAATTGTTGTAAACAGAGGACAGAATGTTCACTAAATGCTGCATTATTACTATGTATCTCCAAAATTTAAGAGGGTTATTACCACAGTAAAACAAAAAAATTGAAAATCTCATTATGAATAAATTCCTAAATAGCATTCATTACCAAATTACACTTGTTTTGTCTAAGAAGCTAATCGTCATAGAATTAAAATGGCGATTTTCTTGTTACCCTGGCAGATAATTGTTCTGTAATGTTAATAGGACAGATGCCTGTGAGCAGATATCTGCATGTACAGAAGGTAGCTCTGCTGCTGTGTCCTAGAGAAAACTTACACCTCACACTGTCCTGCCACATACTTCTATATTAACATTCTAGGACAGGTTTCCATCAGCGTAACAAGATGACACCTATTTTAATGAAATATATTGATTACCTCCAAGACAAAATGAATTGAAGTTGCTAACTAAAGATATTTAGAAATGTATTTATACAACATTTTGTTTCTTGATTTGTTTTTTTTCCGTTCCCAGAGAACCTATTTAAAGATTGACAGCACAAAAAATGGATTTGACAGGAATCTAGTAGAGATATTTTCTGTTTGCTTTCTTCCTTTTTTATCTAGCCTATCAATCTGTAAGCTCATGTTTATTGTATTTTTCATTTTTAGAATTGATGATATGTATTTAAACCGCATTTTTGGACAGATTTATTAAGACTGGTGTTGTGCACTCCAATTTTAATGAACAGGCTCACTAGAATATGTTAAGCCTATTTCATTAAGAGGCACTAACCACTTCATGAAATACAGTTGTGAGGACACCATGTTTATTCTTATTTATGCAAGATGTATTGTTCAGTAAGCCCTGGGATATGAGCTATTGTTCATAAGAGCCTGAATGGTAACTCTTGTTGTAGGTTGAATTGATATTTATTGATTTGCTGAATGGTTGCTGACTACCTTTTGTATCTGTCTTTGCAGCTTATTGTTCTGCTCTCTTTGAGTGACAATAGTGCAGGTTAATTGAACAATTGATGTTTGTTAATTTGGTGAATGCCTGCTGACTACCTATTGTATCAGTCCATGCAGCTTGTTGACTGCAAACATTAAAGGACAAAATATGCAGATTAATTGAACACTCAAACAATGAGAGATGACCTCCTATCCCCCCCCTCAAACCTGTGGAAAATGGCCTGAAGGACAACTGTGGGTATAAAAAGGGACCCCTCTCTTTCTACAGAGAGACTCTAGAGGACAGCAGCCAAGGCACCATTGCCCCAACTACAGATTTGATCCACTGCCCATCACTGAACCCTTGGAGACGTTTGGAGAACCCAGGTTTAGACAATCAGGTCACCTGGCCATGTACCTGAGTCAACTCTGTCAGCTCCTAAGTTTGTCGCTACCTCCTCTCCATGGGTACCCACCAAAGTGGGGTGTCACTGGTTGGGGTAGTTGGTCCGAAGTCACAGATGTTCTAATTCCCGGCGAGCCAGCGGATGGGTGAGACTCTTGCTGGGACTGCACTATATATTTTCGACTGTTGGTGATCCAATAAAGTAAAACCCCACTGTGCTATCCTCGCCATGTGTAGTCTGAGTAGTGTTTTGCCAATGAGAAAGGAGTACAGACATTCCATGGGATGAACCCTGGTTCGTGCGGTCTTTCTAAAGACACCCAGGCCAGCAGATGAGACCACCCATTGACCATTGTGTCTCCACAACAAACATAGCCGAAAGTGTTGGCACCCTTGAAATTGTTCCAGAATATGAAGTATTTCTCCCTGAAAATTATTGAAATTACACGTTTTGTTATACACATGTTTATTTCCTTTGTGTGTATTGGAACAACGCAAAAAAACAGAGAAAAAAGGGCAAATTGAACACACAAAACCCTCAAAATGGGCCGGATCCACGGACTTCTGGATAAGCCCTAACGTTTTTATATCCCCATCTGTGTGGAGGCTTGTTTTTTGGGTACTGATTTAATGTTTTTAATGATGCATAAAATGAAAAAAATAAGTAATTCTGGGGTTCCTGAAAATTTTTTATGCTTAATGAAATGTTTGAATAATTTTATTCCTTGATATAACGAAATTTTACAGACATGACAATACAAAATATGTGTATTTTTTACATTTCTTTAAAATTAAAATGCAAAAAAAGGATCGGTTTAAACTTTTTTTTTTGTGTTTTTAAACATATTTGACAAATTATTCTTTATTCTTTTTACTCCCCTTAGGAGACTTAAATCAGTACAAAAATCTTGCAATATATTGTGAAATCGACTCTCTCCTATGAATCCCAGCCCATGAACTGGACTTCATAGATGGACTATGATGGCCATGATGAAGACTTTCAGCAGGGCTAATGTCTGCCATATCAACCTATCAGCACCTTGCAAATGCAGGAGGAGAGAGGCAAGGGGAGAACTGGCAGCACAGACCCTTAAATGATTGAGAGCAGCATTTAAAGGGGCTCTGAGAATGACTGTTCAAACTAAGTCCCATGGCTCAGTACTTCACGGTGGGGTCAATCATTTAAATACACCTTACCACTTGCTTGTTTTCCCTCAATCTCCACCTCCCTCTACTTTGATTGACAGCTAGCTCAGGCTTAATAGAGCCAGAGAAAGGTAGAGATAGATGGAAACCAGCAGGTGGGAAGGTGTAGTTAAATGATTGGCCCCACCATTAAGAACCGAGCACCTGTACTTGGTTTGAACAGTCATTCTGTTCAGACAGAGTCCCTTTAACCCCTTAATGAACTCCAATATGTCTTAATATTGATCTGCGATATAAGAGACTAGCATCCTGTGATGGGTCACAACCCAACAGCTATCAGCTGTACACTATAGCTGACAACTTGCTGCATCAGCCATGATCAGATTTGGCACAGATCTTGGCCTTTTAACCCCTTAAATACTGTGGTAGATAGTGGGTACAGCATCTAGACGGTTAACAGAGTGTGTAGGCTCCCTCTTTATCCCCATCGTTACCCTGAGATCTATATTGTGTAGTCCTGATGTTTGCCATGGCAATTCATGGCCAAAAAATGGCCTTAAAGTCTTCCAGCTATAGCGGCCTGTTCAGAAGTTAGAAACAATTAGGTAGTAAAAAAACATTTTTTCATTCCTTTCAGGTCATTTTGCAATAATTCCTGAAAAGCACCTAAAGGGTTAATAAACTACCTGAAAGCGGTTTTAAATATGTTGAGGGGTGCTGTTTTTAAAATGGTATCACTTTTGTGGGTTTCCAATATATCGAACATTTCAAAGCATAATAGGTCCTGAAAAAAATACGTTATGTAAATTTCCTTTAAAAAAATGAAAAATTACTGCTACATTTTTAATCCTTCTAAAATGTTATAAAAATAAAACATTTTACAAATGATACTGATATAAAGCAGACATGAGGGAAATGTTATTTATTAATATTTTTGTGTGGTGTGACTGGATTAAAGGGATAATCATTCAAAGTTTGTAAATTGCACATTTTTTAATTTTTTGTCACATTTCTGATATTTTTATAAATAAACACAAAACATATCAACCTAAATTTACCATTATCATAAAATATATGTGTCATGAAAAAATAATCTCAAAATCAATGAGATGTGTTAAAGCATTCCAGAGTTATAACTATTTACAGTGACACGTCAGATTTCAAAAATTTGACTTTGTCATTAAGGGTTAAATGGTTAAACACCAGTAATCAGAGCTCCCTGCTAAGCTGCTTTTTCAGGCAGGTGCCTGCTGTACAACTACATTTGCTATCTGCTTAGTTTGGTTCCCCAGTCCACTCCATGTACTCCTTATACCCACCTATATAATGTACAGTATATTTATGATATATGGTTGCAAAGGGGTTAGCGACATAACTCTTTAGTTACAACTATTGTAATCAGTATCCCATATGAAGGTGTAGCAACTTATAACTAGTCAGCCTGCAAATGTATCTTAATTAGGAACTATAGATGTATAACTTTTTATGTTGCCTTAACTGCACAGCTAAATTTATCTAACAATTGTTTCGGCTTTGAAAGTAGTTTCCTCTGGGGCAGCCGAAGCAGCTACTCTGAGGACGGGCAGCTGCAATTAGTGCAATTTAGCCTGTAGTTGGGTAATACCAAGCTTTATTATGACTTGTTTCTACAGGATATGCTAAAGCAACCATCTGTTGTTCTCCTATATTTAAATCCCCCCAGTGACAGATGAGGGGGTTTACAAAGAATGTATACAGTAAGGGACTTTTTATGAGCAATTTGTACAATATTTTATTTTTTAATCATCTGTAGTGGCTGTTACTATGTATTACGCATAATGGAGCTTCAAAGTACTCTTGACGTGTGAACTTTTATCATTTCTATTTTGCCTCAAGAGCCTATAAATTTTGTGATATTTAAAGCTTTCAAGCTCGAAATTTTTATCAACCTTGAGCACGCCAAACATTAAATCAATTAGCCATGGTATGCATCAGCAAAATATCATTTCCTATTTAGGTTTTAATTCTGCTTAACTAACAGTTAAATAATGCAAATTGCAACTTTCTAAACATGATTTTTTTCTGCAGCTGTATATTCATTTTGACTTAATGAAAGAGGAAATATAATAATCCAAGTTATTACTAATCGGATGATGTTTATAAATGTATTCAGTTATATATATGACTACGTATTCATTCATTTATCAAAGTGAATTGTATTTCGTCATACATTTTTGATTGCTGTTCAATAATATACTGTTTTATTTTTTATAAATATGATATATTTAATGTATACTTATCTTATAACTTTACATATCCACCTAATAATCTGTAGCGAGTGTATCATTTTTACAAAACATTTTGTTTTAGAGAAGCATGTATTTCGTGTAAAGCTTTGTTTTCAACCATGTTAGATATTTAGTTTTTCCATTTCGTTATCAAAACAGACAAATGGAATAATTCACAGGATGGGTCTCTAACATACTTTAGAGAAAAATGATTTGATAGAACCCATTGAGTTTAATAGGTCCGTCTGTGTTTGTTCATGGTATCCACTGTTATACCAAAAAATGGCATGGCATTGTCTGTTATGTAATCTTGTAAGAATTACAGAATCTGCCATGGGAGCTCCAGTAGGAGCCTCGTAAACAGAAATGAGCAGAGATTAAACTGCTGGTAGGTTATTGTTGTTGTATCACTACAAAGTTTCTTGGCAACTGTGTCTAAATTATTTATTAGTCTATCTCAGGGTTGCCATGCTAAAGGATAACTGTGCTTTCAAATAGCTTTTCAGAGTAAAGGTGTCCTGTGTGTATACATGAAGAATAGCACAATTTCTGGCCATTATGTGACTAATGTTTTGCATTCTCACCTTTTCCCCTCTGCATACTCTATCTGTAAGTTGCAATACACTGTTTTCTGGCAGGGGGAGACAAGCTGCAATGATTTTTCCATTAGACAGAGCAGCACAGGGAGGGAAAGGCCTGCTCATCATTCATTTTTTAGCTCACATAGACAAAATGCAGTGACAGAGGACATTATACAGCAGAGATGAGCTGTTTCAATCTGAATCAAGCTCTGATATGAGGTAAAACACTTGTTACAGAGCTCTGCACAATGTTTTTCTGTATTCCTATGTTTATTTGCTCCCTTCCTTGCTGCTGGCTGTGTCACATGAAACCTGCAGTCTATCTTCTCTGAGCATGATGGACTTGAGCTTCTTTTTCACAGTAAATGACAATGTCACGATCCCGCCACTCGCTGTGTCCTAGAAATGCTGTAAATAACTGCTTAGCCGCTCTATGGAAAGCAGGGGCATCTCGAGCTGTCAGTGGGGTGAGTGACAGCTCAGCCGCCCATTGGATTGCAGGGGTGTGTCAAGCTGCCAGTTTAATGTTCGCTTTATGAATAATTGTCAGGCTATTTAACTGGCTAGCAATATTAGGTTATATTGCCAATTGTAGCTTCAGCTTAGTGGTGTGTTTACTCTGTGCTCCGTATTCTGATATCCTGATCATTTTTTGCCTGACATTAGATTTGCCTTTTGAATAACCACTTTTGCCTTAGATGCATTTTGACCTTAGTTACCAGGCCCTGGACTTTGTTCCTGACTATCCGTTTGTCTTAACCCTTTGCCTTTGCGTACCTTCCTGGATCTTTACCTTAGACCTCCTGACTGCTTTGCCTCATGGCTGTGACTAGCATCACAGACAAATTTAGCAGGCATGGGGAGGGGAAAAAAAGTCTAATAAGTAGGGGAAAAGATTGATTTCTCTGATAAAATATATTACAAAGTTTCTTGCAATCTACTGTCCTATTGATTTATAAAAAGTTTGTTTTTACAGTATAGTTCCTTTTAAATGTTTCTTTCTTTTGGACAAGCTATCCAAAAATCAACTAGCACTAACATTATTTCAGAAAAAAGGGTAGCCATATTGACTGTTAAATATCATAAGTAACATATGTTTATCGGTCACTATAGTGATACAAATACATTGCCAGCATTTAGTGTAAGATGGAGAAGGGGGATAATTACTCTACTGAACCACAGGCAGCATGAATCAGATACTGCCTCTGTCATTACAGCTATGTATGTTCTTCTCTAAAATGCTGTGACTGGAAACCATGCGACTTAGCTAACTAGTTCAAAAGGCCAGTCCTTATTCATGGGTTACAGTCTGAAACACATAGGAAAAGGACACATTTATTACACTAGATTAAACTTGAAGCCGTTTCATCCTTTTAAATATGCTGGATTAAAGTTTACCTTTTAATCTGGAATACATCTGGAGGACTATTATTCATTGGATTTTCCTATACATAACTGTAGGGAATGACCTGTTTCTTATGGTGAGTGAAGCGTGGAGAAGCCGCCAAGGATCAACCTAGGATCATGCAGCTTGGGGACTAGTTACCCCAGCTACATTCTCCAAAGCTGCTGCTAAATGCATATTTTCACTGAAACACTGTAGCATAAGTAAAACATACCTGGCTGAAAGGACAGACAATGGGTTGGGCTGCATAAAACAGCTGTCAGGTTCCCTTTAAATATTCATGATTGGAATTTATAAATGTTTGGATATTACTGCCATTTCTTGATTTAGAGAGTTTAACAATTTTTGCTAATGGATCATTTGACATTCCTTTTGCTTTCGCCATGCTTTAGTAGCTAGAAAGTTAATGCAGGCTCATTGAAATGCACAAGAGTTTATGAAAAGCTATGGACTGTTACTACACCAACAATAAATACCAACAAGACACCGATGTGAATACATTTCATTGCCACAAGTCATTGACATCAAAACCTATGTTTGTCAACTTACATTTTCACCCCAAACATTCAAGGGTATGAAAAACAGAGTATTCTGAGGTATTTATGTTATTTTAGAAACTAAAGGATTAAGAAAATTCCATGCCTTTAAAATGGTTCAACTAGTTATAATTCCTATATAAAGGAATAATACTTTGCAATATAATGATATAAACCTGGTTTGGCACCTTTCATAATGAGAGGGCCAGATTTACCTATAAAAAATAAAATGTTATATATAGACATTGAGGTAAGTGCACAAAAATAAATGTGTCTAAATTACATAGTCTCCTCTCTTATTCTGCATATAACCGTCCCTTAGTACATAGTGCCCTCTCTTGTTATGTACAGAACCGTACCTTTCATACCAGATTCCTTTGTCATTTTTGTTATTTAAAGCACCATCTCTTGATTTATAGTATCCTCTCTTATTAGTTATAAAATGAAATGATGGCTGATGGAACAAGGCGAAGCTTCTTTTCTAATGGAGGAGACTGATGGGCTGGTCTTCTGGTCAAATGCTGCTCTAACAGAAGTCATTTTATATGTGACAAGAGAAAACTCTGTAAAAAGAAAGGGCACTAAGAATAGCAAAAATAATAAAAATAGACTATGTAAGCGATGGTGCTATGCATAACAAGAGATAATACTAAGTAATGATGGGATGGTGTATATAAAAACAGAGGACACTAATATATAGTATACTAATATATATTTTTTCATACTGTTGCAAGGTGGTATTCTGTATATTAATTATTGTTACGCTTAACTACTGATAACCAATATCCGGCTATTGCCACACCTGTTACGTACTCTGATTCCCTCACTAAATATACTATACTGGACGGCAACCAACAGACAAAATCATGTATCAAGAAAGGATATTTATTATAAACAAGTCTACAGTTATATTACCACATTAACACCGAATATAACAATAATTATAGCACACAATACTAATATATGATTAAACCACAATAACCTAATTATGCTACCCACCCACTTTATCTAAAAACATGCATACATTAATAACAGCCCACCCACCTATCTCTTGCTATCACTACTGCAATCAAGGGGTTAATAATGATTAATAGTGATACTTAGCCTCTTGATGGGGAGGATGATCCTGGGCTACTTGGTACTTGGTGTCACTGAAGATCCTGCTTGAGGGAGAAGCTTATGGTGCAGGAGGGAGCAGAGGGGTGCTGCAGATAGAGGGGACACTGGGGTCATCTGGGGCAGGAATTGAGCAGCAGAGTGTGACAGGAGTATGAGGGGGCTGTGTGGATAGCAGATATGGTGAGGGGCCAGCTGCAGGCTGCTGCACACAGAGAGTGAAGACATTAAGGGAAGCTGAGGCTGGGACAGAGGAATGCTGCAGAGGGCAGAGAGTCAGGTGGAAGCAAGAGAGATATGGTGAGCAGACAGGAGAGAGAGCAGCAGCAATGTGTCACAGAACTCTGCGACACGTAGGGCTAGAGAGGAAGGGGGACACAGGGGCTATGGACACTGGAGTAGATGGACACATGGAGGGGGGGGACAGTGGCAGGTCAGTTGGGAGCAGACAAGGCAAAAGAGAGAGACTGAGTGCTGCTCCCACCAGATACAGTGCATTGTGAAAGTATTTGGCCCCCTTGAACTTTTCTACCTTTTGCCATATTTCTGGCTTCAAACATAAAAGATATAAAATTCTATTTTTTTGGGAAGAATCAACAACAAGTGGGACACAATCGTGAAGTGGAACGAAATTTATTGGATATTTTAAACTTTTTTAACAAATTAAAAACTGAAAAGTGGGGCGTGCAATATTATTCAGCCCCCTTGAGTTAATACTTTGTAGCGCCACCTTTTGCTGCGATTACAGCTGCAAGTCGCTTGGGGTATGTCTCTATCAGTTTTGCACATCGAGAGGCTGAAATTCTTGCCCATTCTTCCTTGCAAAACAGCTTGAGCTCATTGAGATTGGATGGAGGGCGTTTGTGAACAGCAGTTTTCAGCTCTTTCCACAGATTCTCGATTGGATTCAGGTCTGGACTTTGACTTTGCCATTCTAACACCTGGATACGTTTATTTTTGAACCATTCCATTGTAGATTTTGCTTTATGTTTTGAATCATTGTCTTGTTGGAAGATAAATCTCCGTTCCAGTCTCAGGTCTTTTGCAGACTCCAACAGGTTTTCTTCCGGAATGGTCCTGCATTTGGCTCCGTCCATCTTCCCTTCAATTTTAACCATCTTCCCTGTCCCTGCTGAAGAAAAGCAGGCCCAAACCATGATGCTGCCACCACCATGTTTGACAGTGGGGATGGTGTTTTGAGGGTAATGAGCTGTGTTGCTTTTACACCAAACATATCGTTTTGCATTGTGGACAAAAAGTTTGATTTTTATTTCATCTGACCAGAGCACCTTATTCAACATGTTTGGTGTGTCTCCCAGGTGGCTTGTGGCAAACTTCAAACAAGACTTTTTATGGATATCTGAGAATATTGATATATTGAGAAATTGCTTTCTTCTTGCCTCTCTTCCATAAAGGCCAGATTTGTGCAGTGTACGACTGATTGTTGTCCTATGGACAGACTCTCCCACCTCAGCTATAGATCTCTGCATTTCATCCAGAGTGATAATGGGCCTTTTGGCTGCATCTCTGATCAGTCCTCTCCTTGTTCGAGATGAAAGTTTAGAAGGACGGCCGGGTCTTGGTAGATTTGCAGTGGTCCGATACTCCTTCCATTTCAATATGATCACTTGCACAGTGCTCCTCGAGATGTTTAAAACTTGGGAAATCTTTTTCTATCCAAATCCGGCTTTAAACTTCGCCACAACAGTATCTCGGACCTGCCTGGTGTGTTCCTTGGTCTTCATGATGCTCTCTGCACTTGAAACAGAACCCTGAGACTATCATAGAGCAGGTGCATTTATATGGAGACTTGATTACACACAGTAAAGGAAAGGGGGGATTGTTCCTCTGTGAAGCAGAGAAACAAAAAGATGGCCACACAAGTTCAAAATTGTAAAGAAGTAAGAAAATTCCTTTATTAACACATGTAGTAAACACAAATTAAAAGATAAATGCGGAAGACAGAGTAGACACAGAGTGCTGGATCCACATGAATAAAACAATGTTAAAAACTGTGACACAGCGCCCGAAAGGTCAGCCTATATAGCAAGTGGAAATATAAGGGGGACAGCAACAGGGTCACATGTATTAATAAATGTATACCACCCATCAAGAATACCTTTTCCAAATTGTACCCCCAAAACAATAATATCCCATCACAATCACAATCAAAATACCCAGAAACAAAAGGGTTAAAACCCTTATACAGATGGAAGTAATACAAACAATTGGTCATAAATAAGCTAAAATAGCTATGTACCTGGGTAAGGCCACCAGACAGGCTCTGCTACCGTGGCCCATTCTCTTTATTAGTCCTATATGCAATAACATGGGTCCATTGGGATTAGATTTATCTTCACTGTGTTGTTTGCATCTGTGTTTCTGTCTCTCACTATTGATTACACACAGGTGGATTCTATTTATCATTACCAGTCATTTTGGACAACATTGGATTATTCAGAGATCCTCACTGAACTTCTGGAGTGAGTTTTGCTGCACTGAAAGTAAAGGGGCCGAATAATATTGCACGCCCCACTTTTCAGTTTTTATTTGGTAAAAAAGTTTAAAATATCCAATAAATTTTGTTCCACTTAACAATTGTGTCCCACTTGTTGTTGATTCTTCCCCCCAAATAAAATAGAATTTTATATCTTTATGTTTGAAGCCAGAAATGTGGCAAAAGGTAGAAAAGTTCAAGGGGGCCAAATACTTTCACAATGCACTGTATGTAAACCTGACGGAGTGCACTCACTACTCTTGTATGTGCGCTCGCAGGGCAGTAATAATAGTCACCAACCGGCACATACATCCCTGCTCGCACACAGGCATTGTGACAGGGAGCATTGAAGTTATGTCATTATATCGCTGTGAATGTTTGGACCAATGCAGGCAGCGGCTGCTGCCAGGACAAAGGATATCTTTGATTCTTTTGTCCTAACAGTGTGCTATCTCCTGACATGATAATTAACCATGTCAGCATATAGCCACAGACGGACATTTACTTTTAATATGGCTGGATTTTCTTGTCCTGGGCATATCTTATCAGGGCCTAAATATGGGGATATTAATATGTGAAACATGGTGATTGGGATAATATGGTGGCATATATTTATGTGTGGAGGAACACATGGGGAGACGTGGGGGCATTATATATAAATGTATATGTATTTGCATGCATAGCAAGCATGCAAATACATATATGCATGTACAACCTGAGGCACTTCCCTTTACACATACAGTACAGACCAAAAGTTTGGACACACCTTCTCATTTAAAGATTTTTCTGTATTTTCATGACTATGAAAATTGTACAATCACACTGAAGGCATCAAAACTATGAATTAACACATGTGGAATTATATACTTAACAAAAAAGTGTGAAATAACTGAAAATATGTCTTATATTCTAGGTTCTTCAAAGTAGCCACCTTTTGCTTTGATGACTGCTTTTTCACACTCTTGGCATTCTCTTGATGAGCTTCAAGAGGTAGTCACCGGAAATGGTCTTCCAACAATCTTGAAGGAGTTCCCAGAGATGCTTAGCACTTGTTGGCCCTTTTGCCTTCACTCTGCGGTCCAGCTCTCCCCAAACCATCTCGATTGGGTTCAGGTCTGGTGACTGTGGAGGCCAGGTCATCTGGCGTAGCACCCCATCACTCTCCTTCTTGGTCAAATAGCCCTTACACAGCCTGGATGTGTGTTTGGGGTCATTGTCCTGTTGAAAAATAAATGATGGTCCAACTAAACGCAAACCGGATGGAATAGCATGCCACTGCAAGATGCTGTGGTAGACATGTTGGTTCAGTATGCCTTCAATTTTGAATAAATCCCCAACAGTGTCACCAGCAAAGCACCCCCACACAATCACACCTCCTCCTCCATGCTTCACGGTGGGAACCAGGTATGTAGAGTCCATCCGTTCACCTTTTCTGCGTCGCACAAAGACACGGTGGTTGGAACCAAAGATCTCAAATTTGGACTCATCAGACCAAAGCACAGATCTCCACTGGTTTAATGTCCATTTCTTGTGTTCTTTAGCCCAAACAAGTCTCTTCTGCTTGATGCCTGTCGTTAGCAGTGGTGTCCTAGCAGCTATTTTACCATGAAGGCCTGCTGCACAAAGTCTCCTCTTAACAGTTGTTGTAGAGATATGTCTGCTGCTAGAACTCTGTGTGGCATTGACCTCGTCTCTAATCTGAGCTGCTCTTAACCTGTGATTTCTGAGGCTGGTGACTCAGATAAACTTATCCTCAGAAGCAGAGGTGACTCTTGGTCTTCCTTTCCTGGGGCGGTCCTCATGTGAGCCAGTTTCTTTGTAGCACTTGATGGTTTTTGCAACTGCACTTGGGGACACTTTCAAAGTTTGCCCAATTTTTCGGACTGACTGACCTTCATTTCTTAAAGTAATGATGGGCACTCGTTTTTCTTTACTTAGCTGCTTTTTTCTCGCCATAATACAAATTCTAACAGTCTATTCAGTAGGACTATCAGCTGCGTATCCACCTGACTTCTGCACAACACAACTGATGGTCCCAACCCCATTTATAAGGCAAGAAATCCCACTTATTAAACCTGACAGGGCACACCTGTGAAGTGAAAACCATTTCCGGTGACTACCTCTTGAAGCTCATCAAGAGAATGCCAAGAGTGTGCAAAGCAGTCATCAAAGCAAAAGGTGGCTACTTTGAAGAACCTAGAATAGAAGACATATTTTCAGTTGTTTCACACTTTTTTGTTAAGTATATAATTCCACATGTGTTAATTCATAATTTTGATGCCTTCAGTGTGAATGTACAATTTTCAAAGTCATGAAAATACAGAAAAATCTTTAAATGAGAAGGTGTGTCCAAACTTTTGGTCTGTACTGTACATATTTATTTATACATATAATTCAAATTCATATTTATTTATTATGATTATTCATATGTTATTTAGTATTTTTATTATTCTTTTATAACCACTATATTAACCCCTTCCTTGAAATGGACAGAACTGTAGGTCCAGATTGCAAGTGATTTCTCGCATTCGGGTATACAGTTACATCTGTATGCACAGGAGCTGGCTTTTACACATAGCCAAGATCTTGCTGCAAGTGTTGAGACCGTACACAATACTTATCTCAGCAATTTAACTCCTCATATGCTAGGTATATATCAGGAATTTGACAAAAGGAGATCGATCCCTTTGTCAGCCCACTGACACCGCTGCAGTGAGGTTAAGGGGTGCAGATGGTTTATACGGCAATAGGTAGGCCTGACAATGGTCATCCTGTCTTCTATATCCCTCAGGTCAAACAATCAGATCATGCCAGGGGCTGGTTGATTCGCTAGCTGTCAGTCAAAGACTAGTCAGGTGGGGGCAGACAGGCCAGAAGAGAGAGACTGAGCACTGCTCCCACTGGATATTTAAACCCGATGAGGCGCACTCTTGACCCTGAAAGATAATGCACTGCATTAAATAACTACTACAGTGTGTTATTAATGTGACCAGAAGATTCCAGGTCCAAGTTCCCTCATAGGACTAGGAAAAATTGTGAAAAGAAAAAGGAAAAAAATATTTTTAAGTGTTATAAAAAATGTAAAATAAAATCATAAAATAATGGATTTAATAATAAAAGCATTGTTTATCGGTAAAAAAATGCCCTCAAAATTATCACATATTTGATATTGCCATGTTTGTAACAACCAATACTAGAAAAGTTTTTCAATTTTCTTCCCGTTAGGTGAATTTCGTAAAAACTAAAAAAATATGCCATAATTGCAATTTTTGTTAATCTTGAAATAAATAAAGGGATCAAAAAGTTGTATCTATTTCAGAGTGTTACCAATAAAAACTGCAGCTCATTATACAAAAATAAAGCCCTAATACAGTTTTATAAAAAAAAAATGGTCTGGCAAAAAAGTCAGAACTTGCTTTGAGGCATATGGGTTAAACAGAAGAAGGTGGAACTAGGCAGGTAAAAACGCAGAGGTGGCAGAGGATCTTGAACTGCTCCAATCAAAGCAAAAGCACTTCAGCCTCATTTGCATATGGGATAAAACATTGTTAGTGGAGCAAGAGATTGCTATAAAGGGTCCACTACTTAGAGAACCCCTTCTCATTCCTCATGTTTGGCCCCATTAAAATAAAGATGCCTAAGCTCACCTCCGGTGCTGGCACCATTCCATCAGTGCCAGCACTCGCGCTCCCGGGGGCTCACATGAGATTAATATGTCATGTAAGCCCTGAGCTTAATAAGATTTTGGACAAATTGAACATCAATGAAGTCAGAAAGCAGCCGCAGCCCTGACTTCCTGTTGATATTCAATATATCCGAAGGCGGGGATAGTGAAGCCGCTGCTGATTGGGCAGAGGGCTCGTGTGACATCACAACCTCACGTGAGCCCCGGGAATGCGAATGCCGACACCGCTGGAATTGTGCTGGCACTGGAGGTGGGTAAAGGTGTCTTTATTTTAACGTGGCCAAACATGAGGAATGAGAAGGGGTTGTCCAAGTAGTGGACAAACCTTCTAACTAAAGGTACAAATTGCCTTATGCATCAAATACCTACATACCTTTATAAGCAGTTTTGATATGGAAGATTTAACACACTGACAGATTTCCGTTAAAGAAGCATTTTTCTTTTTGATTGTCTATCAAAATGTGACAAATATATATGATTGCTTTTTTACAATTTGCTGCTACTGTGATTACAAATTTTAAGTGTTACATTAAGATTTAAATTTCACATCTAAGCGTATTGTTCCTTAATCAAAGCTTCTTGCTGAATTAGATACATTTATTATCTAGCATTGATCGACTATTGAAACTGTCCAGCATGTTATGTGAAACTCTTTAACATTACCTAATGGAAAATACTAATCAGTTAGAAGGAAATTGATTTAAAGGGGTTTTCCCATCTCAAAGATCCCATTTCAATATTTTTTTAAGTGTAATATTACTAATATTAGTAATTACTTCCAATTAGATATTATATATAGTTTTTTTTTCTATTGCTTACCTCATATCCTCTGTAACGCAGTCACTCAGGTATCCATGCTTACGGCCACTATGGCATCCCTGGCCATGCTTGCACAGTTAGTAAGGAGTTTCTCCTCCTCAATGGCACAGGTTTTGGGAGCACGCGTAGTTAGAGAGTGAGACTGTGCAGTAGCTCCCTGCCTGGCCACCTCACTCCGGCGCATTAGGACGGCTGTAGCGCATGCGCACTGACCGCATAGCTGTCCTATCTGGACCCTCTTTAAATATACTGACTTTTCACTTTTGATGCTTTAGCGCCACGCTATGAGGAATTTACAACTTAGCAACCGGTAGCATCAGGAGCGAGCACGCACATCAAAGAAAGCAGAAATGTGACATTCTCAGTCTCACAGCGTCTCTGGCCGGTCACATGACACATTGAGGAAGAGGAGCACACAGGGACTCTGAAATAGCAGAAATCATGATAGGAAAGTATTCTTCTTGCTATTTCTACTCATTATTTGCAATATATAGTTGATGGCCAGAAAAAGGTCAGATGGGAACACCCCTTTAAATACTTATTTGTATAATTTTGCAGTTGAGGAATACAGCTTCTTTAAATGTATTAACTTTTACCAAATAATGTAGGTATGATTAGAAAAGTATGGAGAAACTAAAATTCCTATTATAAGGCACCATGCATCTACAAAATTCGGTGTGATAACTGTGCCAATGACATATGTAGGGGGTTACAGAAAATTTTCTCTATGTTATCTTCCCTATTAATAATCATTGAGGCTATATGCCCTGTGTAAATTTCTACTAAAGAGTGAATAAATGAGCTGTTAAACATTATGAAACTCAAATGTTTACTGGCATCATGATTGTGGAGCTTTATGGTATGTATAGTTCTGTGAAATATGTTAAGATTTATGGATGTCACCTTAGGCATACTGTGGTAAAAATTAGGTGCTATCTCATGGAGTTCTATGGTTTTATATATCAGGATATAGAAAAGCTTCTGGTCCTTAGAAGTAGGCATGAGCGAACATTTCAAAGTTCGGTTCGGAAAAGTCCACCGAACAAATTGATATTCGTCGAATTTATTCACCTAATGGTCGAACATTTCCGAACCCCATAGGAGTCAATGGGGGAGACCAAAAAATGCATAGACAACACCTAGAAATGGGACCAAAAGCTGCCAAAACACATCAAATTAGGTGTAGACACCAGAGAAGTGCCATCAATTGACCAACAGTAAAAGTACTATAATTATTATTACTGTGACAGCAACATTTATTCAGATGCACTTTACATGTCAAAAGGGGTCACCGACTGGTACAACAGGAGAGAGGACACAGCACATGAGGGCGAACTGTCACGGATGTGGTTTGTGGAACCACTGTGCCATGGACCCCGGAGAGCCTGGAGGGACGTGGCAAAGTGAGCACCAGACTGTTCACTAGAGCCTCTGATGGTGAGGTTAGACTTGGCTCCCCAAGACTTGGCTCCCCATGAACGTCAGGTGCCACTCCAGGACAGACCAACGGACACACAGCAGCTGGACCCAGTAGGATAGACTAGATGGTGCAGCAGACAGAGTCTATATCAGAGTGCAACAGGCAGAGTCTGTACCAGGAGTGCAACACGCACAGAGTCTGTATCAGGAGTGCAACAGGCACAGAGTCTGTATCAGGAGTGCAACAGGCACAGAGTCTGTATCAGGAGTGCAACAGGCACAGAGTCTGTATCAGGAGTGCAACAGGCACAGAGTCTGTATCAGGAGTGCAACAGGCACAGAGTCTGTATCAGGAGTGCAACAGGCACAGAGTCTGTATCAGGAGTGCAGCAGGCACAGAGTCTGTATCAGGAGTGCAGCAGGCACAGAGTTTGTATCAGGAGTGCAGCAGGCACAGAGTCTGTATCAGGAGTGCAACAGGCACAGAGTCTGTATCAGGAGTGCAACAGGCACAGAGTCTGTATCAGGAGTGCAACAGGCACAGAGTCTGTATCAGGAGTGCAACAGGCAGAGAGTCTGTATCAGGAGTGCAGCAGGCACAGAGTCTGTATCAGGAGTGCAACAGGCACAGAGTCTGTATCAGGAGTGCAACAGGCACAGAGTCTGTATCAGGAGTGCAACAGGCACAGAGTCTGTATCAGGAGTGCAGCAGGCACAGAGTCTGTATCAGGAGTGCAGCAGGCACAGAGTTTGTATCAGGAGTGCAGCAGGCACAGAGTCTGTATCAGGAGTGCAACAGGCACAGAGTCTGTATCAGGAGTGCAACAGGCACAGAGTCTGTATCAGGAGTGCAGCAGGCACAGAGTCTGTATCAGGAGTGCAGCAGGCACAGAGTCTGTATCAGGAGTGCAGCAGGCACAGAGTTTGTATCAGGAGTGCAGCAGGCACAGAGTCTGTATCAGGAGTGCAACAGGCACAGAGTCTGTATCAGGAGTGCAACAGGCACAGAGTCTGCATCAGGAGTGCAACAGGCACAGAGTCTGTATCAGGAGTGCAGCAGGCACAGAGTCTGTATCAGGAGTGCAGCAGGCACAGAGTTTGTATCAGGAGTGCAGCAGGCACAGAGTCTGTATCAGGATTGCAACAGGCACAGAGTCTGTATCAGAAGTGCAGCAGGCACAGAGTCTGTATCAGGAGTGCAGCAGGCAGAGTCTGTATCAGGTGGAGTGCAGCAGGCAGAGTCTGTATCAGGAGGAGTGCAGCAGGCAGAGTCTGTATCAGGAGTGCAGCAGGCAGAGTCTGTACCAGGAGTGAAACAGGCAGAGTCTGTACCAGGAGTGAAACAGGCAGAGTCTGTATCAGGAGTGCAACAGGCAAAGTCTGTATCAGGAGTGCAGCAGGCAGAGTCTGTATCAGGAGGAGTGCAGCAGGCAGAGTCTGTATCAGGAGGAGTGCAGCAGGCAGAGTCTGTATCAGGAGTGCAACAGGCAGAGTCTGTACCAGGAGTGCAACAGGCAGAGTCTGTACCAGGAGTGCAACAGGCAGAGTCTGTACCAGGAGTGCAACAGGCAGAGTCTGTACCAGGAGTGCAACAGGCAGAGTCTGTACCTGGAGTGCAACAGGCAGAGTCTGTATCAGAAGTGAAACAGGCAGAGTCTGTATCAGGAGTGCAGCAGGCAGAGTCTGTATCAGGAGTGCAGCAGGCAGAGTCTGTATCAGGAGTGCAGTAGGCAGAGTCTGTATCAGGAGTGCAGCAGGCAGAGTCTGTAACAGAGTGCAGCAGGCAGAGTCTGTAACAGCGGATACATTTGATGGGGCAGCTGATGGTTGTTGAGGTGCGCTGGTCTGCATTTCATAGCGATAAGATTCCCAGCGTAAAGAATGTTGTTTGAGCATGTGAGCGTTCATGCATGTAGTAGTCAAATTATTGCAGTTTTTCCCTCTACTGAGTTTTTTATTGCAAAGTTTGCAGATAACGTGAGTTTGCTACTACTTTGCAGTGACAAAAAAGGCCCATGCTAGGCAACCCTTGCTGCCCCTGTGAGCTGCAGACCCATGACTGCTGCTGGCCACAGCCACAGTTGTGGCTAAGGATGCAGTGCTCCTCGTTCTTGCATCACTCTGTTTCTGCGCCGTAGGTTGAAATGTGACCTCCTCGTCTTCCTCCTCCACCTCCTCAGATGAGCTACTTGGCTGCGTGACTCTGGGTTCACACCGAGCAGGATCTTCAACCTCGTCATGATCCAATGTGTTATCGCATTCCTCGTCCTCAGAGTGACCCCTCTTCTCTTGTTGCCCTGACTGCATAGTACAGTCTGCATGAGCTTCAGGTATATGAGTCTCATTGGGATCACCTCTCTCCCCTGCGGTTAACGTCTGATGACGAGGGTCAGGAACCTGCTCGGACCCTACTTCGACATGCCCCGAATCCAAGCTAAAAAAACTTTGGGCATCGGTGCAGATGCTTTCCTCCTTTTGACTCTGACTGTTTGGTGTACACTTCTGATGCCCATGGTGTAGAATGGGTGAAGAGTTCTACAGACTCGCCCATCTGTGGTTCGATACAGTCAGGTGGGCAGTTGGCCAGTTGTGACGTTGGAGGAAGCATGGGTAATTGGGGTGCTACCTCTGTGGGCTGTACTGTATGTGATGTTGAAGTGGAGGAAGAAGAGGAGAGGCCACTGAAAGCAGAGCTTGCCATCCACTGGAACACATGCTCTTTCTGGGCCTTATTAACAAGGCGTATCGCTGTGCGGCTGCCAAAGTAGGCCGTCCACTAACATAAGTTGTCATTTGTCTTTGGATAGGACCTGTTTGTGTTGGTTCACTAGTGCTTTCACTAACATTACCACATACCCCAGGTACACCTTGAACACCAAGCCTATTCCCCCTTCCACCACGCCCTCTCTTTTTACCACTCACGCAATTAAATAAAGAAAAATAAGTTTTTTTCTTGTGCAATAGCTCAGCACACACCTGAATTTCAGGGACACTAAATGACAAGGTAAGATATTGCCTGTCGTATAATGTTGCTAACAGACAAAAAAAAATTGTTAGTGTGCATAAGGCCGATAAAACCTATGAAATATTCTCCAAACAATTTCAAACTGAGATGTCCCCTGCTGTATTACTTTAGGAACAGAAGAATTTTTTTTTTTTTAATGTGGATGAAGCTAGTATGACATTGAAATATTTTGGAGCATATATTCTAACTCAGATCTAGCCAGCTGTATCACGTTACTCAGAGCAAAAAATAAATATTTTTGGGTTACTCTGCATAAGCTCTGCGTCCATCTGACTTTGACCGCCACTGACGTAGTAGCTGGCTTATAGCACTGAATGACTTTTCACACAGGAAAAAATATTTTTTAGACTGGGCCCAGTGAGAGAAGTTTTTTTTTTTTTACTGTGAAACCAGGACAAGTTCAACGCTACTAAACTAGGATCTGCCTTTTAGCAGACTGGATCAACTTTACCACAGTAAAAAACCTGCCTGCCAACCAATAATATATATAGGTTTGACTGTGCATATTAGCTGAATGTGACCCCCACTGACGTAGTAGCTGGCTTCTAGCACTGTATGACTTTTGGCACAGAAAAAAATATTTTTTGGACTGGGCATAGCAAGAGAAAAAAAATATTTTTTTTACGCTGAAACCACCTGAAGTTCAACTCCACTAATAGAATATCTGACACTTAAAAAAGCTTAGCGTACACAGCTTTCAATATCACAATAGCAACAGAAAAAAAACAACTGATTTTGTGCTCTGCGATAAGAACCTCTGCAGACTGTGCAGAGCACAATTTCAACCCCACTAAATAAAAAGGTGCACTGCGCTTGCTTGATCACATTAGCAAGTGCAAAAAAAGATTCAAGGTATACTGAGACATGGAGCTCTATACCAGCGGTGCACAGCACTATTACATGGCATGGGCCCTCTGTTTGTCAGATTCTCAGTACTTGCACAAGAACATCAAAAATGTGCTGCACCAGCGGTTGCAGAGGTACACAGGCCAGGAATTATCTACACTCTCTGACTACCACACAAGCTCCCATCTATCTAGCTAATATCTCTGATTACACAGGAGAAAACAGAGCTGCGTCTGTCTCCAGCAGTGACATGGATATAATGGCACTGAGGGAACATGGCTGCTTTTTATATTGAGAGGACATGTGATTTCTGCAGCCAATTGCATAAGCCCTTACAGTACAGACCAAAAGTTTGGACACATCTTCTCATTTACAGATTTTTCTATATTTTCATGACTATGAAAATTGTACATTCACACTGAAGGCATCAAAACTATGAATTAGCACATGTGGAATTATATACTTAACAAAAAAGTGTGAAACAACTGAAAATATGTCTTATATTCTAGGTTCTTCAAAGTAGCCACCTTTTGCTTTGATGACTGCTTTGCACACTCTTGGCATTCTCTTGATGAGTTTCAAGAGGTAGTCACCGGAAATGGTTTTCACTTCACAGGTGTGCCCTGTCAGGTTTAATAAGTGGGATTTCTTGCCTTATAAATGGGGTTGGGACCATCAGTTGTGTTGTGCAGAAGTCTGGTGAATACACAGCTGATAGTCCTACTGAATAGACTGTTAGAATTTGTATTATGAAAAAAAAGCAGCTAAGTAAAGAAAAATGAGTGGCCATCATTACGTTAAGAAATGAAGGTCAGTCAGTGCGAAAAATTGGGAAAATTTTGAAAGTGTCCCCAAGTGCAGTTGCAAAAACCATCAAGCGCTACAAAGAAACTGGCTCACATGAGGACCGCCCCAGGAAAGGAAGACCAAGAGTCACCTCTGCTTCTGAGGATAAGTTTATCCGAGTCACCAGCATCAGAAATCGCAAGTTAACAGCAGCTCAGATTAGAGACCAGGTCAATGCCACACAGAGTTCTAGCAGCAGACACATCTATTCAACAACTGTTAAGAGGAGACTTTGTGCAGCAGGTCTTCATGGTAAAATAGCTGCTAGGAAACCACTGCCAAGGACAGGCAACAAGCAGAAGAGACTTGTTTGGGCTAAAGAACACAAGGAATGGACATTAGACCAGTGGAAATCTGTGCTTTGGTCTGATGAGTCCAAATTTGAGATCTTTGGTTCCAACCACCGTGTCTTTGTGCGACGAAGAAAAGGTGAACGGATGGACTCTACATGCCTGGTTCCCACCTTGAAGCATGGAGGAGGAGGTGTAATGGTGTGGGGGTGCTTTGCTGGTGACACTGTTGGGGATTTATTCAAAATTGAAGACATACTGAACCAGCATGGCTACCACAGCATCTTGCAGCAGCATGCTATTCCATCCGGTTTGCGTTTAGTTGGGCTATCATTAATTTTTCAACAGGACAATGACCCCAAACACACCTCCAGGCTGTGTAAGGGCTATTTGACCAAGAAGTAGAGTGATGGGGTGCTACGCCAGATGTCCTGGCCTCCACAGTCACCAGACCTGAACCCAATCGAGATGGTTTGGGGTGAAGTCAAAAAGGCCAACAAGTGGTAAGCATCTCTGGGAACTCCTTCAAGATTGTTGGAAGACCATTTACGGTGACTACCTCTTGAAGCTCATCAAGAGAATGCCAAGAGTGTGCAAAGCAGTCTTCAAAGCAAAAGGTGGCTACTTTGAAGAACCTAGAATATAAGACATATTTTCAGTTGTTTCACACTTTTTTGTTAAGTATATAATTCCACATGTGTCAATTCATAATTTTGATGCCTTCAGTGTGAATGTACAATTTTCATAGTCATGAAAATACAGAAAAATCTTTAAATGAGAAGATGTGTCCAAACTTTTGGGTCGGTACTGTATATAAATTTGATATTAATGAGACATACATTTTCAGCACCGGGGCTAGCCAGGGAGAAGGATACATATTTTCTCATAACTGTAGCCCCTGCCATTGAGCCATAAATCCAAAGTGACCACATATCTGACAGCTATGCTATGTTTGTTCTCTAAGTAAAGATAAAATCCATATGGAAAATATGGCGTCAATCTCCAACTTCTGTGATCATCCAGAGAGAAGTTATCGCTTAAGTTGGGGGATTTCACAAAATCATGAAGGGCTGAGATCAGCCTAAAACCTGGCCCATGTAAGCTCAACATAGGGGAGTGTGTGGGTGGGACTCAAGGGTTGATAAGAGATCAAACCAAGTTATGATCTACATTCTTGTAGAGAGATTCACTTATTGTGTAGGCAGGAATCCCGTTCGCTCAACGGCCAATCAAAGTGCTCTCCTTCAGCTAAACTGAATAGTCTCAGCGATCGGTGTAGTAAGTTTCTTTTGTTTTATCCCTTTTATTTTATGTAACTGTATATGCTGTATTGTTTTGTCCCCTTTGTAAAATATTTTGTATATTTTTCATAAACCCTGCCCCCCTTTGGATTAAATATAAAATGTACTAGTTCTGTTCCTTTTGTTTTGTAATCAGCAGCGAAGAGCTGTTCGCTTCAAACATCACAGCGGATGGTTCTGTGTGACTCCCGGCCTGTGATATTTGGGTATAATAGCTGACAAATTGGTGGCAACAGTTGGATTCTGCATGATCTCTCCAGTGTCTCCTTGACATTGTTGTTTAACTCCTTACCAATCCATATGAATCCAACAAAATGACTGGCTAGAGTCCACAAATAAGTCTAATTTGTGTGTTCTTTACTTTCCAGTACACAGTTTTATACAGTTTATATATATTCTGATCTTAGTTTGGTGAAAACTAGCATTTTTCAAGCTATGGCAGTCTATATACTGTTAGACTTTATAAAGATTGCAAGGTGAAGCTTATCTAAATAAGCCTAAACAAAGTAACTGACTATTTGAATATCCTGGAAAGCATTGTGAATCAACTGTCAGTATTCTAGGTTGTGATCAGTAATTCTAAAGAGCAAGACATGTAAATATGAAAACAGGTTTTCTCACAAGCTAAATGACTATTGCCAACAATAATAATTCTGATGAAAGCTCAAAGTAAGCTAACTCTAAGGGAGCAATTGAATAATATTATAGGCTGTCAGTAAATCTTGTCATTTTATGACTAGTCATAGGGTCAACTTGACAATCACAGCAAAGGCTTTTAGGTGGCTGGCAGGAGGGTATTTAGAGTGTGACAAATGTATATGTGATATGTCTGGAATCTGGTTGGATGCCTCAATGAAAACACTGAATGCAAATGTTTATTGCTATATTCCTCGCAGATGTATAAGTCATTGACATTAAAGATTGACGTTCTCTGGAAGTGAACATCTTTAAACATTGTTCATGCTATGTACAGTATAATCTCCCGGATCTGACAGGATGAGAAGGAACATGTCTCATACCTCCGAGGTGTTGAATGCAAAGTGTGAGACTAGAGAACTTGCACCTTTGAATACTTATTTTACAGTAAAGTTTAATATGGATTCAACTTTTCAGATTATACAGTGTTTTAAATAGAAAACACAATTATTCTAAGTTGACATTGCCCCTTTTGTTTATTTAAAAAATTAAATATTACTGGTAAATTAAGTACACACCTTTCTATAATGGTATTTTATCATGAACAGAATATTTAATACTTGGAATTCACCTAACCACAGCTTTAATAATGATAAGCTCATTGAGAAGAGTTTGATTCAGGTTTTTTATTTATTTTTTTAAGACAAAACATGAATTTTGAAAAACATTTTACTGAAAATGACAGAAACGGAGCACACTGTGAAGACAAGATGAAGAACTAAATTTCTACATCTTCTCCATTTTCTGAGTCCGCGGAAATCGGACTGTACTCAGATGTCATCCGAGCGCAGTCCGAAGTTTTTTCTCGCACCCATAGACTTGAATGGGAGAGGGGCATCCGATTTCAAAATGAAATCGCAGCATGCTGCGTTTTTTTTTTCACTGACAGATTCTGTCAGTAAAAAAAATGGTACATCAGCACTGCCCCATTGAGTAACATTGGTCCGAGTGCTAGTGACGCGCCCCTGGGCCTGTGTCGCGCTGCGTTGCGCACGCGGGAGTTTACCCAGAGCTGGATCTCTTGAGGGTTGTAGTCTCGTGGCGGTGATCCGGTCCGTGCCCAGGGAGTCAGACTAAGTGGCGCTGTATCAGCGGTAGATGATGGACGACTACGCCACCCGTTGAGTGCAGCCAGGGAGCTGCTGCTGCAGGGCAGACCGCTGAGGCCGGTGGTAGGATTGTGCAGCGTGATAGTATAACCCCCAACGGGAGGGGTATGGCCTCAGGGCAGCCGACGTGGATGATGGGGGTAGCAGGAACCACTCGGAGACGGTACTGTGTAGTTCAGGGTCTTTACTGGTCACAAAGATAGACCCTCCCGGAGTACTGGCTAGCAATTGGGGCCTGGTCAGTCCTTGAGCAGATGGGATCTCCCCTGGCCAGGCGGAGTTGTAGGCCTCCCAAACTAACGATACTCTTCTGGCTACCTTGCTAGAGGCAGGTATAAGTAGCCCACGTCCCTGAGTGTACCGTGTGGTGCTCACCCGTATGGCCGGTGACTCGGGGCCTTCGGGTTTCTGGGCCAGAGGACCTGCAATCCTTTGCCGGTCGGTTTCTGCTGCTGGATAGGAGTTAGTCCCCACAGCTTCGGACTCCGGGTCCGGTGATCACTTCTCAGTCAGGGCGAGCTCTGCAGCTGCCAGCCCCTGACTCCTTGTAACACTGCTCCCACAGAGCTCCTGTTGTTTTGTTCCTATATTTGCTTCTTTCCTCTGCTTCTTCTCTACTCACTAACCCTGCCACAGCCCTAGGTTTATATAGGGGAAGTTCTTCCCCTCCCAGGACTGGGCAGGAGATGTGGCATGCACAGGATCCCTGACCAAGAGACCTCCCACCTGCTCTCAGACATAACATTGCCGTTACTGTGGAAACCAGACCCCTGGGGTGCCACATTCCCCCCTAGTGAAATTTAGTACTCCGGGACTAAACATATTTTTAGAAAAACATAACAAGGTATAAACAATAATAATACAATAAGAAAAACACATAAAGATGGTTACGGCGTGTCCGCAACCGGGTGCAGTCTTTGAAGAAAAGCAAGGTGTCCATTTCACCAAAACAGGGAGACGTAACCAGGTAGGGGTCTGTCCTGCCCCGAGTCCTTAACAGTCTTTAGTCCGTCCTGGGTTACGCTCCAACAAATTGTACAAGGATTCCCGGTAAATCCACCAAGGACTCCTAAAAATAACTAGAAACACATAATTATTTACAAGTAACAAGAAAAACAGGTAACCACAAATAAAACAATTTATACATTTCAAA
This sequence comes from Phyllobates terribilis, assembly GCF_046119375.1. Taxonomy (NCBI): domain Eukaryota; kingdom Metazoa; phylum Chordata; class Amphibia; order Anura; family Dendrobatidae; genus Phyllobates; species Phyllobates terribilis. Next base: position 369,710,525 of record NW_027362763.1, on the reverse strand, counting down.
TCCTCCAACGTGCGGGTAACTGGCCTCTAGTGGCCCTAGTGGACCTACGGAGCTGACTGTCTAGCCCTGAACTACAGGGTGTAGGAGCTGTCAAGGGTAAACTGGGCAGCTGTCTACCGGCTCTTTGGCTCACTAGGGGTACGGCAGGCTCACTATAAGCAGAGGGTTGATCCTCCTGTTCTGCTTGTGTGGAGTCTTCTGCCTCCTGGACCGGCTGCTCTTCCAGCTCTACCTGTCGCTCCGTAGGTGCTTGGGATGCTGGTTGGAGGAAGGTGAGTATGGGTACCACAACTGCGCCATTGACTTGAGTCCAAGACCGAGGGAAGTCTCCGAGCACAGTACTAACCATGTCTTCTCTTTCCTCTACGGGTCGAGGGTCTTCTCGTTCCTCTTCAGGGTTCCGTAGCTGTTCGGGACACTTCTTCAAGTGATCCCGGGATACAATGGTTGTGGTTTCCCCTCCGTCTTTACTGATGGTACAGACCTTTGGGTTGTCGTGGCTTGAGGGCAGTATGGTGTACGGGTCCTTCTCCCACTGGTCGTCCAACTTGTGGAGCCGTCTTTTTCTCTTCAAGACCTGCTCTTCGGGTACCAGGGGAACAGCGGGAGCATACTGGTTGTAAGTTTTCTCTTGTCTTTCCCTAGCCTGACAGAGACTTCGCTACACGCTCTCCTGTACTCTCCGGTACTGCTGCTGCCTCTCTGTGTCCCAGTCTGCTTCTGGTGAAGTGTCCTCGGGTGTCAGGACTCCCATTTCCAGGTCAACAGGTAACTTACCAGGTCTCGCCCTCATTAGGTAAGCCGGGGTACAGTTGGTGGAACCTACCGGGATGTGGTTGTATAGGTCCACCAGATCGGGCAGCTTCTCAGGCCACAGACCGCGTTCTTCCAGGGGCAACGTTTTCAGAAGATCCATTACCACCTGGTTCATTTTCTCACAAAGTCCATTAGTTTGCGGATGATAGGGTGTCGTCCTTATCTTCCGGCAGCCATACAGAGTGCAGAATTCTTGGAAGACCTCCGCTTCAAAGGCAGGTCCCTGGTCTGTCAACACTTGGTCCGGGTACCCGTGTGGACGGCAGAAATGCTGCTGGAAGGCTCTCGCTGCTGTTCGAGCTGTTAAGTCCTTGACGGGGACGACAACCAAGAACCGGGAGTAGTGATCCACGATGGTTAGTGCGTAGACGTAGCCACTTCTGCTTGTGGTCAGTTTTACATGATCCAAGGCTACCAGTTCCAACGGCTGCCGGGTGACGATGGACTGCAGGGGAGTCTTCTGGCTGGAACGGTCCTTCCTTCTTAGGTTGCACGGGCCACAGTCTCTGCAGCACCTCTCGATGGTTCCCTTCATGCCTACCCAGTGGAACCGCTCGCGCAGCAGGAACTCCAGCTTCTTCCATCCGAAGTGTCCAGCCCCGTCGTGGTATGCCTCCATCACCATGGCTGCGTCTCTTCGTGGCACCACTACTTGCCAGATTAGTTCATGCGTCCGGGAGTTAACCATTCTGTGGCACAACTTCCCCTTGTAAAGGAACAGTCGACTCTTCTCAGCCCACAGTTGCTTGGCTTCCTCCGGAGCGTCTGGGTCAAGGCGAGCCTCTGGCTGAGTCAGCATCTCCTTCACCAGCCAGACGGCAGGGTCACTGTCTTGCGTTTCCGCCCAGTTGTAGTGAGGTAAGGGGTTAAGCGTAGCGCCTTGCTTACTCCTTACCCGATGGGAATACTGGATAGTCCCATGACAGTGAAACGCGGGGAGTTCGACTTCTTCCAGTCCCTCTGGATCTTCTCCTACGTCCGGTAGGTTTGGCATCCTGGACAGGGCGTCCGCGTTGGTATTGGAGCGTCCTGCCCGGTATTTGATGGTGAACTCGTAGTTGGACAGGCGGGCCATCCATCTCTGCTCTAGGGCACCGAGTCTTGCCGTGTCCAGGTGTGTCAACGGGTTGTTATCCGTGTACACGACGAACCGGGAAGAAGCGAGGTAGTGCTTAAAGCGTTCGGTGACTGCCAACACCACTGCCAGGAACTCTAGCTTAAATGAGCTGTAATTCTCAGGGTTTCTCTCGGTGGGTCGCAGTTTTCGGCTGGCGTAAGCGATTACTCGTTCTTTCCCCTGCTGGATCTGGGACAGCACGGCTCCTAGCCCGATGTTACTTGCGTCAGTGTAGAGGATAAAGGGCTGGTTGTAATCCGGGTACGCCAGGATTTCATCCCCCGTGAGGGCCATCTTCAGCTGGCGGAAGGACTCTTCTTCCAACTTCTCCCATCTGAAGGGCGGCTTCTGGTTCTTGGCCTTCCGGGACTGGCCTATCAGGAGGTCCTGCATAGGAGCTGCCTTTTTGGTGAAACCGGGGATGAACCTGCGGTAGTAGCCTACCAACCCGAGGAACTGCCGCACTTCCTTTACACTGGAGGGACTTGGCCATTCCTTAATTGCGGTGATCTTATCAGGGTCGGGAGCCACTCCGTCAGCGCTCACCACGTGTCCCAGGTACTGCACCTTTGGTTTCAGGAGGTGACACTTGGAGGGTTTCACCTTTAGGCCGTAGCTTGCCAGAGCTTCGAACACTTCCGCCAGGTGTTTCAGGTGGTCCTCATAAGTCTTAGAATATACGATGACATCGTCCAGGTACAACAGGACTGTTTCGAAGTTTCTGTGGCCCAGACAGCACTCCATTAATCGTTGGAAGGTTCCTGGTGCGTTGCAGAGTCCGAACGGCATGCAGGTAAACTCGCTAAGTCCCATCGGGGTGGTGAATGCGGTCTTCTCCCGGTCCGCCTCTGCTACAGGAACCTGCCAGTACCCACTAGTGAGATCCAAGGTAGAGAAGAAGTTAGCAGATCTTAAAGCAGCCAAAGACTCCTCTATCCTTGGTAAGGGGTACGCATCCTTGTGTGTGATACGGTTGATTTTCCGGTAATCTACACACATACTCATGGTGTTGTCTTTCTTTTTGACTAAGACTAGTGGAGCTGCCCAGGGGCTACAGCTATCCCTGATCACCCCAGCCTCCTTCATGTCTCTAAGCATCCCCTTGGCGTGTTGGTAGTGTGCAGGGGGTACGGGTCGATACCTCTCTTTTATGGGAGGATGGTCTCCCATGGGGATGTGGTGTTCTACCCCCTTGACTCGCCCAAAGTCTAACGGGTGTTTACTAAACACTCTCTCGTACTCTTGAACCACCCGATAGACTCCCTGTTTCTGGTGTGAGGGAGTGGAGTCAGTACCCAAATGTAGTTGCTGACACCAGTCCTCCATTGTTTTCTTAGAGCCGTTACCTTCCTCCGGGTGAGATGGAGGCAAGGGTTCCACAGATTGTATAGCATTTTGGTTAATGGTATATAATTTGGCTAGCGTGGCATACCGGGGCAGGTACACTTCCCTCTTCCCGATATTGATTATGCGAACGGGCACCCTCCCATGGCGTACATTAACCACCCCCCGTGCTGTCAAGATGGTGGGCCTACTGTCTGAGTAAACTGGTTCTACCATTGCCTGGTAATCTCTACCTCTCAGACCAATAGCTGCCCGGCACCAAATCATCATTTCACTTTTTGGGGGCATGGCAATAGGGAAAGGGTCACACATTCTCACGCTACCAATCTCACCGCCGGAGAGTTCCACCTGTTGCCGTTGCATCAGTGCCCGGATCTCTTTTTGGAGCACTCGCTGCTCGCCGGAGCTGGTGTTCTTGGCAACCTGCTGTAAAAGGAAAATCACCTCTGCAAGACAATTTTCAATTACATTAGATCCTAGAGTTATCTTTGGGTGACTCTCGTGTTTGTCAATGTCTACAATGATCAGTCCCTGTGCTGCCAGTTCAACTCTACCAATTTTAATGGTCACCTCTTTAAATCCGATCTGTGGCACGGGCTGACCATTGCTGGCGATGATACTCAAGTCGTCGTCAGGGTAGCGGGTAATATCCGAGTCATTCCAGTACTGCTTGAAGAGCACGTACGGGATGGTGGTGACCTGTGACCCGGTGTCCAGTAGGGCACTCATAGGAATGCCATCCAGTACCACTGGTAAGACTGGACGTCCTCCCACATATTTGTCGCGCCAGTTCGATGGGCCTGATGATCTTTTTCCTAGGGGTTGGCCCTCTACCCTAGGTTGTGCCAGTTTAAAGGACAGTACCTTGCCATATGTCCGGGTTGATTGCAGCGGCGGCAGATGGGTTGTCCGTCCTCGTTGTATCGGTCGCTGGGTCTTCCTCTGGCCGGTGGGGTCCTCCTTGGTCGACGCCACGGGATGTCCTTCGGTCCGGATGCCAGCTGGATCTTCCCTGGAGTGGAAACCTGTAAAGACTGCACAGTTCGGGTTAGCGCAGCAACGCTTTTAGCTAGCTCTTGGACCTGATGGTGCAGGTCTGGAGCCGAGTCATTGTTCAAAGCCTGCGCATCAGCTCCCACAGGCCCTGCCGACAAGGGCGCCGCCTCCTGGTGGTAGGTGGTAGTGGGGCGTCTGTGGGTCACAACGCCACCTGGTGCCGGTTCTCGGAGCACCCGGGTGGCTCTGTCCTTGAACTGTGCAAATCCCAGATGAGAGTCCTGTAAGGCCATTGCCCGCAACTGGGTTCGGTGGGCATTGCAATATAAACCCTCTATAAATTGTTCAGTTAACAGCCTGTCCTCGTCTCCCACGCCGTCAGGGTCGGTCTGCTTAATGGCTCTCAGGGCCTCTTGTAGGTTCAGGGCATAGTCCCTTATACTCATGTGCCCGCTGTTTGCACCCGTAGAATCTAAGCTTGATCTCGGCTGAGGTGCGGGTATCAAAGGTGTCCCTCAGCCGGCTTAGTATCCCTGCGACAGTCCTCCCCCCAGGTGGCCAGGACTTTACCTCCCTTTGGGCTGCCCCGGTTAATTGGGCCACCAGGATGCTTACTTTTTGCTCTTCTGTGAGGGGGTTCACCTGGAAGAGGCTATCCAGTTTTTCTCTAAAGTCCTGCAGGGTATGTGACTCCCCTGAGTACTGGGGTAGCCAGGCTGCTCCCGGGATATAGGGCATGGTGAAAGGCATGACCGCAACAGCGGTGGCGCTGGCGGGGGTTGGAGCGGTGAAGCTCTCCTCCGTATCCGACATCCTTCTCCCCCCTAGTGGACCGTGGCCTACCTTGCGATGATCCTCTTCCGTAGGCCGCGGCTCCGCAGTGGATCGTCAGGGTTGAGGACCTTCCGTCGCGCTCCTGTGACGTCGGCGTCTGCTGGGCTCCTTCCAGGACCTTACGCAACGTCCGGACGTGAGGCGGGGCTTCAGTTCTCACGCGCTTTCGGAGTCCACGCCCCTCTTCTTCCCGCGCGGCGTCCTCAAGATGGCGTCCAATGGCGGGAAAACTCCACGTATGGCGGGAAGAAGGCCGAAGATGGCGCCGGATGGCGGGAAAACTCCACCGATGGCGGGAAGGAAGCGGAAGATGGCGCCGGATGGCGGGAATCTTCACCACTGGTAAGTTTTAAAAGTCTCTTTTTCAGGCACGCAGTACCCGGTGGTTGCGGGCACGAAATCCTGCCGACTACGCCAAAAGTTGACGCGCCCCTGGGCCTGTGTCGCGCTGCGTTGCGCACGCGGGAGCTTACCCGGAGCCGGATCTCTTGAGGGTTGTAGTCTCGTGCCGGTGATCCGGTCTGTGCCCAGGGAGTCAGACTAAGTGGCGCTGTATCAGCGGTAGATGATGGACGACTACGCCACCCGTTGAGTGCAGCCAGGGAGCTGCTGCTGCAGGGCAGACCGCTGAGGCCGGTGGTAGGATTGTGCAGCGTGATAGTATAACCCCCAACGGGAGGGGTATGGCCTCAGGGCAGCCGACGTGGATGATGGGGGTAGCAGGAACCACTCGGAGACGGTACTGTGTAGTTCAGGGTCTTTACTGGTCACAAAGATAGACCCTCCCGGAGTACTGGCTAGCGATTGGGGCCTGGTCAGTCCTTGAGCAGATGGGATCTCCCCTGGCCAGGCGGAGTTGTAGGCCTCCCAAACTAACGATACTCTTCTGGCTACCTTGCTAGAGGCAGGTATAATTAGCCCACGTCCCTGAGTGTACCGTGTGGTGCTCACCCGTATGGCTGGTGACTCGGGGCCTTCGGGTTTCTGGGCCAGAGGACCTGCAATCCCCTGCCGGTCGGTTTCTGCTGCTGGATAGGAGTTAGTCCCCACAGCTTCGGACTCCGGGTCCGGTGATCACTTCTCAGTCAGGGCGAGCTCTGCAGCTGCCAGCCCCTGACTCCTTGTAACACTGCTCCCACAGAGCTCCTGTTGTTTTGTTCCTATATTTGCTTCTTTCCTCTGCTTCTTCTCTACTCACTAACCCTGCCTCAGCCCTAGGTTTATATAGGGGAAGTTCTTCCCCTCCCAGGACTGGGCAGGAGGTGTGGCATGCACAGGATCCCTGACCAAGAGACCTCCCACCTGCTCTCAGACATAACATTGCAGTTACTGTGGAAACCAGACCCCTGGGGTGCCACACTAGCTGATAAAAAATCGGATAGCACTCATCCAATGTATATGCAAGTGTGCACGACCCTTAATACATAGATTCAAATGATAGGTGTAGAAAAGAGAAATTAGATTTGCATTAGCTGAAGACTCTGAGTAATTGATTGATTTAGGATATATTGAAGTAGGCCACTTTGTCTTGCTTCCTGTAAATTAGACAATTATTTTTTCATTCTTCAAGCACTACTAACCAGGAAGGAAGTTTAAGACCTCTAATCCCATCATTTTTTTCTTCAAAAGAAAAAAATAAAATGAACCGAAGAAAGTGTGTTTGCTGGCTTGTGACAAGCAACAGCTTCCTGCATTACTTGTGCATTCCTTTTTAGGAAAGGAGTTACATTTTATTTTATTTTTTAACGACAAAAGAAATTTTCCACCATTCCAAACATTTAAATTCGACTGTGTAACTCACAAAATGTGTATGCTGCTGCAAAAACTGTATTTTTGCACACTTGTTTTACTAGTCTAATTTTACACCTGTACTTGCCACCCCAATACAGTGCACTGTGGATGGTGCTGTTTTTTGGACTCGTACCTACCTAGAATTTCTAGGTACCTCCTTTCTGAGAAAGATGGGTGTGAATTTTGTTAAAAAATATATATATTTAATACAATTGATAGTGATGAGCGAGCACTAAAATGCTCGGGTGCTCAATGCTCGGGCCGAGCACATCATGATACTCGGGTGCTCGACCCGAGCAACGAGCCTGATGTACACTACAAATCAAAAGTTTGGACACACCTTCTCATTTAAAGATTTTTCTGTATTTTCATTACTATGAAAATTGTACATTCACACTGAAGGCATCAAAACTATGAATTAACACATGTGGAATTATATACTTAACAAAAAAGTGTGTACCAACTGAAAATATGTCTTATATTCTAGGTTCTTCAAAGTAGCCACCTTTTGCTTTGATGACTGCTTTGCACACTCTTGGCATTCTCTTGATGAGCTTCAAGAGGTAGTCACCGGAAATGGTTTTCACTTCACAGGTGTGCCCTGTCAGGTTTCATAAGTGGGATTTCTTGCCTTATAAATGGGGTTTGGACCATCAGTTGTGTTGTGCAGAAGTCTGGTGGATACACAGCTGATAGTCCTACTGAATAGACTGTTAGAATTTGTATTATGGCATGAAAAAAGCAGCTAAGTAAAGAAAAATGAGTGGCCCTCATTACTTTAAGAAATGAAGGTCAGTCTGTCCGAAAAATTTGGCAAACTTTGAAAGTGTCCCCAAGTGCAGTTGCAAAAACCATCAAGCGCTACAAAGAAACTGGCTCACATGAGGACCGCCCCAGAAAAGGAAGACCAAGAGTCACCTCTGCTTCTGAGGATAAGTTTATCCGAGTCCCCAGCCTCAGAAATCGCAGGTTAGCAGCAGCTAAGATTGGAGACCAGGTCAATGCCACACAGAGTTCTAGCAGCAGACACATCTCTACAACAACTGTTAAGAGGAGACTTTGTGCAGCAGTCCTTCATGGTAACATAGCTGCTAGGAAACCAATGCTAATGATAGGCAACAAGCAGAAGAGACTTGTTTGGGCTAAAGAACACAAGGAATGGACATTAGACCAGTGGAAATCTGTGCTTTGGTCTGATGAGTCCAAATTTGAGATCTTTGGTTCCAACCACCTTGTCTTTGTGCGACGAAGAAATGGTGAACGAATGGACTCTACATGCCTGGTTCCCACCGTGAAGCATGGAGAAGGAGGTGTAATGGTGTGGGGGTGCTTTGCTGTTGACACTGTTGGGGATTTATTCAAAATTGAAGGCATACTAAACCAGCATGGCTACCACAGCATCTTGCAGCGGCATGCTATTCCATCCAGTTTGTGTTTAGTTGGACCATCATTTATTTTTCAACAGAACAATGACCCCAAACACACCTCCAGGCTGTGTAAGGGCTATTTGACCAAGAACGAGAGTGATGGGTGCTATGCCATATGACCTGGCCTCCACTGTCACCAGACCTGAACCCAATCGAGATGGTTTGGGGTGAGCTGGACCGGAGAGTGAAGGCAAAAGGGCCAACAAGTGCTAAGCATCTCTGGGAACTCCTTCAAGATTGTTGGAAGACCATTTCCGGTGACTACCTCTTGAAACTCATCAAGAGAATACCCAGAGTGTGCAAAGCAGTCATCAAAGCAAAAGGTGGCTACTTTGAAGAACCTAGAATATTAGACATATTTTCAGTTGTTTCACACTTTTTTGTTAAGTATATAATTCCACGTGTTAATTCATAGTTTTGATGCCTTCAGTGTGAATGTACAATTTTCATAGTCATGAAAATACAGAAAAACCTTTAAATGTGAAGGTGTGTCCAAACTTTTGGGTCTGTACTGTAAGTCTGTAGGAAACTCGAGAATTTTCTGGCGGTCCCCCACGGCGGTCTGCAGAAGGTCAAAAATTGACCAAATCAATGGGAACAGTGCACAATGAAACATGTCAGGCAGGCAGGCAGAATATATAGGCAGACAGGCAGGTAGGGTATATAGGAGGGTGCATGAAAAACATAGCAGGGCACTTGGAACACACTAGTGCCCTCCGATTTTCACGCACCCGTCTCTGTAAAAAAGCCGGCAATTCATCAGCCGCATACAGTTATAACATTGGCACCCTACAATTCAGAACAGAAATAATAGAGCATCACACATAGATTAGATAAATAGAAACATGTCAGTCACATATATAATAAGTACAGTGACAGTGTTGGTTACTGTACTTGTCATTTAGTGTTAAATAAAGTATTTAAAAAAAAAAAATTGGCGTGGGGTTCCGCGTAATTTTAGTCTCTAGCGGAGGTTAAGCAGACGGCTGGGGCAGATGTTTGAAGCCTGGGAAGGGGGTAATACCCATGGAGCTTTCCAGGCTACTAATATCAGCCCCCAGCTGAATACCTAGCCTTTACTAGCTATTAAAATGGGGGACCCCCAAAACAATGACGTGGGGTCCCCCTATTTTAATAGCTAGCAAAGGCTTGGCAGACAGTTGGGGGCTGATATTAATAGCCTAGGAAGGGTGCCATGAATATTGGCCCCCTCCCAGGCTAGAAACACCAGCCCTCAGCCACACCCGAAATGGCACATCCATAGGATGTGCCAATTCTGTCACTTAGCCTCGCTCTTCCCACTGCCCTGTAGCGGTGGCAGTGGGGTAATAGGGCTGGGGTTGAAGTCAGCTTATAATGCCAGCTGACATCAAGCCCAGGTTAGTAATGGGGAGGCATCTATAAGATGCCCCCATTACTAACCCCATAGCGAAAGTGAAAAAAACCACCAACACCCAGAATAAAATCTTTTAATTGAAATAAACACACAATTCTTTAATATTCTAAATTAAACTCTACTTACCATTACGCCCATTCCAGCTGAAGCCAATGTCGCCTGCAAGAAAAGTAACATAATTAACCAATCTAATCCTTACCTTTCCATGGTTCCCACGACGGCTCCAGCTCTACTACATTGAGATGGCAGGCTGGATCGTAGCAGAACGCTGCCATCCATCTTGCCATGCCACAGAGCATCTAATCTATGTGTGATGCTCTATTCTTTCTGTTCTTAATTGTCGGGTACCAATGTTATAACTGTATACCGCTGATGAATTGCCGGCTTTTCATGTTTCACTGAGCACTGTTCCCATCGATTTGGGCAATCGCTGTAATGCCACAACCACCATGGCTGCGGCATTACAATGAGTGGCAGGCTATCCCTGCATGTTGATTGGTGCTCTAAATAGCGCCAAAGATGCAGGACGGGGATCCGAGCATCCGCCCGAGCATCGCAGCAAGTACTCGGCGAGCTCCGAGCATCTCGAGTACTGAGCAGTGGCGAGCATTCTCGCTCATCACTAATAATTAACACATTTAACTTTTTGCATATGTGTTTTACTAGACTGATTTAGCAACTGGATGCGCTCCAACAATATTATTGGTTGTTACCTAATTTAATTTTTTGGCCACGTACGGAACATTTTGGTTACAGCCTTTGTCAAGGGTGGAAGAATAGTGTTTAAAAAAATAGAAAACATTTAAAAAATATATAATGTTTTACTTTTTGCACCTCTGTTTTACTAGTCTAATCTGACAACCATAAATGCCATGACAATACTGTGTGTCATTGCTGCATTTTGCTGTCTCGGCATGTACCTTTTGTCACTAGGGGGATTAAATATTATAAATAAAAAGAGAAAAAATATTGAGCTAAATCTACACAGAGTTATTCCCAAAACAGGGTTATTCCTGAAAAAGTAAGTTTTTTGCTATTTATAGGATAGAGAATAATTTTCTGATTGTTGGGGGTCCTACCACTAGGACCCCAAAGGATCCATAGATCAGTGTTCTAGAACCTGGAGGATAGGGCTCTGCAGCATAATCCTGAATAGAGAGAAGGTGCACATGTGTGGCCTCCACTCGATTCATTGTCTATGGTACTGCCTAGTACAGCACCTGGCTATTTCTGGCTGTCCTATAGAATATAAATGATATGGAGGTGATGCATTTGCACCTATATTCCAATAAGAATGAGAGTGTAAGAGGGTGTATAGAGATATGTGTGTTGGTGATGACTGAGTGGAGGCCACACCTGTAACGATGACATCTGACCACTAGATGTCAGTGACACTCACTATTGATCTAAATTTTATTAATTGTTAACAAAACAATACTTGAATAATTTTATGAATGGTGCGATGCAAATAATAGACGAACTGTGCAGTGAAAATGCATTTTTTCTGCATGATTTATAAAATACTTTCATTGCATTATTACTCTGCCACTCAAGCTGAGGATGGATAAAGTTTGTTTGGTGGAGAGGGGTTGGGTTGCCAGGGAGATGGAGCGGAAACCTGTCGCGCGTGGTCTGGGAGCTCCTGGTGGATGAGGAAAAAAAGGAAGGTCCGGAGTAGGCGAACCTGGTTCCCCCTTGGAGTGCTGCAGTTTCGTGCTCCTGTGATTGGTGACATCTGGGACAATAATCCTCTATTTCTGTTTGGTGAAGAATGCGGGGAAATTCAACAGTGGGATAACATTGAAAAGAGCCGGCCATCTTGTGAAGTGTGACACGGTGCCCGCGGATGGTAAAGCACCCTATGTTTTAAACAGGGATGAGGTACCTCATGTTCTTCTTATTTTAAATTCTCCTTGACCGGTCCAAAGAGTTAGTTAGGGTCAGCTAGGTGTTGAGACCAATCTAAATGACTGGTCTCTATGGGACGGTGTCAGTGAGACACGAACTGTGTTCATCTTGTCAACGACTGCTGATAGCGCAGTGAAAAGTTCAGAAAGGCCACAGTCTGTGGTGAAGCTCCCAAGGCACCCAGCTGTCTGGATTGAGCATGCTAATCAAATGAATTTGCTATCATCTGTGTTATTGTAAATGGGAATTGAATATGGTTGTTTATTTTAGATGTTATTCTTGTTAGGTGAACTTGGGTTGTAATACGTCTAGCTGTACAGCTGAGTTTGGTCATATTGAGATCCCAGAAAGTTTATTGTTTGGGAATAGTATTAAGATTGTGAACCAGGAGAAAAGACACATATTACGGCTTCCCCTTAAGAACTAGCACTGTTTAAGTCCGGACACATTTAGTGGAGAGGGGTGGCATTATTTTCCCTAGGGAAGACATACTCTTACTGGGACCAGGGATATGTGGCTGCTCTCCTGGTAAGAAAAATAAAAACACAATTCTTTTGTACGAGTTGTTGGGTTACAAATTTTACTGTTTATTTTATTCACTTTTCTTCCCCATACAAACGGGCGAGTTTTGTTACAATAAATCTTGTTATTGTTTTACCACCATTTTTCTTTTGAAGCTCATCTTTCCTGTCAGTGGCATCACTGTATCAAAATGGAATCTTACCCCCGCCATTTGTAGTCAGGGCCTTTTACAAGAGTGCAGAGTCCTGTTTTCAGGGTTCCAAAGTCCTGATCTTGGAATCTCTCTGTAGGACCCCCAGAAAACAGCAATTTAGCTTCTTGGGAATAACCAACTATGCAGGTCTGTTCTAAGTAGACACACTTGAAACCCATATTCACCACACTAATACTACAGGCGAGCTATTGTTTTATTAAGCTTTTTGGACATCACATGTACTGTACCTAGCATTTCTTGCTCAATATTTTTAAAAAAAAAAGAAAAGGGAACTTGACATGTCAGATAACGATATTAACCTACAGTCTGAATTGCTGTTTATAGCCATGTCCCCATAGAAAAAAAGTATGTCCAATCTATAAAAATAATTTCTATGTAAGGTAAAACATAATTTGAAATGCTTTTCGCTGTCCTTTGTTGTCGTATAAATAAAAAAAGATAAGTGAAAAATTGACACATTTTCTATTTTTCTTTATATTTTCCTCCAATATCAGTAAAAAATAAAAATGACAAAAAATTAAGCCTCATATATCACAAAAAAGAGGCAAACTTTATTTGAAAATCCAATGAAAAAATATTTTAGAGCCATTAAAATGTAATAGAAAACCTGAAATTATGACTGGTCATAAAAGGAGGAAAAGGGTCCAGTCCTGAACTTTTGGGATGAGTGGATCTTTTGAAATTTGAATTCGTCTGCTTAGCCAAATTCTTCAAAGAATTCAATTTGCGGTGAATAGATTTGCCTGACTCTCAGTAGTGGGAAACTTCTAACCGCTCAAAAAATACATGTGGTGGAGACAAAAGAGAAAGAAAGAAAATATCCTGCTGACAGTAAGAGCATGCACACTACAAAAGACAGAGAGAGGACCCTGCTGATCATAAGAGCTTACACTCTACAGATCAAAGAGAGAGGAGAGACCTTGGTGATCAGGACAGTTTACGCATTTCAGGAGAGAAAGAAAGAGAGAGAGACAGAGAGAGAGAATCCTGCTAACCATAACAACTAACACACTGCAGAACAAAGGGACTTACCGTTGACTCTGGAGATTGAAAATGACTTTGCCATACAAACTGTGCTCTACTGGGAACCGCTTATCTGTGATGGCCCATGTTCTGATCACCACTGTACAATGTATGGTAATCAATAAGATGTCATAGCTGCAGGCATTGTGAGAAAGCCCACACAGCCATACAAAAAGACATTAGCCCACTCTGATGCTCCAGAAGTGTGGGAAATTGTGCTGGGCAAGTTTATTATTTTTGCTAACAGCGAATCAAATCTCAAAGTGTTCGAAATCACATGAAACAGCAGATTTCAGGAAATTCAACTGGAAATCGATCCTTCTGTGGATTGATTCGCTCATCTCTAAAGAACTAATTAATTTGAAATATTCACACTTACAATGAAATGAAGAACTTATTTGAGTCTTGAAATATCCCTCATTATTTATTTCATAGGTGCTTTGAAGATATATTGCACTCATAAGGAACTACCAAGCTTACTAATAGGTTTAGGTCTGCTGTCTAAAGCTTTTAGCTTTTTTTCTGGAGTTAATTAATAAAATTGACAAAGGGTTTTACCCTATATTTATACATTATGAACTTACTTACTTAACACTGACATATTCTGCAGCACATTACAGACATTAACATTACGGTCTCTATTGGGGCTCTCAATCTAAATTTCCTATCAGTATTTTTTTACAGTGTTGGCAGAAAGATGCCCAATCATGCGGAAATCATATAAAATCCTTGTAGATATTGCTTTGCATCACTCAGGTTTTTGGTTTAAATAACACCAAAAGCAATAGTACTAACCATTGAGCCGCCCTGCACTTATATTTGGAGTACATTTTACTTTTTACGTTTTTGGAATATTCTCCAGAGTTTCATCATTATACTGCAAAAATTCGTCACATGAATAAAACATTCAGCGACTGAGTCTCTATATATTAAGTCTTTGCTTTGCATTATAATTCATAAGAAATTAAGCCTCTGTGTTTATTATCATGCCGTCAGCTGTGAAAAGTGTATACCAGATTATTGCTCTACAGGTAAATGCTAATATGAAGCAACAGTGCATTCGCCACCAGGGTATATATATTTGATGAAGCATTGTACTGAAGGAAAGATTTAATCAAATCACAGATCTTTTTTAGGCTCTTAAATGGCTTCTTAACTCCACTGGTGAAGCTTGGAAATTTAATAAAGCTATGTTTTATTGAAAGTGTAATATTCAGCAATCTTGCTTCAATCATCCTTTTAGGGATATTTTCATTCCCAAACATGCATTAAATCTAGAGTTTAGTGAATCTCCTGAGATATGATTTGGGCATATTTACTCAATTTGAGGGGCAAGGGGAGATTCTATTTGCATTGGTGTTCAATAACAATAAACTTTAATACAAAACTCTCTACAATCCACCCAATACATATGTTATTTTGTGCCCAATCCTCAGATCGGCTATGTGTCTTTCTACTTCTCCCTTAGGGAGACTTCTGGCAGGTGCCAACACTAACTGGTATCCACAGTATGCGGTCATACACAAAACAATGATGTGCATCATCCCACTGAGGTCAATGCAACTCACGTCATGTATCATGCTCTTTGTGTCTGCATTGGGCCTAATCATTGGTGCAGCCATCAGAGGAACCAGAGAAAGAAAAGAAGGAAAAGTATTTGGAGAACTGGACTTGCAGTAGCATCAGTGGAACCTGTATGGAGAGGGCCAAGGAAAGCTGAGAATTAGAGTTTATTGTTTTTCTTAATCACTTTATAGCCCAAATAATAATTCAGCAAAATGTCAGTTGTCAGGATCTTCATGAAGTAACTCACCCAAAATTTGTAGTCACCTGAATCCACAAATAAAAGAAAATTATAAACAAATTTGATTTGTTAGAATTGATTTACCCATTTCCAATTAACACATTATCGTTTATAATAATACCTCTAGAAAATTACCCTCTTCTTCAAGTAGGTATTGAGAGTTTACCTGGTGAATTGTACTTGCTAAGCGGTAAGTCAGGGGAAGTAGCATTGATCAGCGGCGATGGTAGAGCAAATCAGGTTTTCCTAGATAAAATGTACATCAGCGAGGACTAGAACGGTGTGGTATGGAAGATGGCAGAAAACAAGAGGAGAAGGATATATGAAAGGAAACAGAGCTAGGCATGTGTCTGTACATAGGAACCATAGAAATCAATCTTGGACTTGTTGAAATTCTAAGGGGTAACAAGAAGCACACACTAGGCATTACCCAAACACAGTAAGTGTTCTATTATGCGTTAATGCTCACCTTGCTTAGTTGTCTAAAGTACAACTTATATATAGGCATAGAAATCTAACTTCTACTGCTCCATGTGTTAAGATAACCACATCATCACTTCGCATATAGGATGAAGGAATACACAGATGTATGTACTGTACGGCTGGTAAAGATATCCACTGGAAGTCTGAAGATGAAAATCATGCAATTTTATTTCTACATGTTTCTGAGCTTTATAAGCTTCTTCCTCAGAGGAAGGAGTATGTTACACTGAGAAAAGCATAGAAATAAAATGTCAAAATCTTCATTTTCCCACTTCCAGTGGATCTTTATTCACTTGCAGCACAGCAGACACATTTATATAGTCCTTCAGTTTAGGACTAGTGTTGAGTAAGCATGCTCGACACTGCTCGGTACTCGCCCGAGCATCTCACTACTCGGGATGTTCGGCGAGCACCGAGCATTTACTCGGTTACTCGGGCGGGAGCTCGGGTCTCCGCCCTGCATATTTGGCGCTCTTTACAGAGCCAATGAACATGCAGGGATTGCCAGCCCGTCACTGTAATGCCGCAGCCATGTAGGTTCTGGGCATTACAGTGATTGGCTGGCCGCACAGAGTCACCTCGAGTATTTAAAACCCGGCGCCGCCATCTTGGACACAGTGGCTCTGGATCAGACTGTGAAATAGGTAGTGTAGGGTCTCTAAAGCCTGAAAAATCAAACAAACAGTCCTTCTGAGGACTAATATCCATCCCAGATAGACAAGGGCTTGCACGGGGATAGTTGCAAGTCTGCATCTTCTGATGCGGCAAGGATCACTTATGATGGACACACTTTTAGGCAGTGACCTGGGTGTCAGAGATGCTTCCAGGGGTCTTCCCCATGCTGTTCCCATGTCTTTTCAGCACTGTATGCATGTGTCACACAGCCCATGGCCAGATAAGGTTGTAAAACGTTAAAATGACATTTCCCGGTGAACGCATTTGTCACGGTTGAAAGCAATACAAAAGTGCAAAAAACGCATAAAAATGCTTCTTGTGAACATAGCCCAAGGTGTGGAGGAGTATTTTTGTTTTTGTTTATTTATTTTACCTTATACACAAGTCTTTACCCTGGAAAGGATGTTCCTTAACATATTTCACAGGAAAACAGTTTCAGTTTCGTTTTTGTATGTTTTATTGTGAGCCCGTAAAAGTGGCTTAATACCTCTGACCACGTTGTTGACAGCAGTGATCTGGGGGACAGAAATGCTTCCTGGGGTGATCCCCGTGTTGTCCCCATGTCATTTGAGCACTGTCACTATCGTTTTGGGCACTTTTTAGGCTTTCTACAGACTGCCGGGGGTGCCGCCGCAAAAATACTCGGGTCTGCTATAGACTAACATTGGGCTCGTTGCTCGGGTCGAGCACCCGAGTATCACGGTGAACTCGGCCCGAGCATCGAGCACCCGAGCATTTTAGTGCTCGCTCAACACTATTTAGGACTTGTAGCAGACAAATGGTTAATAGCTAAGTCGTTTGCTAGCAGCAAACAGATTGTTAATCGCAGGACAATAGTGATGAATAGGCAAAATGGTTGCTTGCTTGCTTGCATAGATACTTATAAATCTTGCAGCAGATTTGTAAGCATGAAAAATATTAGCATCACAAGTATTAGCAGAGAACATATAAGGGTTGTAAATTTACCACCAGGAGTGGGGTTAAAATCCAGCAACATTATTCAATATATAGTTAGAAATATTGTTGGCGGGCAGTAGTGGAAACACCTACGTGTTTTGAGCAATGCTGCTCTTAGCCATGGCTACCATCAGCATGGTACAAACAATTTTAAATTATACTGAGATGCAGGAACTATAGAGGATGTAACAATTTATTTACCGTGAAGTAATATTTTTAAGATTTTGCAAAGAAACAAGCTGCACCCAAAGTAAAAACAGAACACAGCATCTGGGAAACAAATAAATAATACATATACAAATGTAAATCAAGTGTGAGTTATGTACAAAATGAAGACGTTTTCACCAAGTGATAACTTATCCTATTATTTTTCATGGTAAATCAACTTTCTGTTCATAGGTGCCGTCTTTTGTGTATCTTTTAAAAGACTTTAAAAGAAGTGACATGGCCATTCTTCATGCATTATCCTCTAGGAAGACGCTGCATACTATAGAATGGAAGTCAATAGAATGGCTAAAAAAAAAAACTAAAAGATATCGCCCAAATGTGCTGAAAAAAAATGTTAACCAAAAACATAAGTCGAAAAAACAATGACAAAGTGCTACAGGAAATGACCAAAAGACACTAACAATTTTTTTCTAATAGTGCACCCTACATACAATAGGTTCAACTTAGTACACTGTAGGATGTAAGCAACAAATTTGCTTTCACAGTAAAATAATAAATGGTGATGTATTTCAAAAGGCTCATGTTGGATGAGAATTATGTGGTTTTGTGGGAAAACAGCCATACTTTGCATTGTGATAAGCTGCTACTATAGCTATCTAAGGGTTTCAAACACATTGGATTAGGTTGCGGTTCCACAAACATACTGGGTGACAACAGTGAACCGAGTGATTTACCTTTTCTGGAGACACCTCTCATGATGGATATGGGTTAGAAACTATTAGAGATATTAATAAATCTACTAAGAATTTGTCCATAGTGCACAGACATTTTTTTAACTAACATGAGAAAACCATTCTCCATCTGTTCTGTTCTCTAAAGGTATGTGCAGATGAGGTCTTGTTCAGGCAGGTCTCTCTGTATCTTGCCTTAAACAGTGCTTAAGAAATATAAAAAAATGAACATATGCATAGCAATGGCCACAAACATGCAAAAAAAAACTCTTTAGGAAAAACAATATTTTGCTGAAGTGTCTCAAGGGGTATGCCAGTGTCGAAAGTTCATATCCTAAACTGAAATTTAAAAAAACCAGTGTTTAACCCAATGGACCTGGAGATTTAAAAACAAAAGGCTCTGGTTCATCAAAGCAATTACGCCAAAAAAATTGCATAAAAAGCTTTGAAAAGTTGCAAAAATTGATGGGTTACTATTGCACCTGGAAGTCTGACAAATGCTTCCGGGTCTGCCATTCACTATAGTAAATCAGATGCAGCCTGAAGCGTGGCCTAAAAGGCTGTCATTCAAGCGCTGTGTATTAGCTCATAGAATTACATGTTAAAATGCACTTGGAGGACCAATAAATATTGAAAAAAAAAGTTAAAAAAATAGGTTTTTCAGTGTTTAAGATGAAAGAAAACCGATCCTCTTCAAAATCTCAGTTTTTTCAATAAAAAAAATGCTTTGATCTTGAAAAATTATACCCAGCTTAAAAATGTTGCACATTTGGTAACATGCATTCGTAACAGCTGAACTATAACTCTATCTCATTATTAATCCCACACTGCAAACATCAAAAGCAAAAAAAAATAGAAAAACACCAGAATTGCAATTTTTGTTCATCGTCCTAACAAAAAACTAGATAAAAAGTGATCAAATGGCTGTACACATCAATAAATGGAAACAATAAATACTACAGCTTGTAATACAAAAAAAGAAACCTTGATTCTGCTCTATCAAAGAAAGACTGAAAAAGTTATATTTCTCAAATCATGATGCAAAAATATACATAAATAAAGTTATGGTCAAAAGTTTTGGCACCCTTAAAATTGTTCCAGAAAATGAAGTATTTCTCCCAGAAAATTATTGCAATTGCACGTTTTGTTATACACATGTTTATTTTCTTTGTGTTTATTGGAGCAACAAAAAAAAGAGAAAAAAAGGCAAATTGGGCGTAACATATGTTTGTTTTTTTTACAAATTATTTTCTTGTGGAAAAGTTGTAAAATGTTAAAAAAAAAATCTATAAATTGAATATCAATGTAATCATACTGACGCATACTATAAAGCTTTATCTTAAACCATCTTGTACAGCGCACATGTGAGGCAAAAATGGAAAAAGGTTATTGTTGTCTTATGAACCAGCAAAATAAAATGAAAGAGGTTGTTGACTACTTGGACCTCCCCTTGTCAATCACTATATTTTCATGTAAATAATAACAGCCTATACTAAACCCTGGTGCCAGTCACATTTCAGCGATGTCGGTGCTTGTCATGTCACACAAGCCCTGCAGCCAATTTTCAACAGCTTCACTCTCCCTTCCTTCAGACAAATTGAGAACTGAAGGAAGTCAGAGAACAGCAGTGGCTGGCACTTCTTCTGGATTACAGTTTTATCACAGTTTGTGAGCATTAAAAATCAAAAATCTTACAGACCTCTCACAGAAAAATGTAATTCTGAATGGAGCAATCACTTCGCAGGGTCACTTTATTCATGTTCTAAAGGAAAACATGTATTTAAAAAGGGCCCTAAAGCCCCACTAGTGACCCAGTCTTCTTCCAATGGGGTATTTACAACTTACATTTTATTCACATTACCTCAAAATATTAACAGTGAATTGGGTCCAAACAAAATGGGTAAAATTTGCGATCTGTTGTGTATTGCTTTAAATTCACTAAATTATATCTCTACCAGTACTAATGGCACTGTGTTCATAATATTATCAGTGAGCAGACATCCATAACAACTTCTCTATTTTTCCTATGTAACAACCTAGGACACCCTATAAAAATTTCGTAAACGTGCCAAACATGTCCTCCCAACATCTTTCACTACTATGCATCATCTTTAGGGGAATTGGACATAATATGGATGGCAATGGGATGCCTCTAATTTATAGATTTTATTGCCTCATCATTAAGGGACAGAATGCCAGCTAAATAAATAAACATCTGTTTAAGCTGCATAATGACTTACATGTTTTTAAATTATTTAATTCCTAAATATATTAATGGCATATGCTCAAGTTTGGCAGTTTGGAACCCCCACTGATCTCGAGACTGAAAAGCCCCATGCTGATGGAGCGCCAGTCAATCATGGGCACTCTGTTCTATTCATTCTTAATAGTACTTTTGGAGATAGCCAAGAGCTGCGCTAGGCTGTTTTTTGGCACTCTCATAAAATGAGAAGGAACAGCACTGTGCACGGTTGACCAAAGCTCCATTCACATGGGTTCTTCAGAGCTCTGATTCTCAGGATCAGTGGGGGTTCCATGGACTTTGTTCTGGACGTTTGCTTACTGATAATTTTATTAATTTGGTGCCAAGAGTACCAATGGCAATATTAATCAGAGGATATAAATAATAATTTTTATTCACTAGGTTTATACCCAATCAATCACAAGCAATATTTTAAGATAATGCAAATAAAAAGTAAGTTAGAGAAAGGCTGGGCCATTAATGTGGTTTTCAGACCCTTTTGGTATACTTACTATATGTAAATCATTACCTTTCTGGGTCTTGGCTACCTCATTCTACTCAATTGTTATCATTTTCTAAACGATAACCTAAAATAAGTGAACATCTTATGGATTTGATAAGAAGTGACCATCTTTGTACAAATATTTAGCATTTGCTGGATCATGGTATATTGCTACGTTGTATGCAATTTATAGGCATCTAAAATTTTTGTTCGATTTATTAATAAAAACTCATCTTTGAGTTAAACAGATGTAACTGCCTCAAGTAAGTGAACAGATAATGTTATTAATAATACAAAAGAACTGTGGTACATCAATTTCATTTCCTGAAATATTGAAGAAACATAGCTTTATAATATTCTGCTAATTTGCATTTGAATACATCAGACTTCTGAGCAGGTCAAAACATGATCCCAATGGCACTGCAATAAAGACAAGCGAGTTTGAACTTTATCAAAATTTGAAGTGTTTTGTCTTGAAATGAAATGTTTTGACCTATATACTGGTCATCTTCATGAAGCATTTTAAGCAAAACTTGTCTGAATTAATTTTTCGGCTGTTTAAACCTATGAAAATGTTATGTTATTGTATACAGTATCTATTTGTTCAAACATTATTTTATCTCTAAATATTCAAGTTATTAGTTTTAAAGTAACTTAATAATGTTGTCATTGGTGGGATAAGCGTATAGCACATTGGTCAAAACTTAACCCAAATAGTATATAACACAGGTCCCAAAACCAAACACAAATTTTCTGCTCTTTTTTTGCAAATAATTCTCTTCTAGAATTATGCAATCAGAATCTGAAGAAGAACTTTTAATGGCCAAAGTTTTAGCATAAACTTGATGTTTTTTTTTGTTTCTTTTTAAATTCAGTTCCTGAAAGTTGCTGTGAATAATACTTGATATCCAAGGCACATGGTTGATTGTGTGCTCTTTGGCTGCAAGGCCACTGTGCTTACAAAAATTAAAAAGCATGCAAAGTTTTTAGGGTATGGACATTTTACAGTTATTTCTTTTGTTTTTTGTCTGTTTAATCTCTATTTGCACAATTAGACAACTACCTCAATGGCCACCATTAAAAAATGTCTACCTTATGGCTCCTTAGTTTCTGGGCGAATCGTTTACATTGCTTATGATATAGACCTGAAAACTACACTGCTCCTGGCTACTTTTGGCTAAGGGCTGCTTTCTATGGTCGATACCACTCTTTTCACTATAGTTCAGTGTTAAAGGGAACCTTTCACATGAAAAAACGCTATTAACCTACAGATATGTGGTTAATCTGCAGGTAAATAGTGCTCCTGCCCGGAGCCAACATTTAAAACCTTGCTTCCAGGAGAAAATTAACTTTATTTCCTCCATCAGCGTTTGGCTTTAAATCACCGGGGGGCAGTCCCAGCATGGGTTCAGTCACCACTCTATATAGAGAGCAGCGGCTGGCACAGAATGCTGAGCGAGCTGTCAGCTCTAAGTGCGGGCGTCGAGCAGGTTCATAATGCTATTAGCCTGCAGTTTAACCCCATATTTGCAGGTTAAAAGTGTTTTTCAAGTGACAGGTTTGATTAAAGAAATACTAGCAGAGAAGAAGGGAACTGTTGCACATAACAGTATTAAGCAAGCTATTGACAGAGGTAAACATTGAGAGACTTCAGGGTAAAGGGGTGAGGGATCACACAGACGGCATCATCATGAAGAGAGAGGAGAAGAACCACGTCATAATCTGGAACCAGAGGGGAAGAGATCAAACACAGACAATATGTTTTTGTCCACACTTGTGTCAGCACAGGGAGAAGAATATCACAAATGGGCTATATTTGCCGGAGTAAAGAGAACTAACTGGTCTGGTATATGCAAACTAGAGGCAGCTGTAATATTCTGCATGAACACAACTCACATGCAGAATGTATTTATGGGGAAGAATATATCTACAGGAGCATGGTTTATATCTAGGGGCAGGTTGTGAACGGCATCTCAGTGGTATTAAAAATAGAAGGAATGAAAATTGCATTCTGAACCTTCATGCTATCTTTTTTTTTTATTAAGGGAACCTCTAATACATGTAAAAATCTTTATTTCTTGTCAAAGGTGTCTTTATCCTTTAACTGCATAATTTTGGTTCCAATGCTACTAAGTAACATATTCTTAATTGGCACCCACAGAGGTATCAAGCTATTAAAGTCATCAGTGGCTCATTTAGCATTCCCTCCATACAGGTCAAAATATTTCAATATTATACCTCTATGTATATTTCCTATATTTTTAAAGATTGCCTTGGCTATCAAAACTGTGTCAACTTGCAACAGAAACAGCTTTGCTTCATAGTTCTGGCACAGTGGACTATAAAACAATCATACCCTACTATGCTCAGCAATCTCAGTGAGCATTTAAAATGGCATGAAGAAGGGAACAATGATCCAATTAGCTGATTGCTGGAGCAACTGTTGACAGCTGGGAATTTTAGCTGTCGGTCCATGTTGAATAACGGCTTGATGAAGCGGAATATCCAAGGTACTTTTTTTAACTAACCTTAAATTACAAAATATGTCCCATGTGTCCCCAAAATGGACATACCTTTAACACATATTATAGCAAAATATATTTTTTCACTATAAATAATTTAAACTACAGAATTGTAAACTGCAATATATAACATTATATTTCTTATATTAGTTGAATATTTAATCTCTTTGTCCAATTATATTTGTATCTTCAAATCAATCTCTCCTGAACTTTCTGATTTTTTAAATATACCAAAACTAATTTACCATTAAAAACGTAAATACTCTTCTGTATTGTGCGTTGAATCTTGCCATTCATGGGCATTTCTTGATTGTGAGTATGCATGAATTTAGGTAGAAATTTAGCTAAGTGAGTGCTGCAGCTGTTAAGGTCTAAAACATTCTTGTCACATTAGGGGAATAAGAGGATAAACCATATCTAATGTATCTGCCATGTGCCAACTGTTCACATTTTCTGCATCACTCCTAAATTGTAGAAAGTCAAGAATAACTTTTTACAAGTCATAAACTTTACTTCATTGTCATTTAATTCCTACATATCACAAGCTACTTGTAAAATTAATTAAAACTGAAATTTGTATGTGAAAATAATATAAAGCATTATATTCATTATACTTGTTAAAGTGGTTATCTAGCAATGAAACATTATTAAACATTATTTTTTTAACTTATGTTTGCCTCTTTTCAGAAAACATTCCAATGCCGGCTCAATTCATTCTAAAAAAGCTAATAATAAAAAACAAACAAACAAACATGCTGCACTCTGATCTCTATTGTTTGGCTTCAGTAGTGACATCACATAATCAGTGCTGCAACCAATCACTGAGCTTAGCAGTTCATGCTCAATGGAAAGAGCAGTTTCAGAGACAGCACTGAACACAACGAGGGTAAGTAACATGAGGTTTGTTCTTAAACAACGGAGTGAGCTGGCAGGAAAAAATTTCAGAAAAGAGACAAAAGAATTGCAGTTTTTCAGCCTGTTGTGGAACTTTAAGACATGGAATAAGAGCAATGGGTCTGTGGGGAAATCAGGGTTAGGTAACATAGTAACGTAGGTTGAATAAAGACCTATGTTCATCAAGTTCAACCTTCCTCCCCCAATTGTACATTTTGTCTTATTTAACTGTAACCCACAATGTTATGTGTCTCGAGGAAATCATTCAGTCCTTTTATGAAAACTGTTATAGTGTCGGCCATTACTACCTCTTGTGGCCTTCCACAGTCCGACTGCTCTGACTGTAAAGAACTCTTTACTGTTTAGCTGCCGGAATCGCCTTTCTTCCATCCATAATCAGTGCTCCCTGGTCCTTAGTATGGTCTTTGGAAGGAATAAGTCATGTGCTAATCCTTTGTACTGGCCACACAGTAAAGGAGATCCCCTCTGAGGCATCGTTTTTCTAAGCTAAACAAGCTCAACTTTTTCAACCTCTTATTATATAAGAGGCCTTCCATCCCTTGTAATAATCTAGTTGCCTGTCTTTTAAATGACTAACTTCTGAATTTCCTTTTTAAAATGTGGAGCCCAAAACTGGATCACCACTCTTTTTATACATCCTAAAATCTTGTTTGCCTTTGCTGCTGCTTGACATTGAGTACTGCTGCTCAGCTTACTTGGATAAAATATACGGTCATATACCCGAGCCCATAGAAAATAAAATATATAATTTCTTCGATTAATTGGTCTAGCTTTTAGCGATCAGCTAAATGGAGGGAATGCACCCTAGGTCCCTGCATGTGATTGTGGCAATGATTCGCAAGCTTGGTCTCTCTAAGCAAATCTCTCCATTTTATACTTTAAGCAAGAACGCAACAGATTTAAAATGTGAGTGCAGTCAAGGCACATAAATGTACCTCTTTAAAAATAAAGAATACCGCTGAAAATGATGCTGACTTTCACACACTTAAATATGTTTTATGGAATGTAAAGCACAAGCATAAAAAACACTGCTAAGCTGGTTACTGCTAGTATCGTACATTTTATGAAAAACTTTGCAAAATATGCATGAAGCTTCTGTACTTAATATGCAGACGTTCACAATGATGACAGTGTATAAAATAATCTTTTGTACCGACTTCGCTTGTTTCATTTTAGTTAAAATCATACGTACACTTTATATTTGTTTATAATGTTTTAATACGTTAACATACAACTATTGCGATAAAACAGATTTGATAATGTAATGTAATGGGATATAACTATCAACTTCATCTTGCTGAAATTAAGGGCAATTAGTATATTGCCACAGATCTGTAAAAACTAATATGAAAACAATTATAGCTGTAAAAACGACTCTATTTTATGCAACCAGACATTTATTTGAGATGCTATCTAAGCTTTATTTTTGTAGTGCAGTTAATACAGTGCATTAGCTAATTCTTGAAATTTCCTCCCGTGTTTTTTTTTTAACTACCAATTGTAAATGAATTATTTTAAACGACATTTAGGGCATTAAAAATGACTTTTTTTTTTGCAAAAATCAATTGTTAATGAAAAAATTGTTAATATATTTTATCAGTAAAAGTGTTATTTCTCAAATTTTAAGAAACTATAGTTCTCTTTTCTTTGTCTAGAGCAGGGATGTCAAACTGAAATACACAGAGCGCCAAAACTAAAAGCATGGACAAGGTTGCGGGCCAATTATTGAATCTAGGATGCCGATACAGTTGAAAATGCAATGCTGAATGAAAGCGCAATGCCAGGCGGGGTTCTCATTTTTGTGTCGCGGGCCAAATATACTCATATATAAGATTGTCACGGTGTGGGCCAGATTTGGCCCATAGGCCAGAGTTTTACAAATGTGGTCTAGAGGATCTCTACAAATGTTCAAAAAAACCTCTTAATTTCAAATTGAATCCACTTCAACTAAAATAGCAAACCAAAGTCACAGAAGAGTGAAGTGGTGGGTGTTGTAGTATTATCAATCCCTATCATTCAATGCATGTCTGAGACTGCATGCTAAGAGTGGAGAGTTGGAGGGTCAAAGAAAAGATTCTGGTTCAGATGACACAGCACAGCTCTGACATCATCAAATAGAGTCTGCTCACTAGGGCTACAAGTGGTGTCGAGTGAATTTGTTCGGTATTTCAAATTCGAGTTCGTGTTCGGGGTTCCGACTTGTTCGCGCCAAAAAATAGGCTCCGCCCACGAACATCCCTGATTTGCCACGCTGTCACGCAGTGTATTTAAAGAGAACCTTTCAGCAGGATTTAGCAATATAAAGTAAAGACATGGCCACAATGGCTCTGTTATACTAATTAAATTGATACCTTTTTTGAATCAATCAGATCTGTGGTTCTTGTTTAATTAGGATTTGAAGTTTTCTTCTAATGATATTTCAGTACATAAGGGAAGAAGTTTGGCTAGGGTCTTCTCCTACTGCTCCGGTCCCTCTACCTTTCTCCAGTGTTCAATGACAGGTCACTGATTCTTCAGTAACCTGTCTCTTTTTTTAAATTTTGGCCTACACCGTCATTGGAGTAGGTGGCACGTGTGCAGTTTGATTTCATGGTTGGTCTTCTGGTCTGCAATAACCGCCGGAGGCGGCGCATGAGCAGATAGAGATCTTGACTTCAAGCAGACTTCATTGAGCGGAGTTCTCGATATGTGCATGTGCCATCTCTGGCACCATTTTTTTGAAGACCAGCCATAAAATACAATTGCGCAAGTGCTGCACACATTCAATTTAAATTTACATTCACTTATTTTGACTCTGGAAAAGTTTTTAGTGAACTAGGAAAAAACTTTTCTCCCTGTTTAGACCCTAATAGTCTATAGACTTGGCCTCATTCTTCAAGCAGAATATTGATACCATCAGACAAAGCTTTTCCAATAAGTCCCTACAGTCCCTCCTCATATCTACTCAACTCTCCTCCTCCAAAACCAGCTTCCCCGCCATCACGAAAGATCAAATTTCCTCCTTACTCTCAAAGTCACATCTCACCACCTGTGAACTAGACCCAATCCCGTCTCACCTCATCCCAAATTTTACCGCAGTCTTCATCCCAACCCTAACCCACCTCTTCAACCTGTCACTAACAACTGGTGTCTTCCCCTCATGCTTCAAACATGCCTCAATCACACCCATCCTCAAAAAGCCCTCCCTTGACCCATTCTCTCTGTTATTGCCCCATATCACTTCTCCCCTATGCCTCAAAACTACTGGAACAACACGTCCATCTTGAGCTGTCCTCCCACCTCTCCTCCTGCTCCCTCTTTGACCACCTCCAATCTGGCTTCCGACCGCACCATTCTACTGAAACTGCACTGACTAAAGTCACCAACGACCTATTGACCACCAAATCCAAGCGACACTACTCTTTCCTTCTCCTTCTGGACCTGTCATCTGCCCTTGACACAGTAGACCATTCCCTCTTACTACAGACTTTCTCATCTCTCGGCATCACTGACTTGGCTCTATCTTGGATCTCCTCATACCTAACAGACAGGACATTCAGTGTCTCCCACTCACACACCACCTCCTCATCTAGCCCTATATCTGTTGGTGTCCCCAAGGCTCAGTTCTAGGACTCCTACTCTTCTCCATCTACATCTTTGGCCTGGGACAGCTCAGAGTCTCATGGCTTTCTGTATCACCTCTATGCTGACGACACACAGATCTACCTCTCTGCACCTGATATCACCTCCTTACTAACCAGAATCCCACACTACCTGTCCGCTATTTCATCTTTCTTCTCGGCTAGATTCCTAAAACTTAATATGGATAAAACTGAATTCATCATCTTTCTCCCATCTCACTCAACCCCCCCATCTGACCTATCCATCAAAGTCAATGGCTGTCCACTCTCCCCAGTGCCGCAAGCTCGCTTCCTCAGGGTAACCCTTGACTCTGATTTCTCCTTCAAACCTCATATCCAAGCCCTTTCCACTTCCTGCTGACTCAAGCTCAGAAATATTTCCCAGATCCGCACATTCCTCAATCATGAATCTGCTAAAATACTAGTGCACTCTCTTATCTTTCACCTCGACTACTTCAACCTCCTGCTCTGTGGCCTCCCTTCTAACACTCTCGCACCCCTTCAATCTATCCTAAACTCTGCTGCTCGACTAATCCACCTGTCCCCCCGCTATTCCCCAGCCTCTCCTCTCTGTCAATCCTTTCTCTGGCTCCCCATTGCCCAGAGACTCCAGTTCAAAACCCTAACCATGGCATATAAAGCCATCCACAGCCTCTATCCTCCATACATCTGTGACCTAGTCTCCCAGTACTTATCTGCGAGCATCCTCCGATCCTCACAAGATGTCCTTCTCTACTCCCCTCTTATCTTCTCTTCCCACAATCGCATACAAGATTTCTCCTGTGCATCCCCCCTACTCTGGAGCTCTCTACCCCAACATATGAGACTCTCGCCTTCCGTGGAAACCTTCAAAAAGGAACCTGAAGACCCACCTCTTGCAACAAGCCTACAACCTGTAGTTACCCTTGTTCCACCATGCCGCTGCATGACGAGCTCTACCCCCACCTACTGTATCCTTACCCATCCCTTGTACATTGTGAGCCCTCGCAGGCTGTGTCCTCTCTCCTCCTGTACCAGTCGCTGACTCATTTTTGTTCAAATTATTGTACTTGTTGTTTGCTATGTATAACCCTTTTAAACATGTAAAGTGCCATGGAATTAATGGCGCTATAATAATAAATAATAATAATAATATTTTAGAAATGTCTATCATTCTGACAGGTCTTTAAGAATGGCTCATTATAACCTCAAACACTCAAATATAATATTTCTCAGGGTTTATTTTTTGGTGATATCAATCTCAAAATGCCATATCTTGTATAGAATAAGAAGTAGAATGGAGCAGAATGAAATCTATTTAAAAGAAAAAATATTTTTCACCCATAGCGACCAATCACAGTACAACTTTCATTTTACCAAAGCATATTAAGAAATGAAAGCTGAAATCTGGTTGATAAGGGCAACAGAGATAATTTTTCGTTTAGACAGTTGATAAATGAGACGCAATATCATTACAAAATCAGTTAAAATCAAATTTCTTTAGTAATTAGCATTTTTCTGAGCATCAAGAACAAAAACATTGTGATTTCCACTGTTTAATTATTTTGTTTTGTGTCACTTACAAATGAGTATTAAAGCTTATTAATTCTGTAGGAATAGTCAAAATCATATTAGCAGTGAGGCGCCCGCTGAGATTCGATTAACCTTGACTTAGTGCACTTAAAGTATATTCCATATATTACTAATCACTGTTCTAAAAATGTTCACATTGAATTTGTGTCTAAATGAACAGGATAACTTTTATGGAGTTTGTTTTTCTTCATCACATTTATTAATTAGAGACAGCAAGTATAAAAAGAAAAGTTTGCACAGATATTTACTGTAAATACTACATACAGATGCAGATAATATTACCAAGACAATTCACAATGTACAAACCTATTAAATATGCATTTGTGTCCACCAGGGACCGAGACCACATTATAGACTAATCGTACAGACGAGTCCCCAGTAGCTTCTCCCCACCCACTGCCCTGCCTATGTGTGCATATAGGAAGAGACCTTCCAATCCAGGCAGCTGGTTTTCTGAAACTTTGCAAAGTTTCAGAGTCAAACATACCTGACTGATATTATATAGCCAGTGCCTGATACAATGAAGGAAATAATTATTTGATCCCTTGCTGTTTTTGTAAGTTTGCCCACTGACAAAAACATGAACAGTCTATAATTTTAAGGGTAGGGTAATTTTAACATTGAGAGATAGAATATCCCCCCAAAAAATCAAGAAAAATCACATTGTATAAATTAGATAAATGTATTTTTATTTTGCAGTGAGAAATAAGTATTTGATCCCTCTGGCAAACAACACTTAATACTTGGTGGCAAAACATTTGTTGGCAAGCACAGCAGTCAGATGTTTTTTGCAGTTGATGATGAGGGTTGCACACATGTCAGGAGGAATTTTGAGGCTGTCGCTTGGCATCTCGGAGCTTCTACTCCCTCCTTAAATTTTGTATGGGATTAAGGTCTGGAGACTGGCTAGGCAACTCCATGACCTTAATGTGCTTCTTTTTGAGCCACTCCTTTGTTGCCTTGGCTGTATGTTTTGGGTCATTGTCTTGCTGGAAGACCCAGCCGAGACCCATTTTTAATGTCCTGGCGGAGGGAAGGAGGTTGTCACTCAGGAATTTATGGTACATTACTCCATCCATTCTCTCACTGATGCGGTGAAGTAGTCCAGGTGTTCATTGGCAAACTTCAGATGGGCCTGCACATGTGCCTTCTTGAGCAGAGGGACCTTGTGGGCACTGCAGGATTTTAAACCTTTAAGGCGTAATGTGTTACCAATGGTTTTCTTGGTGACTGTGGTGCCAGCTGCCTTGAGATCATTAACAAGTTCCCCCCATGTAGTTTTAGGCTGATTTATCACCTTGCTCATGATCAAGGATACCCCACGAGGTGATATTTTGCATGGTGCCCCAAATCGATGTCGATTGACAATCATTTTGTATTTCTTCCATTTTCTTACTATTGCACCAACAGTTGTCTCCTTCTCACCCAGCATCTTTCTTATGGTTTTGCAGCCCATTCCAGCTTTGTGCAGGTCTATGATCTTGTCTCTGACATCCTTAGAAAGCTCTTTGGTCTTGCCCATGTTGTAGAGTCTGACTGATTAATTGAGTCTGTGGACAGGAGTCTTTTATACAGGTGACTATGTAAGACAGCTGTCTTTAATGCAGGTAGCAAGTTGATTAGGAGCATCTAACTGGTCTGTAGGAGCCAGAACTCAATGATTTGTAGGAGATCAAATGCTTATTTCTCACTGCAAAATGCAAATAAATTTATCTAATTTATACAATGTGATTTTCTTGATTTTTTGGGGGATATGCTATCTCTTAATGTTAAAATTAACCTACCCTTAAAATTATAGACTGTTCATTTCTTTTTTAGTGGACAAACTTACAAAAACAACAAGGGATCAAATAATTATTTCCTTCACTGCACATGCTGACCACAGATTGGGCAGCATATTTCAGGTTCACTTTAAATGATATGGAAGGAAGATACATAAACAGAATAAAGTGATATGCACTCACTCCAGATGTAACAGTCAAATTTGAACTTAAGGGGACTGTCGCATAAATACCAAAGCTATATGTCCTATAATAGCATGTGGACATAATTTTTTTTCATTAACCCCCTCTTTATTTCCATTCAGAGACTTGTTAGGTAAAAGGAAATGTATGGAAATGTATGTGACTTTCCTCAAGGATATAAAAAATATATATAGAAATATATATACATTTTATGAAAATTAGACATATGACCCCAGAGTGCAGCATAAAATTAAGTGAGCGAATTTCCATTGGATCTGTTATGCCTCAGGGAAGCCTGGCTTGAAAAAGGCTCCATATATCAAGTTGAAAAGTAGCTGGTATGGCTGAATTAAGGATCGTTTCCTTTTCACTTCTTCACCTATGGGATTGTGCAAATGTACTTAAATAAATATACTAAACTTGGAAGACTAACTACAGATATTCTGTTGATGTAGGCACAAATCTTTTTGTCTCTTCACGTAATCCCAGACTGACTTGATCATGTGAGATATGGAGCCCAAATTACAAACTTCCTGGTCTCTTTGTTCTTTTTTACATTGAATATAGTTGTTAATAACATAGGCTGTATGTTTGGGGTTGTTGTCTTGGTGCAGAATACAATCAGATGCCTCCCTGGTGGTATTACATGATAAATAAAGCTGTTCAGATTCTAATTTGCGTAAAATGTAAAAAGCTTTCCTGTCCATATTTGTCAATATTCCTGCAGAACATTATCAACGCCCAGTGAAATCCATGCCCTGACAAATTTCTGCAGTTTTGATGCAAGGATGGCCATTCAGTGTATGTAGAAGCAAATACTGTATAATGATTAATATTAAATGTTTTATTTTATTTATGCAATTTTCTTTTTGTAAAAGGGTAATGCTTCATTTTTTGACTAATTGTTTCATTGTGTGTTGTGAAATGTAGCATTTTTGTATGATATCTCCATATTATCTCATTCAATATATGCTTTTGTTTAAGTTGCCTTATACCCATATGGCAAATATTTTCTGAATAAATCATTCCTTTGATTATTATCTGTAACCATGGAAACAAACTATTTAATGGCATTATTGTAGGTGAGTTCATGCAGAAATCATATTTTTAGCATCCTAATTCTATGCAGTAAATTGCAGTTAGAAAGACTTGTTTTATATTGTAGTTCGTATTTAAAGCTATTAAATATTTCAATGTTTTTTGTAACTACAGTATTATTTCTCATGTAATCATATTAATATTTAATTTTTACTTAAAGCACCACTCCAGAGTTTTTTTTATTGTACCGCTGGAATGGTTCTTTAAATGTAAGTCCCCTGCCCCCTCTCTCATACTCACTTGCCACCACCTTCATCATTTTCCAGCATAGCTCCCATATATCATTGGTAAAAAGTAACCTGCCGGCAGCTCCAGTGTTTCAGGGAGTGCTGCAGAGGTCACTTTTCAATACAAGTCTATGAGAGCCTCATTCTAGCTCTCATAGATTTGCATTGAGCACTTGTGATGTAACTTCTGACTTCTGTCCAGTCAGTAGATACGAACACAAGATGGAGCTGAAGGACCATAGTGGCATCGAAAAAAGGTAAAGCCGCCAGAGGATGAGTATAAATAGGGGGCAGGAGGCTTACATTTATAGCGCCACTCAAGTGCTGAAAAAAAAATGCTGGAGTGGTGCTTTAACCCCTTTTATCTGAAGATGTGTTTACTGGAAAAAAAAATTATATACTAATATACCAATACTAATCCGATATTCGGATATACTAATCCGAATTTGATCCCGACAGACATACAGATTGGTGCACTTTATTTTTAAAATCAGTTTCAACCAAGTAGTATTTTAGAGTTATCTGCTTTTATTTTCAAAGGACTAATCTGTATACAAGTAACACACATAATGGGTCTTAAATAGAGGAACAAAGGGCAGCAATTTCAGGACTTGCAGCAGTGATTAGAATATGCAACAAGAACCATATAGGAGCAGAGCATAAGGGTCAAAGTAGTGCGTGATAAGGTTAATATTGATTCTATGTCCAAAATATTCAAGGTGTCTTGTCAGATAAACATGGCAAGAGGACATAGCAGGAGACGGGTCAGCTATGCCAGATATCCAAACAAACGTGCTCTTTGTTCAGTTGCACTACAACATCTAATTTCCATATCTCTTTGTTTCATGTATTTCCTAACTGCTGTTTCCTTTCATCTCTACCGCCCTTTGACATATTCTACACAGTCTCTCTACATCAGTCCCTCTCTCCTCCCCTCTCCCATGTACAACACTGAGGCCTTACTGACTTTTCTCAATCACTCCTAACCACGCACTACCACCAAACAGCGCACAAAATGCTCACACAAATCATTGAACCCCTGCTCTCTCTCTTCTGTCTCCTCCTCCTAGTTGCTGACGACATCTCTCCCAAACCTGGGCCTCCACACACTCGTATACATAACTTTTATCCTGCTGCACACAGAAGCTCTGCCAATCATATAAACATTTGTTGTTTGCAACACAACCGCCGCTGCTGCTCTCTCATATGATGGGCAGCAATTTTCACATACCCCCAGACCTGAGAGCAGACAAGGCGGAGGGGTTGGTTTGCTCTTTTCACCGCAATGTGCTTGCCAGGTCATCCCCCCCGGGACCCTCACTTATGTTACCGTCCTTCAAAGTCCACACCTTTAGACTCTTCAAACCGTTCTCCCTCTGTGTGGCAGTTGTATATCACCCCCAAGGCCCCTCCCATCAGTTTCTGGATCACTTTGCCACCTAGCTTCCACACTTCCTATCCTGTGATATTCCCACTCTCATCATGTGGGATTTTAACATACCCATTGATAAGCTGCTTTCCCCATCTGCCTCTCATCTTCTTTTTCTACTCGCCTCATTCGGCCTCTCACAGCTTACTAACTCTCCTACGCATGAAGACGGAAATACTCTGGACTTGGAATTCTCATGACTCTGCTCGCTGCATGACTTTACTAACTCTCCTCTATCACTCTCTGACCACAACCTTCTCTCCTTCTCTGTCAAAAACAGTCTCCTCACCCAGGACACCCCCACTTAACATACACACAGAAATCTACGTGCCATTAATACCCAGCAACTTATGAACAACCTACAGTCATCTTTAGCCCCCATTCTCTCCCTCTCCTGTCCAGACTCAGCATTGTCACACTAACAACACATCCAGAGTGCCCTGGATGAAGAAGCACCTGCTACACGCAGAATGACCCGGCATAGATGGCAGCCCTGGCACACGATGCAAACACATTTTCTCCAGCACTGCTCAAGGTGCGCTGAGCATCTGTGGAGAAAATCAATTTTGGCAGAAGACTTCATCCACTATAAGTTCATGCTCCAAACTTATAACTCTGCTCTCCATCTGGCTAAACAAGTCTACTTTACCACTCTCATCACATCTCTAGCCAACAATCCTAAATGACTCTTTGAAACCTTTCACTCCCTCTTGAGCCCTAAAGTACAGACACCCGTCATCAACCTAAGCGCTGATGATCTGGCCACTTATTTCCTGCAAAAAATTAATCATATCCGTCAAGACATTTTTACACAATCCCCTCAGAGTCTGGATCCCCTTCACTCCCACACCTCAAGCTCACTTTCCCCAGCTGTCACTAACCACCTAACTAAAATATTTAACCTCTCTCTTTTGTCACGTACCTTTCCCTCTTCATTCATACATGCCATCATAACCCCTTTACAGAAAAAGCCATCCCTGGACTAGAACTGCACTGATAGCTACAGAGCGGTCTCTAATCTTCCCTTCATCTCTAAACTCCTGGAACGTCTGGTCCATTCTCGTCTAATCTGCTATATCTCAGATAAGTCTCTTCTCGAACCTTTACAATCCGGTTTCCGCTTCTCATACTCGATTGAAGCTGCCCTCACTAAAGTCTCTAATGATCTATTAACAGCTAAATCTAATGGTCACTTCTCTCTGCTGTTTCTCCTGGATCTCTCTGCCGTTTTTGACACTGTGGATCACCAGCTCCTCCTCACTATGCTCCACTCTAAAGGCCTCAAGGACACCACTCTCTCCTGGTTCTCCTCCTATCACTCTGACCACTCCTTCACGGTATCTTTTGCTGGCTCTTCTTCCTCTAATCTTCCCCTTACTATCGGGGTTCCACAAGGATCAGTCCAAGGTCCCCTCCTCTTCTCCTTGTATACTGCCCCTATTGGACAAACCATCAGCAGATTTGGTTTCCAGTATCATCTCTATGCTGATGACACCCAACTATACTCTTCACCTGACATTACCCCCACTCTAATACAAAATACCAGTGATTGTCTGTCCGCTGTTTCTAACATCATGTCCTCCCTCTTTCTGAAACTAAATCTCTTCAAAACTGAACTCCTTGTTTTTCCTCCCTCTACTAACCTACCTATACCTGACTTTTCAATTTACTTGGGTGGCACCACCATAACTCCTAAGCAGCAAGCTCGCTGTTTTGGAGTCATATTTGACACACAACTTTCCTTTATTCCCCATATACAATCACTCACTAGCTCATGTCACCTGCACCTTGAAAACATCTCTAGTATCCGGCATTTTCTCACCTTTAATACTGCAAAAGCTTACTTATTCACTCTCATCTGGACTACTGCAGCTCTCTTCTAATCTGTTTCCCTCTAAACAAACTCTATCCTCTCCAATCCATTCTGAGTTCAGCAGCCAGGATCGTATTTCTATCAGGCCACTTCACCAATGCCTCTACCCTGTGCCAGTCATTGCACTGGTTACCCATTCACTACAGAATACAATACAAACTCATCTCTCTCACCACAAATCTCTCCACAATTCTGCATCGCCCTATATCTCATCCCTCATTTCTGTCTATCACCCCTCTCATTCCCTCCCTTCTGCAACTCATCTAAGACTAACATCCTCCCTAATCTGAACCTTACACCTCCGTCTCCAAGACTTCTCTCGTGCCGTGCCAGTTTTCTGGAATGCACTGCCCCAAACGATCCGACTGATATCTAGTCCCCATGTCTTCAAACGCACTTTAAAAACACATCTGTTTAGACAAGCCTATCACCTCAACTCACCAACCTAATTCTCCCCTGTCCCCTCCTAAATGTTAATCTTAATCTGCTTCTGCCTATTCATCTGCCCACATCTTCCATGCACCAAATGGCACACAGTAACTGCTATTAGACAGATAATGGCTGATGACCGTTTTCTATCTATTGTGTCCCCCCATTTCCATATAGATTGTAAGCTTGTGAGCTGGGCCCTCACTCCTCCTATAACTGTTGAAATGTGATACATTGTATTGTTTATATTGTCTGCATATGTCCCCACTTAATTGTAAAGTGCTGCAGAATATGTTCACGCTATATAAATAAAAATTATTATTATTATTAGTATAAGTATTTTTTTGCCATTTGATGGCCCACTATGGTTAAAAAAAAACAGTGGTCAGCGGCAAATGCAGATTTTTAAAAAATATTTGATTAGAATTCAATTGCACTTGAATATATTCACTCATCTCTAATCAATACAATTAAGCCAGTTGTATTGCATAACCTGTACCATTAAAATTCTCTTCTCTGAGCTCACTGCTTAAATATTTTTTTAGTGAAGACAAGTTTTCAACTCACTTAGGAATCAGATTACAGCTGCCAGTTATAGAAGTCTATGGGAAGGGAGAGGTAATAGAAGGATAAGAAAGACAAAGATATAGACACACAGGGAAAACTACTGAAAAATGTAGGAAAAAAACCATATAATGACCAGAAATAGGGTAACTCCTAACAACTTGACTAGTTACACTTGAAGAAAAGTAGCTATGAGCAACAGGTGAGATCCAGGTCTGTTGTGATTTGGGGCTGGTCTGTAGTGATAACTATCGATATAGCAGCCAAGGTTTAGACTGCAATGTTCTACAGTAATAATGTGATAACATAGCATCTCAGTGTTATTTGCACATCATGTCTCTAATTGTAAGTGCAAATGAATAGTTATGCTTTTTATGTGGCACATTCTACTATTAATGTAACTTTACAAGTGTTGTCCTGTTGCTGGCTACTAGATCTTTCCATTCTCTAACATAAGTATGCATTGGAAACATAACCTAACCTACTCTATTTTGGTTTTAACATCAGGTTACTACAGATGGTCTTTTAAAAAATTACTCCTCCTCTCCGTTTTATTATCTATTCTTCAAAGTGACACAATTTACAATAAAGATTCAACAAAACATGTACTGTATAGTAATATTCTGTAAGTTCAGTAATAAATACTATAGGTCTCTAAAACTGAAATAGTGTAAATACATAGATAAATGTAATGCACACGCCCGGGCTGAGCGGCGTGTGCGTGTGATTGTAGTGATTCCACTGGACTGTGCCGGAGAGTGAATGCCTGGAGGGGCGTAACTAGGTATTCACCCGATCCGACCAGGGTCGCACGACGGCATACGATGCCAGTGCACCAAGGAGGAACCGAGCAGAGGGACCAGGTGCTACTCCAGGACAGACCCCGGACACGGCTGTTGACCCACACAGGGGAATACAGGAACAGACTGGTAGGCTGGCACACAGACTGGTGGGTATAGGCTGGCACGACTGGTATGCAGGCAGGCGGGTATGCAGGCAGGGGGGTACAAGCAAGCACAGCTAGAGTGCAGACAGGGAGGCACTAGCAGGTAGGAACACAGGCGGGATAGGACCCAGTACACACTGGGACTCAGGAACAATACAGGCAGAGGGGTACAGGCAAGCACAGCTAGAGTGCAGACAGGGAGGCACTAGCAGGTAGGGACACTGGTGGGATAGGACCCAGTACACACTGGGACTCAGGAACAGAACCACAGATGTGGCGGACAAACACAGCAGAGTGAGGCCGCCCAGAGAGGTGAGCGAGAACAGGACAGGACAAGGCCGCCTGGAGCGGTGAGCAAGAGTAGAGCAGGACAAGGCCGCCAGGAGCGGTGAACAAAGGGTCAGAGCTGAGCGAGACTGCCGGAGCAGTGAGCAAGAGTAAAGCAGGACGAGGCCGCCTGGAGCGGTGAGCAAGAGTGGAGCAAGACTGCCGGAGCAGTAAGCAAAAGGATAAGAGCGGAGCGAGACTGCCGGAGCAGCGAGCAAAAGGGTCAGAGCGGAGCAAGGCTGCCGGAGCAGCGAGCAAAGGAGTCAGAGCAGGCTAGAACCGCCGGAGCGGAGAGCAAAGGAGTCAGAGCAGGCTAGAACCGCCGGAGCGGTGAGCAAAGGAGTCAGAGCAGGCTAGAACCGCCGGAGCGGTGAGCAAAGGAGTAGGAGCAGGCTAGAACCGCCGGAACAATAAGCAAGGCAGAGCAGGGGGGACAGGGCTCTGTTCACACGGAACAGACAGGAAGAGAAAGGCAGAGCCAGATACCCACAGGATACTTGCAGTGAAGTAGCGAGTGGACCACAAACTCACAAACGGGAGTACAGAGACAACAAGCAGGAGTTAGGTACGAGTTCAGACTCTGCAGAAAAAGGAAGGGAACGGACATAGAGGCAAAACAGGTAAAGGATAGGAAAGAGTTCAGACTGGAACTGAGTGTACGGACGAGACCGACACAGGAGCGGGACACAGGAGCGGGTCTGGGAATACAGCCCCCAGAGAGGCGGGACGAACAGGCAAGGAGCGTGTTCAGACAGGACAGACAAGATACAGGAGCAGGTCTGGGTAATCGGCCCCCAGAGAGGCGGGACGAACAGGCAAGGAGCGTGTTCAGACAGGACAGACAAGATACAGGAACGGATCTAGGTAATCGGCCCCTAGAAGGCGGGAGGAACAGGCTAGGAGCGTGTTCAGACAGGACTGGAAATACAGCCTCCAGGAAAGGCAGCAGGCAAGAGTACACAGACAGGACTCAGTTCAGACACGGGAACTGATACCGCAAGGCAGGAGACAAAGACAGGACTCAGCTCAGACACGGGAACTGATACCGCAAGGCAGGAGACATAGACAGGACTCAGTTCAGACACAGGAACTGATACCGCAAGACAGGAGACAAAGACAGGACTCAGCTCAGACACGGGAACTGATACCGCAAGGCAGGAGACATAGACAGGACTCAGTTCAGACACAGGAACTGATACCGCAAGACAGGAGACAAAGAACGGGACCTGGCACCTTCAGAGTGAAAGCACACACTGAAAGAAACACTATGCTCAGGCGCCATCTTGAGGAAGAAGGTGGTATAAATACCCAAAGATGGACAGCAATAGGCTGAAGGTGCAACAGGGGCGTGTCCGCAGCAGGTACAAGAAACAGGAAGTTCAGCGGGCGTCGCCCTATGCAGCCAAAACAGACAAACAGACAGCAAGGAGGGAAGCCAGAGAGACATTCTGGACAGGAGATCAAGTGCGCGCTCTTGCACAGTGGGAGATGGACCACTATGCAAGGACGCCGCCAGGTATGTTACAATAAACTTGTAGAAAAAGAAGAAACACTAACAATGTTAAAATGCAAATGTCTCATCCACCCACCAAAAAAAATGATACTATTCATGAGAATTTAGGAAAATAAACTGCTGCGCAGAGAAACCGAGACTAAGTGGGAAACCTTACATACATGACAGGGTTAGAGAATGCATCAACCTGCATAATGGATTCTACTATTGTTATTTGTTAGCTAGAAAGTAAAATGAAAAATTTTTGTCCAATAGAATTTCCTTGGTCTTTTCATGTTGTGAACAGCAATTGACAGGAGAATAAAGCAATCCAGGTAGGTTCAAAATTAAAGATTTTCAGAAATTGCAACCAAGATGAGTTTTCTTCTTATGTGTCACTCTCACCATGTTTTGTGTCACATTTTTCTCGGTTATCATCTGGTCTGTCATGTTGATAGAAAAGCAGACAAATTATAATTACTACACATATTCAATAAGGAGTAAGGCTTATTAATCAAGCCTGACATTGTAAAATGGCTCTATTAGGTCTCCTCGATATTATAGACAACAAAAATAGAAACGTCAGAAATACAAATAACTCTATACTATATAGTAATACTGCATCTAAGGTCACCTAGAAGACATTTATAATCCATACTAAAATTACAACATACTGTATGTCAATATGCTATTAAACTTCTCTTCACTGTGTTGTTGAAGGTTCAGTATAATTGACAGGTATAATTAGATCTACAGTAGCTTCTGTATCTGATTTTACTGAATAAAACTCCATGAATGCTGATCAATGTCTTTCAAAAATTGACTACTCATTGACAACTACTAAATTTAGATGGAACACCGCTAAGGAATAACTAATCAGGAGAAACATGTCTTAGGTAAAGGTGGCATCTGTAACGCTAAGATATATCTGTAGGTTTGGAAAAATAAAATGTGTAAAAGGGTTGTCCAGATTAATTAAAAATGCATGATCAGCAATACTTTTAATCCTTTCACCCTGGACTATTTTCTGTTTCTTTGTTTTCGTTTTTTACTACCTTTCTTCCAAAATTCGTAACTTTTTTATTTTTACTTCAATATAGCCATATGAGACCTTGTTTTTTGCAAGAAAAATTGCACTTTTGAATGACACCATTCATTTTAGCATATAATGTACTAGAAAACAGGGAAAAAAGTGCAGCGAAATTGCAAAAAAAGTGCAATTCCACAATTGTTTTTTTTACTTTATTTACCATGTTCATTATATGTTAAAACTAACCTGGCAATTTGATTTTACAGGTCAGTACTAGTACGCAGATACCAAAGAT
This sequence comes from Phyllobates terribilis, assembly GCF_046119375.1. Lineage (NCBI taxonomy): Eukaryota > Metazoa > Chordata > Amphibia > Anura > Dendrobatidae > Phyllobates > Phyllobates terribilis. Next base: position 369,669,272 of record NW_027362763.1, on the reverse strand, counting down.
GTGTAGTTTTTTTTAATTTAAGTGGTGAAAAAAAATTCGGAAATTTGCATGAAAAATTTTTTTGCCTTTGGTCGCCATTTTCCGAGACCCATAGTGTTTTCATTTTTCGGGATACAGAGATCTGTGTGGGCGTATTTTTTGCACCCTGAGCTGACGTTTTTCCTGATACCATTTTGGTATGGCTATGATGTTTTGATCGCCTCTTATTTCATTTTATTGCAATGTTGCAGTGGCCAAAAAAACGTAATTCTGGCATTTAAATTTTTTTTCTTATTATGCTGTTTACTTATCAGATTCATTTATTTTCTGTTTTGATATATCAGACATTTCTAAATTCAGCAATACCAAATATACATATTTTTTACTTGTTTTATTTTTAATGGGGCAAAAGGGAAGTGATTTGAACTTTGATTTTTTTTAATTTTTTTAATTTAAACTTTTTACTGTATTTAATTGTACCCTTAGGGGACTTGAAGCTGCAACCATCTGATCGTTTAGGCTACTCACAGCAGTGCGTTAGCACTGCTATGTATAGCTAAAATTATAATCTCCTATGAATGCCAGTGATAGGCTGGCTTTCACAGGAGAATCATCATGACAAGCATGGGGGTCTTCAGCACACCTCCGGATGTTATAGCAACCTATCGGCACCCCATGATCACCTTACAAGTGTGCCAATGGGAGCGTGGAATGATGCGCGTTCCAGATGTCTCATGTAAAATGATCCGGTCAGAGATTGAGGCACATGATGGCTGATTTATTCCGGCCTCATGTGTGGGTAAAGATGCGCGGATGGCGTGTGAGCCTGCATCAAAGGTAGGGACATGACATATGACTTCTATATATACACATTATAAGTCTTGAAGGGGTTAAAACAAGTAAATAATATATATTATATTTTTACTCCCCTCTGGTCCATTGATTTGTCACTAATTCTCCCTGCTTATCTTCTTTAACTTTAATAGATTTTTTAAGGTATTTACTTCAGGTATTTATTTTTAAAGGGTGTAATCATTTTTTTTTTATTTATATAGTTATTTTGACAACATGCCAGTAAGCAAGTTTGCATTTCACTTGCTTTTTCTATCTTCTGTAGTTCTTCTGATATGAGTGTTTTTGTCTTGCAATAGTATACAGCTTATTGCCAATGATATCGACCATCAAAGCCTGAACGAGTATGCACCCTAGTTACATTCCAGACTCATGAGTTAACTCCAGAGATACCAGGCACCTTTATCCAGCCCATTCTTTCCTTTACAGCACTTAGCTGCTTACCTGCTTACCTCCAACTCAATCTCAGCTCCTTACCAAGCTAGTTATCAGTCCTGTAATATCAAAATCTACCTAACCCCAATCCCTAGCTGTTTACTAAGCAGTTCTACTGTTCATAGCTCACTTGAACTATGAACTTGTTCAAAGCATCTCATATCTATATGCAAATATATTGACAACAGTGTTGATTTCAGAACAAGCAGTGGCATACCTGATTGTGTCACAGTAGTACAATAAGCTCAGCAGTGGGACAAAGCTAATGAATCAGATTCATCACGAACGGTAATAACTAACCCCATATACAAGAAGCTATGGAGCAGAATACTGCTGGAGACAAATGCTAAGAATAATCCTTTAATTTAATCATGTGCATTTATCTGCTAATTTGTTTTTTTTCTTATTTCTTGATATTCAATTCTTAAAAATATTACACTCACACTATGTCAAAGATGTAGAGCTGTTTTCTTTCTTGTATTAAGGCTTTTTTTTTTATTTTTTTTTTTAAGAAACCTGCTTTTTCAGCTTGTGTCACAGCAGGTTATGAAAGAAAGCACATCTTTGTAGAGAACAGCAAGCTAGGTGTCTGTTCATCCAAATAGCTAAAGTTACTTGTAACTGGAGGGATATATTGTGCGGTGACAGTGGGGCATTATTCACAGTGTTTCAGACACTGTTCTGTACAGCAAGAACTCAAACCAAACGTCTTTCATGTTTTCCAGGCTGTCCTAATATTAACAGTTGTTATTAATGGACAAACAGCAATTTCAGAGCAACACTTTATATGTCTTTGTAAATGTTCTCTGCTTGTGAAACATCTTTAGTCTCTACTTCCTAAACAATAACTTTATGCTAACTTTTAATTTCTGTTACTGCAATATGCTTTAGCAATAAGCTATATTTAACTATGTTGAAGTAATCATAGTTTACCAATTCTTTTACTAAAAAGGAATAAAAATTATGAATGAAATCCACAATATAAATCATTAATATGCCTATATTTTGGAAACATGATTATGATTATTAATAATAATAATAATAATAATAATAATAATAAAATAGTTCTAAGGTTATAATAATGAAGAAGGTAATTTACACTGGCCATACAGTGAGTACAAAATCGCATAGCTTAAAGTAGTTTCTGTCAAGATAATTTTACCTGCTATTTGGTAATTTGCACTTTCGTCACCACATATTTGTTCAATATTGCAGTGAGTAAAAGCAAACTATAAAAAGAAAATAAAAGCATAATAAAGACATGTTCCTAGATTTTTCATTCTTTTAATCTTTTAATCCTCTTCCCACAGCTGATTCATGTTATAAAGCAATACAATATTTAATGTTATCCATTAAACAGGATGTGCAGTTTATATAAATCAATGTGTGGAAACAGATACTCAACTAAATTATTTTTCTACTCTGCCTAACAAAGTAAAAAACTGCTTTAGTTTAGATGCTATCCTGTGCAATAACTTTGGATGCCCTGTACAGGTTAAGACAGCATTTTCATATGATATAATCATAGTGCACAGATAAAACTGCTTAATAAACTTGGGAATAAAGCTGCATCCCATCCAGATGTTTTTCCCAAATAATGGACAAATATTGGTCAAAAAGTCAATCATGCCCTTCAGATCAATGGTATACTACTCAATAATAACAGGTCACAAACTCCCAAGACTAGCCCTCAGCAAAATATTATTGATTACGCCACTATTTAACTATTAACAAGAAATGATTACTGAGCTCCCTGTTAATATTCTTAATTATTAAGAAAATGGACAAAGCTCAATAGAGAAGCTTACAGAGATACAGGATATAGCTTGGGAAGAGCAGACCCGTGGAAGATTGGGTACACCTTGTTCGACCAAACTTTAATCCAGAGTTCAGTTCGGGAACCAAAACTGTTGTCACGGGTGTGTCAGGTTTGATAGACTGTCATATGGGGTCCGGCTATAGAAGGTCGCTGCATTTCGCGTATCAAATACTGTACCTTCCTGATCCCTTTCTCTAGGACCCAGCGATAATCCTCACCTTGTTTGGGGATTATACCATTAGGACTCAGCAGTTATCCTTACCTTCTGCTGTTAAATTACCACACCATTGCTGTATCCTTATATACACTCAGTTTCTCCAGAGAGTTCCTGGTGATAGACTGTTCTTTTCTATTCAGGCTTGGAATTCTAGCAGTTGGCTAGAATTTTCTTGGAGTTCCTTCATGGGTTGTTGCCTTGTTTTCCCCGGTGTCATCTTTAAGCTAAGTGTATTCCCTTCTTTGTTTCCCTTGTGTGTACTTTTGTTTACAGTGGGGCTGACTAGTGCTCACCCCTCCCCCTCCTTACCTAGGGCCCAGCTTTAGGGTCAGCTAGGGCCAGGTTTCCTGCTAGGTGATAGGTGCAGAACTTATGGTCCATAGGGGAGTCAAGGTTTGTTGTTTGAGCTGCATAGCGGTTTCCACTCCCCCTTTCCCTACTTGTAAGGCACCCCTCCCTTTTCCTGTCATTATATGCTGCGTTCCCTCCATACCCAGCGTAACATTAAAACTAAAGTACTCACAAGGGAAACAAACAAGGGAATACACTTAGCTTGAATTTAACACAACAATCAACACAGGAACTCCAAGAAAATTGTAGCCGGCTACTAGAATTCAAGGCCTGAATAGAAGATCACTATCACCAGCAACTCTCTGGAGAAACTGAGTATATTTAAGGATACAGCAAGGGTGTGGTTATTAGCAGCAGAAGGTGACAATCACCGCTGGGTCCTAAAGGTATAATCTCCAATCAAGGTGAGGATCACCGCTGGGTCCTAGAGAGAGAGATTAGGAAAGGATCAGGAAGATGTTTGCAAGGCCAAACGCAGCGACCTTCTACAACCAGACCCCATATGACTGTCTGTCAAGCCTAACACACCCATGACAACTGTACCCAAACTTGAACCTGAACCCCATAAAAACGAATTGAGACCCAATCTTTAGAGCTGGAAAATCTCTCCCCGAACTGTAAAACTAAGTTCCACAAGTTTGTGTTCAGAGTTCAGCAGCGGACAGTAGGTGTCCAGTACGAACTCTGAACTCTACAGTTCAGCTTCATTCATTTCTAGATATGGCTCATTAAAAAATCTAACTGTGAAACATTTAAAGGGAACCACAAGTAATACAAAAAAGTATTGATTATCCTCACTATGTATGAAAAACTACACTGCTCAAAAAAATAAAGGGAACACTTAAAACAACAGAATATAACTCCTAGTTAATCAAACTTCTGTGAAACCAAACTGTCCACTTAGGAAGCAACACTGATTGACAATCAATTTCACATGCTGTTGTGCAAATGGAATAGACAATAGATGGAAATTATTGGCAATTATCAAGACACCCTCAATAAAGGAGTGGTTCTGCAGGTGGGGACCACAGACCACATCTCAGTACCAATGCTTTCTGGCTGATGTTTTGGTCTCTTTTGAATGTTGGTTGTGCTTTCACACTCATGGTAGCATGAGACAGACTCTACAACTCACATAAGTTGCTCAGGTAGTGCAGCTCATCCAGGATGGCACATCAATGCGAGCTATGACAAGAAGGTTTGCTCTGTCTGTCAGCGTAGTGTCTAGAGGCTGGAGGCGCTACCAGGAGACAGGCCAGTACACCAGGAGACATGGAGGGGGCCATAGGAGGGCAACAACCCAGCAGCAGGACCGCTACCTACGCCCTTGTGCAAGGAGGAACAGGAGGAGCACTGCCAGAACCCTGCGAAATGAACTCCAGCAGGCAACAAATGTGCATGTATCTGCACAAACTGTTAGAAACCAACTCCATGAGGGTGGTATGAGGGCCTGACGTCCACAGATGGGGGTTGTGCTCACAGCCCAACACCGTGCAGGACACTTGGCATTTGCCACAGAACACCAGGATTGGCAAAGTCGCCACTTTCGCCCTGTGCTCTTCACAGATGAAAGCAGGTTCACACTGAGCACACGTGACAGACTCTGGTGACTCCTTGGAGAGCAATCTGCTGCATGCAACATCCTTCAGCATGACCGGTTTGGCAGTGGGTCAGTAATGGTGTGGGGTGGCATTTCTTTGGAGGGCTGCACAGCCCTCCATGTGCTCGCCAGAGGTAGCCTGACTGCCATTAGGTACTGAGATGAGATCCTCAGACCCCTTGTGAGACCATTTGCTGTTGCGGTTGGCCCTGGGTTCCTCCTAATGGAGGACAATGCCAGACCTAATGTGGCTTGAGTGTGTCAGCAGTTCCTGCAAGATGAAAGCATTGAAGCTATGGACTGGCCCTCCCATTCCCCAGACCTGAATCTTACTGAGCACATCTGGGACATCATATCTCGCTCCATCCACCAACATCGCATTGCACCACAGACTGTCCAGGAGTTGGCGGATGCTTTAGTCCAGGTCTGGGAGGAGATCCCACAGGAGGCCATATGCAACCTCATCAGGAGCATTCCCAGGTGTTGTAGGGAGGTCACACAGGCACGTGGAGGCCACACAATACTGAGCCTCATTTTGACTTGTTTTAAGAACATTACATCAAAGTTGGATCAGCCTGTAGTGTGTTTTTCACTTCAATTTTGGGGGTGACTCCAAATCCAGGCCTCCATTGGTTAATAAATTTGATTTCCATTGATGATTTGTGTGTGATTTTGTTGTCAGCACATTCAACTTTGTACAGAGCAAAGTATTCAATGAGAATATTTAATTCATTCAGATCTAGGATGTGTTATTTGAGGGTTCCTTTTATTTTTTTGAGCAGTGTATATTCCTCTAGTCATTTGGGTTGTGCTGTTCTGAGAAATAGAAACAGATTCTGGACTAGGTCTCTCAATATGCAATGAAGAGAGCATTAGGCTAAGTGCCCATGATGCAGAAATGCTGCTGATTTTTTCTGCATCTCTCCGGCAGGAAAAATGCATGCGGATTTTACATGCATTTTTCCTGCCAGGTAAAAGCGTTTGTCAAGCGTTTTTAAATGTATTTTCGGATGCGGGTTATCAAGCGCTTTTCCAAGCGATTTTCACTTGGAAAAGCGCTTGACAACTTGGTCACACTATATAAATCCATGCAACCGGTATGGATTTATATATTGTGACCAAGTAAATAGTTAAAAAAAAGAATGAAAATGGTAAAAAATAAAAAATAAACATTATACTCACCTTCTTATGGCCCACAGTCTTCTCTCCGGTGCATCCTGTCTCCTTGGTGGCTCGCAGTGGTGTAAAAGGACCTACCATGACAGCGGTCGCGTGACCTGTCACATGACTAAATTAAGTCATGTAAGGTCCTTTTACACCATCTCGAGCCACCGGGGAGCCAGGAGGCACTGGAGAGAAGACCACGGGCCATAAGAAGGTGAGTATAAATGTTTATTTTTTATTTTAAATTCTTTTTTTTAACGGGTACTATGGTACCCGGGTCTGGAGAAGAGTATCCTCTTCTCCAGACCCAGGTACCATCCGCACATTTTATCGCTTAATATCTGCATATGCACAAGTAGTCATGCAGGTATTATGCGATTCAATGCACATCAATTGCGGCAATTCCACCACATTTCCACAAAAATAATGGACATGCTGCGGATTTTTCCGCAATGATAATCTACAGTGGAAATTTCCCCAGCATGTGCACAGCACATGCGGATTATCATTGGGGACAAAGGGGCACGTATTACCAAGCGTTTTTTTAAGCGTTTTCGCTGCCGAAATTCCCCGGGCAAAAACACTTGAAACACGCATAGTGGGCACGTAGCCTATGGCTTCAATGTTCACTGCAAACTAATCGGGGTACCTCCCAGATTACTTTTAGCAGTATTTGCAATAATTTTCATATAAAGCACTTTGTTTTTAGACAAGACAATATAATACAGTGTATGTTAAAAAAAAGAGACAAACACTTTGTAAGAAAGCTGTAAGGCTGTGGTTCTGGTTTAGAGAGTATAAACCAACTGATAAGACCCCTTTAAAAAGCTGTGTGCCTGTGGAAATATCGACAAATTTTCAATCCCCTGATGAATTCAAGAATGTCTCTTTACACTTACAATGTAGAAAATGTATATGATGGAACTGTGATGAAGTGAAACGCAAAGATGTACAAAGTGCAGAAATTTTCATTATCTAGTGAGTGTTCTTTATTTGCATAAAATAGCTCTGGATTTATTGGAAGGTGTCTTGATAATCAAAATAACTTTAAATGTTAATAAATCTTACTTTGAAATAGAGAAAAATAATAAACATGAAAGAAGAACTACCCAAGCAGTTGAAGAATGAACAAGTAAATAAATCTTGCATCTAACTTTACAGGGACTATTATATTTTAGGATCATTATTTAGAAATACACCAGTATTAAAATGGCCTGAAATAGTTTGATATTTTATTCATCTATGCTTCTTGGATGTGTTTTTGCTTTTTTTCTACAAGCTTCTATGCAATGAATGCTGCCTATCCCTTTCAGGACTATGGATGACTAAGTGACCTCTTTGTGATTGCAATGTTTTAGAATGATTCACTACAAGCAGTTATAAAGCATTTAGAGAAGATTGTAAAGCAAAGAAACTAACATTATCTTTGTGAAATAAGGGTGTTGGAAGGTTAGCTGATAAGTTCTCAAATACTTTAGGCAGTAGCAATAATATTTAAAATCAAAACCTTTTTCCTTATCTCCCATTGTTATCATGCTTCTTGCAGCAATTTCTTTTTTTGTCATTTTGACTTTTCAACAAAGGTTTATCAAATTGAACAAATATGTGAGTGTCAAATAATTTGATCATTAGAGAATCCATAAGGATTGTATTGATGCTGCCTTGTCAAATAGTAAAATATTTGCAAATTCTTGTCTGAAATCAAAAGCACATAAGCATTGTTTTGTAGGGATTATACTATTTTTTAAGCAAATATATGTGATAAAAAAATCAGAATTCAGAATATTACTCTGATCTGTCCTGAAATTATAAATGATATAATCATTATATCATCAAAAAAAAATAAAGTTTTAAAATGATAAAACATAAATGGCTTAAATAGGTTTCTAAAGAAAAAGTGTTAAATTACTCTGTTCAATTTCACAAACTGCAACAATTTTTCAATTGCAATACTTTCATGAAGCTCCTGTGTTCTGTCTTGTTACACACAATGGTGCTTGTAAGTTTGTGAACTCTCCACAAGTCCAAAAAGCGCATCATTAAAACAAATAAGTCAAAAATATTGGACTTTTGTAATTTTTTTTTAAATTAGTAAAATGATCCATTATCTCATGTTTCTGAATGGAAAAAGTATGTGAACCTTCAGGATTAGCAGATAATTTGAAGATGGTATGGTGTTTTCAATCAATGTGATGATAATAAGCTGTGAGTGGGTGACCTGTTTATTTAAAGAACATGGATCTATTAAAGTGTGATCTTTACAACATATTTGTGGAAGTGTATAATGTTAAAGAGAATCTGACAGCAGGATTTTGCTAAGTAAATGCATGGTCATATAAGCTCTGTGAAATGGATTAAAATGATACCACCAATCTGTTTTGTGGTTTTTGAATCATCTGCAATTGAAGTTTTCTTTTAATATTTTCATACATTGGTGCAGGACTGTGGGTAGGGTCTTTTCTTATTGCTCTCGCCTCTTTTATTTAAATGACAGAGCATCGATCCGTCACTGACCTGCCTCCAATTACAAATTTTATGCCGGCGCAGTCATTTTTGTGGTCTCCGATAAAACAGCAGGTCTTCATGAAAATTATGCCTTTGGTGGCATATGCGTGGTCACGGTTATGTGGCCTCAAGTATACGATATGCAAACAATGCTACATTCCGACTAGTCTATTTCTGGCCTCACTTAACACACTTGCATTGAGCGAGGCTGCACTGACCTTAGTCGGAATGTGGCTGGGAGTTTGCATATTACATACTTGTGGTCACATGACTGCTACTGCTGACACTGGCACCAAAAGAATTCTCACAGTGCTCAGTGCATTTGATATAACGTTTCACAAGTCTGCAGACCCAGAGTGACTGCAGACTAGTAGTTTAAAACCAGACAACCCCTCTAGTGTTTTGAGGAGCACATGACTAGCCCAGGGGGAGATGGGGATGACTCGGTACCCGGGCCTTTAGCCTGGCCTTTAGGGATGTCGCAGTGGTCAGCTCCCGGGCCCGTACCCTGGGCCTCTCCTTTGAAAAGGGGTTGGTGATATGTTAATTTTAGAAAAGTTTGTGACGCCACCTATGGTTTCTGATGGTATTCACCAGCGCTGCACAGTCCACTGAGGCTGGTGATAAGGCAGCTAGATGGTATGGCTCCCCACAGGTGGAACTAGGCCTCAGGGCAGTATAAGAACGGGGATGCAGGACAAGGAGACTCAGCTGAGTTGGAGCAAGAACAGGGACAGACACAAAAGTCACTTCAGTACCTTTTACTGATGGAAATTCAGGCACTCCCTGAAGCACTGTAGGGTGAAGGGTGTATGTCCGGATCCTCCCCAATGAGCAGGTTTTGGGCCTCCTGGTTCTTGCTGCTGCGTAATAAGTTTCTGACCTGCCTGGAGCTAGGCCTAACTTTGTCTCTGTCCTGCGCTGGCTGACCTTGTGGTAGGGCCTTCTCTTGGAGTGCACGCTCCCGACCTATGGGGCCTATGTGTCTCCTGGCTCTGGTAAGTATCAGCACTTTAGCGATCCTGGGACTTGCAGTTCTCCAGGGATTCCGGTTTATCTTACTGGGTCAAGGCGATCACGGTAAGCTTCGGACCCGGTGTCCGGTAACTGCTTCTTCGGGGTGAGCTAGTTAAGCTCCTCTGCCCCCTATGAACTAACTCTCTCTACTCTTCGCCTTCGGCCTACTCGGACCCTCAATAGGCTACTCACACTAACGGCAGCGTGCCGCGTTTCACCGATCTTATGGCGCCGGCACACCTAAAGCTCACCTCTCTGAGCAACACCCGAGTCTGGACTCCACTCTGTATTCAGGCTTGCACCAACTGAACTCTCAGATGAATTGCTGAGTCACTGAGCTCCACTGCAGACTGACCTGTTTCTATGTCTCGCTCTGCAGGAACTCATCAACAGACTAACTGCTGCCTGGCTCCACCTTCCCTTTTATATCTCCCTAACTGGCTCCCTCTGGTGGTCTGAGGTGCAAGGTGGAGATGTGTGAATGGTTATGGGGGCTTCTTGTGGAGGAATCCTTCAATACACCCTTCTAGCATCTGTGATACCAAGCACAGCTGGGCTTCACATTCCCCCCTAGTTAAAGTCAGCACTCCCGGGCAGAAGTACATTTTATAAAACAGCAACAATCGAAAACATAAGTAATACTAGAACATTCTTCCCTTTATGGGAGGCAGGAATCTTAAACGTTACACAACCAAAACAAATACAGAGTGTCCTCAGAATCCAAGTCTCCTGTGGTGAGGTTCCCAGAAAGGATGTCCATCTCACAAAGTAGAGTACTTTGGTAGTTTTGAGGGACCTGTCCTAAACCCTCTGCGTAGGCCCTGGGGTGGCTGCAGGGCATGAAGGTCCCATGTTGGACCTCCACACGTGCCACTCCAGACAGGTTTTCCTTCTGAGGTCACCTAAAAGGGCACTCCGCACGGTGGTCAGAGTTTTGCTCAACTGACGCACCTCAGAGCGCTGACTGTCCAGTTCTTTAGGGGACGTTGCTGGAACCTTAGCTTCAGCAGCCACTGGGGAAAAGGTAGGTGTAGCAGGCACTGGAGTAGCCCCACCCTAGTAACGTTGGATGGCATTTGTTTACAGGGGCTGCAGTCCTTTTATAGCCATGTATTTAAGATTGTCAAAGGTGGCATCCGGATGATCCAGGGACCACCAATGATCAGTCCTGCTCTCCGCTGGAGACTTCAGTCCCCGGACAAACTGTTCTTTCAGCATTTTGTTCTCATTCTCAATGCTGGTTGGACTGACTTGGTTTAGAGCCCGCAGGGCCCCTTGGAGACGCCAGGCGTAGTCCCGAACATTGTCCTCAGGTTGTTGGGAGCAGCTATAGAACCTCATCGGGAGGTCCGCCTCAGTAAGGTCCTCAAATACAGTCTGTAGTTTTTGGAATATTGCGGACACTGACTCTTGGTCAGCGGCTGACCATATTTACACTTCCCGCTCCGCAGCACCGGTCAGTTGTCCTAATACAACGGAAGCTCTTTGTTTGCCAGTCATAGAGTACATGTCTAAGATACCAAATACCTTCCGCTTGAATCCAGACAGGGTGTCAGGTTTGCCGTTGTACTGGGGGAGCTACTTTGCTCCAGGAATGTACAGTAAAGTCATAGGAATTACAGGTGTTACAGGAGCTGCCGGTGGAGCGGTGGCTTCGGGCTGCTCATTATCGGGTGCGGGCTGAACTTCAGGAACGTTGACCGGCAGGTCAACGTTCTGCTGTTCGACGGACATCTTAGCGCCCCCCTAGTTAACCGTTGCCTACCTTCTGGTTTTTCTTCCGGTAGGCCGCAGCTCCGCAGGAGACGGTTATCTTCAGGACCTTGCGTCGCTTGCGTCCTACGTCAGAGCATTCAGCGACGCTCCGTACAGGACCTGGCGCTTACTGATTTGACGTCGAGGCTTGGGGCGTGTCCGAGACTTCGCGCTCTTTTGCAGGTACGCCCCTTTTTTTCCCGCGGTTACGCCCTTCTCGCTCAACGGCCCAACAATGGCGGCTATCTTCACCACAACTTCATGTACACAGTTCAGAATAAAGGCGCATAGTACCCAATGGCAACGGGCAAAACACGGCGTTGTTGCAGAGGGCACGCAATCCTGTTCGTGACGCCAAGTAGGAGATGACAAGCCCAGGGGGAAATGGGGATGACTCGGTACCCGGGCCTTTAGCCTGGCCTTTAGGGATGTCGCGGTGGTCGGCTCCCGGGCCCGTACCCTGGGCCTCTCCTTTGAAAAGGGGTTGGTGATTTGTTAAGTTTATAAAAGTTCGTGATGCCACCTATGGTTTCTGATGATATTCACCAGTGCTGCACAGTCCACTGAGGCTGGTGATAAGGCAGCTAGATGGTATGGCTCCCCACAGGTGGAGCTAGGCCTCAGTGCAGTATAAGAATGGGGATGCAGGACAAGGAGACTCAGCCGAGTCGGAGCAAGAACAGGGACGGACACAAAAGTCACTTCAGTACCTTTTACTGATGGAAATTCAGGCACTCCCCGGAGCACTGTAGGGTGAAGGGTGTATGTCCAGATCCTCCCCAATGAGCAGGTTTTGGGCCTCCTGGTTCTTGCTGCTGCGTAATAAGTTTCTGACCTGCCTGGAGCTAGGCCTAACTTTGTCTCTGTCCTGCGCTGGCTGACCTTGTGGTAGGGCCTTCTCTTGGAGTGCACGCTCCCGACCTACGGGGCCTATGTGTCTCCTGGCTCTGGTACGTATCAGCACTTTAGCGATCCTGGGACTTGTAGTTCTCCAGGGATTTCGGTTTATCTTACTGGGTCATGGAGATCCCGGTAAGCTTCGGACCCGGTGTTCGGTAACTGCTTCTTCGGGGTAAGCTAGTTAAGCTCCTCTGCCCCCTATGAACTAACTCGCTCTACTCTTCGCCTTCGGCCTACTCGGACCCTCAATAGGCTACTCACACTAACGGCAGCGTGCCGCGTTTCACCGATCTTATGGCGCCGGCACACCTAAAGCTCACCTCTCTGAGCAACACCCGAGTCTGGACTCCACTCTGCATCCAGGCTTGCACCAACTGAACTCTCAGAGGAATTGCTGAGTCACTGAGCTCCACTGCAGACTGACCTGTTTCTGTGTCTCGCTCTGCAGGAACTCATCAACAGACTAACTGCTGCCTGGCTCCACCTTCCCTTTATATCTCCCTAACGGGCTCCCTCTGGTGGTCTGAGGTGGAAGGTGGAGATGTGTGAATGGTTATGGGGGCTTCTGGTGGAGGAATCCTTCAATACACCCTTCTAGGATCTGTGATACCAAGCACAGCTGGGCTTCACACACACACATCCAAATAGCAAGTTATGTTGTGGTGAAAATAAGTTACTTACAATATTAACTGACTCCTAGAGACATTTTGAAACAAAATACACCACTTCATGTTATTTTTGTGTTTGGTGTGAGAGGTTGGACCTTGAACTTTATTGCTCTCCCTCTTTTCTCCATACTTTTTTCCTGTATTTTCTTATTTTGTCTCTAAATTATTGATTTTGTACTCCTCTTTTCATTCGCACGTTTTCTTACGATTGGTAATCTGTTTATTGCAAGCCTAATATTTTCTTGTTGTTATCTGAATATTATTTTTTCAAGGGATTTTGTTCATATGCGAATCCTATTTTGTATCTTTATGATATATAGGATACATGTTCAAATGATTAAAAAATGCATGAAATAATTTGCCAATCTAATGCCATTTATTAAAAATGTAATTGTATTTAGCATATTCTAGAAATTAGATATGAGTAGATTTATCCACGGAAGATCATGTTTGCATAGAATTTCCTGAAATTAGTGGATTTGATTACTTTGAGGTTCGAGTCACGGTTCGTAAAAAAAAAAATCTATCTGGCACCATTTCCCACATTGTTGAAACATCAGAGAGCAGGTAAGCATCATTTTGTATTTTTTCATGGGCTTCCCTTTAATACCCTGCAGTTATGAAATTTTACAGATTATCATACGTTATACGGGGGGAGTCCGTACCGGGGTAATCAGAAATCAGATCCCAGTGAAGCACAGTTTGTACGACAGAGTAATTTTCCATCTCCAGAGTTACTGGGTAAGTCTCTCCTGTAGAGTGTAAGATCTTCTGGTCAATGGGGTTCTTTTTCACCTGTAAAATATAAACTCTTACAGTCAGCAGGGTCTTTTCTCTCTTGTAAATTGTAAGCTCTTATGATCAATGGCTTTCTATTTTTCTCAACTATAAAGTGTAAACTTTTATACAGGGTGGTCCAAAAGTAGGTGGACAGAAAGTGTAATAAGGTTATGAAGGGTGAGATTTATCAAACAAAATCCAGTAATTTTAGATAACATTATGTGGAGTGATGAAGCTTCTTTCAAATTATCCAGCCATATTAACAGACATAAATGCATGTTCTCATTATACCAGTAAATACAATTAACATTAGAGCAACAACTAAATGAGCCGGGTGTCAACGTTTGGGGTAGTATTTCAAGTTTTGGTGTTTTAGGTCCAATATTTTTTGATGAAACAGTCACAGGAGATAAGTATCTCGAAATTCTAATAAATTAAGTTGTTCCCCAGTTACAGCAACAGCCTTATTCAAATGACCTTTATTTCCAACAAGATGGGGCCCCTCACCATTATTAAAGAGTAGTCTGCGGGTATCTTGATGAAACATTTCCTAATAAATGGATTGGCAGAAGAGACCCACTTTCACCAGACTTGACCCCAATGGATTTTTGTTTTTGGGGAGTACTCAAGGACAAAGTTTATAGTCGAAAACCAAAAAGTGTTAGTGATTTGAAAAATTACATAAGAGATGCATTTCAAGAAATTAATACCCAAAGAGACATGTGCAAAAAAGTTTGTCGAAGTGTAAGAGGCAGACTTCAAAGCTTTGCAAATTGTAATGGAAAGCAGTTTGAGCACCTGCGTTGATAAAATTTAAGGGCTTTTGTATTATTGTTCAAAATAAAATTTAATGGTCAATGTTATGCTTGTGTTAGTAAATATAATTTTATATATAAATCAAAATAAATGTTATTATTTTCTGTCCACCTACTTTTGGATCACCCTGTAGTCAGTGAGGTTCTCTCTCTTTCTTCTTCCGCACATGATTTTTCTGAGCAAATACAAGCTTTCCCAAATTAAAATTTGCTCAAATTTATTCGCCACAAATCACTTTTTTTTTCTAAATTTGGTGCAGTTGGTGAATATGAATTTCTGTACGAGAAATTATTAAATGTCTAATTGTTAATGATATTGCCTGTTTTCTTTAAAAAATATATCAAAATGCTCACACAACCAGTGTTTTCAATAGAGTTAGCTTAAATTAATCTGTATTCATTTATAGCGGCATCTTTCAGAGTGCTTTTCCATTAATTATCAGTAGAAAATAAACATGGATGCTGCTGTATAAAACTAAATTACTTTATAGTTCATCAAGACAAACTTCTTTTTCCATGTTTCCAGCGTCTCTTTATAAGCGCAGAAGGAGAAGGAGAAAATCAATAGTGAAATATAACAGAATAAAAGAAGCTCATCTGCTCTTATCAGTAGAAAATGAGCAAAATTCTAAATATCTTGATTGCAAGTTCATTTTACATTTATGTGAGAACTAAAACTTATGCAATACTCATGTTAAATCTGAAACATCTGAATGAAGTTTATTTTATTGGATATACTTTCAGTTGAAATTTCCTAGAAAGTAGAACATTTAGCAATTAATTTCACTAAACAAATATGCCAGATCGCAGATCATTTTTGCTATTTTTAAAATAACCCAGAAGATACAGAAAAAATATAATGTGTTAAGATCCTCTGAGTTAAGACGTTTCAGTCTGTCAGACCTTCATCAGTCATCTGGAGTTGTTAGATCTGCATGCTGCAGCACTGAGATGATGTGTTCGGTATCCACCGCAGTCATCACCCCAGCACTGCAGCATGCAGATCTAAAGACTCCAGATGACTGATGAAGTTCTGACCAACCGAAACATCTTATATATTCTGAAATCACAGTGAACAATAAAATTATCATTTCACTTTGAATGAAGAGCAAGTGCCAAGTTTTTTCTTATACTGTTTATGGAGTAGGGTCCTATTTGGGCGCCGATCAGTAAACCCACAAGTGCAGTGTTTATTTTCATCAAGATCCTCTGAGTGACTTGTGGTTTAACAATCAGTAATTCTAAGGTTACATTCATACAAACATGGCAATTCACGGGCCAGTCATGTTCACACTTTTTATGGGCAGCACTGAATAGATGAGTTTTGTGCCATTGCAACTAGCACTTTCTCCAACACAAAATAGGTTAGTGTAAGATACATTTAATCCCTTCATGACATGGTGATTTTCTGTTTTTTTCCGTTTTCTTTTTCCTCCCCTTCTAAGAGCCACAACTTTTTTATTTTTCCATTAATATAGCCAAACAAGTGCTTGTTTTTTGTGGGGCAAGTTGGTCTTTTGAATAACACCATTCATTCTACCATATAGTGTACTGACTGAAAAATGGGAAAAAAATTCCACGTTCATTGAAATTGCAAAAAAGTGCAATTCTACAATCGTTTTTTGGGTTTTTAATTTACCATATCCATTATATATGTTAAAACTGACCTGACAATCCAAGTACTTTGTTAGTTAACTCTAATCCATTATTTTATTTTGTCACACGCATGGTCTGGTGACCACTGTTCTGCTTAAGTTGGGTCATAAATAGGCTCGTAATTTATCACACACTAGTACTAAATTCCTGTTGATATGTCACAATTGTGAATGGGAAGAATTCCCTTTAAATAAGTGTGGTAATTAGAGATGAGTACATTTATTGAAATTCAACTCACAAGATTTGACAAATTTTTTACACATCCTGGATAGGATGTATGTAAAACTCTGAGGTCTCCTACGTGTGAATTGAGCCATTTTTAAGCTCTTTAACAAAAACACAACCTTGATAAAAACCCAGCTACCTCAACACATCTGGCTACGGTTGGTAACCAAGAGTCTGTTTAATCAGACAAGCACAGACAGACCTTTAGTGCTTTTTAAATTTAAAAACTGTATAAAAGCTATCCCTTTTAGTTTCCTGTGATCGTTCACACCATTTTGTTGTTGCTCTAAGTACATTAAAACATCTTAAATAATTCACCTGCCTAGGCCTGTGATCTACGCCAAAACTTATTGACCATGTATTTTATAAATGATGCACAAAAGGTCCTGCGCTTAATGATGGCCATTCATTCTTGTGGCGAGAAAACTGTCTGTATGTCATATGCATGGTAGTATTCATGAGTAACATTGTGTCCAGACAATGGGAAACAGAAAGAACTGTGCAGGGATCCAATCTGGGGCTGGGAGTTATCCATTTATTTAATCCCCCAAAACTGAAATTTAGCAAAAATTAAGAAAGAAGCTGAGATCTAAAAGAATTGGGAGTCATAGAAGCCCATCAATTCTTTTCTAACAAATGTTTCCCATTTTTGCCATCACTGTGCAAAAGCTTAACCCCATTCATGTGCAGGGTACATCACAGATGCTTCCTCCTCACCAAAAATTAATGTGATTAAAAATGAGGAGTAAGCTTAGACTTACCAAAAATTTGAGTCATGGATGACAAAGAATTTTGTTTTGAAAAATGTTTGCTTTTGGGTCCAGGCCTTTTCTGTGACATTCCAGGTGACTAATAAAATAGTGACCTTTACCCCAAGCACGGATGAAGGAAGAAAATAGCAGCCATTTAAGCACATTCATTTTTGTTTGAATAAAAGTAGAAAGAGGAACACTGTAAATATCATGAGCAGTGGATAATTATGATGCAGACAATGATCAGGTGGAATTCAGACCAATCAAAGGCAGAAAACAACCTCAGTCACAAAAACAATGGATAATGGTATGATTAGTCAAGGAAGCAATGGTTGTTTTTTTAAGACATTCCAAAAACACATTTTTGGCAGGGCAGGAATTACATCACATCATTCACGCTTCTAGATGTGCCTTGACTCACAGTACCCTAACTACCACTGCCAGTGCCCCTAACATCATGGCTTGCAGAGCAGGCAGTAGCTAGATATTTGAATCATGTCGTTCATCTCCTGCGCCATAATATCTGATTACAAAGGCTGTATGTCCTCCTCATCCATTAAATCAACATGAAGAAGTTGTTGTGACACATCTGAAATTAACCCCTGGGATCTTGTGGGTTAGGGGACTAAAGGACTGAAGTAATAGAGGTTTATTGATGGAGTTGAAATCCTGCTATGTAACAGATTAGATGTTTTGATGGCAGAGAAATATTTAGATTTGAGAGTCCTCGTGGTTGATACCTTTTAATGGCTAACTGAAAATATGGTAACAAATTGCAAGCTTTCGAGACTACTCAGGTTTCTTCATCAGGCTAGTATACCACAAAATCTGAAGAGTCACATATTTATGCACAATAAGACCAAAAATAATGCAATAGATAAGACAGGTGATGGAAAACAGAGTTATTATGGAAGAGATAAACAATGGCTCCTCTGCCTTGATGGCAGAGGAGATTGAACACTGACTCAAACAGGCTGTGTCATCATCCTCTGAGATGAGTTATGTGCCATATATTTCATTAAATGCTCATCTTACTCCCCACTAATACAGTTGCTGGAAGCAAGGAAGGCCTATTGTGACCTGCATTTGGTAATACTTTTGGCTGAACAGCTGATGCCAAATGTGCAAGGGGTGCTGCTGGCAGCTCCCACATTTTCAGCTGTGTATGGATTTTGTTTTCTCTTACACTATCCTGACCATTGCCTATGATGCTTTTTTTGTTTACAATACATTTTGGATACAAGTTTAAAGTGTAAAACTAAATGTTTATCCACAATTTCCAAACTTGAAAAAATATAAAAATGTATCAGTGTGGTGTATATGCGTCTCAAATTGTCAAACCGAAATCGCGTGTCAAAACAGACCTAAAACAGTTAAATGATATAATTTAGTGTAGTTTAATACATAAAGGATGATTTAAATAACCAATGCCATAGCTTCCAAATGCGACAACAGCCCACACTATAAATGTGGGTGTACAGTTGAAAAATTGGACTAATAAAACAGGTATGCAAAAAGTGTGCATCATTTAAAAAAAAATTCTTAAATTTTAAACACTATTGTCCCTTCCCCTCAACAAAAACTCATTAATAGGGATGCTGCATTGGTTATTACAGTGACATGTAAAAGTTTTGGCACCCCTGGACTAAACTACTGTTTTTGTGAACAGTTAAACAAGTTGAAGATGAAATGATCTCTAAAAGTCCTAGAGTTAAAGATGGCACATTTCCTTTGTATTGTTGGCAAAAAATATATATAATGTCATTTTTTATATTTTAAAAATTACATAAAAGGAAAATGGGCAGATAAAAAAGTTTGCGTACCCTTGCAGATTTGTGTACACAGATAACTTTGACCAAGGTTTCAGACCTTAATTAACCTGTTAGGGTTATGGCTTGTTCATAATCATTGTTAGGAAAGGTCAGATGATGCAAATTTCCAAGCTTTATAAAAACCCAGCCTTCCTCTAACCTTGTGCCAAAAGATCAGCAGCCATGGGTTCTTCTAAGCAGCTGCCTAGCTCTCTGAAAATGATGGAGGCCAACAAAGCAGGAGAAGGATGTAAGAAGATAGCAAAGCATTTCCAAGTTGCCCTTTCCTCAGTTAGAAATGTAATAAGAGGTATTATGCCATACCTCTGCTTTTTTGTGTGCATATACAGTGCCTACAAGTAGTATTCAACCCCCTGCAGATTTAGCTGGTTGACACATGCGGAATTAACTTCGCATTGTGACATTTGTACTGTAGATCAGCCTGGAAGTGGGAAATGCACTGCAGCAAATTTTTTTTTTTTTTTTTAAAAAACGTTAAAAGTTAATTCAGAGTGTCATTTATTATTCAACCCCTCAAACCACAAGAATTCTGTTTGGTCCCCCAAAAGTATTAAGAAGTAGTTCAGGCACCAAGAATAATGAGCTTCACATGTGTAGATCTCTTTTGCCAGCCTTTTCTGACTATTTAAGACCCTCCCCAAACTTGTGAACAGCACTCAGACATGGTCAACATGGGAAAGACAAAGGAGCATTCCAAGGCCATCAGAGACAAGATCGTGGAGGGTCACAAGGCTGGCAAGGGGTACAAAACCCTTTCCAAGGAGTTGGGCCTACCTGTCTCCACTGTTGGGAGCATCATCCGTAAGTGGAAGGCTTATGGAATTACTGTTAGCCTTCCACGGCCAGGACAGCCTTTGAAAGTGTCCTCCCGTGCCGAGGCCAGGCTTGTCCGAAGAGTCAAGGCTAACCCAAGGACAACAAGGAAGGAGCTCCGGGAAGATCTCATGGCAGTGGGGACATTGGTTTCAGTCAATACCATAAGTAATGTACTCCATCGCAATGGTCTCCGTTCCAGACGAGCCCGTAAGGTATCTTTACTTTCAAAGAGTCATGTCAAGGCTCGTCTACAGTTTGCTCATGATCACTTGGAGGACTCTGAGACAGACTGGTTCAAGGTTCTATGGTCTGATGAGACCAAGATCGAGATCTTTGGTGCCAACCACACACGTGACGTTTGGAGACTGGATGGCACTGCATACGACCCCAAGAATACCATCCCTACAGTCAAGCATGGTGGTGGCAGCGTCATGTTGTGGGGCTGTTTCTATGCCAAGGGGCCTGGCCATCTGGTCTGCATCCATGGGAAGATGGATAGTGTAACATACCTGGCGGCGTCCTTGCATAGTGGTCCATCTCCCACTGTGCAAGAGCGCGCACTTGATCTCCAGTCCAGAATGTCTCTCTGGCTTCCCTCCATGCTGTCTGTTTGCGTCTGTTTCTGCTGCTTAAGGGCGGCGCCCGATCACTTCCTGCTTTTTGTACCTGCTGTGGGTCACACCCCTTGTGCGTCCTCAGCCTATTGCTGTCTGTCACCTGGTATTTAACCCAGCTGCCCCAATCAATCCCTGCCTGAGCATAGTGTGTTTCTTTCAGTGTGTGCTTTCACTCTGAAGGTGCCAGGTCCCGTTCTGTGTTCTCTTGTCTGCCTATCCTGGAGGCTGTATTTCCAGGCCTGTCTGAACACGCTCCTAGCCTGTTCTTCCCGCCTTCTAGGGGCCGATTACTTAGACCCACTCTTGTATCTTGTCTGTCCTGTCTGAACACTCTCCTTGCCTGTTCGTCCCGCCTCTCTGGGGGCCGTATTCCCAGACCCGCTCCTGTATCCCGCTGCAGTGTCGGTCTCCTCCGTACACAGTTCCAGTCTGAACTCTCTCCTATCTTTTACCTGTTTTTTCTCTATGTCCGTTCCTTTCCTTTTTCTGCAGAGTCTGAACTCGTACCTAACTCCTGCTTGTTGTCTCTGTACTCCCATTTGTGAGTTTGTGGTCCACTCGCTACTTCACTGCAAGTACCCTGTGGGTATCTGGCTCTGCCTTTCCCTTCCTGTCTGTTCCGTGTGAACAGAGCCCTGTCCGTCCTGCTCTGACTCCTTGCTCACTGCTCTGGCAGCCTTGCTTCGCTCTGACCCTTTTGCTCACTGCTCCGGCAGCCTTGCTCCGCTCTGACCCTTTTGCTCACTGCTCCGGCAGTCTCGCTCCGCTCTTATCCTCTTGCTCACCGCTCCAGGCGGTCTCGTCCTGCTCAGCTCTTGCTCACCGCTCCAGGCGGTCTCGTCCTGCTCAGCTCTTGCTCACCGCTTCAGGCGGTCTCGTTCTGCTCTGCTCTTGCTCACCGCCCCAGGCGGTCTCATCCTGCTCTGCTCTTGCTCACCACCCCAGGCGGTCTCGTCCTGCTCTGCTCTTGCTCACCGCTCCAGGTGGTCTCGTCCTGCTCTTGCTCACCGCTCCAGGCGGTCTCGTCCTGCTCTGCTCTTGCTCACCGCTCCAAGCGGCCTCGTCCTGCTCTGCTCTTGCTCACCGCTCCAGGCGGTCTCTTCCTGCTCTGCTCTTGCTCACCGCTCCAGGCGGCCTCGTCCTGCTCTGCTCTTGCTCACCGCTCCGGGCGGTCTCGTCCTGCCCTGCTCTCGCTCACCTCTCTGGGCGGCCTCACTCTGCTGTGTTTGTCCACCACATCTGTGGTTCTGTTCCAGAGTCCCAGTGTGTACTGGGTCCTATCCCGCCTGTGCTCCTACCTGCTAGTGCCTTCCTGTCTGCACTCTAGCCGTGCTTGCCTGTACCCCCCTGCCTGCATACCCGCCTGCCTGCATACCAGTCGTGCCTGCCTATTCCCACCAGTCTGTGTGCCAGCCTAACGAGTCTGTTCCTGTATTCCCCTGTGTGGGTCAACAGCCGTGTCCGGGGTCTGTCCTGGAGTAGCACCTGGTCCCTCTGCTCGGTTCCTCCTTGGTGCACTGGCGTCGTATGCCATCATGTGACCCTGGTCGGATCGGGTGAATACCTAGTTACGCCCCTCCAGGCATTCACTCTCCGGCACGGTCCAGTGGAATCACACGCACACGCCGCTCAGCCCGGGCGTGTGCATTACAGCTAGCATGGCCTACCTGGAGATTTTGGCCAAGAACCTTCGCTCCTCCATCAAGGATCTTAAGATGGGTCGTAATTTCATCTTCCAACAAGACAACGACCCAAAGCACACAGCCAAGAAAACCAAGGTCTGGTTCAAGAGGGAAAAAGTCAAGGTGTTGGAGTGGCCTAGTCAGTCTCCTGACCTTAACCCAATTGAAAACTTTTGGAAGGAGCTCAAGAATAAAGTCCACATGAGACACCCAAAGAACCTAGATACCTTGGAGAAGATCTGCATGGAGGAGTGGGCCAAGATAACTCCACAGACCTGTGCCGGCCTGATCAGGTCTTATAAAAGACGATTATTAGCTGTAATTGCAAACAAGGGTTATTCCACAAAATATTAAACATAGGGGTTGTATAATAATTGACCCACACTTTTATGTTTAAAATTTAATAAAATTCAACTGAGCAGCATAACTTTTTAGTTTGTAAGATTTATGCTTCTGTTCATAAAACCTACTCTCGTTTGCAGTTTGAAGGCTTAACTTATTTGCATCTTATCAAACCAGCTAAATCTGCAGGGGGTTGAATACTACTTGTAGGCACTGTATGGGGTTCTTCAGATATTTTGCTATACTATGCCTGAGGAAGGGACCTAAGAAGTCCTGAAAGCTTGCTTTGTAACATTATTTGTTTTATTTTTGCTAGCCTTTAAAAGGTATCATAACTACTAGATTATCTTGTTTTTCCTATTGAGAGCAAATTTAATTAAGAAATAGCAGTCAACAGTAACAGTGGAGAACAGTGGAGGACAAGATAAGGTCTGGAAGACCAAGCAAAATTTCACTGAGAGGTGCTCGTAGTATTGCTAGAGAGGCAAATCATAAACCCCACTTGACTGAAAAAGACCTTCAGAAAGATTTATCAGACTCTGGAGTTGTGGTACATTGTTCTGTTCAGAGACACCTTCACAAATATGGCCTTCATGGAAGAGTCATCAGAAGAAAACCTCTCCTGTGTCCTCATCATAAAATTCAGTGTCATAAGTATGCAAAAGAACATCTAAACATTCCTGATGCATTTTGGAAACAACTCCTGTGGACCGATGAGGCTACAATAGAACTCTTTAGCCACAAAGATCAAAAGTGTGTGGAGAAAAAAGGGCACAGAGTTTAAGGAAAAGAACATCTCGCCAACCATTAAGCATGGGGGTGGATGAATCATGCTTTGGGGTGTGTTGCAGCTAGTGACAAGGGGAATATTTCACTGGTAGAGGGAAGAATGGATTCAATGAAATTTCAACAAATTCTTGTTGCAAACATAACACCATCTGCAAAAAAACTGAAGTTGAAAAGAGGATGACTTCTACAAATGGATAATCCTCCTAAACACACATCAAAATCCACTATAGACTACCTCAAAGGCACAAGCTGAAGGTTGTGCAATGGCCCTCAAAATCCCCTGATCTGAACATCATTGAAAATCTGTGGCTAGACCTCAAAATAGCAGTGCATGCAAGACTATCCAGGAATCTCACAGAACTGAATGAATTTTTCAAGAAAGAATTGATGAAAATCCCTCAAACAAGAATTAAAAAATAACTCTTGGATGGCTACAAAAAGCATTCACAAGATGTGATACTTTCAAAAGGGGGTGTAACTATACACTAACCATGCAGGGTGCCCAAACTTTTGCAATGGCCCATTTTCCTTTTTGTTATTTTTAAAATGTAAAAGATGAAAAATTATATATATATGTTTTGCCTAAAATACAAAGGAAATGTGTCATCTTTAACTTTAGGGGTTTTAGAGATTATTTCATCTTCAACTTGCTTAACTGTTCACAATAACAGTAATTTTGATCAGGGGTGCCCAAACTTTTACATGCCACTGTAGGTACATGCACAGAAACTAAGTTGCGGCAATAGCTTTCAGTATTTTTCTTTAGTAGGTCAGTATGAAAATTAAGACTGAGGGGACATATACTGCCCTCATTTTTTGTAGTGCATCAATAATGAAATAAAAAGGTGTTATTAAGGTGATGTACTGCAATAGATCATAGATCAATAAATTTACAGTTACACAATCTCTGCAGATCTTGCAACGTCCCATCTTTTCAATCTATGCATTGTTATTCACAGACTAAGACTTACACTGTTATTTTCTATATTCTTCATCTCTGCAATAATACGCCATACTCTACTATAAGACTTTCTATCCCTTTCTCGAGCTACACGCTCTCCTATCCCTATGTTGTAAAACCCTAAAATGGCTGCTTTCTCTGCCTCATTTGTTATAGTGGTTTTGATAGTCCTCCCGATTTACTTCCCTAGACCATATAATATAATTTCTGCAAAGCATTATCTGAAAGTCTGTGTGGCCTTGCTTGATGTCATGTGTTCCTATTTTCTGGCTTTCTTAATCTTCAGCAACGTGTAAAATGGCCCTGTGCATATTTTTAGCAATCCACATTAACTTGTTCAAATTAACCAGGATCTGCAAATTTCATGAAATTTGACTAAAATTCAATTTGCACTGGATGATTTAGATCATCTCTAGAGGAAATATTTCAACTACTGTTTCTGGAAAACCTGTGTAATTACTACTATTGTCCGTTTGCTTTCCTACAGTTATAGGATATAACATCTGTCTAGTTACACTGTGATATAAAAGCAGGTGATGCCTCATTTTATAACAAAATAACCAATTTTATGTGTTCTCAGCAACTATAGCATGGCAATGTTAGTAATGTTAGTATGAGAAAGCTGTATAAGTCTGAATTTGCCCAGAGCACTCAAGAACAGAAAAAGTATAAACGTTTAAAAGTCCGTAATTTTTAACATTTACAAAATTGTTTACATAATAAGGGCTTGATTAATCAAGAAAGGCATTTTGTAAGGCAATCTTGATGAGTTTAAAAGTAAATTTTTGCACTAATTTGAGTTGCATAAATATTTTGTGTCATTTTAAGGCGTTTTATGCCATAATTCTGGCAAAAAGACATAGATAAATCGTGATCCAAGACTTGTAACTGTTACCAGCTGAAGATGTAATTCTAGTTATTGGTCAAAAAATAAAACACTGCAATATTACAGATTGTATCATAAATAACATTAACAACCAATAAACAGGATAGGAAATAAAAGTTATTTGTGAAAAATACACTTAAAGAGGTTTTCAAAGAATAAGATAAAATGGCATCCCTGATACACAGTAATTCAAACTGCAGCCTGTCCTAGTCACGTATCAATAGCAGCTGCAGACTGAAGATATACTGCTCCTGAGATCTGTGTCTGGACTGACAAGAGCTGTATCACATATTCCTCACCAGGAGCACGGCTGTCATATGCGAAGAAATAAATCTGACTAGAGCACGTTCTTCCACATGCCACACATCATCACTAGTGATGCACGAGCATGCTCGACACTGCTCGGTACTTGCCCGAGCATCTCACTACTCGGGATGTTCGGCGAGCACCGAGCACTTCCGGGTTACTCTGGCGGGAGCCCGGGTCTCCGCCCTGCATGTTTGGTGCTCTTTACAGAGCCGATGAACATGCAGGGATTGCCAGCCAGTCACTGTAATGCCGCAGCCATGTTGGTTTTGGGCATTACAGTGATTGGCTGGCCGCACAGCGTCACCGCGAGTATTTAAAACCGGGCGCCGCCATCTTGGACACAGTCGCCCGGGATCAGATGGTGTAGGGAGAGTGCTGCTGAGTTAGGGAGAGATTTATACTGCGAAATAAGTAGTGTAGGGTCTCTAAAGCCTGCAAAATCAAACAAACAGTCCTTCTCAGGACTAACATCAATCCCAGATATCAAGCAGGCAGGCAGGCTGTATAGGAGACGCAGTGGTTATACCAACAAACACTGCATTACAGTCCTGTGTGCTGCTTTTCAAATAGCTGAACTTAGCCCCAGGTCTCAGGGTCCAGGAAAATTCCTTTTTTTTCATCTAAATCCTCTTTTTTTTCCCTCAGTCAGACTGTACAAATACCCGTCTTATTAACCTTTTGGTATTTCCCACCCCCCAAAAAAATTGAGTGTGTCTGTGAGTGTTTAGAGACAAATATATCTATCTATTTAATAGAGAGTCTGGTGTAGGCCAGATAACTAGAACTGTGGTTTTCCTCTTCCACGGTTAAAATCTGGGTGTAATCCACCTTTTTGCATAAAAAAAAACTATTTTGAGTGTCTCGCTGACTGTTCAGACACAAATATATCTGTTTAAAAGATTATGGTGTAGGCCAGAGAAATAGAACTGTGGTTTTCCTCTTTCACGGTTCTAATCTCCTTTTTATTACCCTTTTGCCATTGATAGTGCGAGTGTAAGCTACTTTACTTCATTTACAATGGGCAAGGCACGTGGCAAGGGTCGTGGAACTGGAAGCTCTGGTGATGGTGCATGCTGAGGACGGGGCCGTGGCCAAGGTGAAAATGTGCCACAACCAACAGCCACATCTTCTCGCTCCCAGTTCTTGACCGAATTACTAGGGAAGCACACAACAGCACCACTATTGCGAACTGATCAGTGTGAACAGATTAGTAATTGAATAGCAGATAATAATTCAAGTTACCTGGGCACCACCACCTCTGGTCTGTCTTCCACATGGTCAAGTGTTAGTAGCCGTGAGTCTCGACTGCATACTCCTCCTCACCGTGATGCTCCTTCCTCCCACTATGCCGAGTGTCAGAAAGCAACTGATCCCACAGTTGGACACTTGAAGAGCTGTTCACTGGACCATTTCCATATTTGGGCCTCTCGCCTGCTCCTCTTGAAGTGGTGGAAGAGGAGATCCCATGTAGTGATGGCCAAATATTTGAACAGCCACGGTCACAGGAAGGCGACGCTGGCAATTTGTCACAAGAGGTGGACGATGACGAGACAATTGCCACGAAGTGA
The DNA here is from genome assembly GCF_046119375.1 of Phyllobates terribilis. Classification (NCBI taxonomy): domain Eukaryota; kingdom Metazoa; phylum Chordata; class Amphibia; order Anura; family Dendrobatidae; genus Phyllobates; species Phyllobates terribilis. Next base: position 369,641,980 of record NW_027362763.1, on the reverse strand, counting down.
GGAGGAGGACCGTGGTGTGGAAGTGGAAGAGGAGGAGGTGGTGAATGATCTAGTAACTGACCCAACATGGCAGGAGGACATGCAGAGCGAGGCCAGCAGCACACAGGGGGAGGGAGGCAGAGTACCCCAACTGGCAGGAAGATGCAGTGTGGTGGCCGCAGACAGAAGGCGGGCAACCATTCACCGTAACACCAACACGAGGGACGTTGCCAGTACAAGCGGTAGGTCTTCCAGAGTCTGGAATTTTTTTAAAGACTCTGCTGATAACCCCTAAAAGGCCATTTGTACCACCTGCCAGGCCAGCATCAGCAGGGGTGACAAAACTACCAGCCTGACCACCACCAGCATGATCAGGCACATGTCAGCAAAGCACCCGACTTTGTGGGGCGAACCCCAGGGTTCACGACCAGTGTCAGCGGGTGTCACCACTGCTTCTTCCGCTGTTGTGCGTGTAAGAGAACCCCCTGTTGTGCGTGCAAGGCAATCCCCTGTCCATACTGCATGCAAAGATGCCCCCTCCTCTCAATCTTCACTTGTTATGGCAGTTTCTCAAGAAACAGCATCAACGTCCACCTCCCACCGCAGCGTTCAATTGTCCATATCCCAGACCTTTGAACGAAAGCACAAATTCACAGCCAACGCCCCACAGGCCACAGTCCTAAATTCGCACATTTCACGACTGCTTGCATTGGAAATGCTGCCTTTTAGGCTGGTGGAGACGGAAACATTCCGCAACCTTATGACGGTGGCCGTACCTCAGTACGCAGTCCCCAGTCGACACTATTTTGCCCGGTGTGCCATCCCCGCACTACACAAGCACGTGTCCCAAAACATCTGCCATGCCCTCAAAAATGCAGTAACTGGGAGAATCCACCTGACAACGGACACGTGGACAAGTGCTTGTGGCCAGGGACGGTATATCACCCTGACGGCACACTAGGTAAACATAGTGGAAGCCGGGACCCAGTCGGACCTTGGACCGAACACATCCTCCCCACACCGAGGATTGTGGGCCCTATGTCAGTCAGAGTTGCCCCCACAGTGTACAGCTCCTGCGCATCATCCTCCTCCTCCTCCTCATGTTCAGCCTCCATCTCAGATATCACCACATCAGTTACAAGCTGGAAGCACTGCAGTACTGCCTCAGCCAAGCGGCAACAGGCTGTGCTGAAACTCATAAGCTTAGGTGATAAACCTCACACTGCTTGTGAGTTGTGGACAGCTGTGAAAGAGCAGGCAGATCTGTGGCTGAGACCGCTAAACCTACATCCAGGCATGGTAATGTGTGACAATGGCCGTGACCTGGTGGCGGCTCTGAGGCGAGGCGAGATCACACACGTACCATGCCTGGCTCATGTGCTTAACCTCATGGTTCAGCGGTTTCTTAAATCGTACCCCGAGTAGCCAGATCTGCTCGTCAAAGTACGCCGCCTGTCAGCTCATTTTCGCAAGTCAGCTACAGCTTCCGCCGCCCTTGCTGTGTTGCAGCTGCGTTTGCAGCTTCCGGCACACCGACTGGTGTGTGATGTCCCCACACGTTGAAACTCTACCCTCCACAAGTTGAAAAGGATTTGTGAGCAGAAGAGAGCAGTTGTGGAGTACCAGCTGCAACAAGGCTGTCGATATTCAGGTCAGACTCCACACATAAGACCTCAGGAGTGGACCTGGATGTCTGACATATGTACCATCCAGACAAACTTTGAGGAGTCCACCAAGATGGTGAGTGGCGATGATGCCATCATTAGCGTCAGCATCCCACTTGTCTGTCTTTTGCAACACTCTCTGCAAAGAAATAAAGATGAGGCATTGCAGCCAGAGTATGAGGAGATGTATCAAGAAGCCGTAGCGGGCGATTACACACAGCCCAGCCTCATCTCATCCCAATGTGCATTGGGGGCAATGAGGTAGAGGAAGAGGAGGAGGAGGAGGAGGAGGAGAAGGAGAAGGAGAAGGAGAAGGAGAAGGAGGAGAAGGAGGAGGAAGAGGAAGAACAGGAGCTGGTATCATGCGCTGTAGACGGTAGTACCTGTACAACTGTCATACCGTCGGTTCTGCGTGGGTGGCCTGAGGACAGGGGGGAGGAGGAAGAGGAAGAGGAGGAGGAGGAGGAGGAGGAGGAAGGGGAGGGGGAAGAGGAGGAGGAGGAGGAGGAGGAGGAGGAGGAGGAGGAGGAGGAGGAGGAGGAGGAGGAGGAGGAGAGCATGGTTAGTCGTCATCTTGGTGAGGACACGGAAGTCTTGCCCGTTACCAGTCTGGCACGCATGGCTGACTTTATGTTACGCTGCCTTAACCGTGACCCTTGGCAAAATGTTGGGTGACAGTCAATACTGGTTGGTGACACTTTTTGACCCCCGCTACAAGGAGAATTTTCACTCTTATTCCAGAGGTGGAGAGGTCTACAAAAATGGGGCAGTACCAGAAGACCCTTGCTGCAGAACTGATTTAAAAAATTCCCATCTTAACACGCTAGCGGCAGAGGTCACAGTTCGTTGCCCAACCAAGGCGTACAGGCGAGAGAGACGCAACTCCAATTCAGCAGAGGCAGGGGAACACTGTCAACGTTCTGGGACAGATTTCTGAGACCCGCACAGCTTACAGGCCCTGAGGTGCAGGGTACTCTCACAAGGAGTGGAAAGTTTCAAAAGATGGTGAGGGAGTACCTTGCCGACCGTACCAACATCCTCCGTGATTCCTTTGTGCCTTTTAATTATTGGGTATCCAAGGTGGACACTTGGAATGAACTCGCTCTATACGCCTTGGAGGTCCTAGCCTGCCCTGCCGCTAGCGTGTTATCGGAGCGTGTTTTTGGTGCCGCTGGGGGAATTATAACTGATAAGCGCACTCGCCTGTCAACTGACAATGCTGACAAGATGACCTTTATCAAAATGAACAAGGGCTGTATTGAGCCAGGCTTCTCATCACCACCAAATGACAGCAGAGTAACATAAAGTCAAATCCACTGTGTTATTTCGGGAGGTGTATTCCCATGCACCGCTTCACACCCACACATGGGTATACGTTTCCTCATTTCGGCTGTTTTTTGCTCTTCTCCTTATCCTCAGCCTCCACCACCACTATACCACCAGGGTGACTGTGGTCCGTGTTGCTAGCATTGCAAGTTCCTCCTTCCTAATTTTTGGCAGCTTTTGCTTGGAAGGCATAGGCAAAGACTATGGGAGACCCACTCCCCAATAATGAGAATAATGTTTTTAATATGCTGTACTGCATGGCTCTTGTAAGGGGCATTGAAACCATCTTGTTAAGCTACTGTGGCCTCCACGTCTCTTCCAAGGGGCATTGATATTGTCTTTTTATTCCACTGCGACCTCCACCACTCTTCCAAGGGGCATTAAAACCGTCTTGTTAAACCACTGTGACCTCCACGTCTCTTCCAAGGGGCATTAAAACCGTCTTGTTAAACCACTCTGAACTTCACGTCTCTTCCAAGGGGCATTAAAACCGTCTTGTTAAACCACTCTGAACTCCACAGCTCTTCCAAGGGGCATTTTAATGTTTTTAATTACCTCTAACCTCCACGACTCTTCCAACGGGCATTGCATTTCCTCCTAATTTTAGTCAGCTTTTGCTTTTCAATGCATAGGCGAACAGTAAGGGAGACCCACTCCCCAATAATGAGTGGAAGGTTTTTAGCACGCTGTAATCCACGTCTGTTTCAAGGGGCATTGCAGTTCCTCATAATTTTTGGAAAGTCTTCCATTCACTGCTTAGGCCAACAGTGTACAGGAGACCCAGTTGCTATAAATGGAAAAAATGGTTTAATTAAGGCCCTCTGACCTCCATGTCACTTCCAAGGGACATTGGAGTGCCTCAAAATTTTTGTTAGGCATTGCACTCACTGTGTGCCCTATAACAGTGTAGCCGAACCGCTCCTTTTAGTACAGAAACATATCTTAATAGACATGTGTGGTTGACTGGCCTGATATTGATGTGAATGGTCACTGTTCCTTCTGCTTTTTCTCCTTTGCCACCACCTCATCCATCATTCATCACCTGAAGCTTTGTTTTAACGGGAGTCATAGAACTTGGATAGTAGCAGGAAAACATCCAGCAATCCTCGGAGGAGGTAGGATATGCGCCAATACGCTGACCACCTCAGGCCTAGCCGCTACTACATACATGCGCTTGCATTCCAAGGAACAGAAAGCTAAGGAGATGGATGGCCTCATGATCATGAATAATTTACTCATTGTGTAGGAGGCTGACCACTGCTGCTGTCTACCTTCTGAACTTTGTGCTGAAGCCTGATTGACCCAGGACCCGCAATCCTCTATGTCTGGAGGACGTGTTGCATCCCAGTGTCCAACTGTGTCCCGGCTTCCACAATATTAACGCAGTGTGAAGGCGTCAGTGAGATGGACCATCCCTGGCCACATTCACATGTCCACATGTTTGTGGTTAGGCTGTCCTTCCCACTAAATGCACTGGGGAGGGCACAGGTAATGTTTTGTTATGCGCGCTTGTGTATAAGGCACACCGGGACAAATAGGGGCGGCTGGGGGCCGTTTATGGACACCCGGCCGCCCCCAGGCGGCTGGGGACTGTGTGTGGGCACCCGTCCGTGGGGCGGCTGGGGACCGAGTATGGACACCCGGCCTCCCCCTGGCGGCTGGGGACTAAGCGTGGACACCGGCCGCCGGGCAGCTGGGGACTGAGTATGGATACAAGGCCGCCGACGCAGCCATGACTTGGTGGCCAGATTCCGCCTCCACATGCCTAAAAGGCCCAATTTCAAGTGCAAGCAAGCAGTATGGTATTGCAGCCTTGGGGTGGCAGGCTGCATACTTGCACTTGCATTGCAAGGAATGGGGGAGGTACAATTGAATACTGCTCTGGGACAAGGACTTGCATGGGGATAGTTGCAAGTCTGCATCTTCTGATGCGGCACGAATCACTTGTGATGGGCACACTTTTAGGCAGTGACCCGGGTGTCAGAAATTCTTCCAGGAGTCTTCCCCATGCTGTTCCCATGTCTTTTCAGCATTGTATGCCGCCCGGGGTGCTGCCGAAAAAATGCTCGGGTCTCCCATAGACTAACATTGAGCTCGTTGCTCGGGTCGAGCACCCGAGTATCACGGTGAGCTCGGCCCAAGCTTCGAGCACCCGAGCATTTTAGTGCTCGCTCAACACTAATCATCACCCATCCAGTTCCTCTGCACATCTTCTTATTGTTGTTGAGGATTGAATCTCCAGCCATCTTCATAATAGGAAAGGACTTCCAGCTCTGATAAGGACCAGGACATTTCATCGCAAGTGCTCGTAAGGTGACAGTGTTATTACATCATGGCCTTGCACGCACATGCGCATAATTGTCAATGGCTCCATCAGCCTCTGAATTTAATGATCTGTGACAACAATAAGAAGATATACTGAGGACTGGATGGTGAACAGTGAAGAGAGAGTAGCCAGTAACCCAAGATGTGAGTGATAAGGTGAGATAAAGTATTTTTTTTCTGTTTTAATATTTTGGTGACAATTTACGGTTTTACTGACTCTGCGCTTAAGCGAATTACAAAAGATCAGCATTTTGGCAAATACATATCTTTGCAATACTCAAGTAAAATGGAATTCCACACAAATTTGCTATTCTTTGGATAATATTTATCATAATACACTTTTGATATATTTCCTTTTTACAAGCCACAAAAGTGAAACAATAAACAAAATATATAATATATTATAACAAAATATATCATATTGCAATGGAGCAAAAGATTTGTCTCTCTATCATTGCTATTGCTACAGAATATTACTATTACTATTTTCATTTGGCACCAGAGAAGGAATTGATACAAAATTGATATAGTTTACTAAATTCTACATTACAAACTTTTTTATCTGTAACACCATAGCCAAGTAAAGAAAATAATTCTAAGTGTTCTCCATTTAAGCAAGACCTTTTCTCGCAATTCCCAAAAAATTGCAAAATGGAATTACTGTCTAGTTTGATAGCAAATTAATCTTTGCCCACATTTTTCTGTATAGGCAGATTTAGGCCCACTGTCCTAAGATCAGACTTAGCAATCTAATGTCTAAATAGAATTTATTAACTTGTAAGATGTATAGCTTTACATCTGACAGTATGGAAGCAGGCTTTACATTGTTAATATGTTGAATTATTATTATAACTAACATGATGAAATATGGTAGAAATGTAACAGGTTTACTAACGATGCCAAATTTGGAAGTCACCTTAATAAAATAGAATACTACTTCATATAGATGCATTTTGCCAGTACAATGTTGTTAAGGCATGTGCTATATGTGAAATTCTATAACTGTAGGAGTGAGAAATGAAAATGCCAGATTTATGACAAAATGATGCATTGATTTAGCCCACATGAATCTCATTAGTGTCATACACCGGCGTCTAGTGGCAAGTTATATTTTTGAAGGGGGGAGCATAATATTGTTACGTCCAATTTTCATCAGCTTGAATATTTCAAAATTTCCAGGTTATTCATGAAAGTTGTTTGTTTGACAATTTTCTTAGTTGTACATTTTATATAAAACAGAGTTTAATGCCGAATGACATGAAATTGTGTATATGACAAGACATGGCATATTATTTTTCTAACATTTTTCCTAAAGTTGGAAAGGATCTAAGTGCCTTTTCTCTGGATTTAGTGCTTTGAATAGGTTTTCGCTCTGACATATGTATGGTACAATCTTTCTACTGCATTTGCTTGCTATGAAAATAGCAGCATACTTAGTTTTTCTTCAATTCTGAAATGTTTTTTTTTCATCAAGTTACAGAACAATGTATGTATGAATATGATCTCTATAACAATATATCAGAATATTTATCTTACTTTATTAAACTAATCTTGAGCTGTAGCTTGAACTTTATGCATAGTTCTGCTTAGTCTATAAAGACAGTTGAGGCACATGTGAATACAATGGGACAATCTGATAAATGTACAGTGTTTGTTATAAAGACATACCAGATAAAGATGAGCAAACTTGTTTGGAAAACGTTCGCCAATCTCAAAGTCGGCACGAACATTGCACATTCAGATTAGTGTTTGGACAATCGAGTGTTTTGCTCAAAATCTGCAAAATTTGGCCAAAGGTCGTTAAATTATCGCATTTCCACTAATTCTTTTGTTAGGACAAAATTACATTCGAATGGGTGGAGAAAAGATTAGAAAGTTGGTGTGACTCCATAATTGTTTTTTTCTGTCACATGTCTCTAACCTGTAATTGCAACAGATGTCTTTTCCTGTTGCATTAGATATTTTGTGTAAGGAGGAAACAGACAGTTTTTGGACTATACAAAAATATTTCAGCCCACTTGCTCGTTATCTATACCTAGAATGTATAAACTACCAGATATAGATGTGGAACACTGCGGTCAAATGACTATGCCAAGCACGTAGTGGGGGATGGAACAAGTATAATTTGAAGAGGACTGCACCCCTACTTTGAAGGGGGAAAACACCTACAGGGCCACATCACTTGACACAGGGATATCTCAATGAATTTGTTTAATCCTGTATAAAAACTAAAGAAAGTACAGAGCCTCTGATTCTCTGCTATTGTAACATGAGATAAACTGGTGAGATTGTTCGGAATTTTTAAGATATCTAAATTTTAAAGAATATTTCTTTAACAATTTCTGTCATTTTATAAACAATTTTATTTTCTAGAAGACCCCTTTAACAATCTGTAGATCCTTGCAAGTTTAACACTGTTGCACAAAAAATACAATATTGGCCTGGGTAGTCTAGTACCAATGAACATGCAAAGGCGGTCACTCCAAATGCTCAGTTTTACAATTTTCATGTGGACTCACACTGATCCTCAGTAAACATGATCACTTGCTATTATGCTGGACTCTGGGTCGAGTTTTTAATTCTCATATATATTTGTGTCTCCAATAAAGTGATAATTCACTATATATGGGTTTAAACACTTAGCAAAATGGAACCTTTTTTCTAATAATATAAAAGCAATTTAAATTTGTGTCAGAACATACAGCATATTCTACTCAAAACATCTCTAGGCCAGCAAATGCCAAGTTAGACCAGGTGGCATTGTAGAAATGGGTTTTCTATGGAAAAAAAAGCACAGTAGTTAAATTTCATTTGTTTGTAACATTTGCATGACATTTCCAGTTTTGGACACAGGCTTCGTTTTGGGAATTTCTGATAGCAATCCCTTTTCTCCTTTAGCATCCATTGTATGTGCATTTGGACATCTGAGCATTAGTCGTGATTGGGCCTGGTTCCATGCTGATGTTTAATTCTTCACCCGAATGGAAAGGGATATCAGGTTACAGTTTAAAGAAGCAGAATAGTGAGGCAGTAATGGTAATAATTAGGCTGATTTCCTCTCAGATAAATAGTAATGCAAGGTTCCAATAGTCCCACATTAAATGCAATACAGGAGAATTGCAATAAGTGCTATTACATGTATACCAAGTATTATGGGAGTAGCTTAAAGTAGAGTAGCTCTTAGAGAAGTTTTGATAATAAGCTGAAAAGTCTGAATAGAAGTACAATTTTCTAACAATACTCTACATATGCAATCAAGAAACATACTTTCAGGAACTTGTATTTTGCAAATGGATCATTCTCTCAGACTGTTGTAAAGCAGGCCCTAAAATTGGTCCATTTACAAAACACAAGCCATAAACCAGGGCCGTTGTTAGTACATTATACTTCTGTCAGTGACTTCAAACTTAGTATGTATTTCATCTCCCTCTATTGCTTGAATACAAAACTTCAAAATATAATAAATTTTATCTTAAAAAATATGGCTGTTATGATGTTTTAACTTTTGTTAACTCTGCAAGATGTCTTAAATTTTTCATTTACTTTTTGCATTATTTTGTGGTATACTGACTATAGCATGGCTTTTAAAATGTAATTCATGTATTGGAGAAAATTTACTATCAAATACACCAGAATTTAGATGCATTTCAAAGTTGAAGCATGTGCCTTGTACCATATATACAATGCTTTTTAGACACTTAGCATCTAAAACTCAAAGTGATTGTCACTTCCTAGCAGAAAGAATGTGGCTTTGCAGGAAAAGGTGTGGTTAAATATGCAATGCTGTACACCAAAATTTTTTGACACGACGCAAGACCTCATTCAGATATCTGTATTTCACTTATTTGTTCTATCCATGCTTTTCATAGTCAGAACACATACCCATTATAGTCTATAGGACTGTTCACATGCCATTTTTAACAGACTGATTGTCCACCAAAACAAAAAGGGGAGATATGTCTGATTTTGATCCAAGTCATGGATTAAGAGTGCACATTAAACTTGGCCAACACACTGATGCCATCCAAAATGTATCCTAGTACTGACTGTTTACAAGGAGAAGCTTGAGAAAGCTCCATCAGTTCTTTTGCATACAAGAAAAGCTGATGAAACAGAGATGGTAAAAACTGACATATTGACCAAGCACAAATTAAATTCTGATCCAAAACACTAATGGAAACCACTCCCATATTTTAATTTAAGAAAATAAAACAGATGTCTGAATGAGTCCAAAACCAAACAATAGGTTATGTAAAAGTAAACTCCACAGTCTGAGGGTTCACCAAATTAATCACACAGTATTGCAAAATTTGGTGCACTTCACACTGTCTAAAAATTAGATAGTTAGGCCTCATTCAGACGTGAAAAAAATCAGACCAATTTCCATTCCTGTTTTAAATCAGATTTTCATCAGTGATTGGTCAGTGTTTCAGTTTTTCTTCATCAATGACTTTCCCATAAGCTAATGAAAAAAATTGCTAATTTTATTCATTGCAATTTTAAAAATGCCATCCATGTGCTATTTATGATTTTCACAAATCCATTTGACCCGTAATGTGGATCAAAAATAGATACAATATATCCACAATAAACAGGAAATGTGACAAACCCCATATGCTGTATTGGGTACGTGTTCTATTTGTGAACAACAGGGATAGAACAAGTATTTGAAAAACGGAACCCAAACCGGCCTCATTTTCTTTTAGTGAATGAATAACTTTTTATTATTATTTATACTATACTTTCACTTGTATGATCTAAAGTAGGAGTGCACAACCTGCAGCTCGGGGATCATATGCGGCCACTTAAGCCATTCTATGTGGCACCCAACTCTCTAGTCGCAGAAATGGTTGCCAAAGTTTCTATGTAGTTTATAGCAAAGAAGAGAGAGGTAACACAGTCATCTCTGTTTCTCGCGTACATTATAGGAGAATGAGTTCATTTGACCCATTTTTGTTTCCCTGGAAACTTATATATAAGTTTTAGACGTGGCTTGTGGTTCTCTACATTGTAGTTTATGGTAAATAAGTTTACAATGGGAAGAGCCACATCAATACATGGTCTTCCCCTCTCCTATGTGCTAACTGGTGGTAAAGAAGACTCCATTGTTCCCATGGGTGGAGGTTCAACTTTCTGGACTACTATCTTACATGCATTTATGGCATATAATATAGATATGCTGAAAATGTCTCAGATGGTAATACCCATATAAGTTTATTTGTGCTATTGATTGAGTTGCAATATGAAAATGTGGCCCTTGAACTAGTAAAGATTATGCACCCCCAATCTAACTGAGTTTGTTAAAACAACCCTAAATGCCTTAATTTCAACCAAGGTTGCCCTTAAATTTTGTCTTTTCTATTGCTAACAATGATGGTTTTACTGATGCCACAGCATGACAGAGTTAAAAATGTTAGGATCTGAGTATACCTGGGGAGTGCTAGCTGTCAATTACACCCTACCACTATGTGAGTAGTGAATAAATTGAAGTGAAATTGAATTCTACTTGAATGTTACAAAAATCTGCATTCTCCAAACAGCTGTGTTTTTTGTAATTTGCTTCAGTGCGAATTCAGCAAAATGGTGACTGTTAAACACTGTTTTTTCTGAACTATAATGTGCCATCCAAAAGGTTAAAAAATGAAAAAAAAAAAAAAGATTATTATACTCACCTTACCTCTGACCTTTTCGGCCCCTCCGCTACTCACAGCCACCCATCTGGTCCTCAACGCATCTTCGGATCAGCCGCCTCTCGTGATGGAAACTTTCTATCTCCAGCACTGTGTCAGGACATCCATTTGTCATAGCGTCTTCTAAGGTTCTGTGTCATTGGTGTCATGATGTCACAGTGCACGAGATACACAGTTTCCATCACAAGTGGTGGGGGATCAATCCAAAGATGCGGCAAAGATTGGACAGATGGCGGTAAGTAACAGAGGGGATAAAGAGGTCAGCTTTCAGGCGAGTATAATGATTTTTTATATATTTTTTTTTTACACATCATGCTTATTATGCTATGGGGACTGGAGGGAAGCCAGAGCATAATAAAGAATATAAAATTTGTGCAAATTGAATTTCCCAGGAAAAAAATGTATGAACAGGTGAATTTGAATTTTTCCTGATCCGCTCATCTGCAATCAAAGCACTTTGTACGTCACTGAGCGTTATGCTCGTAATGTAATAGTGTGATATATTTTGGCTTCACAAACACACTTAAATTGAGTTAGATAGCATTTGTAAAGCCACTGAGTGATAAATAAGAATGAATTATGCTAAACTGTATAAATAACATTTTCTCTTTATTTACTTGCTATAATACTGTTTGGGCTGTGATGAGACTGTGAGATATACAATTTCTGTGTTCTTGGCCTGCTCAGTATATTTATTACAGCATTGTTTGATAGCTTGCAGCATTTAAACTTTAAATTACCTTTGGCATTGCAAGATAAGATTAGCACATTAAAAGGAAAGTCTTGAAATAAGGAAAATGTGTCATGTATGCTCATCTCTTTCATTCATTAAATTCTAACATTTGCTTTCCAGGAATGTATTTGAGTGCTGTACATTTAATAAAAAAAATGTAGCTTCAGTACGCACAATGCAACTATCGATTATTCAATTTGAAAATATTTTCGTCTCATTTCAGTATGCTTAATTGCATTTACTACTTTCAGTGCAGTACCACATATGCCCTCATTTGTCAATTATGCTTAAAACATTGGGGCAAATTCATGATTTGTGGGTGTTTTTAATGACTTAATGAGATGTTTTTATTTAAATTTACTTTTTTGGAACTTTTTAAAAGCAAAAAGTTGCACATACGTTTAAAATTTTGCATGTTAGTCTTGAACTTAAAAAAATAATTGACAGATTTTGTTCTCTTCTATGGTGGAATTGCCCAAAGTTGCAAATGACGACAGGCTAGATCGATCATCTAGATTACCAAAACCATGCCAATAATCGTAAGAAAACAGATAACACCAAGTAAAGTTAGCTTTAAAAAAGGGCACAAATTACATAATGAATAAGGTACATACATGAAAAAACGGTAGCGGTGTCATCAATGTTTTATCAGTGCGGCTGTGTTTTCCATCAGTGTGGAATGTTATATACGTACAGCACATGGTTATGAGCCAGATACAAGTCGAAACGCATAGATCCCATCACTAGTACGTAATGTACGTCTATGCCAATGTGTGCTAATAAGTGGATTGGATTTGCTTTTTAAATGGCTCAATAAAAGCTATATTTTATTATAACAAGACTCACCGCCTACAATTGCTGGATCTTCTACCTCTTCATATGAATATATTACAGTGCATATCAAGTGATGCTTTTAAATAATATATGTTAGTCACTACCTTTTGGTTTAACTTAGCTATTATAAGTTGCTTCAAAGCAGAGAGAGTTGTTATCCTCACAAGACTTTTTTAAACTTTTTATTCTAGATCAGAATTTTCATATTACAGAGATTGTAGTGAGGAACACAAGCCATGACGATGATTTATGCATTAATATTTTTGATGAATCAAGCACAGTCAATATATAGATTTAGTAAGAGCTACGTCTGTTCTTAAGCTGACAACAACCAGTTTTAGTGAATTAACAGAATGCTAGAGTGGAGCCTTTTAGGATTGGAGATTAAGCAGAATAGGAATGGGGTCTGCTCTCATTTCTTTGAAAAGGAGTTTTCAAATATCTACACCTTAAGTAGTGAGAGAAATATCTTGACTCTCTAGAGATAGCAAACAAATGAAGTAAACCTCTTAGTAAGTAATGTTTTACCTTGAATTGTTATACATTTGTAGATAAATTATGATAACATGTTCAATTTCTATGATAAAATGAACCAGTCATGTTTCTGACACAGTACTGGGAGTCAATATGAGTGCAATAAAATAAAAATTAATGCATATCAGATTGTAGTCATACTTTTTCTGCGAACAAGTGTCTGTGAAAATGCTTAGCACATATGCTTAAAGATTCCATAGGACCATCTACCAAGCATATCCTAAAAGATTACCCATCTGGCATACTTTGAGTCTGAATGCATCAGTATACTGTACTGTCCTGTAACAGAATGCCTAGCTTACTGTGCTTTAGTATACAGATGGATACAGTAAAAAGTATATTTTGTGGTATTTTGTTGTTACAGTAGGAATCATTGGTTGACATATGCCGCCTTATGCTTTTACCATGACACTCATTGAAGGCTTTAGACTAAAGCCCTGTATATCATAGAATCATAGAATGTTAGAGGTGGAAGGGACCTCCAGGGTCATCGTGTCCAACCTCCTGCTCAATGCAGGATTCACTAAACCATTTCACATATGTCTGTCCAGCCACTGTTTGAAGACTTCCATTGAAGGACAACTCATCAGCTCTCATGGCAGCCTGTTCCACTCATTGACCACCCTCACTGTCAAAAAGTTTTTTCTAATACTTAATCTGTATTTTCTCCCGTTTAGTTACATTCCATTGCTTTCTCGTGTTTCCATGTTTCCAGAATAAGAATGATCCCTCTATCCCTTCAGATATTTGTAAATAGCTATTAACTTTCCTCTTAGAATTCTTTTTTGCAAGCTAAACATTCCCAGATCCTTTAAGCTTTCCTCATAGGACAGTTTGCAGTCCGCTCAGCCTCCTGGTAGCTCTTCTCTGAACTTGCTCCAGTTTTTCTATGTCTTTTTTAAAATGTGGTACCCAGTATTTTACACAGCATTTCAGATGAGATCTTACCAAGGAGGAGTAGAGAGGGATAATTACTTCATGTGATCTAGTCTCTATGCTTCTCTTTATACATCCCAGAACTGTGTGTGTGTGTGTGTGTGTGTGTGCACGCCATTTATGCTACTACATTACACTGATGACTCATGTGCAGTATGTGATCTATTAGTATCCCCAAGTCTTTTTCACATGTGCTATTGCTTAGTTCTATTCCTCCCACTTTGTAGATGTTGAATCCTGCATTTATACCAGTTAAATACCAGTCTATTAGTTGCTGCCCATTGCTCAAACTTATCTAGAACCTTCCGAATCCTTTCTCTGTCTTATCACATATTAGCTATCTCTCCAAGCTTTGCATCATCTGCAAATTTGATTAGTATACCTTAAGTTCTCTTTCCTAGATTATTTATAAAATGAATGAACAACACTAGGGCCAAGACAGAGCCTTGTGGCACCCCAATTGAAACACTCTTCTAATTGGATGTGCAACCATTTATTACCACTCTTTGAGTACAATCACTGAGCCAGTTATGAATCCACCTAACCGTAGCCTTGTCAATCCCATACTTGGTCATTTTTTCAAAAAGGATAGTAAGATATTTTATCAAATGCTTTGCTGAAGTCGATATATGCTGTATTTTATGCATTTCCCTCATCCACCCAGTCAGTGATTCTATCATATAAAGAAATTAGATTAGTCTGGTATGACTTGTTTTCTACAAACCCAAACTGGCTCTGGTTAATTGCTACACTCTTATCCAAATACTTATATACATGATGTTTGATAATTTGTTCTTTTACGCTCGAGCCCGGACTGACTGGCGTGCATGTGATTAGCGATCCCACTGTACCATGAACCGAGGAGTGCCTGGAGGGGCATAACTAAGTATCAACCCGATCCGACCAAGGGTGCACGGCGGCTAAGTCGACTTCGTGAACCAAGGAGGAACCGAGCAGAGGGACCAGGTGCTACTTCAGGTAAGACCCCGGTCACAGCTGTTGACCCACACCAGGGAATACAGGAACAGACCGGTTAGACTGGCATACTGACAGGTGGGTATTGGCAGGCATGGCTGTTATGTAGACAGGTGGGTGCTGGCAAGCTCGGCAGGTATGCAGACTGGGTAGGGTCCAGTACAGACTGGGAGAAAGGAACAGAGCCACAGATGCGGTAGACAAGCAGAGTAAAGCGAAACCGCCGGAGCGGTGGGCAAGACAGAGCAGAGAGAAACCGCTGACGCAGTAAGCAAGCAGAGCGGAGCAAAACCGCATGTGCGGTGGATAAGCCAGAGCAGAGCGAAACGCCGGAGCGGTGGACAAGACAGAGAAGGGAGGAACCACTGGAGCGGTGGACAAGACAGAGCAGAGAGGAACCACCGGAGTGGTGGACAAGGCCGAGCAGAGCGAAACTGCAGGTGCGGTTAACAAGGCAGAGCAGAGAGGAACCGCCGGAGCAGTGGGCAAGACAGGGCAGAGAGAAGCCGCTGACATGGTGAGCAAGCAGAGCGGAGTGAAACCGCAGGTGCGGTGGACTAGGCAGAGCAGAGAGGAACCGCCGGAGTGGTGGGCAAGACAGGGCAGAGAGAAGCCGCTGATGTGGTGAGCAAGCAGAGCGGAGCGAAACCGCAGGTGCGGTGGACAAGGCAGAGCAGAACAGGGCTGAAGGTGCAGGCAGAAAGGACAGGGCTCTGTTCACATGGAAGAGACTGGAAAATGCAGGAAGATGGCTAGAACACAGGAGGTAGATAGGGAGGAAGGGAAAAGGGACAAGCAGAACCAGATACACAAGGTACTTCCAATGAAGTAGCGAGTGGACACTAAACTCACAAACAGAAGTACAGAGACAACGAGTTGGAGTTAGGTGTAGGTTCAGACACTGCAGGAAGAGGGAAGGTACAAACATAGAAACAAACAGTTAACAGGCTAGGAGACAGTTCAGACAGGAACTGATACTGCAACGAGATACAGGAATGAGCCTGGGTATACAGCCCCCGGAGTGGCGGAAACAGACAAGAAGTCACAGGTAACAGGCCTGGGTATACAGCCCCCAGGGTGGCGGAAACAGACAAGAAGCAGAACAAGACCTGGCAACTTCCGAGTCAAGGAGCACACTGAATGTTAGTGTTGCTCATGCACCTTCTTCTGGGTGGAGGGGGTTTAAGTATCCAGTAACTCACAGCAATAGGCTGGGGACACATTAGGAGTGCACTAAGCAATCAGACAAGAGACATGCACACAGCATGAACTGGAGCAAGGTTTGCAGGCTGGACTGACAGGTAAGATTGTGGTCTTGCATAGTGGGAGGTGGTGTACTATGCAAGCACGCCGCCAGGGATGTTACATGTTCAAAGATCTTTCCTGGTATAGAAGTAAAGCTCACTGGCCTGTAGTTTGCTGGCTCCATCTTGTTTCCTTTTTTGAAGATAGGGACAACATTTGCCCTTCTCCAATCTTCTGCAACTACTCCTGTTCTCCAGGAATTTTCAAAGATTCTGGCTAGTGGTTCTACAATGCCTTCTGCTATTTCTTGTACACTAGGATGTAATTCATCTGGACCAGGAGATTTAAATTCACTTAAATTAGCTAAGTGTTACCTCACCATCTCTCTAGACAGCATGGATTATTATTATTTTATTCCTTTGAAGCACAGTGAAGATCAGTTGATGTTACATTTGCTTTTGTAGAGAACACAGATTCAATATAGGCATTTAAAAGTTCAGCCTTCTCATCATTTCTGATTACTTCATCCTTTTCATCCTGTAAAAATTCTATAGCATCTTTGACTTTTATTTTGCTTTTGACATACCCCAAAATCCTTTTTTATTGCTTTTGGTCTTCCTTGCAAGCCTCACTTCATTATTGGCTTTAGCTCTTTTAATGCTTGACTTTAATTCCCTGTAGATAATATTACATTCTTCTTTAGATATGCCCCCTCTTTCCATTTGATATACATTTCCTTTTTCATTTTTAGCGAGTGTTCAAGTTCTGTGGTCATCAATACTGGTCTCTTTAAATGCTTCCAATTTTTGCTTCTTTTCGGGATTGTTACTGATTGTCACTGCACAATTATATTCATCAAAATCTCCCATCCTTCTTAGACATTTCTGTCCTTTAGAATGTCTGTCATTGGACCTTTCCTACCCTCTGAGTTCATTAAATTCTGCCATAAATGGCAGAGATTTTCCCTAAAACATAACTTCAAGGAAAGAATGAAGCTAAAGCAAAACAGTACAAGGCAAACAGTGAATTCTTGGAATGCTGACAATTTTTATCCCTTTAGATTATGTTAATTTTTGGCCTTTAAGGACTAAACAATATACACTGACGAGCAAAAGGGGAACAATGTTTTGAACTTTTTACTTCCAGGCTCCATATCTCACCATCCACTACTGCAATAAACGTGAGACTACCATCCTTTTATAGACAATCATCTTGGCTATCTGATAAAAAAATTAGACTTGCAACTATTTAGCATTTGATTAGTTATGCAGATTCTTGTCATGTCATTGCATTGTTACCGTTTTGCTCCTAAAAATCAAAACTTAAATTTTTATTATTATTTTGTAAATTTATCTTTGGCTTTCAACACTGCCCGAATCCTTCAGGGCATGCGCTCGATCAGATTCAAGCATATCTGGACCGACATCTGATTCCAGGTCACTTTTACATGTTCCCAAAGTTGTTGCATACTGGTCGAGTCACTAGGGTATGTATGCAGCTTATTCTTCAACTCTAATCACAAGTGTTTAATTCGGTTGAGGTCTGGGGACTGTGAGGCCAATCCAGCACCTCTACTTCATTGTCATTGAACCATTTCTTTGCCAATCTTCATGTATGCTTTGGGTCATTTTCCTTCAGGAACACTGTCATCCTTATCATACCCATAGTACTCGAGTGTACAAAGTAATTCATCCTGTAGGATACTTACATATAGCTCAGCATGGAGACCACCATCGAACCTGGTCAAGTATTCAATGCCTTTAGCTGTGAAACAACCCCATATCATTAGGTTTCCTTCACCAAACTTAACAGTTCCTTCAATTTCTCCATCAGTTAGACCCTTTTTCCCTTGTTTCTTCCAAAGCCATTTGCACTCATCAGAGCCTAGTCTATTGATTTTTGTCTCATCGGTCCAAATCACCCGTTTTCTATCTTCTACTGTTCAGTTGTCATACTTTTTTGCAAACCCGAGTTGACTCTTCTTATGATATTAAAGATGAGCCTTCTTCACCTTTTTTTGAGGCACCATTCAAGACTTGTGTAACGTGTGTCGTACCTCGCAACCATTATTATAATCATATTACACTAAAAAAGCATCTATGCCAGAATTCATTATAAAAACTTCCTTAGACAAATCTTTGCATAAACTAACTGCTCTTATAATAAAGAAATGTATTCTACATTGGTTATAATGATTTTCTAAGGTACAATATAAGCAGCCTCTGTAAGAAAATAAAAGAAAAAATTGCAACCACCTCCATGATATGGTAGCTTTATCTATCACAAATCGATCTAAATACTTTTATGCCTAAAGATGACAAAAGTATTCTCCGAGTGATACCTTGGTTGGCTAACAAAATATATATTTGCAAGCTTTCAGAGCACAGAGTCTCCTTCTTCAGACAGGTTTACAAATTAATTAATATGATAAGAGGACAACATTTAAGAGATATTGCAACACGACATTTGTTCATGAGGGGGAAGGAGTGATGCCTCCTAAAGATAATCCAAGGAAATCAAATTAGGAATATTGATACAAATGGAGAGCCAGTGGGAAAGTTCTCTTAGGTGTGAATTGTATCGGGATCATCACATAGCAGTGGTATCCAGAGGAGCACCATTTGTACAACAGAGTCATTTTCCATCTTCAGAGTCACTAGGTATATCTCCTCTGTAAAAGAGTGTAAACTATTATGCTTAGTGGAGTCCTCTGTCTCCCCCAGTAGAATGTAAGCTCCTAGGGTCAGCAGGTTCTCTTTTCGCTCTCTTGCTTGTAGAGTTAAAGCTCTTGATGGTCAGTGGGTCCATTCTTTCTTATTCTTTGGAAAGTGTAATTTCTTCTGGTCAGCAAGGTTCTCTCAATCTCTATTTTCTCCCACACATGTATTGCGTAAGTTTGGCGTACATTTATTCAACACAATGCAGAAATTCTCTGCCAAAATTTGATAAGTCAGCAAATTAATTAAAAATGACATTTACCTTCTCCAAGCTTAAAGAAGCCCTGAACTTTCTGAAGTAAATTATATATATGGATAATTTGCTGTAATTATGTTCTCATCAAGGTTATAATATAGTATTTAATGCAATGATTTATATTGTAAAATTCCCATTCTCTTGCAATAGGCTTTGCATCCAATGTGCATCATGTTCTTCACAGCTGCCATACTAAAATAACCTTTTTTGTAATGTAATATAATATAAGGCATTAAGCAATTATAGTAAGAGTAGCATGTCACTTGTTCCTAATAACATGTAGTCAAACCAGAACAAAGAACTGTGATATATATACAAAGTTTCCTAAGAATTAACGACGGAGTTCAAAGTTGAGATGGTATATCTTCCTTATAAAAAGGTGACACCATCATTGAAAATATGACAAGTTAAAATGTTTTCATGAATCTACAGTACATTGAATGAATTGCAACAGCTTTTCACCTGCAGTTAAAATAATAGATTAAAGGTTATACTGAAAATTGGAGCCATTTTGTGAAAGCTAAAACATGTTTCAAATTTTTGCTCTGATATGTCAGACAGATTAAAAGAAGTGAACTATAATCGTTAAAAAGGAGAAAGGAAAGTATATGTATAAATTACAATTTAAAGAGTTGTATAACAGGAAGTATGGTAGTCATTTGGTATTTTTTCTATTTAATTAAAGTGAATATTTGTATGTTCATGTATAGATTTTTTAATGATTCTTGCCACTCATAATAAAAGTAAATCTTGAAAAATTGAAGGTCTCGCACTGGTACCCATATTATACACAACAAATTTAATATATATGTATATATATATTTTAGTTGTGTATGTTTATTGATATCAATGGAAGTTGTGAAAAGAGCAAAATAGTGCTGCTTGGTCAGTTTGAAACATAATTTGCATAGACTTTAAATTGGCTGTGCACTCCAAATTGATACACCGACGAGGAAGAGGTTAACAATGTTTTGAACTTTTGACTTTCAGGTTCCATATCTCACCATCCAATACTGCTTCAAACATGAGACTGCCATAATTTTATAGACGATCATCTTGCCCATCTCATACATAAATTTGAGTTTCAACTATTTAGAATATGATTAGTTATGCAGATTCTTGTCATGTCACTGCATTGTTACTGTTTTGCTTCTAAAAATCTAAGTTTTAATTTTTATTATTTTATTAGTACTGTAAATCCACAGTACTAATAAACAGGTCTGGGAACTGTTGGGGCCAATCCAGCATTGCTACTTCATTGTCATTGAACCATTTCTTCGCCAATCTGGATGTATGCTTTGGGTCTTTGTCCTGCTGGACTATTATGTCATCCTTTTAATACCCATAGTACTCGAGTGTACAAAGTAACTCATCTTGTAGGATTTTCCTCTCACATACAGCTCAGCATTGAGACCACCATCGATCCTGGTCAATTATCCAACACCTTTGGCTGTGAAACAACCCCATGTCATCAGGCTTCCTCTACCGAATTTGACAGTTCAATTTCTCGATCCGTTGGCCGCTCGTTTCTTCCAGACCCATTTGCACCCATCAAAGCCTAGTCTATTAACTTTCGTCTCATTACTCCAAATCACCTGTTTCCAATCTTCCACTGTCCACTTCTCATATGTTTTTGCAAATTCGAGCTGTCGCTTCTTATGAAGATATTGAAGTCGAGGCTTCTTCCCCTTTTTTCAAGCCACCATTTCAGACTTGGGTAACGTGCGTCGTACAGTGTTTGCATGGATTTCTGTGATCTCACTATTACAAAGCTTACGAGCCACCTCCACTGCCATGTTTGTCGCACCAGAACTGATAGACTTTGTGATGAGCCGACGTGTTGACTCCAATATTTTGCCTGGATGTCCACCACTTGACTTTTGAATGGATGCATGGACTTCATGTCGCATTCTTCCAACTGTCATGGCACTCACATGATGCAGTTTGTCAATTTTCTTGGCCAAGAGACTGCTATCAATGAGCTGGATGATGATGTTTCACTTTTCTTGGGAAATCTTCTTCATGGCTGCTCCTCAATTTGAACCAGTGACTTTTCACTTGGGAATCTACCTAATAATACACTGAGCGATAAGGGAATGTGAGAACAATTTGCAATTTGTGGTATACATGAAGAAAAAGATTTTTCCACCACCAGGAGCAAAACAGTAACAATGCAATGACATGACAAGAATTTGTATAACTAATTATATGCAAAAGAGTTGTAAGTCAAACTAATGTATGAGATAGCCAAGATGACTGTCTATAAAATGATGGTAGTCTCATGTTGGAAGCAATAGTGGATGGTGAGATATGGAACCTGAAAGTCAAAAGTTCAAAACATTGTTACCCTTTTGCTCATCAGTGTATATTGTTTAGTCACTCTGTGTGACTGCAGACTTATGAATACCCCCAGTGCACGCACTGTGAGCTTTGGGAATTCGCCGGTTTCTGAGTCAGGACCGGAGGGTATGTATGTGTTTTACATACTCCCAGACAGAGCCTGTCCAGTGGGCATGGCTTGCTCCATACACTTGCCCCAACAAGTGATGTGGCCATCCAGTGGGATTGACCAAATAGAGGGTGTGGCCTTGCTTCATACAAGCCTATGGAGCGAGGCCATGCCCACTGAATAGGTTCTGGCCAGGAGTATGTATAATGCATACATACCCCCCGGTCCTGGATCAGAAACCAGAAAATTCATAAGTCTGCAGTCACACAGAGTGGCCACAGCATCATAGGGTCTATTTAAGCCCTGCCATCGCCATTTTGAGCACATTGCATCTGGAGCCTGCATTGTAATAGCCTAGGGAGAGATAGCTGAGCTGATAGGGAGAGTGTTTAGGCCTCTTGATAAAACAAAAACCCTTTTAAGGGCTACCTGCAGTGTATAATAGTTCTGTGTTTAAAGGAGCCGCTCACTAGCTCCATAATACCACCAAAAAATAGCTCTTTTCAGAGCTGAAAGCACACAACAAAGCAGGGGCGGAACTACCGCCCGTGCAGCCGGTTCATTGAACGGGGGCCCCGAGGGAGAGGGGGCCCCTTCAGCCTCCAGCAGGGCCGCCATCAGGGCATGACTGCCCTGACTCCAGTATGGGGCCCAGCCGGTAGGGGCCCCCTTGGGGGCCCCCCTCTTGTGCGTCTCTCTCCTCATGGGGCCCCCGGCCCCATGCTAAGCGCCGGGGCCGGAACATCTCTGTCATGATTCCTCTGACTTCCGGTCATGTGACGGCACCATCACATGACCGGAAGTCAGGAGAACCTGGTGTCATCGATTTGGACGAGGATTCTGCAGGGATCGCATGGGGGTAAGTATAACAAGTTTTTTTTTTTTTTTTAAATACAATTTACTAGGAGTGGGGGGAATGGGAGGTGCACATGTGGGGGAGGGGAATGAGAGAGGTGCACATGTGGGGGAGGGGGATGAGAGAGGTGCACATGTGGGGGAGGGGGATGAGAGAGGTGCACATGTGGGGGAGGGGGATGAGAGGTGTGCACATGTGGGGGAGGGGAATGAGAGAGGTGCACATGTGGGGGAGGGGGATGAGAGATGTGCACATGTGGGGGAGGGGGATGAGAGATGTGCACATGGGGGGGATGAGAGAGGGGCACATGTGGGGGAGGGGAATGAGAGAGGTGCACATGTGGGGGAGGGGGATGAGAGAGGTGCACATGTGGGGGAGGGGGATGAGAGAGGTGCACATGTGGGGGAGGGGGATGAGAGAGGTGCACATGTGGGGGAGGGGGATGAGAGAGGTGCACATGTGGGGGAGGGGGATGAGAGAGGTGCACATGTGGGGGAGGGGGATGAGAGAGGTGCACATGTGGGGGAGGGGGGTGAGAGAGGTGCACATGTGGGGGAGGGGGATGAGAGAGGTGCACATGTGGGGGAGGGGGAATGAGAGAGGTGCACATGTGGGGGAGGGGGATGAGAGAGGTGCACATGTGGGGGAGGGGGATGAGAGAGGGGCACATGTGGGGGAGGGGGATGAGAGATGTGCACATGGGGGGGTGAGAGCTGCACATGGGGGAATTGGGAGAAAATGAGCTGCACATGGGGGAATTGGGAGTAGGGGGATAATGAGCTGCACATAATGAATGTGGGGTGGGGGACAGTAAATGATGATGGGGTGGGGAGAGCAGGACATGATATAATGAATTGGGGCAGGGGGTGCATGTAAATAATGAATGCGGGGAGCAGGAAGTATAGAGTAGGGGGCGTTGCGGATGCAGGAGTGTAACTGGTAACAAATTGGCGGAAAGAGTAGAGGTTCTAATTAAATTATATATTAAGTGCCTATTTACAGTTAATGGGGGCACCGTGGTGGATTACAATTTATATTTGGAATGGTAGGTGGCATAATAACTAACCATATATTGATGGTGGATACACGTCTGTATTCAGCTGCGTAATGTAGAAGTTGGGGAATGTGCTCTAGATAACTGTGTTATTTTATGCAGAGACGAGTCCTGGCTGGAAGACGTAATGGCGGTCTGTGCTGGATGAAGGAGAAAAGCGTAGCTGAAGGACTTCACCTAGAGACGTCACCAGTGAGTCAGTGTATTACATGTACACTTACACTATATACTATGTACCGGGCTCCTGTGTATAATGTCACTGGTGATCACTGTATTACCTGTACACTGACACTATATACAGAGCTCCTGTGTATAATGTCACTGGTGATCACTAGATTACCTGGACACTTACATTATACATACCATGTATAGAGCTCCCGTGCATAATGACACTTATGGTAATATTAGTAATGTGGTGGTAATATTAGTAATGTGGTGGTAATATGTGGTCTGGTCATGGTGTGGCAGTTTTTCCCCCTTCTGTGTGGTATTATTCGGTCACTATGTTGTGGTAATATGTGGTCTGGTCATGGTGTGGCAGTATTCCCTGTATGTGGTATTATTGGTCATTTTTAAAAAAAAATGTATATGACACATTCCCTTAAAGAAAACTAAATAAAAATATATCTAAAAAGAGTATTGGATATTTTAAGAAAATTTTAATAGGTTAGAGTAGGGCCCTGCCAGAAGAGTCTACCTTATCGTGGTGGCGGCTTTAAAAATCTTTTGGCCAAAACAAAAGCTGATGG
Source organism: Phyllobates terribilis (assembly GCF_046119375.1). Lineage (NCBI taxonomy): Eukaryota > Metazoa > Chordata > Amphibia > Anura > Dendrobatidae > Phyllobates > Phyllobates terribilis. Next base: position 369,617,658 of record NW_027362763.1, on the reverse strand, counting down.
CTATGCATGTGGCACCGTCTGGTGGCAGCGACGTGGACGAGCGCCAGGATTCTGCAGGGATCGCATGGGGGTAAGTATAACAAGTTTTATTTGTTTTAAATACAAGTAGTTAACTAGGAGTGGGGGGGATGAGAGATGCACATGGGGGGGGGATGAGAGATGCACATGGGGGGGGTTGAGAGATGCACATGGGGGGGATGAGAGATGCACATGGGGGGGATGGGAGATGCACGGGGGGGATGAGAGCTGCACATGGGGGGGGATGAGAGCTGCACATGGGGGGGGATGAGAGCTGCACATGGGGGGGATGAGAGCTGCACATGGGGGGGATGAGAGCTGCACATGGGGGGGATGAGAGCTGCACATGGGGGGGATGAGAGATGCACATAGGGGGGCGAGAGATGCACATGGGGGGGGGTTATGTTTAGATAACTTTGTTGCCTTATGAAGCGCAGGGGGGGGGGGGCCCAAAAAATTTCTTGCACAGGGGCCCACTACAGTCTGTGTCCGCCCCTGCAACAAAGTCAGAGTATAGGAAGGGAGAGATTGTGCATTAGGTAGGGAGTGTATTAGGTAGTGTTCTTCCAGTGTCCATCTTAAAACAGCTCTTGTCGGAGGCAAAGCAATATTTTTCCAGCACACACAAAGTAGCATTTTATGCTGCCTTTTTTTTTGTTTTAAGCACCGGTCTATTTTCTCTGCTGTTTTAGGGGTCAGAGCCTGGCTTCTGATGTCCACATTAGTCCACTTAAAATGGTGTTTGGTGCCCTGCACAAAACAGTAGTCCAAACATTTCCTACTGCCTGCTACAAAGCATGCACCAGGCCATTTTAACCAATATTTTGGCTGTGACAGCTAGCTTGGCTTGTGCTATCAAAACCTGCAAATCTGTCAACAAAACCCAAAATGCCACATAAGCCTGTTGTTAAGGGACATGTATGTGGAAGTGGTGTTGTCAGTGGTGCACGAGAAGGCACTTAGTTTGTGTCAGGTCAGAAGAAGCTTGATGCATCCATTATGTTCCTGGAAAAATTTCCTGGTATGGAACGTAAACGTGTGTGAAAGCCAGAAGAATGAGAGCAGATTCTGTCTTGGATAGCAGACAAGGCCTCTACGCATTTGTCAAGCAGCTACAAATCTTACACGATGACACAGTCTACTGTGGATACACAGAAGGCTGGCCCATCCAATCCTGAAGCTGGTTTTCCTTCCTCCCTCCATTATCAGTCACAGGAGACATATGACCCCAAGCTTGGCCACTCCGAGAATCTGCTTGGTACATATCCTTTGGTTGGCTCTTGCCTATCACCATGCAGCATTGAAGAGGGACAAGAGGAGGTGGCGTGCGTTGATGCTCAAGTATTTGGGGACATACGGCCAGAAGACAGCCACTTGACGGAACATCATTTACTGTCTCCTGAGGTGGAGGCTGATGATAATGAGACACAGATGCCATCAAGTCAGCCTACAATGTCAACTAGGAAGGAGGATGAGATGGAAGACGAGGTGGTCGATGATGAGGCCACTGATCTGACCTGCACCGTTACATAGTTACATAGTTACATAGTTTATAAGGCCGAAAAAAGACAAGCGTCCATCCAGTTCAGCCTATTTCTTGTGCACTGCAGCTATTCCGCAGCGTTGATCCAGAGGAAGGCAAAAAAAAAAACATGCGGTATAGGCCAATTTACATCATTGAGGAAAATTCACTTCCCGACACCAATCTGGCGGTCAGATTAAATCCCTGGATTAATTAACTAAGCATAAGATGTAATTTTATTGCTCTCAAGAAAGGCGTCCAGGCCACTCTTGAACTCATTAAGTGAGTTGGACATCACCAATTCCTCTCCCAGAGAGTTCCAGAGTCTCACGGCTCTGACCGTGAAGAATCCCCTTCTATGCTGGTGCAGGAACCTCCTTTCCTCCAGACGCATAGCGTGGCCCCTCATCTTTGTCACCATCCTTGGTATAAACAGGTCATGGGAGAGATCTCTGTACTGCCCCCTGATGTATTTATACATGTTTAGGAGGTCTCCCCTAAGCCTTCTCTTTTCTAACGTAAATAGGCCTAATTTTGACAACCTCTCTGGGTATTCTAGTCCCTCCATTCCGTTATTACCTTAGTCGCCCTCCTTTGTACCCTCTCTAGCTCCAATATGTCTTTCCTGAGCACCGGAGCCCAGATCTGTGCACAATATTCTAAGTGCGGCCTTACCAGCGCTTTATACAGAGGAAGAACAATGTTCTCATCATATGCCCCTATTCCTCTTCTGATGCATGCCATGACTCTATTTGCCTTCGCAGCTGCTGCCTGACACTGGGCACTCCAATTTAATTTACTATTAACCAAGACGCCCAGGTCCTGCTCCATGTCAGATTTCCCCAACGGTTTCCCATTTAATATGTATGGGTGACTGCTGTTTTTCTTTCCCATGTGCATGACCTTACATTTATCGGCATTGAACCCCATTTGCCATTTTTTGGCCCAACTCCCCAATTTATCTAAATCCTCCTGTAGCTGTGCCCTATCCTCATCTGTATTAACTACTTTACAAAGTTTAGTATCATCTGCAAATATTGCTATTTTACTATGCAACACTTCCACTAGATCATTAATAAATATATTAAATAATATAGGGCCCAAGACAGACCCTTGAGGCACCCCGCTAGTAACCCTGACACACCCTGAGCTTACTCCATTGATAACCACCCTCTGCTTTCTATCACTCAGCCAGCTATTTACCCACTTGCACACATTATCCCCCAGACCAAGCATTCTCATCTTATATACCAACCTTTTGTGTGACACGGTATCAAACGCTTTGGAGAAGTCAAGGTATACAACATCCACTGACTCTCCCCGGTCCAGCTGTGAGCTCACCTCCTCGTCGAAGGCCATCATGTTTGTTTGGCAGGAGCGATCCCTCATGAATCCATGTTGATATGGAGTTAGACAGTTATTATCATTAAGATATTCTACAATAGCATCTCTAAGAAATCCTTCAAACAATTTACCCACAACAGACGTTAAGCTTACTGGTCTATAGTTCCCAGGGTCACTTTTAGACCCCTTTTTGAATATTGGTACCGCATTTGCTTGGCACCAGTCTAGTGGGACAGTCCCTGTCCATAAAGAGTGCTTGAATATAAGATACAGCGGTCTGTCTATCACATTACTTAATTCTTTTAGTACCCGGGGGTGTATGCCATCTGGGCCTGGTGACTTGTCTATTTTGATATTATTTAGGCGTTTCTGAACTTCCTCCTGGGTTAGGTGGGTGATATTTAGCGGTGGGTTTACTTTATCACTCTGCATTTCCTCCGATAAATTTATTTTGTGAAAACAGTGGAGAAGAAGCTATTGAGTAGATTTGCTTTACCCTCATCGCCCTCTATGATTTTACCCAGGTTATTTTTCAATGGGCTAACTCCATCAGTTTTAATCCTTTTACTGTTTATATAGTTAAAGAACAGTTTGGGATTCGTTTTACTTTCCTTGGCAATTAGTCTCTCTGTCTCCTCTTTTGCTATTCTTATTTGTTTCCTACAGATTTTGTTTTTTTCCCTATAAGATATTAGCGCTTCCTCGCTGCCTTCTTGTTTAAGTTTACCGAAAGCCCTTTTTTTGTTTTTCATTGCCCTTTTGACTTCCTTATTTAGCCACATTGGCTTCCTCCTATTCCTAGCCCTTTTATTCCCATAAGGTATGTACCTTCTACAGTGACTATCCGTGCTCCTATTACTAAAGATACAATCCCAGTCTATAAGGTGAAGGGCATCTCTTAGCTGATCAAACTTTGCCCTCCTGAAGTTCAGTGTTTTTGTGACTCCCTTGCTGGGCACCCTACTGAAGCACATGTGGAATTGTATAATGTTGTGGTCACTATTTCCCAGGTGCCCCCCGATCTGCACCTCAGTTATTCTGTCTGGCCTGATAGTTAATATTAAGTCTAAAAGGGCCGTCCCTCTAGTTGATTCCTGCACAAGTTGTGACAAATAATTGTCTTTGATAATTGACAGAAACCGGTTTCCTTTCTGAGATCTACAGCTTTCGGTTTCCCAGTCTATATCGGGGTAGTTGAAGTCCCCCATAATAATCACCTCATTATTTTTTGCTACTTCGTCTATTTGTCTCATTAATAGACTTTCCGTGGCTTCTGCTATATTTGGTGGTTTATAACAGACTCCTATGATAATTTTATTATTGTTTTTTGCCCCATGTATCTCCACCCATAAGCACTCGACCTCCTCATTTCCCTCCCATACATTCTCCCGTATTGTAGGCTTTAGACACGTCTTTACATATAGACAGACTCCACCCCCTTTCCGACTTCTTAGGTGCCTTCTAAACAGACTGTAACCCTGTAAGTTAACTGCCCAGTCATAGCTTTCATCTAACCATGTCTCGGTTATTCCCACTATGTCATAGTTACCTGTAAATATTTCTGCTTCCAGTTCATCCATCTTGTTTGTCAGGCTCCAGGAATTTGCTAGCACGCAGTTTACACAATTTTGTTTTGTTCCAATCTTCTCCCTGTGGATTGTATTAGAAATTTTCTTACCTCCCTTCCAAGTATCTTTTCTTGGACCTTCTTTATCGCACTTCATATTTTTCATTAGTATGTTCTCTGGTTGCATGTTCGTGCCCGGCGTTTTTCTTCCCATCCCCTCTTCTTCTAGTTTAACGCCCTCCTGATGAGTGTTGCGAGTCTCCTGGCGAATGTGTGTTTCCCGGGTTTGTTGAGGTGTAGTCCGTCTCTGGCAAGGATTCCGTTGGCATGAATAGCCATGACAGCAACACAAAGGAAGATGGATATGTAGCCCCAACACAGGCACCAAGGGGTTGTGGTTTGTCCAGAGTGAGAACTGGGTCAACTGTTCCCAAGAGCACACCCGCTGTGTGCCAAATCAGGGCAAGGGGGCGTTCTGCTGCGGTGTGAATTTTTTTTTCTGAAAGTCCTTCAGAGAAAAGCAAACATTATTGTCTGTGCCATACCAAGTTGAGCAGAGGCCAGGGCAAAGGCAACCTAAGCACCAACAGTATGCGAAACCACATGGCAGCCAAGCACCCCAGTAGGTGGGCGGAAAACCAGGGTGCCAAATCTGCATCTGCGGGTCATACCAATACCATGTCACCTTCTGTCCTTCATAATCTGCTTATACCTTCTGCCCAAAAGCTACGGTTGCTCACACACAGCAAACATCAACCACATCCACTTCCTAGTCTCAGCATAGCGTCCAATTCTCCATGCCAGAGAGCTAGGAAAGAAAGCATAAATACCCAGCCACGCACCCACAGACACAAATACCAAACTCCCAGATTTCCAAATTGCTAGCTGTGGAGATGTTGCTGTTTAGGCTTGTGGGAACACAATCTCTCCATGATCTCTTGGCTGTGGCTGCCCCACGATACAGTGTTCCCAGCCGCTACTATTTTGCTTGGTGTGCCGTCCCTGCTTTACACAAGCACGTGTTAAACAATCTGAACCATGCTGTCACCAACGTCGTAACTGGGAAGGTAAACCTAACACCAGACACCTGGATAAGTATTTGTGGACAGGGACGATACATTTCTGTCATGGCATACTGGGTGAACCTGATGGAGGGTGGGACAAAGGCGCAAACGGGAACATCACACATCCTACCCACGTCAAGAATAGAGGGGCCAACTTCTGTCAGGGTTTCCACCTCTTCATATTCCATTTCCTCTCTCCCCTCCTCCTGCTCCTCATCCTCTGCTGAATTACCCTCCCCATCACTGCCTATCTGGGACCTGTGCTGCAGCGCATTAGCAAAGTGGCAACACGCTCTGCTGAGGCTGATCTATTTAGGTCAGAAAGCACAAACTGCAGCAGAGCTGTGGTAAACTTTAAAACAGACCAATCAGTGGCTCTCCCTGCTGCACCTTCAATCCGGTTTGATCTGCGATAATGGGCGTAACCGGTTATCAATTTTAAAGGTCGGCAAGCTGGTACACGTGCCATGCATGGCTCATGTGCTGAACCTAGTTATTCAGAAATATCTGAAAACTTACCGTGACTTGCCATACCTATTTGAGAAGGTGCACCGTATTAGCACCCATTTCTGCCATTCCTCTACCACTTTTGCTGCTCTTACAGCACTGCAAAAGCGCTTGAATTTGCCAAGTCACCAACTCATTTGTGACTTGCCCACGTGGTGGAACTCCACCTATCATATGTTGGCAAGGATTAGTGAACAGCAGAGGGCAGTAGCTGAATACCAGCTTTAGCATGCCCGTCAGACTGATTGTCAGCCACCACACAACTGTCGAGTGGGTGTGGATCGCTGACATTTGTGAGGTTCTTGAGAACTTTGAGTACTGCACCAACCTCGTGAGCTGTGATCAGGCTATTATCAGCGTAACCATCCCACTGCTGTGTCTCTTGAAACAATCCTGCATAATCTCAAAGAGGAATCTTTGAGTGCCCAGCATGTTGGTATGGAGCCTGATTTCCCAATGGGTGTTACTACCCAGCCCAGCCAATATTCTGAGGCAACAATGGGTGATGAGGAGGAAGATGAGGAGGGAGAAGACTTGCTTTCCTGTGCTACAGAGGGGACACCCAACCCAAGCTTCATGTCTGTCCAGGCTGGATGGGCTGTAGAGGAGGACGAGGAGTTGCAGGAGGAGGCGAGTCAGTGTGAGGAGAGGATTTGTACTTTTTCTACTGTTGGGGACACAGAACATTTTCCTTTTTGCAGCTTGGCCCACATGGCACAGTTCATGTGTAATTGTCTCTGGCAAGACCCTCGCGTGATACACATTATATCCAACTATACTGGTTGGCCACCTTTCTTGATCCACGGAACAAGGAGAAATTTCCTTCTCTCCTTTTGGAGTCACCAAAGAGTTTTACAATGGAATCGTTCAAGAGGGCCATTGCAGATTAGTTGCTAAAAACATCACCCTCAGACAATGCTGGTGGCAAAGGTACCAGCTCTTTTCAACACCAAGGGATAATGGGGAGAAACACGAACACAAGCTCCAACAGAGGTGGGCGGAAAATGTGCACAAATTGGGCAATTTTCAATAAACCAGCACAACAGCAAGGATATCTGTGCCTGTAATAATGCCAAGGAGGGATAAGTTGCAGAACATGGTCAAGGGGTACTTAAATGACCATATGTGCGTCCTTTCTGACGCTTCAGTTCCGTTTAATTATTGGGTGTCTAAGCTGAACACTTAGCCCGACTTCTCCTTATAAGCCTTAGAGGTGCTGGCCTGCCCGGCTGCTTTAGTGGTGTCTGAGCATGTTTTCAGTCCCGCTAGGGCAATCATCACTGACAGGCGCACATGCCTCTCCATGGAAAATGCAGACAGACTTACTCTGATTAAATTCAACAGGGACTGGATATCTCCACAGTTTGTAATCCCTCCAGATGACAGGAAGCCAACCTAAATTCACCAAAAATGCAGATTCATGCTACTGCTGTAAACGTCACCCCCTTCCCATAAAAACTCGTTATCTTCCTTCGTCAGCCATGACTCAGCCCATAGGGCTAATTTTTACAAACCCTATGCACATTGTGCAGTGGACAAACCAGGACAGTATTCTTACTTCAGCCTAACTACTATTTGTGATTGGAGGCCCTTGGGATGGTGGATTCCTGTGTCAACCATGACTCAGCCCACAGGGCTCATTTTTACAAACCCTATGCACATTGTGCAGTGGACAAATCTGGAATGTACAGTGGTCATACCAAACTAATATTTGTCATTGAAGGCCCTTGTCACAGGTTGTGCCACATTGTGACTGAGATAGGGGATACATATTTAATAGAAATTTACACTGACTGTTGATGACCGACTGATGGTCCTCTGAAAACTTGAATTGAGGGCCATAACTACTACAGTACTCCATCGTAGATAATGTTTGTCAAGGGAGGCCCTTGTCATGGAATCTCCCTGCACCTATAACATAGCCCCCAGGAGTAATTTTTGGAAATACGATGCACATTCTGCACTGGCCCAAGTAGTACAATATCAAGAAGTCTTCTCTTCCTATATAACCTGGGGAATATTGACAATCAAAATCTCTGAGCCATTTGGAGAAGCTTCTCCAACCCATCCTGGAGGTGGGCACTATATATCTTTTGTCCTTTGACTTGCACAAGTGATATATTGGAGCTTGACATCCAGTTGACTAGTGCAGCTTTATTTTTCCGGTTCACAGAGTTCAGCCATACCTGAGGATCGCAGGCCGCACTCACTGCTACCTTTTTGTTCTCCATGTCTCTTGGCCTTTTTCTCTGTAGTCTCTGCCCTTAAATGAGTTAAATAATAGAGTGAGGGCCCTACAATATCAATAAGTGAGAGCACTCTCAAATGTATTGTACCCAAGAGGGACCTCCAAAATGATGGATGGATGGATGGATGGATGGATGGATGGAGGAGGAGGTTCAAGACCAACCCTACAATGGGCACATTGTAAACTGCTATTGAATATGTATTCCACTATCTTAGTGTCAATGATGGAGGGACCGCCCAAATATCAAAGTAACAGCTGTTACAGAGCCAACTGATGCTTCTCAGGTCAAAGATCAACACACCTAATAGTGCGTCCTAGCTGTGCTTGTTAAGTGCTGGGAAATAGCGAACTAAAAATGATGTATGACAGAGGGACCTACAAAATGTATAAGTCAGGGCCCTCCCAATTGTAAAAGACGAAAAAAAGCAACAACAGTATGTGTGAACAAAGGCTAAAAGGGATATTTTTGGGGGTTTTGTCTGGTTTATTAAGCCTTATATACAAGTGATTGTGCAGGTAAAACTGTTTCTTAACCTTTTTGGCCTATTAAATGCAATTTAGGTTAGGTTTGGTAGTTGTTCTTGTATGTCTGTAAAAGTGGCATAATACTGCGACAAACTTATTCCCAGAAACCATATGTGAGTCAGAAATGCATGCAGACATATTCTTCAGGCTCTTCCCATTCTGTTTCATCACTTTTCCATCCATTTCAGCCTTTTCCTCAGGCCCCCAGACCCCTTTGTAGGGTCCTGCAGAAAATTACTCGCATTTCCCATTGACTTACATTGTACTCGTTATTCGGAACGAATACGCGATTATTGCAAAGTACTCTTTACGACTATAGCGATTATGAATATTACGGTACTCGCTCATCACTATTTGATACTTATGGAATTAATTTTAAAGGTTTTATTTATTTATTTTTTGGATGCGGCAATCAACTTTATTTTTCCGCATAGAATAACATTGGTCTAAGTGCGATCCGATGTTTTGTCAGACTGCACTGGGACAGATAACGCGATCGGCTGTATGAACCTAAGGGTCGCCAATGGAATATATTCTTTAAATCGAGGATAGCAAGGCATCGGACTCCAAATAAAAGAAATTTCTGAAAAAAATAGCAAGATTTATTTGCAAAGGCCTTTACAAACTTTCTTTTAAAAGATGGGATGTGTGAAACTGCCTGCTGAAAATTTACTATAATGTATGGTAGAAGTATGGTGTAAGTTGCTACTGAAGCATGGTCAGTCCAAAGATATGCCACATTTGCATCATCATACTCCAGCAGGCTTTTAGTTGAAAAGGCAGTCTTAAGAAATTATTCCAGTATGTCCTTGTTTCAGTTTATTTTTTTCTGATTTTTTTTAAGCTAAAAGACAACTCAACATGAGTTTGCAGCTGATAAACATCTGGGGCCTTATCATTATGATGCACAGACTGAAACACAATGTTAGTGAATGAGATTATTTGATGCACCAGGTATTAGCATAAACTAAAGCTAGTGAATATGAATTGTAGAATAGCTAAATTTTGTAAAACTATTTAACTATTTAATAAAAACCTAGCTTGGACAGGTTTCTTGGCAATAAGTGAATATGTAAATGACAGGCATGGAAAAAAACTCACAACAGTATCTTTGCAGCCTTATTATCTCAATTGCTTTATGTAAAAATGCTTCTAATGCATTTACTTAATTGTTGAAATTAAAGTAAACTGCACTAACATGATAATAACACACATTAGCCATTATGTATTTCGCTAAAAACTATTTTTTCCTTTACAAACTCTTTAAGGCAGACAATATCAAGCCATCGAGAGGATAAGTCCCAAAATAGAAAGTGTGAAGAGACGATGCTGGTAACACTTCCAGCCTACACAATGATTCATTTCAGTGTTTATACTGATCAGGGCTTCATCCAAACTGCATTCAGAATTCAGACCTTTTTTTGTAAGGGCACAGAGTAGTATTTTGACTGTATACTGTGTGTAGCAATTTCTTCCTAATTAGCCTATCCATAGACAGTGACACTATACAGCAACCAATATTGTATTGTTCCCAGCTTATCTACATCTTTAATATACATATAATATACAATGGCTTGACATTAATTTAACAGATATTGAGCTGAAAATTAGGTATTATACCATATCAGATGGTTAGCAATAATGCTTATATGTGAAGTATCGGATTGCTATCAATAGATAGGATATCCGCTATACCAGAGACACTTAGTCATGTTTTAACACTTTGCAGTGTTTCCTCTGTACCTATAGATGACACTAAAGAGACATTACTATGTTTCCTTCTGTAGAAGGTCGATTTTACATATTTTTTCCTTAAAAAGAGTATTCTTGTCTGAAACTATGTTTTATAAAATACAGATTGCATTGCTTTAATTCGAGCCCTCCAAAATGGCAATTGCCCTGCAAAGCATCTTCTATTCTGCTCACAGATGGGAATCCTGTCATAAACCTCACCTCCATGAAGTCCATACCTTATAAATACAACCTTTGTCTACGAGACAACGTCATTATGTTCATGCAGAGACTTTTTTAGGTGGATTTGAAGTAGGACCACTCCAAAAACTACCTGAAAAACTGCTCAGGAAATGCTCTAAAGAATTAACATAATCATTTTTATGTCAAAAATAGTAGCTCTACATGTGTTAATGCCTTTGAATAACTTTTAACAACTTCAGTTTTAAAAAAAAGTGGCAAAAAAATAAACAAAAAGTGACTTGACCATTCTTTCGGTATTTTCTGCTTAGATGACACATCATACTTACAATACAAGTCAATGGGAAGGCTAAAAAGATATCCAGGTAACTTTCTATGTATTTTTTCATTATTTTTGCTTTAAAAACCACTATAAGTTTCTACATTGTTAAATAGAGTTTTAAAAAAAACTTCTGGAATATGCCAGAGATAAGAACAACCCAAAAACAATGAAAAGATGCTAAAAAAATACAGGTAGTCAAAAATGTCAAAAGAGCGCTCAGGAAACAACAAAGAGAAAAACCTGAAAAAAAGATGCTTAAGGTTTGCAAAATGCAAAATAGACTTTCCTAAAGTGTCTTCCTTTAGAAGAAATACATTTTGCCCCACTGAAGAAATTTTTTTTGTGCAGATACCTTAACAGATTGATCTCTTCAGTTAAATAATTAATCTGAAATATAGTACTTGCTTAGCACATCAACAGAACTAAAGGGTGCATCCACTGAAGCCAGTGGAAAAGAGTGGAATTAATTGAATTTGACAAATTAGTGCCACATAAAAAGTTCCCACTTTATTGGTGTCGTTTGCACTACGAAACAGAGCTACAATGTTGATGTCCATAAAATTCCACAAAAGACAGCCACTTGTTGTAGTCCTGACAATGGAGAATGCCTTGATAATATGGTCAGATGTAGAACTAGAAGGAAGCAATCAATGGGCTCTTACAGAGATCAGAGATCCAGAATATTGTTGTCCATTGAATGATGTGTTAGTGGATTTTATTACTAAAGGACTTTTTCTGAAAGTGATCAGAGTTGTAGTCAGCAACAGAACCATTTAATTCATTTTATAACACGGATGTTTTCTTCAGATTAGGAAAATATGTGATTACTCAAACCGTCACAGGGCAATACCTGCTCTCTCCCGTTATATCACCACACTAATTAGCATTTTAATAATAGAATAAACTACCGTACATACGCATGTACATGTATATGTTTTGGACGTAGAAATGAATCATAGCATAGATGTCAACATGTGAACAATCTCTTATGTAGACAAATAATACCAGTGAGCAATGTTTCAGCTTATGCAGAAGCCCTCAAAAGTGAAATTACAGAAACAATCTCTATTCTACATAGATATGGACATAGAAAAAGTACATATTTTAAACCATGTGAAAGTTAAAATCACGCTTCTGTCTCAGTGTTTTCTGGCTAGCTTGCTGAGCGGTCGCATCATGCCACAGCTCAACAAACCAGCCAGATGTTGTAGAGCTGAAGTTCTTTGTGGGACAGCATCACATAGGGATTCTCAGCGGACAGCTGAGGAATATGGTGGTTTATTATTTTTTATTTTACCGTAATAAATGGAAAAAAGAGTGGCAAAGAGTATTTTTTTAAAATTAAATTAAAGGATTCTGTGTCTTTCTTTCAATTAAAAGACTTTATTCTGCCAAAATTTAGGAAAAACCCCACTAACAATTTAAAGACACAGAGTTGGGCCTCAGTAATGACATATTCCCATTAGAAAGGAGAGAGTCTCCTATATTGTTTGCCTATGCAGTGAAACAACGGTTGCCAAAAATTTGGAGGAACTCCAATGCCTCTTGCAAGAGACGTAGAGGTCGGAGGGCCACCTGAAAACAATGTTCCTATTATTAGGAATTGGGTCTCCCATGCTGTTTGCCTATGCAGTGAAGCAACGGCTGCCAAAAATTTGGAGGAACTCCAATATCCCTTGCAAGAGACGTAGATATGGTGATATGGTATATATGGTGGTGGAGGATGAGGATGCGGAGAAGGTGGAGGACAGGACCAAATAGACAAAATCAGGAAGCGTATACCCATGTCTAGATGTGAAGACAGGTGCATGGGAATAGAGTTAGACCTCCCAAGAAAAAGACACTATTTGAGTTCGTTACGCTGCTATCATTCGGTGGTGTTGAGAAGTTTGGCCCAATCCAGCCCTTGTTCATTTTTATAAGAGTCATCCTGTCAGGTGCATCCGCCTGTCAACTGAAAATGCTATCAGTTATAATTCCACCAGCGGCACTAAAAACACGCCCCGATAACACGCTAGCAGCAGGACAGGCCAGGGCCTCCAAGGCGTGGAGAGCCAGTTCATGCCACGTGTCCAGCTTGGATACCCAATAATTATAAGGCACAGTGGAATCTCGGAGAATGTTAGTACGGTCGGCAAGGTACTCCCTCAGCATGTTCCGCAACTTTTCCTTTCTTTGGGAGAGTACCCCGTGCATCAGGTCTTGTGCGATGGGAGGGTCTGAGAAAACTGTCCCAGAACTTTGACAGTGTTCCTCTGTCTCTGCTCGATTGCATTTGTGTCTCTTTCACCTGTACTCCCTGGTTGTCCAATGAACTGTGACCTCTGCCGCCAGTGTTTTCAGATGGGAATTTTTTTTAATAGTTCCGGAACAAGTGCATTCTGGTACTGCCCCATTTTATTAGTCCTGTCCTGCATGGGAATAAGAGACAAAGTTCTCCTTGTAGCATGGGTTTAGAAGTGTCACCAACCAGTAATGATTGTCAAAACCCAAAATTTGGACAATGCGATGGTAACGGGAAAGGCAGCGTAACATTAACTCAGCTATGTGTGCCAGACTGCAAAGAGGCAATACTTCCGTGTTCAGACTAAGAGGACATCTGTCCATGCTCTCCTCCTCCTGCTCTTCCTCCCCCTTCCTGTTCTCAGGCTATCCACGCTGAACAGACAATATGACAATTATGCAGGTAGTACCATCTATAGCGCAGGAAACTAGCTCCTGTTCTTCCTCATTGTCACCCAATCCATGTTGGGATGAGAGGAGTCTGGGCTGTGTGGAATCACCCTGTATGGTTCCTTGCTCCATCTCATCGTGTTCCGCCTGCAATCATCCTCTTTAATTGTGAACAGAGAGCGTTTCAGAAGACAAAGAAGCAGGATAGTGATGCTAATTACTATCGTCATCGCCGCTCTCCATCTTGGTGGAGTCCTCAATGTTTTGGAGGATGGTACATATGTCTGACATCCATGTCCACTCTTGAGGTTTTATGTAGAGTCTGGCCTGATTACCGACAGCCTTGTTGATGCTGGTAGTCAACAACTGACCTATTCTGCTCAAAATTCCTTCCCATCATCTTCAATGTAGAGTTCCAATGCATGGGGACATCGCTGATCAGTCGGTGATCTGGAAGCTGCAAATGCTGCTGAAGCACGGCAAGGGCGGCGGAAGCTGTAGCTGAATTTCTAAAATGGGCACACAGGCGGCGTACTTCAGCATTGTGCGGTTTGTCACCTAAGCATATTAGCTTCACCACAGCCTGTTTCCGCTTTGTCAAGGCAGTGCTACAGTACTTCCAGCTTGCGACTGATGTGGTCATTTTGGAGATGGAGGCTGAAGAGGAGGAGGAGGTGCAGGAGCTGTAGAATGTGCGGGCAACCCTGATTGACCTAGGTCCTGCAATCCTTGGTGTCAGGAGCATGTGTTCCATCCCAAGGTCCAACTGGGTCTTGACTTCCACTATATTAACCCAGTGTGCCATCAGAGAAATGTACTGTCCCTGCACACAAGCACTTGTCCACGTGTCCGTGGTTAGGTGGACTTTCCCAGTAACTGCATTGTTGAGGGCACGTCTAATGTTGTGGGATGCGTGCTCGTGTAATGGGGGACAGCACACAAGGAGAAATAGTGGCGTCTGGGGACTGAGTACCAAGGGATGGCAGCCGCCATCAGGTTGTGGAAAGCTTCCGTCTCCATGAGCCTAAAAGGCAACATTTCGAGTGCAAGCGTTCGCGAAATGTGGGAATTTAGTAGTGTGGCCTCTGGGGCGTTGGCTGTGTATTTCGCTTGCATTTCAAGGACTGGGGTAGGGACAACTGAAGGCTGCACTGGGACAAGGACGTTGACGTGCTTGCTGATGGTGCTAGTTGAGTGTTCAACGACAGGTGCAGGGCGGGAGGCATCTTGGCATGTGCCATGGACAGGGGATTGGCATGCATGCACAACAGCAAAACAAGCAGTGGTGTCATCCGCAGACACTGTTGATGGACCCTGAAGTTCTGCCCACTTAGTCGGGTGATTTGCTGCCATGTGCCTGATCATGCTGGTGGTAGTCAGGCTGCTAGTTTTTCTACCCCTGCTGATGCTGGCCTGACAGATGGTGCAAATGGCCTTTTTGGGGTTATCTGCAGAGTCTTTAAAAACTAACCAGACTCGGGAAGACCTAACAGTTGTACTGGCAACTTCCGTAGTGTTGGCGTTACGAGGAACGCTTTCCCGCCTTGTGTCTGCGACCACCACACTGCTTCTTCCTGCCTGTTGTTGTGCCATGCCTCCCTCCTCCTGTGTGCTGCTGTCCTCGCTCTATATGTCCCCCTGCCAGGTTGGGTCAGTTACTATATCATCCACCACTTCGTCTTCCATTTCCGCACCCTCATCCTCCTCCTGCCTTTCTGGCAAATGTGTCTCATCATTATCATCATCCTCTTATGACAGTAATTGCACTTTGCCACCAATGTCTGTGGGTGACCATGGCTGCTCCAATATTTGGGCATCGCTACACGAATTCTCTTCTTGACTCGCTTGAAGCTGGCTGGATGTAAAAGGACGAGATTTTCCTCCAAAAATATCCATTATTAATGGGGAACTCTCCTACACCTCTATTGAGGTCCAATATTAACTATTAACATCAACTTGACTATTAATAATTAATATCCAGTAACTTTATCTGTGCCTTATACTATTCACCAACTGAGACCCAACCGTGTGCTAATAAAAGGTATTTACTACATAAAAGTCTACAGTTAATATACTACTATTTATCCCACTAACACAGTACACAATAATAATAACAATATACAATTCCCAATTACCTATTTTCCACCCCTGTTTCCTAATCACTCATGCGGCCCACCCAACTATACTAACTTTCCCTATATATATACAGATACAAGGATATCAATAGCTAGGAGGGTTAGTACAGGGTATGTAGGGCTAGTAAGTAAAGAAGTTACAAGGGAAGAGAGATACTCAGCCATGTGTTGTTATGTCCATCTCTCCAACAGTCAAAGAGGGCTAGCACATGAGTGCTCTGGGGTTTTAAGTCCAGCACAGGAAATGATGTATTATTCCCTGCCCACTGGCTAAGGTCTTTGTTCATGTCCAACCATACTCGCAAAACATGTTTTAGTACATGGCTGGACATTTTGTTGTTCCTCCCCCCAGCAGCAAACAGACTGAAACACATAGGGAGATGTGAGGCCATTATATACATGTATATGTATCTGCAAACATGGCTAGCATGCAGATACATATATACATGTACAACCTAGGACACTTCCCTTTACACCAGACGAGAGGTCCAAATCTACAAATGGAAACGTGAACAGCTCTTCTGAGTGTCCAAGTGTGGGATCAGATTTCTCCAGGCACTCGGTATGGTGGGAGAAAGGAGGATCAGGGTACGGAATATGCGGTCCAAAAAAAAAAAAAAAAAAGTGACCTAGCACCACAATTTATCTAACTGCATGTTTGTGCCAAAGTCCCCATATAAGCAGGCAAAAAAGAAGGGAGGACATGGGACATGAAAGGCACCAAACAAACCAAATAATTCAATAGGTACGTAATATCGAGAAAGATTCATACAAAATTTATTATTGTTCACAGGACATTAAACACCACCATTAAAAAACATGATTAAAAGACATATAGAACAAAAAATAAATGAACAAAAAAAAAAAGGAGAGAAAAATCCCCTTGCAGACAATAGCATATCAGTATAATCTGAAATAGTGAGTAATTAATCTGTGCAAAATAGTCAATAATTGTGGTACATGATCTAAATCCACCTAATAAAGATATAATAACATGATTTAAATAGAACAATCAATAAAAAAGCATGATTTGCAAATAACCTCCAGACCCACTCTATATCTAGTACTTCATACACAGTTCTCACAAGGAGAATATCTAATATATAGAGTATATCCTAGGAAGGAGAGAGGTACCAGGATAGGAAATAAATATAAAAGTACCAACAATATATATGCATATATATGTACCAACAATATCTGTGCATATATATTGTTTGTACAGTTCTGGTCAAGGGATGTTTTTTTAAGTAATGGTTGTATGCTGGCATGTTTAAAAGAAGAGGGAAAGATAGCAAATGAGAGGGAAAGGTTGAAAATTTTAGTTAGGTGAGTGGTGACAGCTGGAGCAAGGGACTGAAGGAGATGTGAGGGAATAGGGTCACTGGTGCAGGTGGTAGGGCGAGAAGATGCAAGGAGCCTGATCACTTCATCTTCCGTGACTGGTTCGAAGTCAGAAAGTGAGCAGGATACAATGTGGTGGGGGAGAGCATGCATAACATTTGGGGATTGGGAGAAAATTTCCTGTCGGATATGGTCAATTTTTTCTTTGAAACAATTGGCCAGATCGTCAGCGCTGAGGTCGGTGGTCGGGGCCTGTGTTGTTTGATTGAGGAGAGAATGAAACGTGTCAAAGAGTCATTTAGGATTATTGGAAAGTGAGTTGATGAGTAGTGTTGAGCCACCCCCGTAGTGTTCGAGTTCGGTTCGGTTCGTCGAACACCCGTGTGTTCGCCGAACTGTTCGTCGAACTGTTCGTCGAACACCTTCGAACACCTTCGAACACCGTTAAAACCAATGGCAGGCAAACAAAAACACATAGAAACACATAGAAAACACCTTCAAAGGTGTGCAAAAGCTGACAAACTGCTCAGAAGACACAACTAACACATGGAAAAGTGACAAGTACATATAGTCATGCGAAAAGAAAAGAGGTGGAGGAGTAAAAGGAGGGGGAGACACAGATATAGGCATGTCATGCCCTTCTAAAATCCAAAAAGTGAGAAGCCGACACGTTCAGTCCGCTCCTGCCCGTGCCACCTCCACGTCGCCGGGTTTGTGCCAGAGCCGCGGTGAACCCTGACGGCCAGCCCCCCTCTCCCAATACTGGTGCCTGTCCGCTGGTGGGTCGAGCGAGCCCCCCTGTGGTGGAGGCAGCTCTAAGCTTTTTAATTTAAATTGTCTCTCTAATTTGAATGAATACACTTTAAATCCATTTACAAGGATCTATTGGAGAGGAAGTCTCATGCCAGCAGCCGCGTAATTCCAGCTCCAGTAGCATCCACTAAAGCTGCTGCAGTTAAAAAGCTTTTAAAAGGATCGAGCTCGGCTGTCCACCGCAAGGCATCCTACTGCCAGTCCCAGCCCCTATGCCTTGGGGTGCTTCCTGATGCTCTTCACTGAGTATCCTGTGGTCCCGAAGCATTTCCTTTGAAAAAATTAAGTGTCCAAACTACAGGTGGTGTAGCGTGCTTAACAGCCGGGATAATCCGCTGACTAGCAGACACTGCTACTAGGCACAAAGTATTTCCTGGGCTAGATGCAGTTAAAAATTTGTAATTAGATACTCTCGTTGGATGCTGAGAAAGCATTCCATAGAGTCTCCTGGCACACCATATATGATTCTCTTAAAAAGCTTGGGGTAGGGGTCTAGGGGACCCTTTTATAGCCAAAATCACGGCCCTGTATCACAATACGTCACCTAGGCTGAAGATAAATGGAACTGTAGCACCCTGAGGGCTCGGTTGCTACAGAGGTATTGCACCTCACCCAGAGGTGTGATATCTCACTCTCAGGTAAGGATGGAGTGTGGATCAGGACCCGACACCTGCATGCATTACACCACATTGCCGTGGGGCAGGGCGACCAATATGCCTCTGAGATGGGCACGACAGTCCCTGTCCCTGGCTGGAGTGGGGGGAACACTGAGGAAGGGGAACCCTGTAGTGCAGGAGCAGGGAGGAAGCAGTTCCTGGGTGCATTGAGAAGGGAGTATAAAAGGTGGGCACCATCTTAGTTCAGTGCAGAGAAGTCTGAGCAGAAGTGGCAGGGAGCAGGGGCTCTGCATGAGCTCTGCTCCGGAGGCGGGCCTAGTAACAGAGGCCCAGGCCTGGAAGAGGGAGAGGGAAGGAAGAGGAGCGGAGAAGGCTCCAGGAACGAGGAATGAAGGGATCCCAGGGGTGCGGACGGGCGCGTCGCCACCGCACGCCCGAATCCACATGCGTGGAGGGGTCAGGACAAAGGGGGAGACCGGTCCCCGAAACTAGTGGAGGCAGGAAACGACCCTCACCTAGAAACCGGAGGCTGTGACATTTTATGTGGCGCAGCCCCTCGCTACACCCGCTAGGAAGGCACCACATAGGGTCAGGGAAACTGGCTCCAAGTTTACCAAGAGGAGGCCCGAGGCAGCCGGACAGAAGGGTTGGTAAGAAAGGCCAGACAAAGGACACACAAAGGGGGTCCTGTGAAGCGCTCCAAAGTTATCTGGGAGTTGTCTGAGCCCCTCACCTGGTGAGCACAGTACGACGTGGGCAGCCGTTACCTGCAGACATGGTCTGGATAATAAGAACTGTGAGTAAAGGCCCTGGACTGCATCACTGACTCCGTGTCGTTACTGCTGCTGCCCTGCACCATCACCCCCATCCTCCGCATACACTGCCCTGAGGCTATACTCCTCCCGTGGGGAGTTATGCTACGCTCTGCTGCACCCACAACACCAGCCTCAGCGGTCTGCCCTGCAGCGGCGGTTCACTCTGACCGCAATCCACGGGTGGCGTAGTCGGACATTTAAACATCAAAACCACATAAATAGTTCCGCCACTGGTTTGACCACCCTGAGACACGGAACCGGGTCGCCGCCACGAAGACTACAACCACCAGCATCCACCAAAAAGGGTCCGGCTCCGGGTGTCCCAAGGCCCAGGGGGCGCGTCAGAACATTTTCATCACCTTTCACAATCACCAATGGGACAAGGCAGGGATGTTCTCTGTCCCCTCTCTTATACATCCTAGTGATGGAGCACCTGCTCTCATCAATTCGCCATAACCCCAATATTAGGTGGATTGAGGTGGGAGGCAACGAGTACAAGTGCTCTCTATTTGCTGATGATGTCCTAGTATATATCACTCAATCACATATATCCATCCATGCTGTTATGGCTGAAATAGATCACTTTGTTACATGGTCAAATTTTAAAATCAATGCAGCGAAGTCTGAGGCCCTCGATGTCTCCCTCCCCAAATCCATATAGGATTCCATCCAGTCCAACTTTCCCTTTGCCTGGCCCTCACAGGGTATCAAATACTTAGGAATTCCTATTCATAGAGACCTCTCCCATCTATGTTATCTTAATTTTGGGCACTTTATTGAACAACTCCATACAGACCACGGTTGGCAAGTTAGAACTGTAAGATTCACTACGTGAACCACTGGTGTTTTGTGGAAAAGCACATGTACACTGCGTTCCAAATTATTATGCACAAAGTGTTTAGGAGTGATAAGGGAAGAATTTATTTGTTTGTCAGTTAAACTCATTGATGGTGATGTGTGTCAGGGCTCTTTATATCACTGTAAGCAATTGCAGACACCTGTGCTAATTAGTTTGGCAGGTGTGTCCAATGAAAGGCAAGACTACTTAAGAAGGCTGTCTCACATTATTAAGCAGCCTACATTTTCTGCCAAAATGGGAAAGAAAAAGGATGTGTCGGCTGCTGAGGAGCAACAAATTGTGGAGTGTTTAGGTCAAGGCATGACTACAATCAACATTGTGCGATGATCAGGATGAAGTGTCTTGGCAATCAAGAAGTATGTAGCTGATTCACAGTACACACGTGTGCGTGCTGATAAGGGCAAATTGAGGACTCTTTCCTACAGGCAATTACGTCAGGTTGAAAGAGCAGCGGCAAAAAAGCCTTGTCATAGCAGCAGACAAGTTTTTGAAGCTGCTTGTGCCTCCAACGTCCCCCGAACAACAAGATGCAGGGTCCTTCAGAGGTTTGCAGCTGTGCATACGCCATCCTGTCGACCTCCTCTATCCACTTCACACAAGCAGAAACGGCTCCAGTGGGCCAAACAATACATGAAGACTGATTTCAAAACTGTTTTGTTCACGGATGAGTGCCGTGCAGCGCTCGATGGTCCAGATGAATGGAGTGGAGGATGGCTGGTTGATGGACACCCCACGCAAACACGGCTACAGCGCCAACAAGGAGGAGGTGGAGTAATGTTTTGGGCTGGAATCATGGGGAGAGAGATTGTCGGCCCCTTTAGGATCCCTGAAGGCGCTAAAGATGAACTCCATAATGTATGTGGATTTTCTCAAACAGCACTTCCTGCCATGGTTCAAGAAGAAGAACCGTGTATTTCACAGCAAGATCATTTTTCTGCATGATAATGCACCATCTCATGCTGTACATAAAACATCTGCATCTCTGGCTGATATGGGCATAAAAGGGGACAAACTTATGGTGTGACCCCCATGCTCCCCTGACCTCTACCCCTTTCAGAACCTTTGGAGCATCATTAAAAGGAGTGTCTATGATGGCGGGAGGCAGTTCACATCTAAGCAACAGCTCTGGGAGGGTATTCTGTCCTCATGCAAAACAATTGAAGCAGAAACCATCCAAAACCTGACAAATTCAATGGACGAGAGAGTTCAGAAGCTCCTTTCGAACAAGGGGTCCTATGTGAAAATGTAACATCACCTAGAATAAAGTTTTGAGTTGAAAACTGTTTGATTTCAGTTTCTAACAACCTGCTAATGCTTATAATTTCAAAAATGACCATTTTTTTGGTCTTTATTAAAAAGAAAAGGTTGATCGAAAAGTTTGGGGGATCTAAGAGTGTGGCAACCCAGTAGTCATGATTACTTCGAATTCTGACAATATGAGGGTCATGCTGCAGGTAGTGCAGCAAGAAGGCACTTATGTGTCTTGCGCATCTCAGAGCCCCAAAATTATTTTCCGGGCTAGATGCAGCTAAAAATTATTATTAATTTTAAATCTGGTGAAGCTTTAGTATAGATGGCCTAATAGGATCAGTGCTGCACACTGCTACAAAGCCCAAATTATTTTCCAGTCAAGATACAGATAAACATGATTAGTAATTTTAAATCTGGTGGAGCTTATTATAGATGGCCTAATAGAATCAGTGCTGCACACTGCTACAAAGCCCAAATTATTTTCCAGCCAAGATACAGATAAACATGATTAGTAATTTGAAAGCTTAAAAACGGTTTGTAGGGTGATTTTAACCAATCATCAAGCTTTTACTCTCCCCAGGATGACACAGGGGTAGAAAAGTCATTTCGGATCCATGATTTGTTCATCTTTATGAACGTGAGTCTGTCTACATTATCAGTGGAGAGCCGCGTGCGCTTATCTGTCAGCACACCACCAGCAGCGCTGAACACACGTTCAGACAGAACGCTGGCTGCGGGGCATGACAAGATCTCCAAGGCGTAAGTGGCTAGCTCCGGCCATTTATCCAGATTGGAAGCCCAAAAAGAGCAAGGGTCCAGTGACACAGTCGTGGCTTCAATGTTTACTTGGAGATACTCCTGTACCATCGTCTCTAGGCGTTGACTATGTGTCAGACTTCTTGTCTCCTGTGGCCTTGCAAAGGATGGGCTAAAAAAGTGGTGAAATGATTCCGCAAAATTGATGTTACCAGCAGATACTGTGGTTCTGTTACGGTTTGAGTGCTGAACACTTGACTGTCCCATGGTTGGCAAGTTGGAACTGTGAGATTCACTACGTGCACCACTGGTATTTTGTGGAAAAGCACATGTAAGATTCTGCAACAGTCTCTGCTGATACTCCTGCATGCGTGCATCCCTTTCTATGGCAGGAATAATTTCTGCAAATTTACTTTTGTACCGGGGATCTAACAGAGTGGCAACCCAGTAGTCAGGATTATTTCTAATTCTCACAATTCGAGGTCATGTTGCAGGTAGTGCAGCAAGAAGGCACTCATGTGTGTTGCGCATCCAGGAGCACAAAGTCCCTGTTGTGTTGGTGGCGAGGTAACAATCATGCTTCCTTCCTCTGTCCTCTCCCCCCAACCTCGCACAACAGAAATGTGATCAAGGTCTCCCTCATCTGATGAGTCTTCCATCAGTTCGTCCTCCACTTCTTCCTGGGCTCCTGCACCTTCCTCACTAGTTTGGCTGCTACCATGCGCCCTGGTAAAACCATCTCCCCCACCCTCACATGCCTGCCGCCTTGGTGCTGCCGACCGTCTGGACCTTGCAGATGTTAGCCCTTCCGCATACAACTCCTCCTCCTCTACTTCCTCCACCTCCTCTTGTGCCACCACCTGACTCCGAATTCTGTTTAACATGTGCTCCAGCATGTAAATCACCGGAATAGTCATGCTGATAATGGCATCGTCAGCACTAAACATCTTCGTCGCCATTTCAAAACTGTGCAGAAGGTGCATAGGTCCCTGATCTGAGACCACTCCTCCAGCGTGATTTGCCCCACCTCTGGATCTCGTTGGCCCAGGCTATACGTCAGAACGTATTGCACCAGGGCTTGTCAGTGCTGCCACAGTCGCTGCAACATGTGCAGAGTTGAATTCCACCGGGTAGGCACATCGCATTTTAGCCGGTGAAGTGGCAGGCCCAACGACTTCTGTAGAGATGTAAGTCGCTGAGCTGCGGGATGCTAACGGCGGAAGTGAGCACACAGCGACCGTGCTCTCTGCAGAAGGCCATCTAGTCTGGGAAAGTGGGCTAAAAATTGCTGGACAACCAGGTTCAACACGTGAGCCATACAAGGCACGTGTGTGACATTGCCCCGGCGAAGGGCCGCACCCAGGTTTGCAGCATTGTCGCACACGGCCTTCCCTGGTTTCAGGTCCAGTGGAGACAACCATTCATGAAATTGGTTCTCCAGAGCTGACCACAACTCCTCAGCTGTGTGACTCACATTTCCCAGACATTTCAATGTAAAAACCGCCTGATGACGTTGAGCCCTACTGCCAGCATAGTAAGGAGGTGTGCAGGATCCCTTCTGCGCAGTTAGAAAGCTTGTGGCATGACCAGACAGGCTTTGGGTGCAGGTAGAAGACCGAGAGGAGGTTGAGGAGGCAGAAGCAGTGGAGGAACTTTGACATAAAGAGGATTGACGCACAACTCGTGGGGGCGGCAAGACTTGGACAGCAGCCCCTTGTCCTGCTGTCACCATAGTTACCCAGTGCCCAGTCAGCGACATGTAACGCCCCTGTCCATGCCTACTCGTCCAATTGTCTGTGGTGAAATGCACCCTGTCACACACAGAGTTTCTCAAAGAAGCGGTGATGTTGTGTGCGACATGCTGGTGGAGCGCAGGCACACCTTTCTTTGAGAAGTAGTGCCGACTGGGCATCTGGTACTGGGGCACTGCGACGGACATAAGGTCTCGAAAATCCTCTGTGTCCACCAGGCGGAAAGGCAGCATTTCTGTAGCCAAGAGCTTGCAGATGGCGAAATTCAACCTCTTAGCTTTCTCATGGCTAGGAGGAAATGGTCTTTTACTTGTCCACATCTGAGGGACCGAGGGCTGGCTATTGTGCTTAGACGGGGTTGATAAGGGTGTCCCCGGCAAACTGCCGGTCTGTGAGGAAGATGCAGGCGGACATGTTAGGTTGCCTTGATCCAATGGTGGTGCTATCGATGTCGGACAGCGCTCAACACCAGCTGGTGTTACCACCTCCAAAGAAAATGATGACCTGCCAATCACGCTGGCTGTTGCGGGTAAAGAGGTGGCAGGTCTGCGCCCCAAAACAGGTGTGACTGCTGTCCCCCCAGTCACAGAGGATGAAGAGGCCGCGGATGCACAAGACATGGCAGACGGTGGTTGGCCCGGCGGGCTAGGCCACATTGTAGCACACTGAGCTTCCCACTGCAACTTATGCTTCATGTCCATGTGCCGGTTCATGCATGAAGTACTCAAACTATGTATTTTTTGGCCTCTACTTAGCTTTTGCTGACAAATGTTACAGATAACACGAGTTGGGTCATCTTTATCGATCTGAAAAAATGCCCAGGCTATGCAAGGCTTAGCACCCATGCGACCTGAAGAGCCACCACGACTTGTGGTGAGAGGCAGAGTTGTGTTTGAGGATGCAGTTGTTGACGTGCTTCCAGTACTACGTCTCTGTCCAGGAAGGCGCAACCTGACCTCGTCGTCACTAGCATCTTCCTCCACCTCCTCTGCTGACCTCATCTCTTGGCTGACTGTGGGTTGACAGTAAGTGGGATCTCCAACCTCATCATCATCACCCTGTGTGTTATCACACCCGTCGTCCTCAGAGCCAACCTGTTCCTGCCCTGACAAAAAACTAAAGTTGTCGCTCCAATCAGGTATTTGAGTCTTATCATCGTCTTCCTCATTGTCTCCACCAACAGGAGTTACAGTTTGTGAATGAGGGTCTACATTATGGTCAGAACCTTCTGCGTCAGGTCCTGGATCCGACTCATAAAGATTCTGGGCATCAGTGCAGATCATTTCCTCGTCTGGATTCACAGAAGCGCTGGAGTCGACCTCTGATTCCCAGGCTATAGTATGAGTAAACAGCTCTGCAGACTCAACCATCTGTTCTACCTCATACTCAGACGGGCAGCTGGAGATTTGGGAGCTGTGAGGAAGCAAGTGCGATTGGGGTGACACCTTTGAGGACTGGAGTATTTGTGATGTTGAAGTTGATGTGGAGGAGAGCCCACTTAAAGGAGCACTTGATATACGTTGAAGCACCTGCTGTTTTTGTGCCTCATCTGGAATTTGTAGCGATTGGCGTGGCCGTAAGAAAGGGATCTTATCACATTGTCCGCTAAAAGAAGTAGACATTTTAGTTTGGCTGGAAGATGGTCTTTCTTCTGCAGGTATTACTGTTGCTTTAACACCTACCCCACGGACACAACCTTTTTTCCCCTTCCCAACACGCCTATTCCCCTTTCCACCAGCAGCAGGCCTTTTTCCACTCATTTTGGTGGTTAACTAATTCACAACTCTGGAGTTGTTTGCACAAAAAAACAATGGATGGGAACCGAACAGAGCTGAGTGGCCAAACTGTGGTATTAGGCCAAAACTATTGGCTGGGTTAGATGCAGAAAAAAATTATATTCAATTTGCAACCTGATGGAGGTCTGTATAGATGGATTAATAGAACAAGTCCCACACACAGCTAGAAGCCCAATATTTTTTTCAGAGGTAGATGCAGAAAAAAATATATTCAGTTTGCAACCTGATGGAGGTCTGTATAGATGGATTAATAGAACAAGTCCCACACACAGCTAGAAGCCCAATATTTTTTCAGAGGTAGATGCAGAAAAAAATATATTCAGTTTGCAACCTGATGGAGGTCAGTATAGATGGACTAATACAACAAGTCCCACACACAGCTAGAAGCCCAATATTTTTTCAGAGGTAGATGCAGAAAAAAATATATTCAGTTTGCAACCTGATGGAGGTCTGTATAGATGGATTAATAGAACAAGTCCCACACACAGCTAGAAGCCCAATATTTTTTCAGAGCTAGATGCAGAAAAAAATATATTCAGTTTGCAACCTGATGGAGGTCTGTATAGATGGATTAATAGAACAAGTCCCACACACAGCTAGAAGCCCAATATTTTTTCAGAGCTAGATGCAGAAAAAAATTATATTCAATTTGCAACCTGATGGAGGTCAGTATAGATGGACTAATAGAATGATGCTATGCCCAAAAGATTTTACTTCACTAGGTGCAGTAAAAAAATTGGTATTCTATACACAGGTGGTATATCTTGCAACACAGATAGGCTACTCCACTGACTAACACACTCTGCAATAGGCCAAAAAGGATTAGCTTTGCTAGATTCAGCCAAATGCAGTGAAAAAAACTTGCACAGCACTGGCACAGACCTGCCTGGCAAAAACTAATAGGAACTGATGTAACCTAGTCCTGAAAAGGACTCCAATTACAATTAGTCTTTACTCCCACAATCTATCTATTTAAGAGCACAGACCTGCCTGATAAAAGTCGTAGGAAATGCTGTAACCTAGTCCTTAAAAGGACTGCAATCACAACTATTCCCTACTCCCAAGCTATCTGTAGATTTGTGCGAAAATTGGCTTGAAATTAACAAGGTATAGCGCACACAGCAACAGCGGTGCCGTCTAACACGCAGCTGCAGCAGTGAGAAAATGGTGGCGACGGGGAAAATGGCTTAGTCTTATAGGGCAAGGACATGTGACATACACTACCAATGACACATGCCCTTGCTTGTGTGAAAAAAACCACTTCGCTCCGTGTGTGCGCTGCTGATAGGCTGACAAATTGCACCTCCCCACTGCAAATGCGGGAAAGAGAAAAAAAAATGGAGATCTTCATTGTTCCTGCAGAGATCCATCCCCTGCCCCTCCCCCCACCCCGCTGTACACTCAAACTGCGTATTAACATTAATTTTCATCATTACTGAGAAAAAATCCAGTTATGATTTTGGTGCACGAACAGTTATCGAACATAACCTCGAACAGCCGAATTTTACTCAAATTGTTCGTGTTCGCCGAACGGCTCGAACACCGCCCAAAACAGCTCGAATTTGAGATTGGCGAACAGTTCGAGTAGAACAACGCTCATCTCTAATGATGAGGTTGTTAAAGTAGGTTTGCTTGGAGAGGTGAAGGGTAGAGTTATATGTTTTCAGCATAAATTTATAATGAAGGAAATCTTCGGGCAGATTTGATTTTCTCCACAGCCGTTCAGCGCACCTGGAGTACCTCTGGAGAAGACGTGTTTGAGGCGTGTGCCAGGGTTGTCACCGTCTATGCTGAATTTTTCTTTGTGTAGGAGGTGCGGCTTCATCCAGGGCACATAGCATTATTTTGTTAGAATGCTTCAATGCAGAGTCGGGACATGAGAGGGAGGAGATTGTGGCCAATGATGATTGCAACCTTTTTATAAATTTCTGGGTGTTAATGGCGCATAAATTTCTATAAGTGTGGACAGTGGGAGTGTCTTGAGTAGAGTCACAGTTCTTGACAGAGAATGAAAGAATATTATGGTCAGAGAGTGGAAAGGGAGAGTTAGTAAAGTCATTTACTGAGCAAAGCCGGGAGAAGATCAGGTCCAATGTGTTCCCGTCTTCATGTGTAGGAGAATTAGCAAGCTGTGAAAGGCCGAAGGAGGAGGTTAGTGATAAAAGGTGAGCGGCAGATGGGGAAAGAGAATCGCCAATTGGGATGTTAAAATCTCCCATGATTATCGTGGGGATGTTGCAGGATAGAAAATTTGGAAGCCAGGCAGCAAATTGACGGGGGGGACCTGGAGGGCGATAGACAACCGCCACTCGCAGGGAGAAGGGCCAGTAGAGTCTGACTGTGTGGGCCTCAAAAGACGGAAAGATAAGGGAGGGTACAGGGGGGATAACCTGAAAAGTACATTTTGTTGAAAGAAGCAGACCAACACCTCCCCCTGATCTGCTGTCAGGTCGCGGGGTATGAGAGAAATGTAGGCCACCATAGGAGAGAGCTGCAGCGGCGGTGGTGTCCGACTGCTGGATCCAGGTTTCAGTGAGAGCCAGAAGGTTGAGGGAATTAGAGAGGAAAAAGTCATGGATGTAAGAGAGTTTATTACAAGCCGAGCGCGCATTCCAAAGGGCACAGTTGAATGAGACAGAAGATATGCAGGGAATATTAATGAGAATAGCAGGGTTTCTGAATGCAACAGGGAAAGAGTTAGTGTTATTATTACTGGAGGGTCCTGGGTTGGGAGAAATATCACCTGCGACTAATAGAAGGAAGATACAGAGAGTGAGCAGATGCTTGAGTGATTTGTGAGAGCGTTTCCTGTGTTGTATGGTGGGAATGAATGGATCTGTGCGGTATAACATTGTGAAGAGAGCATGACAGCTGTACATAGGAGAAGAGAGGAGTGAGGGGTTAATATGGATGAAGTGTGCCGAATTTGTGGGAGAACGGTGAATGTGGATGATTGTAGCAGCCAGAATATAAATGGCACAGATACAAATGGTGAATACTGTTTGCCAAAAAGATGACTTGGAAGCAAGTTTGTTTAATTGTCTTGCATGTCTTACCTGTCTCCTGCCCTGTCCAACAGCCATCTTCTAACTGCCGCGGCTCTTTGATAAATTATGGCACTTCGATAAAGTATGCATAAATGCTATATGCATAAATGCCCCCACATAAATGCTGCCCCTTGACTATGTCTCAATATATAGGGATGTATCTGCTTAGATCTACACAGATTTAACTCGTTAGCAATCAATCAACTAGCTTAAGACAACAGGAGACCATAAAACTGCAGAAAAAAAACAGACTGGCAACTCTACATGGATCATAAAATGTTAAAGTAAATGTGATGACCTTAAAGTATCATGGATTAAACAACGTAGAGGAGTGAGAAATATATACCAGTGATAGGCTGCAGAGCATTGCATGGAGTTACATGGGTTGGGGTTGTATTAGGGTTGGGCTATGGTTAGGCTTAGGGATTGGGTTTTTTCAAAAGTAAAGAAAAAAAAAATGATGTTGATATGGCGACCAGTGTTGAGTGCAAGTTCTTGCTGCTTGAGTTTGCATCGGGTGCTTGGGTATGCACGGAGAATCGTGGGTGTTCGAGTGACATGCTCTAGTCTCTCCCCCATATGCTTCGCGGCCAAAAAAACCGCTGGGATCGCCTGCCATGCATGAGCGATCCCCGCATGTTTTTTTTTGGGTGTCTAACAACCGTGAAACATAAGACGCAGGGACTCAAACATGTCACTCGAGCACTCGAGTACTCGAGTTACCCCTGCAAAAATAAAAAATTTGGGTCCAAAGTAACATTTTTTGTGAAAAAAAAGTTAAATGTTCATTTTTTTCTTCCCCATTGCAAAAATTCCTGCGAAACACCCGAATGGTTAATAAACTTCTTGAATGCGGTTTTGAGCACCTTGAGGGGTGAAGTTTTTAGAATGGTGTAACTTTTTGGTATTTTCTGCCATAAAGGCCCCTCAAAGTCATTTCAAATGTGATGTGGTCCATAAAAAAATGGTTTTGTAAATTTTGTTGAAAAAATGAGAAAATCGCTGGTCAACTTTTAACCCTTATAGCTCCCTAATAAAAAAAAAAAAATTGGTTCCAAAATTGAACTGATGTAAATTAAACATGTGGGAAAAGTTATTTATTAACTATTTTGTGAGATATTTCTCTCTGATTTAAGGGCATAAAAATTCAAATTTTGAAAACAGCAACATTTTCAAAATTTTTGCCAAATTACCGATTTTTTCACAAATAAACCCAAGTGATATTGAAGAAATTTTACCACAATCATGCAGTACAATATGTCACGTAAAAACAATCTCAGAATCAGCGGGATCCATTGAAGCGCTCCAGTAGTATTACCTCATGAAGTGACAGTGGTCAGAATTGTAAAAATTGGCTCTGTCATTAACATGCAAACCACCCTCGGGGGTAAAGGGGTTAATGAGAAAAAAAAAAACTTTTTAGAATTTACCAAATAGCTGCAAAGAAACAGAGTGAAAAATCTAAAGGGGTCTGAAAAATGTCCATATCCACTGTATATATTGTGGAATACCGCTAACAGGACGTTCAATGGACTCTCTTGCACTATATGCTCTGCAGTCTGCCACATACACTGCCTGCCTAACTCCTGCTATCACCACAGAATATATACAGCTGGATTAGTCCTCAGAAGGACTGTTAGTGTAGAGGAACATATACAATATGTTGTGGAAAACCTATACTAACTATAAAGAAGCAAATCTCTCCCTGACGCAGCAACACCTCTGCCTACTCTGCCTGATTCCAGGGTACACTGTGACGAGCATAGTGACGCCAGGCATTATATAGACCTGATGACACTGTATGGCCAGCCAAACACTGTAATGCCCACAACCAACTTGGCTACGGCATTACAGTGCGTGACAGGCAATCCCTGAATGTTCATTGGCTCTCTAAAGAGTGCCAAACATGCAGGGAGGGGACCCCGAGTTCCCTCCCGAGTAACCCGTAAATACTCGCCGAGCACCAAGCTCGTCGAGCACAGTGGTGCTCGGGCAAGTACCGAGCACTGGCGAGCACATTCGCTCATCACTACTAACTACTCCATATCATAGAAAGATATCTTGATGCAGATGACTGTAACAATGAACATGACAAGTTAAGTGTCGAGTTACTTATCTCTGCATTATGATATCCTTCTGCATTGTGGTATGTGCGTCATAGTAGGAAATGTACAGCTCTTTTTATTGTGTAGGAGGCTAGTTCAAAACTCAATGTACAGTCATGTCAAACTAAGTACACCCTCTTTGAATTCTATAGCTTTATTTAGAAGAACATAATGAAAAATTCTGGTCTGTAAAAGATCTTAAAATTAATAAATACAAGCTCAGATGGACAACACATGACAAATTATGCCATGTCATTTAGAGATGACCAGATCTTTTGAAAATTGAATTTTAAAACTTTACAGAATCTTCCACCAAAATTCAATTGGTGGCGAATAAATTTGCGCACATCTCAATACTATAAAATATATATATATATATATATATATATATATATATATATATATATATATACACACACACACACACACACACACACACACACACATACACAGTATAGACTGCTAAGGACAGGAAACAAGCAGAAGAGACTTGTTTGGGCTAAAGAACACAAGGAATGGACATTATATCAGTGGAAATCTGTGCTTTTGGTCTGAGGAGTCCAAATTTTAGATCTTTGGTTCCAACCACCGTGTCTTTGTGCGACGCAGAAAAGGTGAACGGATGGACTCTACATGCCTGGTTCCCACCGTGAAGCATGGAGGAGGAAGTGTGATGGTGTGGGGGTACTTTTCTGGTGACACTGTTTGGGATTTATTCAAAATTGCAGCAGCATGCTATTCCATCCGGTTTGCGTTTAGTTGGACCATCATTTATTTTTCAACAGGAAAATGACCCCAAACACACCTTCAGGCTGTGTAAGGGCTATTTGACAAAGAAGGAGAGTGATGAGGTGCTACGCCAGATGACCTGGCCTCCATCGTCACCAGACCTGAACCCAATCGAGATGGTTTGGGGTGAGCTGGACCGCAGAGTGAAGGCAAAAGGGCCAACAAGTTCTAAGCATCTCTGGGAACTCCTTCAAGATTGTTGGAAGACCATTTACGGTGACTACCTCTTGAAGCTCATCAAGAGAATGCCAAGAGTGTGCAAAGCAGTCATCAAAGCAAAAGGTGGCTACTTTGAAGAACCTAGAATATAAGACATATTTTCAGTTGTTTCACACATTTTTGTTAAGTATATAATTGCACATGTGTTAATTCATAGTTTTGATGCCTTCAGTGTGAATGTACAATTTTCATAGTCATGAAAATACAGAAAAATCTTTAAATGAGGTGTGTCCAAACTTTTGGTCTGTACTGTATATATATATTAAAGAGAACCCAGCTGACCATAAGAGCTTACACTTTCCAGGCAAAAGAGAGAGAGAGGATCATAACAGTTTGCACACAACAGGAGAGAGAGAGGAACCTGCTGACCATAAAAGCTTATTATAATTACTTATTTACTTCTATAGCGCCATCATATTCTGCAGCACTTTACAGATATTTCCAACTATATAACTAATAACTAGGACAAAATGTAGAAGCAATGTGTAAAAATTTAAGTAGACCTCATGAATCAATATATATACACACTTGAAGGGCTTGTTTCTGCTTATATAGCCGCTTTTTAAATTAAGTAGTCTCCATTGTGAAAAAAAAAAGGCATTTACCCCCCGCTGTCCCAGCAATGTTGGCGTCAGTGTGGAAGTTGGCTGTTACTTCACTGCTGGGCTCTTACTTCTCTTAAACCAATGTCAGGCATGCAGAAGAAGTGAAAGTTGAGCAGCACGATAGCAGCTGCTGACTGGCTGAAGGGCTCATGTGTCAAAACGATGTTATGTTAGAAACCAGGTGTCAACATTGCTCGAATGCTGCTGCTGCACAAAGGGAGTATGTGCTTTATTATTTTACAAGGGAGAGGACTTCATTTAAAAAGGCAGTTGTCCAGGTAGTTAACAACCCCTTTAATTATTGATTGGAATTTGTAAAGTTGTGAATCTTTGAAGGTTACTTCATTACCTTATTTTGCTTCCTTACATTATTTACACTTGGCTGAATGTAAACTTCCTACTTCGTAGTTTATGACGTTGAATCAGTTAATGCCCCACTGTGATCACAAATAAAAGCTTCTTAATAGAGATTTGTTTTGGATTTTCTTAATGAATACTCGTTGTGCCCCTTGTTTAATTTGAAGACAAGAACTCATTCTACTGTACAATACTGGAGCCATGTTTGTTTTAAATGTAATATGTGTTGGTTAATATTACTCCAATCTAAGACACGACATGCTAAACATGTCAGCTTACAGATGTGCCAAGCGCGATGGAAGTATCCTGTGCTGCTGATAAATGACAATGATGAAATAAAGAATTGTTGGTTTAATGTCAACGTGTTTCGGAGTCACTCCGACACCTTCTTCTGGGCCACCACAAATAAAAACATATTGGACCATTTTCCTTTTTGTATTTTTTAAAATGCAAAAAGAATAATAAAATATATATATATATATATATATATATATATATATATATATATATATATATATATATATATATATATATATATATATATATATATATACACACAGTATATATTATTTTTTTTGCCTAAAATATAAAGAAAATGTGTATTCATTAACTTTAGGCCTTTTAGAGATCATTTCATCTTCAACTTGCTTAACTGTTCACAATAAATTTTATTTATAATTTTTTCTGATCTTTCCAGTCTATCGTCTAGTATCTTGATGACATTCTACCATTTTTAATATATGCATAAATATATACAAAATACATAATGTTTAAAAAAAAATAAATTAACATTATTCTATCACAAGTCAGGATGCAACATGTATAATTAAGTAAAGTGTGATTATAGAAGCTATATTTACTTTAAAGATAGAATGCAAATTGTTATCAGGCCAAATAAAAATAAAACAAAAAAACAACCCAGGGCGGAAAAAAGAGGCTGTAGTGCAGATGTATAGATAAAGTACTCAGCATGGTTCCTTTTTACAGAGCCTATATTTTAAATATGTCAGAGTAGCTTTCAAATTACTGTTTA
Organism: Phyllobates terribilis; assembly: GCF_046119375.1. Classification (NCBI taxonomy): domain Eukaryota; kingdom Metazoa; phylum Chordata; class Amphibia; order Anura; family Dendrobatidae; genus Phyllobates; species Phyllobates terribilis. The sequence goes on along the minus strand of NW_027362763.1, from coordinate 369,583,647 downwards.
GGGGCTCCTCTACATCTGTCAGTAAACTTGTGCAGTTGCATACTAATGTATGGTAATATGGTGATCAAGGGTGTATGGTTCTTTCACCTATTATTGCTTTTTAGAACTGAACATTCATTTTTTTTATGAATGCAATTGGCAGCTGCAAATGCAAAGCCATCCACATGTGGTGATCTGTTACACAGGCTATTGTTGTTCCGATAAATGAAACTACTAGACACATGCTGTCAGATTTATTTTTTTTACAAATATTTCCTGTTTATTAGCGCTTTTTAGTTCACCTGGAGACTGAAATTGCATTTTAATAAATGGAAGAGAATTGTGGAATATGTCTGCCTTTAAAGCCCCCAAACTCTTAGGACCTGATCAGGTTTAAACACTATATTTTTGCTGAAAATTATTTAATATAATGATACTGTGTCTTCATTTTTTTTTCTATCTTAATTTTAAGGGCCATGGAAAAAGCCAACAAAAATACCCTGCCTAGAGCATGACACATTTAAAAATTAAAATAGTGACCTAAACAAAGCCACAAAGTTCACAAACCAAAATGTTTTTTATTAGTCAGTATATGTAAGCCAGAACCAGGAGTTGGTGAAAAATGCAGAAAAAAAAGCAGTCTTCTAAGGCCACGGCCCCACTATCAGTATTTGGTCAGTAAATTCTCTGGAGTAGGAGACAAAACCAGGAGTGGGTGATAAATGCAGAATTGGTGACTTGTTTCTATTATACCTTTTCTCTGATTGTTCCTCACCTGGTTTTGGCTCCAACTCCTGAGAAAAAATACTGACCGAATACTGATATTGGGGCTGTGGTATAATTGTATAACTCCTGATTTTGGCTTACAAATAAGTATGTAAAATACTGAATGTGTGAACATGGCCTTAGTTATTTATTTTTAAATCAAATTTTCCTATTCTAGCAGATTTTCTCAGGAAATTCGATTCATGGCAAAGTTATTCTCCATGAATTTAGTGTGTCTCATTTAGCTGCTGCAATCAGTTTGAGAACCACTCAAAGCATTATAAGCGTAATGTGTTAAAAAAAATCCTTATATTCACCTCATTGCCCACCTCTCCAACCTGCTGTGTTCTCACAGCGTTGCACCAGAAAATTGTTGTACCTAAATATGAATTAGGCCTCATTCAAATGTCAATAATTTTCACATACATGAAAAAATAGTGTCGGTGTCATCAGTGTTTGGTCAATGTCTCGTATAATCAGTAATTCTCATGTATGGATAAATAAATTACAGAACTTCTATCATTTGCAAATGTTAAACACGGACATTACACAGATGGCGCATAGATCCATTGACTTGCAAAATGCAGAGCAACCAGCCCCACACAAAAGCACCATACCTTTCTGTAGAGCCTAGGAACTCAAGGCAGCTGGACGGCTTCTCCGGCAACAGGTGCTACACCACAGACAGTGAAGTCTTTAAAGGATACAGGTGCAGAGATGAAAGGGTGGCACTCCATGTCTGGTCAAAACTCTGCTTTATTCGAACAAGTTTAAAACATTGATGCGGGGAGGCGGGTCACCGTGTGGACAATGGCCGTTTCGCGTACAATCGACGCTTCAGCAGGTCCAGATTCATAGACTTGTATTGGCCCTCTTAATCAGGGATACCAGAAATAACGGACATGTCTCCTTCAGTTTTATACAGGCACACGGACTGTGTAAAAGCACGGACATGTGAACAGCCCCAGGGTATATAATGAGTATGTGTGATATCCGTGAAAACCCTGGATAGAGCAGGAACATCCAACATGGACATCTGAATGTGGGTTTTGGCCTCATACACATTTCTGTGTTACACATACATGTTCTATCCATTTTTTTCACGGATACAACATGTATCGATTATAATCAACAGTGCTGTTCATATGTCCATGCTTTTACATGGATATTGTACCCATGCAAAACGCAAGGAAACATATCCATTTTTTTGGGCAGCACAAATTACAAGGGCCAATACGAGTCTATGAGTCCATGAAAAATATGTACAGCACACAGATGACAACGGTGTGCCATCCGTCTGCTGTATGTATTTAACATTGAAAAGAATAGGAGAAGCTTTGTAATTAATTAATGTCTTTATCCATCTGTGATAAACACTGATGATAAAAAGGAACACATGGACCATACATTGATGACACACTGATGATAAAAACGAACACACGGATGACACCCAGATGGCAAAAATGGACACACAGATGACACACACTGATGGCAAAAACAGACACTGATGACACACTGATGGTAAAAGCGGACACTGATGACACACTAAGGCACTATCAGCATTTGGTCAGTATTCAGTCAGTAATTTTTCTCAGGAGTGGGAGACCAAACCAGGTGAGGAATAATCAGAGGAAAAGTATAATGGAAACAAGTCACCAATTCTGCATTTATCACCCACTCCTGGTTTTGGCTCCCACTCCTGAGAAAAAATACTGAACAAACACTGACTGAATACTGATAGTGGGGCCATGGCCTAATAGTAAAAATGAACACACGGATGACAAACTGAGGCAAAACACTGATTGACAATGGCATTATTTTTCATGTACGTTTAAACATGGACATGTAAATGAGGCCTTAGACTGCAATGACACATCCATATGACACTTCTGAATGCTGTCCGATTTTGTCCGCTGTGATTTTTGTGAAAAAAAATCTGTTTTTATTATGAGTCTTCGGTGCATTTTGGAAGTTACAGATTTTCTGCATCAATTAGCTAAATTAAGTTTCCTGCAATTTTTCCATTGCTTTTTGAGAAGGTTACTTTAGTGCATTTTTATTGGGTTTTTTTTCAACGACAGGTTTTTTTTTTGTTTGCTTTTTGGTGTGTCATATTTTGAACAAAATTGCTTTGTTTTAAATACTTACTGCTACTTAGCATTGATACACACTGAAAACTCCTATACATATTTTTATCTGCAGATTTTCTTCCTTTCTTTCAAATATATGTGGATAATCTGCAAATAAAATACATACCATATTTTGCGGATTATAAGACGCTCCAGACCATAAAACGAAACCCCAAATTTTGGGGATGAATTTTTTTTTTTTATAAAATGGTGGTGCGTCTTATACTCTGCTTTTATGGTAGTTTACTGGGGGGGAGGCGGCTGCGGTAAAGCGGGGTCCCAAGAGGCAGGGTTGCTGCTGCTGGTGGCTGGAGTGGGGCAATGCTGTGAGCTCCAGGCTGGGAGGAGGGGGTGTTCGGCGGTACAAGGCTACAGCAGGCCTCGGGTTTTCAGAAAATGTCGGGATTCCTCGCACTTCCCATCCTTTTCACTGAGGTGGACTATGGGAAAATGGCCTCCAGTGGCGGTGCATGTGCAGATTGAGATTTCGGGAGCTGATATCTCAATTTATGCATGCCCTGCCTCCGGTGGCCATTTTCCTGAAGTCGACCACGGTGAAAATGATGGGAAGTGCAGGGAATCCCGACATCTTCTGAGAGCATGGAGCCCACTTGCAGTGCCGAACACCACCCCTCCTCATAGCCCGGATCAACAGCATCGCTCCACTCCTGGTGCCGCTGCTGCCAGCTTCCTGCAGCAGTGACCCTGTCTCCTGGGAGCCCTCTCCCCTGCAGCCGACCTCCCCCCGGTAAGCTATGTTTGTATTATAAGATGCACTACCATTTTTCCCTAAAAAAAATTTCAGCGTGCTGGACCCATGCTTAGTCCTTTGGTCAATCCTTGTGGCATCCATTTTTCTTGTATGAAGAGAATAAAGAAAAATCTTAGCTTTTCTTACCCTTTAAGCAGTAAAATGTGAACAGCACATGGGTGACATCACTGTGTTATACGTTTGTTTGTTCTTTCGAGGGGCTATTGACTTGCGTAGGTGAGCTTGATAACTCCGATCAAAGTAGTGCATGTCTCCATTTTTTTGTTTGGACAGTGAATTTTGTGGACATCCAAAAAACAGGTGAAAAGGCTATTTCATTATAATAGAGGAGTGATAAATCTGTAAGAATGGCGGATATTGTACATCCCAAAAAAATAATGTGTGAAAGAGCCTTAGGCCACGTTCACGCGGTCAGTATTTGACATCAGTATTTGTAAGCCAAAATCAGGAGTGGGTGATAAATACAGAAGTGATGACGTGTTTCTATTATACTTTTCCTCTGATTGTCCCACTCTTGGTTTTGGCATACAGATACTGATGTAAAATACTGAACGTGTGAACGCTGCCTTAAGGGTAAATTCACATGAAGTTCAGTTAATAATAATTTCTACCCAGATTTGAGTGCTAAAACTCCTGAGCATGATGCTGTGCTAGCGAAGTTGATGAGATTTTAAAAATCTCATCTGCACATTGCAGAAATTTTCTGCATATAAATTGACTTGCTGTGTGAATTTTAAAATCAGCAGCATATCAAAATTTTATTTGAAATTCATTTCACTCAAAATCCGCAACAAAATCTGCTTGGAACACATAGGGTTTGATGTGGAAGCAGAAAGTAAATTCTGCGAAAATGAAATATGCTTGAAATATGCAGCAGAGAAATTTGTATCAAATGCTTGTATATATTTAGACTAAGAGCTCGCTCACCCCAGTCTATACATTGGATGAGTTATTCAATGATGACCGATTATTTTTCACTAACAGAATCTGTCAGTGAAAAATAATCACAGCACACTGCGATTTCACTCTGAAATCAGAAGACACTCCCCAATTCAGGTCTATTGGTGCATGGAAAACATTGGACTGCACTCGGATGACATCTGAGTGGTGTCCGATTTCCATGCACTCACAGAATGGAGTAAATGGAGAAATTATGTTCTCCATCCTTTCTTCACAGTGTGCTATGGTTCTGTCATCCAATAGCGTTATCACAATATGCTGACACCCTGATCAAACTCTGATCAGAGCTTCTTAGGACTGTCATTTCAATAATCGATCTGATTATCTCACATGAGAAAATCTATGGCCTTCTGACTGTAGCCCAAAAATGATTTCATATACACTGCTTAACATCAGAGCTTGTAAAAAAGTTAGAAGTAATGCAGCTTAGATCTATGAACTATAAATAATTTGACCTTGGAGCTCTTTTTTTCATAAATATATGCCTTCATATTTTATTTTATGCATAACCAAACCATAATTGACATTTTTTAGGTCTGTTTTTCCTTTTCTTTTAGTTTCCTAGGCTTGTTTATTTAACATACGACATTATATGGGAACAATAAATGTAACCTTTCCCAGCACTAGATGGCATCAAACATCTAACATTGTATTTTAGAAATCAACATTGATACTCTTTCTTTTCTGCAGGTTTTGCATGCAAGTTTTTTTTTAAACCACAATGTTCCAAAATGAATGATCACACTGAGTTTTAAGTTTTTTGTTTAAAAATAAAAAAATAAAACTTTTCCTGTTTCTAACATAAAAAAGTAAAGCAATTGCCTTATGTCCATAATAGATATTTCATGCTTTTTAGGCTGAATACAGATGGCATTATAAAACTCAGGTCAGTCACGTCTCCAGTTAGCTCAGTTTTCAGCTCCCTGTGCTTGTCTACAAAGCAGAATAGCACAGGTGCTCCCTAGTCTAGTCCAAAAATTGGACCAAACTAATGCTTAGGCCGCGTTCAGTATTTGGTCAGTATTTCACATCAGTATTTGTAAGCTAAAATCAGGAGAGGGATAAAAATACAGAAGTGATGATGTGCTTCCATAAGGCTATGGTCATACAACAGTATAAAATACTGGTACGAAAAGTGTTACAATTTTTTTCTGTCTTGTCATCTGTGTGTTGTCTGTATTGAATCCGTTATTTTTTTTCTCAGTAACTATTAATGTACACGACCTTTTCAGAGTTTCCTATGCTACAGAATTGTAATGTGTCCGTAAAAATCAGATGCCATACTGTGGCATCTGATTTTTTTATCACACCTATCCAATTTCAGAGTGAAATCGCAGCATTCTGTGAGTCTTTTTACAGGCAGATTCTGTCAGTGAAAAATATTTGCCATCAGTACTGTCCTATCGAAAAACATTTGTCTAAGTGCTACCCGATACTATAGCGGACAGCACTCATCTGATTTATATGGTGGTGAGAGCCCTAAGGGTATGTGCCCAGGATTCAGAAATGAAGCAGAAAATTTCTGCAGCATTTTTACATGCGGATATGACTTGCATTTTTTAAATGCATTGGGATCTCAAATCCGCATGCAGAAAGGCACAAATAATGGACATGCTGCGGATTTTTCCGCAAGTAAAATCCGCTGCGTAAAATTCCGCAGCATGGGCACAGTACATGCAGATTTTCATTGGGGATCATGAGGCACGGATTACCAAGCGTTTTGCAAGCATTTACGCTGCGGAAATTCCGCATCATAAACGCTTGAAAAACGCATAGTGGGCACGCAGCCTTATTTGCAACCTAGTGTATATGACTGTTTTTAGAAGTATTACTTAGAAAATCATTGTATTACTTAGAAAATTACCTTATTACTGTTTTTCTTTTGGGAAACATATTATCTCTGTATTTTTTTTTTTTTTTATGGAGGGTGAATATAGACTTTAGCAATGGTGCTGGGCCCACGCATCTGAGTAACATGCTGCTATTGAGATCCCAGGTCCAAATTTTTCCCTGGGGCCATAGGACTCTAGATACTCCATTGTACATACATGTATATAGAAATATAGCAAGTGTCAAATGAATGTTTGTTGTACTTAGTGTGTCCATTATAATGTAAAGATAATGGCAGCCAAAATATGTAGAAAGAGCAAGACTTCATTCAGAGGTCCAATTTTTTTTGCGTAAAAGAAAATCTGACTGATCAGAGTTTGATCAGAGTGTCATCTGATTTTCTCGTACATGGAGAAATTCAAACAAAAAAATTCTCCACCTTCTACATTCTGACAGTTTGTGAAAATCAGACCGCACTCATATGTAATGGGAGTGCAGACCATTTTTTTCGCGGACCCTTAGATTTGCATTGCTGATTTTGATCCGAACATAGACTATCACAGGTACTGGGTGCTATCTGTGAAAAACACATGAAAACTGGATGACTGAATGAGGCATAAGTGTGATTTGATATTTTGCTAGCCTGCAGCAAACATAAGTTTGGTGTTTGCCACTTTTGTGTTTTTAAGGTCCTGCACCAAAGCACTTCTGGTGCTTTGGTGCAGGACCTTGCTCATGTGACTGTGATGTCACCACAGGTCTTACACCCTCCTGGTTTCAGGTTAACTCAAGTTGATATAGAGTGTCAGTAGCTGCACTGAAGAGTGAATGCTCAGAGAGCATGAATCCAGCACCTGTCCATAACTATACCTTACAATCTGTAGTCTGCAGACAGCTGATGTGCTGATGGTAAGATAATGCACCCTATATAAGAGTTTAGTGAAGTGCCCAATGTTTTTGCATACAGTGGTGGCCAAAAGTATTGGCACCCCTGCAATTCTGTCAGATAATACTCAGTTTCTTCCTGAAAATGATTGCAATCACAAATTCTTTGGTATTATTATCTTCATTTAATTTGTCTTCAATGAAAAAACACAAAAAGAATTGTCCTAAAGCCAAATTGGATATAATTCCACACCAAACCTAAAAAAGTAGGTGGACAAAAGTATTGGCACTGTTTGAAAAATCATGCGATGCTTCTCTAATTCGTGTAATTAACAGCACTTGCAACTTACCTGTGGCACCTAACAGGTGTTGGCAATAACTAAATCACACTTGCAGCCAGTCAACATGGATTAAAGTTGACTCAACCTCTGTCCTGTGTCCTTGAGTGTACCACATTGAGCATGGAGAAAAGAAAGAGGACCTAAGAACTGTCTGAGGACTTGAGAAACCAAATTGTGAGGAAGCATGAGCAATCTCAAGGCTACAAGTCCATCTCCAAAGACCTGAATGTTCCTGTGTCTTCCGTGTGCAGTGTCATCAAGAAGTTTAAAGCCCATGGCACTGTGGCTAACCTCACTAGATGTGGACTGAAAAGAAAAATTGACGAGAGATTTCAACGCAAGATTGTGCGGATGGTGGATAAAGAACCTCGACTAACATCCAAACAAGTTCAAGCTGCCCTGCAGTCTGAGGGTACAACAGTGTCAACCCGTACTATCCGTCAGCGTCTGAATGAAAAGGGACTGTGTGGTAGGATACCGAGGAAGACCCCACTTCTTACCCCAAGACATAAAAAAGCCAGGCTGGAGTTTGGCAAAACTTACCTGAGAAAGCCTAAAACGTTTTGGAAGAATGTTCTCTGGTCAGATGAGTCAAAAGTAGAGCTTTTTGGGAAAAAGCATCAACATAGAGTGTACAGGAAAAAAAAGGAGGCATTCAAAGAAAAGAACACGGTCCCTACAGTCAAACATGGCGGAGGTTCCCTGATGTTTTGTGGTTGCTTTGCTGCCTCTGGCACTGGGCTGCTTGACCGTGTGCATGGCATTATGAAGTCTGAAGACTACTAACAAATTTTGCAGCATAATGTAGGGCCCAGTGTGAGAAAGCTTGGTCTCCCTCAGAGGTCATGGGTCTTCTAGCAGGACAATGACCAAAAACACACTTCCAAAAGCACTATAAAATGGTTTGAGAGAAAGCACTGGAGACTTCTAAGGTGGCCAGCAATGAGTCCAGACCTGAATCCCATAGAGCACCTGTGGAGAGATCTCAAAATGGCAGTTTGGAGAAGGCACCCTTCAAATATCAGGGACCTGGAGCAGTTTGCCAAATAAGAATGGTCTACAATTCCAGCAGAGCATTGTAAGAATCTCATTGATGGTTACCGGAAGCGGTTGTTCTCAGTTATTTTGGCTAAAGGTTGTTTATCCAAGTATTAGGCTGAGGGTGCCAATACTTTTGTCTGGCCCATTTTTGGAGTTTTGTGAGAAATGATCAATGATTTTATTTTTGCTTCATTCTCGTTTGTGTTTTTTCCTTGCAAGCAAATTAAATGAAGATAATAAGACCAAAGAATTTGTGATTGCAATCATTTTCAGGAAGAATCTGAGTATTATCTGACAGAATTGCAGGGGTGCCAATACTTTTGGCCCCCACTGTAGGTCACTCACCCCTGAAGAGGCTTATGAAGTCTATTTTTGTGAGTTTTGAACCCATATAATTCAGTTTTAAGGTAGATTTTAAGATAAAGAGACATTCACCTATATAGTAAAAATAAATAACGAAATTGTACATGTGTACAATATGACATTTTATGGTACACCTTTCTTTTGAGTCAGTCAAATTTGGACTGGTATATAAATAATAGATGAACCGATACCAGAAGAGATTTAAGTTGATGAATACTCTTTATTAATAATGATGCTGCCAGCATGAGCTGCTCTTTGTGACAGCTATACTTAAAGAATGGAAGTTGTACGCTTTTTTTTCTGTTAATGTTGAAGTCTAATGAAATGGAAAATGTGATTTTCAGGTTATATAAAGGGAACAAGTGTAATAAACGAGGACAGAGTGAACACTGACAACAGGGTAACAGAAGCCAACAAAGGAATTAAACCAGGCATAAGTGCTTCAAATATAGCCAAAGAGACCTCCTGGGGTTCAAATTGATTAAAGTTTGAATGAGAATTTGCAAGATTCTCAGTGTAAATATAAGCAGCGAATGCTTGTCATTCTAATTTAGGTAACAACTTGCCAAGGTAATGCACAAATTAGAAATGCAGCAACTTTTTTTTTCCTTAAAACTAATTTTGCTTCAAGTAAATGCTGAGACCTTGTATTTCTTGCTGCAATAACCATTCAAGTAAAAAGAAAAGTATGGATATAAGTCGTCTTCCTATCTCCAGGAGGACAATGGCACCTCCTGGCTCTTAAGTGTCAAGAGTTCCCTGAAGGTAGCTTAACATATCAGACTCAGGGGACACCAGTGAGTATAGTCTTGAATGTCAAAGAAAAAGAAAAATGGATTTTGCCAGTTAAAAGAACATTTTCAATAACAAACCTTATTTTACAACATATGCAGACAGATAAGAAAAATATGATAGTAACTTTGATATTGCACTTATTTTGTGCTGTTTTGATTCAGGTCCTAAAATAAACTTAGAAATATTATTTCCTGCAAGTCAGCAGCATACATTATATCCAACAAATGTATTATTACTTTTTAATATTTTTAATTATGGCATTCTCTTACCACAGTTTTGGACCAATCTGTATGAATCACCTTTTCAATAAATATATACAAGCTAGTGATTCTATATTTCAGGTTTTTATATATATATATTATATAGTGTTGAGCGAACATGCTCTGATAACATGCTATCTGAGCATGCTCGAGTGAAATCAGATTATCTTTGACGTGCTCTGCTAATATGTTTGACTCCCTGTGGCTACATGTTTTGCGGTAGTAGAGAGACACATAACATGTAGGGATTGTTTGCTTAGCGTTTACAGGCTAGATTACAGGGGGACCGCAGAAAAAAATTAATGTAGGGTCCCCCTATAAAATCTAATCAGCAAAGGCTAGGCAGACAGCTGTGAGCTGATATTACTAGCCCGGGAAGGGGCCATTAGTAGTGTTGAGCATTCCGATACCGCGAATATCGGCCGATACCCGATATTTCAGTATCGGAATTCCGATACTTAATTCCGATACTTTTACAATATCGAATACCGGAATCGGAAGTTCCCATAATGCCTGCGCTCTGCAGTGTCTCTGAAGGATGACAGGATGGATGGCAGCGCTCAGCTGAGATACAGCCTGTCATCAGAATGCCATCCCAGCGTGGGAGAATTCTCCTGATCGTTTAAAAGCCGGCGGGCGGTAAAAATCCGCCGGCTTTTAAACAATCGCACAGCCCCATACTGCTTCCCCGCAGCCTCCCACCCCAATCCTCCGCTCCCCTCGCCACCTCCCATCCCGATCGTAAGTTAGGACCGCGCAGGGAGCGCAGCACCAAGGAGCGGGGAGCGAAGGACCCGGGCGGGGAAGCCGGCAGTGAAAAGACTTCACCGCCGGCTTTCCCGTTCTGTGTTGCCCTTTCCCGCCGGTTATTTCAAATGAACAGCTGAGGTATCAGGTGATGCCGATCAGCTGTTCATTTGAAGTAGCCGCGGTGCCCTCAGAGGGTTCATGTGAGTTCATGCTTGACTGCATTGCATGAACTCACATGAACTTTCCCACGGCCGCACAGGTCAGCCTGACCTCCAAGACGATCAGACCCATCATGATTGGTGTGTGCGGGGTGTCTGTGCGGGGTGTCTGTGCGATGTCTGTGGGTGTGTGCGGTGTCTGTGCGGGTGTGTGCGTGCAGGCAGACATAGGCCGATGTGACACTGCTACTCCCATCGGCCTATGTCTGTCCCCGGTCCACTCGTGCCAGCAGGATCAGCTCAATGGGAGCAGTAGTTCCCATCAGCCTGATCCTGCTATTTAAATTGCCCTACTGTGTCCCCAATACATTTTAAATACATGTCATTGGTGGCCAGTGGTTACCTACAATAAATTAGTTTATACATTACCTGTCCCCGCTGATTGCCACCTAAAATAAAGTAAAAAATAAAAAACTACACCTATGCTCACCTAGACACCTAATTCCCTGAAGCCATCGATCTCCTTACTAAAATATAAAATAATAAACCACAACCTTATCCTTACCCCTCCGTAGTAGTCCACGAGTGTCCCACGGTGATCTCCAGTTTAGAGCAGCCACATAGAATGTGACCGCTCTGAACCGCTGCCGCCGCTAGAATGATGGGGCCGTAAAGCAGCCCCGTCATTGCATAAGCGGGTTCGCCGGAGTTCAGGCAGCGCCGCTCCGGTTAGCTCCTTTACGGCCCTGCTGTATCGTGAGAAATTCCCACGGTACAGCAGTGCCGTAAAGGAGGTCTCCGGAGCTGCGCTGCCTGAATGCACTCCGGTGACCTCAGTCAGTGGCTCCCGCTGCCGGGAGCGGACGTGTTCCCGGCAGCGTGAGCTTACAGCAGCCATGCACAGCTGTCACCATCTCCAGATGTGACAGCTGTGCATGGGAGATCAGCGCAGGAACGTGGACAGGTAACTATTTTTTTAAAGTAACCTAAGAATTAAATAAAATGGTGTGTTTTATTTCAAATAAATTATTTTTTTCTGGGTGTAGTGTGTTTTTTATTTTTAACACTTTGTAGGTTAGTAATGGGGGTGTCTTATAGACGCCCATCATTACTAACCTGGGCTTCATGGCAGCTGGCGCTGACATGAACCCCAACCCTATTACCCACTGCCACCGCACCAGGGCAGCGTGGAAGAGCGAGGCTAAGTGCCGAATTGGCGCATCCTATGGATGCGCCATTTCTGGGGCGGCTGATGGCTGGTGTTTCTAGCCTGGGAGGGGGCTAATATTCATGGCACCCTTCCTGGGCTATTAATATCAGCCCCCAGCTGTCTGCCTAGCCTTTGCTAGCTATTAAATAGGGGGTACCTCACGTCATTTTTTTGGGGGGGTCCCCCATTTTAATAGCTAGTAAAGGCTAGGTATTCAGCTGGGGGCTGATATTAGTAGTCTGGGAAGCTCCGTGGGTATTACCCACTTCCCAGGCTTCAAACATCTGCCCCAGCCGTCTGCTTAACTTCCGCTAGAGACTAAAATTACGGGGAATCCCACGGCAATTTTTTTTTTAATAAATCCTTTATTTTAACACTAAATGACATTTGAGGAGTCAATAAAGATGCAGTCCCTAAATTATTATTTATTTTTTAATTAATTTTTCCCAAAAATTTTTACGTGGGCTTTGCCATATTTTTGTATGCCAGCCAGGTACAGCATCCAGCTTCTATGAACGCGCCATTTTCCGGGGTGGCTGCGGACTGCAATTTGCACCGGGGGTCGGCAGAAAGCTTGGGCCTCCCTGTGCTGCAGATTCCATCCCCCAGCTGCCTAGTTGTACCTGGCTGGACACACAAATAGGGAGAAGCCCCACGTATTTTTTTTTTTAATTATTTCATGAAATTCATGAAATAATAAAGAAAAAAAGGGCGTCCCTATATTGTTGTGTCCGGCCAGGTACAAATAGGCAGCTGGTGGTTGGGCGCAGCCCATTCCTGCCTGCTGTACCTGGCTGGACACAAATATAGTGCGAAGCCCCACTTCAATTTTTTTTTAATTATATCAGGAAATTCATGAAATAATTAAAAAAAAATTGACGTGGGGCTTCGCACTATATTTGTGTCCAGCCAGGTACAGCAGGCAGGAACGTGCTGCCCCCAACCACCAGCTGCCTATTTGTACCTGGTTGGACACAACAATATAGGGAAGCCCACCTCATGCACGTCACTGACAGCGTGGGAAATTTCTCCTGCACTCAGCGCTTCAGCGTGAGAATTTTCCCACGCTGTCAGTGACGTGAATGAGGTGAGATCATGTCCAATGAACTCAGCTCACCTCATGCACGTCACTGACAGCGTGGGAGAATACTCACGCTGAAGCGCTGAGTGCAGGAGAATTCTCCCACGCTGTCAGTGACGTGCATGAGGTGAGCTGAGTTCATTGGACATGAACTCGGCTCATCTGGATGCCGTCACAGAGAGACACTGAGGAGCGCAAGCATGCCTGCGCTTCTCAGTGTCTGCGGGATGACAGGCTGGATGGCAGCGTTCTGCTGCGGTCCAGCCTGTCATCTCGATGTAGCAGAGCTGGAGCCGTCCTGGGAACCATGGGAAGGTAAGGATGAGGTTGGTTTATTATTTTTCTTTTATTGCAGGAGATCGTTGGCTTCAGCTGGAATGGGCGTGACGGTAAGTATAGTTTAATTTAGAACAATAAAGAATTGTGTGTTTATTTCAATTAAAGGACTTTATTCTGGGTGTTTGTGTTTTTTTTTTTAACTTTGACTATGGGGTTAGTAATGGGGGTGTCTTATAGACGTCTCTCCATTACTAACCTGGACTTGATGTCAGCTGGCATTATAAGCTGACATCAACCCCAACCCTATTACCCCACTGCCACCGCTCCTGGGCAGTGGGAAGAGCGAGGCTAAGTGCCAGAATTGGCGCATCCTATGGATGTGCCATTTCTGGGGCGGCTGACGGCTGGTGTTTCTAGCCTGGGAGGGGGCCAATATTCATGGCACCCTTCCTGGGCTATTAATATCAGCCCCCAGCTGTCTGCCTAGCCTTTGCTAGCTATTAAATTAAGGGGGACTCCACGTCATTTTTTGGGGGGTCCCCCATTTTAATAGCTAGTAAAGGCTAGGTATTCAGCTGGGGGCTGATATTAGTAGCCTGGGAAGCTCCGTGGGTATTACCCCCTTCCCAGGCTTCAAACATCTGCCTCAGCCGTCTGCTTAACCTCCGCTAGAGACTAAAATTAAGGGGAACCCCACGCCAATTTTTTTTAAAATAAATCCTTTATTTTAACACTAAATGACAAGTACAGTAATCAACACTGTCACTGTACTTCATATATATGTGACTGACATGTTTCTATCTATCTAATCTATGTGTGATGCTCTATTCTGTCTGTTATAAATTGTCGGGTACCGCTGCTGAATTGCCGGCCGGCTTTTTTAAAGAGACGGTGCATGAAAACACAATTATTTTTTTTAAATAAATCCTTTACACTAAATGACAAGTACAGTAATCAACACTGTCACTGTACTTCATATATATGTGACTGACATGTTTCTATCTATCTAATCTATGTGTGATGCTCTATTCTGTCTGTTATAAATTGTCGGGTACCGCTGCTGAATTGCCGGCCGGCTTTTTTAAAGAGACGGTGCATGAAAACACAATTAACACAATTATTTTTTTAAATAAATCCTTTACACTAAATGACAAGTACAGTAATCAACACTGTCACTGTACTTCTTATATATGTGACTGACATGTTTCTATGTATCTAATCTATGTGTGACATTCTATTCTTTCTGTTGTAAATTGTCGGGTACCGGTGTATGCCGCTGATGAATTGTCGGCTTTTCGCGTAATACATTCTACATTATTCTTAGTTGTTTTACTTCATGTAGAATTAACCTACAAGGAAAGAAAGGGTTTATTTTCATTCCGATATTTGTGTCCCATTGACTTGCATTGGTTTCTGGTATCGGAATTGGCGATATCCGATACTTTTTGGGTATCGGTCCGATCCAATCCGATATGATATTTCCTGATATCGGAAGGTATCGCTCAACACTAGCCATTAGCCCAAAATGACAAGACCGATAAAACAACTAGTCCATCGTGTGAAATAAACTGTAGTGGTTGCAGCTGCTTCAGGTACGTGTTGTAGCCCAAGTCTTGGCACAGCCAGCAAAGCTTTGGCTCTGTGGAGAGGGGTTCCCTGGTCAGCCATGCGGTCAATATGCATCTACAAGTATTCTGCAAATACTTCACCGAGCAGATAACACAGCTCCTCCTAGTAATATGCCAATTTGGACTCCCATTTCTGAAGCCTGGAAAAGATCCTTGATTTTGCTTTTAAAAGTATGGCTATACAATACTTAATGTTTTGCTTGATGGAAACAATTTTACTGTCATCCTATTAGCATTTCATTATTCAGCTTACCATACCCACCAGCACAACCAAGGACCTAATTGGTTCACTTTCATCACTCCACTGCAACAGTTGGTTATCATAGCCAACGTCTTTGTTCTAATTTTCACTTTGTCAGCCTCATCCCTTGCCTGTGCCAACTAAATGTCCCCCTCCTTTTCCATATAGTGATGATCTTTCTCTTCTTCCTCCTCTTCTTCCTCTTTCACCTCTTGATTCTTTTCCTTTCCTCCTCATCTTATTTCTCCTTCTCCAAATCCTGCTACATGTGACATTAACCTTTATAGTACATGTCACCCTCATATCAAGCACAGGATCATGGCTTCTCTATGAATCAAGGCCATGTGAAGAAGAGCTGACAATTTATTCCTTCCATCTGTTCAATAACCCCCTCCCTTGCAGAGCAGAGGTTCTGTAATGCAGCTATCTTCTGTGAATATGAAACAACAGTATTGTGTGGTGACACTTTTCTATCCCTTTGTAATTAAGCTCTTCCTGGCCATTGTTCCAGACTTTGTGGGGCCACATTACTAGATATGAATATCATGTTTTTAGTGACAGATATGTTTTATAGATATGAGAAATATATTTTCGGCATCATGGTGCAATGCTGAATGCAATATGTTCACGTGCCTTGCTGTGCAGCCTACCTATTAGGCCATAATTAATATCAGCCAAGTGGATAAAGTTGTATATGCCATGAGTCATATGTTTAGAAAGCTAAAATTGTGAAAAGAGATATGTCATTAATATATTCTGCCTGTGACCCTCAGGGGGACATATATATTTAAGAACGGGATCTCATAAATTTTGGTCCCAGAGCCTGCATCTTATTTACCAGCCCCCATCTGAGGTCACTAGAGGAAGTAGGTGGGAGTGGCTGGTAAAAGCAGGTTCTGGCCTATAAACCTTTTTCAGTGCTGGAAGATACAGCATGCTGTATGGACTGCGCCATTTTCTGAACAGAGTCCTCCCCTTCGCAAGATCTGCATCATTTCTATGACAACAGGTCTAGTAACTTTCTTTTGTTTAACCTTTTTATTTTGTATGTGACTGTATATACTCTATGGTCTTGTCCCCTTTGTAACATCTCTTGGATATTTTTATAACCACTGCCTTATTATTAGAATATATATATATATATATATATATATATATATATATATATATATATATATATATATATATATAATGTAATAGCTTTGTCCCTCTTGCTCATTCTATAAACCTCACCCTGAAGCCTCTTAAGGCACAATGTTACTAGAAATGAGCATCCAATCTGCCTGTAATAAACGATTAGTGGTGGCAGCTAGTCTTCCTTTGGTCATTGCTGAGCTTGGCGGTCACTGTGCTGAAGTATGTGTATATAATATATATATATATATATATATATATATATATAATATACACACAAATAAACATACTGTGTATGTGTGTGTGTGTGTATATATACTGTATATACATACTTGTGTTGGATTCTCCCTGGAAGGTTGCTGGTCGAGGGTGGAATCGAATGTGCTTATACTTTACGTTCACTATGAAAGCGCTCAATATGCTGCCTAGTAGCAATAGTAGTCATTGTCTCATCCATCAATGGTCAGTCAATTATGTGATGATTATTTTTTATTTATTTTTTTTACTATTGGCAGGGGTGAGATATTTTCCTACTCTTCCTGACAAATTGAGGGCAGCAGTGGATATATTCCTGCTCTGCCTGACAGTACCCAATAGACACAGGATGGCAATGAACTTATACAAGTTGCTGTTCTTTCTCCATCCACTGTTGCATTCTGTTGAGTATTTTTTCCAGGTTAAATATGGAGGAGATTATATCTTTGAATCCACAGTTGTCCATACTGTCAAATTTTGTATCATTTTCAAAGAGCTCTAGTAGGTGACATATATCCCTCATCAGCTACTAATGAAGGATCTCAAAGTAACCGATTATCCGGTTTAGCTGCTGCACGATATAGTCCGTCATCACTTTACATCGATCATACAGACACTCCAACATATTCAACTTTAAATTTCAAAGGGTTGTAATGTTGCAAACCATGTGGTGCTCTGGCTGACATTTATGTTTTTGCAGAGTGAGGATGGCTTACTTTGCCATGTAAGAACAGATTAAATGGATTGATACTTAACTTCCTATAATGATCACCTTCCTTAAGCAGACATATTTCTAAATTAAATGTTGCACAATTAAATACAGGATGTGTGCCATGCAGGGGGCATGAATTTCTTTGCCCAAACATAAGTCAACCACAATGTTGCAGGCACTGTTGATCCTAACAATTCCCAGCTTCCCTTTAACATGGAGTCAATTAGTATGAGATTTTCTGCTTGATGCACAGGAGTAACTGTTCTGCTGTATGGCTTGACAAAAATACATGACACATAAAAGCTAGGTAAGGTAGATACATTCTTGGAAAGTAAGATGCGGCAAAAAACAGTACTATTGTTTTGGCATGTGAGGTCAACAAACTAGACTAGTAAAACAATTATAAAAAAAAAAAGTTCATCTTTTTTATAAATGTTTTTTGCTTAAATTCTCACTTGTCCTTTAACAAAAAATATAAAAAGTCATGTTGATAGGTGGGTAGTGGAATTGAATATGTGGCTAAAGCTATTCATAATGTTGTGGCTTAGCATGTACGGTTGATAAATTGATCTACTAAAAATTGTTTGAAAAATTACATTTTTTAAAAACATGCACACTTTGTGACCAAGACATTTGTATTTACATTTCTAAAATGTAGAATATTTTTTTTATCTGTCGAAAACTAAACACCATGCCTTTACAAACAAAACATTTAAAAAATATAATGTTAATGGCTTGTCTCTCTCTAAAGACAGAACACAAGCTTTTTCTGACAGATGAGCCTTGGTTTAAGTATTTATCTTCCCTATGAAAATTAGCACTGATGCCCTCCTTGTTTTGTAGTGCATCAAACTTTTTAAAAAAATGAGTTATTTGGGTGCTGTATTGCAGTATATCATAAAACATTCAATTCATTCACAGTGACACAAACTCTGCAGATCCAGCGCCTCCCTATCACTTGAATCTGTGTATTAGTTTTCACAGACTGAGACTACCACTTCCATTTGCTATGTACTTCAGCACTGTAGTTGTACACAGTACTCTGATTTATGCCCTAATATTGGCATATATAATTAGGATTATTGTACTATGACCTCCTATGACAGGCTTTAAAATCATAAAATGGCCACTGCTTTCCCTGCCCACATCTTTTATGGTGGTTGTGATTGTCCTTCCTGATTGGCTGCTCAAGACCATGTGATATGATAGCTGGAAGGCATGATGGGAAAACCCGTGTCTATATAACATGTCATATGAGTCCACGCTCTTTGAAATGGTGCTGGGTTTTTTCTTTCTCTTGCGATCCATGTGGGTCAAATCACAAATTGTTTGAATTCACCAGGACATGCAAATTTCAAGAAATTTTAGCCATATTTGATTCGCAAGGAATGTATTCGATCAACTGTAATATCTTTATATCTGAACATATATTTATATATAGTGTATTAGTATCATCAGCATCGATATGATCAATTGATAATGTGGTATTCTTATCACCTTTATCTAGTTTATCTCACATATTCTCTTTTCATATATTTGCTACAAGGCAGTAATGCTGAAAGAGAATAATCTGTCAAAAACATAAATGAGATTATGAAAATGATTCTTGAAATGTGTTTTTCATTGATATGCAATTTTAATTGGTGTTGAGCCACCCCCGTAGTGTTCGAGTTCGGTTCGTCGAACACCCGTATGTTCGTCGAACTGTTCGTCGAACACCTTCGAACACCGTTAAAACCAATGGCAGGCAAACAAAAACACATAGAAACATATAGAAAACACTTCAAAGGTGTCCAAAGGCTGACAAACTGCTCAGAAGACACAACTAACACATGGAAAAGTGACAAGTACATATAGTCATGCGAAAAGAAGAGATGTGGAGGAGTAAAAGGAGAGGGAGACACAGATATAGGCATGTCATGCCCTTCTAAAACCAAAAAAGTGTGAAGCCGACACGGCAAGTCCGTTCCTGCCCGTGCGACCTCCGTGTCGCCGGGTTTGTGCCAGAGCTGCGGTGGACCCTGACGGCCAGCCCCCCTCTCCCAATACTGGTGCCTGTCCGCTGGTGGGTCGAGCGGTGGAGGCAGGTCTAATCTTTTTAATTTAATTTGTCTCTCTAATTTGCATGAGCACACTTTAAATCCTTTTACAAGGATCTATTGGAGGGCAAGTCTCATGCCAGCAGCCGCGTAATTCCAGCTCCAGTAGCGTCCACTAAAGCTGCTGCAGTTAAAAAGCTTTTATAAGGATCGAGCTTGGCGGTCCACCGCAAGGCGTCCTACCGCCAGTCCCAGCCCCTATGCCTTGGGGTGCCTCCTGATGCTCTTCACTGAGTATCCCGTGGTCCCGAAGCATTTCCTTTGAAAAAATTAAGTGTCCAAACTACAGGTGGTGTAGCTTGCTTAACAGCCGGGATAATCCGCTGACTAGTAGACACTGCTACTAGGCACAAAGTATTTCCTGGGCTAGATGCAGTTAAAAATTTGTAATTAGATACTCTCGTTGGATGCTGAGAAAGCGTTCCATAGAGTCTCCTGGCACGCCATATATTATTCTCTTAAAAAGCTTGGGGTAGGGGACCCTTTTATAGCCAAAATTATGGCCCTGTATCGCAATCCGTCTGCTAGGCTGAAGATAAATGGAACATTATCATCACCTTTCATAATCACCTATGGGACAAGGCAGGGATGTCCTCTGTCCCCTCTCTTATACATCCTAGTGATGGAGCACCTGCTCTCATCAATTCACGATAACCCCAATATTAGGGGAATTGAGGTGGGAGGCACCGAGTACAAGTGCTCTGCATTTGCTGATGATGTCCTAGTATATATCACTCAACCACATATATCCATCACTGCTGTTATGGCTGAAATAGATCACTTTGATTCATGGTCAAATTTTAAAATCAATGCAGCGAAGTCTCAGGCCTTCGATGTCTCCCTCCCCAAATCCATACAAGAATCCATCCAGTCAAACTTTCCCTTTGCCTGGCCCTCACAGGGTATCAAATACTTATGAATTTGTATTCATAGAGACCTCTCCCGTCTATTTTATCTTAATTTTGAGCCCTTTATTGAACAACTCCATAGAGATTTTACTTCTTGGACGGTGAAGGATTTTTCCTGGTTCGGCAGAATAAATATACTAAAATGAACGTCCTACCTAAACTCTTATACCTCTTCCAAACCATTCCCGTGGTAATTCCCTCCATTCTTTGGAAAAGACTACGCAGTAGCTTTTGCAGAATTATCTGGGCAAGTGGGCGTCCACGCATTCGGGGGGACGTTCTGATCAGACACAAACAAAAGGGGGGCCTTAGCCTTCCGGATTGTAGAAGGTATTACATGGCAGCAGTACGCGCTAGAATCCTGGACTTCTTCCATCATTCGGAGGGGAAATTGTGGGTCAAAATAGCTCAATCCATTTGTCCTAAAGCTCTTACCACTCTCCCATGGTGCATCCATTTAATTGTCCCCTCTTTTGGCCTCATGTCATATAGTACTTATGCCACTGCTTTGGCTTTAAGATCCCCAAAAAAAAGCTTATACTCAATCGACCCCCAGGGCCCCTTGCTCCCGATTTCAGATAATCCAGATTTCCCACCAGGACTATCTGCAAATAGATTTCTCAGTTCAAATAAATCCCATCCGATATTATTTTCACCTGTCATCTCCAATACTTCGCTGCTCCCCCTCAATGACTTGTTACAGGGAAGAGCCACTTCCCCGAAGGCTAATTTTGAATATAGTCAGTTACAACACTTCTATTCAACTGTGAAGAAGCGCACACATCTTCATAGAGATCTCACAAACTTTGAAAAATTGAGCCTATCATTGTCACCCCCTACACACTCCATCTCCCTACTGTATAATCTCCTCATTGCCCAGGTAACTGACAATAGGCCAGGATTCTGCGGTGCATGGGAAAGGGAACTGGGGAAGTCCTTCTCTGACTCACTATGGGATAAATGTTTCTTCCTAACACATAAAACCTCAATAGGGTCCAAAGCTCAGGAAACCTCCTTCAAAATTATCTCTAGATGGTACCAGGTACCAGCAGTCCTTCATAGATGGTATCCAGTGGTCTCAGATAGATGTTGGAGATGTGGGGAGGGGAAAGGGACAATGTCACACATATGCTGGGCATGCCCTATAATAAATGCATTTTGGGCAAAGGTGGTTCCCATGATTGAGAAAATAACTGGTTTGACTATCCCTAATACCCCAGAAGCCCTCCTTTTATCAATGTTACCAATAAGTAAACGTAGTTATAAAAGGTCATCAATAGGCTACCTAATACAGGTGGCTAAGAATGTCATTCCATGACACTGGAAAAGCAGAGACCCACCCACTGTGGAGGAATGGTTTGTGGAGATCTCCCTCCTTAATAGGATGGAGCATCTGATTGCAATCTCACCGGCTGATGTTGATAGATACTGTGTGATTTGGAGGGATTGGATTGATTTTCAAAACTCTCACGCCTACCATCTAGCCCCCAACTAAAGTTATCATAATCGCACTCTATTGATTGGTGGTCTGCCGTGGTCCGCTCCCTCTCTATCTATCTTTCATATGGAAAAATACATGCTTGATCTGGATATTGATGGAAAACCCTCCCTGTACCCCCCAATGTACTGTCGTTATGCATAGATTTACAGTTATACTACCCCTTTTACTATGTATATTGTATTTTCTTGTACTTTTTCAACACAAAAAAAAAACAAAACTTGAATTTGAAAAAAAAAATTGTAATTAGATCTACAGACGGTGGCTTCTCTGCTGACTAGCAGACACTGAAACTTTGGAGCAGACCTCTGATTCCCAGGCTATAGTATGAGTAAACAGCTCTTCAGACTCAACCATCTGTGTTACCCCAAGCCATAGTGAATGTAGTTTCTTACGGTTAAAAGGGGGGGGGGGAGACCCGACCCACCTGGAATTGACGATGGCAACGTCATGTAAAACAGAGCAAGGGGACTTCAAAAGAGTCTCCATTTTTTCCCAAAATTGCGGCACAGACACCACTTAAGTGGCATCAATTGTCCCAGAGATGCTTAAAATGGTTGGTGAGGTGATTTTACAAAATCCTCAAGCTTTTAGTCTCCCCAGAATGACACAGGTGGGGCAGATGGTGGTTGTCCCGGCCCGCTAGGCCGCATTGTAGCACAGTGAGCTTCGCACTGCAACTTATGCTTCATATCCATGTGACGGTTCATGCATGAAGTACTCAAACTATGGATTTTTTGGCCTCTACTTAGCTTTTGGTGACAAATGTTACATATAACACGAGTTGGGTCATCCTTATCGATCTGAAAAAATGCACAGGCTATGCAAGGTTTAGAGCCCGTGCGACTCTGCTACTAGCAATACTATCAAATGATTGGCTGGGTTAGATGCAGAGCGTCTGGGTTTGGTTGTGGGTCCCCACAGTCTGCCTAGGCTAGATGTAGTTAAAAAATATTATTAGATAAACAGGCGGTGCAGCTTGCTTCGCAGCTGGGCTAATACGCCCAAAGTATTGGTAGACTCTATACTAAATAAGGAAGGATTCACTGACTGTGGTGGCCCCTCCATGGGTCGTGGAGATTTGGTGGATGATTATAGGAGAAAGCTCCTTAATAGAGAAAGTTGGTGGATTTATACTTTAAATACACGTGTACCAGCAGGTTTAAACATCAGACATGATTTGATGTATCATTATGAATGATCATTTATAGATTATTATTATATATGTTCCTTTTTTCTTCTTTTCTTTTTCTTTTGGATTATTTACATTTATATGCATTGTTTCTATGCTATACGATTTTAACATGGTATGTGTGTTTACATTTCTGATTAACTCAGCCTTGAACAGGTGCATAGCAGGACATGACATATAAATACCACTTCCTTGCTGTTTTTTTGCTATATAATGATTAAGAACCATTAGTTCGAAACGCGTTTGCTGTTCTTCTCCAAGGTAACTGGATTTTTTCACAGTAATGCGAAAAATATTTTTGTATGACCCAATAAAAAGTGGATTTTAGAAGATTTGTTCAGCTGGATCTTCCTGGTTCCTCATGTTCTTCTGGTAGCACTCCTGGCTCCGTGCTGTTGATCTTCTAGGTGGGTGAGCTGATTTTTTCATTTGTTTTTCTGCCATGTGGCGATTGGTCATCCACTTTCGCTGCCCCTCACTCAACGAATTCACAAACATCTACCGTCGATTTGGAGTCCCATTATGCCCAACCATAAACATAGGCCCCACAACTAAAAAAATCGTTCTTAGGCATAAAAATCGACACCACAGCAAGCTTGTTCCGCCTCCCATGGGAAAAAATACCAAAAAATTACACCTGATCTAGGTTTTTTGCGCAGTATGGAAAGTAACACTACAGCAGATGCAAGTATTACTAGGTCTCCTCGTGTTTGCGAGCCGGGTGATGCCAGTCGGAGGGGTTTTTTCTCTTCATTTATCGCCCGCAACAAAAGGGGCATCTAAACCGAGTCTTACAATCAGAATCAGCAGGCAGTTATGGGTGGACTTAGAGGTGTGGAAAACCTTCTTATAATCATTCAACGGTCACACGTTATTTATGTCAGCAGAACAGTCCAACATTCAACTAAGATAATTCACCGGGGCAGCAGAATCAGGCGGATATGCAGCGATACTAAATAACCAATGGTGCACAAGCTTATGGCCTCAGTATTGGGCAGAACAAGTGCTGACAAAAAAACAGACAGTCCTGGAACTGTTTCCAATAGTGGTAGCAATAGAAATATGGGGCGCGCGCCTGGCTAACAAAAATATACTCTTCATAACAAAAAACACCAGCCTAGCGCACTTCATTAATAACATGGCATCATCGTCTCTCCCAGTGCTAGACCTACTACGCCAGCTAGCATTCCTGTGCCTAAAACACAATCTATGGGTCCGCGCTAGCCATGATGCTGAGGGGTCTAACGCTGCTGCTAACGCTTTATCACAGTTCAATTGGCAGATTTTCACAGAGCTCCTCCCCAACGCCCACCCATTGGGCAACAGTTGCCCAGCCTCCCTGTGGGATCTAGTGGAGAATAGTTGATGCCATTAATCAGAGCGTCAGTTGCCCCATCGATGTGGCAAGCATACGGTAAAGGCATGGGAACAGTAGACACAACTAGTAGCAGGCAGACGGGTTGACCAATGGGAACAAGCCAGATTACAAGTCACCATAGAATTTCTCCACCAGCTAATGATGAGGGGCATATCAGGGGCGTCAGCGCAGTGGTGGCTGACCGGAGTAGCATTTCACTTCCAACTACTGAATTGGGGACATGTGACAAAGAGATTCATCATCAGACATTCCATAAAAGGGTGGAAAAGGGGTCAGCCAAGTCAGGAGTGTAGACGTCCTGTCCCGTGTCACTAAAACTGATTTCTCACATCATATCCCTAACACCATTAACATGAAACTCACAATTCGAAGCAACACTACTGTCTACTGTATTTGCGATCGCCTTCTTCGGGGCGCTATGCATAAGCGAATTAGTCCCTCAATCCAAAATTAACACCAGTGGAGGCTTATTACACCAGGACGTAGTCATAGTCAATAATGCAATACGTCTACGCATACGCAAATCAAAAATGGTTCCAGCAGGCAGGGGCACTTGGGTACTTCTACAACCCACAAATGGTATGCTGAGTCGTGTACCAATAGTAAAAACATATATAACCATCAGATCACAAAGTAATTTCTTCCTATCACACATTGATGGAACGCTATTATCAAGATACCAGTTCCAAGCTATATTTAATAAATGCATAACATCGGCAGGGAACCACCCCAAAGATTATGGGACACACTCATTCTGCATAGGCGCGGCCACGGAAGCAGCAAGAGCAGGACTGTCAGAAACAGAAGTTCAGAGGATAGGGAGATGGCGATCCACGTGTTTGGCGAGATACATAAGACCGGACTTATACAGCGAAGGGAAAGATGCGATCAAAGCTACACAGCAGGTAATTATCATAAAATATAGCTTTTATTAAATATATAATTAAGAGAGAATACACCACATAATATAGCAGAAACAGTGCACAACATACATATCAAAAATATCTTAAAATACCATCATGCTCAATGGACACAGAGGTCCTCATATAGGGCACCCACCAAGACTATAATATAGACTCTAATGCACCTGATTAACAGATCTCTAATATATGTGTCCAAATAGTGTATCATTAGTGGTCAGCTAATATTGCCTAACTGTATATTGACATAACCATGTAAATGACCATATAGTATGGTAATAGAATCTACGTGGACAGAGGGCTATCAGCGGGGGTGCTCCAATGTGGATCACGCGTCCACCCCGACGCGCGTTTCGGCGTTACCTTCTTCAGGGGGTGTCCATTGAGCATGATTGTATTTTAAGATATTTTTGATATGTATGTTGTGCACTGTTTCTGCTATATTATGTGGTGTATTCTCTCTTAATTATATATTTAATAAAAGCTATACTTTATGATAATTACCTGCTGTGTAGCTTTGATCGCATCTTTCCCTTCGCTGTATATTTATGATTAGCGATTTGCCTACAGTAAATGTCATTAGGTGCTAGCCATGGAGCTCTAATCATTAGTTAATATGCACCTGCTGAGAAACTTTGATTATAAGACCGGACTTGTTATCCTAACGTGGTTTTTTTCTTTTACAAGTGATGCTAAGCCAACAGTGTGGGTGATAGGCCACTCGTATATATATTGGGCAGAAAAAAGGGCGAAAGTCCACCCAGGCGGGAGGAAATTCGAGTTTCATAACACATATTTCAACTGGAGAGGTATTAGAGGTCTGCAATGGCCACAGGTACTAATGCAGGTAATCAAAGTAGGGAGAGAGGCAAGAGGTCCCGTCATCTTAGTTATACAGGCCCGAGGAAATGACCTAGGTCATCACAAGAGCGCATAACTAATGGCAATAATGAAACTAGACACTGAGCGCTTCAGAGAATTTTTCACAAAAATAGTCAGAGATTGTGCCGAGCGCGGTATGGCATGGTGCCCGAGACATCACGGCAATCGAATGGACTAGGCGGCTAATAAATATTTGGATGCCAAAATTTATAAGAGACAGAGGCGGATAACTGGAAGGAGATAAAGCAGGCCTCATACGGCCCGACTGTGTTAACTTAATGGATATTGGACTGGACATATTCCTGTCAGGACTCCAGGATGGAGTGGAACAAGTGTTAAGAGTGATGGATGGGGGTCAGAGTCCTGCATACGAGTACGCAGGATCCTCCGTGGCCTGGAAATAGAAAGGACATGTTGGAGAGTTACACTTGTTGGCCAACTTGCCGTTGTGGAGACTGGAGACCCAGGGCATGCTGCAACAAGTTGAATTATTTTAGAAATAAAATGCCTTTCTAATGGAATGAGTATAAAGAGTTAATAAAGCTGTGACTGATCCTCACCCATCCAGTTGTAAGAGTTACATGATTGTATTGTCAATGAAAGTGTGGTGGTAGGGGGCTGAACGTCTGGGTTTGGTTGGGGGTCACCAGAGTCTGCCTAGGCTAGATGCAGTTAAAAATTCTTATTAGATACACAGGCGGTGCAGCTTATTTCGCAGCTGGGTTACTACGCTGACTAGCAGACACTGAAGCTTTGGAGCAGACCTCTGATTCCCAGGCTATAGTATGAGTAAACAGCTCTTCAGACTCAACCATCTGTGTTACCCCAAGCCACAGTGTATGTAGTTTCTTACGGTTAAAGGGGGGGGGGGAGACCCGACCCACCTGTA
The DNA here is from genome assembly GCF_046119375.1 of Phyllobates terribilis. Classification (NCBI taxonomy): domain Eukaryota; kingdom Metazoa; phylum Chordata; class Amphibia; order Anura; family Dendrobatidae; genus Phyllobates; species Phyllobates terribilis. The sequence goes on along the minus strand of NW_027362763.1, from coordinate 369,556,313 downwards.
ATTGACGATGCCAACATCACGTAAAACAGAGCAAGGGGACTCCAAAAAGTGTCTCCATTTTTTCCAAAAATTTGGGGCACAGACACCAATTAAGTGGCATCAATTGCCCCAGAGTTGCTTAAAATGATTGTGAGGTGATTTTACCAAATCCTCAAGCTTTTAGTCTCCCCAGGATGACACAGGGGTAGAAAAGTCCTTGTGGATCCATGATTTGTTCATCTTTATGAACGTGAGTCTGTCTACATTGTCAGTGGACAGCAGCGTGCGCTTATCTGTCAGCACACCACCAGCAGCGCTGAACACACGTTCAGAGAGAACAAAAATTATTATTAATTTGAAAGCTGGTGAAGCTTAGTATAGATGGCCTAATAGAATGAGTACCACACACTGCTACTATGCCCAAAAGGTTTTACTTGGCTAGGTACAGTAAAAAAATTTGTATTACATACACAGGTGGTGTAGCTTGCAACACAGATAGGCTACTCCACTGACTAACACACACTGCAAGAGGCCCAAAAGGATTTGCTTAGCTAGATTTAGCCAAATGCTGTGAAAAACACTTGCACAGCACTAAAACAGACCTGCCTGCTAAAAGTCGTAGGAAATGCTGTAACCTAGCCCTCAAAAGGGCTGCAATTAGAACTAGTCCCTACTCCCAAGCTATCTGTCTATTTCAGATAAAATTTGCTTGCAATTCACACAGTTATACTGTATAGTGCATGCACAGCAGCAGCGGTGCCGTCTAACACTCAGCTGCAGCAGTGAGGAAATGGTGGCGACGGGGAAAATGGCTGGGTCTTATAGGGCAAGGACATGTGACATATGCAACCAATGACCCATGCCCTTGCTTGTGTGAAAAAAAGCACTTCGCTCCGTGTGTGCGCTGCTGATAGGCTGACAGACTGCACCTCCCCACTGTAAATGCGGGAAAGAGAAAAAAAAATGGAGATCTTCATTATTTCTGCAGAGATCCATCCCATGCCCCTCCCCCCGCCCCGCTGTACACTCAAACTGTGTATTAACATTGATTATCAGCATTGCTGTGAAAAAATCCAGTTACGATTTTGGTGCACGAACAGTTATCGAACATAACCTCGAACAGCCAGATTTTTTTCAAATCGTTCGGGTTCGTTGAACGGCTCGAACACCGCCCAAAACAGCTCGAATTTGAGATTGGCGAACAGTTTGATTCGAACACCGCTCATCTCTAATTTTAATGTCTTGAGAGGTAGCAGTTTAATAATTTGTGAAGATGTATTTTATGTATTTTGCTGAGCAAGCTCAGAGTATTATCCGGAAATCTGGTTGTATTTAAAGGACACAAACATGACTTTAGATGAGAGGAAAAGCCTCTGTTCATATTAGGGAACTTTGAAATGCATTGTTTAGAAATTTTCCATGCTTGCCCATTAGGGCTTGTCAGAAGAATATAATATGCATATCCTCACTTAGAGGGTATGCTCACACTGGCGTATATTACTCTTTTGCGAGAGAACCGGGGCCTGTCAGAGCTTGATCCATGTGTCATCTTAGTGTGATCCTAAACTCTTGCATGAGAGAATCGCAGCACAGGTGCGGAGAAAATGGAGAACGTAATTTCTCTATATTCTCTATTGACTCTGTGCGACTACATCGGTCCGCACCAGGACGGCATCCGAGTGCAGTGCGATCTTGCACTCGCACCCATAGACTTGAATGGATGAGATGCGATCCGATTATTGGATGCACTCGCATCATGCTGCAATTGTTATCTCATGCCGAATCAACAAGAGAAAAAAATTGCAGATCTACACTGCCCTATAGTATAACATTGGGCCGAGTGCTATCCGATAAACCATCACATAGTACTCAGCAGTTTTATACGGCTCATACAATAATTAAAACAAAGACTGACATACCACATGTGCAGTCAATTCAGTTGTTCAGGTGCCCATGTGTAAAGGAGACCAGTAAGACTGCATGTATCTTAGTCAGAACACCACAATGATACGTCTGTCTGTTTATTATCCATGTAGGTTCTACTCTGACCCAGGACATTTGGGCACCAACATTTTTTCTGTGTTGAGCAGGTGTCTTCATATATACAACTGTATTCCAAAAAAGTTGAGATACTGTAAATAAAAGTAAAAAAAAAACAGCTGAAGGGTCAATTTTTAACAGACATGACACACTTGACTGTGTATATAAAAAGCATGCTAAAGAGGCTCTCAAAAGCAAAAGATGGTCAGGTGTTCACCAATCTGTGCACAACTGCATCTAAAAGTGATGAAACAATTTCAAAAAACTGTTCCATTCTGTAAAATTGCTAAGACTTTGATTATTTCACCATCTAGAGTCCATATTATCGTCAAAAAGAATCAGAGATTTTGGAGACATACCTATTGGACAAGGCAAATGGTCAATATTGGGTGCTCATGATCTATAGGCCCTCAGGTGACGTTGATGATTCAGTTATGGAAATTACTGCATCTGCTCAGGAATACTTCCAGAAATCACTGTTTATGAATACAGTTTGATATGCAAGCCTAAATTTCAAGTTAATACTCTATCAAATTATGTACATAAAATGTGTATTAGTTTTCAGTTATATCTGTTTTAGGATATTTTCATCCACAAAGTGACTTTACAGCACCTGCTGTGGTAATTTGAATTTTGGAAGCTTTTATCAAGAACTATGAAATAATCTAATATAAAGCTAACTGTTCCACAATGGGATAGGACCTGAAGAACTTTGTATTACTGAAGCTTAGTTAGCATTACAGAGTAGAGATGAGCGGTGTTCGACTAGAACTGTTCGCCAATCTCAAATTCGAGCTGTTTTGGGCGGTGTTCGAGGTGTTCGATGAACCCGAACGATTTGCAAAAAATTCGGCTGTTCGAGGTTATGTTCGATTACTGTTCGTGCACCAAAAGCGTGTCCTGCATGTCTGGCGCTATCTAGAGCACCAATCATGCAGGGATTGTCTGCCACTCACTGTAATGCCACAGCCATGGTGGTTGTGGCATTACAGTGATTGCCCAAATCGATGGGAACAGTGCCAACAGTGAAACATGAAAAGCCAGCAATTCAGCAGCGGCATGCACCGGTACCCGACAATTTAGAACCGAAAGAATAGAGCTTCACACATAGATTAGATAGATAGAAATATGTCAGTCACATATATAAGAAGTACAGTGACAGCGTTGCTTACTGTACTTGTCATTTAGTGTAAAGGATTTATCAAAAAAAATAGTGTTTTCATGCACCGTCTCTTTAAAAAAGCCGGCCGGCAATTCAGCAGCGGTACCCGACAATTTGGAATAGAAAGAATAGAGAATCACACATAGATTAGATAGAAACATGTCAGTCACATATATAAGAAGTACAGTGATAGTGTTGGTTACTGTACTTGTCATTTAGTGTTAAAATAAAGGATTTATTTAAAAAAAAATTGGCGTGGGGTTCCCCGTAATTTTAGGCTCTAGCGGAGGTTAAGCAGACTGCTGGGGCAGATGTTTGAAGCCTGGGAAGGGGGTAATACCCACGGAGCTTCCCAGGCTACTAATATCAGCCCCCAGCGGAATACCTAGCCTTTACTAGCTATTAAAATGGGGGACCCCCCCAAAAAAATGACGTGGGGTCCCCCCTATTTTAATAGCTAGCAAAGGCTAGGCAGACAGCTGGGGGCTGATATTAATAGCCCAGGAAGGTAGCCATGACTATTGGCCCCCTCGCAGGCTAGAAACACCAGCCGTCAGCTGCCCCAGAAATGGCGCATCCATAGGATGTGCCAATTCTGGCACTTAGCCTCGCTCTTCCCACTGCCCTGTAGCGGTGGCAGTGGGGTAATAGGGCTGGGGTTGATGTCAGCTTATAATGCCAGCTGACATCAAGCCCAGGTTAGTAATGGAGAGGCGTCTATAAGACACCCCCATTACTAACCCCATAGTGAAAGTTAAAAGAAAACACAAACACCCAGAATAAAGTCCTTTAATTGAAATAAAGACACAATCCTTAATTGTTCTAAATTAAACCATACTTACCATCACGCCCATTCCAGCTGAAGCCAACGATCTCCTGCAATAAAAATAAAATAATAAAGCAACCTCATCCTTACCTTTCCATGGTTCCCAGGACAGCTTCAGCTCTGCTACATTGAGATGACAGGCTGGACCGCAGCAGAACGCTGCCATCCAGCCTGTCATCCCGCAGACACTGAGAAGCGCAGGCATGCTTGCGCTCCTCAGTGTCTCGCTGTGACGGCATCCAGATGAGCCGAGGTCATGTCCAATGAACTCAGCTCACCTCATGCACGTCACTGACAGCGTGGGAGAATTCTCCTGCACTCAGCGCTTAAGCGTGAGAATTTTCCCACACTGTCAGTGACGTGCATGAGGTGAGCCGAGTTCATTGGACATGAATGAGCTCACCTCATGCACTTCACTGACAGCGTGGGAAAATTCTCACGCTGAAGCGCTGAGTGCAGGAAAATTTTCCCACGCTGTCAGTGACGTGCATGAGGTGAGCTCATTCATGTCCATTGAACTCAGCTGACCTCATGTACGTCACTGACAGCGTGGGAGAATTCTCACGCTGAAGCGCTGAGTGCAGGAGAATTCTTCCACGCTGTCAGTGACGTACATGAGGTGAGCTGAGTTCATTGGACATGACCTTGGCTCATCTTTATGCCGTCACAGAGAGACACTGAGGAGCGCAAGCATGCCTGTGCTTCTCAGTGTCTGCGGGATGACAGGCTGGATGGCAGCGTTCTGCTGCGGTCCAGCCTGTCATCTCGATGTAGCAGAGCTGAAGCTGTCTGGGAACCATGGAAAGGTAAGGATGAGGTTGCTTTATTATTTTACTTTTATTGCAGGAGATCGTTGGCTTCAGCTGGAATGGGCGTAACGGTAAGTATGGTTTAATTTAGAACAATAAAGAATTGTGTGTTTATTTCAATTAAAGGACTTTATTCTGGGTGTTGTGTATTTTTTAAATACTTTACTAGAAATTCATAGTGGTCATGTCTAATATTGGCATGACCCCATGAATTTCGGGCTTAGGGCCAGCTGATAATGCCAAGCTGGCCCTAACCCCTTTATTACCCAGTGAGCCACCGCACCAGTGCCCTGGATGAGTTGGGTACAGCACCAGAAGATGGCGCTTCTATGAACGCGCCATTTTCCGGGGTGGCTGCGGACTGCAATTTGCAGCTGGGGGGACCCAGAAAGCTTGGGCCTCCCTGCGCTGCAGATTCCAGCCCCCAGCTGCCTAGTTGTACCTGGCTGGACACAAAAATAGGGCGAAGCCCCACGTATTTTTTTTTTTAATTATTTCATGAAATTCATGAAATAATTAAGAAAAAAAGGGCTTCCCTATATTGTTGTGTCCGGCCAGGTACAAATAGGCAGCTGGTGGTTGGGGGCAGCCCGTTCCTGCCTGCTGTACCTGGCTGGACACAAATATAGTGCGAAGTCCCACGTCAATTTTTTTTTAAATTATTTCATGAAACTAGATGGTGGCCCGATTCTAACGCATCGGGTATTCTAGAATATGTATGCGGCAGACCCGGCGCAATCAGCAGAGCGGTGTTTAAATTTGGCGCCAAAATCGCTGACTGGTTGCGGCCAGCAACCGCGACCAATCAGCAAAGCGGTGTTGAAATTTGGCGACTATATCACTGATTGGTCACGGCCGGCGGTCGCGACTAATCAGCAGAGCGGGGTGTTTAAATTTTGCGCCAATAATGCTGATAGGTTGTGGTCACGACCAATCAGCAAAGCGGTGTTTAAATTTGGCGCCAATAATGGTGATTGGTCACGACCTCGACCATTCAGCAGAGTGGTGTTTAAATTTGGCGGCAACAATGTTGATTAGTCACGGCCGGCGGTCGCGACTAATCAGCAGAGCGGGGTTTAAATTTTGCGCCAATAATGCTGATAGGTTGTGGTCGCGACCAATCAGCAAAGCGGTGTTTTAAATTTGGCGCCAATAATGGTGATTGGTCACGACCTCGACCATTCAGCAGAGCGGTGTTTAAATTTGGCGCCAATAATGGTGATTGGTCACGACCTCGACCATTCAGCAAAGCGGTGTTTAAATTTGGCGCCAATAATGGTGATTGGTCACGACCTCGACCATTCAGCAGAGCGGTGTTTAAATTTGGCGGTAACAATGTTGAATAGTCGCGGCCGGCGGTCACGACCAATCAGCAGAGCGGGGTTTAAATTTGGCGCCAATACTGCTGATTGGTCGCGGCCGGCAACCGTGACCAATCAGCAGAGCGGGGTTTAAATTTGGCGCCAATACTGCTGATTGGTCGCGGCCGGCAACCGTGACCAATCAGCCGAGCAGGGTTTAAATTTGGCGCCAATACTACTGATTGGTTGCGGACGGCGACCGCGATCAATCAGCAGAGCGGTGTTTAAATTTGGCCCCAATCTCGCTGATTGGTCGCGGCTGGAGTCCGCGACCAATCAGCAGAGCGGTGTTTAACTTTAGCGCCAAGATCACTGATTGGTCGCGCTCTCCGCACGCGACCAATCAGCTAATCGTATTGGTGAGGACTGGGGAGCACCGCTGCCTGGTCGGATACTTCCGCTGCGAGAACCGGGGACATGAGCGGGCGCTCGCAGCAGAAGTATCCCGACCCGCAGCGCCGCTCCCCGGTCCTCCCTTCACACCCTAGCCGCTGATGTCCCCACAGTACCCGCATAGTGTTACAAAGGTCCGGACATTTGTGTTAAAAATCGCTGATTGGTCGCTGGCGCTGCCTGCGACCAATCTTCGATTTGGGCGCCAAATTTAAATATCGGCCGCAACCAATCACCAATCTTGGCTCCACATTTAAACACCGCTGTGCTGATTGGTCGCCGACGCTGGGCGCGACCAATCACCGATTTTGGCGCCACATTTAAATAGCGTCCGCGACCAATCAGTACAGCGGTGTTTAAATGTGGAGCCAAGATGGGTGATAGGTCGCGGAGGATATTTAAATTTGGCGCCCAAATCGAAGATTAGTTGCAGGCAGCGCCAGCGACCAATCAGCGATTTTTAACACAAATGTCCGGACCTTTGTAACACCATGCGGATACTGTGGGGACATCAGCGGCTAAGGTGTGAAGGGAGGACCGGGGAGCGACGCTGCCTGCGACCAATCACCGATTTGTGCGCCAAATTTAAATATCAGCCTCATGCACGTCACTGACAGCATGGGAAAATTCTCCTGCACTCAGCGCTTCAGCGTGAGAATTCTCCCACGCTGTCAGTGACGTACATGAGGTGAGCCGAGTTCATTGGACATGAATGAGCTCACCTCATGCACGTCACTGACAGCGTGGGAAAATTCTCACGCTGAAGCGCTGAGTGCAGGAAAATTTTCCCACGCTGTCAGTGACGTGCATGAGGTGAGCTCATTCATGTCCATTGAACTCAGCTGACCTCATGTACATCACTGACAGCGTGGGAAAATTCTCACGCTGAAGCGCTGAGTGCAGGAGAATTTTCCCACGCTGTCAGTGACGTGCATGAGGTGAGCTGAGTTCATTGGACATGACCTCGGCTCATCTGGATGCCGTCACAGAGAGACGCTGAGGAGCGCAAGCAAGCCTGCGCTTCTCAGTGTCTGCGGGATGACAGGCTGGATGACAGCTTTCTGCTGCGGTCCAGCCTGTCATCTCGATGTAGCAGAGCTGAAGCTGTCGTGGGAACCATGGAAAGGTAAGGATGATGTTGGTTTATTATTTTACTTTTATTGCAGGAGATCGTTGGCTTCAGCTGGAATGGGCGTGATGGTAAGTATGGTTTAATTTAGAACAAGAAAGAATTGTGTGTTTATTTCAATTAAAGGACTTTATTCTGGGTGTTTGTGGTTTTTTTTTTAACTTTCACTATGGGGTTAGTAATGGGGGTGTCTTATAGACGCCTCTCCATTACTAACCTGGGCTTGATGTCAGCTGGCATTATAAGCTGACATCAACCCCAGCCGTATTACCCCACTGCCACCGCTACAGGGCAGTGGGAAGAGCGAGGCTAAGTGCCAGAATTGGCGCATCCTATGGATGCACCATTTCTGGGGCGGCTGACGGCTGGTGTTTCTAGCCTGGGAGGGGGCCAATATTCATGGCTCCCTTCCTGGGCTATTAATATCAGCCCCCAGCTGTCTGCCTAGCCTTTGCTAGCTATTAAAATAGGGGGGACCCCACGTCATTTTTTTGGGGGGGTCCCCCATTTTAATAGCTAGTAAAGGCTAGGTATTCAGCTGGGGGCTGATATTAGTAGCCTGGGAAGCTCCGTGGGTATTACCCCCTTCCCAGGCTTCAAACATCTGCCCCAGCCATCTGCTTAACCTCCGCTAGAGACTAAAATTACGGGGACCCCCACGCCAATTTTTTTTTTAATAAATCCTTTATTTTAACACTAAATGACAAGTACAGTAATCAACACTGTCACTGTACTTCATATATATGTGACTGACATGTTTCTATCTATCTAATCTATGTGTGATGCTCCATTCTTTCTGTTGTAAATTGTCGGGTACCGCTGCTGAATTGCCGGCCGGCTTTTTTAAAGAGACGGTGCATGAAAACACTATAATTTTTTTAAAAAAATCCTTTACACTAAATGACAAGTACAGTAACCAACACTATCACTGTACTTATTATATATGTGATTGGCATGTTTATATCTATCTATGTGTGATGCTCTATTCTTTCTGTTATAAATTGTCGGGTACCGCTGCTGAATTGCCGGCCGGCTTTTTTAAAGAGATGGTGCATGAAAACACTAATATTTTGTTTAAATAAATCCTTTACACTAAATGACAAGTACAGTAAGCAACACTGTCACTGTACTTCATATATATGTGACTGACATGTTTCTATCTATCTAATCTATGTGTGAGGCTCTATTCCTTCTTGTCTAAATTGTCGGGTACCGGTGTATGCCGCTGCTGAATTGCCGGCCTGCTTTTTTAAAGAGAGCATCTTCTGAGCAGTTTGTCAGCTTTTGGACACATTTGCAGGTGTTTTCTATGTGTTTCTATGTGTTTTTGTTTGCCTGCCATTGGTTTTAACGGTGTTCGACGGTGTTCTAAGCTGTTCGACGAACAGTTCGACGAACAGTTCCTCGAACATCCCGGTGTTCGACGAACCGAACCGAACCCGAACACTACGGGGGTGGCTCAACACTATTACAGAGGCCAGTCAACTATTGCCTTCTAATTGTATACAACAGAAAGCTGGACGGAGTTAAACGACTAACAGATTTGGTGAAAAGAAATTACAGCTAAACCAAAATACAGATAAATCCACCCTTAGTTTTTCTTGAATTGCATTATACAATGTCATGATGCCGAATCAGAACTATTTTGTGCAAGCACATTTGAGTGGAATTGCATTTGACTAAAATTTTACAAAAATCCGCATTCGCCAAAAATTCTATTTTTTTTGTACTTTGCTTCTCCAGGGATTTAGCCTCCAAAAAAGCCTCCAAAATGCTAAAAAGTTATAAAATCCTTATATTCATCTTACTGCTACCTTCTCCATCCTCTCCACATCACCCATCTCGTCCTCATCACATCTTCAGATCGCTTGCTCAGAAATGAGTATTATTGTTTTTTTATCTTTTACATCCTACGTTTCATAGTTTTCAGAGTTTTAAGGTTGAAGTCAATCGAGTTCAACCTATAGCCTAACATTAGCCTATGAAGAGGGAAAGCTCAAGCCTAATTTGTTTAATCAAACCATTCTTTATTTAGTACAACCAAAAATATGAACTATAAAAACATCTTAAATAGGGGAAAGAGAATGAAAAGAATGCTACAAAGCTCAGATTCATAAAATCGGAGACCTTTGCTACTACTCAGGTTGTGTTAAATAGCCTTCCCTCACATGCATTTTGGCTGTGCTCTTATGACAGTAAATGCTTTGTCATTAATATGCCTGACAATTGGCATACATAAATATCTGTATGCACTATTGCAATGGCACTTTTCTGGCACTGCACTTTATGATTGGATGTACACTATGGCACTTTAAATCACTATTTATGGCAACTGCCTGGTAAGAATTCAGTTCTTTCTGTACAATTTAAACTCTGTTTCATATGGGTATTTAATTATTTATATTTATGAAAACTGCAATATTTGAGTATGTTATTGTGCACTTTGTTGTGTAAAGTACCTAGACCTATTCTAATATATTTGTACATCTAACTAGCCAGTTCATGCGTATATTATTCCCCTATGACATTGTCCTTTATTTTTGAATGGTACACTTACATATTTGGTTTCTTAAAGTACTTCTCTATTGTGCGTTAGTCCTACCCATAAGGCTGTTTTTTATGACCCTGAGCTTTGTAGCATTCTTTGCATTCTCTTTCCCCTATTTAATATGTGTTTGTAGTTAAATTTTTGGTTGTGCTAAATAAAGAATGGTTTAATTAAATAAATTGGACTTGAACTTCCCTTCTTCATAGGTTTTTACTGAAATTTTGAAGTGACCGTAGCACTCATGTGAGGCCATTATTTTTTGTTTGTATAGCCTAACATATTGATCCAGAGGAAGGCAAAAACCCCATGGGATAGACATTAATAGCTCCATATTAGGGGAACTTTCCTTCCCGACTCCATACAGCAATCACACTAGTTCCCTTGATCAATGCCCCATCACATAATCTAGTGCCAATTATCTTTAATATTATATTTATCAAAAAGGCATCCAGACTCTTTTAGAATTTTAGCAGAGAGTTCCATAGTCTCACTGCTCTTGCAGTAAAGAATCTGCATCTGGATTATGATTAAAACTTCTTTCCTCTAGATGTAGAGGAGGCGCCCTTGTCCGTGTCCCAGACCTTAGTGTAAAAAGATCATTAGAAACAACTCTGTACAGTCCCCTCATACATTTGTACACTGTAAAAAGATTGCCCCTATGCCTTTATGTTTCCTAACTGAAGAACCACAAGTTTAATAACCTATCTTGGTATTTCAGTCCACCCATTCCCTTAATAAGCTTGGTTGCTCTTCTTTGCACCCATTTTAGTTCAGCTATACAGTGGGGAAAAAAAGTATTAGATCAGCCACCAATTGTGCAAGTTCTCCCATTTAAAAAGATGAGAGAGGCCTGTAATTGACATCATAGGTAGACCTCAACTATGAGAGACAAATTGAGAAAACAAATCCTGAAAATCACATTGTCTGATTTGGAAAGAAATTGTTTTCAGATTTTGGTGGAAAATAAGTATTTGGTAAATTACAAAAGTGTATCTCAATACTTTGGTATATATCCTTTGTTGGCAATGACAGAGGTCAAACATTTTCTGTAAGTCTTCACAAGGTTGGCACACACTGTTGCTGGTATGTTGGCCCATTCCTCCATGCAGATTTCCTCTAGAGCAGTGATGTTTTAGGGCTGTCGCTGGGCAACACGGACTTTCTACTCGCTCCAAAGGTTTTCTCTAGGGTCTAGATCTGGAGACTGGCTAGGCCACTCCAAGACCTTGAAATGCTTCTTACGAAGCCACTCCTTCGTTGCCCTGGTGGTGTGCTTGGGATCATTGTCATGCTGAAAGACCCAGCCACATTTCATCTTCAATGCCCTTGCTGATGGATGCAGGTTTGCACTCAAAATCTCACGATACATGGCCCCATTCATTCTTTCATGTACACGGATCAGTCGTTCTGGTCCCTTGGCAGAGAAAAAGACCCAAAGCATGATGTTGCTACCCCCATGCTTCACAGTAGGTATGGTGTTCTTTGGATGCAATTCAGCATTCTTTCTCCTCCAAACACACCGAGTTGTGTTTCTACCAAACAGTTCTACTTTGGTTTCATCTGACCACATGACATTCTCCCAATACTCTTCTGGATCATCCACATGCTCTCTAGCTAACTTCAGATGGGCCCGGACATGTAATGGCTTAAGCAGGGGGATACGTCTGGCACTGCAGGATTTAAGTCCCTGGCGGCGTAGAGTGTTACTGATGGTAGCCTGTGTTACATTGATCCTAGCTCTCTGCAGGTCATTCACTAGGTCCCCCGTGTGGTTCTGGGATTTTTTTTCTCACCATTCTTGAGATCATTTTGACCCTACGTGGTGAGATCTTGTGTGGAGCCCCAGATCGAGGGAGATTATCAGTGGTCATGTATGTCTACCATTTTATAATTATTGCTCCCACAGTTGATTTCTTCACACGAAGCTGCTTGCCTATTGCAGATTCAGTCTTCCCAGCCTGGCGCAGGGCTACAATTTTGTTTCCGGTGTCCTTCGACAGCTCTTTGGTCCGCAACCTCAAGCAGTCACACTCCAAACTCCACTATGGTGAAGACCAGTGTCTTTTATACTGATAACAAGTTCAAACAGGTGCCAGTACTTCAGGTAATGAGTGGAGGACAGAAGAACCTCTTAAAGAAGAAGTTACAGGTCTGTGAGAGCCAGAAATCTTGCTTGTTTATAATTGACCAAATGCTTATTTTCCACCAAAATTTTTTAAAAAAATCTTTCCAAATCAGACAACGTGATTTTCAGGATTTGTTTTCTCATTTTGTCTCTCATAGTTGAGATCTACCTATGATGTCAATTACAGGCCTCTCTCATCTTTTTAAATGGGAGAACTTGCACAATTGGTGGCTGACCTAATACTTTTTTTCCCCACTGTATATTTCTTAAACTGTGGTGACCAAAATTATACATGGTTTCTAAGTGTGACTGCACTAGTGACTTGTTTAGAGACAAAACTATGATCTCGTCATGAGCATCTTTGCCTCTTTTTAAACATCCTGTTTTTTTTGTTTGACTTGGCAGCAGCTGCCTGACACTGATCACTAAAGTACATAATTATAAATTTTATTTCTCCGCCCAAGTGCATAACCTTACATTTATCTACATTAAAGGATAACATCTCTTAGAATACCCTCAAAGATTTTACCCACAGCCGAGGTTAAGCTTACCAGCCTATAATTTCCAGGCTCAGATTTTGTCCCCTTTTTTAATATTGGCACCACCTTTGCTATGCGTCAGTCCTGTGGTACAGTTATTATGGAATCTGTGAATATTAAAAATAACGGGCTGTCTATCACAGTACTTAATTCCTGCAGTACTCGGGGGTGTATGCCACCAGGACCCAGGCATTTGATTACTTTATTGATTGGTCTAGACCCCAGAGCAAAATAAGGAACATTAAATTTGAGGAGAATTATATTTCTTTGCAAATCAAATTTCTTGGTAAAATCGGTGCGAACAGGCAAATTAGAATTTTTCCTGTTGTGCCTGAACCTGTCATCTCTACCAATAATATCAGATTAGAACATTTAGTTTCAGATTAACACTTCTGGGAGACTATTATATTTTATGGATGGTCAATTTATGGAATCTCTTTGAGACCTCTTTCTCATTCAACCTTAATGAATATTTTTTTCTAAATGGATGCCTCTGTGCAATTGATGGCAACTGTCATGTTTACTTACCATTATGTTTAGCGCTATTCATTCTCTGTATTCAATGTACACAACATATAACCAAATGTTTGCAACTTCAAAAAGATGGGAATACCACCATAATTCATATTAAAGAAATGTATAATTCCGTGTCAGTAAATTATGAAACATTCTAATTATATGTATTACAAGAAATACAAAAATGCAGCATAGGATGTAGGCTGGAGGCACCTGAATTGATTCAATGTTTAGATTTAAATCCCTTAGTTCTAGCTGCTGTTAACCTTACTTTGATGAATAATTTCACTGATAAACATGTCTTGAGACCTTTCAGTGAAATCTTACCCCAGACGCTTCTTCTAGGGAGTCAGATCGTCAATACACACAAGAGCTTAGAGCTATTATTCATACAAGTGGTAAGCGTGTCTTATTCTAGAACAGCCTGTCATAATGACGAAATAAACCCCATAAAGAAACAAATTGCTTCTTTTAGTGGTTATAACTAGCTGTTAATTCAAAAAGCTCAATAAACACTAAAATTAGTTGTAAGTGAGAATAGCATTTAGGAAACATGCTCCAAATAATGCTTCCTAAATTGTATTCTAACTTAGAATACATTTTGACAAAAATATTATCTGATCAAAATGATCACTTAAAGGGGTTTTCTAGGCTGAGAAGAAAAGTCACTAAATGTGATTACAGACGATTCTGTATGTGATTTGCATACTTGTGGATACATGCTGAATAGACTGTCCTGTTCAATATTTAATTCATCAAACATTTTGTACCAGAAATGTGGGTGGGAGGGATTTCTGAAATTTTACAATTTTTTGTGACTTTTTGTGCTATTATCCTATTCCGCCAACTTTTTGAAAAGCAGATGTGGTTTAGTGCAGTGGGGACTTGGCGGAGTGTGGCCTGAAAAGACATCGTAATTCATGCCACAAAAGTAATGTAAATTACAACGTTGTGGAGTAAATTAAGATGGAAATACATTTCTTACTCTTGCATATGGCAGTTGAAAGATGTGATAACTTCATTATGAAGCAAAGACTCTAGTGCCTTCTTCATCAGCACTGGCTTACAAAGCATCAGTCTTGATGAATCGGAACCATTGAGTAGAGACTATTTAAGAAATTGCTGGACAAAACAAATGCTGTTCAAAATGTTGACAAAAACACCAATCACTGTATGTAATTTTAGCCCACTCAAAGTTTACTATTAATTTTCGGTAAACACTTGGAGCCTATTAACAGACTAACAAGGAATGGTCAAGCTAAGAAAATTCACAAACATCCATTATTTTCCAAGACTAGATGTTTCTAATCTCATCACATTGATCACATGATCACATCAATTTTAAAGCTCAACTTTTAAACACCAAAACTGGCAGAAAATTGAACCTACATTTTTTTTTTAATGGATGTAATAATGATGAAATATTAACAACAAAATGATGCACAATATTTACTAACATATTTCTACTGTAGATCCGTATTACAGATATTTGCTAATATGCTTGTTTAAACTTGACCCTATTTAAGTCTGGCATTTACCATGACAGATCTGCTATGACAGATAACAAACAACACAAAAAAAATGTGGTGTTTTCATTTAAAGTCAGTTGGAAAAAAATAGCAGACTGCGCCACTGGCCGGGCATACTCTGGAGAGGTGGGAAAAAGTGACTACGTGGTCTTTACTAGAGCCTCTGATGGTGAGGATAGGTTTGCCCATTGGTGTAGTCACCAGGTGCCACTAATGAAGTCTGAGATGTTGTCAGACAATCCGAGTTTGGGGCATACAGCACAGGTTCAAAATGCAAAGCCGGGATAAGGAACCGAGAGATCAGACAAAACATGTAAACAAGCCAGATCAGTAACGAGAGTCAAAACAAAAAAGCATCTAGACAGGAAACTGGAGATTAACTGCAACAAAACCTAAGTTCATGCAAGGTATGGAGGGAGGAGCTACCAAATATATCCCCAGCTGGCAGAGGATAGGCTACAGAAGCAAAACTCTGCAGGACACAGCTGGTTAAATTGCTTGAGTCTGGCCATACCTGTTATGATCTGCAACATGTACTAAGGAAAGATAGGGGAAAGCTGTCCCTACAGTAAGACTAAGCTGAATCCCTACGATGTAGCGGGCTGCCTGTTCCTAGTGAACAGACCCGTCTTAGTCCTCGGCTAGTCTGAACAAAGACCTATAGAATTAAGGGAGGGGTCCCTAAAAGAACTAAGGACTGGAACAAAAAAAGGGACACCTCCTAAACAGAAGTTGTTGCAGAACACAAAAAGACAAACTGACAAAAAGTACTAGAGGTCCCAGAGGACCAAGTGAACTTGACAGAGAAAGGCACAGAAGCACCAGGCTAGAGAGACAGTAAAACATTGAAGTCCAGCACAGCCAGAAGGGCGGAGCTGGAATATAAAGGCAGATGGTCACGTGACCGCAAACCACAAGATAGAAAAAACAAACAGAAGGGTTCTAACAACACCTCCCTATAAACAGATGGAGACTCTCAGCCACATGAGGATGCTTCATTACTGGGGGTGCTGCAAGAGGCAGTTCAGAGCGATGGCCTGACACTTGGAGGAGTAGAGTGGTAAACGTAGTCAGTAGAATGGCGCTGAAAAGGTATAAATTCAAATAGAATTAAATTCTACTCAATTTTCCCCAAAATGTGCTTTTGCTAAACTGCAAATTTTTTGTAATTCACTACTGCGAGGATTCAGCAAAATTCATCTGAAACATAATGGGCCATAGAAAGTTAAAAAAAAATGTCATATTTACCTCACCGCTCACCTCTTCAGCCCCTCTGCTACTCAATACCACCCACCAGGTCTTCACTGCATCTTCTGATCCCCCCCCCCCCTTCTCGCATTGGAATTTTTGGTCCTCTCGCACTGAGACGGACTTCCGGGTGTCATGGTGTCAGGGAGGGTACTGTAAAGGTGAGGGATTAAAAAAGATGATTCACAGCAGCAGAGAAGCTATAGAGGTGAGTAGAGGGTGAGTACAAGGAATTTTTTTTTTTTTTACATATTCATTTTATTTTGCTCTGTTGTCTGGTGAGACCATAAAGTGGCAATACGAGACATTACATTTGTGGAGAATAACTTCTGTTCTAATCGCATTTCCAAGGTAAAAACACGTGAGCAGGTGAATTTATTTATTCATCTCTAGTTATTTATTTGTACGCTCAGCTTTTCAATCTATCCTTACTCTTATCAGTGATTGCCATTTGTACATAGTAACATAGTTAGATAAACATAGTGACGTGTCGTTTGAGAGCAATTTTCAGACAACTCCATGTAGCCAAACCCATCTATCTCTTCTTCTTTTCTTTTATCTTTTCTTTTTTATTTTTATATAGCGCTAACATATTCCACAGCGCTTTACATACATTATCTTCGCTGTCCCCATTGGGGTTCACAATCTAGATTCCCTATCAGTATGTCTTTGGAATGTGGGAGGAAACCGGAGAACCCGGAGGAAACCCACGCAAACACGAGGAGAACATACAAACTCCTTGCACATGTTGTCGTTGGTGGGATTTGAACCCAGGACCCCAGTGCTGCAAGGCTGCAGCGCTAACCACTGCGCCACCGTGCCGCCCGATCTATGCAAATCTATGCAAATTGTCTATGACTTGCTGTTGCTCAACAATTTTAAAGCTCTGATTTTACAGTAAAAATTACCAAATTACAGATAATTTGCACACAAGTGGCATGACTTGCATTAAAGTATATGGTACGGGAATCGCACGCAACTTGCAACTAGCAACAAAAAAATCCAACACATTTGAAAACATTTGCCACTCTGTGCCACAGTTGCAGGTCACAAGACACAGGACAACATTATAGGGAAGCAACAAATGCAATGTCTTAATGCAGCACCATGATTTGAGTATTATGCGAAACAAGAAGCCATGTAGCCCAGTCCTACCATATTTTTCGGACTATAAGATGCACCGGACCATAAGATGCGCCCCAAATTTTGGGGTGGAATATAGAATTTTTTATTTATTTTTTTAATAAGATGTGGGTCCATCTAATATTCTTAATAGGTACAGTATCTTACCTGGGGGACGGTGGAGTGAGGGTCAGAGGAGGCAGAGTCCTTCAGGAATCCAGTGCTTCAGCAGCAGGGAGTTGCGTTAGAGCAGAATTGCAGGGCTCTCAGTTCCCTCCCTCAAGAGCCTGGCAGCTGCAGCAAAAGAGATGGTTGGGGCCTGGTGCCTGGCTGGTGGCCTGGCTGAAGGCTGGGGGCCTGGCTGAGGCCTGGTACATGCCTGGGGCCTGGCTGAGACCAGGTTGATGGCCGGTGTTTGGTGATCGGGACCTGCCTGAGGGCCGGGAACGGGGTCTGGCTGCGTGTCCCACCGAGGCCTGCCTGGGGACCGGGACTGTTGGACGTGGCAGCGGCAGCAAAGGAGGAGGTGAGATACTGTGGGTGTCTGGCTAGGTTGCACTGGATGCGGACATTGTCTGGCTGCAGGCCGGGGACGGTGAGTGGCGCAAGTTTCCGGTGTGCGTGGCCATCTTCCTGAAGCTGTGATCTACAGGAAAATGGCCGACTGAGCTTGAAGTCTGCATATGGGGCAGCTCGTGCGGCCATTTTCCTGTGGATCGCAGCTTCTGGAAGATGGTCACGCACACCGGAAACCTGCGCTGCTCACCGGCCCCGGACCACAGCCAGACACCCGCAGCATGTAACCTCCTCCTCCTTTGCTGCCACCACCACCACCGCCGCCGGGTTCTTGAAGGAGAGAGGCCCCGTGACCCCGCTCCACCTCCACCGCAGGTACGCATCGTTTGGACCATAAGGCGCACCCCCATTTTGCTCCCAAATTTGGGGGGAAAAAAGTGCATCTTATGGCCTGAAAAATACGGTAATTCTTATGGAGAAGAAAGAGGAAGGGGAGAGCTATTATTATAAATTTGGAAGCCTGAAAAAGTATTTTTTTCTTAGAAGCTATTATATAAAGTTACAATATTCTTTTCTGCCATTTGGTATAATAACCCGAAGGACCTGTCATGATAACTGGCAGCATATTCTGATTAAAGATCCACTTTAATAGCAGATATATCCACTGCAGTCTTATATAAGCGTGGATATTCACTCCGTTGCTAGGTAGCCAAGTAGACTCATAGTTATGAAGTAAGGATGGTAATATCACTGATGGGAATTGTTGAACAATTGTCATAAAGATAATAATGTATTTTTTAGCATCTTTCAATAAAATAGAAGAGATTTGTTTTTTTCTCATTTTACTGGTAGAATTAGGTATCTAAATGTTCTAAATGAGGTTTTGTTAGCATACGTGTATTTCTGCAGATATCTCCCCAAAATCAAGATATGCTTGCTTTTAAACCAGCTTTGATTTTCTTCTAAGGATCATTTTGCGAAAATACTATGATATTGTAGATAGAATTCATAATTTTAATACCAAACAACATTATCAGTGTATTTAAAAATGTTATTGTATGTTATATAATTTTTGAGGAAAACAGCAATAATAAATAATCACAAGAGATGAACAGATCTGGCAAGATTCAAATTCACCAAATCGAGCTGATTTTTCTGAGAAATGCGATTCTTAGTGAAGTTATTCTAAATGATTTGAAGGTTCCCTATTATGCTCTGGGGTCTCTTCAGACCCATGAGCATAATAAATGTAACATGTAAAAAATGAAAAAAAAAGAACGAATACTCAACTTTTCACTCAGCTGGCTGTTGCCACCCGTACCCGCTGCTTGCCTGTCTGGTCCACAGGTCTTCTTTTTGCCTACGTTCACCTGTATTCTGTCGAGAACTGACCTCCCGCTTACAAGAGGTGTGTCCAATTTTTATATCCACTGTAACTATATTCACTTCCACTGGACTTCAGAATTGGCTGCACAAAAATCTTAGCAATGTGTAGGGAGAATAAAGTTGTAATTTGTTATTTATTGTATTCTTGGTAAATGACATTGATATCAAGATGTGCTTTATCAACCCTTTTGCAAATCTGCAAAAAAATACTCTATAATGAATGTTATGCTGTTTATTTGAAGACTGCATAAATTATTTGGATGTCTAAGCATAACAACATTTTTGCACATACCCCTTCATAAATATTGATACGTCCATCAGATTTTACAACTTCTTCTCAGGTTTTTCACAGTGTTGTTATAATAACTTTCTCAGTCATCTAAATCACAAGCTTCAGATTTCTAACAAGGACCTGTCCTTTTGACTTTTCTGTTTTAAGGGTTCTTTTTTGCAGTTAGCTTAATATGTTTTTCTGCAAGTTTAATTCTCTAAATTCTGCATTGTGCCACTTCTCTGTTATTCTTCCAACAAATTTTAAAAAATAAAAATGATAATGGATGTTATCATTCTTTTTGTCAAAGAGGTATATCAATCTATGGTCTGGCAGCGGGAGCACTGATAGGATATTGTCACACAGTGAAGGGTCACATTACCAGCTGGCAGTGTCCAGTGATCAAATTATTCAGAGCCTTCAAGTAGGAATAACATAAGAATTGGACAATGTAGGTTTCTAAGAAAAATCTCTAAGGGAACACAGTTAAGACAGACATGTCCATATAGCTGATATGCCTCCTTTAAGTACAGAATTTGCAAACTGTATTTTAAGAAAAGGCTACATATTTCTGCCAGTACCAGTTCAATTACAATTAGCACCACTACAATTTGTTTTACATTTTGGGAGATTTGCTGGACCTGGAGAATTCAAACAATTTGTGATTTAATTAGCATAAATCATCAAAAATAAGCAGTTGATTGTATAAGCCACAGATGACTCACATTACTAGATGAGGCCAGATGGGCTTCCCCATTTTCCTTTGCAGTTATCACATCACATGGTATAGCACAGATAGTCCCTTTTAACTATCATAGTCTTTATTAAAACAGAGACAAGGAATGCAGCCCCCATTTTAGGGTGAGTCTGGATAAAGGGCAGACATCACTGCTCACTGATTAAGAATAGAGGGAGAGAGAGAAAGCCATAAAACACTGAATAAACATTGCATATAGTATGTGACAACATAGCAGTGAAGAATGGTTAGCATCTGTTTACTCATAGCCATGTAAGGGTGAATCACAGTTTACTGTATTGTTGGAGATTTGTTATGCAATATATGATCTGGCTTGTAGGGGGCTGTGGACAGGCCAGAGTTGCAGCTCAGAGGTTTGTCAGTTGGTGACTGCTGCTAGAGGAGTTCAAGGACAGTGAAGCTATGCATCATTGGAAAAAGGTCCAGATAGAGAGATGCGACTCTGGATCTGTCTTTGGTGACTCTGGGAAGCATTGTTCGGCTTGACATGAGCCGACTCCATGAGGACAACCAAGGACACAGCATCCTGGACTAGGCCATGTGAAGCCTTATTTCTAAGGACACAGAGAAGTTCTGCATTAGAGAGATTGTCATTCTCAAAGAGATTCCAGTCAGCGTTTCTGATTATTCGGGACTCAGCCCAGCAAGGAACTATCCACTTCAATCTCCGGACGTACCGGTACCATCTTACATCTGAATATATATATGTGCATACATACAGTAAATAACTTTATGGAGGTCTAGTTAGTTAGGAGAAAAGGCCTCTTCTGTAAGAGACACTTCAAAAATTGCTCCGAGTAGGCGATTACTAGAGTACTGGCACAAAACTGTTTTCTTATGGCTTTATGCATAGAAAGGGTTAATCACATGGCTTTTTGGTGGCATACAACTTAATTCTGTTAACTGTGCCTGCGTATATTATTATTCGGTATTATTAAGAGGAATTGCTGCCATTGTATTTGTTATTTATTCACTTTTTTTTGCCTACCATCCTTTCCTTTGTTTTTTTATAAACTGAATAGTAAAGATTTATAATATATTAATTAATATTTGTGTGTCTGCTTATTGTTGCTGTACCCGTTGTCCTGTGGCCGTCCCTCGCCCACATTTGAGCCATATACAGGTGCATCTCACTAAATTAGAATATCATCAAAAAGTTAATTTCAGTTCTTCAATACAAAAAGTGAAACTTGTATATTATATAGAATCATTACAAACAGAGTGATCTATTTCTGTTAATGTTTATGATTATGGCTTACGGCCAATGGGAACACAAGTCATTATCCCAGTAAATTAGAATACTTAATAAAAACAGCTTGAAAAATGCTTTTAAAATCCTAAATGTTGGCCTATTGAAAAGTATGTTTAGTAAATGCACTCAATTCTTGGTTGGGGCTCCTTTTGCCTCAATTACTGCATCAATGTGGCGTGGCATGGAGACGATCAGCCTTTGTCACTGCTGAGGTGTTATGGAAGCCCAGGTTGCTTTGATAGCTGCCTTCTGCTTGTCTGCATTGTTGGGTCTGGTGTCTCTCATCTTCCTCTTGAAAATACCCCATAAATTCTCTATGGGGTTAAGTTCAGGCGAGTTTGCTGGCCAATCGAGCACAGTGATGCTGTTGTTTTTAAACCAGGTATTGGTACGTTTGGCAGTGTGGACAGGTGCCAAGTAGTGTTGAGCCACCCCCGTAGTGTTCGAGTTCGGTTCGGTTCGTCGAACACCCGTGTGTTCGCCGAACTGTTCGTCGAACACCTTCGAACACCGTTAAAACCAATGGCAGGCAAACAAAAACACATAGAAACACATAGAAAACACCTTCAAAGGTGTCCAAAAGCTGACAAACTGCTCAGAAGACACAACTAACACATGGAAAAGTGACAAGTACATATAGTCATGCGAAAAGAAAAGAGGTGGAGGAGTAAAAGGAGGGGGAGACACAGATATAGGCATGTCATGCCCTTCTAAAATCCAAAAAGTGAGAAGTCGAGACGGCCAGTCCGCTCCTGCCCGTGCCACCTCTGTGTCGCCGGGTTTGTGCCAGAGCCGCGGTGAACCCTGACGGCCAGCCCCCCTCTCCCAATACTGGTGCCTGTCCGCTGGTGGGTCGAGAGAGCCCCCCTGTGGTGGAGGCAGCTCTAAGCTTTTTAATTTAAATTGTCCCTCTAATTTGAATGAATACACTTTAAATCCATTTACAAGGATCTATTGGAGGGCAAGTCTCATGCCAGCAGCCGCGTAATTCCAGCTCCAGTAGCGTCCACTAAAGCTGCTGCAGTTAAAAAGCTTTTATAAGGATCGAGCTCGGCTGTCCACCGCAAGGCATCCTAGTGCCAGTCCCAGCCCCTATGCCTTGGGGTGCCTCCTGATGCTCTTCACTAAGTATCCCGTGGTCCCGAAGCATTTCCTTTGAAAAAATTAAGTGTCCAAACTACAGGTGGTGTAGCTTGCTTAACAGCCGGGATAATCCGCTGACTAGCAGACACTGCTACTAGGCACAAAGTATTTCCTGGGCTAGATGCAGTTAAAAATTTGTAAGTAGATACTCTCGTTGGATGCTGAGAAAGCATTCCATAGAGTCTCCTGGCACGCCATATATGATTCTCTTAAAAAGCTTGGGGTAGGGGTCTAGGGGACCCTTTTATAGCCAAAATCACGGCCCTGTATCACAATATGTCACCTAGGCTGAAGATAAATGGAACTGTAGCACCGAGGGCTCGGTTGCTACAGACGTATTGCACCTCACCCAGAGGTGTGATATCTCACTCTCAGATAAGGATGGAGTGTGGATCAGGACCCGACACCTGCATGCATTACACCACATTGCCGTGGGGCAGGGCGACCAATATGCCCCTGAGATGGGCACGACAGTCCCTGTCCCTGGCTGGAGTGGGGGGAGGGAACACTGAGGAAGGGGAACCCTGCAGTGCAGGAGCAGGGAGGAAGCAGTTCCTGGGTGCATTGAGAAGGGAGTATAAAAGGTGGGCACCATCTTAGTTCAGTGCAGAGAAGTCTGAGCAGAAGTGGCAGGGAGCAGGGGCTCTGCATGAGCTCTGCTCCGGAGGCGGGCCTAGTAACAGAGGCCCAGGCCTGCAAGAGGGAGAAGGAAGGAAGAGGAGTGGAGAAGGCTCCAGGAACGAGGAATGAAGGGATCCCAGGGGTGCGGACGGGCGAGTCGCCACCGCACGCCCGAATCCACCTGCGTGGAGGGGTCAGGCCAAAGGGGGAGACCAGTCCCCGAACTAGTGGAGGCAGGAAACGACCCTCAGCTAGAAACCGGAGGCTCTGACTTTTTATGTGGCGCAGCCCCTTGCTCCACCCGCTAGGAAGGCACCACATAGGGTCAGGGAAACTGGCGCCAAGTTTACCAAGAGGAGGCCCGAGGCAGCCGGACAGAAGTGTTGGTAAGAAAGGCCAGACAAAGGACACACAAAGGGGGTCCTGTGAAGCGCTCCAAAGTTATCTGGGAGTTGTCTGAGCCCCTCACCTGGTGAGCACAGTACGACGTGGGCAGCCGTAACCTGCAGACGTGGTCTGGATAATAAGAACTGTGAGTAAAGGCCCTGAACTGCATCACTGACTCCGTGTCGTTACTGCTGCTGCCCTGCACAATCACCCCCATCCTCCGCATACACTGCCCTGAGGCTATACTCCTCCCGTGGGGAGTTATGCTACGCTCTGCTGCACCCACAACACCAGCCTTAGCGGTCTGCCCTGTAGCGGCGGTTCACTCTGACCGCAATCCACGGGTGGCGTAGTCGGACATTTAAACATCAAAACCACATAAATAGTTCCGCCACTGGTTTGACCGCCCTGAGCCACGGAACCGGATCGCCGCCACGAAGACTACAACCACCAGCATCCACCAAAAAGGGTCCGGCTCCGGGTGTCCCAAGGCCCAGGGGGTGCGTCAGAACAGTTTCATCACCTTTCACAATCACCAATGGGACAAGGCAGGGATGTCCTCTGTCCCCTCTCTTATACATCCTAGTGCCGGAGCACCTGCTCTCATCAATTCGCCATAACCCCAATATTAGGTGGATTGAGGTGGGAGGCACCGAGTACAAGTGCTCTCTATTTGCTGATGATGTCCTAGTATATATCACTCAATCACATATATCCATCCCTGCTGTTATGGCTGAAATAGATCACTTTGTTACATGGTAAAATTTTAAAATCAATGCAGCGAAGTCTGAGGCCCTCAATGTCTACCTCCCTAAATCCATATAGGATTCCATCCAGTCCAACTTTCCCTTTGCCTGGCCCTCACAGGGTATCAAATACTTAGGAATTCCTATTCATAGAGACCTCTCCCATCTATGTTTTCTTAATTTTGGGCCCTTTATTGAACAATTCCATACAGACCACGGTTGGCAAGTTAGAACTGTAAGATTCACTACGTGAACCACTGGTGTTTTGTGGAAAAGCACATGTACACCGCGTTCCAAATTATTATGCAAAAAGTGTTTAGGAGTGATAAGGGAAGAATTTGTTTGTTTGTCAGTTAAACTCATTGATGGTGATGTGTGTCAGGGCTCTTTATATCACTGTAAGCAATTGCAGACACCTGTGCTAATTAGTTTGGCAGGTGTGTCCAATAAAGGCAAGACTACTTAAGAAGGCTCTCTCACATTATTAAGCAGCCTACATTTTCTGCCAAAATGGGAAAGAAAAAGGATGTGTCGGCTGCTGAGAAGCAACAAATTGTGGAGTGTTTAGGTCAAGGCATGACTACAATCAACATTGTGCGATGATCAGGATGAAGTGTCTTGGCAATCAAGAAGTATGTAGCTGATTCACAGTACACACGTGTGCGTGCTGATAAGGGCAAATTGAGGACTCTTTCCTACAGGCAATTACGTCAGGTTGAAAGAGCAGCGGCAAAAAAGCCTTGTCATAGCAGCAGACAAGTTTTTGAAGCTGCTTGTGCCTCCAACGTCCCCCGAACAACAAGATGCAGGGTCCTTCAGAGGTTTGCAGCTGTGCATACGCCATCCTGTCGACCTCCTCTATCCACTTCACACAAGCAGAAACGGCTCCAGTGGGCCAAACATTACATGAAGACTGATTTCAAAACTGTTTTGTTCACGGATGAGTGCCGTGCAGCGCTCGATGGTCCAGATGGATGGAGTGGAGGATGGCTGGTTGATGGACACCCCACGCAAACACGGCTACAGCGCCAACAAGGAGGAGGTGGAGTAATGTTTTGGGCTGGAATCATGGGGAGAGAGATTGTCGGCCCCTTTAGGATCCCTGAAGGCGCTAAAGATGAACTCCATAATGTATGTGGATTTTCTCAAACAGCATTTCCTGCCATGGTTCAAGAAGAAGAACCGTGTATTTCACAGCAAGATCATTTTTCTGCATGATAATGCACCATCTCATGCTGCACATAAAACATCTGCATCTCTGGCTGATATGGGCATAAAAGGGGACAAACTTATGGTGTGACCCCCATGCTCCCCTGACCTCTACCCCATTCAGAACCTTTGGAGCATCATTAAAAGGAGTGTCTATGATGGCGGGAGGCAGTTCACATCTAAGCAACAGCTCTGGGAGGGTATTCTGTCCTCATGCAAAACAATTGAAGCAGAAACCATCCAAAACCTGACAAATTCAATGGACGAGAGAGTTCAGAAGCTCCTTTCGAACAAGGGGTCCTATGTGAAAATGTAACATCACCTAGAATAAAGTTTTGAGTTGAAAACTGTTTGATTTCAGTTTCTAACAACCTGCTAATGCTTATAATTTCAAAAATGACCATTTTTTTGGTCTTTATTAAAATGAAAAGGTTGATCGAAAAGTTTGGGGGATCTAAGAGTGTGGCAACCCAGTAGTCATGATTACTTCGAATTCTGACAATATGAGGGTCATGCTGCAGGTAGTGCAGCAAGAAGGCACTTATGTGTCTTGCGCATCTCGGAGCCCCAAAATTATTTTCCGGGCTAGATGCAGCTAAAAATTATTATTAATTTTAAATCTGGTGAAGCTTATTATAGATGGCCTAATAGGATCAGTGCTGCACACTGCTACAAAGCCCAAATTATTTTCCAGTCAAGATACAGATAAACATGATTAGTAATTTGAAAGCTTAAAATGGTTGGTAGGGTGATTTTAACCAATCATCAAGCTTTTACTCTCCCCAGGATGACACAGGGGTAGAAAAGTCGTTTCGGATCCATGATTTGTTCATCTTTATGAACGTGAGTCTGTCTACATTATCAGTGGAGAGCCGCGTGCGCTTATCTGTCAGCACACCACCAGCAGCGCTGAACACACGTTCAGACAGAACGCTGGCTGCGGGGCATGACAAGATCTCCAAGGCGTAAGTGGCTAGCTCCGGCCATTTATCCAGATTGGAAGCCCAAAAAGAGCAAGGGTCCAGTGACACAGTCGTGGCTTCAATGTTTACTTGGAGATACTCCTGTACCATCGTCTCTAGGCGTTGACTATGTGTCAGACTTCTTGTCTCCTGTGGCCTTGCAAAGGATGGGCTAAAAAAGTGGTGAAATGATTCCGCAAAATTGATGTTACCAGCAGATACTGTGGTTCTGTTACGGTTTGAGTGCTGAACACTTGACGGTCCCACGGTTGGCAAGTTGGAACTGTGAGATTCACTACGTGCACCACTGGTATTTTGTGGAAAAGCACATGTAAGATTCTGCAACAGTCTCTGCTGATACTCCTGCATGCGTGCATCCCTTTCTATGGCAGGAATAATTTCTGCAAATTTACTTTTGTACCGGGGATCTAACAGTGTGGCAACCCAGTAGTCAGGATTATTTCTAATTCTCACAATTCGAGGGTCATGTTGCAGGTAGTGCAGCAAGAAGGCACTCATGTGTGTTGCGCATCCAGGAGCACCAAGTCCCTGTTGTGTTGGTGGCGAGGTAACAATCATGCTTCCTTCCTCTGTCCTCTCCCCCCAACCTCGCACAACAGAAATGTGATCAAGGTCTCCCTCATCTGATGAGTCTTCCATCAGTTCGTCCTCCACTTCTTCCTGGGCTCCTGCACCTTCCTCACTAGTTTGGCTGCTACCATGCGCCCTGGTAAAATCATCTCCCCCACCCTCACATGCCTGCCGCCCTGGTGCTGCCGACCGTCTGGACCTTGCAGATGTTAGCCCTTCCGCATACAACTCCTCCTCCTCTACTTCCTCCACCTCCTCTTGTGCCACCACCTGACTCCGAATTCTGTTTAACATGTGCTCCAGCATGTAAATCATCAGAATAGTCATGCTGATAATGGCATCGTCAGCACTAAACATCTTCGTCGCCATTTCAAAACTGTGCAGAAGGGTGCATAGGTCCCTGATCTGAGACCACTCCTCCAGCGTGATTTGCCCCACCTCTGAATCTCGTTGGCCCAGGCTATACGTCAGAACGTATTGCACCAGGGCTTGTCGGTGCTGCCACAGTCGCTGCAACATGTGCAGAGTTGAATTCCACCGGGTAGGCACATCGCATTTTAGCCGGTGAAGTGGCAGGCCCAACGACTTCTGTAGAGATGTAAGTCGCTGAGCTGCGGGATGCGAACGGCGGAAGTGAGCACACAGCGACCGTGCCCTCTGCAGAAGGCCATCTAGTCTGGGATAGTGGGCTAAAAATTGCTGGACAACCAGGTTCAACACGTGAGCCATACAAGGCACGTGTGTGACATTGCCCCGGCGAAGGGAAGAACCCAGGTTTGCAGCATTGTCGCACACGGCCTTCCCTGGTTTCAGGTCCAGTGGAGACAACCATTCATGAAATTGGTTCTCCAGAGCTGACCACAACTCCTCAGCTGTGTGACTCACATTTCCCAGACATTTCAATGTAAAAACCGCCTGATGACGTTGGGCCCTACTGCCAGCATAGTAAGGAGGTGTGCAGGATCCCTTCTGCGCAGTTAGAAAGCTTGTGGCATGACCAGACAGGCTTTGGGTGCAGGTGGAAGACCGAGAGGAGGTTGAGGAGGCAGAAGCAGTGGAGGAAAAATGACATAAAGAGGATTGACGCACAACTCGTGGGGACGGCAAGACTTGGACAGCAGCCCCTTGTCCTGCTGTCACCATAGTTACCCAGTGCCCAGTCAGCGACATGTAACGCCCCTGTCCATGCCTACTCGTCCAAGTGTCTGTGGTGAAATGCACCCTGTCACACACAGAGTTTCTCAAAGAAGCGGTGATGTTGTGTGCGACATGCTGGTGGAGCGCAGGCACACCTTTCTTTGAGAAGTAGTGCCGACTGGGCATCTGGTACTGGGGCACTGCGATGGACATAAGGTCTCGAAAATCCTCTGTGTCCACCAGGCGGAAAGGCAGCATTTCTGTAGCCAAGAGCTTGCAGATGGTGAAATTCAACCTCTTAGCTTTCTCATGGCTAGGAGGAAATGGTCTTTTACTTGTCCACATCTGAGGGACCGAGGGCTGGCTATTGTGCTTAGACGGGATTGATAAGGGTGTCCCCGGCAAACTGCCGGTCTGTGAGGAAGATGAAGGCGGACATGTTAGGTTGCCTTGATCCAAAGGTGGTGCTATCGATGTCGGACAGCGCTCAACACCAGCTGGTGTTACCACCTCCAAAGAAAATGATGACCTGCCAATCACGCTGGCTGTTGCGGGTAAAGAGGTGGCAGGTCTGCGCCCCAAAACAGGTGTGACTGCTGTCCCCCCAGTCACAGATGATGAAGAGGCCGCGGATGCACAAGATATGGCAGACGGTGGTTGGCCCGGCCGGCTAGACCGCATTGTAGCACACTGAGCTTCCCACTGCAACTTATGCTTCATGTCCATGTGCCGGTTCATGCATGAAGTACTCAAACTATGTATTTTTTGGCCTCTACTTAGCTTTTGCTGACAAATGTTACAGATAACACGAGTTGGGTCATCTTTATCGATCTGAAAAAATGCCCAGGCTATGCAAGGCTTAGCACCCATGCGACCTGAAGAGCCACCACGACTTGTGGTGAGAGGCAGAGTTGTGTTTGAGGATGCAGTTGTTGACGTGCTTCCAGTACTACGTCTCTGTCCAGGAAGGCGCAACCTGACCTCGTCGTCACTAGCATCTTCCTCCACCTCCTCTGCTGACCTCATCTCTTGGCTGACTGTGGGTTGACAGTAAGTGGGATCTCCGACCTCATCATCATCACCCTGTGCGTTATCACACCCGTCGTCCTCAGAGCCAACCTGTTCCTGCCCTGACAAAAAACTAAAGTTGTCGCTCCAATCAGGTATTTGAGTCTTATCATCGTCTTCCTCATTGTCTCCACCAACAGGAGTTACAGTTTGGGAATGAGGGTCTACATTATGGTCAGAACCTTCTGCGTCTGGTCCTGGATCCGACTCATAAAGATTCTGGGCATCAGTGCAGATCATTTCCTCGTCTGGATTCACAGAAGCGCTGGAGTCGACCTCTGATTCCCAGGCTATAGTATGAGTAAACAGCTCTGCAGACTCAACCATCTGTTCTACCTCATACTCAGACGGGCAGCTGGAGATTTGGGAGCTGTGAGGAAGCAAGTGCGATTGGGGTGACACCTTTGAGGACTGGAGTATTTGTGATGTTGAAGTTGATGTGGAGGAGAGCCCACTTAAAGGAGCACTTGATATCCGTTGAAGCACCTGCTGTTTTTGTGCCTCATCTGGAATTTGTAGCGATTGGCGTGGCCGTAAGAAAGGGATCTTATCACATTGTCCGCTAAAAGAAGTAGACATTTTAGTTTGGCTGGAAGATGGTCTTTCTTCTGCATCTACCCCACGGACACAACCTTTTTTCCCCTTCCCAACACGCCTATTCCCCTTTCCACCAGCAGCAGGCCTTTTTCCACTCATTTTGGTGGTTAACTAATTCACAACTCTGGAGTTGTTTGCACAAAAAAACAATGGATGGTAACCGAGCAGAGCTGAGTGGCCAAACTGTGGTATTAGGCCAAAACTATTGGCTGGGTTAGATGCAGAAAAAAATTATTTTTAATTTGCAACCTGATGGAGGTCAGTATAGATGGACTAATAGACCAAGTCCCACACACCGCTAGAAGCCCAAATATTTTTTCAGAGCTAGATGCAGAAATTTTTTTTATTCAATTTGCAACCTGATGGAGGTCAGTATAGATGGACTAATAGACCAAGTCCCACACACCGCTAGAAGCCCAAATATTTTTTCAGAGCTAGATGCAGAAAATTTTTTTATTCAATTTGCAACCTGATGGAGGTCAGTATAGATGGACTAATAGACCAAGTCCCACACACTGCTAGAAGCCCAAATATTTTTTCAGAGCTAGATGCAGAAAAAAATTATATTCAATTTGCAACCTGCTGGACGTCAGTATAGAAGGACTAATAGAACAAGTCCCACACACTGCTAGAAGCCCAAATATTTTTTCAGAGCTAAATGAAGAAAAAAATTATTTTTAATTTGCAACCTGATGGAGGTCAGTATAGATGGACTAATAGACCAAGTCCCACACACTGCTAGAAGCCCAAATATTTTTTCAGAGCTAGATGCAGAAAAAAATTATTTTTAATTTGCAACCTGATGGAGGTCAGTATAGATGGACTAATAGAACAAGTCCCACACGCTGCTAGAAGCCCAAATATTTTTTTCAGAGATAAATGAAGAAAAAAATTATTTTTAATTTGCAACCTGATGGAGGTCAGTATAGATGGACTAATAGACCAAGTCCCACACACTGCTAGAAGCCCAAATATTTTTTCAGAGCTAGATGCAGAAAAAAATTATTTTTAATTTGCAACCTGATGGAGGTCAGTATAGATGGACTAATAGACCAAGTCCCACACACCGCTAGAAGCCCAAATATTTTTTCAGAGCTAGATGCAGAAAAAAATTATATTCAGTTTGCAACCTGATGGAGGTCAGTATAGATGGACTAATAGAATGATGCTATGCCCAAAAGATTTTACTTCACTAGGTGCAGTAAAAAAATTGGTATTCTATACACAGGTGGTATATCTTGCAACACAGATAGGCTACTCCACTGACTAACACACTCTGCAATAGGCCAAAAAGGATTAGCTTTGCTAGATTCAGCCAAATGCAGTGAAAAAAACTTGCACAGCACTGGCACAGACCTGCCTGGCAAAAACTGATAGGAACTGATGTAACCTAGTCCTGAAAAGGACTCCAATTACAATTAGTCTTTACTCCCACAATCTATCTATTTAAGAGCACAGACCTGCCTGATAAAAGTCGTAGGAAATGCTGTAACCTAGTCCTTAAAAGGACTGCAATCACAACTATTCCCTACTCCCAAGCTATCTGTATATTTGTGCGAAAATTGGCTTGAAATTAACAAGGTATAGCGCACACAGCAACAGCGGTGCCGTCTAACACGCAGCTGCAGCAGTGAGAAAATGGTGGCGACGGGGAAAATGGCTTGGTCTTATAGGGCAAGGACATGTGACATACACTGCCAATCACACATGCCCTTGCTTGTGTGAAAAAAAGCACTTCGCTCCGTGTGTGCGCTGCTGATAGGCTGACAGATTGCACCTCCCCACTGCAAATGCGGGAAAGAGAAAAAAAAATGGAGATCTTCATTGTTCCTGCAGAGATCCATCCCCTGCCCCTCCCCCGCCCCGCTGTACACTCAAACTGCGTATTAACATTAATTTTCATCATTACTGAGAAAAAATCCAGTTATGATTTTGGTGCACGAACAGTTATCGAACATAACCTCGAACAGCCGAATTTTTCTCAAATTGTTCGTGTTCGCCGACCGGCTCGAACACCGCCCAAAACAGCTCGAATTTGAGATTGGCGAACAGTTCGAGTAGAACAACGCTCATCTCTAGTGCCAAGTCCTGCTGGAGAATGAAATTTCCAATTCCAAAAAGCTTGTCGGCAGAGGGAAGCATGAAGTGCTCTTAAATTTCCTGGTAGATGACTGCGCTGACTTTGGTCTTGACAAAACACCGTGGACCTACACCAGCAGATAACATGGCTCCCCAAACCATCACTGATTGTGGAAGCTTCACACTAGACCTGAAGCAGCTTGGATTGTGTGCCTCTCCACTCTTCCTCCAGACTCTGGGACCATGATTTCCAAATGAAAATTGGAACTCTGGGACCTTGTGGAGTGTGCCTTCTGGACATCTGTCAAGTCAGCAGTCTTCCCCATGGTTGTGGAGCCTACTGAAATTGACTAAGGGATCTTTTTAAATGCTTAGGAAGCCTTTGCTGGTGTTTTTTGTTAATTATTTTAATTTACTGAGATAATGACTTTTGTGTTTTCATTTGCTGTAAGCCATAATCATCAACATTAACAGAAATAAACACTTGAAATAGATCACTCTGTTTGTAATGACTGTATATAATATTATATGGGTTTCACTTTTTTTATTGAAGAACTGAAATAAATTAACTTTTTGATGATCTTCTAATTTAGTGAGAAGCACTTGTATGTTGGGGATCACTTTGATTTTACCTATGATGACTTTGCATTTAAAGAGGCCGAAATGACCATATAGTGTGAAAAATAGAAAAAGGAAAATTTTCAGCTCACTTTCGTAGGTTCTCAGTGGATTCCATGAAATGAAGCACAAGATCGCGTATCTGCCAGACATAGTTGCGAAATGCAAGTATAGGAAAAAGTATCCAGCTTCGGCAATATAAAACCATAATGGCTTTATTAGATCCATTAAAACATGAGGCAATTGTTGCAACCTATCATTAGAATATAGTTAAAGTTTTAAAATTTACTTCATTTTTCCATCAAGACACAATTTGTTTTTTTAGATCTTTGTCTGACTGGCAAGCCAGGAATGCCCATTGTTAGTTGTACATGCAGAAAACACTGCTGGAAACACTATATTCCATGCACAAAGTTACCATCCTCCCCAGACTGTTAAATCTATCCCTGTGGGACTTTATGAATTTATATTACTGAAGCTGGATCCTTTTTCCACTACATACAGTGTGAATACACATAATTTCAGGGCAATTGAAATAAATTTGATTCACCAAGAATTGATTTTTCAAAATTTAAATTTTGAGGTAAAATTTGTCAAAGCTGAATAGCTTGAATTTCAAAAGATACACTTACCTGTAGTAAAAACACAACACATTTTGAAGTAAAGCTTTGCTAATAATAAAAACAGTACTTAAATATAAGAAAAATAAACATGTTTTATTATATCTATAATATAACGGGGGATGCGGGTGGAAGCCTTTATAGACTGCGCATGCGTGACGCGCAGTCTGGCTCCAGACAGAAGACCGCATCCAGCCGTTACAGGTAAGAGGAGTGTATGGAGCCAGAAATCGCAGTATGAGTAGACACTGAGCACATACCACGATCTCCGGCGCCATACTTGCATACTTAACTGACCGGGAGGAGCGTTGCCGCGGCGCCTCTCTCTTCACCAGAGACCGGGGCAGAAGTGAGGCGTCAGATCGGCGCATGCGCATAGCGCTATCCCGCGCCATTTTACTGAAGAAACATTTGCAGTATGTCTTCAGCAAAATGGCACCAGACAGCCCGGTGCTCCAGCACCGCACTCCTCCCTCGGCCTCTGGCAGAACAGGACACGGCAGCGCTGGAGCACAGGGAAGAAAGGTGAGTATAAGTGTTTTATTTTTTTGTATGTGTGTACAGCGTGAAAGGGATGAGGGGACCATGCATACTAGGATTGGGGGTGAGGGGACCTTGCATACCAAGATTGGGGGGTGAGGGGTGACATGCATACCAGGATAAGAATGAGGGGTGCCATGCATACCAGGATTGGGGTGTGAGGGGTGCCATGCATACCAGGATAAGGATGAGGGGTGCCATGCATACTGGGATTGGGGATGAGGGGTGCCATGTATACCGGGATTAGGTATAAGGGGTGCCATGCATACCGGGATTTGGGGTGAGGGGTGCCATACATACAGGGATTGAGGGTGAGGGGTGCCACGCATACCGAGATAGGGGTGAAGAGTACCACGCATACCCGGATTGGGGGTGATGGGTGCCATGCATACTGGGATTGGGTGTAAGGGGTGCCATGCATACCGGGATTGGGTGTAAGGGGTGCCATGCATACCGGGATTGGGTGTAAGGGGTGCCATGCATACCGGGATTGGGGGTGAGGGGTGCCATTCATACTGGGATTAGTGGTGAGGGGTGCCACTTATACCGGGATTGGGGGTGAGGGGTGCCACGCATACCGGGATTGGGGGTGAGGGGTGCCACGCATACCGGGATAGAGGTGAAGAGTACCATGCATACCAGGATTTGGGATGAGGGATGCCACGCATTCCAGGATTTGGGATGAGGGGTGCCACGCATTCCAGGATTTGGGATGAGGGGGTGCCACGCATTCCAGGATTTGGGGTGAGGGTTGCCACGCATACCAGGATTGTGGGTGAGGGGTGCCATGCATACCAGTATAGGATGGTAGAGACAGGATGGGGGTAGCGCAAATACCAGAAGGGATGCAGCACATACCAGCATGGAAGACCATATACCAATAAAAATGCTCGCCACCCGGGCGTAGAACGGGTTCAAAAGCTAGTTTAATTCTAATTATAATATGTGTTGGTTTTCATCTTTATCAGATTCTCTGAACTCATTTCAGCTAGTATACACAAAGAACCACTGCTTGTTTTTTTTTTTTGCTGTTATATATCAGATATACTTGTTAAAAGATCCCCTAAATAGATTTTCATTTATTGTTCAAAATCCCATTTATGCAAATTTTATTGAATTTACGTGATTTATGAAGGTTACAGTATCAGTTTGTGTTTATGTGCTTAGGTGCTTTAAGCATGCCTGTGGCTATGTAACTCTGCAGTAAGACACCACCCTCTCACTTAGTGATAGTATGCCTGATTATTTACCAGTGCAAAAACAAAAGCCAAGTAGAGCAAATGCACATTGGAGCATGTCAGAGTAAATAATAGAAAAACTATACTGGGAGAAGCATGTTGGTTTTGATAGTAGAGATCCTGTATTGAAAATAGATAATATGTTGGATATACAAATTACTGTTCTCTCCAGTTATTCACAGTTTAGCTTATTATTTTAAGACCAAGGTTATCAAAGACTTAGTAAAGAAAATTAAGAAATGCATAATATGGTCAAATAAATGCAACAAAAATATTCTTCTAAAAATATATTTTGTAAAGAAGTATTTCTCAGCAACGTCTTGAAAATTAAAATAGAAATTATTTATGGGTACAAAGGGCGGTAATTAAAGATTTCCCCTGACCTACTTCCTGTGGACTGAGAGCAGTGAAACTTGGCACAGTTATTCCTTCTCTACATAGGTGCCACCTTGGGACACACACTTCTCCCATCTCTTTAAGCAACTGTAAACACCTTGCTTGTAGAAGTCGACAGGTTGCTCCAAAAGCCACGTCGTGACTTCGGAAATCAGAGTCTCATCATCTGGAAAATGCTTGCCTTTAAAAAATAACATTTCTGGAAAGAGGTGGAAGTCCGACGGTGCGAGTTCAGATGAATAAGGGGGAATGCAGTAGAATTTCAAAGCCACAGGAGCATGCTTCCATTTGGGCAACATGTGAGTTTCTCTTGGTTTTGATGGCCTCCCGCAATTTCCACATAAGTGAAGCATAGCATGACCCAGTGGTCATGGTACCCTTTGCTAGGAAATCCATCAATTTGTGCTGGTCCCAAAATACTGTGAGCATGACCTTGCCTACCGAGCGTTGGGCACGTGCCTTCTTTGGAGGCGATGAGTCATGATGCTTCCATTGCATTGACTGGACTTTAGTCTTAGGATCATAGTGATGGATCCAGCTTTCATCCTGTGTGATCAGTCTCTTGAAAAAGTCCTCCTTTTTTCCATGGGACATTGTCAATAGAGCCTGAGAGCATTTGACTCGTTCCTGCTTCTGGAAAGGTGTGAGCAGCCGGGGAACCCAGCGAGTGGATACCTTATGCATGTGAAGATGGTCTTGGATGAGTTTTTCCATGGACCCCACACTAATCTTGACATTTTGGATTAGGTGGTGAATGGCTACGCGGCAATTTTCCAAAAAATAGCGACCTCCATTTGCCGGATGGTGTGTTCATCAATAGCAGAGTGGGGTCGCCTGGAATTGGAGCTGTTTGCACCGAAGTCTGCCCACATTTAAATTGACTATGCCTGTTCTTGACTACATCATATGATGGGGAATCATCACCATAAACCTCTTTCATCTCATCGAACATCTCCTTTGGTGTACGGCCTTTCAAGTAAAGAAACTTGATGACTGTTATGTATTCCACTGGGTCCATTATCAAACCTCACACCACTTCAGCACCTGTAAAATCAAGACCGTTATCAGTTCTGAGTTGCAAATTGGCTCGTAACCTATAGAGATTTATATCATTACACATGTGAAGTTTCAGCATCGTGTGATAAATAGAAGTGGGTCAGGGGGGAAATATTTAATGAACACTATATATAGATAGATAGATAGATATAATATACACTGCTCAAAAAAATAAAGTGAACACTTAAACAACAGAATATAACTCCAAGTAAATCAAACTTCTGTGAAATCAAACTGTCCACCTAGGAAGCAACACTGATTGACACGCCCCCTCTGAAGAAGCTCTCGCGAAACGGCGTCGTCGGGGTTGGTTCCCTACTAGCTCTCTCTTTTTGTAAGTAATATACCTTAATCCCTGGATCTTTATATACACTTGTATCTATATATACACTACTATCTTTCCCTTGGAAGCACTAAGACATACTACCTGGTCTATGTTTATTTTATTATTTGCTTACCTTATTATTTGCTTATACTAGTTAGGATCATTCTCTACATGCACATGCCTTATATATTTATTGGGACCTAACTATTGCTATTTTTGGTACTTGGGCTTATACTGCTTATGGTAATTACTTGCAGGGGGATATTTTTATACCCAACTATTGGATTTAGTGCATTTACCACACGTTTGAGTGAGCTGATATGTAGGGAACTCAAGGGTTCCTGCTTTTTTACCATTTTTTTATTCTTGTTAGTTTTTATTTTGCATATCTAAATAAAAATTATTTTTTTAAGCCATGAGTTTTATGTCTTCCTGTTGAAGCTGCACTTATTTAGTGGCAGTTTTTGTATTTCTATTGTATCATTGGGAATTTATACTTTGACCGTTGTGATATAACCCACAGAAGTTGCTCAGGAAGTGCAACTCATCCAGGATGGCACATCACTGCGAGCTGTGACAAGAAGGTTTGCTGTGTCTGTCGGCATAGTGTCTAGGAGGCTGGAGGCGCTACCAGGAGACAGGCCAGTACACCAGGAGACAAGGAGGGGGCCATAGGAGGGCAACAACCCAGCAGCAGGACTGCTACCTCCATCTTTGTGCAAGGAGGAACAGGGGGAGCACTGCCAGAACCCTGCAAAATGACCTCCAGCAGGCCACAAATGTGCATGTGTCTGCACAAACTGTTAGAAACCAACTTCATGAGGGTGGTGTGCGGGCCCGACGTCCACAGATGGGGGTTGTGCTCACAGCCCTACACCATGTAGGATGCTTGGCATTTGCCACAGAACACCAGGATTGGCAAAGTCGCCACTGGCGCCCTGTGCTCTTCACAGATAAAAGCAGGTGCACATGTGACAGATGTGACAGTCTGGAGACGCCGTGGAGAGCGATCTGCTGCCTGCAACATCCTTCAGCATGACCAGTTTGGCAGTGGGTCAGTAATGGTGTGGGGTGGCATTTCTTTGGAGGGCCGCACAGCACTCCATGTGCTCGCTAGAGGTAGCCTGACTGCCATTAAGTACCAAGATGAGATCCTCAGACCCCTTGTGAGACCATATGCTTGTGTGGTTTGCCCTGGGTTCCTCCTAATGCAATACAATGCCAGACCCCATGTGGCTGGAGTGTGTCAGCAGTTCCTGCAAGATGAAGGCATTGAAGTTATGGACTGGCCCGCCCGTTCCCCAGACCTGAATCCGATTGAGCACATCTGGTACATCATGTCTCGCTCCATCCACCAATGTCACGTTGCACCACAGACTGTCCAGGAGTTGGCGGATGCTTTAGTCCAGTTCTGGGAGGAGATCCCACAGGAGACCATCCGCAACCTCATCAGGAGCATGCCCAGGCATTGTAGGGAGGTCATACAGGCACGTGGAAGCCACACACAATACTCAGCCTCATTTTGACTTGTTTTAAGGACATTAAATCAAAGTTGGATCGGCCTGTAGCGTGTTTTTCCACTTTAATTTTGGGGGTGACTCCAAATCCAGGCCTCCATTGGTTAATAAATTTGATTTCCATTGATTTTTGTGTGATTTTGTTGTCAGCACATTCAACTTTGTACAGAACAAAGAATTGAATAAGAATATTTCATTCATTCAGATCTAGGATGTGTTATTTGAGTGTTCCCTTTATTTTTTTGAGCAGTGTATGTGTGTGTGTGTGTATATATATATATATATATATATATATATATATATATATATATATATATATATATATATATATATATATATATATATATATATATATATATATATATATATATGTGTGTGTAATATATATATATATAGTATAGATGAACTTTACATATAGTTATGTAAAAGCAAAAAGTATGAAACCTTGTGAAACAAGTACAAGTACTCTTCAACATGCAACGTTTACAGGTTGCATAGTGCCACAGTTCTAGGCAATATAATTAGTGATTTTAAGAAGGGATTAATTTGGAAAAGTTGTGAAGGATAAGTGAATACATCGTATAAACGAAGCTGCAGACGAACATGATAATAAATATATGTAACCCTGAACTAACAGGTT
Organism: Phyllobates terribilis; assembly: GCF_046119375.1. Lineage (NCBI taxonomy): Eukaryota > Metazoa > Chordata > Amphibia > Anura > Dendrobatidae > Phyllobates > Phyllobates terribilis. Next base: position 369,517,315 of record NW_027362763.1, on the reverse strand, counting down.
TATAAGCACTTTTATAATAAGCCATAGTTAAAAGCAGCATGGATAATCACTGTGTTGTACTTAGCCTAATGAATTAATAATATTTTTTTGACACATTGAATAGTGTGATCATTGAAAGACTATTAAAGACCTGTTTCTATAAGTTCAGGCAAAGTAAATGACTGTTATCAAAATCAGCAATTAGCATTGCTTACTTATATATCTGGTGGTTCTCGGTTTAATTCTAAGCAAGGGCAACATGTAAAAGCTAGTTACCCTCGTATTCATATTGATAACTCAGATTTCCTTTCAAGATCACAATGATAGATAAATCACTTTCCTATAATATTATCACTAGTTAGTTTAAGGCCTCATTTGGATGTCAGTTTTTCATGTCTGAGTTCTACCCATAGTTTTTATGGACAGATAGAACTCGCATCAATTATAGTCTATAAAATGTATTTCATACCAAAACATGAAGACTTTTCCAACATGGATCAAATTCACCAATGCAAGTCTGTGAGTCCATGAAAAAAAACCCTGAAACTCTAATGATAAAAATTGACTCACACTGGCAAAACAGTGATAAAAATCTGATCCAAGACACTGATAAAAATTAGTACAGGGACTGACATATTATTGGTGCAACATGCGCGGTCGTATAGGAGCCCAAGAGGTAAGGGGACCCATTTGCACCCACGAAGCAGATAAAATTGTAAATTATGAAATGATTGGACAACAAAAGACATATATACAATTCTATAGAAAATTGGAAAAAATGGATCTGATGCCACTCTGTCAATATTCCACCAGTGATGAGAGGACAATGAAGTATACTTAAAAGCCGTTTTTTATCTGTCAACGCGTTTCGAAACATACAGGAATTCATCAGGGAAAACCACTATACTCTATATGTCCTGATGAAGAAGTGTTGTATGCTTTGAAACGCATTGACCAATAAAAAACACTTTTAAATATACTTAATTGTCCTCTCATCGCCTGGTGGAATATTGGCAGTGTGGCATCAGATCCATTTTTCCTATACTCTGTCTGTCTTGATGGATCCACAGGAGACTTCTTCCAACACAAGCTAACAAAAGGAGTTGTGACTGTCACAACCCTACAAGGTGAGCACAAATTGTGCTTAACTCTCTCCCTCTTATGACTGATAAGTCCCTATTGCTCTTTATTGTCTCCCCAGCCTTCTTCTATCCACATATACAATTCTGGCACAAGAGACAGGAGCCTACTCATGTCTGTCTGCCACTGAATCAGTCAGTTTTGTTTGTATGAAAAAAATTACTGACATCTGAATAAGGCTTAAGACACAGAAAGAAAATGTGATTGGAATCTTGTTTTGGTAGCAGGATTGATATATGAATGATGATAATTCTGTACATGACTGCGGAATATGTTGGCACTATGCGCATTAAGCAATTAAAATAAAATAAACAGATTCCTAATTAAAATAAACATATATTGATGCCTGCTGGGAGTATAGGGATTCTTAAGAGCCCTGATATTTTTTCTTATTCTTTAAATATAATAAACACCAAAAATAGAGCAAAGATTATGTGGCCGAATTTAAAATTGCAAATACTTTATTGAGATATATATAAAAAGAATCTTTGCTCTATTTTTGGTGTTTATGATTCTTACTTGACCTAAAGGATTTATCTATATACCTGTAGGTGTGTATATCTTAAAATATAATTTCAAATCCTTTTCATTAACCTATTCATTTATTCCATTTTCGCAAACTCGTGTTTAAAAGGATTTGTATAATGTATCTTTAAAGTGGTATGCTTAGCCACCTGCTTTTTATTCATACTAGATGAAATATCTGCAAATTTGTAAAATGATTGCAAAAAAAAAAAGAAAAAAAGTGTAGATAATATCTTTCAAAGTGATAAAGATTCACTTAAATAGGTTTCAGCTTCACTTGCTTTAATAATGTCTCAAATTTTAGGCCAAAAGTCTTTAGCTGAAAAAGTATATTCGGTATTAGTCTTGTGGACTTATGAAGGTCAGGAGAATGGCATGAACTGCTCACTAATCTTCCTTGGCAAAGACTGTTCCTTAGCTTACAAAATGTTAGCCCGTGTTGACATTTTCAGCAGACTGTTACTCGCCATATGTGAAATTATTTCCCAATTGGATTTCAAATCAAATCTGAATTTCTGTTATTTTTACTTATTTATGTAGATTTATTTATGTGAAATGGACAAATTGTAAGAGTTTACAATGTCTGTAAGCTGTAAAGGAATGTACATTTTAATTGGAATGTCATGTGTTTTTAATTATTGTTTTAAATTTTTTTTTAAATAAAAAAAAAAAAACAATGTCATCCCTACATTCTCTGTGTAGCTATTACCACAGGATGAATGGGATGAATTGTAGATTAAATGAGTGGGGTCATTTGGCAGAAAAAAATATCAAAGAAGTTGGCAGGTAATGATGACATAGAACCCACTACCCAAGAATCAAGGCGTGGCAAGGGAGATGCATAAAGAACCTTATCTGTATGTTCAGTGCTAGTAACCTACTGTACATCTAGCCCTCATAACACAGCTGTTGCCCACCCAATAATAAAAAAAAATACTTGACTCTGTGCCTGAAGGATATAGCAAAGCTGACAAGTGAAGTTCATGAAACAAGACATGTCAGCTCTATGCTCTATTGGTCGATGTGGAAACTGCAATACTTTAAAGATTTTTTTTTAATGTGGATAGTCACCTAAAATAATTTCATATTATTTTCTTTAGTATAATTTAGATTTAAATAAAATACAATCTTCTGATAATATGTTTCGGAATTATTTAAAGACTTTTTAGAGCAACACAAGATCACGCATTATAGTTAAATAGAAATTGTAAGTACATTTTAATCCATGTTTGATAATATGAGAGCCTTAAATACAAAGCCTATTTGACCCCTTTCTTCGCTTATACAAACATAATTGAGGCATAAACTAAAGATAGAGCCCCTCATAACATAATTTTGCTGTTGGCTGAATGATTATTTAGCCAACAACTATCCAACCCTACTCCTCCATACTCAGGAGTGATTGGCTCCTGTGTTCTCTATGAGGAAGCCACTGCCAGAATCCCCAAAGAATAAAAGGATTGGCCATTGGAATTCATTGGCTAGTGTATGGCTATAAGATGAAAATATAGGACTGTCAATGTAGAAAAAGTTATGACATTTGGGAATATAGCTAGCTAATTACAGATAATCAGGAGGTATTATCATGGCCTGTTTAAAAGAAGAAGCAGGAAATGCAGCAGTCATTTTGTGGTGAATTTGGATAGGGAGAAGACATCACATCTCACAGCTTAGCCATAATGATAGGCAGTGAATGCTATAAAACACTGAAAGAATTGAGGAGATGGCATGAGACAGTGATGAATGTAGGAAAAGAGAAAAATATAGATTTAATTGACAGGGAGAGAGGAGAGTCACTGGTTACTACCCACTTACCCACAGCCTTATATGGTGGGATCACTTTGGCATTATTAAGGCTGTGCCTGTGTTAAAAAGCTGGATATGAGTTGGATACAGTCCTAGGAAACCTGAGAGAGTCTATCAGATATGTATTTTTAGGGCATCTGGAGGCTTTGGAGTTCTTTTGATTTTTATTAAATATTTTCGCAGCAAATTGAATTTTCTGGAAAAAATTGGCAAAGCTGGTCACTTTTAATTTCAAAACATTTGCTCCAGTACTTTTGAGAAGTTTTTCTAACTATGAGGGCTACAAATTGGAAACAAGGGAATTTAAAATATGTGCAAGTCTGTAACCAAAAGTAGAGCTGAGCAGATCACTTTGCACAACCCCGGTGCATGGTCTAGGTCAGTGCTCTGTAGCCATGGACAGGGATTGCTGAATTTCCTCATCAACCAGCTACCTTGAAGTGGCATTTAATTTGTTGGCCTGATGTGAAGACATGCCAGTACAGCAAATCACAAAATGATCCAAGGTTTGCGTGAAACGATCCGCTCATCGGTAACCAAAAACAATGAAGCAAGCACAAGTAGAAAAGTTGCATATTGACACTAAATTACTCTCTAAAAAGAAAATGGCAATACTTCTCTGACTTAAATAGTAGAGTTTAGTGATCTATTAAATGCTTTAAATATTTACTCAATTTTGAATTGCTTTGCCTGCAAATGTGAAATCGTATGAATGTTTGATCAGGTATATTTTACTGTGAACATTCAATTCAGGAAGTACACATTTTGGACACATTTATTAATGCAGTATTATAAGAAGCTCCCGAGACACTCGTGTTTCAGTCCAGGGAGTCACAGAGCTTGGCGATGCCAACACTTTTATTCACTTAAAATGTGTTGCAGCTCCAGCATCACAGTACCTTTATCAGCCACTGGCCTATCAGAACCTGACAGCTGACATCAGTGTGCCCATTACATATGGCTCATGATGTCACTGCCATGCACTGCCCATCTGCCCTGACTGTGAAGGAGGAAAAGGAAGTGAGAACACATGAGAAGAATCTTCTTTTTTTTTAAATGCATAAATGAAGAGAGGCAGGATGGAGGATATTCTTACAAGATGTGTTCCATGATGTGGGGCATTGCTACAAGATAGGTGCCAAGATGGAGGACGTTATCGAAAGATTGGGGACATTATTACAGGAAAGGAGCAATTATAACAGAATGGATAACAATATTAAAGTACTGGTGACTTTATTACAGAAAGGGGGACAATACTACAAAATGGAGGCTATTATTACTATATGGAGGTTATTTTTATCGGATGGGAGACATTATTACAGGACAGAGAACATTATTAGAGGATGTGCGGTCAGGATAGAGGATATTATTACAAGAAAAGGGACATTATTACAGGAAGAATTATTTTAATACATGAAGGGGGCATTATTACAGGATTGGGTCCAATAATAAGGTGGGTACCATTATCAAAGGAAGGGTGACATTATTATGGGATTGGGGACAGTTACTGGATGTGAGACATATTAATACAGGATGAGGGATATTATTACAGGATGGCTGTTAGGATAGGGGACAATTTTACAGAATGGGTTACATTTATTTCAAAATGGGGGCAATTATTACAAGATGGTGACATTATTACAGGTTGAGGGACATTATTACAGGACGGGGGACATTATTACAGGGTGGAGGCCATGATTGAAAACATTATTACAGGACTGGGGACAATATTACAGGATGGGGGCAAGATTAGGGACTTAAAGGGACAAAGTATAGCATAATTACAGGATAAATGTAATTATTATAGGATGGAGTCTTTTATAACAGGAAAGGTGACATTATTTCAACATGGGGAACATTATCACAGTAAGAGAAGCATTATTACAGGAAGTGGGACATTATTGCACAAAGGGGGACATAATTACAGAATGGGAGACATTATTACAGGATGAGTGATATTATTACAAGAAAGAGTACATTATTATAGGATGAGTAACATTATTATAGGATGAGTAACATTATTATAGGATGAGTAACATTATTAAAGTGGTACATTATCACAGAAAGCATGACATTATTGCAGAATGGGACATTATTTCAAGATTTGGACTTTATTACAAGATGGGGGCTATTATTTCAGGAAGGGTGACATTATTACAGGATGAGGGACAGTATTACAGGAAGGGGTACATTATTACAAGATGAAGGACATTATTACAGGATGGGGGACATTAATACCAGATGGGGTCATTATTTCAAGATGGAGTCATTATTACAAGGTGGAGGTCAAAATTGGGGACATTATTCATTATTACAGGATGATTGACAAAGTTACAGGATAGGGCCAAAATTACTATATAGTGTCAATTGTAAGACAATATTACATTACTGGGCCAATTGGGGGACACAAACAAAAGAAAAACTGATTGTAAAAATAGAAACTATGAAAAAAATTATAGAAAAATATTTATTAACAAAAATGCTGCTTAATGTACAAACTAAAGTAGAATAAAGTACACAATTGGTATCACCACATCTGGAATGGCCCAGGCTATAAAATTGTACCATAACCATATGATGAACACCATTAAGTCCTTTACCCCACAAGCCTGTTTTCACCTTTATTACGAGGCCAAATTTTACAATTCTGACCACTGTCGTTTTATGAGGCAATAACTCTGTGCATTGATTTTGAGACTGTGTTTTTTCATGATATATTTTACTTCATGATAGTGGTAAAAAATGTTTGATATGACTTACGATTGTTTGTGAAAAAAATTGAAATTTGGCAAAAATTTTGGAAAATTTAGCAATTTTCAAACTTTTAATTTTTATGCCCGTAAATCAGAGAGTTATGTAGCATAGTTAATAAATAACATTTCCCACATGTCTATTTACATCAGCGTAATTTTTGAAACGTCATTTTTTTGTTAGGAAGTTATAAAGGTTAAAAGTTGGCCAGCAATTTTTCATTTTTCCAGAAAGTTTACAGTAAGATATATTTAGGGGCCACATCACATTTGAAGTGACTTTGAGGGGTCTGGTTGATAGAAAATACCCAGAAGTAACACCATTCTAAAAACTGCACCTCTCAAGGTGCTCAAAACCACATTCAAGATGTTTATTAACCCTTCAGATGCTTCACAAGAATTAATGGAATGTGGAAAGAAAAAATAAACATTTAACTTTTTAATTTAACAAATTTGTTAATTTAGACCCATTTTTTTTACTTTTACAAGGCTAACAGGAGAAAATGGACCCCAAAATTTGTCATGCAATTTCTCCTGAGCACACTGATACCCCATAGGTGGTGGAAAACTACTGTTTTGGTGCACGGCAGGGCTCTGAAGGGAAGGAGCGCCATTTGACTTTTTAATGTAAAATTTGATGAAATAATTAGAGGATACCATGTCCCATTTGAAGAGCCCTGTGATGTGCCTAAACCGTAGAAACCCCACACAAGTTACACCATTCTGGAAATTAGACCCCTAAGGTAACAGGATTAATTGCACCATACAATTTGTTGTGCAATTTCTCCTGAGTAAGCAAATACCCAATGTGTGGGGGAAAAACTACTGTTTGGGCACACAGCAAGGCTCAGAAGGGAAGGAGTGCCATTTGACTTTTTGAATGCAAAATTTACTGGAATAATTAGAGGATGCCATGTCGCATTTGCAGAGCCCCTGATGTGCCTAAACAGTAGAAAATGCCCACAAGTGACAACATTTTGGAAACTAGACCCCTCAGGGAGCTTATCTCGAAGTGTGTAGAGCACCTTGAACCCCCAAGCGCTTCACAGAAGTTTGTAACTTAGAGCCATGAAAATAAAAAAATCATATTTTTCCCACAAAAATATTTTTTTTAGCCCTGAATTGTTTATTTTCACAAGGATAACAGGTGGAAATGGACCCCAAATTTTGTTGTTCAATTTCTTCTGAGTACGCAGATATCCCATATGTGGGAGAAAACTACTGTTTGGGCACACAGCAGGATGCAGAAAGGAAGGAGTGACATTTTGGAACACAGACTTTGATGGAATGGTTTGCAGGTTTCATGTCATGATTGGAAAGCCTCTAATGTGCCTAAACAGTGGAAAAATCCCACAAGAGACCCCATTTAGGAAAGTAGACCCCTAAAGGAATTTATCTAGATGTGTGGTGAGCACACTGAACCAACACGTGCTTCACAGAATTTTGCAACGTTGATCTGTGAAGATGAAAAAAAAATATTTTTCCCACAAAAATGTTGTTTTAGCCCCAATTTTTTTCATTTTCACAAGGATAGCTATAGAAAACTGACCCCAAAAGTTGTTGTGCAATGTATCCTTAGTACAATGATACCCCATATGTGATAGAAAACTAATTTTGAAGCACAGTGCAGAGCTCAGAAGGGAAGAAGCTCCATATTGGAGTTCAGATTTTGCTGGTGCCATGTCACATTGGCATAGCCCCTGAGGTGTCAGAACAGCAGAACCCCCCCCATAAGAGACCCATTTTACAAAATACACCTCTCAATGAATTTATCTAGGGGTGCAGTGATCATATTGACACGACGGGTTAGTCACAGAATTTCTTCAGTGAAGAAAAAACTAATGACATTTTTATCGCAAAAATTTTGTTTCAGCCCCAGATTTTACATTTTAACACTGGGAAAAGGGTAAAAATGGCACCAAATTATGTAAAACAATTTCTACTGAATGTATAAATACCCCATATGTGGCTGTATAGTGCTGCTTAGCTACACAGTGAAACTCGGGAGGGACGAAGCACTATTTGCCTCCTGGAGCACAGATTTTTCTACAAGAGTTTGCAGACTCCATATACAGAGCCCCTACGTGCTAGAAGAAAAGAATCCCCCTCAAGTGACCTCATTTTGGAAATTCTACTCCTTTGGGAATTTATAGTGACAATTTTGACTCCCTCTGTGTTTTCCAAAAACAAGCAGCAGCAGATGTTGTACAATAATACAAACTGCCGTTGTAGTGACCAGTACGTTGTAGTGACCAGTATGTTTCAGTGCCCATACATTGTGTCCAGTTCGTGCGTCTGGAGACTTGCACCCATAAATTAGGTGGGCTCTCATCGCTACAGAAATGCCAAACATGTGGAAGCTCATTGGGGCTCAGAAGTGAAGGGGGCTTTTGGGAATCCAGAATTTTGCAGAATTTCTTTTAGGGGGCGAGGAGCCATTTCGCTTTTCCAGAGCCTTTGTGCTACATGTAACGTGAAAGCCCCCTATATTTCCGATAACAGATGATGGACCTGAGTGGGTTCTTTTTTGTGGATTGAGCTGAAGTATTTTTTTGGAACATTTTGCATAACATTTTGGATCACATTTCATCTACGTTGAGCACTTACATCAGGGTTTCTATCTAACTCTTTGAGTGACGTGATTCAGATGAAATCCCTGAAGGATCCATTCACTATAATAAGGCAGCAGAGTTACTCTTGACTGCGTCTGGCCTCTGTTCAACGTTGTTGTTTTTTTTCAGAAGTGCACAAAACTGTGGACAATGGTGCTTTTATGCACGCATAAAAAGGCGATCACTACCGAATCATAGGACAGACAATGTCCACAGTGCCTCCATTTGCCTGATTACAGGGAATCTTCAGCCGAGGGTTCCGTCTGAATCATGTATTCCAGAGATTTACACGGAAACCCCGGTGTAAGTGCTCAGCGCAGACCGCAGGATCAATGTGAGTAAAACCTTACTGCAATCTTTGGGAGGCAGAATGAATAAATCAACAGCAGGTAAAGAATTGGTTTTATTTATTTTTTACACCGTTCCTCATGCGAATTAGTGATTAGGCGACTTTATATTTCGAGTCGGTGCGATTTCAGCGATATCTGATTTATATCGGGTTTTTATGTTTGGGTGCTGTCACACACTAAAAGACGTTGCTTTTTTTTGCAAAAGCTAGTTTTTGCATCAACATATTTTGAGGGCTATAATTTTTCCATATTTCAGCTGACAGTCATGTGAGGGCCTGTTTTTGCGGGATGAGTTGACGTTTTTATTGGTACCATTTTCAGGCACATGACATTTTTTGATCACTTTGTATTCCGATTTTTGGGAGGCAGAATGAACAAAAACCAGCAATTCAGGAATTGCTTTTTGTTTTTTTATGCCATTCCATGTGTTGTAAAATTGATAATGCAGCTTCTTTATTCTTTGGGTCAGTATGATTACAGCGATACCACATTTATATAGTTTTGTTGTGTTTTGTCCTTTTTACACAATAAAAATGCATGCTCTCTAAATGCTGCGAAAGATTTTGATTGCAGCGTTTAGGCGGTTAAAGTGCCAGAAGTGGTGCGGCACTGCTCCTGGCACTGAGTTCCAGGTGTCAACTGTCAGAATTAGCTGACACCCGGCGGCAATCATGCACATGCAGAGGCAAAATGGCATGGACGTAGCCGTACGTCCAAGGTTGTTAAGTACCAGGCGACCTGTACGTATGATTGCGTCCAAGGTCGTAAAAGGGTTAAAAACTAGAAATATCCAAAAGTATAGTTTTTCATTATAATAACACACAAAAAGTGTAATAAATAGGCATCAAAAAGCTTTATAGAAAAGCAAAATGGTAAAACTAAAATTATTGTCCCCTCCTGCAAAAAATTAAGCCTGTCAAATTCACTTATTTTTCTATGCGTGGCCCATTTATAGTGATGGTCGAACCCAGCAAAGTTCAGGATCCGTACCAAACACCTAGTGTTTAGGTATGGACCCCGAACATGGACTTCCTCAGAAAGTCCGTGTTAATGTTTGAGTTTGGCACTCTGAACAACGGGTGTTTCCTGTGCTGTCAAGTGTGTGACAGTGCTAGAAAAACCAGGCCACGCTGATCAACTGTAAGATCGTTACCGCCGGTCAGATGACAGCGTAAACCCACAGCTGTGGCCGGCAGTAAAAAGCTTACCATTTGTCACAAGCATTGGCTGATGAGAGAGTACTACTCCCATCAGCCGTGCCGTAAGTGAAGTCAACGGGGTTCATTAGCTGATGAAATCCTGTGAACTCTCTCGCGGCAGCTCAGCGATACACACTGCTGGGGAGAGCAGTCACATAAGCTGATTTGACTGCACTACAAGTGTCATTGTGGGACAGTATTGATTGCGGTGGATAGGTGAGTATTATGGTGGTTTATTATTTTTTTCTCTTTTTACAAGTGACAAGTAATGATGAGCGAGCATGTTTGCTACTGCATGCCAAGTATTTCCGGGGTTGCTCGGCGGGAGCTCGGGTCTCCTCCCTGCATGTTTGGCACTCTTTAGAGAGCCAATGAACATGCAGAGATTGCTTGCCACTCACTGTAATGCCGTAGTCATGTTGGTTGTGGCATTACAGTGATTGGCTGGCCGCACAGCATCATCAGGTCTATATCAGACCTGGCGCCGCCATGCTTGTCAGTCACTCCGGAACCAGACAGCGTAGGGAGAGCAGCTGCTGAGCTAGGGAGAGATTCGCATGTTTCTAGTTAGTGTAGGTGTACCAAACTATATTAGAGACACATATCCATCTCAATCAACAGTCCTTTTGAAGACTAATCCATCTGCAGAGATATCAGGCAGGTTGTGTATATAGCAGACTGCAGTGCATATAGCACAAGAGGCTCCATTCCAGTTCTGCCTTCTGCTTCTGTTAGATACTTCTAGACAAAGGCACAGGTCTCAGGGGCCAGAAATAATTTTTTTGGGATCTTAATCCTCATTATTTGCTTAAAAAGCAATCCAGAGAACACTTTTCTGTACCATTTGCTTGTTGGCACTGCTGAATACAGCCAGGTCCTTTCCATATTAAAGCGCTAAAAATCCAGCTATTTAAAACTGTGTTTTCTCTCTCACACGGATCACATATACGTTTTCAGAAAATACTGCCATTTCTGACCTCCAGTAAAAATTTGTTTCAGTGTGTCAGTGAAGCAATTGACACCAGTTTGCTGTTCAAAATAGTTACCTACAGGGCAGGTATTTAAAACTGTGGTTTGTCCATCACACGGATCACATATAAGTTCACTCCAAATTCAGTCATTTGTTGTGAGCGTGAAAGATATTGTCCTCCATTTAAAATGGGCAAGGGACGGGGAACTGGACGTGATGGTGATGGTGATGATGGTGCATGCAGAGGCCGAGGCCGTGGGCAAGCTGAAATCGTGCGACAACAAACACCCACATCTTCTCGTTCGACCTTCCTGTCCCAATTAGTAGGGGACCGCAGAACACCACTATTGAGCACAGAGCAGTTTCAAAAGGTTATTGGTTGGATAGCACATAATGCTTCCAGTCACTTAGCCACCACCACCACCTTATCTTCCACACGGTCAAGTCTCAGTAGCTGGGAGTCTGGACCGCATATTCCTCACCCTGAACCTCCTTCCTCCCACCATGCCGAGTGCCCAGAGACAACTGATCCCACACTTGGATGCTCCGAAGAGCTGTTCACTTTCCCATTTATAGCCCGGCTCACTTGAAGCGGGGCAAGAGGAGATCGCATGTAGCAATGCCCAAATATTTGAGCAGCCATGGTCACACGAAGGCGACGGTGGAAAAGTGTCCCAAGAGGTGGACGATGATGAGACACAATTGAAAGAAAGTCAGGAGGAGGACCAGAGTGCAGAAGCTGAAGACGAGGTGGTGGATGATATAGTAACTGACCCAACCTGGCAGGAGGAGATGCAGAGCGAGGAGAGCAGCACACAGGGGGAGGGAGGCAGAGCACCCCAAAAGGCAGGAAAAAGCACTGTGGTGGCCGCAGACAGAAGGCAGGCAACCGTTCCCCGTAACACCAACACGAAGGAAGTTGCGAATACAACTGTTAGGTCTTCCCGAGTCTGGTTGTTTTTTAAAGACTCTGCTGATAACCCCAAAAAGGCCATTTGCACCACCGGCCAGGCAAGCATCAGCAGGGGTGGCAAAACGACCAGCCTGACCACCATCGTTGTGGAGACTGAAGCATTCCACAACCTGATGGCGGCGGCCGTCCCTTGGTACTCGGTCCCCAGCCACCACTATTTCTCCGGGTGTGCCGTCCACGCATTACACAAGCACGTGTCCCAAAACATTAGCCGTGCCTTCAACAACTCAGTTACCGGGAAAGTCCACCTAACCACGGACACGTGGACAAGTGCTTGTGGGCAGGGACGGTACATCTCACTGACGGCACACTGGGTTAACATAGTGGAAGCCGGGACCCAGTTGGATCTTGAAACGGAACACGTCCTCCCGACGCCGAAGATTGCGCGCCCTAGGTCTATCACGGTTGACCCCACAGTCTACAGCTCCTGTACCTCATCCTCCTCAGCCTCATCCTCCTCTTCAGCCTCCATCTCCGAAATGACCACATCGGTCACAAGCTGGAAGCACTACAGCGCTGCCTCGGCCAAGCGGCAACAGGCTGTGCTGAAGCTAATATACTTAGGTGACAAACCGCACAATGCTGAAGAGTTGTGGACACCTCTGAAGGAGCAGGAAGATCTGTGGCTCACACCGCTGAACCTACAGCCAGGCATGGTCATGTGTGACAATGGCTGGAAACTGGTGGCGGCTCTGAGGCGAGGCGAGCTCACACACATACCATGCCTGGCCCATGTGCTTAACCTCATGGTTGAGCCGTTTCTCAAATCCTAACCGGACCTGTCGGATCTTCTTGTTAAAGTACGCCGCCTGTGTGTCCATTTTAGAAAGTCACCTACAGCTTCCGCCACCCTTGCCATGTTTCAGCAGAATTTGCAGCTTCCGGCTCACAGACTGGTATGTGATGTCCCCATGCGTTGGAACTCTACACTGCAGATGTTGGGAAGGATTTTTGAGCAGAAGTGGGCAGTTGTTGAGTACCAGCATCAACAAGGCCGTCGGTATTCAGTTCAGACTCCACACATAATACCTTAGTTGTGGACATGGATGTCAGACATATGTACCATCCTCCAAAACTTTGAGAACTCCACCAAGATGGTGAGTGGCAATGATGCCATAATTGGCATCACCATCCCGCTTCTCTGTCTTCTGAAATGCTCTATGCTCACAATCAAAGAGGATGCATTGCAGGCAGAGCACGATGAGATGGAGCAAGGAACCATACAGGGTGATTACATACAGCCCAGCCTCATCTCATCCCAATGTGGATTGGGTGACAATGAGGAAGAGGAGGAGGAAGAACAGGAGCTAGTTTCATGTGCTATAGACGGTACTACCTGCACAACTGTCATACCGTCTGTTCAACATGGGCAGAGGACAGAGAGGAGGAGGAGGAGAGCATGGTCAGTCATCCTCTTGGTGAGGACATGGAAGTCCTGTCTGTTAGCTGTCTGGCACACATGGCTAAGTTTGTTACACTGCCTTTCCCATGACCCTCGCGTTCTCAAAATTTTGGGTGACAGTCATTACTGGTTGGTGACACTTCTAGACCCAGGAGAACTTTATATCTCTTATTCCTGAGGCGGGCAGGTGTACAAAAATGGGGCAGTACCTGAAGGCCCTTGTTGCGGAACTATTAAATAAATTCCCATCTGAAAACGCTGGCGGCATAGGTCACAGTTCGTTGGACAACCAAGCAGTACAGGCAAGAGAGACACAAATGCAATCCAGCAGAGGCAGTGGAACACTGTCAAAGTTCTGGAAATTTTCTCAGACCCTCCCATCGCACAGGCCCTGAGGTGCGGGGTACTCTCACAAGGAGTGCAAAGCTTGGGAAGATGCTGAGAGAGTACCTTGCTGACCGTACCAACATCCTCCGTGATTCCTCTGTGCCTTATAATTATTGGCTGGATACGTGGAATGAACTGGCTCGCTATGCCTTGGAGGTCCTGGGCTGCCCTGCCGCTAACGTTTTATCAGAACGGGTTTTTAGTGCCACTGGTGGAATTATAACTGATAAGCGCATCTGCCTGTCAACTGAAAATGCTGACAGGCTGACTCTTATAAAAAATGAACAAGGGCTAGATTGGGCCAGACTTCTCAACACCACCAAATGATAGCAGCGTAACATAAACTCAAATCCAGTGTCTTTTTTTGAGAGGTGTATTCCCATGCACCTGTTCACACCCACACATGGGTATATGCTTCCTGATTTTGGCTATTTGCTCTTGTCCTCCTCCTTCTCCTCATTCTCCATAACCATATCACCAGGGTGACTGTGGTCCTTGATGCAACACCCACATAATTTTTTAAAGGGTGTTTATGATGCCCGTAAAAAAAAAAAATATATACAGTATTTTCATGTATACCCCCTCCCGGGGTAAATGTTTGTCAGCCCATACTTTTAGTGCATGGGCATTCCAAGTATAGGAGACGCGCTCCTTTCTAATGGGAACAATTCTTTATGAGGCCCTCTAAGTCTCTTCCAAGGGGCATTAGAGTGTCTCCCAATTTTTGGCAGCCCTTGCATTCACTGCATAGGCCAACACTATCGGAGACCCTCTCCTTTCTAATGGGAATTTGTTGTTACTGTGGCCCTGCTCTATGTCTCTTTAAATTCTTAGTGGTGTTTTTCCTAAAATTGGTCAGCTGTTGGACTCACTGCATATCCTATAAATGTATAGCAGACTCTCTCCGTTCTAATGGGAATTTGTCGTTTGATACTGTTGGTATCAAATATAAACCAAAGATGCAATCACATAGTCCAACCAATACAATCAATTGGTCACAGCAAAAGGTGTGTAGGTCAGGTAACAATAATATTAATCATGTGGTCTAAACAGAGGTCAATATAAATGATTAATCAAAAATCAAATCCTACAGCACACAATAATGCAAGCATCACATGAGTAAGACTGGACAAAGCATACTTAGTAACAGGTGAGAGATAACCAACAGTGTCAGGGGAAGCCCCGACACGTGTTTCCGTACTTCCTCAGTGTACAGTGGTGGGGTGTGTGTGGATACAAGGCCCCTTATATATGTGAGTCATCAGGAGACAGAAGTGGGTACTGACCAATAGAGGAGAATAGAGCCGCGCACCCCCGGACATTGGTGACAGCGGCGCGGTCTCAGGCAGCGTCCCGGAAGAAGGGAACTCACCCATTAACGTCACAAGTTCGGGGCGCCGCCCACCAGAGACCGTGTCACAGTCACATGACCATGGCACCTGGCGCATGCGCACAAGGTCAGCCCACATAACAGAGGGGAAGAAGCCGTTCATGGACATGCAGGGAAAAAGGATGGAGAGGAGCAAGCGATTACTACCACATGAGACAACACACATACAGTGCCTACAAGTAGTATTCAACCCCCTGCAGATTTAGCTGGTTGACACATGCGGAATTAACTTGGCATTGTGACATTTGTACTGTAGATCAGCCTGGAAGTGGGAAATGCACTGCAGCAAATTTTTTTTTTTTTTTTTTTTTTAAAACGTTAAAAGTTAATTCAGAGTGTCATTTATTATTCAACCCCTCAAACCACAAGAATTCTGTTTGGTCCCCCTAAAGTATTAAGAAGTAGTTCAGGCACCAAGAATAATGAGCTTCACATGTGTGGATTAAAGATCTCTTTTGCCAGCCTTTTCTGACTATTTAAGACCCTCCCCAAACGTGTGAACAGCACTCAGACATGGTCAACATGGGAAAGACAAAGGAGCATTCCAAGGCCATCAGAGACAAGATCGTGGAGGGTCACAAGGCTGGCAAGGGGTACAAAACCCTTTCCAAGGAGTTGGGCCTACCTGTCTCCACTGTTGGGAGCATCATCCGTAAGTGGAAGGCTTATGGAACTGCTGTTGGCCTTCCACGGCCTGGACAGCCTTTGAAAGTGTCCTCCCGTGCCGAGGCCAGGCTTGTCCGAAGAGTCAAGGCTAACCCAAGGACAACAAGGAAGGAGCTCCGGGAAGATCTCATGGCAGTGGGGACATTGGTTTCAGTCAATACCATAAGTAACGTACTCCACCGCAATGGTCTCCGTTCCAGACGAGCCCGTATGGTATCTTTACTTTCAAAGAGTCATGTCAAGGCTCGTCTACAGTTTGCTCATGATCACTTGGAGGACTCTGAGACAGACTGGTTCAAGGTTCTATGGTCTGATGAGACCAAGATCGAGATCTTTGGTGCCAACCACACACGTGACGTTTGGAGACTGGATGGCACTGCATACGACCCTAAGAATACCATCCCTACAGTCAAGCATGGTGGTGGCAGCATCATGCTGTGGGGCTGTTTCTCAGCCAAGGGGCCTGGCCATCTGGTCCGCATCCATGGGAAGATGGATAGCACGGCCTACCTGGAGATTTTGGCCAAGAACCTCCGCTCCTCCATCAAGGATCTTAAGATGGGTCGTAATTTCATCTTCCAACAAGACAACGACCCAAAGCACACAGCCAAGAAAACCAAGGCCTGGTTCAAGAGGGAAAAAGTCAAGGTGTTGGAGTGGCCTAGTCAGTCTCCTGACCTTAACCCAATTGAAAACTTGTGGAAAGAGCTCAAGAATAAAGTCCACATGAGACACCCAGAGAACCTAGATAACTTGGAGAAGATCTGCATGGAGGAGTGGCCCAAGATAACTCCACAGACCTGTGCCGGCCTGATCAGGTCTTATAAAAGACGATTATTAGAAGAGATGAGCGGTGTTCGACTAGAACTGTTCGCCAATCTCAAATTCGAGCTGTTTTGGGTGGTGTTCGAGTTGTTCGACGAACCCGAACGATTTGCAAAAAATTTGGCTGTTCTAGGTTATGTTCGATAACTGTTCGTGCACCAAAAGCGTGTCCTGCATGTCTGGCGCTATTTAGAGCACCAATCATGCAGGGATTGTCTGCCACTCACTGTAATCCCACAGCCATGGTGGTTGTGGCATTACAGTGATTGCCCAAATCGATGGGAACAGTGCTCACAGTGAAACATGAAAAGCCCGCAATTCAGCAGCGGCATACACCGGTACCCGACAATTTAGAACCGAAAGAATAGAGCTTCACACATAGATTAGATAGATAGAAACATGTCAGCCACATATATAAGAAGCACAGTGACAGTGTTGCTTACTGTACTTGTCATTTAGTGTAAAGGATTTATTAAAAAATATGATAGTGTTTTCATGCACCGTCTCTTTAAAAAGGCCGGCAATTCAGCATCTGTACCCGACAATTTATAACAGAAAGAATAGAGAATCACACATGGATTAGGTAGATAGAAACATGTCAGTCACATATATATGCAGTACTGTGACAGTGTTGGTTACTGTACTTGTCATTTAGTATTAAAATAAAGGATTTATTATTAAAAAAAATTGGCGTGGGGTTCCCCGTAATTTTAGTCTCTAGCGGAGGTTAAGCAGACAGCTGGGGCAGATGTTTGAAGCCTGGGAAGGGGGTAATACCCACGGAGCTTCCCAGGCTACTAATATCAGCCCCCAGCTGAATACCTAGCCTTTACTAGCTATTAAAATGGAGGACCCCCCCCAAAAAAAATGACGTGGGGTCCCCCCTAATTTAATAGCTAGCAAAGGCTAGGCAGACAGCTGGGGGCTGATATTAATAGCCCAGGAAGGGAGCCATGAATATTGGCCCCCTCCCAGGCTAGAAACACCAGCCGTCAGCTGCCCCAGAAATGGCGCATCCATAGGATGCGCCAATTCTGGCACTTAGCCTCGCTCTTCTACGCTGCCCTGGTGCGGTGGGAGTGGGGTAATAGGGTTGGGGTTGATGTCAGCTTATAATGCCAGCTGACATCAAGCCCAGGTTAGTAATGGAGAGGCGTCTATAAGACACCCCCATTACTAACCCCATAGTCAAAGTTAAAAGAAAACACAAACACCCAGAATAAAGTCCTTTAATTGAAATAAAGACACATTCCTTTATTGTTCTAAATTAAACCATTCTTACCGTCACACCCATTCCAGCTGAAGCCAACGATCTCCTGCAATAAAAGAAAAATAATAAAGCAACCTCATCCTTACCTTTCCATGGTTCCCACGACAGCTTCAGCTCTGCTACATCGAGATAACAGGCTGGACCGCAGCAGAACGCTGCCATCCAGCCTGTCATCCCGCAGACACTGAGAAGCGCAGGCATGCTTGCGCTCTGCAGTGTCTGGCTGTGACGGCATAAAGATGAGACGAGTTCATGTCCAATGAACTCGGCGCACCTCATGGACGTCACTGACATCGTGGGAGAATTCTCCTGCACTCAGCACTTCAGCGTGAGAATTCTCCCACGCTGTCAGTGACGTGCATGAGGTCAGCTGAGTTCATTGGACATGAATGAGCTCACCTCATGCACGTCACTGACAGCGTGGGAGATTTCTCACGCTTAGCGCTGAGTGCAGGAGAATTTTCCCACGCTGTCAGTGACGTGCATGAGGTGAGCTGAGATCATTGGACATGAACTCGTCTCATCTTTATGCCGTCACAGCGAGACACTGAGGAGCGCAAGCATGCCTGCGCTTCTGAGTGTCCGCGGGATGACAGGCTGGATGGCAGCGTTCTGCTGCGGTCCAGCCTGTCATCTCGATGTAGCAGAGCTGAAGCTGTCGTGGGAACCATGGAAAGGTAAGGATGAGGTTGCTTAATAATTTTACTTTTATTGCAGAAGACATTGGCTTCAGCTGGAATGGGCGTGACGGTAAGTATGGTTTAATTTAGAACAATAAAGAATTGTGTGTTTATTTCAATTAAAGGACTTTATTCTGGGTGTTTGTGTTTTTTTTAAATACTTTACTAGAAATTCATGGTGGTCATGTCTAATATTGGCGTGACCCCATGAATTTCGGGCTTAGGGCCAGCTGATAATGCCAAGCTGGCCTTAACCCCTTTATTACCCAGTGAGCCACCGCACCAGGGCCCTGGATGAGTTGGGTACAGCGCCAGAAGATGGCGCTTCTATGAACGCGCCATTTTCTGGGGCGGCTGCGGACTGCAATTTGCAGCGGGTGGGGCCCAGAAAGCTTGGGCCTCCCTGCGCTGCGGATTCCAGCTCCCAGCTGCCTAGTTGTACCTGGCTGGGCACAAAAATAGGGCAAAGCCCCACGCATTTTTTTTTTAAATTATTTCATGAAATTCATGGAATAATTAAGAAAAAAAGGGCTTCCCTATATTGTTGTGTCCAACCAGGTACAAATAGGCAGCTGGTGGTTGGGGGCAGCCCGTCCTTGCCTGCTGTACCTGGCTGGACACAAATATAGTGCGAAGCCCAACGTCAATTTTTTTTTAATTATTTCATGAAATAATTTTTTTAAAAAAGGGCTTCCCTATATTGTTGTGTCTGGCCAGGTACAAATAGGCAGCTGGTGGTTGGGGGCAGCCCGTTCCTGCCTGCTGTACCTGACTGGACACAAATATAGGGCGAAGCCCCACGTCAATTTTTTTTAAATTATTTCACAAAATTCATGAAATAATGAAAAAAAAATTGATGTGGGGCTTTGCCCTATATTTGTGTCCAGTCAGGTACAGCAGGCAGGAACGGGCTGCTCCCAACCACCAGCTGCCTATTTGTACCTAGCCGGACACAACAATATAGGGAAGCCCTTTTTTTCTTAATTATTCCATGAATTTCATGAATTAAAAAAAAAAATACGTGGAGCTTCGCCCTATTTTTGTGTCCAGCCAGGTGCAACTAGGCAGCTGGGGGCTGGAATCTGCAGCGCAGGGAGGCCCAAGCTTTCTGGGCCCCACCCGCTGCAAATTGCAGTCCGCAGCCGCCCCGGAAAATGGCGCGTTCATAGAAGCGCCATCTTCTGGCGCTGTACCCAACTAATCCTGGGCCCTGGTGCGGTGGCTCACTGGGTAATGAAGGGGTTAAGGCCAGCTTGGCATTATCAGCTGGCCCTAAGCCCGAAATTCATGGGGTCACGCCAATATTAGACATGACCACGATGAATTTCTAGTAAAGTATTTAAAAAAAACACAAACACCCAGAAAAAAGTCCTTTAATTGAAATAAACACACAATTCTTTATTGTTCTAAATTAAACCATACTTACCGCCAAGCCCATTCCAGCTGAAGCCAATGATCTCCTGCAATAAAAGTAAAATAATAAAGCAACATCATCCTTACCTTTCCATGGCTCCCACGACAGCTTCAGCTCTGCTACATCGAGATGACAGGCTGGACCGCAGCAGAACGCTGCCATCCAGCCTGTCATCCCGCAGACACTGAGAAGCGCAGGCATGCTTGCGCTACTCAGTGTCTGGCTGTGACGGCATCCAGATGAGCCGAGGTCATGTCCAATGAACTCTGCTCACCTCATGCACGTCACTGACAGCGTGGGAAAATTCTCACGCTGAAGCGCTGAGTGCAGGAAAATTTTCCCCCGCTGTCAGTGACGTGCATGAGGTGAGCCGAGTTCATTGTCGGCTCATCTGGATGCCGTCACAGTCAGACACTGAGGAGCGCAAGCATGCCTGCGCTTCTCAGTGTCTGCGGGATGACAGGCTGGATGGCAGCGTTCTGCTGCGGTCCAGCCTGTCATCTCGATGTAGCAGAGCTGAAGCTGTCCTGGGAACCATGGAAAGGTAAGGATGAGGTTGCTTTATTATTTTTCTTTTATTGCAGGAGATCGTTGGCTTCAGCTGGAATGGGCATGATGGTAAGTATGGTTTAATTTAGAACAATAAAGAATTGTGTCTTTATTTCAATTAAAGGACTTTATTCTGGGTGTTTGTGTTTTTTTTTTAACTTTGACTATGGGGTTAGTAATGGGGGTGTCTTATAGACGCCTCTCCATTACTAACCTGGGCTTGATGTCAGCTGGCATTATAAGCTGACATCAACCCCAGCCCTATTACCCCACTGCCACCGCACCAGGGCAGCGTGGACGAGCGAGGCTAAGTGCCAGAATTGGCGCATCCTATGGATGCGCCATTTCTGGGGCGGCTGACGGCTGGTGTTTCTAGCCTGGGAGGGGGCCAATATTTATGGCACCCTTCCTGGGCTATTAATATCAGCCCCCAGCTGTCTGCCTAGCCTTTGCTAGATATTAAATTAGGGGGGACCCCACGTCATTTTTTTGGGGGGGGTCCTCCATTTTAATAGCTAGTAAAGGCTAGGTATTCAGCTGGGGGCTGATATTAGTAGCCTGGGAAGCTCCGTGGGTATTACCCCCTTCCCAGGCTTCAAACATCTGCCCCAGCTGTCTGCTTAACCTCCGCTAGAGACTAAAATTACGGGGAACCCCACGCCAATTTTTTTTAATAATAAATCCTTTATTTTAATACTAAATGACAAGTACAGTAACCAACACTGTCACTGTATTATATATGTGACTGACATGTTTCTATCTATCTAATCTATGTGTGAAGCTCTATTCTGTCTGTTATAAATTGTCGGGTACAGATGCTGAATTGCCGGCCGGCTTTTTTAAAGAGACGGTGCATGAAAACACTATTATTTTTTTAAATAAATCCTTTGCAGTACATGACAAGTACAGTAAGCAACACTGTCACTGTACTTCATATATATGTGACTGACATGTTTCTATCTATCTAATCTATGTGTGATGCTCTATTCCTTCATGTCTAAATTGTCGGGTACCGGTGTATGCCGCTGCTGAATTGCCGGCCGGCTTTTTTAAAGAAAGCGTCTTCTGAGCAGTTTGTCAGCTTTTGGACACCTTTGCAGGTGTTTTCTATGTGTTTCTATGTGTTTTTGTTGCCTGCCATTGGTTTTAACGGTGTTCGACGGTGTTCTAAGGTGTTCGACGAACAGTTCTACGAACAGTTCCTCGAACATCCCGGTGTTCGACGAACCGAACCGAACCCGAACACTACGGGGGTGGCTCAACACTAATTATTAGCTGCAATTGCAAACAAGGGTTATTCCACAAAATATTAAACATAGGGGTTGTATAATAATTGACTCACACTTTTATGTTTAAAATTTAATAAAATTCAACTGAGCAACATAACTTTTTGGTTTGTAAGATTTATGCTTCTGTTCATAAAACCTACTCTCATTTGCAGTTTGAAGGCTGTAACTTATTTGCATCTTATCAAACCAGCTAAATCTGCAGGGGGTTGAATACTACTTGTAGGCACTGTATATACCACATCTATTCACATCCACATCTATTCACAAAAATTCTTAGTGGTGTTTTTCCTAAAATTCGTCAGCCGTTGGACTCACTGCCTAAAAGGCCACATTTCAAGTGCAAGCAGCTGCCCAGAAAACTGGCAGTTTAGTATTGCGGCCTGTAGTTAGGCGGGCGGGTGAGTGGCTGGCTGCATACTTGCGCTTGCATTCCAAGTAACCGAAAACTAAGCAGATGGTGATCTCTGACTGGCGATAAGATCGTTATCACCGATCAGAGCCTGTGTGTCTCACGCTGTCACGCAGTTGACAGTGTGGGAAATCACGGATGTTCGGCCCCACATTCATATGAATGGGGTCCGGGTTTTCGTTCGAGTTTGGGTACCATTCTGGTACCCGAACCAAACTTTTTTTAGATGTTCTGTTCAACTCGCCCAACCTGAACATCCACGGGTTCGCCCATCACTACCCATTTATCCAGCTAAGTTTGAGACCCCTAGTGTTCACATTCCTTTAAGTACAAGGAAAATCATGTCATGAACAGGTGATTTCAAATTTTTGATTAGTACTTTATGTACACGAATTTAATAAATGTCTATTGTAGCAATTAAATGTTTTTTTTTACTGTTTATTACTGTTCTTACGTTAAATATCACTGTTTCTTTGCTCATTGTGAAAGCAAAATGCAAAGAAATGTGCCTTGCGATAGGATAAAGGCTTCTTTTTTTTCTCTATAATTATTTGGCCATAACTGATTACTATTATAGAATGCAGTACTATAGATCCGCATTGCAATCGCCAATGGCAAAGAAAGGTTAGATAAAATATTCTGTTCTTTTATGTGCTTTAAAGGATATGCTAATCTTTCAAACTGACTCATAATCATTTTTCTGGCAACAGAAAATACTTCCCTAATCCAGTGTATATGTTTTATAAGCTATTCCACACTTTGAAAAGCAACTCAACTCTTGTCTGGATATGTTAGATTCACAAGAATTCAAAATGTGATCGAAGATTCATATGTTTAGCTCCTTTGTTCATCCTAAGTAATATTGATAAACGTTGCAATGGTTTTAACATGCAAAAAACAGCAACCTATAACACATGATGGTGAATGCATTCAAATGAAATAATCATACTTTTGCTTTCATTTAATAACACATGTAGCTTGCAGCCTCCACCACCACTGTTCCTAAAACAAGGCTGGTAGTGATGCCAAGAAATATGTGAGGTGAATGGGGCCATAATCAATGAAGTGAATGAAATGCATCTTACAGAACTTATTAATGGGGCCCATGGTACTCTTGCTGTACATGGAAATATTACATTTTCACATTTAAGCCTCGTGCACATATACGTGAAAATTTTAGCAAACAATACAGTGCACAAAACAGATCTGTTTGGTCTACTGCACTATATTAATGTGCATTTTCTCTTAAAGGAGTTATGCCATGGTTGTAAGCGATCCCATATCTCCGGGTTAGGAGATAACTCCCCAATCCCTGGAGGTGTGTTCCCTAGAAATGTTCATGCTCAAATTCTGCTCCATTCAGATGAGGCTCTTCTGAGCCCTTGTCATGTAAAATTTAGCCAGAAGAGGAAATGAGGAGACCAGTGGTGCATATAGGCCAAGCTCCTAGTGAATAGGGGAATTCCAGTAGATGAGTATATATATTATTTATTATTTCAGACCATGTGCCAATCTCTTTAAAAAGATGTAAACATTTTGAATGGAGCTGCAAAGTGCAGCTCTACTTAATTTGTAGCTGCCTCTGCTGGGTCCTGCAGATCGGTCCCTATTCAAAAGAACACTAGCTGTACTTCAGTACTGACAGCATCTACTCTTTAAAGGAAGTTATGCTTTGCAGTTCCATTCAGTGTTTATATCCGGCCACTGCTGGAGCAAATAACAGCTGACCGGGAATTGGGCCAGCTATCAAACTCCCAAATATCTGATATATTGTGGATACTTTTTGCTATCATGGATGCTGCTGTCGCTCTCTTCACCTTTGTACAATATATTGTGACTGAACAGTACCTTTAATGTACTTTATAGTAATGTTTTTTTGTGTGGAGGGGACTGGTGACTTGGGACACTGTCAGGTCAGTTTTTACAGCTAAATTCTTACATCAAAACAAAATTTCAGATCTGAGACCATGGAGGCGATTTATCACACTTTTATAAGTCACAAAATTTTTGTGCAGCTTGAAGTTGTACAAAAAATTTACTACTATTGGCATTTTACACCAGTTACTGCCAGATCTGCCAAAATAGGCACAGTTGAGGGATGAAAGAGAGCATGACATTACAGCTTGTCTAATTCGTATCAAGCTGTGGCAATTTTTATGCCAGAAATCTTACTCCAGTCCATAACTGGAGTAAGATTTGGGGCCAAACACACGGAGGTGCATGCCACTAACAAAAAGAGCTTTATTTATTATGACACAAGTGCCTCTTAATGAATCATTCACTTATGACTCCAACCTCCCCCCCCCCCCCAAGACCAATGTGAACAAGAGAATACCAAGAGTGTGCAAAGCAGTCATCAAAGCAAAAGGTGGCTACTTTGAAGAACCTAGAATATAAGACGTATTTTCAGTTGTTTCACACTTTTTTGTTAAGTATATAATTCCATATGTGTTAATTCATAGTTTTGATGCCTTCAGTGTGAATGTGCAATTTTCATAGTCATGAAAATACAGAAAAATCTTTAAATGAGAAGGTGTGTCCAAACTTTTGGTCTGTACTGTATATATTATAATATATATATATTATATAATATATATTAGTGTTGAGCGAGCATGCTCGACACTGCATCTCACTACTCGGGATGTTCGGCGAGCACCGAGCATTTTCGGGTTACTCGGGCGGGAGCACGGGTCTCCGCCCTGCATGTTTGGCGCTCTTTACAGAGCCAATGAACATACAGGGATTGCCAGCCAGTCACTGTAATGCCGCAGCCATGTTGGTTGTGGGCATTACAGTGATTGGATGGCCGCACAGCGTCACCTCGAGTATTTAAAACCGGGCGCCGCCATCTTGGACACAGTCGCTCTGGATCAGACAGTGTAGGGAGAGTGCTGCTGAGCTAGGGAGAGATTTATACTGCAAAATAGGTAGTGTAGGGTCTCTAAAGCCTGCAAAATGAAGCAAGCAGTCCTTCTGAGGATTAATATCCATCCCAGATATCAGGCAGGCTGTATAGGAGATGCAGTAGTTATACCAGCAAACACTGCATTACAGTCCTGTGTGCTGCTGCTGCTTAAATTGCTATATTTAGCCCCAGGTCTCAGGGGCCAAGAAAAATCATTTTTTTTTTCTTCAAAATCCTCTTTTTTTTTAACTCAGTCAGACTGTACAAATACCAGTCTTATTAACCTTTAGGTATCCCCTCCCCCCCCCCCCAAAAAAAAAAAATAATTGAGTGTGTCTGTGAGTGTTCAGACACAAATATATCTGTTTAAAAGAGTCTGGTTTTGGCCAGATAACTAGAACTGTGGTTTTCCTCTTCCACGTTTCTAATTTCCTTTTTATTACCCTTTTGCCATTGATAGTGCGAGTGTAAGCTATTTTACCTCATTTACAATGGGCAAGGCGCGTGGCAAGGGACGTGGAACTGGTCGTTCTGGTGATGGTGCGTGCGGAGGACGGGGCCGTGGCCAAGGTGAAAATGTGCCACAACCAACTGCCACATTTTCTCGCTCCCACTTCTTGACCAAATTACTAGGGAAGCACACAACAACACCACTATTGCGAACTGATCAGTGTGAACAGGTTATTAATTGGATAGCAGATAATACTTCCAGTCACCTGTGCACCACCACCTCCGGTCTGTCTTCCACACGGTCAAGTGTGAGTAGCCTTGAGTCTCGACCGTATACTCCTCCTCACCCTCATGCTCCTTCCTCCCACCATGCCGAGTGTCACCCGACAGCAACTGATCCCACAGTTGGACACTTGAAGAGCTGTTCACTGGTCCATTTCCATATTTTGGCCCCTCACCTCTTCCGCTTGAAGTGGTGGAAGAGGAGATCCCATGTAGCGATGGCTAAATATTTGAACAGCCACGGTCACAGGAAGGCGACGCTGGCAATTTGTCACGAGGTAGACGATGATGAGACACAATTGCCACGAAGTGAGGAGGAGGTGGTGGATGATCTAGTAGCTGACCCAATGTGCAGGAGGACACACAGAGCAAGGCCAGCAGCACACAGGGGGAGGGAGGCAGAGTACCCCAACAGGCAGGAAGAAGCAGTATGGTGGCCGCAGACAGAAGGCGGGCAACCGTTACCCATAACACCAACACGAGGGACGTTGCCAGTACAAGCGGTAGGTCTTCCAGAGTCTGGAATATTTTTAAAGACTCTGCTGATAACCCCAAAAAGGCCATATGTTCCACCTGCCATGCCAGCATCAGCAGGGGTGACAAAACTACCAGCCTGACCACCACCAGCATGATCAGGCACATGTCAGCAAAGCACCCGACTTTGTGGGGCAAACCCCAGGGTCCACAACCAGTGTCGGCGGGTGTTACCAATGCTTCTAATGCTGTTGTGCGTGTAAGGCAATACCCTGTCTATACTGCATGCAAAGATGCCCCCTCCTCTCAGTCTTCACTTGTTAAAGCAGTTTCTCAAGAAACAGCATCAACGTCCACGTCCACGTAACACCGCAGCATTCAATTGTCCATATCCCAGACCTTTGAACGAAAGCACAAATTCGCAGCCAATGCCCCACAGGCCACAGTTCTAAATTTGCACATTTCACGACTGGAAATGCTGCCTTTTATTCTGGTGGAGACAGAATCCTTCCGCAACCTTATGGCGGTGGCTGTCTCTCGGTACTCGTTCCCCAGCCGACACTATTTTGCCCGGTGTGCCATCCCCGCACTACACAAGCACGTGCCCTCAACGACGCAGTTACTGGGAGAGTCCACCTGATAATGGACACCTGGACAAGTGCTTGTGGTCAGGGACGGTACATCTCCCTGACGTCACACTGGGTAAACATAGAGGAAGCCGGGACCCAGTCGGACCTTGGGACGGAACACATCCTCCCCACACCAAGTATTGCGGGCCCTATGTCAGTCAGAGTTGCCCCCACAGTGTACAGCTCCTGCGCATCATCCTCCTGCTCCTCCTCCTCTTGTTCAGCCTCCATCTCCGATATCACCACATCAGTTACAAGCTGGAAGCACTGCAGTACTGCCTCAGCCAAGCGGCAACAGGCTGTGCTGAAACTCATAAGCTTAGGTGATAAACCTCACACTGCTTGTGAGTTGTGGACAGCTGTGAAAGAGCAGGCAGATCTATGGCTGAGACCGCTGAACCTACATCCAGGCATGGTCGTGTGTGACAATGGCCGTAACCTGGTGGCAGCTCTGAGGCGAGGCGAGATCACACAAGTACCATGCCTGGCTCATGTGCTTAACCTCGTCGTTCAGCGGTTTCTTAAATCGTACCCCGAGTTGCCAGATCTGCTCGTCAAAGTACGCCGCCTGTCAGCTCATTTTAGGAAGTCGGCTACAGCTTCTGCCGTCCTCGCTGTGTTGCAGCAGCGTTTGCAGCTTCCAGCACACCGACTGGTGTGTGATGTCCCCACACATTTGAACTCTACCCTCCACATGTTACAAAGGATTTGTGAGCAGACGAGAGCAGTTGTGGAGTACCAGCTGCAACAAGGCCGTCGATATTCAGGTCAGACTCCACACATAAGACCTCAAGAGTGGACCTGGATGTCTGACATATGTACCATCCTGACAAACTTTGAGGAGGCCACCAAGATGGTGAGTGGCGATGACACCATCATTAGCGTCAGCATCCCACTTGTCTGCTTTTTGAAACGCTCTCTGCAGAGAATTAAAGAGGAGGCATTGCGCAAGAGTATGATGAGATGGATCAAAAAGCCATAGCAGGCGATTACACACAGCCCAGCCTCATCTCATCCCAATGTGCATTGGGGGGACAATGAGGGAGAAGAGGAGGAGGAAGAAAAGGAGCTGGTATCATGCGCTGTAGACGGTAGTACCTGTACAACTGTCATACCGTCGGTTCAGCGTGGATGGCCTGTGGACAGGCGGTGGGAGGAGGAGGAGAGCATGGTCAGTCGTCATCTTGGTGAGGACACGGAAGTCTTGCCCATTACCAGTCTGGCACGCATGGCTGATTTTGTTACGCTGCCCTAACCATGACCCTCGCGTTGTCAAAATATTGGGTGACAGTCATTACTGGTTGGTGACACTGTTAGACCCCCGCTACAAGGAGAACTTTCACTCTCTTATTCCTGAGGTGGAGAGGTCTACAAAAATGGGGCAGTACCTGACGGCCCTTGCTGCAGAACTGTTAAAAAAATTCCCATCTGAACACGCTAGCAGCAGAGGTCACAGTTCGCTGACCAACCAAGGCGTACAGGCAAGAGAGACATAACTCCAATCCAGCAGAGGCAGGGGAACACTGTCAACATTCTGGGACAGTTTTCGGAGACCCGCTAGACTTACAGGCCCTGAGGCGTGGGGTACTCTCACAAGGAGTGGAAAGTTTCAAAAGATGGTGAAGGAGTACCTTGTCGACCGTACCAGCGTCCTCCGTGATTCCTCTGTGCCTTTTAATTATTGGGTGTCCAAGCTGGACACTTGGAATGAACTCGCTCTGTACGCCATGGAGATCCTAGCCTGCCCTGCCGCTAGCGTGTTATCGGAGCCGCTGGGGGAATTATAACTGATAAGCTCACTCGCCTGTCAACTGACAATGCTGACAAGCTGACCCTTATCAAAATGAACAAGGGCTGGATTGGGCCAGACTTCTCATCAACACCATATGACAGCAGAGTGACAAAGTCAAATCCACTGTGTTATTTTGGGAGGTGTATTCCCATGCACCGCTTCACACTCACACATGGGTATATGCTTCCTCATTTTGGCTGTTTTTTGCTCTTCTCCTTATCTTCAGCCTCCACCACCACTATACCACCAGGGAGACCATGGTCCGTGTGGCCAGCATTGCAAGTTCCTCCGTCCTAATTTTTAGCAGCTTTTGCTTGGAAGGCATTGGCAAAGACTATGGGAGACCCACTCCCCAATAATGTGAATGTTTTTAATATGCTGTACTGCATGACTCTTTTAAGGGGCATTGCAAGTTCCTCCGTCCTAATTTTTGGCAGCTTTTGCTTGGAAGGCATAGGCAAAGACTATGGGAGACCTACTCCCCAATAATGGGAATAATGCTTTTAATATCCTGTACTGCATGGCTCTTGTAAGGGGCATTAAAATCGTCTTGTTAAGCTACTGTGACCTCCACGTCTCTTCCAAGGGTCATTGATATTGTCTTTTTATTCCGCTGGGACCTCCACGTCTCTTCAAAGGGGCATTGATATTGTCTTTTTATTCCACTGGGACCTCCACGACTCTTCCAACGGGCATTGCATTTCCTCCTAATTTTAGTCAGCTTTTGCTTTTCAATGCATAGGCGAACTTTAAGGGAGACCCACTCCCCAATAATGGGTAGAAGGTTTTTAGTACGCTGTAATCCACGTCTGTTTCAAGGGGCATTGCAGTTCCTCATAATTTTTGGAAAGCCTTCCATTCACTGCTTAAGCCAACAGTGCACAGGAGACCCAGTTGCTATAAATGGAAAAAACGGTTTAGTTAAGGCCCTCTGACCTCCATGTCACTTCCAAGGGGCATTGGAGTGCCTCGAAATTTTTGGCAGGCATTGCACTCACTGTATGCCCTATAACAGTGTAGCCGAACCGCTCCTTTTATTATGGAAACATATCCTACAAGACATGTGTGGTTGGCTGGCCTGATATTGATGTGAATGGTCCCTGTTCCTCCTGCTCTTTCTCCTTTGCCACCACCTCATCCATCATTCATCACCTGAAGCTTTGTTTTATCAGAGTCATAGAACTGGGCTAGTAGCAAGAAAACATCCAGCAATCCTCGGAGGAGGTCGTATATGCGCCAAAACGCTGACCACCTCAGGCCTAGCTGCTTCTACATTCATGCGCTTGCATTCCAAGGAACAGAAAGCTAAGGAGATGGATGGCCACATGATCACGAATAATTTACTCATTGTGTAGGAGGCCGACCACTGCTTCTGTCTACCTTCTGAATTTTGTGTTGAAGCATGATTGACCCAAGACCCGCAATCCTCTGTCTGGAGGACATGTTGCATCCCAGTGTCCAACTATGTCCCGGTTGCCACAATGTTAACCCAGTGTGAAGGCGTCAGTGAGATGGACCATCCCTGGCCACATTCACTTCTCCACGTCTTTGTGGTTACGCTTCCTTCCCACTAAATGCACTGGGGACGGCACAGGTAATGTTTTTGTATGCGCGCTTGTGTATAAGGCGCATCGGTTCAAATAGGGGCGGCTGGGGACCAAGTATGGACACCCGGCCGCCCTTGGCGGCTGGGGACTGAGTATTGATACCAGGCCGCCGACTCAGCCATGACATGGTCGCCGGCGTCTGCCTCCACAAGCCTAAAAGGACTCATTTCAAGTGCAAGCAAGCTAGCAGTATGGTATTGCAGCCTGGGGGTGGGTGGGTGGCAGGCTGCACACTTACGCTTGCATTCCAAGAAAACAAAGCAGATGCTAACTTCTATAATCATCATCATGCTCCTCACCTTGGCACTCTCAACTCCCCTGATGGAGAAGCTAGGGCCCACCGGAGGAGTCTCTGGTTGTCTGGTGGGCTCGTCCAATGCTGCCCTAAAGCAGGCCAGGCTAAGAAAAGTGTGTGTGAAGCTGACATAGGGGTGTCTGGGGACTGAGTATGGAGACCTAGCCGCCGAAGCAGCCATGAGGTAGTGGCCAGCTTCGGCCTCCTCCAAACTAAAAGGCCCCATTTCAAGTACAACCTAGCAGTATAGTATTGCAGCCTGCGGGTGGGTGGTTGGCTGCATATTTGCGCTTGCATTGCAAGGAATGGGGGAGGCACAATTGAACACTGCCCTGGGACAACGACTTGCACAGGGATAGTTGCAAGTCTTCATCTTCTGATGCGGCAAGGATCACTTCTGATGGGCACACTTTTAGGCAGTGACCTGGGTGTCAGAGATGCTTCCAGGGGTCTTTCCCATGCTGTTCCCATGTCTTTTCAGCACTGTATGCATGTGGCACACAGCACATGGCCAGATAAGGTTGTAAAATGTTAAAATGACATTTCCCGGTTGAAAGCAATACAAAAGTGCAAAAACGCATAAAAAATGCTACTTGTGAACATAGCCCAAGGTGTGGAGGAGTATTTTTGTTTTTGGTTATTTATTTTACTTTATACACAAGTCTTTACCCTGGAAAGGAACTTCCTTAACATTTTTCACAGGAAAGCAGTTTGTTTCGTTTTTGAACATTTTATTGTGAGTCCATAAAAGTGGCTTAATACCTCTGACCACGTTGTTGACAGCAGTGACCTGGGGGTCAGAAATGCTTCCTGGGGCGATCCCCATGCTGTCCCCATGTCATTTGAGCACTGTCACTATCATTTTGGGCACTTTTTAGGCTTTCTACAGACTGCTGGGGGTGCTGCCGCAAAAATGCTCTGGTCTCCCATAGACTTACATTGGGCTCGTTGCTCGGGTCGAGCACGCGAGTATCGTGGTGAGCTCTGCCCGAGCTTCGAGCACCCGAGCATTTTAGTGCTCGCTCAACACTACACAGCGCTTTACAGACATTATGGGCACTGTCCCCATTGAGGCTCACAATCTAAATTCCCTATTAGTATGTCTTTGGAGTGTGGGAGGAAACCAGAGAGCATGGAGGAAACCCACACAAACACGGGGAGAACATACAAACTCCTTGCAGATGTTGTCCCTGGTGGGATTTGAGCCCAGGACCCCAGTGCTGCAAGGCTGCAGTGCTAACGAGTGAGCCACCGTGCTGCCCCAATACCATTGTCATTTTACCTTTTTCTTTACTTGATATTTTAATTTCTTTGCTTTATAAAATAGTAGAAATGTACGAAACATCTTAAAAACCTAAGGGCATGAAGGCTTATTAACATTCCAAAATGTGCTCTCAGTGTGATTCTACAAGCAACGTCTTGGCATCATAGTCTTGACTCCTTCAGCTGTAATACTTTATTGTAGTGATGCATCTGGTCTTGCACTTCTTGTACAGTAACATGATGCAGTACAATATTTGTCTGCTAAAACACCAACAGTTTGTTTCCCTTTTGTGTTGCATAATTTTTTACAATATGCATTTTTATTTTCATTAAAAATTTGTTGTCGTTTACTTGGTTAAAGAAGTTGTGCAGATGAAGAATTTCCAACCATGTGGCATATTGCCTAAGCTACCAAAGACTTCCAGGAATATTGAGCATTAACCTTACATTTAACATTGACTGGCAAGAATATTAAGCATTAACCCTTAGGCTATGAAAATACAAAGGTGTTGCCATTGTAATAAGTTGTCATTGTAATAAGCTGTCATAATAACACTGAACGATGATGATGAATTTGCATTCAAATCCTCTATGATATACCCAATATCATTGACATAACTTTTTTTTTAATAATAGTAAGGTTTGCTTCATGAAAATTATTGATTTATTAACAAAAAAGTTGCATCTTCTGCCAGTGAAATAGGTACATTACATTTGTATTAGATTTCTAAATTATTTCTGAGTTGGCTAAAGATAACCAAATCGATTTCAGGTAAATCAAATTAACTTTGAATTTTACATTAAAATGTGGATTCATTACAATCCAAATTTTATGCAATAACTTTGGGGGCATCAAGCAGAATGGCATCTGAGTGACCACCATTTTACTAGATTTTAAAGGGCCAGGAAGGGGTTAAAAAGGAGAATTATCTCTTCTCAGCCTTCCCAGTAATTTACTTGCTTTTGCTGTTCATCTAATCAGATTTTCTAACTACTACTTTCCGTCGACCTGAGCTTTCCTTTACCACCTTGGGTTTTTCCATTTTTGTGTTTTCTCTTTTTGCTTCCCTTCTTCCCAGAGCCATAATTTTTTAAGTTTTTGGTCAATATGGCCATGTGAGAGCTTTTTTTCTGCGGGAAAAGTTGTATTATTGTATTTTTGAACTACACAATTATTTTTATCATATATTTTAGTGGAGAATGGGAAAAAAAATTCCAAGTGTGGTGACATTGCAAAAAAAGTGAAATTCCACAATTGTTTTTATTTTTTTACCATGTTCACTAAATGCTAACACAGACCTGCCATTATGATTCTCCAGGACATTATGAGTTTGTAGATTGCAAAAATGTATAGGTTCTTTTCTGTTTAAGTGGTGAAAAAAAATTCAAAGTTTGTTAAAGAAAAAAATATATAGCACCATTTTCTGAGACCTGTAGCGTCTCCATTTTTGGGATCTGGGTGGGGTGCGTGCCGAGCTGACGTGTTTGATACAATTTTGGGATAGATAAGATTTTTTGATCACCTGTTATTGCATTTTTTTGCAATATTGCAGCGACCAAAAAAACATAATTCTGATTTTTTTCTTGTTGCGCCATTTACTGATTAGATTTATTATTTTTATATATTGATAGACCAGGCGATTCTGAACGCGGCAATACCAAATATGTGTATTTTTTATTTTTATTTTATTGTTTTATTTTGAATGGGGTGAAAGGGGGGTAATTTGAACTTTTATATACTTTTTCATTTTTTTTTAAATTTTTAAAAACTTTTTTTTTTTTTACTTTTAACTTTCTTCAATAGTTTCCTTAGGAGACTTGAAGATGCGATTTTCCGATCGCTTGTGTTACACATAGCAAGGCTTCAGCCCTGCTATGTGTAACAAAAATTTTCATCTGCTATGAGCGCCAACCACAGGGCGATGCTCAGAGCAGTTCAGCAATGACAATGACAGGGGTCTCCTGCAGATTCCGGGTTGTCATGCCAACCCATCAGCGCCCTGCGATAATGTGTCAGACACCGATGGCTAGGGCTAAGGACATGCTTCTGGCTCGATCATGTTAAAAGCCACATCAAAGATTGCTGGCAGCATTTAACATGTTAACAGCCGCAGGTAGATTGCGAGTCTACCCGTGGCTGTTAGGGGCACATGTCTGCTGATGAAATAAGCTATCATGTGCCTGAAAAGGTGCGGGCTGGCAAAAAGGGGGAGGAAACCTATCACTTACCTATACGTCATAGATCGTAAAGGGGTTAAAGCCAACACCATCATATTAGGCATGACGCACATCAATGTTGTACATCACACTTCATTTGAATGCATGCAAAGACTTAGGGTCTAGTGAACAGAAGACTTTGCCAGAAAGTAAGATAGAAGATAAAAGACTAGATTGGAGGAACTAAGGTATGGTGTAGGCATAGGAAGGGCCTAGCATTAGTGGGCATAAGATATTTTTGAACTCCTTCCCAATCAATTAATTTTTCATTGAATCTATTACATGTGAAAAGAATATTTCTCCTTCAATTCAGTGAATTTGCTATAATCAAATTTCGAGATATTCACTAAGCTTTAGTATTAATAACTGTATAGTGTAAAAAAGCTCCTATAGATCTCTATATTTTACATATCACAATATCCATGTATCAATTATTGCTACATGCATAGCTGGAAGCACCCCCCCAATATTGATACATTAAAAATATTATTATTTCAAAGGGCTTTTATATATAATTAAAACAAGTCATACTTTATGCCTTTTTAAGTTGTAAATCATCGCTAGCCTTCCTTTGTGTTCATAGTTTTAATCATAACCATTTTACTTAAAAAAAACAATATTGCCATCTAGAAGACTTTACTTTCACAGCAAGCAGATTACATTAATCTCACCAAATTTCAGTAAAGTGAAAATTCACAATTCCCACTCAATAAAGCTGGCAAAAAAAACATTTGTTGAAATGCCAAGAAATGGAAATCTACATCTGTCACCATAGAGTGAGTACCATGCAGCTCATGTTTTGTTGCTTGTTTAGAAAGAAATCAATGTCTTTCTTATAATAATTGTGCTGTCTATAATCACAGAAAAAAAAAAAATTCTCCTGGAATTTGTTATTCAAACTTCCAACATTAAAACCAAAGTTGTGTAGTCTATGGAACATAACTGGAAATAGTTAACGGTCTAACAAAATTAAGGAGATTACATGCCTTAAGGGCTTTTCAATTTTAAAGGGGTTGTCCAGTACTATTGATAAAGCCCCAATGTATTTTTATGGTGAAAAGAAGTTTCTTTGTAAATACCTTGCACTGCTGTTCTTGCCTGTGAGCTGAGCTATCGTTGTCCCCTCACAGGCATCACGTGACCCCCGGCTGCAGCCGGCTCTGACATTTGCTTGTCACGTCGAGTACCGGCTGCAGTCGGGGTAACTCACTTCTGCGTTCCACGGTGAGTGATGGCCTGTGGGCGGGGTTATCCCACGCATCACACCCAGCATCCACCGCGCGCTTTCCCTCTCCTCATTCAGCCACCGTGGGGACCGAGTCACTGATGTCACGCCTCACTTGACGTGACATCAGCGGGGGGTGTCACGTGATGCCTGTGAGCAGCCAGTGATAGCGCCGCTCACAGGCAGAAACAGCAGTACAAGGTATTTACAAAGAAACTTATTTTCACCATAAAAATACATTGGGGCATTATCAATAGTAGTGGACAACCCTTTAAGGAATTGAAAATAATATAGTGTTGTCCCATATGTTCTGTGAGATCTCAACCAATGAATGTGAAATTGCTGGTTTAAAAATGCTGATGAATCTATGGAATCCCTTGCGATCAGCTGTGTTTTGTAACCAGACTTACAACAGATATTTCAGTTCCCAAAAATTCCACCATAACAAATACAGGGAAAATATATATTTTTGTACTGTATTTTAGCTAGTAGACAAAAATATTAAGATTTGAGAGTCCTCAGTGGCTGATACCTTTTAATGGCTAACTGAAAAGATGGTAACAAGTTGCAAGCTTTCGAGACTACTCAGGTCTCTTCATCAGGCATAGTATAACACAAAATTTGAAGAGTCACATATTTATACACAATGTGACACAGAAATAATGTAATAGATGAGACAGGTTACATAAAGCCTTACTATTACTGTGGGAAAAAGATTAACAGTTCTTGCCATAAATACTACATTCGTTCATAGATAAGGACTGTGAAAGTTTTATTGTCTGGTGATTAATGTCTGGTCCAGGGTTATGATGTAGAATGACATAAATCCATGCAACACATTCATTCCTGCTCTGAAGGTGTCAAAGGTCACCATTAGTTTATATTCCCAAATTTTTCTGTCTCCCTTAGATTTGAATTGACCTTTTAATACCAATAATTTCATGTCTGTGATGTTGTGATCAGGGAAACCAAAATGCTTGGCCACAGGTAGATCTATTTTTTCTTATTTTATTGTGTGGTGATGAGAATTCATCCTTGTCCTAAGTTTTTGCTCTGTCTCCCCTACATACAGACCACCAGATGGACATTTGGTGCATATAATTAAGTATACTTACCATAACAAATAACACATTACAAAGTTCTTGTTTAAATCTATGGGCTCTCTTTGTAATACATGTTGAGTCATACATAGATATTTTTTTTGGGTAGCTGATCTCTATTTCTGATAAAGATCAGTTATGGACATGTTATGCAATCTATGACAACATATTATAGAGCAGGAAAAGCTGCAAATAATAATATATAGGTTTGTGAGAAGATATTTGAGAAAGTGTAACTTGTATTTCATTTATATCCAGGCATATTATTGTCCTATGAGTCCTAAAAACTGATTTACAGTATCCCCTGCACAAGTTTACATAGAGACATTGCTGTCAACCACTGATTTGGGACACTTCCTTAAGTGATAAGCCCAGAATGAGCTAGATTAAACTATTTGTTATGGTACTGTATAACTACCGGGAACTTGAACACTTGCTGATGGGTATTTTCACAGATTAGAAATGATCGCTAAGGTTTCAACACCGTGAAACAGCTCCGCACACTGTTTAATGGCCAAAGCCGAGAAATGCAGTTCAGATTCTATCAAAGAATAGGAGATGATGGGGAGTACTCACCAGCAGTAACTACACAGTGTACAGAGCTGTGGTTTTTCTCTGCCAACACTGCTTACATCTTGCCCCGGGAGATGATAATATCTGGTCGCTGGGGTGTGCAACCCTAAAATTGGCCTAAATCAGCCAATTGAGCTACTTTTGTGGTTGGTACAAAATAATACATTAAAGGGAATCTCTCAGAAGGTTTTTGCTACCTCATCTGAGAGCAGCATAATGTAGAGAAAGAGGCTCCGGATCCAACAATGTATCACTTAGTTTACATGGAGCAGTAGTTGTGACACAATGAGAGTTCTTTGATTTAGCAAGAAGCAGAGCTGAGAAAGCAAACCCCACTCAAACCAGACTCTTACATATGTACATAGTCTATTGACACTGAACTGCTTATCACAGGAGGGGGTGTGGTCAGACCAGTGCTGACGGCCAGGTAATCACAGCAATGATAAAGTCCTAGTGATAAAACCTTCATTTTAAGTAAACAGTACACAAATTGATCAGTGACACATCAATGAAATAAGTGTTTTATCCCCTACCTCACGCTGTCCTCACATTACATCGCAAAAAACCTGCTGACAGATTGCCTTTAATGATGCAGAAAGAACTATTCTTGCTGAAAAAAATGACGGAAACCTTAATGAAACTCGATTGGGCTCAATTATAAGTTAATGAATGTAAGTCACAACAAAGATTTAAACAGAGACTTATATGTGCAAGACATACATTATATATCTGTAAGTTCTTTTATGTTTCATAGACTGTTAATATTTATATGATATACAAGGCAGAAATATTTTACAGCAAATGTACCCTTTCAATTAAATATTGCGGGCAGAGAACAACATCACAAGACATCATTTCATAGACTATTGCAATTCTGTCTCGGATTTAAAATTTAAAACAAGACGTAATTAGGCCACTTATCACTAAACTTGGAAAGCTAATTGTAAAAAGATATCATTTTGCTATTGAAATATACTGAAAGCCCTATGCTGTTTGTATTGCACTTATAATAAGATAACTTAAAATTATGAACATCATTTTTCATCTCCCTGTTAGAGCATTATTACCCAATGTTCTATTTATTAATTACTTCCTTCTACATTAGTGCATAATAGGTAACATTAAATGACTCAAATTCATTGATTTTGCTGCACTGGAGGGAGAACTAACACAATTCTTAATGACTTTTCACAGTTCTAGTTAGCCAGCTGAGTATTCTACTGCCAAACAATTATTTACATTTTTTACCTAATTGTCCTCCGGCAATTGTAAACTCCAGAAACTTATAATGCTTAATACATTTCTAGGCCTGTGAAGAATACATAATGAAACTCTGCAATCAATGAAAAAAAGATTCTTTTTCATACTTCCATAGCAAAATATCATTTAGGAAAGTTTGTTTCATTCTGCATGAAAGGCTGAATACTGCCATCATGTTTTACATGACTGAACTACAGCTAGAAAACACAAGTACAAAAATCTGCTCATTTACAGTAAACTATTGGGGTCATAGCAGAATTACCGGTTCACACTAGCATTAAATAAGCTTTTCTTGAAATTATGAAATTGACCTATGGCCCATTCATATCTACTGCACTCCTAATTATAAATTGTTATGCATTTGGACTAGACCTAAATCTCAGTCTATCAGCATTGAGCTGATTATTAGTATTAATAGCATATGCATTATAGCTCTTCTTCACTTAGAGTATTTTTATTTTTAAAGATATTAAAGAAAAAAAAGCACCCAAAAAGATCTCTATTTAAAAAAAAATGTCCTTTTTCCTCTTTTTTTTCACTTTTTGTACATTTACATTAAAAAAATATTCTTAAACTCTCATTCTGAACACTGTACCTCATAATAGGCTATAATAATGCTTCCTGATATGTAGAGATTGGTTTTCCACAGTAGTCTCCCTATTATTACAGACAGGATTTTAATAAAAGATAACTATGATAAATATGTATAAAACTGGATA
The DNA here is from genome assembly GCF_046119375.1 of Phyllobates terribilis. NCBI lineage: Eukaryota > Metazoa > Chordata > Amphibia > Anura > Dendrobatidae > Phyllobates > Phyllobates terribilis. The sequence goes on along the minus strand of NW_027362763.1, from coordinate 369,477,939 downwards.
ACACTTGTTATAATAGGTAATTATCACAGCTCCCCTACTACACCACAATGCACAATAACCTCTGCAAAGATTACGAAGTATACCTAGAAAACTATGCTATGTAGGTCAATGGGTCACATCCTCACATACTGTCTATTATCTGTACAAACAATGCAGAAGTTCAAACAATGTTGATTTTCATATACAGCAAGTAAAATTTACAATCATTAAAAAAACAGATTCTGAAAAGAGAATGTGTTAAAGTGACTCTGTCACCAAGTTTGTGCCACCTAATCTGAGAGCAGCATAATGTAGAGACAGAGACCCTGATTCTAGTGATGTGTCTCTTATTGGTCTGCTTGCCATACATTTGACAATCTCCTTCTGATAAATCAATGATTTTATTGCTAGAGGACTAGTAAACCTGCTGCCATGTTTCCTCCATATTCATGAGCTCTGTATAACCTCACTCCCACAAGTGATTGGAAGCTTTTCGACTATGTAGAATGTACACAGAAATCCGTCTATCAGTGGTGTGAGATGTTAAACATAGCTCAGCATGCAGAGAAATGGATAGAATAGCACAATCAAAAATGGTAATTTTGTAAAAAATGGCAACACACAGCCCAGTAAGTTACATTCGTGATCTCTGCCTGTCCATCATGCTCCTCTCATATAGTATTGTGAAATCTTGATTACAGATTCCCTTTAATATTTTGTTTTTATTATCCTAGAATAATATAGGTGATACTTTCATTTAACTACATCCGGATCGCCCATAGACTATAATCGTCAGGGCAGTCCACACTTGCAATCTGCATTGACATAATAATGCATCGAAACAAAGTAAACCGCTTGCAGGAGAGGGGTAGGAACAAGCTCTTGGGGTGGGGAACAAGCCCTCAGAAACAGCCAGAAGTCTCAAGGAGAAGGTAGACATGGTTTATTACCATGACCGCCTTCTCGAATGTTATCCTGCCGAATGCCTAACCATAAAAATTAGGAAACACTAACATTGCTTCCTTCTCTGGACCTAGTGATCATGTAGTTGCTGGATATAGGAAGAGAGCAGGAGCTGACTGGGTCACAGAAGACCCAGTCAGTTCTGCTATGCAGCCATGAGGTTGAATTCCTCTTTAACTGGGGCTAACATACTTGCCCCTAAAAATCAGCAATTAAAGGAATGCATTAATATGTTAAAATGCCAACAAAGGTCTCCAGGTTGTTAAATATATTTTTAAAAAAGGTAAATAAATAATAAAGCAAAGCAAAAAAAAAATAATACAAAGCTAAAAAAAAAGTCACACTGCTGGTCCAAGTCGCCTTTTCTAGCCCCACCATTGTTGAAAAGAAACATATTTCCTATTCTTCTTTACATTTTCCCCTGATATCCGCTCAAACAAAAAGAAACATAAACATGATATAAATATTAAGTCCCAGGTGTTGCAAAACAGTAGGCAAACATTATTTGAATATCCAAATGAAAAAAATCTTTTTTAGAGTTGTTAAAAGCACATAAACAATAAAACATGAAAATGTGCCTGGTCAGGAATGGGGGGCCCAGTTCTAAACTGACTAAAGTGTTTTACTTAACCCCTTACTGACATTCGCCATACATATATAGTGTATATTGGGTGTGTGTATTGAGTGGATGCAGGAGCTCTCCAAACTTGTTGATTGCTAGTTGTTTTAGTCAGCATCCACTTCTAACAGGGACGGAAAATAGTTGTGATCACTGCTATTTAAAGAGAACCTTTCATCAAGTAAAAAGTAGAAAGTGATAGCTCTTATTTTATTTCTGCCGCTCACCTGAGTATTCTACTTTTTCTTTTCTTTTATTACATCCGCTATATGGTTCTAGAGATATGAGCATTTTTATTTAGTACAATTTTTTTATGTTCTTTACAAGAGCACGTGGTATACTGGATCCTCTGGGGGTATGTCTCTATACTGATCTGTATTTTTACCCCATGAGCAACGCTCCATTGGTAAAGACCATAAAAAGTAACACAAAATAAAATGGTCCATATCTCTGGAAATGTATGGCAGATATTAAACAAATAAAAACTAGAAAGCTCATGAAGCAGTGGGAATAAAATAAGAGCAAAAACTGGCCACTTTTCATAAAAGGTCCTATAAAACCTTATATACTTATGTCAGTCATTGAAAGCTGCACTTAAGTTACATGTTTTGGTTGGCGTGCCGATTTGGGCCCCCATCGAATTCCTGCAAAACGTTCATAGGGTGCTCTTGGGAATTAGAGATGAGCGAACCTTTCAATGTTTGATTCGATTCCGATTCGACGAATTTCTGGATGTTCGCAGAACCGTTCTTCTAACATATCCGAATCCCATTGGATTCAATTGGAGGCAAAACTAAACACATAGACAACACCTTCAAAGGGGCCCAAAAGCTGCCAAAACAGCTCAAATTAGGGGCAGACACCATTAATTGACCCACAGTAGAAATTTTATAATGGCACAACAGCAGTCAGCCATGGGCCATGCATGAGGTATCCGGGTCTGGGCCAGCATTTACAACTTTGAATTTAAGTTCAAATTAAGACAAGGTGGGTGAAGAACCGGCGTAGACCTGCTGTGTTAGGAGCCCTGATACCTCATGGAACAGCTCAAACTGCTTTTCTGCTCAATCACACTCAGGTGGCACAAACTTCAGTTTCACAGACTACTATTGGTAGAAAAATGTAAGGATAGTAACACAGGTAGTTGACTGAAAGTAATTGGAGGCCTGCTAGTCTGGGAGTCCAACTGCTACAGGCAACACACATGAAGGAGACCCAACTTGAAGTCTCCACATTTTCAAACGTTATTGCCACAGACCACTAAAGTGGCATCAATTTCACCAGAGTAGAAATAGTATAATGGGGCACTGACACCCCTTCCACTACAGTAAACACAACAGATGGAGATCCAACCAGGAGTCTCCAGATTTTCAAACATTATTGCCACACACCACTACAGTGGCATCAATTTTACCAGAGTAGAAATAGTATAATGGGGCATTAACACCCTTTCCATTACAGGCAATCCACCAGATGGAGACCCAATCAGGAGTCTCCACAGTTCAAAAAATTATTGCTACACCACTAAAGTGGCATCAATTTCACCAGAGTAGAAATAGTATAATGGGGCACTGACACCTCTTCCACTACAGGCATCCCACCAGATGGAGACCCAACCAGGAGTCTCCATATTTCAAAAAATTATTGATAACATCAGCAGCAGTAGGAACAGCAGGCACAGAAGTCAAGACAAAAGTGTCCCAGAATGCAATTATGCAAGATCCATGCAGGACAATAAAAACACCATCACCTAGTCTGCACAGTCTGCGATCGGGGTGCAAAAGTACTTGGAGATCCATGACCTGTTCATCTTGATGAAAGCTAGGCTGTCTACATTTTCAGGTGACAGCTATATGCACTTACCCATCAGGACACCACTAGCAGCACTGAAGACACGTTCTGAGAGAACGCTGGCTGCAGGCCATGATAAAACCTCCAAGGTGTGACAAGCGAGCTCCGGCCATTCTTCCATTTTTGAAGACCAAAATGCAAAAGGGTCCGAACCCTCCCTGATGGCATTGATATTGAGCTCAAGATACTCCTGTACCATCCTCTCCAGTCATTCACTAAGTGTCAAACTTTTACTATGCTGTGCTGATGCAAGGCTGGTCTAAAAAATGTGTGAAAGACTCAAAGAAATTGCTTCTGCTAATTACACCGCTGCTGCTAAGGTTTTTGCATTGACAAATTGACATTCCCGGGGTTGTAAGTCTACAACTGCGATGCACACCGTGTGCCTCACTGCTCTCTTGGGAAAAAATACTGTTAAGGTTGTCTACAAGCTTGTTTTGAAACTCCGGCATGCGCACGTCCCATTCGAGGGCTGGAAGCATCTGGCAAAATGTACTCCTGTACCGTGGCCCTAACAGTGTGGCAACCCAGTAGTAAGCACTATTTCAAATCCTAACAATATGTGGATCATGTCACAGCCAGAAGGCGCTCATGTGTCAGGCTCTTCCATGAGGTCCAAGTCCATAGTGTGTTGGTGCTGGGGTAACACTGAAGCTTGCTTCCTCCCACCAACCACTGACAACAGAGAGAGGATCATTATAGTCTTCATCTCCTGACTATTGCACACCCATCACCTCTTCCTCGTCATCCTCCTCCATTTGTTCCTTGACTCCTGCACCTTCACTAACAGTTTGTCTGGTACCACGATCCCCCTCAATCACTGTAATCCACCGTCCCTTGGAACCCACCTGTGCGACGTCAAACCATAACTTAGAAATATTGTTTTCCCTTGCGCATCCTCCTCTTCCTCTGGACCACCACCTCCTCCCGCAGACAATTCAAAGTATGCTCCAGAATGTAGATGACCGGAATAGTGATGCTGATGACAGCATCATCAGCACTAACCATCTTAGTAGCCGTTTTGAAACTGTGCAGAAGGGTGCAGAGGTCTTTAATCTGTGCTCACTCTGCAAAGATGATTTGCACCACATCTGTACTGCATTGGCCCAGGCTATGCAAAATAAAATACTGCTTTAGGGCTAGTCACTGCTGCCACAGTCGCTGTAACATGTGCAGAGTGGAATTCCACTGTGTTGGCACATTGCATACAAACCGGTTAACCGATAAGGCCAAAGACCTCTGTAGCGATGCAAGTAGATTACCCGTGGGGTGCGAATGGCTGAAGTAAGAACACAGTGACCATGCTTTCTGCAGCGCATCCAGGAAGGGATAATGGTGGAGAAATTACTGTACCGCCAGGTTGAGGATGTGAGCCATGCAAGGCACGTATGTGTGGTTGCCCCAGCGTAGGGCCACCACCAGGTTCACACCATTATGACACATGGCCTTCCCTGGCTCCAGGTTCAGTAGAGACAGCCATTGCTCAAACTCGGGCTGCATAGCTGTCCACAACTGTTGACCTGTATTACTGCGATCTCCAAAACATATTTATTTTAACACTGCCTGATTGCGGTGAGCCCTTGATGCACAGTACAGAGGTGGGGGGCTTCTCTCTATACTGTTGAAACACATGCATCATTAAGGCACAGATTGAGGGTATAAGTGGAAGCTGTAAAGAAGGGGGAGGAGTTAGAAGCAGTGGAAGAAGTGTGAAATACAGAGGTTTGTCCAGCAAACCTTGGGGATTCAAAGACTTGTGGAGCAGCCCCTTCCCCGCCTGCCCACACAGTCACCAGAGTCACCGGAGTCTGCGAGATGCAATGCCCCTGGCCATGCTTGCTTGTCCAGGTGTCTGTGGTGAAATTCACCCTGGCAGACAAAGATTTAGTCAAGGAATAGGTGATGTTGTCTGCGACATACTGGTGTAGCGCAAGCACAGCTTTCTTAGAGAAGTAATGGCGACTGGACAGCTGGTACTGGGGGACTGCGATGGTCATCAGTTTTCGGAAACCATCAGTATCCACCAGGCAGAAAGGCAGCATTTCCATGGCCAACAGATTGGAGATTGTGGAGTTCAAGCTCTTGGCTTTGCCAAGAGTAAAAGGAAGTATTTTTTTACATGACGCCAACTGCAGGACCGAGGGCTGGCTGCTGTGCTGAGAGAGGGTGGAGGAGGGTGAACACGACAAACAGCTGGACTGTGAGTGAGGTGCAGGCAGAGATGGTACAGTGGATTGAGAAAAATGTGGTGTGCTTGGTGAAACAAAAACAGCAGCCATATCCACTTCTGTAACAGTTGACGAGCTCTCACTCACTGGAACAGGTAATCAAGTGGCGGTTATGAGGCCGGAGACCTGTGTGAGCACACCTCCCACAGTGACGGAGGAGGAATAAGCAGCAGAAGCATTTGATGGGACGGTGAGTTGTTGGTGAGGCCCTCCAGTCCGCATTTTATTGCAGTGAGATTCCTAGACTAAGGTATGTTGATCGCGCATGTGCCAGTTCATGTATATGGTAGTCAATTTTTTTGTAATTTTTGCCTCTACTGAGTCTCTTTTTGTAAAGTTGGCAGATAATGTGAGTTGGCTCATCTTTGCAGTCTCAAAAAGGCCCAGGATAGGCAACCCTTGCCGCCTCTGCGAACTTCAGAGCCACGACCGCTGCTGGCCACAGCCAGAGTTGTGGCTGAGGATGCAGTGCTTGTCATGGTTGCCTCACTCCGTGTCTGTGCAGGAGGCCGCAACGTAACCTCCTCATCTTACTCCACCTCCTCTGCTAAGCTACTCAGCTGCGTGCTTCATGGTTCACACCAAGTGGGATCTACAAACTCATCATCATTCTCTCTGTTCTCCCACTTCTCACACTGAGAGTCATCCTCCTCCTCCTCCTGCCCTGACAGCATAGTACAGTTCGTGTGCACCGCAGGTATCTGAGTCTCATTAGAATCCCCTTATGCCCCAGCGGTTAATGTCTGGTGACAAGAGTCAGGATTTTTCTCAGATCCTACTTCATCAGCCCCGGATCCAACTGAAAAAAAATTGGGCATTGGTGCATATGCTTTCCTCCTCTTGAGTCTTTGAATCATTGGAGCAGACGTCTGATGCCCATGGCATAGAATTTGTGAACAGCTCTGCAAACTCTCTCATCTGTGGTTCTCTACCGTCAGTTGGGCAGTTGGAGAGTTGTGACAAGGGTAATTGGGGTGCCACCTCTGAGGACTGTACTGTGTGTGATGTTGAGGTGGAGGAAGAGGAGGAGAGGCCACTTGATGCAGCGCTTGAAATCCACTGGAGCACAAGCTCTCTCTGGCCCTCCTCTATAATGCGTACCGCTGTGTGAATACAAAAGAAAGGGAGCGGAGTAGCCAATCCAGTAACAGAAGTTGTCAGTTGTCTTAGGATAGGGCGTGACAGTGTTTGTTCACTAGAGATTTCACTGACATTACGACCTACCCAACATACACCTTTAACACCAAGCCTATTCACTCTTCCACCATGACCTCCCTTTTTCCCACTGATGTTGAATGTACCCTTCCCCTCTTTTAACCAGATGTTTCACAAGCCTAGGCCCAGACCTGTCAGTCACGTGACTGACCATTCGGTATTTATTTGCTCAGATAGTGTGGCTGGAGCACACTATTAGCAAATAAAATTTAGATTTTCTAATGTGGACCCCTGGATGGAGCAGAATATCAGCACAAAAGAATTAAAAGCTGAAATGGGGCCTGGTTTCAGGACCACGCTATTAGCACAAAGAATTTAGATTTTCAAATGTGAACTCCTGCCTGGCCAAAAAAATTAACAACCCCAAATATTTCTATGCAAAAATGTGGACTTGTTTCAGCGCCATGCTAGTAGCAGAAAGAATTAAGATTTTCAAATGAGAACTCCTGTCTGTCCAAAAAAATATCAGGACAAAAGACTTAAAAGCTGAAATGTGGCCTAATTTCTGTAGCACAGTAGTAGCAGAAAAAAATTAGATTTTCTAATGTGAACTCCTGCTGGCCAAAACAATTACCAGCACCAAATCTTTCTGTGCACAAATGTGATCTTGTTTCAGGACAACGGTACTAGCAAAAAGAAATTAGAGTTTCAAAGGTGTACTCCTGCATGGAGAACAATAATAGCAGCACAACACAGTTGCAAATATGCTGAAATGTGGTCTGGGGTCCCTGGACCAAATTATTAGCAAAAAGGATTGATCTGCTGTAAGGTCGATTTTCTCAGCCACACAGGATCCTATCTATCTAAACTAACTGACTGACAAGTAACCGCCTAGCTAACTATCTCACTATCCAGCAGCAGCAGCAGCAGGAATAGCCTCTCTGCGCAGTTACACTGACAAAATGGTGCCAAAGCAACATGTCTACTCTTCATATGGAGAAGGACATGTGACTTTGGCCGCCATGTCACCAATGCGAGTTTTGGGCACGAGCCTTTCTAAAGGGGTAGAGAAAGGCTCGTGCCGAAATGCATGTTGGGGTGACGTGTGCAGCATGGGAGTCCTGGCAGAGGTTACCAGTTACCTCAGGTAATACGGCTTAGGCATCATTAGTATTTGTACACATGGTTTGCCAGGGATGACTTTGCATGCTGGTCCCGCATGGTAATGCTGTAGGAGCCCTGTGCATAGACAATTATTATTGATGTGACTCAAATATCGGGTTCTTCCACTGTACTGCGCTGTCCTTTTTGATTTTAATCTGTGTATTTGTCCCATGCATCTTTTTGATCCCTAACCTTTTTGTACATATGTAATAAATAAAGTTTGCAACCTTTTTGATCAACATGGACAGTTTTGGTCGTCTCTCTTGGCTGTTTTGCCAACTCCCTTTCTAATTACTTATTGGATGACTTTTCCCCTAGGAGAAGGTTTTATAGGCAGTAACATGGACATGTATGGGATATATCTACCTATTATTAATATACTGTTTTTTTCTTCAAGTTACTTCTTTACACATTAAGTTTATTGCATTTGCATATTTTATTAACAGTTATTATATAAAAGGAATAAATGCATTTCTTGATCCTTATATTGTCTGCTTTATGAATTATCCTTCTTTCCCCCTTTTCTCCTATTTGTCTCTTGTTTCCCCATGCTTTTCCTAATGACTTCCCCTTTTCTTTTTTGTACCCCTTCCCCCATAATATTTGAAAAAACTTTCAATAAAAACATTTTGAACACACATTAAGTTAAGAAAAAAAAATATATATAAAAAATTAAGAATAACAATCTGCCGCTCCTCTGACCTCTCCCTACCCCCTCCCCTCATCAAACACGTCCCCCCGCTCATTATCTCATCATACAGCACCACTATCCTAGCCAAATTCCTAAAAAAAGCATTAGTGGAAACGTGATCGTTTACAGCACTTTGGCCGAATTTTGCTGATTTTGAGTAAAAACGCTTGGGGCACAAGCACAATTCAGAATGTGCAATGTGCGTACAGAATTTGAGATTAGCACATTTTTTCCGAACAAGTTCGCTCATCTCTACTAGAAATCCCAACCAATATCTGGGCTTCATAGTAATTTGTAATTTTGTCCATATACAGCAATACTATAGCATTACAGTTTGCAAAACAATCTATCTGGATTCCCAAGTTCAAACTCCCTAGCAGGATAGCAGAAGAATATATAAAAATACATGCTTTTGAATTACCCCCTTCCCTAGTTAAAAATTTAAATAAAACCTATTTGGTATTGCCACATGTACAAAAGTCTGAATTATTAAAATCTAAATTTATTTAATCCAGACAGTAAACACCGGAAAGCAAAAAATAAAATCTAAATATCAGAATTGCCTTTGTTTTGGTACAAGTTTAAGTTAAAAGTTAAAAATTAGCTGGAGCAAACCCTTCCCAGAAGCATAGCCAGACTAAGACTGCCAGAATATGTCTCCCAGGTGTTGGGAGCAAAATGAACCAAAAAAATCCCTTTAAATTGTTTTTTCCTTTTAAAAATATATTGTATCATAGGATTGCTGAGGTCTAAAATAACAAAGATACCGGTTAGCCTCCCAAACTGCTATGAAATAAAAGTATTTACTGTTTGAATTAATTCATTTTCAATTTTTAGAGATTTCATTTTTATTGACGCAAGATACTAAATATACTTATTTTAAATTTCTTTTTTTTTTAATTTGAGAATATAAAGGGGTAATTCCAATTTTTATATTTTTCATTTTTTTATATTTTAAAACTGTTATTTTACTTTATATTTAGTTCCCTTAGGAGACGTGAACCTGTGATTGTTGATTGCTTGTTCTATAAATAGCAATTTTACTGTATTGCAATATATAGAAAAAAAATTGTTTTCCTATGACATAGGCCCCTGACTGCAATGACAACCCAATGGTACACCGCAATCTCACTGTACCTTTTGCACACTAGCAATCACATTACTTAAATGCTGCTATCTTTGATTGACATTTAAGTAGTTTAACAGCAGCAATCAGAGCAAGCTATGGTAGCTGCTGTTAGAGGAAGAAGCCAATTTTGTTTCGACAGCTACATTTGCTGGGTATGATGCGAGCTCAGCACCTTTGCCAGCTCCATACATGCGGGCTGACATATTACATGCAATTATGTCTTATGTCAAGAACTGGTTGAATATTAAGAGTTGTAACACTGACCCACAGAAAGTATTAGCCTGGTATCACAGACTAGACGAGTGCATGTCCATAGTGGTTAGCTCATCTGCTATGCCCAGAGAACCAGTCAATTCTGCAATTTGTGGACATAACTGCCCAACCGTGTGAACCCAGCTTTAAGCGGATATATTTTTCATTAATATGCTTATTTTTACTGTGGGTTGACCATTGATATGCTTATGGAAATACCAAATTTATACAAATAGTGTTTCTTTTTCACATTGAAAAACTTTGTGTTGCATACCAAGAGCAATTTTGCACTTTGAATGGGCATTTCTCAGGGACACAACAGAGAGATACCCTACCCCTTGTCATGCAGTGATCACTACTGATAATTGGCATCACCCATAGACGCAGAGTGGCAGCTGTCAATCATAGACACATCACTCAGATGACCAGTATTGGCTGCTTTTTTGCAAAAATATTAACATAAATACATTAATTTTTATTTTTTACAGCACGATTTTTATAAACTTTCCACAAAAGACATTTTACACCTATTAGTTCACAGTACACAGCAGCTTCAATTGTCTTTCTTCCATCACACTTTCATCCACAGTTCTCTTTGGCAGCTTCTAAGGTGTGACTCCAGGGCAAGGGAGACCCTTATTTTTATCAAGTGTCAACCAATCACAGATTAAAGCAGGGTCTAAGCTGAGAGATAAAGATATATGTTTTTTGTTTAGGTTTTGACCATGTAGATCCAAAATGAAGTGAGTTAGAGTAACAAATTCACAAAGTTTATTCCATGTGTGCTAAGGTACCAGACTGATCATCATTAACTATATTCTAACTAAAATTTAGAGTTTATTGTATTTTGGGACTGGATAACCTAAAGAAGGACCTTCGCTCCCTATGAAGGACTCATTATGTTTATATTTTACATGGAGAGTCTATTGATTTCAGTAGTGATTTTTTAATTGTCCACTTTATCAGCAGTGCTACATAGGAAATGAGAACTTACTAGCCATTTTCCCCGGTAATTAAATAATTATCATCAAGGTAACTTTGATGTAGAAATGGGTTATCTAAACTGGACAAAACCTTCAAGTTCGAGATGACCATTTTTTACAGCCTGTTATTGATACCTGCATAAATTCTTTATATCACCATACTCCATCTTGCATACACAGTATAATTTGAATTTTATTACAATACTTGATTTTGAACATAACTCATTACTTTGTGAAATTGATATAATGATAATAATTATCTAACTTAATAAGTTCTGTCAACTGTTCACGGGTCAAGATTTATAAACTCATGTGGGACCTTTAGTGTTGATCTTGTGTATGCTTTGCGAATGTGAAAGTATAATAAGCCTTTTAAAGAAATTATATATTTTTCAATTACCAATATTTGTTGAAGTGCTGCTATGACATTAATATCCTACGTAGACAATGCATTAGTTTACCTAATACATTCTTGAACTTTGCTGTCTGACCAAGACTGATCTTTGCAGCATTATTATGGTAAAATTAGCCATAGTAATGACAAACTGTAATGATATTGTCAGTAAATTCTTTAAAAGCAGAAAGAAATAGGTATGTACGATGTAAAAAGATTGCCCTAACTAAAACTCCAAATAACATATATGAGCATTGAATTAAAGGTTACACAGGATTGTAGCTTATATATAGAATTAATAGATTGAAAAAAGCCAAAGAATCACCAATTACAATAATCCCTTATTGATTCAGATGAATGCAAAATCCACCTTTTAAATATCCCTGGTTTTTTTTGGTCTACCCTTTCTAGAAAATGATCTATATTTCTAGCCATTACCAAATCTTATTTATTCATGTATATATTGTTTGTCTTGTATATATTGTTTATTATATATCGTCAGTATTTTTTTAAAGGGATCTTGTCAGTAGGATGAACCCTCATAAGTCGTCTATATAGGTGCACAGGTCATAGGAAGCGGAATAAAATAATATCTGCAATCCGATATCTTATTACAGAGAAATTCATGGTTTTTTTTTATATGTAAATAAGCTGCTCAAGACTATTGGCCAGACACTGATCTGCATGAGAATCTGCCTCCAGATGATATTGAAAATAAAAGGGGAATTTATCAGTGTAATACATGTGATGACTGCTCTCCTGACCTCACTGCAAAGCGGTGTGTGATTATACCTGACACATCTGCAGGTTCCTCTCAGTGCTTCAACTTCGATCTCACAGGCAGACATGGTTGTTATATTGCTCCAATACAGGAGAGTTGTGAGAGTTACAGCTGCTGACATGTTTGTTATGGGACAAAGTTCAGTTCTTCTGTACGGTGTTAGTTACATGTCTCAAACTGGTAACTCCCCCTTTTATTTATAATAAGCTCTGGAGGCAGATTCTCATGCAGATCAGTTTCTGGCGCATAGTCCTTAACAGCTCATTTACCTATAAGAAAAACATGGATATCTCTGGAATAAGACATTGGATTGCAGATATCAAAGTATCATCAATGTATCAGGGTATAATTTTATTAAGCTTCCTATTACCTATATGCCCATATGGACAGCTTAGGAGGGATGATCTTACTGACAGATTCCCTTTCAGGTAAAAAAAAATGTAATTAAGATAAAAATGAAATGTAACCTTTATAGCTATATAGATCTTCAGAAGTTCAACTAAGTTGTTACTAAATTCACCAACCTTTATTGATAATGAAGCAACGCTGCTTGTTCTATCTCAGTTTATACACCAAAGCTGATGAGTGAGCTACAAAAAAGCAAGAGTGCTTATTTTTTGTATTATGGTCCTGATTCAAAAAGGCAGAAATTTTAAATGCCAGTCTTAACTAAAGGAGCCCTGGAGTAAGATGTGCCAAATTCATTAAGAGACATGCAGTTCTTAATGAATTTTGTCCATATTACTGGTAGTGTGCAAGAAATATTAAGGCATATATTTTGGGAGTAATTTACACCAATTTTTTTGGCTTAAAGTACAATTAATTTGTCTTGCAGGCTTTTTCACGCTCCATCACACTCCAGTTCCACTCACTGAGGCGGAGCAGGGAATAACTGGCGTATAAACACCAAAAGTTGCAAAAATTGTGATATTTCAAGGAGCTTTATGTCAGAATGTTAGCACAAACTCCTTGATGAATTGGCATTTTTTTCTCTTTATTTAATACAACAAAATATGCTTTACTGGACACTTGGTGGCACACACATTTTAGATGCACACATCAAAAATGACTGGATACAATAAAAAAATGTTAAAAGATTTTAAATGTGGCGTGAATATTTAATGGATTGGGTATATAACTTACATGTGCCAGTCAATTGTGCTAATGTCATTTAGCATCTTTACATATGATGGATGGTATAAATGGATACTTTAAACACTTTAAGGTTATGTTTAGTTGCCTTTTTGCAGTGTTTTTCATTTTCTCATTGCTTTCTATGGGTGATGCAATGCTGCAAAATGCTGAAAGAATTACCATGCTGCAGATTAAAAAAATGCTGCAGTTTTCCAATTGAGTTAGGGAAAAAAAACACATGTGCATGAGATTTCTGAATTCTCGTAGCTTTTGCTGGTACTGTAAAAAGCTGCTTTACTTTGCATAAAAAAACACTGCAAAAAAAGTGACAAAAACACAATGTGAGAACATAGCCTGACCCTCCCACAAATCTGTTGTAGAAAACAAATGTGTTAACACAAAGGACTTTCTTTTCTTTGTAAACAATGCAATGAAAGATGATCAGACAAGAAGACCATCTATTTGAGAAGACCACACCTTATCAAGCCAGATATTCAATTCAATAATTACGGCATTGATGACCTATTTTTTGATGAATTCTTCTATAAATCATTCGGATGATCACCCAAGATGTTTTACTATTTTATATCTAAGAGTAAACAAAAAAAACAATGGTTTAATATGTCCTTAAACTTTGGATTTTCTTTTGTTTTACAGGTTGTCTGGATTCCAACTTCCATCTTCAATAGTAAGCACAGGTTCTATTCTCACACTTTGGTTCACAACCGATTTTGCAGTAAGCGCACAAGGATTTAAAGCAGTTTATGAAGGTAAAGCATTCCAATATATTAACAATAAAAAAATATTTACTTTGCTTGAAAGTATAAATAATAAAAAACAAAAAATACATAATGGTCATGAGGACAGTAATAAATCCAGTATCTCTTCTAACATTTAACATTGTACTGCTATCTAGGGGTAATATTTCTCCTTGCGAAGAGTGACGTGTTAAGCATGTCAGGTGAAGAGACTTTTAAAGCCGCAATGCTCCTCTGGGAAATATGCAAATTTTCTCTTAAGAGAGGAAGAGGACTAGATCTCTAGTGCCACCTACAGAAAGTAGCAATCCTAAAAGTCAATAGTGACCCTTTACCGAGCCTTAATTGAGTTTCTGGACTTGGCTTTTTATCCTATGTTGTGTGATAAGGTTCGTTAAAGGGTCACTATTGACTTTTAGGATTTCTACTTCCTGTAGGTGGCACTAGAGTTCTTGTGCTCTTCCTCTCTGAAGAGACAATTTGAACATTGTACTGCAAAATTCATATTTGGTATAAATGTTATGTTAACATGTAGATTTACATTTTAAACCTATCTACAAAAATTTTTAGAATGATTGACATGTTTTCCATATAGCATATATGTGTTCAAATAGCTTAAAGGGAATCTATAAGAAAATTACCAATTGTTTAAGTCAGGTTGCAGTTTTAAATATATTTCTTAAAAAAAATGGCATTATTTTTCTTTTATGTATCACACACAATCTGAATTAAAGTAAAAAAAATGAAATATTACACTTTTCACACTGGTCAATGAGGGTTTTTTAAGATACTTACTTTTATTTGTTTCAGGAAACAACACATGTACATAGCCACAAAGACACTGAACTTATTATTTTTATTGAAGTATTTAATATGCCTGTGCACAAGCCATTGTGAAGGGAGGTGGGGAAAGACCAGCTTTGACATTGCCTATAGGAAATGGTGGATTCTTTGTTATCAGTTGTATATAGTGAAGTCAACTGTTATTGTAATTCTGCTTCTGCTGATAAGGTGCCTTACAGAAAACTCTTCCTGAAAGGAAATTAAGTATTTTTTTTTATAAAACCCATGATATGAAAACAAACATAGCCAAAAAGAAAAAAAATACATTTAACCAGTAAGTAATGTTCTGATTTAAGCTCATCTTTAAATGGGGTTGTCTATATATTTCCTAATATGTTAATGATCTATCCATAGGACATTAGGAACCAAAAAATCAATCAGCTGTTATTTGTCTCGGTGACTGATGGTGGGTTGCTCCGTACATTGATTCCTGCCTGCTCCCAGGTATTGTATCTTATCTCCGGTTCAAGTGAATGGGAAATAAGGTGCAGCACCTGGGAACATCCACTAAAAATTATATATGGAGCTGTACTGGTCAGATGAGATAATAGCTGTTGGGATAAGTCATCAATATGTTAGTCGCTGACAACCCCTTTAAAAGTGCTTTTCTTATTTTTTATTTTTATTTAAAAATTGAAAGAATAACTAAGTCATCTATAAGAATTACTCATTTATTTGATTAATGAAAAGTACTTTCTAATGATATAAATAATTTTACTATTAGCACACAGCACTACAGAATTTTGACTGCTAAATTCCTTCGCAAGGAAAAATATTCCATATTAAAATTAGTGGGCTGAGTAAGAATTTATTATACAATTGTTACCATACTGTCTTTTTCTTGGACTCCAAGTCTTTATATATTGTGGTTGTACAGTAAATTTAGTAGAGACCAGAAATGATAATGATTCCCTAATTTCAGTTTTGTTGACAAATTTTAAATTTAGGATGAGTATAATAAAAAAAAAAGTGAGAACAAAATTTGAAAGAATATTTTGTAATAAATACAAGAGATCATGATGGAGCATCAGCTATTGATGTTAAAATTGTCTTGGGGGAATTTAATTGACTCTAATAGTTCTTGACAAGACACTTTGTCATCATCATTTTCCCATTTACTGTTTGCTGCAATTACATCTTTACAATTTCACCTGACATGGACAATCATGGTCACAGATTTTATATAAAATCTAAATGTATGCTGTTCTGCAGGATATCAGCTTGAACTATGGGTACTATGAAAAACAGACAATTATCTTGGATTATATAGTATGTGGCATTTTGTACAGTTTATAAATCTTTTCATGCGCTCATGTTCTATTTATGAGCTCTTTATGAAAAGTTTATGCTTATTAGTATAATAAATACATGGTATTATGGACTTCGAAAAGGATTGATTCAATCTGCTATATGAATGTTGGTGGCTCCTTTTTGGTCCAGATGCTACCTCAGCTTTTGTATTGGATTAAGGTCTAGGCTTTGACTAAAGAACACAAAATGTTTTTGCTCCCTTAGTAGTCTTTTTTGTTAACCCGACCTACATGTTGAAATTAAACATTTGATCAATTACATGCGATTCTGGTCCAGTAACATCAAAACTGCTTCAAAACTTATGCTAGCACCAGCTTGTTTCTTTATGTTGTAGGAATGCAACATTTGCTTTCATGAATAATATATAATGTAATACAGTAACATAATATGCTAATGATTTTCTATTTGACTGATATTAGGATATTTTTATCAATATATTACAAACACTAAAGAGATTCTTATATTTTATTTTTTCAGTTCTTAGCACAAAAAAATACAGCAGTTAGAATTGATGGGCATTTAATCACATATTGTTTCATTTTGTTTATACTTATAAGTTGCAACAAAAATCTTTTAAATTCTAACAAAATTATTTATATTAAAATGGAACTGTACATTCCACAATGTTTGTATAAATCAAAGTGGTAGGCAAATATAAGAATATTTGCAATATAACTTATTATTGAAATCAGCTCATTGTACTCTGTGGAGAGGTGAGGGTGAGTTAGGAATAGGGAGAGAAAACAGGCAAAAGTAAAAAAATATCATGTGTCATGCAAGGTGTGGGAAAGGCTAAGTGCAACACGAAGGGAACAGGGGAAGGGAGCCCATACACTAGGGAAAAGGGGAGTGGAGACCTCCTAGGCTGATCTGATATTACCCTGTCTACCCTAACATCCCTATATTGGTTTCTCACCAATCACTGCACAGGAACCTAAACCCTATATTTCCCTAGAGCTTGGCCTTGGATAGGGAAGGGGGATGAGCAATAGTCAGTCCCCACTAACAACTAAAGACAACAAGGGAGACAAACACAGGGGAAAGTAACTTAGCTTGAGCCGACTTCAGAGAGATTTCACCACATGTCCTTCTAGCATTAGAGAGAAAGTAAACAGACTGCAGTAGTACAAAGCCTTCACAAGGGAAACATGTGAATATCACTGGCACCTCCCAGTTGCAAACAAAGTATTTAAACACCAAGGCCTGGGTGTCAATTAGCAGGAGGGAGGTAGCTGCTTGGTCCTAGAGTGATATAGATCTAAAGAGGTGTCTGTAATGCCAAATGAAGAGATCTTCTTCAACCAACTGCAGGGAGACTGTCTGTCACATCTGACACACCTGTGACATCATGATGAACTTTCTAACACGTTTTTTAACTCACTCCAGAGGTGATTCACATTTGGACAGGTTGTTGCCTTTCTCTGTGTTCTAAAAAATGAATGAACAGCAGAAATACATCTCTGTATGTTGTGCTGTATGTGGCAGTCATCACTGCAGCTTTTTTCCTGCCCCTTAGCATCCAGCTGACTGCAAGGAGGTAGAGAATGCAGAGGGGAAAACTTGTAAAGGTGCAGGTATAAGACATAAAATTGCCAGATAGAGAATTATTCCTCTTGTACACACACTGGACACCTTATTCTGAAAAGTGACTTGGAAGCACGGTTACCTTCTACATAAGACCATTTTGCAATTTTTTGCAATATATTGTACTTATGGTCAGTTATGTTTTCTTCATTTGGATCTGTGCTGTCCCATTTGTTTTAACATCACAGTTTAAAAATGTCCTTTAAACATGGAGAAGATTTATCCAGGGAACTCTAGTTGGCTTTTAGCTGTTGGCTGAGTGACTCGGCTAGATTGACAGGTTTCCCCTATTTATGCTTATAGAGAGATTTTCCAACTACCGGAGCTTGGCACAGGGAGCCAGAAAGACCCATTTAGATGATTTGTCCCTCAATTCCTGCCTCATTTTTAATCTACAATGGGCCTGATACTTTAAGGAGTTTCAGCCAGAATTCAGGCATAAAATTCCTTGAACTGTTGCAAAACGTTTGTGCAAGTCGAAATTTCACAAAAATGTTGTGACTTTTGGCTTTTTTACATCAGTCCCAGCAAGCATCACCAAACTGGACAGAGCTGGGGCAGTACTGGGCAAAGAGCCCAAAAAATAAATCAGAATTTGCAACCTAATAGTGGTGTAAATTACTCCAGAAACGTATGCCAACCATTTCTTGGCTGACATACCTTTCTGGCGGTCATGCACATCATTTGATAAATGAGCCAAATTCATTCAAGAAGCGCACAAATTTAATGAGTCTAGCGCATCATACTCTAGTGCTCCCTTCATTAAGACTGGCATGCAAAATCCCAGTCTTAACAAGTTGGGCCTACTATGTCTGGTCTGAAAAGTCACAACATTTCAGAGTAAAAGATAAATATCTACTATGAGAGAGCCTATTCTCGATTCACGCTGCCATTGGTTTGGGCAGCATGAATCATCTGCCCATTTTCCTTTAAAGGCTACCTATCATTGCATTTTTTTCTTACTTTTTAGTCATTTCCTAACATTTTCATTAAAATCAATGGGGTTCAAGTCACACATTGCTCAAAAATCTCACTTTACAGCATGATGCGCAACAGGAAGATGTGCTGAGTACAGAGCAATGTAAGTGCTCAATGACCAATTCATGAGCCTGTGCACAGAGTAGAGTACTGGCTCTTAGACTTTCTATGAATAAAGAGGCTTCAACATGTAGTTCTGTAAGTAATTGGAAGGGAAATAGATGCAGAAAACATTACTAAATAGGGAAAAATAGATAGAAGTCAGATTAGTAAATCGGAATGTTTTTTTTTATTATTATTTAACTGTTAATTAGGAGCCTAATAATTTTTTTGCTGAGTTGCTTCTACTTACGAAAATTTAGTTTACAGTGAGTTTCCAGACATGGATTTTCCGCAGGACGCAGCATCAAATATCTAATACATAGAATAATCTTTTGATATGTATTCCTATGACTCTTTTGATAAAAATATGATTTACAGAAAAATGCATAGATAACTACCGCAAAATTTTTGGCACAAGGAAAATATTATCAATGTACTAATAAGCCATGTTAGATGATGGTATTTAAATCATGCCTAACTTGTCCAGAATACTTGAACCCTATCATTATAATAACTAAAATTAGCTTCCAAATGTGATTCATGTATCCAAAAGCCATTTATACTGACTGCTAATTATTTTTTAGAATTATTTTCTTATCTCCAATGCACAGTCTTCAAATTACCTTTAAGGGTTGCCAATTCATCATTCTTCTCCATTTCAAAATGCTTTCTATCTCAAACAGAAACAGTAGTTAGGAAAACAAGTTTGATGTAACTTTTTTTGGCAGCTCCTATTGTTGTACTTTAATCCTTGGATGATTTTAAATGGAGGCTATCATTATAGTTTAGCATAATAATAATTAGGCTTCTGAGTAGCCTTAGGTATATGTCATTGAGTACTTTGCTGTTTGATGTAGATAAACATTTGAATATTTTGTAATTATTGTTACTGTTTTATTGAAATATGTACACATTTGTTCCAAAGTACTGTTTTTATGTGTTCTGATCTAAACTAAATGTTGTAATAGATATAATTTCTCCTGAATGCTGGCTCGTATCAGTTCCTATTGCCAGCTTTCCTTTTTCAACTGTTTACTTTCAACACGGCCCATGACTATTTCTTCTGAAGCCAACTTGCTCCTCTGCTGTTTTTTGTTAAAGAGGACCTTTCACCAAATTTTTCATGTTGAACTGGACATAAGATGTAATAGTTGCTGTAGAGCGCAATAAAACATTTTTGCTTTTTATTTTGCCTCTCTGATGCAGAAATACTAGAAATCAGAGTATTTGGCACCTAATGAGTTAACTTTACATGAGTCTAAGTGGACTTTTTTACTGATAGCCTGTACTTTTTCTCCCTGTACTTTTTGCCATCTCATAACATCCACTTGGAATTAACTAAAGTTAACTCATTATTGGCCCAATACTTTGATTATTGCTAATACCGCTGCCTGGAAAGGCCAAATTAAAAAAAAAGCTAAAAAAAAGCTTTGTAGCCGCTATTACATCGTGTGTCCAGTTCAACATGGACCGTTTGGTGAAATGTCCTCTTTAAAGCAAACCTGTCACCAAGAAAATGCTATGTGATCTTCAAGCCCAATGTTATAGAGGAGAAGGTGATCAGAATATGTGATTTTGTAAGAAAATATTCAGTATAACCTGTGATTTCATCATTTATACCTCTGCTCTTTCTTGGATTTCCGGTCCAGTGGGCGGTCCTATCAGTGACTGACAGTTATTTCTCTATGCACACTTATATAAAGATAGCTGTTAGTTATTGATAGCCCCGGCCCCCTGGACCTAAAATGCCAGAAAGAGCAGAGGATTAAATGATTAAAATATAAGTTATACCTAGTCTTTTCTCACAACACTATACATCAATCTGCTGCCCCCCTCGCTGTATAACATGATGCCTGCAGATTATACTGCATTTTCATAGTGACAGGTTTCTTTTAAGGAATATATATGTGTAATACAATGCAATTTAAAGGTCCAGTACAAAAGACTCCTTGGTTTAGAGGCTGACAATGTCACTCATTTCTTGCTAAATATAGTATTTTTAGCTGAGTGCCCCACACTATTTAACTATGCTAGTTACCTGTACCTATTACCTACCTATGAGCAAATGTAATTTGTCTTGACCTATTTATTACTGCTTCTTCCGAAAACTATAGCTTAAACAATAAAATCCACAGCTCACCCCTACAAACAAAGCAGATTTAGTCTTTCATTAAAATTACAAACCAAGAGTAACACATTTTAAATACATTTATTACATAATCAGAGACGAGAGCGAGGATTTAAACAGATTATGTTACTATAATATTGCATGTTTAAATTAAGATTTTATTTTACATATCTTTTTTTTTGTCTTTATCCTTATATAGTATAATATTAATATAGTTACATAATATCAAATATATGGTGGACCATAGGTTCATCTACTGATTTATGACATATTGTCTAGTCTCTAATGTTCTTTAATTAATTTTGCAACATATTTTTGGAGGCTTAATGTTTTGTCCTTTTGTTTTCAATATTTGATATTCACTCATATACAGTATGCCGACGTGTGCCGATTTATCAAATTATAAAAAAACTCAAAGAAAAAAAAAAGAAACAAACATGATAGTCTGTCGCTAGATGTGTATGCAATATGCTTTAATTTGTAGCAGACCAGGGGCAGTTATATATATAAGTTGCAGCCTGTCAAGGGTGGTTTCCTATCAGTTTGTAATATCAGGTAGCATATGTTTTGTGAGTCACTAACCAAATTTAAGGCTATAACACGATTACTGACTAGTATAACTTTGTGATCAGTGTATGACTGTTTTGTGAGTGCATTTGGAAATCATCTATGCTTATGGCATGTCCTTAACTAATCCTTATGTTTTGTTTTGAGATCTGATGGTTATATGACAAAATAGCTCTCTTCCAGAAATAAGAATCTTTATATCTAATATCCCCTATAGAGTGCTACCTTGTAAATTAAATGGGTTGTCAGTGGGTGTCCAATAGTTGGAACTTCCAATGATCGGAAGAATGGGACACTCAAATTTTAATTAGAATTGATTTGCAATGTGCATACTCAAAGGCTACTCCATTCATTCTCTATGGGATTGTTGAGCACAGTGTTCAGCTTTTTCTGGCATCACAATAGACAATGAAAGGAGTGAGAGTCGTGCTTGCACACTGCCAATCCATTCTAATTAGAGATGAACAGGTCAATCCGTGGAGGATTTCCTGAAATTTGTAGTTTCAAATATGAACTATTTGAGGTTCAATTTGCGGTTCAAAAATAAAAACCTAGACCAGCACCATTTTCTCCACTGCTGAAACATCAGAGAGTGGGCTAATGTCATTTTGCATGGCCAAGTTGGCTATTCAATAATGCCCTGCAGCTATGACATCTAGAGAATTATTATACCTTGTACAGTGATGGTCTTCATAGATTAGCAGCTCCAAGTGGAGTGCAGTTTGTAAGGCAGAGTCACTTACCATCTTTGGGAGTCAATTGTTAAGTTTCTCCCTCTTGTAGAGTGTAAGCTCTTATAATTAGCAAGGTCTTCTTTCTCTGTCTCCTGTATAATGTAATCTTTTATGATCAACAGTAGTGTTGAGCGAATTTGTTCGGCATTTCAAATTCATGTTCTGGGTTCCGACTTGTTCGCGCAAAAAAATCTGTGTGACAGCATGGCAAATCAAGGATGTTCATGAGCGGAGCTGATTTTTTGGTGCGAATAAGTCAGAACCCCGAACACGAATTTGAAATGCCGAATAAATTAGCTCAACACTAATCAACAGGATTCTCTTTGTCTTTGTCATCCAACATTTTTTTTCTGAGCAATTATAAGCGTTCCAGTATTGAAATTTCAAATATATTTTCTGCTAATCAAAGTTTTGGGGGAAAGCCTGTGAAGTCGGCAAATTTGAATTTCAAGAGACCTACTCATCTAATTCTAGTAGGAATAAAAGTGCCCTTTTCTGCTATCAAACTTTTAATGTCTTATGTTTTTTTAAGGCTGTAAAAATTAGTTGGGAATTTATAGCTAGAACTGTTAGCACATTATTGCTCAATTTCAGAACAGAGTAGGTTTTTGATTAGTTGGATAAGATGCTGCTTTTAGAAGTTACAGATTCATGCACAGCCAGCTAATAGAGAGTCTTTAGAGAAATGATTCCATGGAAAAAGCAAGTAACATATCTCTTCTTCAGAAAAATATGCAGGATGAAGTTATGAATCATGATATTTGCCAAATCAAAGACACCCATATGTAAACTGCTCTCTTTAAGAGTATGTTCAACTTCTTGGATATGTAACTCATGAAACATAATTTCTATATATATATATAAATAACATACAACAACAAATTGTTGCTTAACTTTACATTTAAAAAATATTCTACTGCTAATTATTATTATATGAAATAAGAAATCCATGTCTAATACTAATGCTTACTTCCATTTATTGTGATCATATTTATTTTTATACAGTTTTCTCTATGCTGTAAACTCTCATGAGTATGTGTGTGTGGACATAATAGATTTTCTTGACTTAGAAAAATAGAGTAAACTGTTGTAGATTCTAGAAGTCAAATTAAGTGTAGTCATTTTGCCACAATTTAGTTATTGTATTAAAAACCAAACACATTTCATTTTGTCAGATGACAATTTTCTATTATTGTTTCAAATAGCAATATAATTGGAGGAGACGTGTTATCTTCTTTCCATTGTTGCACAAATTAGAATGCATGATTACACTTCTTGTGATAATTTTCTTTCTCTCTGTGCTGCTACAATAAGCCAATGAGGAATTTTAAAGCATAATAATTATTGAAGTTGTATATAGTAAATAAGTGTAAATTTTTGTGATTGGTGTTATTTAACACTCTATATCTAAATTACATTAAATAAGAGAAATATATATTAATATTACGGACTATAAATACCAGTCTAATGTTTATTTTATGAAAGTTCACAATATACACTAAAAGAAAGAATATACATTTCTACAAAATGTAGAACTCTCAGAAGACTCGTAATCACAGTGATCATGGATCCAAATTTTAGTACCATAGAGAATGAAAAAAGCATTGGATTCAAGTATGGCATAGAGGATTTTTATGTCAATTAGGTTGTAAAGGATCTTTTATTTTTTAAAGTTTCTAACTATTATTTTGGAATTATTTTATATCACATTGATATAATTTTACTAATACAATTTTAGTCCCATCAGATAAATATTCTGCTATATACACTGCTCAAAAAATAAAGGGAACACTCAAATAACACATCCTAGATCTGAATGAATGTAATATTCTCATTGAATACTTTGTTCTGTACAAAGTTGAATGTGCTGACAACAAAATCACACAAAAATCATCAATGGAAATTAAATTTATTAACCAATGGAGGCCTGCATTTGGAGTCGCCCCCAAATTAAAGTGGAAAAACACACTACAGGCTGATCCAACTTTGATGTAATGTCCTGAAAACAAGTCAAAATGAGGCTCAGTATTGTGTGTGGCCTCCACGTGCCTGTATGACCTCCCTACAATGCCTGGGCATGCTCCTGATGAGGTTGCAGATGGTCTCCTGTATGTTCTCCTCCCAGACCTGGACTAAAGCATCCGCCAACTCCTGGACAGTCTGTGGTGCAACGTGACGTTGGTGGATGGAGCGAGACATGATGTCCCAGATGTGCTCCATCGGATTCAGGTCTGGGGAACGGGTGGGCCAGTCCATAGCTTCAATGCCTTCATCTTGTAGGAACTGCTGACACACTCCAGCCACATGAGGTCTAGCATTGTCCTGCATTAGGAGGAACCCAGGGCCAACTGCACCAGCATATGGTCTCACAAGGGGTCTGAGGATCTCATCTCGGTACCTAATGGCAGTCAGGCTACCTCTGGCGGGCACATGGAGGGCTATGCGGCCATCCAAAGAAATGCCACCCCACACCATTACTGACCCACTACCAAACCGGTCATGCTGAAGGATGTTGCAGGCAGCAGATCGCTCTCCACGGCATCTCCAGACTCTCTCGTCTGTCACATGTGTGAAGAGCACAGGGCGCCAGTGGCGGCTTTGCCAATCCTGGTGTTCTGTGGCAAATGCCAAGTGTCCAATGGTCCTGCTACTGGGTTGTTGCCCTCCTATGGCTCCCTCCACATCTCCTGGTATCTGCTCCATGCTCTGGACACTGTGCTGACACAGATAACGACCATAATTCATCTGTCAGGTTCCCTTTATAACCTTACCCAATAGGCTGAGATAGGTAAGTGATAGTAATGGACACTTTATGTATAGAAAGTTATAGTATAGCTGGAGTTTATAAACTATATGTTATTATAAATAAATTAAAAAAAAAATATATTAATAAAGTTTGAGATGTTCTTCAAGATATAGCAGCATATGTATTATTTATGCAAGGGATTTCTTGTAATTGGGAGATAGCATCTCCTGGCTCATCATAGTTTTTATAACATCTGGTATCGACATAATGGAACATCTGCTATTTTACAATGTAAATAGTGTTGTTAATCAAACTGCCTGTTGACTCACTATGTAGATTATCTACGATGTCAACTTCAATTCACAAATTGCACTCAAATATGCATTATCAGTAATAACAATGACAAGACTTGGCTTGCTAATTTAAAGCATAGCAAATATTTTACTTTCTTTTTGTTGTCTTGCATTATAAAAAACGTGATACTTGCTGAAGATGAAAGTTTATAACCATTGAGAAAGAAAAACTAATGTCACTTTGATTTAAAGGAACACTTCTACCATAGAATATGCCTCATATTTCAGAATATAGCTAAGCAAGGGCCCTCAGTGATAACTCCACATTTAGACTGATCTAACAGGTCACAGAAGAATTCTTTTAAAGGCTCAGACTTGATTATGAGGCCATATCTAAAGGGTCTTTGAAATTCAGATGTGCACAATCCAACTAAAGCTCATAGTGCAAGAGATCACTTGTTGCTAGAGTTTATTTCACAAATTTCAAGAGCGTAATCATAGCTGTATAAAAGCAGAAACTAGTATTTTAAAAAGAATATACACATCCATGTATAAATCCATGATGGATCTTGAGAATCTTTTTCTCTGGCAAACTTAAAGTTCTTCAACCAACTCTGAAGAACTTTGTGTTCTTTTGGCTTTTAGCTCAAAGATCCCTTTATTTTTAAACTATGTGAAGACTGATTGCGAAAGGATAATTTCAAGTGCAGGTCCAACTTTTAAGACTAATACTTAACCAAGCAATTGCTTGTCATCATAATTATTTTATTTTGCTAGCATCATACTAATAATAGGCAAAGAGATCTATAGATAGTTATTACTGTGCCTTAACATCTTTAGACCAAGGCTGGGGTCACAAGAGCTTATGTTCTCTCATATGAGAGAATTCAGATTGATTATATAAATGACACTCTGATCAATCTCTGATCAGAGTTTGAGCCGAGTGTCAGCTTAGTGTCATCTGACACTCTCTCAGATGAGAGAATTGTAGCACAGGTGAGGAGTAGAGATGAGCGTTGTTCTACTCGAACTGTTTGCCAATCTCAAATTCGAGCTGTTTTGGGTGGTGTTCGAGCCGTTCGGCGAACACGAACAATTTGAGAAAAATTCGGCTGTTCGAGGTTATGTTCGATAACTGTTCGTGCACAAAAATCATAACTGGATTTTTTCTCAGTAATGATGAAAATTAATGTTATTACGCAGTTTGAGTGTACAGCGGGGCGGGGGGAGGGGCAGGGGATGGATCTCTGCAGGAATAATGAAGATCTCCATTTTTTTTTCTCTTTCCCGAATTTACAGTGGGGAGGTGCAATCTGTCAGCCTATCAGCAGCGCACACACGGAGCGAAGTGCTTTTTTTCACACAAGCAACGGCATGTGTCATTGGCAGTGTATGTCACATGTCCTTGCCCTATAAGACCAAGCCATTTTCCCCGTCGCCACCATTTTCTCACTGCTGCAGCTGCGTGTTAGACGGCACCGCTGTTGCTGTGTGCGCTATACCTTGTTAATTTCAAGCCAATTTTCGCACAAATATACAGATAGCTTGGGAGTAGGGAATAGTTGTGATTGCAGTCCTTTTAAGGACTAGGTTACAGCATTTCCTATGACTTTTATCAGGCAGGTCTGTGCTCTTAAATAGATAGATTGTGGGAGTAAAGACTAATTGGAATTGCAGTCCTTTTCAGGACTAGGTTACATCAGTTCCTATCAGTTTTTGGCAGGCAGGTCTGTGCCAGTGCTGTGCAAGTTTTTTTCACAGCATTTGGCTGAATCTAGCAAAGCTAATCCTTTTTGGCCTATTGCAGAGTGTGTTAGTCAGTGGAGTAGCCTATCTGTGTTGCAAGATATACCACCTGTGTATAGAATACCAATTTTTTTACTGCACCTAGTGAAGTAAAATCTTTTGGGCATAGCATCATTCTATTAGTCCATCTATACTGACCTCCATCAGGTTGCAAATTGAATATATTTTTTTTCTGCATCTAGCTCTGAAAAAATATTTGGCCTTCTAGCAGTGTGTGGGACTTTCTCTATTAGTCCATCTATACTGACCTCCATCAGGTTGCAAACTGAATATATTTTTTTTCTGCATCTACCTCTGAAAAAATATTGGGCTGCTAGCTGTGTGTGGGACTTGTTCTATTAATCCATCTATACAGACCTCCATCAGGTTGCAAACTGAACATAATTTTTTTCTGCATCTACATCTGAAAAAATATTTGGGCTTCTAGCTGTGTGTGGGACTTGTTCTATTAGTCCATCTATATTGACCTCCATCAGGTTGCAAACTGAAAATAATTTTTTGTCTGCATCTAGCTCTGAAAAAATATTTGGCCTTCTAGCAGTGTGTGGGACTTTCTCTATTAGTCCATCTATACAGACCTCCATCAGGTTGCAAATTAAAAATAATTTTTATCTGCATCTACCTCTGAAAAAATATTTGGGCTTCTAGCTGTGTGTGGGACTTGTTCTATTAGTCCATCTATACTGACCTCCATCAGGTTGCAAACTGAAAATAATTTTTTGTCTACATCTAGCTCTGAAAAAATATTTGGCCCTTAGCAGTGTGTGGGACTTTCTCTATTAGTCCTTCTATACTGACGTCCATCAGGTTGCAAATTAAAAATAATTTTTATCTGCATCCAGCTCTGAAAAAATATTTGGCCTTCTAGCAGTGTGTGGGACTTTCTCAATTAGTCCATCTATACTGACCTCCATCAGGTTGCAAACTGAATATATTTTTTTTCTGCATCTACCTCTGAAAAAATATTGGGCTTCTAGCTGTGTGTGGGACTTGTTCTATTAGTCCATCTATACTGACCTCCATCAGGTTGCAAACTGAATATAATTTTTTTCTGCATCTAGCTGTGAAAAAATATTTGGCCTTCTAGCAGTGTGTGGGACTTGTTCTATTAGTCCATCTATACTGACCTCCATCAGGTTGCAAATAAAAAATAATTTTTATCTGCATCCAGCTCTGAAAAAATATTTGGCCTTCTAGCAGTGTGTGGGACTTTCTCTATTAGTCCATCTATACTGACCTCCATCAGGTTGCAAATTAAAAATAATTTTTTGTCTGCATCTAGCTCTGAAAAAATATTTGGCCTTCTAACAGTGTGTGGGACTTTCTCTATTAGTCCATCTATACTGACCTCCATCAGGATGCAAACTGAATATATTTTTTTTTCTGCATCTACCTCTGAAAAAATATTTGGGCTTCTAGCTGTGTGTGGGACTTTCTCTATTAGTCCATCTATACTGACCTCCATCAGGTTGCAAATTGAATATAATTTTTTTCTGCATCTAACCCAGCCAATAGTTTTGGCCCAATACCACAGTTTGGCCACTCAGCTCTGCTCGGTTCCCTTCCATTGATTTTTTGTGCAAACAACTCCAGAGTTGTGAATTAGTTAACCACCAAAATGAGTGGAAAAAGGCCTGCTGCTGGTGGAAGGGGAATAGGCGTGTTGGGAAGGGGAAAAAAGGTTGTGTCCGTGGGGTAGGTGTTAAAGCAACAGTAACATCTGCAGAAGAATGACCATCTTTCAGCCAAACTAAAATGTCTACTTCTTTTAGCGGACAATGTGATAAGATCCCTTTCTTACGGCCACGCCAATCTCTACAAATTCCAGATGAGGCACAAAAACAGCAGGTGCTTCAACGGATATCAAGTGCTCCTTTAAGTGGGCTCTCCTCCACATCAACTTCAACATCACAAATACTCCAGTCCTCAAAGGTGTCACCCCAATCGCACTTGCTTCCTCACAGCTCCCAAATCTCCAGCTGCCCGTCTGAGTATGAGGTAGAACAGATGGTTGAGTCTGCAGAGCTGTTTACTCATACTATAGCCTGGGAATCAGAGGTCGACTCCAGCGCTTCTGTGAATCCAGACGAGGAAATGATCTGCACTGATGCCCAGAATCTTTATGAATCGGATCCAGGACCAGACGCAGAAGGTTCTGACCATAATGTAGACCCTCATTCCCAAACTGTAACTCCTGTTGGTGGAGACAATGAGGAAGACGATGATGAGACTCAAATACCTGATTGGAGCGACAACTTTAGTTTTTTGTCAGGGCAGGAACAGGTTGGCTCTGAGGACGACGGGTGTGATAACGCACAGGGTGATGATGATGAGGTTGGAGATCCCACTTACTGTTAACCCACAGTCAGCCAAGAGATGAGGTCAGCAGAGGAGGTGGAGGAAGATGCTAGTGACGACAAGGTCAGGTTGAGCCTTCCTGGACAGAGACGTAGTACTGGAAGCACGTCAACAACTGCATCCTCAAACACAACTCTGCCTCTCACCACAAGTCGTGGTGGCTCTTCAGGTCGCATGGGTGCTAAGCCTTGCATAGCCTGGGCATTTTTTCAGATCGATAAAGATGACCCAACTTGTGTTATCTGTAACATTTGTCAGCAAAAGCTAAGTAGAGGCCAAAAAATACATAGTTTGAGTACTTCATGCATGAACCGGCACATGGACATGAAGCATAAGTTGCAGTGGGAAGCTCAGTGTGCTACAATGCGGCCTAGCCGGCCGGGCCAACCACCGTCTGCCATATCTTGTGCATCCGCGGCCTCTTCATCCTCTGTGACTGGGGGGACAGCAGTCACATCTGTTTTGGGGCGCAGACCTGCCACCTCTTTACCCGCAACAGCCAGCGTGATTGGCAGGTCATCATTTTCTTTGGAGGTGGTAACACCAGCTGGTGTTGAGCGCTGTCCGACATCGATAGCACCACCTTTGGATCAAGGCAACCTAACATGTCCGCCTGCATCTTCCTCACAGACCGGCAGTTTGCCGGGGACACCCTTATCAACCCCGTCTAAGCACAATAGCCAGCCCTCGGTCCCTCAGATGTGGACAAGTAAAAGACCATTTCCTCCTAGCCATGAGAAAGCTAAGAGGTTGAATTTCACCATCTGCAAGCTCTTGGCTACAGAAATGCTGCCTTTCCGCCTGGTGGACACAGAGGATTTTTGAGACCTTATGTCCGTCGCAGTGCCCCAGTACCAGATGCCCAGTCGGCACTACTTCTCAAAGAAAGGTGTGCCTGCGCTCCACCAGCATGTCGCACACAACATCACCGCTTCTTTGAGAAACTCTGTGTGTGACAGGGTGCATTTCACCACAGACACTTGGACGAGTAGGCATGGACAGGGGCGTTACATGTCGCTGACTGGGCACTGGGTAACTATGGTGACAGCAGGACAAGGGGCTGCTGTCCAAGTCTTGCCGTCCCCATGAGTTGTGCGTCAATCCTCTTTATGTCAAAGTTCCTCCACTGCTTCTGCCTCCTCAACCTCCTCTCGGTCTTCCACCTGCACCCAAAGCCTGTCTGGTCATGCCACAAGCTTTCTAACTGCGCAGAAGGGATCCTGCACACCTCCTTACTATGCTGGCAGTAGGGCTCAACGTCATCAGGCGGTTTTTACATTGAAATGTCTGGGAAATGTGAGTCACACAGCTGAGGAGTTGTGGTCAGCTCTGGAGAACCAATTTCGTGAATGGTTGTCTCCACTGGACCTGAAACCAGGGAAGGCCGTGTGCGACAATGCTGCAAACCTGGGTGCGGCCCTTCGCCGGGGCAATGTCACACACGTGCCTTGTATGGCTCACGTGTTGAACCTGGTTGTCCAGCAATTTTTAGCCCACTATCCCAGACTAGATGGCCTTCTGCAGAGGGCACGGTCGCTGTGTGCTCACTTCCGCCGTTCGCATCCCGCAGCTCAGCGACTTACATCTCTACAGAAGTCGTTGGGCCTGCCACTTCAACGGCTAAAATGCGATGTGCCTACCCGGTGGAATTCAACTCTGCACATGTTGCAGCGACTGTGGCAGCACCGACAAACCCTGGTGCAATACGTTCTGACGTATAGCCTGGGCCAACGAGATCCGGAGGTGGGGCAAATCACGCTGGAGGAGTGGTCTCAGATCAGGGACCTATGCACCCTTCTGCACAGTTTTGAGATGGCGACGAAGATGTTTAGTGCTGACGATGCCATTATTAGCATGACTATTCCGGTGATTTACATGCTGGATCACATGTTAAACAGAATTCGGAGTCAGGTGGTGGCACAAGAGGAGGTGGAGGAAGTAGAGGAGGAGGAGTTGTATGCGGAAGGGCTAACATCTGCAAGGTCCAGACGGTCGGCAGCACCAAGGCGGCAGGCATGTGAGGGTGGGGGAGATGGTTTTACCAGGGCGCATGGTAGCAGCCAAACTAGTGAGGAAGGTGCAGGAGCCCAGGAAGAAGTGGAGGACGAACTGATGGAAGACTCATCAGATGAGGGAGACCTTGATCACATTTCTGTTGTGCGAGGTTGGGGGGAGAGGACAGAGGAAGGCAGCATGATTGTTACCTCGCCACCAACACAACAGGGACTTGGTGCTCCTGGATGCGCAACACACATGAGTGCCTTCTTGCTGCACTACCTGCAACATGACCCTAGAATTGTGAGAATTAGAAATAATCCTGATTACTGGGTTGTCACACTGTTAGATCCCCGGTACAAAAGTAAATTTGCAGAAATTATTCCTGCCATAGAAAGGGATGCACGCATGCAGGAGTATCAGCAGAGACTGTTGCAGAATCTTACATGTGCTTTTCCACAAAACACCAGTGGTGCACGTAGTGAATCTCACAGTTCCAACTTGCCAACCGTGGGACCGTCAAGTGTTCAGCACTCAAACCGTAACAGAACCACAGTATCTGCTGGTAACATCAATTTTGTGGAATCATTTCACCACTTTTTTAGCCCATCCTTTGCAAGGCCACAGGAGACAAGAAGTCTGACACATAGTCAACGCCTAGAGACGATGGTACAGGAGTATCTCCAAGTAAACATTGAAGCCATGACTGTGTCACTGGACCCTTGGTCTTTTTGGGCTTCCAATCTGGATAAATGGCCGGAGCTAGCCACTTACGCCTTGGAGATCTTGTCATGCCCCGCAGCCAGTGTTCTGTCTGAACGTGTGTTCAGCGCTGCTTGTGGTGTGCTGACAGATAAGCGCACGCGGCTCTCCACTGATAATGTAGACAGACTCACGTTCATAAAGATGAACAAATCATGGATCCGAAATGACTTTTCTACCCCTGTGTCATCCTGGGGAGAGTAAAAGCTTGATGATTGGTTAAAATCACCCTACCAACCGTTTTAAGCTTTCAAATTACTAATCATGTTTATCTGTATCTTGACTGGAAAATAATTTGGGCTTTGTAGCAGTGTGCAGCACTGATCCTATTAGCCCATCTATACTAAGCTCCACCAGATTTAAAATTAATAATAATTTTTAGCTGCATCTAGCCCGGAAAATAATTTTGGGGCTCCGAGATGCGCAAGACACATAAGTGCCTTCTTGCTGCACTACCTGCAACATGACCCTCATATTGTCAGAATTCGAAGTAATCATGACTACTGGGTTGCCACACTCTTAGATCCCCCAAACTTTTCGATCAACCTTTTCATTTTAATAAAGACCAAAAAAATGGTCATTTTTGAAATTATAAGCATTAGCAGGTTATTAGAAACTGAAATCAAACAGTTTTCAACTCAAAACTTTATTCTAGGTGATGTTACATTTTCACATAGGACCCCTTGTTCGAAAGGAGCTTCTGAACTCTCTCGTCCATTGAATTTGTCAGGTTTTGGATGGTTTCTGCTTCAATTGTTTTGCATGAGGACAGAATACCCTCCCAGAGCTGTTGCTTAGATGTGAACTGCCTCCCGCCATCATAGACACTCCTTTTGATGATGCTCCAGAGGTTCTGAATGGGGTAGAGGTCAGGGGAGCATGGGGGTCACACCATAAGTTTGTCCCCTTTTATGCCCATATCAGCCAGAGATGCAGATGTTTTATGTGCAGCATGATATGGTGCATTATCATGCAAAAAAATGATCTTGCTGTGAAATACACGGTTCTTCTTCTTGAACCATGGCAGGAAGTGCTGTTTGAGAAAATCCACATACATTATGGAGTTCATCTTTAGCGCCTTCAGGGATCCTAAAGGGGCCGACAATCTCTCTCCCCATGATTCCAGCCCAAAACATTACTCCACCTCCTCCTTGTTGGCGCTGTAGCCGTGTTTGCGTGGGGTGTCCATCAACCAGCCATCCTCCACTCCATCCATCTGGACCATCGAGCGCTGCACGGCACTCCTCCGTGAACAAAACAGTTTTGAAATCAGTCTTCATGTAATGTTTATCCCACTGGAGCCGTTTCTGCTTGTGTGGAGTGGATAGAGGAGGTCGACAGGATGGCGTATGCACAGCTGCAAACCTCTGAAGGACCCTGCATCTTGTTGTTCGGGGGACGTTGGAGGCACCAGCAGCTTCAAAAACTTGTTTGCTGCTATGACAAGGCTTTTTTGCGCTGCTCTTTTAACCTGACGTAATTGACTGTAGGAAAGAGTCCTCAATTTGCCCTTATCAGCACGCACACATGTGTACTGTGAATCAGCTACATACTTCTTGATTGCCAAGACACTTCATCCTGATCATCGCACAATGTTGATTGTAGTCATGCCTTGACCTAAACACTCCACAATTTGTTGCTTCTCAGCAGCCGACACATCTTTTTCTTTCCCATTTTGGCAGAAAATGTAGGCTGCTTAATAATGTGAGACAGCCTTCTTAAGTAGTCTTGCCTTTCATTGGACACACCTGCCAAACTAATTAGCACAGGTGTCTGCAATTGCTTACAGTGATATAAAGAGCCCTGACACACATCACCATCAATGAGTTTAACTGACAAACAAACAAATTCTTCCCTTATCACTCCTAAACACTTTTTGCATAATAATTTGGAACACAGTGTACATGTGCTTTTCCACAAAACACCAGTGGTTCACGTAGTGAATCTTACAGTTCTAACTTGCTAACCGTGGTCTGTATGGAGTTGTTCAATAAAGGGCCCAAAATTAAGATAACATAGATGGGAGAGGTCTCTATGAATAGGAATTCCTAAGTATTTGATACCCTGTGAGGGCCAGGCAAAGGGAAACTTGGACTGGATGGAATCCTATATGGATTTGGGGAGGGAGACATCGAGGGTCTCAGACTTCGCTGCATTGATTTTAAAATTTGACCATGAAACAAAGTGATCTATTTCAGCCATAACAGCATGGATGGATATATGTGATTGAGTGATATATACTAGTACATCATCAGCAAATAGAGAGCACTTGTACTCGGTGCCTCCCACCTCAATCCACCTAATATTGGGGTTATGGCGAATTGATGAGAGCAGGTGCTCCGTCACTAGGATGTATAAGAGAGGGGACAGAGGACATCCTTGCCTTGTCCCATTGGTGATTGTGAAAGGTGATGAAAATGTTCTGATGCACCCCCTGGGCCTTGGGACATCCGGAGCCGGACCCTTTTTGGTGGATGCTGGTGGTTGTAGTCTTCGTGGCGGCGACCCGGTTCCGTGGCTCAGGGTGGTCAAACCAGTGGCGGAACTATTTATGTGGTTTTGATGTTTAAATGTCCGACTACGCCACCCGTGGATTGCGATCAGAGTGAACCGCCGCTGCAGGGCAGACCGCTGAGGCTGGTGTTGTGGGTGCAGCAGAGCGTAGTATAACTCCCCACGGGAGGAGTATAGCCTCAGGGCAGTGTATGCGGAGGATGGGGGTGATGGTGCAGGGCAGCAGCAGTAACGACACGGAGTCAGTGATGCAGTCCAGGGCCTTTACTCACAGTTCTTATTATCCAGACCACGTCTGCAGGTAACTGCTGCCCACGTCGTACTGTGCTCACCAGGTGAGGGGCTCAGACAACTCCCAGATAACTTTGGAGCGCTTCACAGGACCCCCTTTGTGTGTCCTTTGTCTGGCCTTTCTTACCAACCCTTCTGCCCGGCTGCCTCAGGCCTCCTCTTGGTAAACTTGGCGCCAGTTTCCCTGACCCTATGTGCTGCCCTCCTAGCGGGTGTAGCGAGGGGCTGCGCCACATAAAATGTCACAGCCTCCGGTTTCTAGCTGAGGGTCGTTTCCTGCCTCCACTAGTTTCGGGGACAGGTCTCCCCCTTTGGCCTGACCACTCCATGCAGGTGGATTCGGGCGTGGGTGGCGACTCGCCCGTCCGCACCCCTGGGATCTCTTCGTTCCTCGTTCCTGGAGCCTTCTCCGCTCCTCTTCCTTCCTTCTCCCTCCCTTCTCCCTCTTCCAGGCCTGGGCCTCTGTTACTAGGCCTGCCTCTGGAGCAGAGCTCATGCAGAGCCCCTGCTCCCTGCCACTTCTGCTCAGACTTCTCTGCACTGAACTAAGATGGTGCCCACCTTTTATACTCCCTTCTCAATGCACCCAGGAACTGCTTCCTCCCTGCTCCTGCACTACAGGGTTCCCCTTCCTCAGTGTTCCCTCCCCCCACTCCAGCCAGGGACAGGGACTGTCGTGCCCATCTCAGGGGCATATTGGTCGCTCTGCCCCACGGCAATGTGGTGTAATGCATGCAGGTGTCGGGTCCTGATCCACACTCCATCCTTACCTGAGAGTGAGATATCACACCTCTGGGTGAGGTGCAATACCTCTGTAGCAACCGAGCCCTCAGGGTGCTACAGTTCCATTTATCTTCAGCCTAGGTGACGTATTGCGATACAGGGCAGTGATTTTGGCTATAAAAGGGTCCCCTAGACCCCTACCCCAAGCTTTTTAAGAGAATCATATATGGCGTGCCAGGAGACTCTATGGAATGCTTTCTCAGCATCCAACGAGAGTATCTAATTACAAATTTTTAACTGTATCTAGCCCAGGAAATACTTTGTGCCTAGTAGCAGTATCTGCTAGTCAGCGGATTATCCCGGCTGTTAAGCAAGCTACACCACCTGTAGTTTGGACACTTAATTTTTTCAAATGAAATGCTTCGGGACCACGGGATACTCAGTGAAGAGCATCAGGAGGCACCCGAAGGCATAGGGGCTGGGACTAGCAGTAGGATGCCCTGCGGTGGATAGCCGAGCTCGATCCTTATAAAAGCTTTTTAACTGCAGCAGCTTTAGTGGACGCTACTGGAGCTGGAATTACGCGGCTGCTGGCATGAGACTTGCCCTCCAATAGATCCTTGTAAATGGATTTAAAGTGGATTCATTCAAATTAGAGAGACAATTTAAATTAAAAAGCTTAGAGCTGCCTCCACCACAGGGGGGCTCGCTCGACCCACCAGTGGACAGGCACCAGTATTGGGAGAGGGGGGCTGGCCGTCAGGGTTCACCGCGGCTCTGGCACAAACCCGGCGACACTGAGGTGGCACGGCCAGGAGCGGACTGAACGTGTCGGCTTCTCACTTTTTGGATTTTAGAAGGGCATGACATGCCTATATCTGTGTCTCCCCCTCCTTTCACTCCTCCACCTCTTTTCTTTTCATAGAATCATAGAATGGTAGAGTTGGAAGGGACCTCCTGGGTCATCTGGTCCAACCCCCTGCTCAAAGCAGGATTCACTAGATCATCTCAGACAGATGTCTGTCCAGCCTCTGTTTGAAGACGTCCATTGAAGGGGAACTCACCACCTCTCGTGGCAGCCTGTTCCACTCATTAATCACCCTAACTGTCAAAAAGTTTTTTCTAATATCTAATCTGTGTCTCCTCCCATTTAGTTTCATCCCATTGCTTCTAGTTTTTCCTTGTGCAAATGAGAATAAAGATGATCCTTCTACAATGTGACAGCCCTTGACATATTTGTAGACAGCTATTAAGTCTCCTCTCAGTCTTCTTTTTTGCAAGCTAAACATTCCCAAATCCTGCAACCGTTCCTCATAGGACATGGTTTGCAGACCAGTCACCATTCTGGTCGCTCTTCTCTGAACTTGCTCCAGTTTGTCTGTCTTTTTTAAAATGTGGTGCCCAAAACTGTACACAGTATTCCAGATGAGGTCTGACCAAAGAGGAGTAAAGACCGATAATGACTTTACGTGATCTAGACTGTATGCTTCTGTTAATACATCCCAGAATTGTATTTGCCTTTTTTGCTGCTGCATCACACTGTTGACTCATGTTCAGTCTATGATCTATTAGTATACCTAAGTCTTTTTCACATGTACTGTTGCTTAGCTCTATTCCTCCCATTCTGTATATGCTTTTTTCATTTTTATTGCCCAGATGTAGTACTTTGCATTTTTCCCTGTTAAAAACCATTCTGTTGGTTGCTGCCCACTGCTCCAGTTTATTTAGGTCTTTTTGAATCCTCTCTCTCTCTTCTCTAGTATTAGCTATCCCTCCTAGCTTTGTGTCATCAGCAAATTTAATCAGTTTACCCTCAATTCCTTCATCTAAATCATTGATAAAGATGTTGAACAATACAGGTCCCAGGACGGAGCCCTGTGGTACCCCACTTGAGACATTCATCCAGCTGGATGTGAAGCCATTTACAACCACCCTTTGAGTCCGATCACTAAGCCAGTTATGAATCCACCTAACAGTTGCCTGGTCCATTGCATACTTGGTCATTTTTCTCATGACTATATGTACTTGTCACTTTTCCATGTGTTAGTTGTGTCTTCTGAGCAGTTTGTCAGCTTTTGGACACCTTTGAAGGTGTTTTCTATGTGTTTCTATGTGTTTTTGTTTGCCTGCCATTGGATTTAACGGTGTTCGAAGGTGTTCGACGAACAGTTCGACGAACAGTTCGGCGAACACACGGGTGTTCGACGAACCGAACCGAACTCGAACACTACGGGGGTGGCTCAACACTAGTGAGGAGGAGATGGAGAACATGATTTCTGCATCTTCTCCATTCTGTGACTCCACATATATCGGACTGCACTCATATGTCATCAAAGTGCAGTTCGATGTTTTTCATGAACCCATAGACTTGAATGAGTCCCAATCTGATTTGTGCAACAACTCAAAGCATGCTGCTATTTTTTTCTCATGCTGGATGGGCATGAGAAAACAAAAACGCAGATCTGCGCCGAGTGCTATCTGATAAGACATCAGATGGCACTCGTCCGATGTATATGCTATTGTGAGCGAGTCCTAATTGTGACTTTCAGCATGACAAAGCTATGCCCTAATACAAAGCTTAACCCTAAAGAGATCAATATATAAAAACGGTCTACTTATACTTGGATGAAGATCCTGTTGAATGCTATAGCATGTTGATATAAGATGATCATGGTATTAATCATCATCAAGAATTTGAAAAAGTTTGTAAATTTAGGAAAAGTCTGCTTTTCACTCAAAACAGTCCAATTCTTATTTATGGGGGTTGTTTGCTATTGCTGCTCGGCTACTTTAAAAATTATTATATGCAATCCAAAACACAGCACATATTCGAGGGGTATTAGTTCTAGAGAAAAGAGCAAATCTTTTTTGCTAATCTTCTTCAACCCCTAACATTCAAGCTAAGAGTTGACTTCAAATTTAGTGAATTAAGATAAACCCACATTTACTGTTTTCTCCGACTGTATAACTATTGCTATCACTAGTGGAGTTTTCATCTCTACAGATAACCTTTAATTTAACATACACAATTATAAAATAGAAACACAAAACCCAAATTCATGGTTGCTGAAGGCACGTCAATACCAATAGGTAAGAACGTGCCGGGACAGCAGCATAGCTCCAAGATGCATATAATAACAGGAGACAACAAGAGCTTTTAAATGCAAGTACGAAAATTCTTTATTAAATAAATATATAAATTGTAAAAATTTTCACAAAGTCAATAAAACATCTACAATGTGTACAGGATAGAAGCAGACACCCCAAACGGATAACCACTCCAAGGAGTAAAGTGGAAGGTAATAAAGTTGACAAGTATACAAAAGCCACCAATCAGCACATTAACCACCTAGTAGAAAGACTATTAGGAGGTAACATTAGATGAAGGGGAGCAGACAATGCTGCTAAAACACCCCATAGCTAATCAAAAGCCAATCAGAGGGAACACTAAATGATAGCCCTCCTGAAAAATTGTGCTGAACTGGAAAAGAGTGAAACCAGTAGTGGACACTTACCCAAGGATAGGAGACCCCCCAATGGGATGAAAGGGTACTAAAACAACTTCCCAACGCGCGTTTCGCATTGACCGTGCGTTGCTTTCTCAAGGGAAGGTGTATTAGTGTCCTTCCAGGACCTTTATGTATCCCCGGCAACCGGTCACGTGACAGAACACATGACCCGCGACTGACCAATGGTGTAGCTGAAGGCGGGGCATACGCGTCACGCAGGCCATGCCCCCCAGACGCACTCCCGGCAGTCAAGCCCGTATGTTGCACACACCACAGACAATCAGCTGTGCCGACTGGTGCAGTGCATGCACAGGCATAGAGACGCCGGGAGGTGGTGGGGGGACGCGACCCCGGGAGGTGCATGCACTCCACAGCGCCACCAATGGTGAGCATATTCACCAATAATGCAAAGGACTAGATAGTCAGAAAACCCTTGGTACAAATAGTGGGATAATATGGATACCATTAAATATTCAATATAGAAAAATAAAACAAAACAACAATTAATAATGTTTTCACCACAGCTAGAGACAAGAGGGAGAGGCACAATTGAAACAGACATAATGTAGAATAATTGATAAGTCTCCTCAAAGCGAATGGTCCGTATTGCAAGAGGCATTATTGGTAAATGTTAGATTGCTTTTGGAAGCCAGAAACTGGAAACGGGTAGGGTCCTAGATGAAATATAAATTAATTAATATAGACAATCATAAAAAACATAAATCAAGAGGGACAACAAAAACAAATAGAAAACTAAGCACCAAAACATCAAATAAAAAAAAAAATGTATAACCACACAGAATAATAAAGAGTGAACATTAAAAGAAAAGGAAAACCATAACCATGGGGGGAATAAAAAAAAAAAAAAAAAAAGAAAAAAAAAAGGAGAGGGGACAGCACTGGATATAAGTAAATAACACCAAGTAATGAGGAGAAGATAATTTCCTCTTAAATTTGTAAACAAAAGGATGCATGGTCAATACAATACAATACCAATATGGGGAAGAAGGGAGAGGGGGGGAGAAGGAAGGATTGGGGACAACACAGAGGTATATCTACAGGAACGGCGCAAAACGGAGGGATTCATTAAGACCATTAGGGGCCATGGTGTCAAGTACAACAATCCATCGTGCTTTGCATTGTGCAAGGAGTTTTTTGATATTGCCGCCTCTCGTCCCCAAATGTACCAAATCTATACCTCTAATCTTAAGAGATCGAGGGTCACAATTATGATGATCTTTAAAGTGGCGAGGGATCGTTTTAAGATCCGAAGTGTCCGTCACATGTCCTGCTGCACAGATGTCCCTAACATGTTCACGGACCCTGACTCTGAGCTCTCTTGAGGTGAGTCCCACATAAATAAGGGGACAACCACATGTAGCATAGTAGATGACATTGCTACTGCTACATGAGATCCAATGTAAGATCTTAAACTGTCGGTCACCTCCAGCAGAGTCAAAGGTCTTACAGCAAAGGACATTAGTGCAAGCAAGGCAGTGGCCACAAGGGTAACACCCCAAAACAGGTTTAAAAGAGGACAGAAAAGTATTATTGGGGGGGGCGTAGTGGCTCTTTACAATAAAGTCACTTAGATTGCGGGCCCTTCTAGATGTCATAGATGGTTGTTCGCCCAAAAAATTGGCCAAAGACGGTTCAGTGCTAAGGATGGGCCAATGTTTCACCAAAATCTCACGCATATTTCTCCACTGAGTGTTATATGTGGAGATAAATCTGATTTTATTGTTCCCCGTGTCCTGTCTTTTTTGTTGATATAATAATTTGGATCTGGGAGTTTTCTTAGCCCTAGCGTAACCTCTCTTGATTGAACGTCGGCTATAGCCACGTTGTAGAAACCTATTCTGAAGGTCCTGTGCCTGTACCTCGAACCGATGGTCGGAGGAACAAATCCGCCTCACGCGGAGGAACTGTCAAACCGGGACGGCCCTAATTGTGGTGGGATCATGGGCAGATGAAGCATGAATAAGAGCATTAACTGCTGTTGTCTTTCTTAAGATATCAGTCTGGACGGACGACCGATGGTCGACCTCCAGGCTGACGTCCAGAAAATTAATTTTTGTTGAATCATATTTATAGGTCAAACGAATATTCATGTCATTTTTGTTAAGTCTGTCCATGAAAATCCCAAGCTGCTGCGCCGTGCCCCTCCACAAAAACAAAACATCATCATTGTATCTATACCAGCACAGCACATGGTCAGCGGCCCAAGCCCCCTCGCCACCAAAAATGTGTCTCTCCCATGAACCAAGGAAGAGATTGGCGTACGATGGGGCGCAGGCCACACCCATGGCCATGCCGTGTTTCGGTAGATAGAATGTATCTTTAAAAATGAAAAAATAGTGGGTGAGCACGAAACACAGCAGCTCAAGGATAAACCCACACAAAGGGCCGTCCAGGTCGGAGGCCCCCAAGAAAAAGCGGACAGCCTCCAAACCGTCCTCATGTTTGATACAAGTGTATAATGACTCCACGTCAGCAGTAACAAGAAGAGTGTTATCATCCACAAAGATGCCGTCAAACCTGGTGAGGATGTCCGTCATATCCTTCGTAAAAGAGGGCAAAGTCTCAACCAAAGGCTTGAGATAAAAATCTATAAATTTACAGATTGGATCACATAAACCCTCAACCCCCGACACGATCGGACGTCCAGGTGGGTTGGCGGCATCCTTGTGGATCTTGGGCAGCATATAAAACGTTGGCACCTTAGGGAAACGGACGGTGAGTCCGTCCAACACCTTTTTTGTTATAACACCTGATTCAAAGGCACCGGCAAGGACATTCTGGAGTTCAGTCGAGAAAGAGGTCAGAGGGCCACAGGACAACCTCAGATAGGTATTTTTGTCCTTAAGTTGTCGAAAAGCCTCACGTTCATATAAATTACACGGCCATACCACAATATTCCCCCCCTTGTCCGCCTGTTTAAAGATCACATCGCGGTAGGATTGTAAATCCCTAAGTGCTGTCCGTTGGGCAGCTGTGAGATTATCAAAATTGCGTCTTGTAGATAATTTTTTAAAATCTTCAGACACCAATTTTGTAAAAATTTCTACCGTCGGGCTTAAG
This sequence comes from Phyllobates terribilis, assembly GCF_046119375.1. Classification (NCBI taxonomy): domain Eukaryota; kingdom Metazoa; phylum Chordata; class Amphibia; order Anura; family Dendrobatidae; genus Phyllobates; species Phyllobates terribilis. The sequence goes on along the minus strand of NW_027362763.1, from coordinate 369,435,533 downwards.
GACATAGGGGGGAAACGTGTTGACTTTGGAAGAATATTTTGAGGAAACCCACCTTGGGTAACAGTTGTCTGTTCATTGAGGAGATCCTCCAGCACCTGAATGGCCTCTCTCTCGGCCGGACTCACAAATGAAGGTGAAATGTGACTTTTATGATGTAACTTTTTAAGAATCCACTTTCGAGCGAAGAGCTGCAGATGCTTCAAAGCTGTGAAATAATGAAATCCATTAGTAGGTGAAAAAGAAAGACCCCTACTAAGTACATCAAGTTCATTTTTAGAAAGGACATGAGGAGACAAATTAATCACCTGCAACCCTCCTTGTGTGTTCATCTCTAGCTGTCCACCTCCTTGTCCCTGACGTTTTGTATTCTGACGTGTTTTAACACGATTATTAGAATTCGTATGCCCAGTAGCCACTGGATTGGAGAGATTGCTAGTAGGTTGCAAATTATCATACAAAGATGTAGATCTTAGGGAAGAAGATTTTGACTGCCGGGAGTGCATCTGAGGGGCGTGGCCTGTGTGACGCGTATGTCCCGCCTTCAGCTACACCATTGTACAGTCGCTGGTCATGTGTTCTGTCACGTGACCAGTTGCCGGGGATACATAAAGGTCCTGGAAGGACACTAATACACCTTCCCTTGAGAAAGCAACGCACTGTCAACGCGAAACGCGCGTTGGGAAGTTGTTTTAGCACCCTTTCATCCCATTGGGGGGGTCTCCTATCCTTGGGTAAGTGTCCACTACTGGTTTCACTCTTTTCCAGTTCAGCACAATTTTTCAGGAGGGCTATCATTTAGTGTTCCCTCTGATTGGCTTTTGATTAGCTATGGGGTGTTTTAGCAGCATTGTCTGCTCCCCTTCATCTAATGTTACCTCCTAATAGTCTTTCTACTAGGTGGTTAATGTGCTGATAGGTGGCTTTTGTATACTTGTCAACTTTATTACCTTCCACTTTACTCCTTGGAGTGGTTATCCGTTTGGGGTGTCTGCTTCTGTCCTGTACACATTGTAGATGTTTTATTGACTGTGAAAATTTTTACAATTTATATATTTATTTAATAAAGAATTTTCGTACTTGCATTTAAAAGCTCTTGTTGTCTCCTGTTATTATATTTACAATTATAAAATAGTATGTCTGTTAAAATTATTATAAAATTAATTTTTTTTGAAATGTCTTAATTTTTTGTACATTTGGGATGCTGGAATGAATAGCAAGCCATAAACGTGCTACTCATTGTGATATTAAGAATGCTTTTGCCAATTAATAATGTTTAAATGAGAACCATAAAAAGCACAGGAAAACATAATTATACCCAAAGCATACAGGTATGTAACAAACTATTTCGCTTCTGTATAGATAACAATTGGTGATCAATAATACTGCGTCTCATGGGATTATCACCTTGACTAATATCACATCAATAATACAGGGATTATTATGTAATTGTGCTAGCATTATCATTAGCTGACATCTGGTATGTGTAGGATGGTGCACAGATCTATTTTATGCCTGTTTTTTGATGTGGGAGGATGCTACAGGAAATGCTGATAATTTTAGATTACATATTCAGCATTGAAATCTGCATTGCATTCATAATGTTTTTAAAATGCTGAGAAATGTAAGTTATTCCATTAAGATAGTGATCTGATGACATATATTTACTGTCTGACATATTCCCCTCTGCAAATAAATGAAAATTATATATACTATATATATTATTTATATATATATATATATATATATATATATATATATATATATATATACATTTATTATATATATATGTGTGTGTATGTATATACACGCATATATATATATATATATGTCTGTCATGAGAAAGATACATATATATATATATATATATATATATATATATATATATATATATATATATATATATATATATATATCTCTTGTGAAATAAGTATTGAACACATTATCAATTTTCTAAGTAAATATATTTCTAAAGGTGCTATTGGCATGTAATTCTCACCAAATGTCAGTTACAACCCATCCATTCCACACAGGCAAATTGATCAAACCATAGCTGTCCATAAATTAAGTTATCTGTAATAATGGGAAATCATGTGCAACTGGAGAAAGTGCTGAAATGCGTTTCGAAGCTCACCTGCTTCTTCATCAGGATAAACCACAGAAGTCACCTGACTTTAGAAATATATTTACTTAGAAAATTGGAGACGTGTTCAATACTTATTTCACCCGCTGTATATACAGTGGGGAAAATTAAGTATTTGATACTCTGCCGATTTTGCAATTATTTCCACAAACAATCGAGAGGTCTGTAATTGTTATCGTAGTTACACTTGAACTATGAGAGACAGAATCTAAAAAAAAATTCAGCAAATCACATTGCGAGATTTTTCCATAGTTAATTTGCATTTTATTGCATGAAATAAATATTTGATACAATAGAAAAACAGAACTTAATATTTGGTACAGAAACCTTTGTTTGCAATTACAGAGGTCAGGCATTTCCGGAAGTTCTTGACCAAGTTTGCACACACTGCAGCAGGGATTTTGGCCCACTCCTCCATACAGATCTTCTCCAGATCTTTCAGGTTTTGGGGCTGTCACTGGGCAACATTGAGTTTCAGTTCCTTCCAAAGCTTTTCTATTGGGTTCAGGTCTGCAGACTGGCTAGGCTACTCCAGGACCTTGAAATTCTTCTTACGGAGCCACTCCTTAGTTTCCCTGGCTGTATGTTTTAGGTCATTGTTATGCTGTAAGACCCAGCCACGGCCCATCTTTAATCTTCTTACTCAGGTAAGGAGGTTGTTGGCCAAAATCTTGCAGTACATGACCCCATCCATCCTCCCTTCAATATGGTGCAGCCATCCTGTCCCCTTATCAGAAAAGCATTCTGAAAATATGATGTTTCCCACACCATCCTTCACGGTTGGGACGGTGTTCTTGTGGTTGTACTCATCCTTCTTGTTTCTCCAAATACGACGAGTGGAGTTGATAACAAAAAGTTCTATTTTAGTCTCATCAGACCGCATGACCTTCTCCCATGCCTTCTCTTGATCATCCAGATAGTCATTGGTGAACTTCAAAAGGGCCTGGACATCTGCTGGCATAAGCAGGGGGACATTGTGTGCCCTGCAAGATTTTAATCCATGATGGCCTAGTGTGTTACTAATGGTAATGTTTGAGACTGTGATCTCAGCTCTCTTTAGGTCATTGACCAGGTCCTCCTGTGTAGTTCTGGGCAGATTCCTGACCTATCCCAGACTCATCCTTACCCCATGAAGCGATATCTTGAATTGAGCCACAGACCGAGGAAGATTTACTATCATCTTATGTTTCTTCCATTGTCTAATAATTGTGCCGGCAGTTTTTGCCTTCTCAACAAGCAGCTTGCCTATTGTCCTGTAGCCCATCTCAGCCTTGTGCAGATCTACAATTTTGTCCCTGGTGTCCTTAGACAGCTCTTTGGTCGTTGCCGTGGTAGAGAAGTTGAAGTGTGATTAATAGAGTGTGTGGAAGGGTATCTTTTATACAGGTAACGAGTTCAAACAGGTGCAATTAATACGGGTAAGGAGTACAGAGTAGGTGGGCTTCTTAAAGAAAAACTAACAGTTCTGTGACAGCCAGAATTCGTGTTGATTGGAAGGTGATCAAATACTTATTTCAAGCAATAAAATGCAATTTAATTATTTAATGATCATGCAATGTGATTTTCTGTTTTTTATTTTTAGATTCTGTCTGTCACAGTTTAAAGTGTACCTATGATAAAAGTTACAGATCTCTCCATTCTCTGTAGCTGGGTAAACATGCATACTACATATATATTATGTGTGTGTGTATGTCTGTATGTGTGTGTGTGTGTGTGTGTATATGTATATATGTGTGTATATATATATATAATATACAGTACAGACCAAAAGTTTGGACACACCTTCTCATTTAAAGATTTTTCTGTATTTTCATGACTTTGAAAATTGTACATTCACACTGAAGGCATCAAAACTATGAAATAACACATGTGGAATTATATAGTTAAAAAAAAAGTGTGAAGCAACTGAAAATATGTCTTATATTCTAGGTTCTTCAAAGTAGCCACCTTTTGCTTTGATGACTGCTTTGCACACTCTTGCCATTCTCTTGATGAGCTTCAATAGGTAGTCACTGGAAATTGTTTTCCCTTCACAGGTGTGCCCTGACAGGTTTAATAAGTGGGATTTCTTGCCTTACAAATGGGTTTGGGACCATCAGTTGTGTTGTGCAGAAGTCAGGTGGATACACAGCTGATAGTCCTACTGAATAGACTGTTAGAATTTGTATTATGGCAAGAAAAAAGCAGCCAAGTAAAGAAAAACGAGTGGCCATCATTACTTTAAGAAATTAAGGTCAGTCAGTTTGAAAAATTGGGCAAACTTTGAAAGTGTCCCCAAGTGCAGTTACAAATACCATCAAGTGCTACAAAGAAACTGGCTCACATGAGGACCGCCCCAGGAAAGGAAGACCAAGAGTAACCTCTGCTTCTGAGGATAAGTTTATCTGAGTCACCAGCCTCAGAAATCGCAGGTTAACAGCAGCTCAGATTAAAGATCAGGTCAATGCCACACAGAGTTCTAGCAGCAGACACATCTCTACAACAACTGTTAAGAGGAGACTTTGTGCAGCTGGCCTTCATGGTAAAATAGCTGCTAGGAAACCACTGCTAAGGACAGGCAACAATCAGAAGAGACTTGTTTGGGCTAAAGAACACAAGGAATGAGTTCAAATTTGTGATCTTTGGTTCCAACCATAGTGACTTTGTGCGACGCAGAAAAGGTGAACGGATGGACTCTACATGCCTGGTTCCCACCGTGAAGCATGGAGGAGGAGGTGTGATGGTGTGGGGGTGCGTTGCTGGTGACACTGTTGGGGATTTATTCAAAATTGAAGGCATACTGAGCCAGCATGGCTACCACAGCATCTTGCAGCGGCATGCTATTCCATCCGGTTTGCGTTTAGTTGGACCATCATTTATTTTTCAACAGGACAATGATCCCAAACACACCTCCAGGCTGTGAAAGGGCTGTTTGACCAAGAAAGAGAGTGGTGGGGTGCTACGCCAGATGACCTGGCCTCCACAGTCACCAGACCTGAACCCAATCAAGATGGTTTGGGGTGAGCTGGACCGCAGAGTGAAGGCAAAAGGGCCAACAAGTGCTAAGCATCTCTGGGAACTCCTTCAAGATTGTTGGAAGACCATTTCCGGTGACTACCTCTTGAAGCTCATCAACAGAATGCTAAGAGTGTGCAAAGCAGTCATCAAAGCAAAAGGTGGCTACTTTGAAGAACCAAGAATATAAGACATATTTTCAGTTGTTTCACACTTTTTTGTTAAGTATATAATTCCACATGTGTTAATTCATAGTTTTGATGCCTTCAGTGTGAATGTACAATTTTCAAAGTCATGAAAATACAGAAAAATCTTTAAATGAGAAGGTGTGTCCAAATTTTTGGTCTGTAATGTATGTATGTATGTATATATATATATTACTGTATAAGTCACCATGTGTATTCAGATGCATACTGGTTTTTTTATGAGGATTTAATCTCTATTAGGCTGTCTTTCCCGTTTTTGCCTACATACCCTTGAAAGATTTGAATGATAGCAACCTTGTTAGCTTTATACTGGTTGAATATTTATTCACAATATTTCTACGTATCAGGTTGAATGTATATCTTTTCTATGAAATTTATATATTATATAAGGGATACCACACCAGAGCATAATAAACATAAGAAAAAATAAAATTTTTATACTCCCCTTAACGTTCATCTTCCTGACCCCTCCTTTTATCACCACCACCCGATGGTCCTCGCAGCATCTCCTGATCCCCTGCTCCTTGCATTAAAATCCACAGGAGGATCCTTGCAAGTGGAGAGGCTGGATAGTAAAGCAGTTAAGTGAGTATAAGAATTTATTTATTTTTTTACTTTTGATGACCTTGTATGTTTCAGAAAAATGGTGGCTCACAGCCGACTGATTCTGCTGACTTTGCTGGCTCTGCTCAGAAATAAATTTCCAAAATTCCCCATTTTGATGAATACGGATTTTTGTGAAATTTCGACTAGAATTGAATTCAGCTCAAATTTATTCATTTATCTCTCTTTCTCAGAAAATGACTTAGTTCTCAGTATTCAGACAGTTGAACCATATGATAATCCTGGAATTGTCTAGTTTCCATCTGCTTGAATGGGGCCACTGGTGAATGTGTAATGGCGTGTGCTAATTATTTAGAGCTGGAAAAGAAATAATGCTTAAAACAAAATGGAAAAAAATCTGAAAGAATAAGGACCTGAAGGTAAGAAAGGAATACCATAGCAAGAGAGAAGAATTTCAACAATAATGAGCTATGAAATGGGTGTTAAAAATTATTAGCTATTGAGGGAGTTGACAGGCTGCAAAGTGGTCCAGTACAGGCATATATAATTGGCCAAAATATGTTGATTTTTTTCTGCATACACAAGTTTTAAGGAAGATGTTGTTCCTGTAAAAACACAATCAAATTCTTATATTGTTTGTTTGCTTCAAGTGACTCGCTTCCTAATGCATTTCCCTAATTTACCTCTCCTGGCATGTGAGTGTGATAACTCATTGATGAATGTCTATATTATGTTGTGCACTGTGTGACTGTATGTATGAAATTAATCATCTCCGCTTTAACATGTCTGACATGAAAATACATCAGTTGTAAAAATAGTAATTTTTTTCTTCATAATTAACTCCTCGTACTTAATCATCACAACTACCGCGTTCAGCATAAATACTCAGCACAAATATCCTAAATATGAGACCATATTGTATGATAATAGCAAGGATAAGCTTTTTGTGTCTTCATATGAAGGAGCAAGACACTCTTAGATTAATAAACCATCAATCCTGCCAAGTTTTCCTAGGGTTGAATAAAAGATTATACATGCTCCAGTGATGGGTTTTATTAAATGTATGGAATTGACTGCCTCATGTCAGTTTAGATTAAAGCTACGTTACTTCACTAAAGGAGATTAAGATATAAAAATAAACAGTGCTTTAATTAAAAGCTATACCTAATTACCCAAAAAGGAATTTCAGGACAGATCGTACTTTATAAGGTTACCCTTCCATCATATCTTACTATGGGATTACTGGCTTAGTGACAAGCACCATATATTTCTGTCGCTGGTGCTATGTTGTTAGCACCAAACACTGTAAATGTAGAATGCTAGAAAGTAACACTAATGGTGCAGATACAGGAGCTATGCCTACACCATCAAAATTGGGTGTGTGCATCATTGCCGACATTCATGCAATGGCTTTTGTTTCTGCTTCTTTTTGTTCCTTAGATATGGCCTCTTATTGTTTTTACATATATATAGTCTTGTTAGCCAAGGACACGTGATCATCAATTCTTGTCTACCAATGTCTTCTTGAAGATCACGACTAATTCAAGGGCTTTCTTTGACTTAAGCATAGATTTATGGCAAGTTATAGATTCTCTTTAAATAGAAGCTCCACCTGCCATGGAAGTCCATGTCCAAGAGTATTTAAGGCAAATTAAGAAGACCCCAAGGTCTGTTGTCTCTGTGCCTACTAAGCACTGCCCTGTATTATTGGAGATATACTTTAACTGTATTTCAACAGTTATCGCTTGATTGATTGGTCTACTGCAAACATCAGAAAGTTTACATTTTGCAAATAAGCCTAATTTGCAACGGGGGTTGAATAATTTTTATTGCAACTGTATATATAAATATATATAACGAGATGGTGACCCGATTCTAACGCATCGGGTATTCTAGAATATGTATGCGGCCGGCCGCGACCAATCAGCAGAGCGTTGTTTAAATTTGGCGCCAATCTCGCTGATTGGTCGCGGTCGGCTGGCGACCGTGACCAATCAGCAGAGCGTTGTTTAAATTTGGCGCCAATCTCGCTGATTGGTCGCGGTCGGCTGGCGACCGTGACCAATCAGCAGAGTGTTGTTTAAATTTGGCGCTAATCTCGCTGATTGGTCGCGGCCAGAGGCCCCGACCAATCAGCGAATTGTATTGGTGAGGACCGGGGAGCAGAATCGTATTGGTGTGGACCGGGGAGCGTCGCTGCCTGTGCAGCTACTTCCGCTGCGAGAAGCCGGGAGATGAGCGGCTGCTCGCAGCAGAAGTATCCAGACGGCAGCGCCGCTCCCCAGTCCTCCCTTGACACCCTAGCCGCATGGAGGTCAGCGGCACCGCCGGTCAGGATACTTCTGCTGCTAGCGGCCGGGAGATGAGCGCCTCGCGCCACCTCATCTCCCGGCTGCATCGCCGCTGACCTCCGTCCGGCAGATGAGCCGCTAAAGGCCGCCATCTTTTTCTCAAATCCCACGTTGCTGATTGGCCGCGGCCGGACCAATGAGCGACGCGGGAGTTCCTGGACAGACAGACAGAAAGACAGACAGAAAGACAGACAGACGGGATAAGACGATTATATATATAGATTGTTTTATGGGTTTATAGACATAACAGATTTTCAACACACATACGTTTGGCTGCAAGATAAATGTCCAAGCATTTAAAAAAATTAGCAATTACTAGAAATATATGATAATATGGGCACTATACCATTATGCTTTTCTATGTAAGTAAGCACTATTATAAGTGAGTCAAATAGATGACTAAGCTGTAAAAATCACTCAAGTGCTGTTAAATTATTACACTCTGTAAACTGATACTTTCTTCAACGATGCATTAGTATAGCCAAGTTCTCCTCAATGAGTTCCTCTTATTCTTTCTATGACCTTTTCCTTAATTATTGGTTATCATTCAAGTCTTCAAAAGCTTTTCATACAGAATCCACACTATTAAAATGTTCTACCATGCTCCATTTGACTTGGTTAGCACAATGTCAGTGCTCTAATCATGACTACTGAATATTAAAGTTTGATTTACATGATGAGTAGTGAACTATTTTCAGAGATAAACAAGTGTAAACATTTAAATTGATAGAAAGAAATCTTTTTTTATCCTTCTATAACTCATTATCAGAATAAATTATCTAATGTTGTATAATACATGTTGGTACAATAAGACTAAAAATTCCAGATTACTATTTGAGATGATTAGATCAATCTGCGTAGGATCGACTTTGAGTCGAATTTCCTGAAATTCACAGGTCTCCACAATATGAAGATCATCATAGAGAAAGAAAAAATGCCTGGCAAAATTTCAGACTGCTGCAGAGATAGAGAGAGGCCTAATGATATACACGGCAAGGGGGGCTCCCTCATAATACCTGCGTGCAGCCAATCAGGGGGACTATGACAAGGACTATAAAAGATGAGGGCTGGCCAAGTAACCCCATTTATGGTTGTTATAAAAGAGGGATAGAGGTCAGTGCCCACAGAGTATTTTACATAGGGATAGCAAAAGGCTTAAATATGATTGTGGTGTACTAGTTTAGTGCTGAAGCACATTGAAAATTGGAGACATTTTCTCAATCTGCAATTTTTAATCCAATGAGAGACAGACAGATTCTGTGCCTGCATAGTCACTCAGTGTGACTATGAATTTGTCTGTTATATTCATTATTCAGAGAGGTGGGACTAGTCAGGAACACACATGAGAGGGAGCTAGGGATCTGCAGCACTAAAGAGAAGAAAAGTGCTGCTAGAAAACATAGTTTTAGTTATGTAAGAATGGGACCAACCCTTAAGCTATGTGAAGTTGGATGTGCATACTGGCAGAGCAGAAACAAGAGACAAAGGTGCAAGAAATAAACATTATGTTGGGCTTAATCTGTATTTCACCAATAAATATATTTACTGTGCTTAGTGAAAAATAATGTAACATGTAGCATAGTAACATAGGTTGGAGGAAGACTAAGTCCATCTAGTTCAACCCATAGCATAACATGTTGATCCAGAGAAAGGCAAAAAAAATCATGTGGCAAACACTAAGCTCCACATTGGGGAAAAAAATTCCTTCTTGACTCCACATACGGAAATCAAACTAGTTCCCTGGATCAATGCCCTATCAAGGAATCTAGTATATATAACCTGTAATATTATACTTTTCAAGAAAGGCATCCATGCCCTTCTTAAATTTTAGTAGTGAATCACTCATTACGACATCATGCGGCAAAGAGTTCCATAGTCTCACTGCTCTTACAGTAAATAATCCGTGTCTGTGATTATGATTAAACCTTCTTTCCTCCAGATGCAGAAGATGCCCCCTTGTGCCTGTCTCAGGCCTCAGAGTAAAAAGATCAGTAGAAAGGTCTTTGTACTGTCCCCTCATATACTAGTAATAAGATCACCCCTAAGCCTTCATTTTTCCAAACTAAATAACCCCAAGTGTAATAACCTGTCTTGGTATTGCAGACCCTCTAATAACTTTGGTCGCTCTTCTCTGCACCCGCTCTAGTTCTTATACAACAGAGACCAGAACTGTACACAGTATTCTTACTGTGGTCACACTAATGACTTGTATAGAGATAAAATTATGTTCTCCTCATGAGCATCTATCCCTCTTTTAATGCATCCCATTATTTATTACGGGTCCGGGTGGTGGAGCCTCTGTGCCGAGGTGCAAGGAGGGACCCAGAGGGGCGTGACTAAGTATTAACCCGAACCGACCCTGGTCGGACGGCGGCTAACGACTCCGTGACCAGGGAGGATCCGGGCAGAGGGACCAGGTGCTACTCTGGGGCGACCTTGTAAGAGAGCAGGTGGCTCCCACGGGTCAGATGGATGGGACTGACCGGTATGATGGATGGACACAGCAAGCAGGCAGAAGTCTCTGGTTAGCTGACAGGAGATCACAGTACGTGACAGCAGAGCAAGTAGTAGTCTCTAGGTTTACCAAGCAGGTGGTCACAGCAAGTGACGGTGGAGCCTCCAGGTAAGCAAGCAGTTAACAGACGGGTGCTCCCAGGTGAGTGGGCTGACGGACACAGCAGGTAACAGGCGGGTGCTCCCAGGTGAGCAGGCTGACAGACCAGGCAGGTGACAGGCAGGTAACAGGTGAACGCTCCCAGGTGAGCGGGCTGTCAGACAAGGCAGGTAACAGGCAGGTGACAGGTGAGCGCTCCAGGTGAGCGGGCAGGCAGGCTCGGCAGGCAGGACGAGGAGTCAGGCTAGCAGCGGAAACTGAGGGCTGAAGCAGAGATAAGTAACTGTGCAACAACTTTGCTTGGGCACCTCCATTTTGGAGGAGGTGCCTTATATATGAGAGGACCTCCGGCAATTGGCCGGGGACTCCTTCGGACGACGCGCGCGGTCACTTTAAATGAGGGGGAGCACGCGCGCCCTAAGCACAGTGCCGGGGAAGGAGCGCGCGCCGGCAGCAGCGGGGAGAGAAGCGCTGGAGGACGCCGCGCCAGGAGCGGGAAGGTGAGAGGGACGGCGTCTCTGCCTAGCAAGGGGCAGAGATGCCGATGCTACATTTTATTTGCCTTTGCAGCAGCTGCCTGACACTGGCCACTAAACGTGAGCTTGTCGCCCACCAATACACCCAGGTCTTTTTCAGTTACAGTTTTGCCCAGTGTTTTAAGCATATAATTATACATTTTATTTCCTCTGCCCAAGTGCATTACCTTATATTTATCCCCATTAAAGCTCATTTGCCATTTATTAGCCCAAGCTTCTAGTTTACATAGATCCTCCTGTAATATAAAATTGTCCTCCTCTGTATTGATTACCCTGCAGAGTTTAGTGTCATCTGGAAATATTGAAATACTACTCTGTATGCACCCTACAAGGTCATTAATAAATATGTTAAAAAGAAGGGGGCCCAATACTGACCCCTGTGGTACCCCACTGTTAACGGTGACCCAGTCTGAGTGTGTTCCATTAATAACTACCCTTTGTTTCCTATCACTGAGCCAGTTCTTAACCCACTTACATATATTTTCCCCTATCCCGATTGTTCTCATTTTATTTATCAACCTTTTGTGTGGTACCGTATCAAAAGCTTTTGAAAAGTCCATATACACAACATCCACTGCATTTCCTTGGTCCAGTCCGGAACATACCTCTTCATAAAAGCTGATCAGATTAGTTTGACAGGAACTGTCCCTCGTAAACCCATGCTGATATTGGGTCATGAGGTTATTTTTCTTCAGATACTCTAGTATAGCATCTCTTAGAAAACCCTCCAGGATTTTACCCACACTAGAGGTTAAGCTCACTGGCCGATAATTTCCAAGTTCAGTTTTTGTCCCCTTTTTGAATATTGGCACCACATTTGCTATACGCCAGTCCTGTGGTACAGACCCTATTATGTGGAATCTTTAAAGAATAAAAATAATTGTCTATCTATGACTTTACTTAATTCCTGCAGTACTCGCAGGTGTATTTTTAGACGCCACCGTACTTCCTGCTGGGTTAAGCAAGTGACATTTAATGGAGAATTTTTGTTATCGCTGATCATATTTTCTGTCATGTGATTTTCTTGTGTAAATACTGTTGGAAAAAAAACATTTAGCATATTGGCTTTTTCCTCATCCTCAACCACCATTTCACCCAGACTATTTTTAAGGGGGCCAACACTATCATTTTTGAGTTTCTTACTATTTATCTAGTTAAAGAATATTTTGGGATTATTTTTACTTTCTCTGGCAATGATTCTCTCTGTCTCAATCTTTGCTGCCTTGATTTGTTTTTTACAGAATTTATTTAATTTTCTGTATTTATTTAATAACTCATCACTACCTACTTGCTTTAGTCCTCTAAATGCTTTCTTTTTGTCACTTATTGCGCCCCTTACAGCTCTATTTAACCATAGTGGTTTCCGCCTATTTCTAACATGTTTATTCCCATAGGGTATACATTGTGCACAAGTCCTATTCAGGATGCTAATAAATGTCTCCCATTTGCTTTGTGTAGTTTTATGTCTCAGGATAACATCCCAGTTTATTGCACTAAGATCATCTCTCAACCTTTGGAAATTTGCCTTCCTGAAGTTTAGTGTCCTTGTAACCCCTCTACTACACATCTTATTAAAGGATACATGAAAACTTCTTATTTTGTGATCACTATTACTCAAGTGACCCCCAACTCGTATATTTGATATGCAGTCTGGCCTGTTGGTTAATATTAGATCTAGCAGTGCCCCCCTTCTTGTTGGGTTCTGAACCAGTTGTGAAAGGTAATTGTCTCTCATAGTTGTCAAAAACCTATTATCTTTGCTGGAACTACAAGTTTCTGTTCCTCAATGTATTTCAGGGTAGTTAAAGTCCTCCATAATAATGACTTCTCCTTGAGTCACTGCTTCATCTATTTGCTTTATGAGGATATTCTCCACTGCTTCCATTATTTTTGGAGAATTATAACAAACCCCTATCAGTAATTTATAATTTTTTCCACCTCCCCTTATCTCCACCCACAGGGACTCTACATTTTCATTAGATTCACATATATTCTCACGCAATATGGGTTTTAAGGATGATTTTACATATAAACACACACCCCCATCTCGCCTTTCTGAACAGACTATAGCCCTGTAAATTAACTGCCCAGTCATGGCTCTCATCCAGCCATTTCTCCGATATCCCCACCATGTCATAATTATTTTCCAACAAAATTATTTCCTATTCCTCCATTTTGCTGGCAAGGCTTCTGGCATTAGTGTACATGCATTTTATGTATCTCTTTGTGCCTCTATTCCTTCTTACTATATTGGCTGTTCTAACCCCACCCCCAATTTCTTTATTTGTGCCCAGGTCACTATCTGCACTATCTTCCCCACCTATAAAATGAATACCCTCCCCCCAATCCCTAGTTTAAACACTCATCAAACCTTCTAGCCATTTTCTCCCCCAGCACAGCTGCACCCTCCCCATTGAGGTGCAGCCCGTCCCTAGCGTAGAACCTGTAGCCAACTGAGAAGTCAGCCCAGTTCTCCAGAAACCCAAACCCCTCCTTCCTACATCAATTCCTGAGACACTTATTTATCTTCAGTTTACTCTCTGGTGTGGCACGTGGTACAGGCAGTATTTCAGAGAATGCCACCTTGGAGGTCCGTGCTTTAAGCTTGCAGCCTAATTCCCTGAAATCATCTTTAAGGACCTTCCACCTACCTCTAACTTTGTCATTTATGCCAATGTGCACCATGACTGCTGGGTCCTCACCAGCCCTTCCTAGTAATCTGTCAACCCGATCAGTGATGTGCCAGACTCGAGCGCCAGGTAGGCAGCTCACTGTTCGATGATCCCTGTCTTAGGACAATCACAATCTGTTCCCCTAATAATGGAGTCCCCCACTACCAGCACCTGCCTGGCCTGCCCTGCTCTTCTATTTACCCCCTTACTGGAGCTGACACTCCTCCGGCTTTCAGAGGACATGCCTTGCTGCAGCAGTGCTACCCCTGTGCTGACACCCGCCTCATCTGCAAACTTTGCAAACTTATTGGGGTGTGCCAGATCAGGACTAGCCTCTTTGGCACTCTTCCCTCTACCCCCCCTTCTAACTGTCACCCAGCTAGCTGCCTCTCTGTTCTGCAGCTCCATATTACCACACTCCCCTACATCTACCCCAACGAGCAGACTCCTTTCCATATTGTCTATGGATCTCAGTGTTGTCAGTTGCTCATTTAGATCCAGTACCTGGGCTTCCAAATGGACAGCATGCACACATCTCGCACAGCAGTATGCACCCACGACCAGCTGTTCAAGGATTGCATACATGTGGCAAGATGTACACTGGATAGCATTGTCAATAATGGAGCTCATTTCCTAATGGGGATTGCACTAGACAGAAATGTTAAGTAAAAAGAAATGTAAAGAAATAATAAAATACAGACAGCAATTCAGTCCAAATAACTCCCTTCCAAACTCCCTGAATCCAAGGTCACTGAATCACAAGTCACACACTTACTTCCGTTTGCACTTATGCTCTGGTCACACTCAGCTCGTTCAAACTCACTAAGTAAGAAGATTTTAGAGAGTTGTTATTTTTTTTCCCTTTAGCAGCAATCCAACCTACAGCTCAATGCACTTCCAAAGGACTGGAAGCCCCAACCAGCTGCAAATTATAAACCCTTAATTATGACCCCTCACTCTTAATTAACCCCTTGTGAGTATAGCTACACCTCAGTATTTAAGTGCAATGTAGTTAACCCTTAAACACACAGGTAGCAAAATAAGAGACTGTAAAACTGTAGAGAGAAAATAGGTTTTAAAAAGCCCAATAAAATTAAACAGATAGAAAAGCACTAAGCAGTTCACAATTCAGCAACTCACAGCAATTCACACAGGTATTTGCTGCAGTACTCACAAACACCACTTCACTGAATTGCAAGTCACACACTTACTTCCATTTGCACTTACGCTCCGGTCACACTAAGCTCGTTCACACTAAGTAAGAAGATTTAAAGAGTTGTTTTTTTTTACCTTTAGCAGCAATCCAACCCACAGCTCAATCACAATGTGTTTGTGAAAATAACCTTTTGTAGCCCAAAACTTTAATATTGTCCTCACCATGCACTAAAAATGTCCCTCTTTCCCCCATACAGTAATAATGTCCCCCATTGTGGCCCACATACAGTTATAATGTCCTCCATTTTGCCACCATACAGTAGTAATGCCCAATAAGTAATATTGTCCAAAAATTCTGGTTCTTATACAGTAAGAATATCTCCTTTTGGGCCTTCTTCAAATAACTAAAAAGCCAACTTGTATTCTCTATCCTTCTTTCTCCTCTATGTGGTGCAGTGCAATAAATGTAATTCATTTTCTTGTGGCAGGGTGTCTAATGTCACCTACTACTGGACTTTGATAGGAAAGTGGTTTGCATAGATGTTGTCTTTTGACTAAAATAAATTAGCTAAAACTGCACCAAGGCCAAAGATGTAGATGAAAAAGAGAAGAAGATTTGGTAATGAGCCTTGTAGTACACCCAAAGAAACCGTTTGAGAAGAACAGAAAAAATGGAAGTGAGACATCCTAATTATCCGGTTCAAGTGAGATCCAAATCTTTTGATCTCAAATATTGAAATAAACTGAAGAAGAATAAACTAATCATTACTGTAAAAGATGGAAATATTATTAGGTTATTAGGAGTGATAACTAATAACTGCTAAAGTTAAAATGCTATCAGTTGCTTTTGGTAAGGGCATTCCTGTTGAATGGTTTGGCTTGAATCTAGTGTTTTAATGATCAATTAAGTAATTACCAGAGTAAAAGGTAGAAAGTTCTGAGTGAATGCATTTTTCATGCAATTAACATATTTATTCTGGCATAAAAAATAGTCTGTCAGCCCAAACTGAAAGTATTAACTTCAGGTCCGTTTACATGGAACTACTGTTTATTGATTGACGGCTGTTGAAATGCCAATTTACAGAGGCAGACCAAAGTAAGTGGTGTGCGCTGAGCAATCTATACTAGATCACTCAGTGTGCATAGACTGACATAGTCCTGTTTACACAGGACAATGCACTGCCAAGAGCGATGATTTTTTTTGGGCAGCACAAAATATAATTTCATCCAATGAACGAGTATTTTCGGGTTGATCAGCAGTCTGTTTACATGGTAAGATAATTGTGAAATAAATTTTTCTAACAATCGTACACAATTATCTTGTATTGTAAATGCGTCTTAAGCACATATCCTTGCAGGGAATATAGTCCAGGTTGGCAACTTGTCTTTATTTTCTCCTGACAGCTTATAAAAAAATTACAGGCAAACAAACAATATTTTTTTACTGGAAAATTAAAATAAATCATTAGATGTGTTTACAGCCCGTAATTCTAATATGAAGACATTAGCTGCATTCACGATAAACAGTAAAATTATGATTATTTTGACTGTAATTATCTGTATAGGTTTCTTAAACATAAAAAAAATCATGGACTCTTAAATTTCTTTTACAGACAGGGCAATTTTTTTTGCCCACTGGGTTTACACGCTCCGTCTCTCACTGGTGATTGATGGCAGCATTGACTGGCCTGATATATCTCTGCATACAGTGCTTGCCCCAGGCAATCCTGCTTTGTCAATCACTAGTGAGGAAGATGGGGGCATGCAACACCACTCGGCGAATCAGTGCATGGAGTATCTTAGCCATGCCATGGATGCACTAAACACCATAGCATATTTCATAGAATCATAGAATGTTAGACTAGGAGAGACCTCCAGGGTCATCTGGTCCAACCCCCTGCTCAATGCAGGATTCACTAAACCATCTCAGACAGATGTCGGTCCAGCCTTTGATTAAACTTTAGTTCCTGCAGAATATAGCAGCTGGAATACTAGAAGTGTGGTTTTTATAGTCTTTTATCGCCTACATGGCTATGTGTTTAGTTTTTTCCTGGCTGACCTACTCCTTTTAAATAACTTTCTAAACTGTTTTCAGTACTGTAAAAATCCTATTCCTTCTATGGGTACAGAAAAATATACTGCATATTAGTTTATTTGCCTTCAAAATTTAGCATTTTATTTTATAAAATAAACTTGAAAAACAGTTCAGTATTTTATCAAAATGGAATAATATATAAAATAGAACATCAGTGCAACAATGCCGAATAAACTATTGGTTAAATCGGTATTTATAATTAACCCCCTATGACTATATTTCAATATGGTATGATGGCGAATTCCACTCACAATTATTGTGATTAGCAATCAGTTTTATTTCTCTTAAGCCCCTGTGTTTGAAATGTAGTTTGCAGTGGCAACTTATGACAGCATAATTGCTTTACACCTTATTGCCGCAGTTAAATGTTGATTCAGTGTTTGAAGTATTCAATGAAAACAGGTTTAGCAAATACTCTTTACCATCAGTGCGCACATAATTATCTATTGAAGTCAAATCAAACCTTACACATACTGAAAGAAAACAACATTGTTATTGTAATTGTGTGTCAATTGCTCAAATTAGGATGTGACACTTAAATCAGATTAAAATCAAATGCTGCCAGATCTTTCTAAATCAACTGTAAAACATATCTTTACTGTAAGCATCATTAAAGACAGAAATGCAACTATTTAACAAATGCTCTGCAAAACATATGTTTTTATGAACATTTTAGAAGTGGTTGATCTTATCAATATGATGATATCAGTACTGTATAAAATTAATTTTTGTCTTCTACATGGAGAAACATTGGGACAGATTAACTATATAAATACTTTTATGCCCAAGAAGACAAAAGTGTTCTAAGACTGCAGCCTTTATTGGCTAACCAGAAAAATTATTTTTGCAAGCTTTCGGAGCAAAGAGGCTCCTTCATCAGGAAGAAGACTTCTTATGAAGTTCATGAATATATAATTATCCCTGTTTTATAGAGAAATTCCTGACCATTGTTTAAAGGTTAGAAGAAGAGACGTTAATATATCCTCCACCAGTTTGACATTACCTGGGTATACTCTATGTTCCTAAAGGTATTTTGGGGAGGCACCCAGGCATTGAATCCAAAGGGATATGTGGTGTGGGATGCAAGGAGTTAATACTCCGTTTTGGCATCCATTTAGCTGTGGAACAAAGAAATAGAGAGTGGTAACTGGATGCAGACAACCCGGAGGTGCTCTTATCGCGTCACTTCCGGTGTTTTGCATTCCAGCACAAAGATGGTGCGTTCCACAAACCAGAAGTTCGAGTCCGCAGACCGGAAATGCATCACACGCTGGGGGCGGAGACACCGCAACGTGGTGTTTTTAGATCAAAAACAGCGAGGTGAGGGCTCTTTCTGCAGCCCTCTCCACACCATGATGCATGTGTGAACATGAAGATATGACCCTGATATAGGGCATAAGATTATCTCCCCTGATGAGTCAGTACCCCTGACGAAACGCTTCAGGAATTCATCAAAAGGATACCGGCACCCATGAAGGTTCTGGGAAACAGGCTTCCTCATCCTGAGAATTGGGTGAGACCATTCCTTTGTTTATGATGGGTGTCTGGCGGTCACATAAATGAGTGCAGTGACGCTTATGCTGCTACATCAAATATACTGTGTGACAAAACTGTATTGATGGTGGTGCGGGTATATCCCGCTGTCACAATATATACTTGAGCTGCTTGCACAAGATTGATGTGTACATTCTCTTATATATAGGGCACCATGATATATGGCTTACTGTTTAGTATAATTCGGTGCCAGTATGATAATGACATAAGAAAAGGTGAATGGTGTAATATCCTTTAATATGAGAGTTAGAGATCACAAAAAATGCATTAAATCCCTATTGTTTTTGAGAATATAGAATGTTGTTTGTGTGATGGTTTTTGAGCTGGGACTGCTTATCGCACAGTGTTATACCTCTGGTTACCTAGAGTGAATCCACCTACACTTGGTGACTTATTGTGAGTCTTGTTTTTACTCATTGGTGCGACTTGCACTATATGTGGTGGTGACCTGACTAAGACCAGGACTTACTTTTTTGCTGTCCAGTACAATAGTGATATCATCAATCTATTTTGTAGTTCCACCTCATTGGAATTCTGATTATTACTTGTTTGTCTATCATTGTGAATGATTTTAGCTTTTTCTAAATAAAGGTAATTTTAATTAGTCCAATTACTGTTTATACCTATTGAATTGACATGGCACTTCATTTATACCCTGCTCTATTTGATAGATAATAGGGGTGCACTGCATGACCTGCAGAAGTAATACCGCTGCTACATGTAAGACGATCAGTGGTTGCTTAATAGCCCGTTTAAACTGGCTAACCGCACTTCCAATGTGCACAGAACAATTGGTAATAGATTGTTCTGTGTGCATAGACTTTATTTGTTCTCAGGACGATGTACTGCTTCCAACAATGATATTTAAGCATGTTTAGAAATTATATCACCCAATGAACAAGTGGTTTGGCAGTCTAATTGTCAGTCTGTTTACACGGGTCGATTATTGGGAAATGAGCATTCTCAGTAACAATAATTTAATATAATTGGCCAATGTAAATGCAGCCTAGAGATTAATTTACACTGTGAGATGTGCAGTGTTGAACGATCGCCGATATGTTTCCCAGTTGGAGGTCATTTAACAGCCTGTTTACAAATACTGGTCAGTAATAAGTTGTTCATTGAGCAGCACAGGTCCTGTATATATAAAATGATGTGCTGCCGAGAACAGTCATCTTCTGACCATACCAAAAAAATCACTGTGCCCAATAAACGAGCATTTTCCACATTTTTTGGGTTATCTATAACCTTTTTTGATTTCACGATTATCGTGAACGAGCTTTCGTAGGAATACTTGTTCACGATAATCATGCAGTGTAAAAGCACCTTAAGTCTTTGCCAGGCGTTTATCTCCAGGCAGAACAAAAGGATTAGCCATTTAAATTTTAAAAATACCCCTTCCCTTTGATCCTCGACATCATCTGTTGAGAGAGAAACATACACACTACATAGTAAACAGGTTTTAAATTGGTAATTTCGGCCAACTTCAATGTGTATTGGTTTCTTTGCTGTCTATTTACAGGGTGTTGGAGTGATAAACTCTGCCTTTCTGTAGTTCACAAACCATTAAATGAAACGCACTGCAGACATTCATTACTTGCCGATTGTAAATGACAAAGTCTTCTTTTAAAAAAAACTGCATTATATTTTTCATGCCGCAAGTAAATCACTTGAATTCTATATTTAACTAAGTGCTTTGGTTCTGAAGTCCTCCTCTTAATGGAATCAATTTACTTAGCACATTACAAACTATAGTACGAATTGCAATAAAGCATAATGTAATGCAATAAACCATCATTCTTAAAAGAGGAATACATTTCCCCCTTCACAGTTACATAAGCACGGCCCTTAGTATATATTGACTGTTATCTAACATCTTTAGAGTTGTAAAACAAAATTATACCAAAGTGTCAACAGAATGGGATAGATTCAAGTATCCAATTGTTTCTACCAACTTATTTTTTTAGAAAGCTGGCGGAAATGATTCCTACTTTACTGAACACTAATAGGTCCTCTGGTGAAAAGCTATCGTGCAGTCCTTAGTGTAAGTGTAATAATGCTTTGGTTTGTAATTCCTTTGGTCTTTTCCCTTTACTATTGCTTTGTTTTAAGGCTAACTACAGTACTAGCTGTGCTGTGGCAATGAAGTTTAGTTAAAGAGCAATTAGCTCAGAATCAGCAGGGCTGAAAGCTCACACTGTGAGTATTGAAAGTTCATGAGCTAATTCTCAAGGGAAACAACACAAATATTACAGAAACATTTTCAGACTGCAATGCACATCCAGCCCTGAGAGCTGGAGAATGCATTAAACCTTACTTGTAATGTTGCAGATATGTCTGGAAGCAAAAGAAAAAAATGAAAGATTACATAAGGTATAAACTAATTGGGATCTGAAGCAATAAATAATGGATACAACACAGCTTGATGATCGCTACATATGTAGCTTATGTATGTCACAGGTTGGGGGCTAGAAATAACAATATGCCCGTAAGTTAAAGCAGATAATTTTCTTCTCTCTTGAAATCAAAATAACTATCTCCTTAAAGGGAACATGTCAGAAAGAAAAAACAAAAATATTATTGATTAGATGCCATAATGGTAATCTGATAAAGGGGTGGGCTTACCACTTGTGCAGCTTTATAGGGGCCCTGAAGAAAGATGGACCAGTGTCAGAAAGGTTATCATTATGTCTCGTGTTTAAGAAGAGACACCGTTATTTAGGTAAGCAGGTGGCAGCATTAAAGAATTCTAGCACAATATTCTGCTAGGTTGTCAAAACAGAAGGAGAGTGGTAGACTGAGGGATAACAGATAGTGATGAGCAAGTATGTTCTGTTAACCCTTTCGACGAGCGTGCTCGCCGAGTATCTTCAGCGTGCTCGGTGTTATGTTTTCTTCACTCAGTGCTCATGATTTGCGACTGTTTGACAGCTTTAATACATGTGAGGAATGCCTGATAAACAGACATTCCTCACATGTATTAAAGCTGTCAAACAGTCGCAAATCATGCACACAGTGCGACTAAATCATAACACCCGAGCACGCTGAAGAAACTCGGGAAACACCCGAGCATGCTCATAAATCTAGAGTAATAAGCATGCTCGCTCATCACTAATAACA
Source organism: Phyllobates terribilis (assembly GCF_046119375.1). NCBI lineage: Eukaryota > Metazoa > Chordata > Amphibia > Anura > Dendrobatidae > Phyllobates > Phyllobates terribilis. The sequence goes on along the minus strand of NW_027362763.1, from coordinate 369,413,532 downwards.
GACTGATCCTATGCAGAGCAGACAGGACAAGAAAAGAAAGCTCAGGTTTCAGTCGTCTTCCATTCTGTGTCTTCCTTCCAAACCTGGAGATGGCTGCTCTTCTGGGATGGTAAAGTGTTGTGAAGACCTCTGGTACTTTCAGAGACTATTTGCATGCGAGAGTCAGTTTAGCTAAGCATATGTATGCATGGATATAGTTGTATAAACTATGTACATTCTTTTTATCTTTATATGAGGATTTCTATGTATGATGCTGTGTGGATATTTATATGCATTCTTGTGTATCTCTGATGTGTGATTTTACAGGAAGCTTTTATACTACATAAACTACAGTTTAATATTACCTGGTAGATAGATTTTGAGCAGTATTAAGTCCTTTTCACTTGATGTTTTTCTTCCTTTTTTAGCATGTTTGTTGGGAAAATACTAAATATAAGCTATAAATGAATCCATCAGCCTTCTATTGCCATAAAGAAGTCAAAAAATGTTCTTTAGACCTCTGTCACTATAACCTACAAAAGAAGATTTTGAATAGTTAAGTAGACTATTTTTTATCATGCCACAGAATCCTGTAAAAGAACCTAAGCTTCTGACCATTTTATCCTTTGGGTCACAGATGTCACTCTCTTTAAACATACAGTATATGCCTCGAAGTTCACTATATCACCCCTTGGTACCCATGAAGATATCTTTTTTTTTTTTTTCAATCATTGTGTAGTGTATGGTGAAGTTTTTTTTGTTTGTTTTGTTATTCTAAATAGTTAATTTGACTGTTAAAGGGAACCTGTCATTTGATTCATACTGTTCAAGAAACCTCGGCACTCAAAACGTCCTTTATATGTGAAAATTTATTTTAGCATGATAAACACACAGCAATATTACAACAAAACGTTTCGGTCATGATGACCTTCTTCAGTTTGCAAATAGAACTGCTGGTGTAGGTAGAGGGATAGGGTCCCAAACGGGCTGCCTTAGAGGAGCGTGCGTTGGCTCCAGTTGCACATCGTGGTGTCCACCGCTTTAACACCAGCAGTTCTATTTGCCAACTGAAGAAGGTCATCATGACCGAAACGTTTTGTTGTAATATTGCTGTGTGTTTATCTTGCTAAAATAAATTTTAACATATAAAGGACGTTTTGAGTGCCGAGGTTTCTTGAACTGTGTCCTAAAGGGTTCGGCCCCTGCTCGAGCACCTACAAAGGGAGTGCAGCGATATTTATTTTCACATTTGATTCATACTGTCCAAACCACATGTAGCATAAATCAGAACCTGGCAGTACAATTGCAGCTAGGCATGTTTTTCTCTGAAACTCTATGACATTTCAGAGAAGACATAGTTCACATTTTATACACAATGGAACGGTGAATGAAGACAACAATAAATGTATACAATAAATGTATTAAAAATATAATTTTATTGATACACAAAGAAAAAATTGATATATAAAATGGTGGGTAGCAAAAACACTATAGAAAGTTTACGAAGAAACGTATCAGAAAAAAGAGTGTGGTTATATTGTAAATAGTATTATAGTCTCTAAGAAAAATATATAAATATTAGTCTCTGTGTATAAAGATATAGCAAAAAATGTGTAGAAAAAATGTGCAATTAATGGTACAAAATAGTATTAAATTAGTGGATCACAATATTTGTATACATACACCGCATATATCATACATCATACTTTCCATATAACAGAAAATAACACGTATGTCCAGTGAGGGGCGCTGAGGAGGCTGTGAGCAATCAGTTCTCAGTTCACACTGAGAGTGCTGTAATCACTTCTCCTGCTCCAGACTGACACATATGATGCAGAGCAGGTCAATAGTCAATGAGGAGGGAGAATGCTACAGCGCCATCACTGTGTGGTGAGCACTCTGAATGTTCAAAGCTCCCTGTACTACTCTGATGACTGTAAAGGAGTGGCTGAACAGAAAATTTAACAATTGTTTTCCCTGCAGCCGCACTTCCAGTTAAAAATCCATTTATTGTTTAAAATTGTATTTAGCTTTAAACACTTTGGCTGTTGGTTTGATGAGGTTTTTTTGATGAGAGGTTTTCCTTTTAAAAGAAAATGTTGAGAACCTGTAAGCAGAGACTCAATCAAGCTCTCCTATTACAAAGAACCATGTCTGTATTGCACTAAAATGCTTAGGCTCTTCAGAGAAAACATTGGATCACTTTTAGTAATGATGCCTCTTCATACGTCAGTCTAAGGCTGTGGTCACACGAGCGTTGATTCTCTCATGTGAGAGAATCGGATGCATTATGCTAATGACACTCCGATCAAACTCTGATCCGAGTTTAATCAGTGTCATATTACTGTGATATGATGCTCTCGGATGAGAGAATCGTAGCAATGCATCACATAATGCACAGACTTATTCTGCAGTGGGTAAGGGGTCGTGCACATGACCATAAAAATCGGATAATTACTATCCATCATTTTGACGGATAGCACTTGTCCCCATGTTATCCTAAGGGGTTGTGCACATGTCCGATTTTTTCCTCTGACCAACTTGGTCTGTGGAAAAAATTGCAGCATGCATGAGTTGCACATGATTATTGGATCGCCTTAAGCCATGCAAGTCAATGAGTCCGTGGAAAAAATCGGACCGCACTCGCATGACATCTGAGTGCGGTCCGATTTTCATGACTTGACAGAATGGAGAAGATGACAAAAATATTTCTTCTCCTTATCCAAGAAAATCGGATCAGAGTCTGATCAGAGTCTGATCAGAGTCTGATCAGAGTCTGATCAGAGTCTGATCAGAGTCTGATCAGAGTCTGATCAGAGTCTGATCAGAGTCTGATCAGAGTCTGATCAGAGTCTGATCAGAGTCTGATCAGAGTCTGATCAGAGTCTGATCAGAGTCTGATCAGAGTCTGATCAGAGTCTGATCAGAGTCTGATCAGCATAATTGTACCGATTTTCTCAGATGAGAGAAAAACGGTTGTGTGACCTTAGCCTGAAAGTGTGTTATTTACCCACAATTCACACAAATATATGTGTAACATTTCTCCTAAAATGTGTGCCATTTTTTTCTATAGTAATCATCTGTCATGAGAAACGAGGTGTCAATTCGCTCTCATGATAAACACTTCACTCTTTTTTGCCTCTTTTCCAAATGGGTGGAAGAAAAAAATTGCTAATTTTAGTGCAAATATTATGTTCTATAAGTTTCAAAACTTTATGACAAAAATTGGGGCAAAATAAGTCATAAATGATTCCCTGTCTGTCCGAAATGCCTGGCTGCAACAAGTTTGCCGAGAACATACAGTATGAAGTCGGTGATTTGCTCTAACTGTACTGCTGATCAGTGCAAAGCCAAATATAGAATGACTAGAACTGTTTAATCAGTCTCTCAGGTCCACATGAGCCATAACTGAAAAGATATTTTCCCTAGAAGCCTTTACAGGGGAAGTAATTATAGGACCATCATTATCTTGCAGAGGGACACAGCTGCCAACTCATCATGAGATGCTACCTCTGCATGCATTCACCTATTATAGCAAATATGTAGAATTGCTTATTGTGTCTATGTGAATCACACAGAGAATGGACAAGATAAAAGATTTAAATAACTTAGGATGCAGAATAATAGTTGATGCCAGATCAGACAGTATCCATGCATCAGGAATAGCAATACTGTGGGAGTTTTCAGACGTAATAACAGTATCAGGGCTATGCTGAGAAATGGATCTGACCCAAATATCATGCTGTAATGGTAGTCTAGTGGTTACAAACAGATCTGTGTTTAGAACATTTGGCAATAGAAAAAAAGTGCAGAACTACCATTTTCTCCAGTTTTTTTTATTGAAATTTAATTTGATGAAGCAAAGAACAAAAAAATGTAAGACTGCTGAAAAAAAATAATTCTCTATATCTGAGCTGAAGCTAGTCTAAAAAGATTATTCCTAAAATATTATTCCTCTAATTTTTCACTTCCAGAGATGTTTTTACTTGCTCTTGATATATATTATGAAGGGAGAGGGAAGCTGCAGTAAAACAAATATGAACGTCTCTATTTGTGCAAATTGACATCTAAAGGTGGTTGTCTTTAGGATCGATATGAAAGGTCATCAAGTCCGCTATGTTGTGACTTACTGATCTGTTCCCCTGAGAAGTCAATCCAACAGCAAACAGTACAGTAAATAAATTTGGCAAGCAGCCGTATTTTTTCAGCTCCTTCAATTGGACTATTTCATGTTGGATTGATCCTCCTACTGTGCCACCTGGCAATATTTAATCTTAAACAATGCCCATGCTGTTTTCCAAAAAAACACAGGGACATCCTGACTAAATGACTTCATGCGGACATCTTTTTAGGGGCTTATTACAACCTGGACTTGTCTTAACTAGAAAATAAATCCCACTGGTGTTCCCTGCAGCTCTTAAAATTTGATTTATGAATCCTTTCACCAACCTAATTCCAATGTATTTTTCTATGGAGCCCCGAGTGAAGACGCTTTGTGCTTGATCTGTACAGCCAACTGGCGCTTCTTTCATCCAGATGCTAGACATTTAGATACAAGACAAATGCTTTAATTGGCATATTTTATCACTGTCACTCTTTGTTCCTACATAATTGCCCCACAGAAATCTTCACACACTGTGAAGAGGCTGAGGAAAATCCTTGTAGCAAGTCTGAAACTGATAACTGTCTGGCATAGAACATTTTAAGCAGATGAGATAAGTGACAAGATTGATGCCACTTCTTCCAGGAACAATAACTTTTTTTTTAATGCAACTTATGCCTGGACTTTGATCTTCTTTCATTGTAGGTTTACCAATTGTATATGAATAATTGGTATACCAGTATGGAGTGCAACCTAAAAAAGACTTTTCACACTTCAGTGAGATATTTTAGAACTTCTGTATTTTTTCTTATATATATTTTGTAACTGCTATTTTGTATTTTAATGATTGGTTTCCTAAATGGACAAAACATGTCGCTGTAATAAAAAGCTTGCTAGCTATATCTCTAAATAAAAAAGCAAAAAAAAAATTAGTTAGAAATAAGATTTAAGACTTTCCTTTTTTAAAATTAATAACATCAATCAATTACTCAATTAATTTATTTTTCTTATTCTCTAATATTGGGACTAAGCACTTACCTTAGATTTTCTTTATAAAGCAATGGGAGAATACATAGTTGGATAATTTAATACATAAAGTGAAAAATGGTTTAGGCGCTTTTCAGGAATGACCAAATGCTATAATGACAAATACAGTTATCTAAAATAAAACCAATAAGATAATATACTCATGACTTGAAGTTCTTATCCAAAGTAAATTCATAGAGTCTGAAATAATAACTAAAAACTATATGCCGTATTTTTCGGATTATAAGACACACTTTTTTCCCCAAAATTTTGGGGGAAAATGGGGATGCTTCTTATAATCCGAATGTAGCTTACCAGAGGGAGACTGCAGTGGAGCGGGGTCCCAGAAGGCATGGTTGCTGCTGCAGGAAGCTGTCGGTGGCAGCAGCAGTGGAGCGATGGTGCATGCCCCAGGCTGGAAGGAGGGGTGTTTGGAGGTGCGAGGCTGCGGCGGGCCCCGGGCTGGGAGGAGAGGGTGTTTGGAGGTGCGAGGCTGCGGCGGGCCCCGGGCTGTCAAAAAATGTCGCTGGAGTCCCCACACTTCCCATACTTTTCACTGAGGTGGACTTGGGCTCCCGAGATCCCAATCTGCGCATGCGCCATCTCCGAAAGCCATTTTTTCTAAATCCACCACATTGAAAATGATGGTAAGTGCGGGGACTCTGCTGTCATTTTCTGACAGTTCAGGGCCTGCCACAGCCTCACTTTGCCAAACAATCCTTCCTCCCTGCTCAGGGACTGCAGAACCGCCCTACACCTGCCGCCGGCATCAGCTTCCTCCAGCTGCGACCCTGCCTCCTGGGACCCCGCTCCACCGCAACTGCCGCCCCCTCCACCTGGTAAGCTACAGTATAAGCAGACTATAAGACGCATCACCATTTTATTAAAAAAATGTAAACTTTTTTTTTCCTATGTTCTTCCCCAAAATTTGGAGTGTGTCTTATGGTTCAGTGCGCTTAAGGCTTTGTTCACACACGTTGTGATTTTTTCTGCTGCTAACTTTTCACTGGCAGGAAAACAGCTGCAAAAAAAACGCGCATATTTGCTGCATATTTGTTGCGGTTTTTGCTGCGTATTTTTGACCACCCATTACTTCCTATGGGTGAAAAAATGCAGCAAAAACGTAGGTGCGCTTTCTGCTGCAGAAATACTGAAAGAAGTGAAATGTTCTATTATCCAAATGCGCCAGCATGGCAGAAAATGCCCAGCAAACAAAAAGCAACATGTGTGAACAGAGAATTCTGGTTTCTCATAGACTTTGCTGGTACTGCAAGACGCAGCTGAAAATTTGCATAAAAATCTGCTGAAAAATACGCAGCAAAACACAACGTGTATGAACTTAGCCTTATAATCCGTAAAATACGACAATTGTTTTATTTATGGCTTCCAATCATGTATGCTATTTATTAACTAAATACAGTTTTGAGAAATGCGATAATTGCTAATATTTATCGTGTAAATCTTGCAGAGATTTTTCAAGTCATTTATTTGATTCTGTCAGCTGCTATTCAATGACTCCTCGGCAACAGATACAAACTGCCAGTCTCTATGCACTGTAATGTAAAAGGTGACAGTTTTGTAGTCTATTGCAGAGAGAATGTAAATTGCTTGTAGCACATCTCAGTGAGACTTGGAGTATCATAACATTTTCTTCACATTTTATTAATACGATAAACTGTTAGGTGCTATAAAGTTATATGAAATTAAAATATACCTTAAAACTAAATAAACTTTTTTTTTAAAAAAAAACGTGTCATTACATGTAGGTTTGGTAAACTAAACATTTGGATAAAATTTTATTCAACAACCTATTCCGATGTGATCTTTTCACCATGTATTACTATAGAAGTTAACATACAGTACATCACATAAGACATAATATTAAAATCACTATGTCAAAAACATTGCCTACCTTGTTGCAAGAGCATATGACTAACCATACTGAACATGCCCAATCTTGACATTCTCATTATAAAGGTAAATAACTCAGGACACCTCCAAAATAGCAGATCTGGTATGGTATATTTGGTAAGCATCTGAAATTTGTGAACAGCATCAAGGTCTTGTACTCTAAACTGTCATTGATGCACATGAAAAGTGAAGAATAGCCCATCTAGAAAAAATCCTACTATCCCCTTTCCTCTATTTTTACCCTACAGGCTCTGTGCTGTGTATAAAAAAAAAACAATGGAGCTAAGCTTGCCCTCCCCTAGTTGAGTCCTGCCACTACACTGCTGCTCGAGTCTTTGTTAACCATCTGAATATGACCTATTGGCACACTACAACTTGATGAGCATGAGGCTGATTAGCCACAAATCGATAAAATACCCATGTTAACCTCTGTCAATCACCAAAAACTGCCTAAAATGGATATGTATACATCAGAACTGGACAGTGGAGCAATGAAAGAAGTTGGTGTATCATTAATATGGAAAAAGATGCAACAAGATATGCAATAGGAAGAAAGCAAGCTTGAAGAGGCAGTTTGATGCTCAAGGCATGTTCTGCTGAGAAGCCTTAGCACTTGGTATTTAAGTGGTTGGTGCTTTTAACATGTACCATCTACCTAAACATTGTTGCAAATCAAGAACACATCTGTGTTGCCTAAAAGCAGTGGACTGAAAAAAATGTTTGGGAATGTTTTGAGAAACATGAAAAAAAGTCATGCAAGGTGCTGACTTAACCTTCTAATTTCACAAATCTCAATGTGATTAAGAATCCATTAGATATGCTGGAAATAATAAGTCAAAACAAGAGTCATAGAGGCCCCACATCTCAATTTTTGAGAATTAATTGAAACTTACAGATTTAGATCTGATGGTAATGTCTTTGCACCTTATTTATTAAGAGACACATATAAACTTTTGTGAAGTCCATGGTTTGATGAGTTAGAGCTAGCCCGAAAACATTTTATATGGATATTTATTATAATATTAAGTAATTTGTTTGTTACCTGATAATTGGAAAACAATCATCTACTTGATTTTGTCTGGAAGAGAAATGGATATTGGCTTTTCTTTCCTGATCTATGTCAGAACAATTTGATCAATTTTTAGATGTCTGTAATCAATCTAATAATTATTCACTTGAAGGACTGCAGTAAGAGATATGACTGGTGATCAGTACAGCTATTGACTCGTGCATAAATAATTATTAAGTAAACGGATACCTTTAACGCTTAGAAATGCACTTTCACCAAGTGTATTATTTACATAAAGCTTTTAAAGAGATATTTCTAGAGACTGTAAAAGTCTGACGGTTTAATGAAACATTGAGTCATATTGGATCATTATATATTATCGGTATGACAATCCTAAATACCTAGAGTTTATATAAAAACATCACACATCACATTATCACATTTGAACTGGAATAATCAAGAGATATTAAAAATGTTATTTCTCTCCTTGAGGTTACAGCATGCTGAAAATACAGATCTGTCCATCAAAGGTCCAGGATTATGAGATAAAGCAGCATGTGTTTTAGGACATATGCTAATAATACATATGTGTAAATGTTGCATTTGTGAATATACAACTCACACTAAACTTTGTAAAGTTGTAAAGATCTTTTATAATTAATTATAAAACTGATTTTATCTGACTTGATAGATGAATAGTTTTTGTTGGAAAAAAAGCAATTGTCACATCTATATTTTCAACAAATTAGACTAAACCCCCCTAATAATCCTGAACACAAGGAAAACATTCATGAAATGACAATTGTCTTTACACTAGAGTAAATAAATTTGAGGGGAAATGAATTCTACTAAAATTTTACAAATATCCACATTCACCAAATTCACTTCTGCGTGAATTCAGCTCGCTGACCGCCATTTGTCTGAACCATAAAATGCCAGCAAAAGGTTAGAAAAAAATATATCTGACCCCTCTGCGTCGTTCATCAGGTCCTTGCTATATCTTTGGATCGCTTCCACTCACATTGAAATCCTCAAGCATCTCAAGTAGGTCTGGATTTCCAGCTTTGATGAGGGCCCAGTAAGGTTCTGTGAAAGCACTCATAAGGTCATGACAACTCAGTGTGAACCACGACCTTGAAGGCGCAAGCTGAGAACTCTCCCAGGCTCCACCAAAGCTGGAAGTTCTGGGCCAGCATGAGCAACAGCCATCTGAAGATGTTATGAGGATTGGACTGGTGACAATGATGAGTGAAAAGGCCAGAGAGGTCAATGGTGAGGTGAGTAATTTTTTATTTTACATATTACATTTACTATGCGCTAAAAAGACCACAGAGCATAATTTGAGACATTAAATTTGTGGAGAGTAACTTCTCTGCAAATCCATAAAAAATGAGCAAACAGGCGAATTAGAATTTTGCCTGACGCGCTCATCTCTACTTATTACTGTGACAAGCATGTTTGCAGAACAGGAACCTCTCTTACATTGACTAAAAATGGCACTGAGAAAGTTATTTCCTCTGGATTTACATAAGGGATTTTGAGTAGGGCTATCTCTTTACATGATATAATAGTAGATTGCAATAGGAGGGTCATTCCAGCAACCTACCATAATATCCCATAGTATTGATGGTGCAGGGCCAATGAGAGTAATCTGTGAATGACAATTGATTTTAGTTAATGAGTTGTCATGGTAGTTTAAAGCCATCAGAACTATACTCAAAAAGTAATTGGGCTGTGCGGTGGGAATGGGCTAAGAACTACAACTACAAAATATATTATAAGTGGTAATACAGAAGTATTGTAGTATGCAATAAAAGTTAAAATATTCCAGCTTTAGAAAGACAAAAAAAAATAAAACATTTAAAAGTATTAAGCTCACAGAAATAAAATCAAAGCAAACAAATATAAAAGGAACAAATCCATTTTTTATCAAAATACATTTAATACATTAAAGGAATAAAGCATAAAAATATCAAACTATTTGTCATGACTGCAATCATAACTAACCTGATTCATACAGTATATCTACCGTACAGGAAATGAGCCAATCATAGCAGACACAGCATCTCTGCGAAGAAAACCGCTGCCGTCGGTGCTGACTGCTGTAGAATCCTGAGACTGCTCCAAATATGCAATGTACGCATCTGTTAACATGTAAAGCAGAAGTTGCCAAGGGGTTAATAATGCAATGCTCTTAGTGGTGTAGAACTTTGGCATGTTCTCAAGTCTATGGGCTGTGCATTGTAGCTCTGAAGAACCCAGATCTTTCATTGATGTAGTTTTGGGTGCTATAACTTTTTGGATATTGAAAGGAGTTACTAATTATTTAACCTCTTAACTCGAATTCACATTTATGTATGTGATTGCAGGGGTGATCACGTGTGGAGAGGGCTAAGGAGTAGAGCTTCCTCCATATGCAGCTGACGCCGGCTATGTTAAATAACTGGCATCTGTCTATAACAGACACAGCTGAAGATGAGCATTTGACAATTTAAATGCCACTGTCAATCTCTTACAGTTGCATTTAATTGGAAATCACACCACTGCTCATGCATACCGGCTCCAACTAACACCTTGTGATGTAATTTAGGGTGCACCAATGGGTTATTATGGCAGACAAGGGCTTGCAGTAGGCCCTCATCTTTGAAATTTTGGTACTCCTCTGAATCTCAGCCACATTCTAAAATTCAAAGGAGACAGAGATTTAAAATATAAACTGCAATACTGTGAAATTGGATGATCACCAATTCAAGTCCCCAAAAGGTTCTAAGTAGAGATGAGCGTTGTTCTACTCGAACTGTTCGCCAATCTCAAATTCGAGCTGTTTTGGGCGGTGTTCGAGCCGTTCGGCGAACACGAACAATTTGAGAAAAATTCAGCTGTTCGAGGTTATGTTCGATAACTGTTCGTGCACCAAAATCATAACTGGATTTTTTCTCAGTAATGATGAAAATTAATGTTAATACGCAGTTTGAGTGTACAGCGGGGTGGGGGGAGGGGCAGGGGATGGATCTCTGCAGGAACAATGAAGATCTCCATTTTTTTTTCTCTTTCCCGCATTTACAGTGGGGAGGTGCAATCTGTCAGCCTATCAGCAGCGCACACACGGAGCGAAGTGCTTTTTTTCACACAAGCAAGGGCATGTGTCATTGGCAGTGTATGTCACATGTCCTTGCCCTATAAGACCAAGCCATTTACCCCGTCGCCACCATTTTCTCACTGCTGCAGCTGCGTGTTAGACGGCACCGCTGTTGCTGTGTGCGCTATACCTTGTTAATTTCAAGCCAATTTTCGCACAAATATACAGATAGCTTGGGAGTAGGGAATAGTTGTGATTGCAGTCCTTTTAAGGACTAGGTTACAGCATTTCCTACGACTTTTATCAGGCAGGTCTGTGCTCTTAAATAGATAGGTTGTGGGAGTAAAGACTAATTGTAATTGGAGTCCTTTTCAGGACTAGGTTACATCAGTTCCTATCAGTTTTTGCCAGGCAGGTCTGTGCCAGTGCTGTGCAAGTTTTTTTCACAGCATTTGGCTGAATCTAGCAAAGCTAATCCTTTTTGGCCTATTGCAGAGTGTGTTAGTCAGTGGAGTAGCCTATCTGTGTTGCAAGATATACCACCTGTGTATAGAATACCAATTTTTTTACTGCACCTAGTGAAGTAAAATCTTTTGGGCATAGCATCATTCTATTAGTCCATCTATACTGACCTCCATCAGGTTGCAAACTGAATCTAATTTTTTTCTGCATCTAGCTCTGAAAAAATATTTGGCCTTCTAGCAGTGTGTCGGACTTTCTCTATTAGTCCATCTATACTGACCTCCATCAGGTTGCAAATTCAAAATAATTTTTATCTGCATCTACAGTACCTCTGAAAAAATATTTGGGCTTCTAGCTGTGTGTGGGACATGTTGTATTAGTCAATCTATACTGACCTCCATCAGGTTGCAAACTGAATATAATTTTTTTCTGCATCTACCTCTGAAAAAATATTTGGGCTTCTAGCTGTGTGTGGGACTTGTTGTATTAGTCCATCTATACTGACCTCCATCAGGTTGCAAACTGAATATATTTTTTTCTGCATCTACCTCTGAAAAAATATTGGGCTTCTAGCTGTGTGTGGGACTTGTTGTATTAGTCCATCTATACTGACCTCCATCAGGTTGCAAATTGAATATAATTTTTTTCTGCATCTAACCCAGCCAATAGTTTTGGCCTAATACCACAGTTTGGCCACTCAGCTCTGCTCGGTTACCATCCATTGTTTTTTTGTGCAAACAACTCCAGAGTTGTGAATTAGTTAACCACCAAAATGAGTGGAAAAAGGCCTGCTGCTGGTGGAAAGGGGAATAGGCGTGTTGGGAAGGGGAAAAAAGGTTGTGTCCGTGGGGTAGGTGTTAAAGCAACAGTAACATCTGCAGAAGAAAGACCATCTTCCAGCCAAACTAAAATGTCTACTTCTTTTAGCGGACAATGTGATAAGATCCCTTTCTTATGGCCACGCCAATCGCTACAAATTCCAGATGAGGCACAAAAACAGCAGGTGCTTCAACGGATATCAAGTGCTCCTTTAAGTGGGCTCTCCTCCACATCAACTTCAACATCACAAATACTCCAGTCCTCAAAGGTGTCACCCCAATCGCAGTTGCTTCCTCACAGCTCCCAAATCTCCAGCTGCCCGTCTGAGTATGAGGTAGAACATATGGTTGAGTCTGCAGAGCTGTTTACTCATACTATAGCCTGGGAATCAGAGGTCGACTCCAGCGCTTCTGTGAATCCAGACGAGGAAATGATCTGCTCTGATGCACAGAATCTTTGAGTCGGATCCAGGACCAGACGCAGAAGGTTCTGACCATAATGTAGACCCTCATTCCCAAACTGTAACTCCTGTTGGTGGAGACAATGAGGAAGACGATGATAAAACTCAAATACCTGATTGGAGCGACAACTTTAGTTTTTTGTCAGGGCAGGAACAGGTTGGCTCTGAGGACGACGGGTGTGATAACACACAGGGTGATGATGATGAGGTTGGAGATCCCACTTACTGTCAACCCACAGTCAGCCAAGAGATGAGGTCAGCAGAGGAGGTGGAGGAAGATGCTAGTGACGATGAGGTCAGGTTGCGCCTTCCTGGACAGAGACGTAGTACTGGAAGCACGTCAACAACTGCATCCTCAAACACAACTCTGCCTCTCACCACAAGTCGTGGTGGCTCTTCAGGTCGCATGGGTGCTAAGCCTTGCATAGCCTGGGCATTTTTTCAGATCGATAAAGATGACCCAACTCGTGTTATCTGTAACATTTGTCAGCAAAAGCTAAGTAGAGGCCAAAAAATACATAGTTTGAGTACTTCATGCATGAACCGGCACATGGACATGAAGCATAAGTTGCAGTGGGAAGCTCAGTGTGCTACAATGCGGCCTAGCCGGCCGGGCCAACCACCGTCTGCCATATCTTGTGCATCCGTGGCCTCTTCATCCTCTGTGACTGGGGGGACAGCAGTCACACCTGTTTTGGGGCGCAGACCTGCCACCTCTTTACCCGCAACAGCCAGCGTGATTGGCAGGTCATCATTTTCTTTGGAGGTGGTAACACCAGCTGGTGTTGAGCGCTGTCCGACATCGATAGCACCACCTTTGGATCAAGGCAACCTAACATGTCCGCCTGCATCTTCCTCACAGACCGGCAGTTTGCCGGGGACACCCTTATCAACCCCGTCTAAGCACAATAGCCAGCCCTCGGTCCCTCAGATGTGGACAAGTAAAAGACCATTTCCTCCTAGCCATGAGAAAGCTAAGCGGTTGAATTTCACCATCTGCAAGCTCTTGGCTACAGAAATGCTGCCTTTCCGCCTGGTGGACACAGAGGATTTTCGAGACCTTATGTCCGTCGCAGTGCCCCAGTACCAGATGCCCAGTCGGCACTACTTCTCAAAGAAAGGTGTGCCTGCGCTCCACCAGCATGTCGCACACAACATCACCGCTTCTTTGAGAAACTCTGTGTGTGACAGGGTGCATTTCACCACAGACACTTGGACGAGTATGCATGGACAGGGGCGTTACATGTCGCTGACTGGGCACTGGGTAACTATGGTGACAGCAGGACAAGGGGCTGCTGTCCAAGTCTTGCCGTCCCCACGAGTTGTGCGTCAATCCTCTTTATGTCAAAGTTCCTCCACTGCTTCTGCCTCCTCAACCTCCTCTCGGTCTTCCACCTGCACCCAAAGCCTGTCTGGTCATGCCACAAGCTTTCTAACTGCGCAGAAGGGATCCTGCACACCTCCTTACTATGCTGGCAGTAGGGCTCAACGTCATCAGGCGGTTTTTACTTTGAAATGTCTGGGAAATGTGAGTCACACAGCTGAGGAGTTGTGGTCAGCTCTGGAGAACCAATTTCATGAATGGTTGTCTCCACTGGACCTGAAACCAGGGAAGGCCGTGTGCGACAATGCTGCAAACCTGGGTGCGGCCCTTCGCCGGGGCAATGTCACACACGTGCCTTGTATGGCTCACGTGTTGAACCTGGTTGTCAAGCAATTTTTAGCCCACTATCCCAGACTAGATGGCCTTCTGCAGAGGGCACGGTCGCTGTGTGCTCACTTCCGCCGTTCGCATCCCGCAGCTCAGCGACTTACATCTCTACAGAAGTCGTTGGGCCTGCCACTTCACCGGCTAAAATGCGATGTGCCTACCCGGTGGAATTCAACTCTGCACATGTTGCAGCGACTGTGGCAGCACCGACAAGCCCTGGTGCAATACGTTCTGACGTATAGCCTGGGCCAACGAGATTCAGAGGTGGGGCAAATCACGCTGGAGGAGTGGTCTCAGATCAGGGACCTATGCACCCTTCTGCACAGTTTTGAAATGGCGACGAAGATGTTTATTGCTGACGATGCCATTATCAGCATGACTATTCCGGTGATTTACATGCTGGAGCACATGTTAAACAGAATTCGGAGTCAGGTGGTGGCACAAGAGGAGGTGGAGGAAGTAGAGGAGGAGGAGTTGTATGCGGAAGGGCTAACATCTGCAAGGTCCAGATGGTCGGCAGCACCAAGGCGGCAGGCATGTGAGGGTGGGGGAGATGGTTTTACCAGGGCGCATGGTAGCAGCCAAACTAGTGAGGAAGGTGCAGGAGCCCAGGAAGAAGTGGAGGACGAACTGATGGAAGACTCATCAGATGAGGGAGACCTTGATCACATTTCTGTTGTGCGAGGTTGGGGGGAGAGGACAGAGGAAGGAAGCATGATTGTTACCTCGCCACCAACACACCAGGGACTTGGTGCTCCTGGATGCGCAACACACATGAGTGCCTTCTTGCTGCACTACCTGCAACATGACCCTCGAATTGTGAGAATTAGAAATAATCCTGACTACTGGGTTGCCACACTGTTAGATCCCCGGTACAAAAGTAAATTTGCAGAAATTATTCCTGCCATAGAAAGGGATGCACGCATGCAGGAGTATCAGCAGAGACTGTTGCAGAATCTTACATGTGCTTTTCCACAAAATAACAGTGGTGCACGTAGTGAATATCACAGTTCCAACTTGCCAACCGTGGGACCGTCAAGTGTTCAGCACTCAAACCGTAACAGAACCACAGTATCTGCTGGTAACATCAATTTTGCGGAATCATTTCACCACTTTTTTAGCCCATCCTTTGCAAGGCCACAGGAGACAAGAAGTCTGACACATAGTCAACGCCTAGAGACGATGGTACAGGAGTATCTCCAAGTAAACATTGAAGCCACGACTGTGTCACTGGACCCTTGCTCTTTTTGGGCTTCCAATCTGGATAAATGGCCGGAGCTAGCCACTTACGCCTTGGAGATCTTGTCATGCCCCGCAGCCAGCGTTCTGTCTGAACGTGTGTTCAGCGCTGCTGGTGGTGTGCTGACAGATAAGCGCACGCGGCTCTCCACTGATAATGTAGACAGACTCACGTTCATAAAGATGAACAAATCATGGATCCGAAACGACTTTTCTACCCCTGTGTCATCCTGGGGAGAGTAAAAGCTTGATGATTGGTTAAAATCACCCTACCAACCATTTTAAGCTTTCAAATTACTAATCATGTTTATCTGTATCTTGACTGGAAAATAATTTGGGCTTTGTAGCAGTGTGCAGCACTGATCCTATTAGGCCATCTATAATAAGCTCCACCAGATTTAAAATTAAAAATAATTTTTAGCTGCATCTAGCCCGGAAAATAATTTTGGGGCTCCGAGATGCGCAAGACACATAAGTGCCTTCTTGCTGCACTACCTGCAGCATGACCCTCATATTGTCAGAATTCGAAGTAATCATGACTACTGGGTTGCCACACTCTTAGATCCCCCAAACTTTTCGATCAACCTTTTCATTTTAATAAAGACCAAAAAAATGGTCATTTTTGAAATTAGAAGCATTAGCAGGTTGTTAGAAACTGAAATCAAACAGTTTTCAACTCAAAACTTTATTGTGGGTGATGTTACATTTTCACATAGGACCCCTTGTTCGAAAGGAGCTTCTGAACTCTCTCGTCCATTGAATTTGTCAGGTTTTGGATGGTTTCTGCTTCAATTGTTTTGCATGAGGACAGAATACCCTCCCAGAGCTGTTGCTTAGATGTGAACTGCCTCCCGCCATCATAGACACTCCTTTAAATGATGCTCCAAAGGTTCTGAATGGGGTAGAGGTCAGGGGAGCATGGGGGTCACACCATAAGTTTGTCCCCTTTTATGCCCATATCAGCCAGAGATGCAGATGTTTTATGTGCAGCATGAGATGGTGCATTATCATGCAGAAAAATGATCTTGCTGTGAAATACACGGTTCTTCTTCTTGAACCATGGCAGGAAGTGCTGTTTGAGAAAATCCACATACATTATGGAGTTCATCTTTAGCGCCTCCAGGGATCCTAAAGGGGCCGACAATCTCTCTCCCCATGATTCCAGCCCAAAACATTACTCCACCTCCTCCTTGTTGGCGCTGTAGCCGTGTTTGCGTGGGGTGTCCATCAACCAGCCATCCTCCACTCCATCCATCTGGACCATCGAGCGCTGCACTGCACTCATCCGTGAACAAAACAGTTTTGAAATCAGTCTTCATGTAATGTTTGGCCCACTGGAGCCGTTTCTGCTTGTGTGAAGTGGATAGAGGAGGTCGACAGGATGGCGTATGCACAGCTGCAAACCTCTGAAGGACCCTGCATCTTGTTGTTCGGGGGACGTTGGAGGCACCAGCAGCTTCAAAAACTTGTCTGCTGCTATGACAAGGCTTTCTTGCCGCTGCTCTTTTAACCTGACGTAATTGCCTGTAGGAAAGCGTCCTCAATTTGCCCTTATCAGCACGCACACGTGTGTACTGTGAATCAGCTACATACTTCTTGATTGCCAAGACACTTCATCCTGATCATCGCACAATGTTGATTGTAGTCATGCCTTGACCTAAACACTCCACAATTTGTTGCTTCTCAGCAGCCGACACATCCTTTTTCTTTCCCATTTTGGCAGAAAATGTAGGCTGCTTAATAATGTGAGAGAGCATTCTTAAGTAGTCTTGCCTTTCATTGGACACACCTGCCAAACTAATTAGCACAGGTGTCTGCAATTGCTTACAGTGATATAAAGAGCCCTGACACACATCACCATCAATGAGTTTAACTGACAAACAAACAAATTCTTCACTTATCACTCCTAAACACTTTTTGCATAATAATTTGGAACGCAGTGTACATGTGCTTTTCCACAAAACACCAGTGGTTCACGTAGTGAATCTTACAGTTCTAACTTGCCAACCGTGGTCTGTATGGAATTGTTCAATAAAGGGCCCAAAATTAAGATAACATAGATGGGAGAGGTCTCTATGAATAGGAATTCCTAAGTATTTGATACCCTGTGAGGGCCAGGCAAAGGGAAAGTTGGACTGGATGGAATCCTATATGGATTTGGGGAGGGAGACATCGAGGGCCTCAGACTTCGCTGCATTGATTTTAAAATTTTACCATGTAACAAAGTGATCTATTTCAGCCATAACAGCAGGGATGGATATATGTGATTGAGTGATATATACTAGGACATCATCAGCAAATAGAGAGCACTTGTACTCGGTGCCTCCCACCTCAATCCACCTAATATTGGGGTTATGGCGAATTGATGAGAGCAGGTGCTCCGTCACTAGGATGTATAAGAGAGGGGACAGAGGACATCCCTGCCTTGTCCCATTGGTGATTGTGAAAGGTGATGAAAATGTTCTGACGCACCCCCTGGGCCTTGGGACACCCGGAGCCGGACCCTTTTTGGTGGATGCTGGTGGTTGTAGTCTTCGTGGCGGCGACCCGGTTCCGTGGCTCAGGGCGGTCAAACCAGTGGCGGAACTATTTATGTGGTTTTGATGTTTAAATGTCCGACTACGCCACCCGTGGATTGCGGTCAGAGTGAACCGCCGCTACAGGGCAGACCGCTGAGGCTGGTGTTGTGGGTGCAGCAGAGCGTAGCATAACTCCCCACGGGAGGAGTATAGCCTCAGGGCAGTGTATGCGGAGGATGGGGGTGATGGTGCAGGGCAGCAGCAGTAACGACACGGAGTCAGTGATGCAGTCCAGGGCCTTTACTCACAGTTCTTATTATCCAGACCACGTCTGCAGGTAACGGCTGCCCACGTCGTACTGTGCTCACCAGGTGAGGGGCTCAGACAACTCCCAGATAACTTTGGAGCACTTCACAGGACCCCCTTTGTGTGTCCTTTGTCAGGCCTTTCTTACCAACACTTCTGTCCGGCTGCCTCGGGCCTCCTCTTGGTAAACTTGGCGCCAGTTTCCCTGACACTATGTGGTGCCTTCCTAGCGGGTGTAGCGAGGGGCTGCGCCACATAAAATGTCAGAGCCTCCGGTTTCTAGCTGAGGGTCGTTTCCTGCCTCCACTAGTTCGGGGACCGGTCTCCCCCTTTGGCCTGACCCCTCCACGCAGGTGGATTCGGGCGTGCGGTGGCGACTTGCCCGTCCGCACCCCTGGGATCCCTTCATTCCTCATTCCTGGAGCCTTCTCCGCTCCTCTTCCTTCCTTCTCCCTCTTCCAGGCCTGGGCCTCTGTTACTAGGCCCGCCTCCGGAGCAGAGCTCATGCAGAGCCCCTGCTCCCTGCCGCTTCTGCTCAGACTTCTCTGCACTGAACTAAGATGGTGCCCACCTTTTATACTCCCTTCTCAATGCACCCAGGAACTGCTTCCTCCCTGCTCCTGCACTACAGGGTTCCCCTTCCTCAGTGTTCCCTCCCCCCACTCCAGCCAGGGACAGGGACTGTCGTGCCCATCTCAGGGGCATATTGGTCGCCCTGCCCCACGGCAATGTGGTGTAATGCATGCAGGTGTCGGGTCCTGATCCACACTCCATCCTTACCTGAGAGTGAGATATCACACCTCTGGGTGAGGTGCAATACGTCTGTAGCAACCGAGCCCTCAGGGTGCTACAGTTCCATTTATCTTCAGCCTAGGGCCGTGATTTTGGCTATAAAAGGGTCCCCTAGACCCCTACCCCAAGCTTTTTAAGAGAATAATATATGGCGTGCCAGGAGACTCTATGGAATGCTTTCTCAGCATCCAACGAGAGTATCTAATTACAAATTTTTAGCTGCATCTAGCCCAGGAAATACTTTGTGCCTAGTAGCAGTGTCTGCTAGTCAGCGGATTATCCCGGCTGTTAAGCAAGCTACACCACCTGTAGTTTAGACACTTAATTTTTTCAAAGGAAATGCTTCGGGACCATGGGATACTTAGTGAAGAGCATCAGGAGGCACCCCAAGGCATAGGGGCTGGGACTGGCAGTAGGATGCCTTGCGGTGGACAGCCGAGCTCGATCCTTATAAAAGCTTTTTAACTGCAGCAGCTTTAGTGGACGCTACTGGAGCTGGAATTACCGCGGCTGCTGGAATGAGACTTGCCCTCCAATAGATCCTTGTAAATGGATTTAAAGTGTATTCATTCAAATTAGAGAGACAATTTAAATTAAAAAGCTTAGAGCTGCCTCCACCACAGGGGGGCTCGCTCGACCCACCAGTGGACAGGCACCAGTATTGGGAGAGGGGGGCTGGCCGTCAGGGTTCACCGCGGCTCTGGCACAAACCCGGCGACACGGAGGTGGCACGGGCAGGAGCGGACTGGCCGTGTCGGCTTCTCACTTTTTGGATTTTAGAACGGCATGACTTGCCTATATCTGTGTCTCCCCCTCCTTTTACTCCTCCACCTCTTTTATTTTCGCATGTGTTAGTTATGTCTTCAGCAGTTTGTCAGCTTTTGGACACCTTTTGAAGGTGTTTTCTATGTGTTTCTATGTGTTTTTGTTTGCCTGCCATTGGTTTTAACGGTGTTCGAAGGTGTTCGACGAACAGTTAGACGAACAGTTCGGCGAACACACGGGTGTTCGACGAACCGAACCGAACTCGAACACTACGGGGGTGGCTCAACACTAGTTCTAAGCAGTAAAGTAAACAAAAGGCTTAAAAAAATTAAAAGTTCAAATTATTTTTCTTATACCGCATTCAAAATATAAAACATAAACATATTTGGTATCAGCGCCTTCATAGATATCCAATCTAACAAAGTACGTCAGAAATGGTTTTTCTGGTCCCCGCTTATGCTATAAAAATAGAAATAAAACAATATCCGTAAAACTGTAAGCTCGTCACGCAAGAAAACAAGCCCTCAATTAGCTCAGCGGAGAGAAAAATAAAAATGTTATGGGTCTTGGAAAATGGCGAGACAAAGCAAAAACTTTTTTTTTAAATTTCTGAATATTTTTACTTCTCACAAATTAAAAAAATCTATATAATAGCCTGGAGAATAATGATTCAGAGCATCTTTTACCATAGTATGTACACCACAAAAACAAAACCCAAAAATACATGGCGGAATTATATTTTTTTCCCAATTTCACCCCACTTTGAATTTTTACCTGTTTTTAGTACATTGAATAGCAAAATTAATGATGTCATTCAAAATTACAACCTGTCCTGCAAAAATCAAGCCAACATACAGCTATATAGACAGAAAGGTAAAGATGACAAGGCTGTTTGGAAGAAGGGGAGGAACAAAACAAATGCACATATCTAAAAGTTTACTGTGGAGGGAAGAGGTTGAGGAGAATCTATCATGATGATTTAACCACTCAATAAGTAGTACCTGATTTGTAGTAATCTGAAGTGTTGGCATTGAGATATCAAATTTATAGACAGGGCCTATCTATACTCTAAATTAATTTGCATATAGCTTCAATAATAGCCCCTTTATTATGCGCTGAGGTCTTCTGATCCCAAAATTATAATAAAAAGATAAGCCAGGAACAGGTTAAAAAACAATAAAATATCATAATAAAAAGCAGGCTGCACAGCACTCCTCTTGGGAGGGTGCTCAAGTAGGATTCTACTCCAAAAATAGTTAAAATATTTGGCCTTGGCACTCCAAAAGTATGCGAAAAGGTAGTTTTATTAAACAAAGGCTATCCACTTGTATTAGTAATTGACGTTTCGGCCAATCAGTACACCTTCATCAGAACTAATATGTACAGACGGAAGAACGAAATATAAAGTAAAAAAAAAATTGAACTAAGAAGATAACAAAGATAGTATAAAAAGGGGATAAAAAAAAAAATGTAAATAAGAAATAGAAAAGAAGAAAATTGGAAAAAGAATATGAATAAGAAGTAAGAGCCCTAGTGGAATATCAGGATGAGTCTTGAAGAAAATGTAGAAAAATAATAACAGTGCATATTGGAAGGAATATCTAAAAATCTAAAAAGAAAAAGAAGGAAAGAAGAAGAGTAAATAGTGCCACTATATTCATTTGAAGAGTGAGGAATGTGGGATCAGCCTAAGCGTTTCTATGGAAAAAGAACACTAGATTAGAAACATTTCAGATATAACTGGAGACCTCATAATCCCTATTGAATCCCATGGGCACAAGAGTTTCCAATGTGTGTATCCAAAAGGATTCACATCTTTTCAAGATTTTCAACCTGTTGCCACAACTTCTTGGAGCTGACGCGTTTTAAAGCCTAGAATTTTATTTGAGAGACTTTGTGTATCATCTGATTAAAATGATATGGAAAAGGTATGTTTTGCCACATCAGCTATTTGACTTTTGTTGGGAAATGCCGTCTCGTATATGCTGAGTGGCTTCTCCAACATATTCGAGACCACATGGACACTTGATAGTATAAATCACACATGAAGACTCACAAGTAAAAAACCCTTTTATGGCAATCCCCAGGCCTGTGTGAGGATGAAAGAACCTGTCTCCCTTCAGTATGTTACTGCATTGTGGGCAATAAAGGCATGGAAAAGTGCCTTTTTTTGGAATGTTCAGGAATCTATGTACTGGTAATCTTGTAGAGGACCCCACATCTGCATGTTTAAGTTTATCACAAAGATTGGTTACACATCTAAAACCTGGTAGGAAGGGAAGCTTAAATTTCTCTACCTGGGGGTAGCTGGTGATCTTATACATGAAGGGATGAAATTTATGGACAAAAGGAATTCTCTTTCCCAAAGATTTTTCTGGTCTAATAGGTTGGGTTCTGCAATGTTGGAAAACATTTTTAGGATAACCCCCCACTTGAAATTTCTGTTCTATCTCATCTAGTCTTTTTTAAGTGCTTGGGGAATGGTTACTATGTGGTTCATTCTTCTGAATTGTGAAATGGGAATAGATTCTATAGTGATCTTGTGTGGCAACTTGAAAAAAGGAGGTTATTGTAATCAGTCTCTTTGGAAAAAAAGTCAAGGTTACCACCTGTGGTTTTGATGACCTTGGTATTCAGGAACCATATTGAATGTGTGTCATAATGTAAAGTAAATTGTAACACAGGCCATAGCTGCCATATCTGATTCAGGAAGGAATGGAATGACTTTAAAGAGTCCAACAGCCCTGCCAAATGCAAAAGATGTTGTCTATATAACATCTCCAGATAATAGCATTTTCTTGAAATATGTGGTTGGTGTAAACATGATGCTCTTCAAAGTGGGATATGAAGCAATTAGCATAAGTATGGTGGGGCTATGTTGGACGCCATTGATGTACCCAGTATTTGTAATGAAAAATCAAATTGAAAAAGAAAAAAAAATTGTTTGCACACTCAAGAGTTCTAAACAGATATTAATGACCTCACTCTCAAAGGAAGACCTTAATAATAACTCATTGATAGCCTCCAAACCCTTATTTTGTTGAATTAAGGAGTACAGGCTGTTTACATCCCAAGTCACAAAAATGATGTAGATGGCATAGGTCCCAAGTCCCTAATATGATTAATAAAATTACCTGTATCCAAAATAAAAGATTTGGTATTTACTAGCTATTAAAATGGGGGACCAAAAAAAAAAATGACGTGGGGTCCCCCCTATTTTAATAGCTAGCAAAGGCTAGGCAGACAGCTGGGGGCTGATATTAATAGCCCAGGAAGGGTTCCATGAAAATTGGCCCCTTTCCAGGCTAGAAACACCAGCCGTCAGCTGCCCCAGAAATAGGATGCGCCAATTCTGGCACTTAGCCTCGCTCTTCCCACTGCCCTGTAGTGGTGGCAGTGGGGTAATAGGGCTGGGATTGATGTCAGCTTATAATTGCAGCTGACATCAAGCCCAGGTTAGCAATGGAGAGGCTTCTATAAGACTCCCCCCCATTACTAACCCCATAATCAAAGTTAAAAAAAAACACAAACACCCAGAATAAAGTCCTTTAATTGAAATAAACACACAATTCTTTAATGTTCTAAATTAAATCATACTTACCATCACGCCCATTCCAGCTGAAGCCAAAGTCTTCTGCAATAAAAGTAAAATAATAAACCAACCGCATCCTTACCTTTCCATGATTCCCAGGACAGTTCCAGCTCTGCTACATTCACATGACAGGCTGGATCCCAGCCGAAAGCTGCCATCCAGCTTGCCATGCCGCAGACACTGAGAAGCGCAGGCATGCTTGCGCTTCTCAGTGTCTCGCTGTGACGGCATCCAGATGAGCCGAGTTCCTGTCCAATGAACTCAGCTCACCTCATGCACGTCACTGACAGCGTGGGAAAATTCTCCTGCGCTTGTGGTGAGCGTGAGAGAATTCTCCTGCGCTCACGGCAAGAACATTTAAAGAATTGTGTGTTTATTTCAATTAAAGGACTTTATTCTGCGTGTTTGTGTTTTTTTTTTAACTTTGACTATGGGGTTAGTAATGGGGGTGTCTTATAGACGCCTTTCCATTACTAACATGGGCTTGATGTCAGCTGGCATTATAAGCTGACATCAACCCCAGCCCTATTACCCCACTGCCACCGCTACAGGGCAGTGGGAAGAGCGAGGCTAAATACCAGAATTGACGCATTCTATGGATGCGCCATTTCTGGGGTGGCTGAAGGCTGGTGTTTCTAGCCTGGGAGGGGGCCAATATTCATGGCACCCTTCCTGGGCTATTAATATCAGCCCCCAGTTGTCTGCCTAGCCTTTGCTAGCTATTAAAATAAGAGGGGCCCCACGTCATATTTTTTTGGGGTCTTCCATTTTAATAGCTAGTAAAGGCTAGGTATTCAGCTGGGGGCTGATATTGGTAGACTGGGAAGCTCCATGCGTATTACTCCCTTCCCAGGTTTCAAACCTCTGCCCCAGCCATCTGCTTAACCTCCGCTAGAGACTAAAATTACGGGGAACCCCACGCCAATTTTTTTTTTTAATAAATCCTTTATTTTAACACTAAATGACAAGTACAGTAACAAACACTATCACTGTACTTATTATATATGTGACTGACATGTTTCTATCTATCTAATCTATGTGTGATGCTCTATTCTGTCTGTTATAAATTGTCGGGTACCGGTGTATGCCGCTGCTGAATTGCCGGCTTTTCATGTTTCACTGGGAGCACTGTTCCCATCGATTTGGGCAACCACTGTAATGCCACAATCACCATGGCTGTGGCATTACAGTGAGTGGCAGACAATCCCTGCATGATGTGAAAAAATCCAGTTACGCTTTTGGTGCACGAACAGTTATCGAACATAACCTCGAACAGCCGAATTTTTTGCAAATCGTTCTCGTTTGTCGATCAGCTCGAACACCACCCAAAACAGCTCGAATTTCAATTTGGCAAACTGTTCTAGTCTAACACCACTCATCTCTACTCTTAACAAAGCTTTAATGGTGATAACAGACTAGATCAGGAAATTATGCTTATCATCTATTTTTATTGTTTTTGTCACTGGTGTATATCAATTGAAATTATATTCTATCATGCTGAAAATGATAACCAAGCAGCAGGAATTTGCGTTACATAACTTTAGTGAGCCCAAAGTACTGGAAAACAAAATATGTCCTCAAATACCAGGATGCCTTCAGAATAATAAAATGATATCAGAGGATAATGAATATCCCCAGTGTCTTTGAGGAAATGACTCAGAACTAAAACACAGGCCTCATGCAGCTCTAGTCCCACGCTGAGCAAAAGAAATAGGTGATATACAGCAATATTACTGGAATCTATACTACACGTGAAATAAACTTTGAGATTCACAGTATAATAGTACTCTCACATGGAGATAGGAACATTGTCAGATTTCACTGAAAAACAAATACATTTTGAGATCTTTTTCTACAAGCTGTAGCATCTTAATACCCTCTGCAGTAATAAAAAGAAAGTACCATTTATTGCTTCAAGACTACACAAAGTGCGGCACTTTTCTCATTAATTTCCACCTTTGTTTTATGCTTTTCATCACCACAACACACGCTACAGAAAATAAGAGCACAACAATGTCCTTATACTTACATTGTACATGCTGAATTTTACTTGAGCATCATATTTATGAGACAACTAAAGGATAAATGCAAAATATTTCAATATCAATGAGTAAGGCTTATCTCTAAACATTTGAGTTTAAAAGTATGTCTTTCGCAGTATTAATGCCCATTACTATCAGTTACTGCATCATGGTTTTACTCTAATTATGGCTCTAAGTTATTCCACTAGAAATGGCTCCGCAGTTATTCATAAGCTGGGTCTTGTCTTGAAGTTCAGCCTTGCTTTTTTTAATTACAGAAATGGTTGTGTTGGTCCAAATAACCGAGTGTTTCACTAGATGCAATGACTCTAGATGCTTTGATTCCCTTGACAAATTGTTTAGCAAAACACAGTCTTTGAGTGTTCCCAGTCTGTGGCTTATGGACCAGAAAATGTTGTACATCACTGATTTAGGACAATTAAGATTACAAAAAGAAACTTGATGTTAGATAGAGATGAACGAATCAGCCAAAATTTACATTCAAAGATTTACTCAAATGCAGACAGAAAATTTGATTTGTATTAAATTTATTTAATGCAAATAGAATGAGCCCCGATTGCCATGAAAAAGCCATGTATTATACTCTGCATTCACCTGAACACAAAGCATAATCAAGAAATTGGCTGAAAAGTGGTTAAAAAACAGTAAATTATCATACTTGCTGGTGCCTTGCCTGTCCCACCATCTTCAGCTCCACATTAGTCCTTTGCTGACTTCCTGACATACCCACTCCACATTGGCATGGGCCTGCTCTTCACTCTTTGCCAGTGCTTCTGACACTGGCTAGGCCTCAATGTACTTTATGGCATTGTAATGTCATGACATTTGCTGGCCTATGTAATCGCTGAGAGTGAAGAGTAAACTGGAGAAGAAAGGATGATTTAGCATGTTGGGTTTTAACTAGTGATGAGCGAGCACTAAAATGCTCGGGTGCTCGAAGCTCGGGTCGAGCACATTGGAATACTCAGGTGCTCGACCTGAGCAATGAGCCCAATGTAAGTCTATGGGAAACTAGAGGATTTTTCTGGTGCCCCCCCCCCGGTGGTCTGCAGAAGGTCAACAATTGCCCAAAACGATGGGAATGGTGCTCAATTAAACATCAGGCAAGCAGAATATATAGGCAGACAGGCAGGCAAGGTATATAGGAGGGTGCATGAAAAACATAGCAGGGCACTTGGAACTCACTAATGCCCTCCGATTTTCATGCACCCATCTCTTTAAAAAAGCCGGCCAGCAATTCATCAGCGGCATACACCGGTACCCAACATTTTAGAACAGAAAAAATAGAGCATCACACATAGATTAGATAGAAACATGTCAGTCACATATATAATAAGTACAGTGATAGTGTTGATTACTGTACCTGTCATTTAGTGTTAAAATAAAGGATTTATTAAAAAAAAAAATTGGTGTGGGGTTCCCCGTAATTTTAGTCTCTAGAGGAGGTTGAGCAGATGGCTGGGGCAGATGTTTGAAGCCTGGGAAGGGGGTAATACCCACGGAGCTTCCCAGGCTACTAATAACAGCCCCCAGCTGAATACTTAGCCTTTACTAGCTATTAAAATGGGGGACCCCCACAAAAATGACGTGGGGTCCCCCCTATTTTAATAGCTAGCAAAGGCTAGGCAGACAGCTGGCGGCTGATATTAATAGCCCAGGAAGGGTGCCATGAATATTGGCCCCCTCCCAGGCTAGAAACACCAGCTGTCAGCCGCCCCAGAAATGGCGCATCCATAGGATGCATCAATTCTGGCACTTAGCCTCGCTCTTCCCACTGCGCTGTAGCGGTGGCAGTGGGGTAATAGGGCTGGGGTTAATGTCAGCTTATAATGCCAGCTGACATCAAGCCCAGGTTAGTAATGGAGAGGCGTCTATAAGACACCCCCATTACTAACCCCATAATCAAAGTTAAAAAGAAGCACAAACACCCAGAATAAAGTCCTTTAATTGAAATAAACAAACAATTCTTTAATGTTCTAAATTAAACCATACTTAGCATCACGCCCATTCCAGCTGAAGCCAATGTCTTCTGCAATAAAAGTAAAATAATAAACCAACCTCATCCTTACCTTTCCATGGTTCCCAGGACAGTTCCAGCTCTGCTACATTCACATGACAGGCTGGATCGCAGCCGAAAGCAGCCATCCAGCTTGACATGCCGCAGACACTGAGAAGCGCAGGCATGCTTGCGCTCCTCAGTGTCTGGCTGTGACGGCATCCAGATGAGCCGAGTTCATGTCCATGTCGTCGCTGTCAGTGACGTGCATGAGGTGAGCTGAGTTCATTGGACATGAACTCAGCTCATCTGGATGCCGTCACAGCCAGAAACTGAGGAGCACAAGCATGCCTGCGCTTCTCAGTGTCGGCGGTATGGCAAGCTGAATGGCAGCTTTCGGCTGCGATCCAGCCTGTCATGTGAATGTAGCAGAGCTGGAACTGTCCTGGGAATCATGGAAAGGTAAGGATGCGGTTGGTTTATTATTTTACTTTTATTGCAGAAGACATTGGCTTCAGCTGGAATGGGCGTGATGGTAAGTATGGTTTAATTTAGAAAATTAAAGAATTGTGTGTTTATTTCAATTAAAGGACTTTATTCTGGGTGTTGTGTGTTTTTTAAATACTTTACTAGAAATTCATAGCGGTCATGTCTAATATTGGCGTGACCCCATGAATTTCGGGCTTAGGGCCAGCTGATAATACCAAGCTGGCCCTAACCCCTTTATTACCCAGTGAGCCACCGCACCAGGGCCCTGGATGAATTGGGTACAGCGCCAGTAGATGGCGCTTCTATGAACGCACTATTTTCTGGGGTGGATGTGGACTGCAATTTGCAGCAGGGGGGCCCCAGAAAACTTGGGCCTCCCTGCGCTGCGGATTCCAACCCCCAGCTGCCTAGTTGTACCTGGCTGGACACAAAAATAGGGCGAAGCCCCACGTCAATTTTTTTTAATTATTTCATGAAATTCATGACAGCCCCCAGCTGTCTGCCTAGCCTTTGCTAGCTATTAAAATAGGGGGGACCCCACGTCATTTTTTTTGGGTCCCCCATTTTAATAGCTAGTAAAGGCTAGGTATTCAGCTAGGGGCTGATATTAGTAGCCTAGGAAGCTCCGTGGGTATTACCCCCTTCCCAGGCTTCAAACATCTGCCCCAGCCGTCTGCTTAACCTCCGCTAGAGACTAAAATTACAGGGAACCCCACGCCAATTTTTTTTTAATAAATCCTTTATTTTAACACTAAATGACAAGTACAGTAATCAACACTATCACTGTACTTATTATATATGTGACTGACATGTTTTTATCTATCTAATCTATGTGTGATGCTCTATTCTTTCTGTTCTAAATTGTCGGGTACCGATGATGAATTGCCGGCCGGCTTTTTTAAAGAGACAGGTGCATGAAAACGCTATTATTTTTTTTAATAAATCCTTTAACAGTAAATGAAAAGTACAGTAACCAACACTGTCACTGTACTTATTATATACACTACCGTTCAAAAGTTTGGGAACATTTAGAAATTTCATTATTTTTGAATGAAAAGCACATTTTTTTTCATTGAAACTAACATAAAATAAATCAGAAATACACTCTATACATTGTTAATGTGGTAAATGACTATTCTAGCTGCAAAAGTCTTGTTTTTATTGCAATATCTACATAGGTGTATAGAGGCCCATTTCCAACAACCACCACTCCAGTGTTTTAATGGTACATTGTGTTTGCTAACTGTGTAAGAAGGCTAATGGATGTTTAGAAAACCCTAGAAAACCCTTTCACAAGTATGTTAGCCCAGCTGAAAATGGTTTGGATATTTGAGAAGCTATAAAGTTGACCTTCCATTGAGCTAGTTGTGAATCTGGAGCATTACATTTGTTTGTTCTTTGAAACTCTCAAAATGGCCAGAAAAAGAGAACTTTCATGTGAAACTCGACAGTCTACTCTTGTTCTTAGAAATGAAGGCTATTCCATGAGAGAAATTGCCAAGAAACTGAAGATTTCCTACAACGGTGTGTACTACTCCCTTCAGAGGAGAGAACAAACAGGCTCTAACCAGAGTAGAAAGAGAAGTGGGAGGACTCGCTGCACAACTGAGCAACAAGCAAGGTACATTAGAGTCTCTAGTTTGAGAAATTGACGCCTCACAGCTCCTCAACTGGCAGCTTCATTAAATAGAACATGCAAAACGCCAGTGTCAACGTCTACAGTGAAGAAGTGACTCCGGGATGCTGGCCTTCAGGGCAAAGAAAAAGCCATATTTGAGACTGGCTAATAGAGATGAGCGGTGTTCGACTAGAACTGTTCGCCAATCTCAAATTCGAGCTGTTTTGGGCGGTGTTCGAGTTGTTCGACGAACCCGAACGATTTGCAAAAAATTCGGCTGTTCGAGGTTATGTTCGATAACTGTTCGTGCACCAAAAGCGTGTCCTGCATGTCTGGCGCTATTTAGAGCACCAATCATGCAGGGATTGTCTGCCACTCACTGTAATGCCACAGCCATGGTGGTTGTGGCATTACAGTGATTGCCCAAATCGATGGGAACAGTGCTCACAGTGAAACATGAAAAGCCGGCAATTCAGCAGCGGCATACACCGGTACCCGACAATTTAGAACAGACAGAATAGAGAATCACACATAGATTAGATAGATAGAAACATGTCAGTCACACATATAAGAAGCACAGTGACAGTGTTGCTTACTGTACTTGTCATTTAGTGTAAAGGATTTATTAAAAAATATAATAGTGTTTTCGTGCACCGTCTCTTTAAAAAAGCCGGCCGGCAATTCAGCAGCGGTACCCGACAATTTATAACAGACAGAATAGAGCTTCACACATAGATTAGATAGATAGAAACATGTCAGTCACATATATATGAAGTACTGTGACAGTGTTGCTTACTGTACTTGTCATTTACTGCAAAGGATTTATTAAAAAAAATAATAGTGTTTTCATGCACCGTCTCTTTAAAAAAGCCGGCCGGCAATTCAGCATCTGTACCCGACAATTTATAACAGACAGAATAGAGCTTCACACATAGATTAGATAGATAGAAACATGTCAGTCACATATATAATAAGTACAGTGACAGTGTTGGTTACTGTACTTGTCATTTAGTATTAAAATAAAGGATTTATTATTAAAAAAAATTGGCGTGGGGTTCCCCGTAATTTTAGTCTCTAGCGGAGGTTAAGCAGACAGCTGGGGCAGATGTTTGAAGCCTGGGAAGGGGGTAATACCCACGGAGCTTCCCAGGCTACTAATATCAGCCCCCAGCTGAATACCTAGCCTTTACTAGCTATTAAAATGGAGGACCCCCCCAAAAAAATGACGTGGGGTCCCCCCTAATTTAATAGCTAGCAAAGGCTAGGCAGACAGCTGGGGGCTGATATTAATAGCCCAGGAAGGGAACCATGAATATTGGCCCCCTCCCAGGCTAGAAACACCAGCCGTCAGCCGCCCCAGAAATGGCGCATCCATAGGATGCGCCAATTCTGGCACTTAGCCTCGCTCTTCCACGCTGCCCTGGTGCGTTGGCAGGGGGTAATAGGGTTGGGGTTGATGTCAGCTTATAATGCCAGCTGACATCAAGCCCAGGTTAGTAATGGAGAGGCGTCTATAAGACACCCCCATTACTAACCCCATAGTCAAAGTTAAAAGAAAACACAAACACCCAGAATAAAGTCCTTTAATTGAAATAAAGACACATTCCTTTATTGTTCTAAATTAAACCATACTTACCGTCACGCCCATTCCAGCTGAAGCCAACGATCTCCTGCAATAAAAGAAAAATAATAAAGCAACCTCATCCTTACCTTTCCATGGTTCCCACGACAGCTTCAGCTCTGCTACATCGAGATAACAGGCTGGACCGCAGCAGAACGCTGCCATCCAGCCTGTCATCCCGCAGACACTGAGAAGCGCAGGCATGCTTGCGCTCTGCAGTGTCTGGCTGTGACGGCATAAAGAAGAGACGAGTTCATGTCCAATGAACTCGGCGCAGCTCATGCACGTCACTGACAGCGTGGGAGAATTCTCATGCACTCAGCACTTCAGCGTGAGAATTCTCCCACGCTGTCAGTGACGTGCATGAGGTCAGCTGAGTTCATTGGACATGAATGAGCTCACCTCATGCACGTCACTGACAGCGTGGGAAAATTCTCCTGCACTCAGCGCTTCAGCGTGAGAATTTTCCCACGCTGTCAGTGACGTGCATGAGGTGAGCTCATTCATGTCCAATGAACTCAGCTGACCTCATGTACGTCACTGACAGCGTGGGAGAATTTTCACGCTGAAGTGCTGAGTGCAGGAGAATTCTCCCACGCTGTCAGTGACGTGCATGAGGTGCGCCGAGTTCATTGGACATGAACTCGTCTCATCTTTATGCCGTCACAGCGAGACACTGAGGAGCGCAAGCATGCCTGCGCTTCTGAGTGTCCGCGGGATGACAGGCTGGATGGCAGCGTTCTGCTGCGGTCCAGCCTGTCATCTCAATGTAGCAGAGCTGAAGCTGTCGTGGGAACCATGGAAAGGTAAGGATGAGGTTGCTTTATTATTTTACTTTTATTGCAGAAGACATTGGCTTCAGCTGGAATGGGCGTGATGGTAAGTATAGTTTAATTTAGAACAATAAAGAATTGTGTGTTTATTTCAAATAAAGGACTTTATTCTGGGTGTTGTGTTTTTTTAAATACTTTACTAGAAATTCATGGTGGTCATGTCTAATATTGGCGTGACCCCATGAATTTCGGGCTTAGGGCCAGCTGATAATGCCAAGCTGGCCTTAACCCCTTTATTACCCAGTGAGCCACCGCACCAGGGCCCTGGATGAGTTGGGTACAGCGCCAGAAGATGGCGCTTCTATGAAAAATAATAAAGCAACATCATCCTTACCTTTCCATGGCTCCCACGACAGCTTCAGCTCTGCTACATCGAGATGACAGGCTGGACCGCAGCAGAACGCTGCCATCCAGCCTGTCATCCCGCAGAGACTGAGAAGCGCAGGCAAGCTTGCGCTACTCAGTGTCTGGCTGTGACGGCATCCAGATGAGCCGAGGTCATGTCCAATGAACTCGGCTCACCTCATGCACGTCACTGACAGCGTGGGAAAATTCTCACGCTGAAGCGCTGAGTGCAAGAGAATTTTCCCACGCTGTCAGTGACGTACATGAGGTGAGCCGAGTTCATTGTCGTCTCATCTGGATGCCGTCACAGTCAGACACTGAGGAGCGCAAGCATGCCTGCGCTTCTCAGTGTGTGCGGCATGGCAAGCTGGATGGCAGCGTTCTGCTGCGGTCCAGCCTGTCATCTCGATGTAGCAGAGCTGGAGCTGTCCTGGGAACCATGGAAAGGTAAGGATGAGGTTGCTTTATTATTTTTCTTTTATTGCAGGAGATCGTTGGCTTCAGCTGGAATGGGCGTGATGGTAAGTATGGTTTAATTTAGAACAATAAAGAATTGTGTCTTTATTTCAATTAAAGGACTTTATTCTGGGTGTTTGTGTTTTTTTTTTAACTTTGACTATGGGGTTAGTAATGGGGGTGTCTTATAGACGCCTCTCCATTACTAAGCTGGGCTTGATGTCAGCTGGCATTATAAGCTGACATCAACCCCAACCCTATTACCCCCTGCCAACGCACCAGGGCAGCGTGGAAGAGCGAGGCTAAGTGCCAGAATTGGCGCATCCTATGGATGCGCCATTTCTGGGGCGGCTGAGGGCTGGTGTTTCTAGCCTGGGAGGGGGCCAATATTCATGGCTCCCTTCCTGGGCTATTAATATCAGCCCCCAGCTGTCTGCCTAGCCTTTGCTAGCTATTAAATTAGGGGGGACCCCACGTCATTTTTTTGGGGGGGTCCTCCATTTTAATAGCTAGTAAAGGCTAGGTATTCAGCTGGGGGCTGATATTAGTAGCCTGGGAAGCTCCGTGGGTATTACCCCCTTCCCAGGCTTCAAACATCTGCCCCAGCTGTCTGCTTAACCTCCGCTAGAGACTAAAATTACGGGGAACCCCACGCCAATTTTTTTTAATAAT
This sequence comes from Phyllobates terribilis, assembly GCF_046119375.1. Taxonomy (NCBI): domain Eukaryota; kingdom Metazoa; phylum Chordata; class Amphibia; order Anura; family Dendrobatidae; genus Phyllobates; species Phyllobates terribilis. The sequence continues at coordinate 369,379,689 of NW_027362763.1, read as the reverse complement.
AAATCCTTTATTTTAATACTAAATGACAAGTACAGTAACCAACACTGTCACTGTACTTATTATATATGTGACTGACATGTTTCTATCTATCTAATCTATGTGTGAAGCTCTATTCTGTCTGTTATAAATTGTCGGGTACAGATGCTGAATTGCCGGCCGGCTTTTTTAAAGAGACGGTGCATGAAAACTCTATTATTTTTTTTAATAAATCCTTTGCAGTAAATGACAAGTACAGTAAGCAACACTGTCACAGTACTTCATATATATGTGACTGACATGTTTCTATCTATCTAATCTATGTGTGAAGCTCTATTCTGTCTGTTATAAATTGTCGGGTACCGCTGCTGAATTGCCGGCGGCTTTTTTAAAGAGACGGTGCACGAAAACACTATTATATTTTATAATAAATCCTTTACACTAAATGACAAGTACAGTAAGCAGCACTGTCACTGTACTTCATATATATGTGACTGACATGTTTCTATCTATCTAATCTATGTGTGATGCTCTATTCCTTCATGTCTAAATTGTCGGGTACCGGTGTATGCCGCTGCTGAATTGCCGGCCGGCTTTTTTAAAGAAAGCATCTTCTGAGCAGTTTGTCAGCTTTTGGACACCTTTGAAGGTGTTTTCTATGTGTTCCTATGTGTTTTTGTTTGCCTGCCATTGGTTTTAACTGTGTTCGACGGTGTTCGACGAACAGTTCGACGAACAGTTCCTCGAACATCCCGGTGTTCGACGAACCGAACCGAACCCGAACACTACGGGGGTGGCTCAACACTACTGGCTAATAAAAGGAAATGATTAATATGGGAACACAGACATTGGACAGAGGAAGATTGCAAAAAAGTTTTATGGACAGACGAATCAAAGTTTGAGGTGTTTTGATCACACAGAAGAACATTGTGAGATGCAGAACAACTGAAAAGTTGCTGGAAGAGTGTCTGACACCATCTGTCATGCATGGTGGAGGTAATGTGATGGTCTGGAGTAGCTTTTGTGCTGGTAAAGGGGGAGATTTGGACAAGGTAAATGGGATTTTGAATAAGGAAGGTTATCACTCCATTTTGCAACGCCATGCCATACCCTGTGGACAGCGCTTGATTGGAGCCAATTTCATCCCACAACAGGACAATGACCCAAAGCACACCTGCAAATTATGCATGAACTATTTAGGGAAGAAGCGGGCAGCTGGTATTCTATCTGTAATGGAGTGGACAGTGCTGTCACCAGATCTCAACCCCATTGAGCTGTTATGGGAGCAGCTTGACCGTATGGTACGCAAAAAGTGCCCATCAAGCCAATCCAACTTGTGGGAGGGGCTTCAGGAAGCATGGGGTGAAATTTCTCAAGATTACCTCAGCAAATTAACAGCTAGAATGCCAAAGGTCTGCAATGCTGTAATTGCGGCAAAGGGAGCATTCTTTGACAAAAGCAAAGTTTGAAGGAGAAAATTATTCTTTCAAATAAAAATCATTATTTCTAACCTTGTCAATGTCTGGACTATATTTTCTATTCATTTTGCAACTCATTTGATAAATAAAAGTATGAGTTTTCATGGAAAACACAAAATTATCTGGGTGACCCCAAACTTTTGAACGGTAGTGTATGTGACTGACATGTTTCCATCTATCTAATCTATATGTGATGCTCTATTCTTTCTGTTCTAAATTGTTGGGTACCGGTGTATGCTGCTGCTGAATTGCCGGCTTTTCATGTTTCACTGTGAGCACTGTTCCCATCGAACTGTTGGGCAATCACTGTAATGCCAAAACCACCATGGCTGTGGCATTACAGTGAGTTGCAGACAATCCCTGCATGATTGGTGCTCTAAATAGCGCCAGACATGCAGGACAGGGACCCGAGCTCCTGCCCAAGCATATCGCAACTACTCGGCGAGCTCCGAGCATCTCGAGTACTGAGATGCTCTGGCGAGTACCAAGCAGTGGCGAGCATGCTCGCTCATCACTAGTTTTAACTAGTGTTGATCTAGCACTGAAATGCTCGAATGCTCGGTACTCGAATTGAGAATGTCGGACATTGAGTAGCAAGCATATTGGAAGTGAATGGCTAACTGAAGCATTTTTCCGGAGATCGGAAAAATATTCTCTCTCTCATATCGAGCAGTGCCAAGCACGCTCGCCCATCACTAGTTTTGACTTCTTCCCCTCTCAAATGAATCTATCAAAACTGCTACAAAAATTTAAGTAGGGCCTGGATGCCTTTCTTGAAAAGTATATTACAAGTTATATATACTAGATTCCTTGATAGGGCGTTGACCCAGGGAACTAGTCTGATTGTCGTATGGATTCAGGAAGGAATTTTTTTTCCCCAATGTGGAGCTTAGTGTTTGCCACATGGTTTTTTTTTGCCTTCCTTTGGATCAATGTGTTAGGCTATGGGTTGAACTAGATGGACTTAGTCTTCCTTCAACCTTAAAAACTATGTTACTATGTTACTATGCTGCTGACAAACCATCATTTTACTGGATTTGCACGAATACAATTTTGAAAAATAAATATTTACTAGTATCTGCAAATTTGGGTAAATTCTAAGTGATTTTTTGTTGTTTAGCATTGATTTTCTTGTGTAGTATTAGATCTTTTTATCAATCTAATTTCAAGGGCCAAAGGCGTGTAAAATGAGAATCAGGGTATAGATATTACATTTTATTAAGTTTATTACTATGTTTTATTAGGATATAAATATCTACTACATTTATAAAGATTATGATACTATTGAAACATTTTTTTTCTATTTCGATGGTCTCCAAAATGGTAATAAAAGTTAGTTACACTTTTATTTTTAACAAACCAGTATCACTGTGTGCTTTGTGCAGTTTGTGAAAATTACCTTCATTCATCGACAACAGAAAATTAATGATAACACAACTAAGTTTAATTTAGTTTATTGTAGAACTGTGGTTTAAAAAGTAAGAAATAACAGCACAACAGCAATAAACATTAAAGATAATCCAATCAATAAAATAATCGGATGGTTCTCCCTTGTTGTTGTGTTGTATACTTATTGAATTCTGGAATGTTTAATGTTGTTTTTCCTTTTATTATACTGATGAATGGTTGATACGACCACATGAGCAGTCCTCAGTCATCTGAATTTACAGGAGATAACTTTTGCTTGCACTTCTCAAAAGATTAGTATTTAAGACCTTGTTTAATATATTCTTTTCTATATACATCTTTTTTTTAATTAAATTAGATGGAACGGGTCATAAACCTTCTCTCTTTTAGCCAGGCAGATAACATTGTGCTGTGTTATTATTAAGAATCCCTGAAGCCGCATTCTGCTTTGATGAATTTGTCACAGTCAAAGAACATTTGAAGACAGTAACTTGCCAAAAGGCAAGATTTCAGATTTATATTGCAAGGTTTATTATAGCTTTACTTCAAAATATAGACTTGATAAATTGTTTACATCCCCTTTTCTACTTTATGTTTGCTGTCTTTGTTTCAGTACACAACAATTTATCCATAAAAACGGCTCAAATTTTCCAAAATACAGCAGTTTAGTAGAAATACTTGCAAGGACAACAATGTCATCCAGCAATATAACTCTATATTGAACTCTAAGAACAGATTCTTGAAGGAATTTTTAGAGATGCCCTGTTATTTTACACAATTGCACTAAACTAGGCAGATGAAGAGGTTATTAAAGATAGATCTGGACAATGCAATGCAGTATGCTGGAAATATACTGCACTCTTTGCAGACTGTAGTTGATTTCTTGCTCTATATACTTAGAATGTTTAGGGCCTGTTCACATGCTGCATCATTGCCGTTTTTTTCCATGTACCTTTTAATGGTAAAGAATTCTGTACTTTAAAATACCAGGAAAGTTAATGAGATTTCTGAAGTATCATGCACATGGTTCTTATTTTTTTCCTTGCAGATTTTAACTATCAAAACATTTTTCAAATCTGCAGTATATATTTTTTTGCAGCGTTTTAACCCTTTCCAATGCATGGAAAAAAAAAAAAGTAAAAACACATCAAAAATATGTAAAAAATGTGTATTTTTCACGCAGTGTTTTTCTTGCCAACACTTTGGTTTTTAATGCAGAAAAATCTCCTCCAAATACTTAACATGCATACTTACACTTATTGTTTGTGATATGGAAATAAAATCAGTCATTCATAAAGCTGTATTAAAGAGGTTGTCCACTACCCGGACAACCCCTTTTTAAATAAAGTAGTCCCACCCTATAAAATAAAAATGTCATATACTCATTTCTTGTGCTGGCACTATTCCAGCAATGTTAGCGTTAGGTCTCTCATCGCTCAACATATACAGTACACAGTACACTTCACAGAGTACAGATGGACCCAAAACATAATGCAAAATCGACAAAGGAGATTTTTAAGGCAAAGAAGAAGAATATTCTGCAGTGGCCTTGTCAATCACCAGATTTCAACCCCGAGAATGCATTTCACATGCTTAAGACAAAATTCAAAGAAGTTGTCCACTACTTGGACAATTCCTGCTCACACCCCATGCTTGGCCCTGATGAAATAAAAAAACCTTATACTCACCTTCCATGCAGGCACCATTCCAGCAGTGTTGGCACTCATTGTCCTGAAGCTCCTGTGCGGCTGTTGTGACACATGAGCCAGGCGCCCAATCAGTGTCTGTGTCATTGTCACCACCTTCTATCGAATTGAACATGAAGAGGAAGTCTGGGCTGCAGCTGATCGCTGACTTACTATTTATGTTCAATTTACCCGAAGGCGGGTACAGTGAAGCCAGCGCTGATTGGGCGCCGGGCTCATGCGTCACAACAACCGCACAAGAGCCCCAGAACCGCGAGTGCCGACACTGCTGAAATGGTGCTGGCATTGGAGGTGATTATAAGTTTTTTCATTTCATAGGGGCCAAGCGTGGGGTATGAGAAGCAGTTGTCCAAGTAGTGGAGTAGTCCTAAGTCCAGAGAGAGAAACAGCCAGAGACAGAGACAGACAGCCAGCCAGAGAGAGGGAGAGACAGCCGGCCAGACAGAGATAGACAGACAGCCATATAGAGAGACAGACAGTCAGAGAGAGAAATAGCCAGAGAGGGGGAGAGACAGCCGGCCAGAGAGAGGGAGAGATAGATAGACAGCTAGAGAGAGAGATAGAGACAACCAGCCAGAGAATGAGAGCCAGCCAGCCACAGAGAGAGACAGACAGCCAAAGTCTCTGTCTTCCCATTTCTGGCTGGCTGTCCCTGTCCCTCTCCCTCTCTGGCTTTCCCTCTCTGGCTGGCTGTCCCTTTCTGGCTGGCTGGCCCTTTATGGCTTAATGTCTCTCTCTGACTGGCTGTCTCTCTCTGACTGGCTGTCTCTCTCTGGCTGTCTGTCTCTATGATGAGGAACATACTTGCGTTTCAGGGCAGGCCTGTGGGCAGAAGTTTTCTTGCTGATCTAGCCTAGAGCACCAAGATAAGACCCTGCCTACAGTCCTGCCCCAGAGCATGAGAATCTCATTAACTCACCTCAGGTATCATTTTAATCAGTGCAACAGCCCCAACATGACAATGCCTTTAGTTTACTTGGCAAAATTCTGCTGACAAGTTCCCTTTAAGTTTTGTCTTAAGTAGTGTTGAGCCACCCCCGTAGTGTTCGGGTTCGGTTCGGTTCGTCGAACACCTTAGAACACCGTCGAACACCATTAAAACCAATGGCAGGCAAACAAAAACACATAGAAACACATAGAAAACACCTGCAAAGGTGTCCAAAAGCTGACAAACTGCTCAGAAGACACTCTCTTTAAAAAAGCCGGCCGGCAAATTCAGCAGCGGCATACACCGGTACCCGACAATTTAGACAAGAAAGAATAGAGCATCACACATAGATTAGATAGATAGAAACATGTCAGTCACACATAAAAGAAGCACAGTGACAGTGTTGGTTACTGCACTTGTCATTTAGTGTAAAGGATTTATTAAAAAAAATATTAGTGTTTTCATGCACCGTCTCTTTAAAAAAGCCGGCCGGCAATTCAGCATCTGTACCCGACAATTTATAACAGAAAGAATAGAGCTTCACACATAGATTAGATAGATAGAAACATGTCAGTCACACATATAAGAAGTACAGTGATAGTGTTGCTTACTGTACTTGTCATTTAGTGTAAAGAATTAATTTAAAAAAATAATAGTGTTTTCATGCACTGTCTCTTTAAAAAAGCCGGCCGGCAATTCAGCAGCGGTACCCGACAATTTAGAACAGAAAGATAGAGCATCACACATAGATTAGATAGATAGAAACATGTCAGTCACATATATATGAAGTACAGTGATAGTGTTGGTTACTGTACTTGTCATTTAGTATTAAAATAAAGGATTTATTATTAAAAAAATTGGCGTGGGGTTCCCCTTAATTTTAGGCTCTAGCGGAGGTTAAGCAGACGGCTGGGGCAGATGTTTGAAGCCTGGGAAGGGGGTAATACCCACGGAGCTTCCCAGGCTACTAATATCAGCCCCCAGCTGAATACATAGCCTTTACTAGCTATTAAAATGGGGGACCCCCCAAAAAAAATGACGTGGGGTCCCCCCTAATTTAATAGCTAGCAAAGGCTAGGCAGACAGCTGGGGGCTGATATTAATAGCCCAGGAAGGGAGCCATGAATATTGGCCCCCTCCCAGGCTAGAAACACCAGCCGTCAGCCGCCCCAGAAATGGCGCATTCATAGGATGCGCCAATTCTGGCACTTAGCCTCGCTCTTCCACGCTGCCCTGGTGCGGTGGCAGGGGGTAATAGGGTTGGGGTTGATGTCAGCTTATAATGCCAGCTGACATCAAGCCCAGGTTAGTAATGGAGAGGCGTCTATAAGACACCCCCATTACTAACCCCATAGTCAAAGTTAAAAAAAACACAAACACCCAGAATAAAGTCCTTTAATTGAAATAAAGACACAATCCTTTATTGTTCTAAATTAAACCATACTTACCATCACGCCCATTCCAGCTGAAGCCAACGATCTCCTGCAATAAAAGAAAAATAATAAAGCAACCTCATCCTTACCTTTCCATGGTTCCCACGACAGCTTCAGCTCTGCTACATCGAGATGACAGGCTGGACCGCAGCAGAACGCTGCCATCCAGCCTGTCATCCCGCAGACACTGAGAAGCGCAGGCTTGCTTGCGCTGCTCAGCGTCTCTCTGTGACGACATCCAGATGAGCCGAGTTCATGTCCAATGAACTCGGCTCACCTCATGCACGTCACTGACAGCGTGGGAAAATTCTCACGCTGAAGCGCTGATTGCAGGAGAATTTTCCCACGCTGTCAGTGACGTGCAGGAGGTGAGCTGAGTTCATTGGACATGAGCTCACCTCATGCACATCACTGACAGCGTGGGAGAATTCTCCTGCACTCAGCACTTCAGCGTGAGAATTTTCCCACGCTGTCAGTGACGTGCATGAGGTGAGCCGAGTTCATTGGACATGACCTCGGCTCATCTGGATGCCGTCACAGCGAGACAGTGAGGAGCGGAAGCATGCCTGCGCTTCTCAGTGTCTGCGGGATGACAGACTGGATGGCAGCGTTCTGCTGCGGTCCAGCCAGTCATCTCGATGTAGCAGAGCTGAAGCTGTCGTGGGAACCATGGAAAGGTAAGGATGAGGTTGGTTTATTATTTTTCTTTTATTGCAGGAGATCATTGGCTTCAGCTGGAATGGGTGTGATGGTAAGTATGGTTTAATTTAGAACAATAAAGAATTGTGTCTTTATTTCAATTAAAGGACTTTATTCTGGGTGTTGTGTTTTTTTTAAATACTTTACTAGATATTCATGGCGGTCATGTCTAATACTGGCGTGACCCCATGAATTTTGTGCTTGGGGCCAGCTGATAATACCAAGCTGGCCCCAACCCCTTTATTACCCAGTGAGCCACCGCACCAGGGCCCTGGATGAGTTGGGTACAGCGCCAGAAGATGGCGCTTCTATGAACGCGCCATTTTCCGGGGTGGCTGCGGACTGCAATTTGTAGCTGGGGGGGGGCCCAGAAAGCTTGGGCCTCCCTGCGCTGCAGATTCCAGCCCCCAGCTGCCTAGTTGTACCTGGCTGGACACAAAAATAGGGCGAAGCCCCACGTACTTTTTTTTTAATTATTTCATGAAATTCATGAAATAATTAAGAAAAAAAGGCCTTCCCTATATTGTTGTGTCCGGCCAGGTACAAATAGGCAGCTGGTGGTTGGGGGCAGCCCGTTCCTGCCTGCTGTACCTGGCTGGACACAAATATAGTGCGAAGCCCCACTTCAATTTTTTTTAATTATTTCATGAAATTCATGAAATAATTAAGAAAAAAAGGGCTTCCCTATATTGTTGTGTCCGGCCAGGTACAAATAGGCAGCTGGTGGATGGGGGCAGCCCGTTCCTGCCTGCTGTACCTGGCTGGACACAAATATAGTGCGAAGCCCCACTTCAATTTTTTTAAATTATTTCAGGAAATTCATGAAATAATTTAAAAAAAATTGACGTGGGGCTTCGCACTATATTTGTGTCCAGCCAGGTACAGCAGGCAGGAACGGGCTGCCCCCAACCACCAGCTGCCTATTTGTACCTGGCCGGACACAACAATATAGGGAAGCCCTTTTTTTCTTAATTATTTCATGAAATAATTTAAAGAAAATTGACGTGGGGCTTCGCCCTGTTTTTGTGTCCAGCCAGGTACAACTAGGCAGCTGGGGGCTGGAATCCGCAGCGCAGGGAGGCCCAAGCTTTCTGGGCCACCCCCGCTGCAAATTGCAGTCCGCAGCCACCCCGGAAAATGGCGCGTTCATAGAAGCGCCATCTTCTGGCGCTGTACCCAACTCATCCAGGGCCCTGATGCGGTGGCTCACTGGGTAATAAAGGGGTTAGGGCCAGCTTGGCATTATCAGCTGGCCTTAAGCCCGAAATTCATGGGGTCACGCCAATATTAGACATGACCACCATGAATTTCTAGTAAAGTATTTAAAAAAAACACAACACCCAGAAAAAAGTCCTTTAATTGAAATAAACACACAATTCTTTATTGTTCTAAATTAAACCATACTTACCATCACGCCCATTCCAGCTGAAGCCAACGATCTCCTGAAATAAAAGAAAAATAATAAAGCAACATCATCCTTACCTCTCCATGGTTCCCATGACAGCTTCAGCTCTGCTACATCGAGATGACAGGCTGGACCGCAGCAGAACGCTGCCATCCAGCCTGTCATCCCGCAGACACTGAGAAGCGCAGGCTTGCTTGTGCTCCACAGTGTATCTCTGTGAGGTCATCCAGATGAGCCGAGTTCATGTCCAATGAACTCGGCTCACCTCATGCACGTCACTGACAGCGTGGGAAAATTCTCCTGCACTCAGCGCTTCAGCGTGGGAGAATTCTCACACTGAAGCGCTGAGTGCAGGAGAATTCTCCCACACTGTCAGTGATGTGCAGGAGGTGAGCTGAGTTCATTGGACATGAGCTCACCTTATGCACGTCACTGACAGCGTGGGAAAATTCTCCTGCACTCAGCGCTTCAGCGTGGGAGAATTCTCACGCTGAAGCGCTGAGTGCAGGAGAATTTTCCCACGCTGTCAGTGACGTGCATGAGGTGAGCCGAGTTCATTGGACATGAACTCGGCTCATCTGGATGTCGTCACAGAGAGACGCTGAGCAGCGCAAGCAAGCCTGCGCTTCTCAGTGTCTGCGGGATGAGAGGCTGGATGGCAGCGTTCTGCTGCGGTCCAGCCTGTCATCTCGATGTAGCAGAGCTTAAGCTGTCGTGGGAACCATGGAAAGGTAAGGATGAGGTTGCTTTATTATTTTTCTTTTATTGCAGGAGATCGTTGGCTTCAGCTGGAATGGGCGTGATGGTAAGTATGGTTTAATTTAGAACAATAAAGGATTGTGTCTTTATTTCAATTAAAGGACTTTATTCTGGGTGTTTGTGTTTTTTTTAACTTTGACTATGGGGTTAGTAATGGGGGTGTCTTATAGACGCCTCTCCATTACTAACCTGGGCTTGATGTCAGCTGGCATTATAAGCTGACATCAACCCCAAACCTTTTACCCCCTGCCACCGCACCAGGGCAGCGTGGAAGAGCGAGGCTAAGTGCCAGAATTGGCGCATCCAATGAATGCGCCATTTGTGGGGCGGCTGACGGCTGGTGTGTCTAGCCTGGGAGGGGGCCAATATTCATGGCTCCCTTCCTGGGCTATTAATATCAGCCCCCAGCTGTCTGCCTAGCCTTTGCTAGCTATTAAATTAGGGGGGACCCCACGTCATTTTTTTGGGGGGGTCCCCCATTTTAATAGCTAGTAAAGGCTATGTATTCAGCTGGGGGCTGATATTAGTAGCCTGGGAAGCTCCGTGGGTATTACCCCCTTCCCAGGCTTCAAACATCTGCCCCAGCTGTCTGCTTAACCTCCGCTAGAGCCTAAAATTAAGGGGAACCCCACGCCAATTTTTTTAATAATAAATCCTTTATTTTAATACTAAATGACAAGTACAGTAACCAACACTATCACTGTACTTCATATATATGTGACTGACATGTTTCTATCTATCTAATCTATGTGTGAAGCTCTATTCTGTCTGTTATAAATTGTCGGGTACCACTGCTGAATTGCCGGCCGGCTTTTTTAAAGAGACGGTGCATGAAAACACTATTATTTTTTTTGATAAATCCTTTACGCTAAATGACAAGTACAGTAAGCAACACTGTCACTGTACTTCATATATATGTGACTGACATGTTTATATCTATCTAATCTATGTGTGAAGCTCTATTCTTTCGGTTCTAAATTGTCGGGTACAGGTGTATGCCGCTGCTGAATTGCCGGCTTTTCATGTTTCACTGTTGGCACTGTTCCCATCGATTTGGGCAATCACTGTAATGCCACAACCACCATGGCTGTGGCATTACAGTGAGTGGCAGACAATCCCTGCATGATTGGTGCTCTAAATAGCGCCAGACATGCAGGACACGCTTTTGGTGCACGAACAGTTATCGAACATAACCTCGAACAGCCGAATTTTTTGCAAATCGTTCGGGTTCGTCGAACAACTCGAACACCGCCCAAAACAGCTCGAATTTGAGATTGTCGAACAGTTCTAGTCGAACACCGCTCATCTCTAGTCTTAAGCATGTGAAATGCATGCTCGATGGGGTTGAAATCTGGTGATTGACAAGGCCATTGCAGAATATTCTACTTCTTTGCCTTAAAAAAACTCCTGGGTCACTTTTGCAGTATGTTTTGGGTAATTGTCCATCTGTACTGTGAAGCACTGTCCAATCAACCTTGCTGTATTTGATTGAATCAGAACAGAAAATATAGCCCTGTACACTTCAGAATTCATCTGGCTGCTTCTGTCTTCAGTCACATCATCAATAAACACTAGTGACTCAGTGCCATTGGAAGCCATGTGTGCCCATACCATCACACTGCCTCCATCATATTTTACAGAGGATGTGGTGTGCTTTGGATCATGAGCTATGTCAAGCCTTCTCCATATTTTCTTCTTCTCATAATTCTGGTACAGGTTGAAGTTTCATCTGTCCAAAGAATGCTCTTTCAGAACTGGACTAGCTTCTTTAGATGTTTTTTGGCAAAGTCTAATCTGCCCTTTCTATTTTTAAGGCTGAATAATAGTTTTCACTTTCTCGTGAACCATCTGTAATTGCTCTCATGAAATCTTCTCTTTATGATAGACTTAGAATGAAACACCTATTATGTGGAGAGTGTTCTTCACTTGGGTGGATATTGTGAAGGGGTTTTTCATCACCATGGAAAGGATTCTGTGATTATCCACCACTGTTGTCTTCTGTGGACATCTAAACCTTTTTGATTTCTCAAGCTCCCCAGTGTGCTTTTTTTTGCAGAATATAAGAAAACTGATAATTTGGCTACTGTTTACATATTTGCTATCTGTCTGATGGATTTCTTCTTTTTTTCAGCCTAATGATGGTCTGTTTCTCTTTCAATGAGAGCAACTTTGACTGCTTGTTGTGAGTTTACAGCAACAGCTTCCAAATGCAAATGCCACACCTGGAATCAGCTCCAGACCCTTTACCTGCTTAATTGATGATGAATTAATGAGAGAATAGCTCATGCAGCTCATTAAAGAGATTTTGAGATAATTGTGTAATTACTTTTGGTCCCTTTAAAAAAGGCAGCTACAAATATTAAAGAGTTGTAATTCCTAAACCTTTACTCCAATTAGCATGTGAATACCGTTAAATTGTGGCTGAGAGTCTTACACTTTATGCTCATATTGATTATATAACTTTATCTTGAATTTTTTTTGGTAAACAGCTAAAATGCCGAAACTTGTGTCACTGTCCAAATGTTTCTGGACTTAACCATATATTTTTATTTTGTATGCAAACTCTGTTCACATGTAGACCACCATATAATCAATGCTGTTCTAAAAATAAATAATAATAATAATATAAGGAAATAGGGAAGACACAATAGGTAAAAAATTCTTGCCATGTACAGTTCAGCCACCAGTGTAATAAATAGGGGTTTTCAAATAAAGCTTCATGAACCAGTCATCAGCAAGTATCTGTGTCTAAGAACAATTAACAAGGGCTATTGAAATTTTAGAAAAGGGAAACAAGGAAGACATAGGTCAGCCAAATGAGGTTTGTCACATAGTCATTAGGGTAATAAGCCTTTCTAAAGAGATGTGTTTTTAGAGCAAGCTTAAAAATAGTAGTGGATGGGTTACCCGTACAATAACTGGCATTAAGTGGCGGCATAGGTGTAGCGTTTGGACAGAAATACAACCCTGGCTGCCGCATTCATAATGGATTGGAGAGGAATGAGTTTAGTAAGCGAAGGAACAATTACTATAGAGTTGCAGTCGTCAAGATGAAAATAAATAATAGGGTCAGTAAGATTTTTTGCAGTTTCAAATGTAAGAAAAGATTGGATTCTGGAGATGTTTAAGGTGCAGGTGACATTAGTGAGTGAGTGATTGTATATAGGAAATAAACGAAAGATCTGTGTCAGAAATTCCCCCAAAACAGCGAGTGTGCTTCGTCCAATGAAATTGCAATATTGGGTAGAGGGAGATTTCCATGGACTGACACAATGGAAACGATGGAGAATATTTTTCTCCATTTTCTCTTCATTTGAGAGAATCAGATCACACTATGATCACAATCTGATCTAACTTTGAGTGTGATTTGCATAATTTACCCGATTATCTTGGATGAAAGAATATATGCTCATGTGACTGTAGCCTTAAAGTAGTTATTGGTAGATTGTAAGGACAATTTCAGTAGAATGTAAATGTACGTAGCAAGAGCACAGCAGCCTAATCATGGCTGCTTATTGGCTCCCGGCTTCACAATGTCAACAAGACCAGGGAGACTTGGTGCAGGTACACAGATGCATATCCAATTTTTTACGGCACCATTGATGAAAAGGATCAATATAAGAGTAAGGATCCAAAAAAAAAACACACACCACACAGATTGCATTCATGTGTATTTAACATTGAAAAGTATAAGAAGTTTTGCAATTCATCTCTTTCTTCATCCATCCATGAAAAACACTCATAATACACTGAGGGTAAAAATGAACACATGGACCATACACTGATGACAGACTGATCAAAACATAGATTACATCAAAACCATTTTTCCACATAAGTGTTTAAAATGGATGTCAGAATGAGGCCTAAAACACAGAACAGTTGTCAATCTTTCAATTATAGTTTTTCTCAGTAAGTTCCACTCCTGATTTTGGCACACACACACACTGATGCAAAATACTGACCAAATACTTACATGTGAATACGCCCTTAGTCAGAGCCAAAAGATTCCACAATCTGAAACTTTTATTCACAATGAGGTTATGGATATTTTCTAGGCATGACATGTCTCCCTTCTAGGAAATGTAGACCTTTTTCGTAGCTTTAAATGTGCACTGTGACTCAATGGTTAGCACTGCTGTTCTGCGGCACCAATGCCCTAAGTCCAAACCTCACCAAATACAACATCTGTATGTAGTTTGCATGGGTTTCCTCCCTTGCTCTGAATATATAGTTATAAGGAATTTTAATTGTGAGGACAGTGGTGACAATGTCTCTAAAAATGTTGTGGCGTTTGATTGTGCTCTGTTAGCTAAATTAATACTGGTTGGACAACCGGTATATTGTTTTATTTTATTTTATTTTAAAATTTTTATTTATTGAGTTATCTTTAAAAAAGTATTTATTTTTTTCACAAGGACTAATGATTTTTCAGTTAAAATAAAAAGAATAATCTTTGTGAGAGTCTTCTTCGATGTGCTAACACATAGTTATTGGCCAATGTAGCTATCCTTCCAGAATCTCTCATTCATGGCATTTATAGATGATGTTTTTAGTTTACAATTACTATAATTAACAGTTTGCCAAACCGATAAACATGGTCCAAATTTAATTTAATATAATGTGTTCAGTAGAGATGAGCGAATCTGCCAAGATTCAAATTCGGCAGTTCGCTCGAATTTGGCAGGAAAATTAAAATGGCAGGAAAATTAAAATCTCAGAATAAATTAGTCTATGCAAATTGATTGTTAAATATTATGAAAAAAATCCTTGTACATGCAGAAAAAAACCCCTAAAATAATTTTTACTTAAAACAAAAATACCTATACATGAAAAAAAAAACTTCTTAAACTAGAATAAAAATCATATTACATGCAACAAAACCCCAAAAACTTGTCAGTCATCTCTCTGGCTGCTGTCACACATTGCCCGGTCATCTTCTTTCCACAGTCTTCTGATGAGTTATTCTTTTCAGCCACCTGCACTTGATGTCAGACTTTGCAATGCAGGTTTTATTACAGCAACGTGCATCATGGTGTCATACGTTATATCACGAAGTGCGCTGAGGCCTCTGAGGACTAATCGGAGCTAGAAGCCTCAATGTGACTGAAGAAGGCTGAAGATGATGACATACCCAAATGAAAGGTAGTGGCAAAAAGAGCATTACCATTTTTTAACCCTTTCCTAGTCCTCCACAATGCAACAAATAGCACAAAGTGAATTGCAAACATTTCAGATTCCGGAAAATGTACAGTTCTTGTAAAATTTGAGGTGAATTCACTTCTCCAAGAAAATCGCCCATTTCTAGTCTTCAGATACCTAAAGTTTCATTTTGGAATTAGATGTCTTCAAAGAAAAAAAATTTAGATGCTCCCAATTAGATTTTCCCTATTTTACAATAGCTTTGGAACACATGCACACTAAATTACCTACCAAAGGCTTGATATTAAACCCTACTGACTGTTCCTTACTGCATTGCTTTAGGGGTTGTTTTGAAGATTTCAAAGTAAATAAGTGCGCATTGTATTGTCAAACAGTAAAATGATGTTAACAAGACCAGGCATAATTCCTATTTTAAGTTATGGATTGAAGCAATGCCAAAAAAGCCCAACATGCTGTCACATTGTTTAATAATGATATAGATATTTTATAATTA
Source organism: Phyllobates terribilis (assembly GCF_046119375.1). Classification (NCBI taxonomy): domain Eukaryota; kingdom Metazoa; phylum Chordata; class Amphibia; order Anura; family Dendrobatidae; genus Phyllobates; species Phyllobates terribilis. The sequence goes on along the minus strand of NW_027362763.1, from coordinate 369,364,245 downwards.
TGCTAACCCCACATTAATGAGTTCAATTGGCTAATAATTCTTCCTGTAAACACAAGTGCCTTAGAGCAATGCCAATCAAATATTGCTTAGGTGACTCTGCATTAAAATTAGCCCCAGTTTAGTAGAGGTCGCTTCATTACAGCAAGCACTGGTTTAGAGTTAATAATATGCCATATAAATATTTGGTTTGGAAAATTGCCCTGGAGAAATGTTTTACAATTAGATTTTCGTCATGAAAATTGCATATATTTTAAAGGGCTAAAGGCAGATAAAAGCGTATTGATTTGTAGCAAATTAAACTTGTTAGGAAATTGTTAAAATGTTCATATTGTAGCATCTACCATTTTTGCTGGATTCTTTTGAGGGCTGGGAAGGAAATAAACCAAACATTGTATTCTACTGTCCTAAGCCCTCTCCTGTCTCCTTATTCCACCACAATAGCACCTTCTCAATCCTCTGCACAGTCTCTTATTTATTCATTCATTCCAGCACTGAAGTCTATGTGTGTCAAAACACTGATCCTCACTTTCAAATAGAAAGACAAATGTGAACAGGTGCAAGCTAAGAGAGCCACTATTAGAACCGAGCTTACTACATAGATACAGGAACAGAGCAGAGCTTACTACCTAAATATATTAACAGAGCCAAGCTTATTACTTAAATAAAGGAACAAAACCTATCTTAAGATAAATGTACAGGAATAGAACTGAGCTTAATACAGAGATGTGGGAACAGAACCGGATATTGGAAAGGAAAGTATATGGCTTGGAAATTACATGACATCCTCCTTGTAGTTTTACCTAATTCATCAACAGCATATTGTGTTGACAAAACTGAATACTATACAAAAGTTACATAGTTTTTGGCACAGCACTAATACAAAACAAAAAAAATCTTTACACCAGGTATATGTTTTTTAGAACTGTGGCATATACTGCACCTTACTATACTTTAAGAGGAAAATCAAACATAAGCATAGCTATACTATGTCTGACTACTACAGTCTATGGCTTCAGCAGAGTGGCATCTTTGATACATTATTTGTGGTAAAAGCACTGCCAATGAGATGTCATAATGTGAGTAGCAAGGTAGGATTACACTGTTTGACTTGTGGAATAAAGTGACCATTGATAAGCTACATATACGCCAATCAGTGTTCATTTAATATCCAGGAAAACCACATTTCCCATGAGCACAGAATGATCAGTAATAGATCAATAACAGATCATTCTGGGCGTATAGGCTGACTTTGTCCTCAACAGCAATCTTGGGATATAGGAAGATGAGCATTACAAGAATAAGGACCTTTAGCAGGAAACAGCCTGCCATGGCAATCCATCACCAACCCATGAGACCATCCTGAGGAAGGAAGGCTGATTGGATCTGGTGGGCATACACACCAGACAACATGCGATTTATATTTAAATGCCGCTGTCTGTAACTGATAGCAGCATATAAAAAATGAAACAGCAGCAATTGAGGCTAGATCTGATTGATGTTATTACAGGCAGATGCCTGCTATTTATCACATCTGACACCCTCTGCGTGTGAGGTGGCTCAGCTCCTGAACCTGCTCCATACACTCGCACTTGAATGGAGACATACAGTTAAATCAGGGTGCATAAAGGGGTTAATTTCACATGTCTGTTACTAAAATTGGAAAGATACATGAAATTCCCTAACACAGATGTGAAAGAGGTTGGACAGATTTGGTAAATTTGCCCCAAACATACAAATGTTTTTATAATACATACACATACCGCAATACACTATAAAATACATGCACACACAATTCCAGTTACACAGACATATTCCCATATACATATCACACAATTCCATAAACTGTATATGTATACTGTGTGTGTGTGTGTGTGTGTGTGTGTGTGTGTGTATATATATATATATGTGTGTATATGTATGTATATATATATACTGTATATATATATATATATATATATATATATACACTGCTCAAAAAAATAAAGGGAACACTTAAACAACAGAATATAACTCCCAAGTAAATCAAACTTCTGTGAAATCAAGCTGTCCACTTAGGAAGCAACACTGATTGACAATCAATTTCACATGCTGTTGTCCAAATGGAATAGACAATGCATAGAAATTATTGGCAATTATCAAGACACACTCAATAAAGGAGTGGTTCTGCAGGTGGGGACCACGGACCACAGACCGCATCTCAGTACCAATGCTTTCTGGCTGATGTTTTGGTCACTTTTGAATGTTGGTTGTGTTTTCACACTCGTGGTAGCATGAGACGTACTCTACAACTCACAGAAATTGATCAGGTAGTGCAGCTCATTCAGGATGGCACATTGAAGGCATTGAAGCTATGGACTGTTCCGCCCATTCCCCATACCTGAATCCAATTGAGCACATCTGGGACATCATGTCTAACTCCATCCACCAATGTCACGTTGCACCACAGACTGTCCAGGAGTTGGCGGATGCTTTAGTGCAGGTCTGGGAGGAGATCCAACAGGAGACCATCCGCAACCTTATCAGGAGCATGCCCAGGCATTGTAGGGAGGTCATACAGGCATGTGGAGGCCACACACAATACTGAGCGTCATTTTGACATGTTTTAAGGACATTACATCAAAGTTGGATCAGCCTGTAGTGTGTTTTTCCACTTTAATTTTGGGGGTGACTCCAAATCCAGGCCTCCATTGGTTAATAAATTTGAATTCAATTATTGATTTTTGTGTGATTTTGTTGTCAGCACATTCAACTTTGAGTGTTCCCTTTAAGTTTTTGAGCAGTGTGCATGTGTATATATGTGTGTGTATATATGTATGTATATATATATATATATATATATATATATATACAGTACAGACCAAAAGTTTGGACACACCTTCTCATTTAAAGATTTTTCTGTATTTTTATGACTGAAAATTGTACATTAACACTGAAGGCATCAAAACTATGAATTAACACATGTGGAATTATATACTTAACAAAAAAGTGTGAAACAACTGAAAATATGTCTTCTATTCTAGGTTCTTCAAAGTAGCCACCTTTTGCGTTGATGACTGCTTTGCACACTCCTGGAATTCTCTTGATGAGCTTCAAGAGGTAGTCACCGGAAATGGTTTTCACTTCACTGGTGTGCCCTGTCAGGTTTAATAAGTGGGATTTCTTGCCTTACAAATGGGGTTGGGACCATAAGTTGTGTTGTGCAGAAGTCTGGTGGATACACAGCTGATAGACCTACTGAATAGACTGTTAGCTGCTTTTTTTCTTGCCATAATACAAATTCTAAGTAAAGAAAAACGAGTGGCCATCATTATTTTAAGAAATGAAGGTCAGTCAGTCCGAAAAATTGGGCAAACTTTGAAAGTGTCCCCAAGTGGAGTTGCAAAAACCATCAAGCGCTACAAAGAAACTGGCTCACATGAGGACCGCCCCAGGAAAGGAAGGCCAAGAGTCACCTCTGCTTCTGAGGATAAGTTTATCCGAGTCACCAGCCTCAGAAATCTCAGGTTAAAAGCAGCTCAGATTAGAGACCAGGTCAATGCCACACAGAGTTCTAGCAGCAGACACATCTCTTCAACAACTGTTAAGAGAAGACTTTGTGCAGCAGGTATTCATGGTAAAATAGCTGCTAGGAAACCACTGCTAAGGACAGGCAACAAGAAGAAAAGACTTGTTTGGGCTAAAGAACACAAGGAATGGACATTAGACCAGTGGAAATCTATGCTTTGGTCTGATGAGTGCAAATTTGAGATCTTTGGTTCCAACCACCGTGTCTTTGTGTGACGCAGAAAAGGTGAACGGATGGACTCTACATGCCTGGTTCCCACCGTGAAGCATGGAGGAGGAGGTGTGATGATGTGGGGGTGCTTTGCTGGTGACACTGCTGGGGATTTTTTCAAAATTGAAGGCATACTGGACCAGCATGGCTACCACAGCATCTTGCAGCAGCATGCTATTCCATCCGGTTTGACCCCTATGACCCCAAATACACCTCCAAGCTGTGTAAGGGCTATTTGACCAAGCAGGAGAGTGATATGTTGCTACGCCAGATGACCTGGCCTCCACAGTCACCAGACATGAACCGAATCGAGATGATTTGGGGTGAGCTGGACCGCAGAGTGAAGGCAAAAGGGCCAACAAGTGCTAAGCATCTCTGGGAAGTCCTTCAAGATTGTTGAAAGACCATTTCCGATGACTACCTCTTGAAGCTCATCAAGAGAATGCCAAGAGTGTGCAAAGCAGTCATCAAAGCAAAAGGTGGCTACTTTGAAGAACCTAGAATATAAGACATATTTTCAGTTGTTTCACACTTTTTTGTTAAGTATATAATTCCACATGTGTTAATTCATAGTTTAGATGCCTTCAGTGTGAATGTACAATTTTCATAGTCAAAAAAAAAAAATCTTTAAATGAGAAGGTGTGTCCAAACTTTTGGTCTGTACTCTATATGTATATATATATATATATATACACACTGATGTTTACACACATACATGCATACAAACATCCACTAACGAGTAGAGATGAGCGGTGTACGACTAGAACTGTTCGCCAATCTCAAATTCGAGCTGTTTTGGGCGGTGTTCGAGTTGTTCGGCGAAACCGAACGATTTGCAAAAAATTCGGCTGTTCGAAGTTATGTTAGATAACTGTTCGTGCACCAAAAACGTGTCCTGCATGTCTGGCGCTATTTTGAGCACCAATCATGCAGGGATTGCCTGCCACTCACTGTAATACCACAGCCATGGTGGTTGTGGCATTACAATGATTGCCCAAATCGATGGGAACAGTGCCCACAGTGAAAAATGAAAAGCCGGCAATTCAGCAGCGGCATACACCGGTACCCGACAATTTAGAACAGAAAGAATAGAGAATCACACATAGATTAGATAGATTAGATAGATAGAAACATGTCAGTCACATATATAAGAAGTACAGTGACAGTGTTGATTACTGTACTTGTCATTTAGTGTTAAAATAAAGGATTTAATTAAAAAAAAATTGGCTTGGGGTTCCCCTTAATTTTAGTCTCTAGCGGAGGTTAAGCAGACGGCTGGGGCAGATGTTTGAAGCCTGAGAAGGGGGTAATACCCACGGAGCTTCCCAGGCTACTAATAACAGCCCCCAGCTGAATACTTAGCCTTTACTAGCTATTAAAATGGGGGACCCCCCCAAAAAATGATGTGGGGTCTCCCCTTTTTTAATAGCTAGCAAAGGCTAGGCAGACAGCTGGGGACTGATATTAATAGCCCAGGAAGGGTATCATGAATATTGGCCCCCTCCCAGGCTAGAAACACCAGCCGTCAGCCGCCCCAGAAATTGCGCATCCATAGGATGCGCCAATTCTGGCACTTAGCCTCGCTCTTCCCACTGCCCTGTATCGGTGGCAGTGGGGTAATAGGGCTGGGGTTGATGTCAGCTTATAATGCCAGCTGACATCTAGCCCAGGTTAGTAATGGAGAGGCGTCTATAAGACACCCCCATTACTAACCCCATAGACAAAGTTAAAAAAAAACATAAACGCCCAGAATAAAGTCCTTTAATTGAAATAAACACACAATTCTTTATTGTTCTAAATTAAACCATACTTACCGTCACGCCCATTCCAGCTGAAGCCAATGATCTCCTGCAATAAAAGAAAAATTATAAAGCAACATCATCCTTACCTTTCCATGGTTCCCAGGACAGCTCCAGCTCTGCTACATCGAGATGACAGGCTGGACCGCAGCAGAAAGCTGCCATCCAGCCTGTCATCCCGTGGACACTGAGAAGCGCAGGCATGCTTGTGCTCCTCAGTGTCTGACTGTGACGGCATAAAGATGAGCCGAGGTCATGTCCAATGAACTCGGCTCACCTCATGCACGTCACTGACAGCGTGGGAAAATTCTCCTGCACTCAGCGCTTCAGCGTGAGAATTTTCCCACGCTGTCAGTGACGTGCATGAGGTGAGTTCATGTCCAATGAACTCGGCTCACCTCATTCACGTCACTGACAGCGTGGGAAAATTCTCCTGCACTCAGCGCTTCAGCGTGAGAATTTTCCCACGCTGTCAGTGACGTGCATGAGGTGAGTTCATGTCCAATGAACTCGGCTCACCTCATTCACGTCACTGACAGCGTGGGAAAATTCTCCTGCACTCAGCGCTTCAGCGTGAGAATTTTCCCACGCTGTCAGTGACGTGCATGAGGTGAGCTCATGTCCAATGAACTCAGCTCACCTCATGTACGTCACTGACAGCGTGGGAGAATTCTCACGCTTCAGCGCTGAGTGCAGGAGAATTTTCCCACGCTGTCACTGACGTGCATGAGGTGAGCCGAGCACATTGGACATGACCTTGGCTCATCTGGATGCCGTCACAGCGAGACACTGAGGAGCGCAAGCATGCCTGCGCTTCTCAGTCTGTGCAGCATGGCAAGCTGGATGGCAGCTTTCTGCTGCGGTCCAGCCTGTCATCTCGATGTAGCAGAGCTGAAGCTGTCGTGGGAACCATGGAAAGGTAAGGATGATGTTGCTTTATTATTTTTCTTTTATTGCAGGAGATCGTTGGCTTCAGCTGGAATGGGCGTGACGGTAAGTATGGTTTAATTTAGAACAATAAAGAATTGTGTTTTTTTCAATTAAAGGACTTTATTCTCGGTGTTGTGTTTTTTTTAAATACTTTTCTAGAAATTCATGGTGGTCATGTCTAATATTGGCGTGACCCAATGAATTTCGGGCTTAGGGCCAGCTGATAATGCCAAGCTGGCCCTAACCCGTTTATTACCCAGTGAGCCACCGCACCAGGGCCCTGGATGAGTTGGGTACAGCGCCAGAAGATGGCGCTTCTATGATCGCGCCATTTTCTGGGGTGGCTGCGGACTGCAATTTGCAGGGGGGGGGGGCAGAAAGCTTAGGCCTCCCTGCTCTGCAGATTCCAGCCCCCAGCTGCCTAGTTGTACCTGGCTGGACCCAAAAATAGGGCGAAGCCCCACGTATTTTTTTTATTAATTATTTCATGAAATTCATGAAATAATTAAGAAAAAAGGGCTTCCCTATATTGTTGAGTCCGGCCAGGTACAAATAGGCAGCTAGTGGTTGGGGGCAGCCCGTTCCTGCCTGCTGTACCTGGCTGGACACAAATATAGTGCGAAGCCCCACGTCAATTTTTTTTTTAATTATTTCATGAAACTAGATGGTGGCCCGATTCTAACGCATCGGGTATTCTAGAATATGTATGCGGCAGACCCGGCGCAATCAGCAGAGCGGTGTTTAAATATGGCGCCAAAATCGCTGACTGGTCGCGGCCAGCAACCGCGACCAATCAGCAAAGCGGTGTTGAAATTTGGCGACTATATCGCTGATTGGTCACGGCCGGCGGTCGCGACTAATCAGCAGAGCGGGGTTTAAATTTTGCGCCAATAATGCTGATTGGTCGCAATCGCCGACCGCGACCAATCAGCAGAGCGGTGTTGAAATTTGGCGCCAATACTGCTGATTGGTCGCTGCTGGCAACCGCGACCAATCAGCCAAGCAGGGTTTAAATTTGGTGCCAATACTGCTGATTGGTCGCGGACGGCGACCGCGACTAATCAGCAGAGTGGTGTTTCAATTTTGCAGCAATATTGTTGATTGATCTCGGCCAGCGACAGCGATCAATCAGCAGAGCGGTGTTTAAATTTGGCGCCAATCTCGCTGATTGGTCGCGGCCGCTATTTAAATGTGGCGCCCAAATCGGTGATTGGTCGCGGCCGCTATTTAAATGTGGCGCCCAAATCGGTGATTGGTCGTGAGCAGCGTCCGCGACCAATCAGCAGAGCGGTGGTTAACTTTAGCGCCAAGATCACTGATTGGTCAAGTGCGGAGAGCGCGACAAATCAGCGAATCGTATTGGTGAGGACCGGGGAGCGCCGCTGCCTGGTCGGATACTTCCGCTGCGAGAAGCCAGGAGATGAGCGACTGCTCGCACCAGAAGTATCCCGACCCGCAGCGCCGCTCCCCGGTCCTCCCTTGACACCCTAGCCGCTGATGTCCCCACAGTATCCGCATGGTGTTACAAAGATCCGGACATTTGTGTTAAAAAGAGCTGATTGGTCGCTGGCGCTGCCCGCGACCAATCACCGATTTGTGCGCCAAATTTAAATATCGGCCGCGACCAATCTCCGATCTTGGCTCCACATTTAAACACCGCTGTGCTGATTGGTCGCCGGTGCTGGGCGTGACTAATCACCGATTTTGGCGCCACATTTAAATAGCGTCCGCGACCAATCTGTACAGCGGTGTTTAAATGTGGAGCCAAGATGGTTGATTGGTCGCGGCCGATATTTAAATTTGGCGCCCAAATCGGTGATTGGTCGTGGGCAGCGCCAGCGGCCAATCAGCGATTTTTAACACAAATGTCCGGACCTTTGTAACACCATGGTGATTGACCCGCGACCAATCACTGATCTTGCCGCCAAAGTTAAACACTACTGTGCTACTCATGCACTTCACTGACAGCGTGGGAGAATTCTCACGCTGAAGCGCTGAGTGCAGGAGAATTTTCCCACGCTGTCAGTGACGTGCATGAGGTGAGCCGAGTTCATTGGACATGACCTTGGCTCATCTTTATGCCGTCACAGCCAGACACTGAGGAGCACAAGCATGCCTGCGCTTCTCAGTGTCTGCGGGATGACAGGCTGGATGGCAGCGTTCTGCTATGATCCAGCCTGTCATCTCGATGTAGCAGAGCTGAAGCTGTCGTGGGAACCATGGAAAGGTAAGGATGAGGTTGCTTTATTATTTTTCTTTTATTGCAGGAGATCATTGGCTTCAGCTGGAATGGGCGTGACGGTAAGTATGGTTTAATTTAGAACAATAAAGAATTGTGTCTTTATTTCAATTAAAGGACTTTATTCTGGGTGTTTGTGATTTCTTTTAACCTTGACTATGGGGTTAGTAATGGGGGTGTCTCATAGACACCTCTCCATTACTAACCTGGGCTTGATGTCAGTTGGCATTATAAGCGGACTTCAACCCCAGCCCTATTACCCCACTGCCACCGCTACAGGGCAGTGGGAAGAGCGAGGCTAAGTTCCAGAATTGGCGCATCCTATGGATGCGCCATTTCTGGGGCGGCTGACGGCTGGTGTTTCTAGCCTGGGAGGGGGCCAATATTCATGATACCCTTCCTGGGCTATTAATATCAGCCCCCAGCTGTCTGCCTAGCCTTTGCTAGCTAATAAAATAGGGGGGACCCCACGTCATTTTTTTGGGGGGGTCCCCCATTTTAATAGCTAGTAAAGGCTAGGTATTCAGCTGGGGGCTGATATTAGTAGCCTGGGAAGCTCCGTGGGTATTACCCTCTTCCCAGGCTTCAAACATCTGCCCCAGCCGTCTGCTTAACCTCCACTAGAGACTAAAATTACGGGGAACCCCACGCCAATTTTTTTTTTATAAATCCTTTATTTTAACACTAAATGACAATTACAGTAACCAACACTGTCACTGTACTTATTATATATGTGACTGACATGTTTATATCTATCTATCTATGTGTGAAGCTCTATTCTTTCTGTTCTAAATTGTCGGGTACCGCTGCTGAATTGCCGGCCTGCTTTTTTAAAGAGGCGGTGCACGAAAACACTATTATTTTTTTAAATATATCCTTTACACTAAATGACAAGTACAGTAACCAACACTGTCACTGTACTTCTTATATATGTGACAGACATGTTTCTATCTATCTAATCTATGTGTGATGCTCTATTCCTTCTTGTCTAAATTGTCGGGTAGCGGTGTATGCCGCTGCTGAATTGTCAGCTTTTGGACACATTTGAAGGTGTTTTCTATGTGTTTCTATGTGTTTTTGTTTGCCTGCCATTGGTTTTAACGGTGTTCGACGTTGTTCTAAGGTGTTCGACGAACAGTTCCTCGAACATCCTGGTGTTCGACGAACCGAACCGAAACTGAACACTACGGGGGTGGCTCAACACTACTAACGAGCAAAAGGGCATCAGTGTTTTGAACTTTTGACTATCAGGCTCTATATCTCACCATCCTCTACTGCTACAAACCTGAGACTACCATCATTTTATAGACAATCATCTTGGCTATCTCATGCATAAATTTGATTTCTTGCAACTATTTTGCATATGATTAGTTATGCAGATTCTTGTCATGTACTGCATTGTTACTGTTTTGCTCCTAAAAATCTACATTTTAATGTTTATTATATTGTTAGTATTTTGTAAATCCACCTTTGGCTTTCAACACTGCCTGAATCCTTCTGGACTGCTCTCGATCAGATTCAAGCATGTTCTGACTGAAATCTGAACCCAGGTATCTTCTACACGTTTCTAAAGTTGGTGCATACTGGTCGACTCACTTTGGTATGTGTACAGCTTTTTCTTCAACTCTACCCCCAAGTGTTTGACTGGGTTGAGGTCTGGGGACTGTGGGGGCCAATTCAGCACCTCTATTTCATTGTCACTTAACCATTTCTTCACCAATCTGAATGTATACTTTGGGTCCTTATCCTGCTGGAACGCTATGTCTTCCTTTTCATACCCCTAGTACTCGAGTGTACGAAGTAACGTGTCTTGTATGATACTTACTCACATATAGCTCAGCATCGATCCTGGTCAATTATCCAATGCCTTTGACTGTGAAACAACCTTATATCATCAGGCTATCTCCGCTGAACTTGACAGTTCCTTCAATTTCTCAATCCGTTAGCCCCTATTTCACTTGTTTTTTTCAGACCCATTTGCACCCATCAGAGCCTACTCTATTCACTTTCATCTCATGGCTCCAAATCACTGGTTTTTAATTTTGTACTCTTCACATTTTGTAATTTTCTGCAAACTCGAGCTGACGCTTCTTATGTCAATAATGACTTTGAGGCTTCTTCACCTTTTTTCTGACCACTATTCCAGACTTGTGGAATGTGCTTTGCATGCCACTTGCATGGACATCTGTGATCTCACTATTGCAAAACACACGAGCCACCTCCACTGCCATGTTTGTCACGCCAGAACTGATAGACCTTGTGATGAGCCGCCTTGTTGACTCTGACATTTTGCCTAGACATCCACCTCTTGGCTTTTGAGTGGATGGACAGACTTCATTTTGTTTTCTCCCAGCTGTCATGGCACTCACATGATGCAGTTTGCCAATTTTCTTGGCCGAGAGACTGCTATCGATGATCTGGATGACGATGTTTCTCTTTTTAGGGGAAATATTTTTCATGGCTGCTCCTCGATTCGAACCTGTGACCTTTCACTTGGGAATCAACCTATAAAACACTGAGCTATTAGGGAATGTGAGAACAGGTTGTATTTTGTAGTATACAGGAAGAAAAAGATTTTTCCACTACCAGGAGCAAAACAACAATGCAATTACATGACAAGAGTATGAGATGGCCAAGATGATTGTCTACAAAACGATGGTAGTCTCACGTTCGAAGCAGTAGTGGATGGTGAGGTAAGGAGTCTGAAAGCCCAAAGTTGATATCATTGTTACCCTTTTGCTGGTCAGTGTATGTCCACATATACACACATCAAGGATGCTTTTATACCTCTGGACTGGGGCTGGCAGCCATACAACTGAGAAATACTCTCCTCCTTCTTTGCTACTGGGTGACTGACCTTGGGGGCACATGCTACCTGCCACCTTGCCCAGCCTACCTCTGCTCTGCTCATTATAGGACTGTGACCAATGACTGTAGCTTAACTTAAAAGTGTACAGGGGGTCTAAAGTAGTCTGAATTCTACCTCCTATCTTATACTGATATTTTAGCTTCCCCTCATGCTTTGCACTGCAGCTTTGCTTGATATTAGACATCAATTGCTAGTTTATTGACTGCTTAAAATCTGAGTTAGCTGCCAATCTCAAAATCAGATTTACGATTATTAATTCTTTGTATACACATGAGCATGGCAAAAATCTTACAAAATGCCTGGGCATGGAGAATGGATTTACATTACAGCGAGTACAGAATGATAATGAACTACAAGATACAGACAACTAAACAACCTGTGAAAAAATGATTATCAGGTAACGGACACACAAATACTTAAGGGAATGAGCCTCAGTAATGGGGGATCCTTAAATAAAGTAAAAAATCCTTTGAAATAGCCAATTTTAGCAGTGTTTCATGTTCTTCCAAGATTTCACTAGATGATGTGTGCACCGGGAACAATAAATGCATGTGAGACTCACAGCAGGACCTCATCTAGTCTGTTTACTGCACTATCAGGCCATAAAATGAGGATCTAGAAGAAGCTGTACAATGTAATGGGAAGGGTTTATATTACAGTCTTCTTTTAAACATCATTTTTTCCTATTATCAAACTGTGTACAATTGATAAAACACTGTCCGCACCACCTATCAGCAACAACCATGGAAAATTAAGCAATTTGTTTGGTTTACATATGTATTGCTGCTGATATTTAAGAATTCATTATTCATAATAAAATAAGAAATGCTCATTTGCAAGTGTGAACAATCATATCCTGCATGATGATTGCCCTTTGTGACTTTTTGTAGAATACCAGACATTTTAGAAATCCATTTGAATTTAGAGATAATTAGTACCTAATGAATATCAAGAGTCCTTGTCATAAAATACTTATATAAAATGCTATTTAACCCCTTAACAACATTAGACGTACTAATACGCGTCTGTGCCCTGGGACTTAAGAGCCAGACCCGTATTAGTACGTCATCGCGATCGCGCGCGCACACAGGCTGTGCGGGCGCGATCGCCGCCGGGTGTCAGCTGATAGTACCGGGTGTCAGCTGTGACAATGTGCAGGGAGCGGTCCCACACCGCTCCCAGCACATTAACCCCCACAATGCTGCGATCGAAGTCGATCGCAGCATTGTGGTGGCAAGGGGAGGTGATCGCAGATACTCACCTCCTCTTCCGGCCTCCAGCGCTGTCTGACGTGGCTTCCAGGATGTTGCCATGAAGACCCGATGTCGTCATGACAACATCCGGGTCACCAGACAACAGGAAGATTGTTTGGACATGCGCAGTGCATCTCCAAACTATCTTCTCCCTGTTCAGCGATGACAGCCTGCATGGCACAGGGATGGTGCTGCATTCCTGTGCCATGCAGGCGATCAGAATAAAAAAAGTGAAAGTCCCAGAGTGAGACAGAGTAAAAAGGTCTAAAAACTGTCAGAAAGTGAAAAAAAAAATAGAAAAAAATTGTAAAAATATAAAAAAAAAAATAAAAAAAAATAATCCACCAAAAATAAAAATATAATGTACCCATCAATAAATATCATTATAAAAAAAAAACAATAAAAGTACACACATTTGGTATCGCCGCATCCGGAACAACCTGACCTATAAAACTGTCCCACTAGTTAACCCCTTCAGTGAACACTGTAAAAAAAAAAAAAACGAAGCAGAAAACAATGCTTTATCATCATACCACCAAACAAAAAATGGAATAACACGCGATCAAAAAGACGAATATAAATATAAATGGTACCGCTGAAAATGTCATCTCGTCCCGCAAAAAACATGCCACCATACATCTCCATCAGCCGAAAAATAAAAAAGTTATAGCTCTCAGAATAAAGCTATGCTAAAAAATAATTTTTTCTATAAAATTGCTTTTATTATGTAAAAGTGCAAAACATAGAAAAACGATATAAATGTGGTACCGCTGTAAACGTACTGACTCGAAGAATAAAGCTGCCTTATCCATTTTACCACACGCGGAACAGAATAAAAAAAAACAATTCCTGAATTGTTGGTTTTTGTTTATTCTGCCTCCCAAAAATCGGAATAGAAAGCAATCAAAAAATGTCACGTGCCTGAAAATGGCACCAATAAAAACGTCAACTCATGCCGCAAAAAACAAGCCATCACATGACTGTCTGCCAAAATCTGGAAAAATTATAGCTCTCAAAATATGGCGATGCAAAAACTAGATTTTACAAAAAATGCGTCATTTAGTGTGTGACAGCTGTCAATCATAAAAACCCAATATAATTCTGGTATCGCTGTAATCACACCGACCCGAAGAATAAAGTCGTCTAATCACTTATACCGCATGAGGAACGGCGTAAAAAATAAACTCTCGGGTTAGGGTTGGGCTAGGGTTAGGGCTATGGTTAGGGCTGGGTTTGGGGTTAGGGTTGTGATGGGGTTGGGATTTTTTTCAAAAGTAAGAAAAAAACCTGACGATATGGCGACTAGTGTTGAGCGCAAGTGCTCGCTACTTGAGTATGCATTGAGTATCGTGGGTATTTGAGTGACATGCTCGAGTCTCCGCCCCATATGCTTCGCGGCCAAAAAAACTTTGCAGGGATTGCCTGCCATGCATGAGCGATCCCCGCATAGTTTTTTTTGGGTGTCTAATAACCATGAAACATGCGGGGCAGGGATTCGAGCATGTCACTCGAGCACACACAGTACATGGTGCATACCTGAGTACCCGATGCAAACCCAAGTAGCGAGCACTTGCGCTCAAGACTAATGACAACTTATTCAATACGATGACCTAATGTTATCAAATTCTGTGTCGTACCTCTGGGTTCAAAATGTTCACTATACACCTTAATAAAATCCTTGAGGGGTATAGTTTCCAATATGGGGTCACTTGTGGGGGAGCTCCACTGTTTAGGCACATTAGGGGCTCTCCAAATGCGACATGGTGTCCGCTAACAAATTGAATGGAAAATCGGCTCAAATTGTTAGCGGACGCCATGTTACGTTTTGAGAGCCCCTGCGTGCCCAAACATTGGAGCTCCCCCACAAGTGACCCCATTTTGGAAGCAAGACCCCCCAAGGCACCTATCTAGATTCATAGTGAGCACTTGGAACCCCTAGGTGCTTCACAAATTGATTCGTAAAAATGGAAAAGTATTTTTTTTTCCACTTTTTCATTTTTATGAATCAATTTGTGAAGCACCTGGGGGTTCCAAGTGCTCACTATGCATCTAGATAGGTGCCTTGGGGGGTCTAGTTTCCAAAATGGGGTCACTTGTGGGGGAGCTCCAATGTTTGGGCACACAGGGACTCTCCAAATGCAACATGGTGTCCGCTAACAAATTGAATGGAAAATCGGCTCAAATTGTTAGCGGACACCATGTTGCATTTGGAGAGCCCCTGTGTGCCCAAACATTGAAGCTCCCTCACAAGTGAGCCCATTTTGGAAACTAGACCCCCCAAGGCACCTATCTAGATGCATAGTGAGCACTTGCAACCCCCAGGTGCTTCACAAATTGATTCATAAAAATGAAAAAGTATTTTTTCTTTCACTTTTTCATTTTTACGAATCAATTTGTGAAGCACCTGGGGGTTACAAGTGGTCACTATGCATCTAGATAGGTGCCGTGGGGGAGCTCCAATGTTTAGGCACATCAAGGGCTCTCCAAACGCAACATGGCGTCCGCTAATTATTCAAGCAAATTTTACAATCAAAAAGTCAAATGGCGCTCCTTCCCTTCCGAGCCCTGCCGTGCGCCCAAACAGTGTTTTTTCCCCACATGTGGGGTATCTGCGTGCCCAGAGGAAATTGCACAACAAATTTTGCTGTCCATTTTTTCTTGTTACCCCTGTGAAAATAAAAAAATTGGGTCTAAAGTAACTTTTTTGTGAGAAAAGTTAAATGTTAATTTTTTTCTTCCACATTCCAAAAATTCCTGTGAAGCACCTGAAGGGTTAATAAAGTTCTTGAATGTGGTTTTGAGCACCTTGTGGGGTGCAGTTTTTAGAATGGTGTCACTTTTGGGTATTTTCTGTCAGAAAGACCTCTCAAATTGACTTCAAATGTGATGTGGTCCCTAAAAAAATGGTTTTGTAAATTTTACTGGAAAAATGAGAAATCGCTGGTCAACTTTTAACCCATTTAGCTCCCTAACAAAAAAAAATTTTGGTTCCAAAATTGTGTTGATGTAAAGTAGATATGTGGGAAATGTTATTAATTAACTATTTTGTGTGACATATCTCTCTGATTTAAGGGCATAAAAATTCAAAGTTTGAAAATTGCAACATTTTCAAAATTTTCGCCAAATTTCAGTTTTTTTCACAAATAAACGCAAGTGATATCGAAGAAATTTTACCACGATCATGAAGTACAATATGTCACGAAAAAACCATCTCAGAATCAGGGGGATCCGTTGAATCGTTCCAGAGTAATTACCTCATAAAATGACAGTGGTCAGAATTGTAAAAATTGGCCTGGTCATTAACGTGCAAACCACCCTCGGGGTTTAAGGGGTTAATTCACATGTGGCCCAACCTGATGTTTTCTTATATATCTTAAATTGTGATTTGATTGAATTTCATCTGTGTATTTCAATCAAAATTACTGCTCATCAATATGCATAAGGGGTTTCATCCATGTCAAGCTCCGTTAGAATTCATAGTTTAGCCGCTGCACCTCCAAGCTGTCACATAGACTCCAGAGCAAGCGAGAAAGAGAATGGAATTGCCCAACTGGAATCACATGATGCAGCTATCCTTAATGAAAGCGTTCAAAATGTATGTATGCTACCGATCTGGGATAAAACAAGGCTACTACAATATATGCTATTTATGCAAATCACACTCTAATCAGAGTTTGATCAAAGTGTGATCAGATTTTCTTGGATGAGAAGATTGGAAACAAAAACATTTCTCCATTTTCTCCATTCTGTGAGTACATTGAAATCGGACTGCACTCAGATGTCATCCGATTGCAGTCCGATGTTTTCCATGGACTCACTGACTTGCATGGCGGAGTGAGATCCAGTAGTTGTATTCAAATCAGACATGTGCACAGCCCCATAAAATAACATTTGTCCAAAAGTGATCCGATGTTTTGTTAGATTGCACCTCGACAAAAAATATGGTGATGTGCATGAGCCCTAATGCAGATGAATAGCAGCCACTAGGGTATCAAGATGGTGACGAGAAAATAGGAAAAAATGGACACAGTTGATGTGTTTGCGAGTTGCTTTTTGTAGTAGCAGTAACTTAGGGGTTACAATGTGATCAAATTAAACTGTCACTCCCACCAACCACCCTGACCAAGCAAAAAAAAGCCATGTACACAACGTAGCCCAGTAGTATCAGAGAAAAATATAAATTAGCATGTCATTCACCCAATCTCATCATGTTATTAAAACAACAACAGTTACAAAGTGCCGCCCATCCCATTATACAATCCCAGTCAGATAACATTGCCCCAGGACTTCAACGTATCAGTGATAGCCATAGGTACATGGTCAATACAGAATAGAAGATGTCTGTGTTATATGGTGTTTGTTAACATGGAACAGAACACAGTGAATTTGATGTCTGTGATATTTCACCTATTCTCTCTCATTTCATGAACTGGAAATGTCATTTCAATGTTCCCGCACACTTATTGTTTCCCTTGTTTGTCTGTGTCTCTCTCGCACTTGTGACTGAGGTCATTTCACATCAGAATATTGATGTATTCTATATCTGGCTCATCCTGGAGAAATAATCTTGAAGGATTTACCTCTGACCTCCACTTTCTAGAGCCTGACCGCTTTAAATCTCTTTATAAGTTACGGAGTGACATTTAAATTCATTTTAAATGTTGCTGCTCCAGTAATCTTCTTTTGGAATAATTAGATTGTTACAGTGACATATAACCATATCATCCAAAGTCTGCACGGAACTCTATCTTTTTATAATTCGTCATAAATTAATGTGGAATATTGTAGATAAAAAGAACAATGATAAAACAAATCTTTTTCTATTTAGCACTTTTTATAAAGTTTTATTCTGTTCCTGAAAAATGTATGACAGTGTATATGGTCAATAGGTGATACAGAAAATAGTATTATTTTATAATTATGAATCTTTAAGTCTTTCCTTTTTTGGATATTTTTAAATGGAACCTGTCACATGAAAAAGCGCTATTGACCTGCAGATATGGGGTTAATCTGCAGGTTAATAGCATTATGAACCTGCTCAGCTCCCGCACTTAGACTCTCGCTGCTGGGAGGAATTTAACTTTTTTTCTCCCTGGCGACATTCAGCGTTCAGTCATGGGGGGGTGGCGCCAGCATAGGTTAAGTCACTGTTCTGAGTATAGAGAGTGGTGGCTGTAACTGCACCCCAACACTGACTGACAGCTGATTATAATGCTGTTCCTGCTTTCAGCCAGTACCAGCGGTGCGATTAAAGCCGCCACTATCTATACTACACAGAGTAGTGACTGAAATCTTGACGGCGCCGCACCCATGACTGAACGCTGAATGCCACCAGGGAGAAAAAAAGATAATTTCTTCCCAGCAGTTGGACTCTAAGTTCTGGCACCATGCAGGTTCAGAACTCTATTAGCCTGCACATTAACCCCATATCTGCAGGTTAATGCAATGATTAATGATTATGTATATATACAGTACAGACCAAAAGTTTGGACACATCTTCTCATTTAAAGATTTTTTCTGCATTTTCATGACTGTGAAAATTGTACATTCACACTGAAGGCATCAAAACAATGAATTAATATATGTGGAATTATATACTTAACAAAAAAGTGTGAAACAACTGAAAATATGTCTTATATTCTAGGTTCTTGAAAGTAGCCACCTTTTGCTTTGATGACTGCTTTGCACACTCTTGGCATTCTCTTGATGAGCTTCAAGAGGTAGTCACCGGAAATGGTTTTCACTTCACAGGTGTGCCCTGTCAGGTTTAATAAGTGGGATTTCTTGCCTTATAAATGGGGTTGGGACCATCAGTTGTGTTGTGCAGAAGTCTGGTGGATACACAGCTGATAGTCCTACTGAATAGACTGTTAGAATTTGTATTATGGCAAGAAAAAAGCAGCTAAGTAAAGAAAAATGAGTGGCCATCATTACTTTAAGAAATGAAGGTCAGTCAGTGCGAAAAATTGGGCAAACTTTGAAAGTGTCCCCAAGTGCAGTTGTAAAAACCATCAAGCGCTGCAAAGAAACTGGCTCACATGAGGACCGCCCCAGGAAAGGAAGACCAACAGTCACCTCTGCTTCTGAGGATAAGTTTATCCAAGTCACCAGCCTCCGAAATCGCAGGTTAACAGCAGCTCAGATTAGAGACCAGGTCAATGCCACACAGAGTTCTAGCAGCAGACACATCTCTTCAACAACTGTTAAGAGGAGACTTTGTGCGGCAGGTCTTCATGGTAAAATAGCTGCTAGGAAACCGCTGCTAAGGACAGGCAACAAGCAGAAGAGTCTTGTTTGGGCTAAAGAACACAAGCAATGGACATTAGACCAGTGGAAATCTGTGCTTTGGTCTGATGAGTCCAAATTTGAGATCTTTGGTTCCAACCACCGTGTCTTTGTGCAACGCAAAAAAGGTGAACGGATGGACTATACATGCCTGGTTTTCACCATGAAGGAGGAAGTGTGATGGTGTGGGGGTGCTTTGCTGGTGACACTATTGGGGATTTATTCAAAATTGAAGGCATACTGAACCAGCATGGCTACCACAGCATCTTGCAGCGGCATGCTATTCCATCCGGTTTGCGTTTAGTTGGACCATCATTTATTTTTCTACAGGACAATGACCCCAAACACACCTCCAGGTTCTGTAAGGGCTATTTGACCAAGAAGGAGAGTGATGGGGTGCTACGCCAGATGACCTTGCCTCCACAGTCACCAGACCTGAACCCAGTCGAAATGTTTTAGGGTGAGCTGGACTGCAGAGTGAAGGCAAAAGGGCCAACAAGTGCTAAGCATCTCTGGGAACTCCTTCAAGATTGTTGGAAGATCATTTCCGGTGACTACCTCTTGAAGCTCATCAATAAAATGCCAAGAGTGTGCAAAGCAGTCATCAAAGCAAAAAGTGGCTACTTTGAAGAACCTAGAATATAAAACCTATTTTCAGTTGTTTCTCACTTTTTTGTAAGTATATAATTCCACATGTGTTAATTCATAGTTTTGATTCCTTCAGTGTGAATGTACAATTTTTATACTCTTGAAAATACAGAAAATCTTTAAATGAGAAGGTGTGTCCAAATTTTTGGTCTGTACTGTATATATAGGCATCGTTACAATATATTATATGGGTTGTAACTTGTAATACTTTTTTCCTCAGGCCCTAAGTGGCATATGTTTATGTAGGTAGCTAAAGTTTCCAGTCTTTCTTATAGCCTTCACTACTAGACATTTTCACATTCAGGCATAGGAAAGCAGACATTGAACAAGATGTAATTGTAATAATACTGGAAGGCAGCAACAGATAGAAATAACCAGCTATGGATTTTACTAAGGGGGAATAGAATTTTAGAATCTTGGCAAAAAAGGACTTTCTGGATTTTTCCGATAAAAAGGTGAAACTGACTGTAAGATCAAGTAATATTAGAAGATAGAAGATACCAAAAAAAAAAAGGTTTCATGCTAAAGAGACTACATTTGTGCTCTCAATAAATCCTTAAAATCAGCAGAATGATTATCCACTAGTGTGGCATCTGATCATTTTTTAAGATCTAGGCTATGTTACCACTATTTCCAGTGTTGAAATCAGTCAAGTAGATAACACAGTTCAAGTTATCAAAGAAATCAGCCAGCATCCACAAACAGAGTTTGGGCTCATTCACACAATCAAATTTTTGGTTCGATTGCTGTCCGTGAAAAAAATGGACCAATGTTATTCAATATTATTCAATGGGGCAGTGCATATGTGTGATTTTTTTTCACTGACCAAATTTGCATGTAAAAAATCGTAGAATGCATTAGTTTCTTCCATAACTCGGATGAGACTCGCCTATTTAAGTCTATGGATGGCAAAAAAAAATCGAATGCCTAATGGAGCCGCAGTATTACATCTGATTTTTATGGATACATTGCAATTCTGAAACATTGGAAAATGTAAATGTTCTTGCAAATTATTAATAGCTGTTGCTGTAAAACAAAAAAAAATCACCTAGATTTCATAGGGAATGTACAGAGATGATAAATGAAAAAAAAATGCTGAGATTTATAGATGAAACTCTGACAATTTTTTATACGCTAGTGTGAACCTACCCTTATGGTGAAGAATCGTTCTACTTCCTAAACCTTCATTTAAGACTAATACTATAATAATAATAATAAGTAATTCCTGTCCCATTGTCAAAATTAGATTATTGCACACATACTGTACAATGTTTATATTGGCACATACATTTTCTGATAAAGTGTGTCTCATAGTACCAAAAAATATGATAATTTCTGGTGTATCTAAAGGAAGACAAGAAACCAAGGTTTTGTACACCCTAGAGGTAGCACATGCCGCTATTACAGGTCATGTCCATAAAAGGGTCTCAACGTAAACATGCATTTGCACTGGAATGGTAGTTTATCAATAATTGTGCATTCTAAACATGCATATCATTTGACAAATGAGGAAAATACTCCTTTGTTGAGTGAAATCATATTTTGACTGGCTTTAAAATTCATCGTTTTTGGCAACATATCATCCTGCATGCGGCCAAGAACAATGACAGCCTATGTGCACAGAATGATCATGTAGATCCTAAGAATAGCTTGCCTGCGTAAACATATTCTTAAACAGCTGAAGATCGACAAACATGTACCTGATTCGTGGCCATTTTTAGTCACAGATGACATGTAATCTGTCCATTAGTTGCTCTCATTCTCTTTGCTACTGAGTGGCGGATAATGTGCAAGTATTTCTAAAAAGTGCTAATAATCACTTGAAGCCTACCTGTGCTTCTATATGAATATGATGCCAGATGTACTGTTCCGTTCTGTGGTGGAAAATATTTCTTTCAGCAGCAGAAGGGAAGGAAGGGAGACACAAAACCATTACTTAGTGGGTAGGCGGAGCCCCATAGAATAGTTCACCTCAGATTAGAAAAAGTGACGACCGGCCCCTCCAGTATAAAGGCTCCTCCTACTCCCATGTTCTCCAGTCTTTTATCTGAGGTCTCGGAGGATAGTCGCTGCCTCGGCAGCTCCTCAGAAGAGTTTGTTTTTTTTGTTTTATATCCAGCGAGACCTGGACCCCCCGTGGTCTAGATGTCTCAGGGGGTCTCGGCACTACTGAGACCCCTGACCCTCCCCTGGCGGCTCTGTGTACCCCTTAAGGAGGTCCCCACAGAAGCCTGCCGGCCCCGGGGGATACAGGGCACTCCCTGGCGGAGGCGCACACCACATCTGGGGGTCCCTGCATGTTCCGCCGTAGGGGGGAGCAAAGGGCCATGGCGCCACACATCCCTGAGAATCTCTGTGGCGTTCAGCTGGGTGAGTGCTCTTTTGTATAAGAGTGCCTTAACGGCTGCGGCAGCAGCTGCCGTTTCTATATGTGTGACTGCCTGTGTGTTTTTCTCTATTGCGGACGCTGCCTTTACTCGGGGGAGCAGAGACGGAGGCCAGTAATGTTTATATGTGGCCCCACATTGCTTTTTGTATAAGCGCACATTTTTTCTTTAAGTTTTTGGCTTCCTGCCATCATTGGGGCAGGAAGCTCTCTTTATTGGCGCACGCTTTTTCTTTTCTTGCTTCCTGCCTTCATAGAGGCAGGAAGCTCTCTGTCTAGCGCGCTTTTTGCTTGAATAGCGCGGGCTCTGTCGGGGGGCATGGCTTAGCGGGGGCGTGGCTTAGCGTCTCCTGGCTTCCTGCCATCATATCTCAGGCAGGAAGCTCTTGGTTTGGTGTCAGTCCCTGCTTCTCCTCCGGCTTCCGTGTTCCATCGGGCACCTCCTGCTCTCTGCTCCCCGTCCTCCGCCACACACTCAGGAGGAGCGGTCGCCGCGGTATCGGTGAGTTCCCTCTGCCTTTGGCAGAGGTTCCCTGACAGCGTTTTTCACTTTGGCTAACCTGCTAGGGAGACATAGTGAGCGTTACCGCTTCTCTTTTGAAACTATTTACTTCGCTAACCTTAGTAGGCAGTGTAGTATTTTAGTTGCAGTGATATTAACCCCTTCTGAACAGAATGGTTCTTTAGGGTTGTTTTTTCTTTTCCTTGGGAAACACCTTGTGTTTGAGGGCGCTTCTCCCAGTTGATTATGTTAAATTTTAGCTCTGCAGCTCTGGGGTAGCTCTCTCTAAGGGTGAGCTTTAACCCTTCAGAGCTTGAGGCATACAAAAAAAGAAAAAAAAAAGAGTTTTAGAAACAGGCTGTGCAATTTTCACACTTTTATTTGCCATCCTTATTGTAACATCCTGGCATCTGGTGTGGGTGGCATGTCGGATCAGGGGCCTGGGAGTGCTGACCGCTCTCCTGATCCATTCCAAGTTCGGTCGCACGCTTCTGACACACCCAGGCCTTCCACGACGTCAAGTTCGACCCTTAGTGATGTTAAGGTGGAAGCTCTCACTCGCTCCATTGATAGTCTTTCTAGCCTCCTGGGTCAGTGGGTGTCAGCCAGATCGCATCCGTCGCCACGAGGAAAAAAGCGCCGCAGGACTGTGGCACTATCTCCCTTGCACAGCGCATCAGAGGTTTCGGTTTCACCAACGAGTTCGGTTGAGGAAATCTTTGATTCCGAGGAAGAGGATCGACGATGTCGCTCTATTTCACTTTCAGGCCACGTAGATGTGCTTATTAAGGACATGCGGGAAGTGTTACAGCTGTCTGAAGAGCCGGCTAGACCGTCTAAGTCTGCCCGGCTATATCAGGAAACGCGCCGTGCTCGTCCAACGTTGCCTGCGCATGAGGAACTTAACGAGGCAGTGGAGAAGGAGCGCCGGTGTCCGGATAAACGCTTCCAGGGGATGCGGTTTTTTGATGCTCTGTATCCCTGCGCTAAGGAGATGGTCACTGATTGGGTTCCATCTCCTGAGGTGGATATATCCCTGTCTCAGTTGAGCAAGTCCTCCTTGCTTCCGGTTAAAGGGAAAGCCAATCTTCAGGATCCTCTAGATAGGAGATTGGAGTCAGCGGCGAAATCCATCTATGAAGCCGCAGGTCATGGTTTCCGAGCGGCCTTAGGGGCCATGTGGGCCAGTGAGACTTCCCTGCGGTGGTTGGATCAGCTGCGAACGGCATGGCAAGATGGGACTCCGCGTTCAGAAGTGGAAAGTCTTTTTCAGTTGATGGCCATGTGTTATGGCAGGGATGCAGTACTGGACACTACTTCAATTTTGTCCAAGGCTCAAGCTTCGGCCATCACAATTAGAAGAGCACTGTGGCTTAAGCAGTGGACCGGAGATACAGTATCCAAGCAAGGTTTGCTTAGTCTTGCATATAGGGGCGGTCAGCTTTTTGGTTCGGATCTTTCGGAGCGGATTGCCAAGGCCAAGGACAAGGATGTTTCCCTGCCTCTAAAGAAGGCAGCGGCATCCACATCTGGCAGGTCAGGGCCCGGTAGAGGTCATCGGTCCTTTCGAACCAGGGGACGATTCGGTCAGCCTTCTTGGAGATCAGGTCGTCCTTCGTCCTCTGGCAGATCCTCCCAGAAATGTCGTACTCCTTGGAAGCAACAGTCCCGTCAGGACAGACGGGAGGTTGACAAAAGATCCGCTAAGGCTAATTGACGCCAGGGATCCCCCCGAGGGTTCTCGGGTGGGAGGTCGTCTGCTACAATTCGGGTCAATTTGGGCATCCCACATATCGGACGCCTGGGTGACGAGGGTTATGTCGGCAGGCTATTTCAAAGAGTTTCATTCTCCACCTTCAAACAGGTTTCGTCAGACATGCATTCCATCCGTGCCAAGGCTGGCTGCTTCACTGTTTCAGGAGGTCGACTCTCTCCTGCAGCAGGGTGTGGTGGTTAAGGTTCCTCCGGAAGACCAGGGAAGGGGTTTTTACTCCAACCTTTTGTGGTCCCCAAAAAGGAGGACAAGTTTCGCCCGGTACTGGATCTCAGAGATTTGAACATTTACGTCCGAACACGGAAGTTCCGCATGGAGTCTCTCCGTTCGGTGATAGTGACCCTGTCGCAGTACGATTTCTTGGTGTCTATCGACATCCGCGACGCCTATTTGCATATCCCTATTTGCAGGGCTCACCAGCGTTTTTTGCGTTTCGCCATAGGTCAAACCCATTACCAGTTTGTGGCCCTACCATTCGGGTTGGCCTCGGCACCCAAGGGTTTTACAAAGGTTCTGGCTCCTCTCATGGCGCTTCTTCGAAGACAAGGGGTTACGATCCTCCCCTACCTGGACGACCTGTTCATAGTGTCGCCCACAGCGGAGGAGGCGATAACAGCTCGCGACCTCTCCCCTCAGTACCTAATGGACTTCGGGTGGCTGATCAATTGGAAGAAGTCGTCATTGGAACCAGCGCAGTCCATTCTGTTCCTGGGGATGCATTTCGATACAGTTCGGACAGTTGCGTCTCTGTCTCCTGTCAAACAGTCGAACCTTCGGCTTCTGGTCCAGGCTATGAGGTCGGCGTTGTCAATGTCCCTTCGGGAATGCATGAGCCTTCTGGGTCAAATGGTGGCAGCTATGGAAGCAGTACCGTTTGCACAATTTCATTCCCGGGATCTCCAAAATCTTATTCTGACACATTGGGATCGATCTCTGACTTCTCTGGATCGCTCGGTCGTTATCTCCCACAGGGTGCTAGAGTCTCTTGGATGGTGGTTACGTCCAGAGACTCTATCCCTGGGGAAATCCTTCATTCTACCGAGGAGGTCGGTGATTACCACCGACGCCAGCCTGATGGGTTGGGGGGGAGTTTGGAACGACCTCTGGGTTCAGGGGGTCTGGTCGTCAGAGGAGTCGTCTCTCCCGATCAACATTTTGGAGTTGAGAGCGATATTTCTCTGCCTCCAACATTGGATGGTCCTTTTGAGCGGTCTACCGGTCCAGATTCAGTCAGACTATGCGACAGCGGTCGCGTATATCAACCATCAGGGCGGGACGAGAAGTTCCAGACTCATGATGGAGGTCTCTCGGATCTTAGTTTAGGCCGAGTCCAGGATTCCAGCAATCTCTGCGATCCACATCCCTGGTGTGCTAAATATCTCGGCGGACTTCCTCTGTCGCGAGCAGGTGGATCCTGGGGAATGGAGTCTCCATCCAGATGATTTTTCTCTGCTGTTTTCCGTTGGGGGACTCCTCAGGTGGACTTGATGGCATCCAGGCTGAATGCCAGGGTTCCGACGTTCATGTCCAGGTACAGGGATCCGGAGGCTGTGGCGGTAGATGCTCTAGTAGCCCCGTGGGACCAGTTCGAGCTGGTCTATGTATTTCCGCTGATATCCTTACTTCCTCTGGTAATCCGACGGATCAAACTCGAACGAGTATCACTAATCTTGGTAGCACCGGATTGGCCACGAAGAGCGTGGTATTCGACGCTGATATCTCTTTGAGCGGCGCTTCCGTTTCCACTACCCCTTCGCTCGGACTTGTTACGCCAGGGGCCCATTCGTCATCCGGACCTGAGGTCCCTTTGTTTGATGGCGTGGCTCTTGAGACCGAGATCCTGACCCGTCGCGGGTTTTCACCCGAGGTCATTGCTACCTTGCGTGCAGCCAGGGGTCCAGCTACAACTAGGATTTATCACAGAACTTGGGAATCTTTCTATTCATGGTGTTCTGGATCTTCAAGAAACCCGAGGGTTTTTTCCATCCCCAACTTCTTGGCTTTTTTACAATATAGTTTGGCCAGGGGTCTAGCGGTTAGTACTGTGCGGGGTCAGGTATCTGCACTTTCCGCACTTTTTAGAAGGGCTATTGCCTCACGCAGAGATGTGCGTTCTTTTTTTCACGGAGTCGCACGTCAGTTTCCGCCGCGGAGGGCAGTTGTGGCTCCTTGGCGGCTTAATCTAGTCCTGGAAGCCCTTCAGCATAGGCCTTTTGAGCCTATGGATTCTGCTAAACTTTAGTTACTTTCTTGGAAGGTGGCCTTCTTGGTGGCAGTCACCTCTTTGAGAAGGGTGTCGGAGTTGGCGGTACTATCTTGCTCGCCTCCTTTTCTGGAATTCCTTCCGGATCGCGTGGTGCTTCGTACCCGTGAAGATTTTTTACCTAAGGTAGTGTCACAATTCCACATTAATCAGGACACTGTGTTGCCTTCTCTTTGTCCAAAACCTAAGAATCCAAGGGAGCGGGCCTTGCACTCGTTGGACTTAGTGCGGGCATTGAAGTTCTATCTTACAATCACACAAGGTTTTCGGAAGTCGGACTCTCTTTTTGTGATTCCGGCTGGTCGTCGGCATGGTCAACGTGCTTCCAAGGACACGATAGCTCGGTGGATCCGTTCGGCTATCCTGGAAGCGTACCGGCTCAAGGGCGAGCCTTGTCCGGTTAAAGTTCAAGCTCATTCCACGAGAGCCATTGGCTCATTGTGGGCTTTTCGTCAGGGGGCCTCGGCAGCACAGTTCTGCCGGGAAGCCACCTGGTGCTCCGTTCACACCTTTACTAAGTTTTATAAAGTGGACGTGAGTGCTTCCGCTGATGCGGCCTTGGGACGCAGGGTCCTGCAGGCGGCGGTAGTTTAAGTTATCTCTTTATTGTTTATTTTTTCTTTATTCAGCGCGGTTTGCGCTCTTGCCTAAGTTGTTTGGGTGTTGGAGATTCTGCCACTATTTCCCACCCTTAAGTGAGGTACTGCTTTTGGACGTCCCACTAAGTAATGGTTTTGTGTGTCCCTTCCTTCCCTTCTGCTGCTGAAAGTCGGATTTTGGTAAGAACTTACCTGTAAAATCCTTTTCAGTGAAGGAAGGAAGGGAGACACAGCACCCTCCCATGGCAGAAGTGTTTTTTTTGAGTTTCTAAATGCAGCACGTCTCCTTCCTGATGACGATCATCTGGACTGGGTTTAGCGCTCTACTGCTCTCCTTCCAGTATCGCCAGCTCTACACAGTTGTCAGGTCCAGTGAGGTATGCCTAGGACTGTGTGTTTCTATTACATAACCTGTTTTCTCTAATTTCTGAACTTTCAGAAGGGGATGTGTTGTTCTGCTGGTGTTGTCTGCTCTTCCTTAGCTTGTGTACGGACTGGAGAACATGGGAGTAGGA
The DNA here is from genome assembly GCF_046119375.1 of Phyllobates terribilis. Classification (NCBI taxonomy): domain Eukaryota; kingdom Metazoa; phylum Chordata; class Amphibia; order Anura; family Dendrobatidae; genus Phyllobates; species Phyllobates terribilis. The sequence goes on along the minus strand of NW_027362763.1, from coordinate 369,336,408 downwards.
GGAGCCTTTATACTGGAGGGGCCGGTCATCACTTTTCCTAATCTGAGGTGAACTATCCTATGGGGCTCCGCCTACCTACTAAGTAATGGTTTTGTCTCCCTTCCTTCCTTCGCTGAAAAGGATTTTACAGGTAAGTTCTTACCAAAATCTGACTTTTCTGGGAAATTCCAGGTTGCGGTATATCAGATATTCTGTGTTCTTTACCGGGAAATTCCAGTATATCGTATATCAGATATCCTATATTCTTGTTGAGCACCCTACAAACCATGTAGGCAGCGTTCTGGCTGAACATGTCTGCTCTATCACTCATTTGAAAAAATCTGACGCCCTCTGCCTATGTGACGTCACCAAATTGCGGACTCTCTTCCTGGAAAAAAAAGTACCGGCTGTCCATCCAGTGTGTTTATGAGGCTTCAACGTCCTTCATCCTCATGAGGGACATATATGGGAATCAGACAAAGATTCCCAGGAAGAATATGAAGGAAGGGTTAAGCACCATCCAATTTGTATGACAGTTTACATAAAAATATAGCATGGTGACAGGTTTGCCAGAAAAAATCTATGGAAATATCACTACATAAAAAAACAAAAGTATTCTTGGAATGATACCTTTATTGTCTAATAAAAATATGTATTTTCAAGCTTTTGGAACACCGAGGTCCCTCCATCTGGAAAGGTTACAAATGAGTGACTGAGAAATGAGGGCAATAGTTAAAAGATTAAACAATGATATATCTCCTCAATGTCTTGTTAAGATAAACCAAAGTAATAACATAGAGATTTTGGCTGCAAATAGATGACAACAATGAGCATCACATTGGAGAGATGGCATCTTTATAAAGGAAGCATTTTCATTCTATGCTGCCAAAAGCACTGTTTTACAGTTAATAAGTCTGCTATGAAATCAACCATGATGGTCATCAGTATCAGTATCATGAATCAAAAATTTCAGACAATGTTCCATTATCTGGATTACGACATTATCCATGCATTTATGATCTCACCATAGCTATAATTTGTTTACCTGGACAATAAGCAATTGTTCAAGACAAAAAGCTTGATTACAAAATTGTGATTGAAAAAGACAAGTAGTGCAATAATACCATTCTGAACTAATTGATAACGGGTCATAAATCATAAGAGCGTGATTGCCTTTGTATATGCACACTTATGTCCTTAGCCATGTACTTTAAATTCTGCATATTCAGTATGTTAATCAGTTTAATTTATTGAGCTGGGTAAAAAAAAATTATTCTTGTAATTTAAGAACAAAAAGTGACCGGTATCAACTCGGAGCGCAGATTGTGGTAATCAACTTGCTTTGATTTCAGTGAAAAATGACTCTATTATATATCCCTCATTCTTTCTCAACTTGCAAATTAATGAATCAATGTGAAATATTGCAGTAAGTATGATGTATTGCTGAGCTGGCCATGTAAACCCTGCTTTGTAACTAGATGAAGTTGCAATGTAATAAAATTCTGATTGGTTTTGTTAAAATAAAAACTAAGTTGTATAATTGGAAGGATTTCTAGTCCTTTTCATTTCATAACGACCTGGGCTTCATTTAAATAACCATTCAACACATTCAGCAATCTTCAATAATTGAAAAGATTTAATGCGCTACTCTGGAAAAGATTCTCAGTACCCTGGTCCGACATCCTCTTTAGTGCTCAGAGGTAGCTGGAGCTAATTTTTTTTACTAATCTCTCATAATTGAAGTTACATTTTATCTTGAAAAAAGAAAAATTCTAAACAATAGATCCCAAATGGTCATTTTTTATCAAATATATTAGTTTTCTTTTACTATTGTGCATATTGCATGTGTCCAGCATATTTCCTGTAAAATGAAATCCATAACAAACAGGATAACATAGCTAGATTCCTGAATGCCGAATGGCTTCAATAGTCATATGTTAATAGAGTATATTTCTAGTTACAAGGTCAGTTGTGTCACCTGCAAAAGGCTTAAAACAACAGACATGGAGCTGAAAGAGCAGGTTGTCTGGTTACCTAAACAAGTACAATGTTACAAGCCTCTAATATACTTTAGCAGAGTACTACAACCTTCAATTGCTCGGGTATGCATCGCGGGTGCTCAAGTGACATGTTTGCGTCACCGTGGCCACATGCTTTGAGGCTGTTAGACAGCCACAAAACATGCGGGGGTTGCCCATATTTGTCAGGCAATCCCCGCATTTTTTGTGGCTCTCTAACAGCGGCTGTGGGGACGCGGACATGTCACTCGATCACCCAAGATACTCTGTGCATACCGAGCACCCTCGGCAAACTCTAGTAACGAGCACTTACGCTCATCACTAATGATGTTTTCTATAAAGCACTATGGAAATTAATGACGCTATGTAAGTGAGTAAAATAAGTGAAACATATTTAACTTTCTACTTCTATGTTTTTACATTGACTCATCATAAAATGCACCATAAACAATTCTCTCTCTCTTACCTGTCTAGTGTAAGCTCTTATGGTCTGCAAGGTCCTCTTGATTTCTCTCTTGTAGAGTGTAAGCTCTATTGATCAGCGGTGTTATCTCTCTACTGTAGAGTATAAGCTCTAATGGTCAGAAGAGTTCTCTCTCTCTCGCGATCTCCTTCTCTCTTCTCCCTAAGTGTATTTTCTGAGTAATTCCAACTTTCCATCCAGTATTGAGATTAATTGTATTTTTTGGGAAAATTTGGTGGTCAGTGAATTTGAATTTCAAAAAATCCATTCCTCTCTAATCAATAAATCTAAGCCAGTTTTCTCACTGGTCCATGTCCATGATTTCAGAAAACTAAAGTGCATTTCCTATAATAGTCTAATTTGTATATCAGACTGGATCAGATTGAATCATAAAAATTGAGAAGCATACTGTAGTCATTCATGTGCTATTCGTATTTCACTGATGCAAAATCGGACATGGTCATGTGCATGTAGCCTGAGAGCTATCAACCAGGTGCACAGAACAGGAGGTTTATGCTGCTGCCTTTACAGTCGCTAACAAAAATTTGCTATTACAGTTATTACTGCTGATCTGCAGCAAGAAGCAAAACTTTGAAAAAAATTCCTATGGAGAAATGAAAAGCTTAAAGGGACCCTGCAGGCATCATGTTGAAGGACAGAGTAGACTGATATATAGTTTTTTTGAGAAAACATTCATTATAACCTGTGAATAATTTACTCTTCTGCCCTTTCTGGGATATAATTGATCCAGTGGGCGGTCTTATCTCTGACTGACAGCTGCCTCTATATGCACACTTATACAAATACAGCTGTCAGTCACTGATAGGATGCCCAAAAATCTCCAAAAGAGCATAGGACTAATTTATAAAAACACAAGTTATACTGAATATTTTCTAACAAAACTTTATATCAATCTAATCAGCTCCCCCTGCTCTATAACATGCTGCCTGCAGATTGGAATGCATTTTTATGGTGACCGGTTCCTTTAAAGGGAATCTTTGTTGCTTTCTCTGTACACAAATGGCTGTCTGACCTTATTATATGCATTGAAATCCTCTGCAAATGACCACTTCTTGAGAAGACCACCCCATTACCAGGACTAGAATTCCTGTAACAGATTTTAAGTTCCACTATGTGTTTATAGAACAGGCACACAGTTTTCTTGTAAAGACTATCTAACCATTGTTACTTCTAGCAATATTCATTTGAAAACCAATATAATCTTATAAGTATACCTTGTACTAACAAATATACTGTCAACCTAATTTAAATGCCAAGGTATATAAATTATTAATTTATATTTAGGGGTATATGCAGCTCTCTTATTAAACAGAATGGTTCCCAGTCCTCTTGTGAAAGTGTCAAAGATAACAATATTTATTCACAGCTTGTAGGATCATAGACATTAGACAGGAATCCGCAGCTGTCAGTTTTTGCAGTGATAAAGCAATGGGTTAAATGAAAAGTCTGTAACGCAGAAAAGGCATCAAGATCTTAATTAATTTAGAAGATATTTTTGAAGAAGTAATCATCTGTCTAGCAAATTGCAGACACCTGTTTTCCTACAAGATTTCAAGACTCACTGACTAATTTGGACATTTGTTGTTGAAGAAATTGCAGACAGTTTAACCCATTTATTGATCTAGACATAAAACTTCAAACTATTTCAGTGAAAATATTCACTTTGCTCATTATTCTCTTTTTTTCCCACTTTTCAAATCAATGCTCAAAAAGTTGCGTGACTTCTGAATTCAAATACGAGTTTTAATTATTTACCAATTACTTATTTGTTCTCATTGTCTATGACAAAACATTTCTCCTTATGTAGTGTACTAATCTGTCATAAGGAGACTTATAGGCCATGCAATGCTCTAGTGGAAAATTAAATAAGCAAAAATCCTCTTCAGTTGAAAAGGACTAGAACTCTGGTGCCATCTATTTGATGTAGCAATCCTAAAAGTCGATATTGACACACCCTTTAACAAGCCTTGCCACAAGCCAAACAAAACGCTCCACTTGCAGACACGTGTTTTGGGGTGTTTACCCCTCATCATTGTAAAGCAGGAGGTCTAATTTGGATAAATGAGAGACTTCTGATAACTGTTCTAAGGGGAAATATTTTTTCCAAAAAGTAGCACAAATTTTTTAGTCTTCTAACTCTATGAAAAGGATATTTGAATATTTAATTTTCCAGAGGAGCATTGCATGGCCTATACGTCTCCTTATGCCAGCTTGGTACTCTCCACGAAGAGAAGTGTTCCACCTTACATCACCTGGCAGAGGCCTCTCAATTAGCCAAATCAGACCTCCTCATTTGCACTGATGATGGGAAAACACTCTGAAACAAGTGTCTGCAAATATCATGCACTTTGCTTTTTATTTATTAATTTATTGCTATTAGTATTGGCAAGTGGAAATTTTTCCTTTTGATATTTATTAAAAAATTAATTGGTGAAGCTTGCATGTATCAGAAAAAGTTTGTTTACAATGGCAATCCTTTTCAAAATTACAAAATATTTGGGAGACATGGTAGAAGAGTTCCCTTTACTCCAATTACATTTCAATTCTATCTTTCTCTTTAAAGCTTGTAACTTCTTGGGTTTCATACTCTTCCCATTAATTATAAACCCATACCTATGAATATATGTAGGTCGAGATTAATCTCAGCAATTTCACCAACATTTTTGTGCACATTGCTATGAAAAGTAAAATGATTTTTGCGCAACTAGTACAGTCATGGCCAAAAGTATTGAGAATGAGACAAATAGTAATTTTTCCAAAGTTTACTGCTTCATTTTTTGTAATGGCAATTTGCATATACTCCTGAATGTCAAAGAGTGATCAGCTTAACAGCAATTACTGTACTTGCAAAGTCAATATTTGCCAGAAAATGAACTTTAACCCCCAAAACACATTTCAACATCATTGCAGTCCTGCCTTAAAAGGAGCAGCTAACATCGTTCTAGTGATTGATCCATTAACACAGGTGTGGGTGATGATGAGGACAGGGCTGGCGATCAATCAGTCATGATTAAGTAAGAATGACATCACTGGACACTTTAAAAGGAGGCTTGTTCTTGGTATCATTGTTTCTCTTCAGCTAACCATGGTTATCTCTAAAGAAACACGTGCAGCCATCATTGCACTGCACAAAAATGGCCTAACAGGGAAGAGTATCGCAGCTACAAAGATTGCACCTCAGTCAACAATCTATCGCATCATCAAGAACTTCAAGGAGAGAGCTTCCATTGTTGTCAAAAAGGCTCCAGGGCGCCCAAGAAAGACCAGCAAGCACCAGGACCGTATCTTAAAACTGTTTCAGCTGTGGGATCGGACTACCAGCAGTGCTGAGCTTGCTCAGGAAAGGCAGCAGGCTGGTGTGAGTGCTTCTGCACGCACTGTGAGGCGGAGACTCTTTGAGCAAGGGCTGGTTTCAAGGAGGGCAGCAAAGAAGCCACTTCTCTCCAGAAAAAACATCAGGGACCGACTGATATTCTGCAAAAGGTACAGGGAGTGGACTGCTGAGGACTGGGGCAAAGTCATTTTCTCTGATGAATCCCCTTTTTGATTGTTTGGGACATCTGGAAAACAGCTTATTTGGAGAAGAAGAGGTGAGCGCTACCACCAGTCTTGTCTCATGCCAACTGTAAAGCATCCTGAAACCATTCATGTGTGGGGTTGCTTCTCAGCCAAGGGAATCAAATCACTCACAGTCTTGCCTAAAAACACAGCCATGAATAAAGAATGGTATCAGAATGTCCTCCAAGAGCAACTTCTCCCAACCGTAGAAGAGCAGTTTGGCGCCCAACAATGCCTTTTCCAGCATGATGCCATAAAGCAAAGGTGATAACTAAATGGTTCATGGAACAAAACATAGAGATTTTGGGTCCATGGCCTGCAAACTCCCCAGATCTTAATCCCATTGAGAACTTGTGGTCAATCATCAAGAGACGGGTGGACAAACAGAAACCAACAAATTCTGGCAAAATGCAAGCATTGATTCTGCAAGAATGGACTGCTATCAGTCAGGATTTGGTCCAAAAGTTGATTGAGGCATGCCAGGGAGAATTACAGAGGTCTTGAAGAAGAAGGGGCAACACTGCAAATATTGACTTGCTGCATTAACTCATTCTAACTGTCAATATAACCTATTGGTACTCATAATATGATTGCAATTATACTTCTGTATGTCATATAAACATCAGACAAACACTAATAAAAACCAGAGGCCAGCAGATCATGTGAAAATATAATTTTGGTGTCATTCTCAAAACTTTTGGACATGACTGTAGTTGAGCAAAAATGTTGCGACTTTTGATGGCTTCACACTATGTTCTCACAATATTGGCAGAGCTGGGACAGGATGGGCATGAGCTAGGGGCATGATGCCATAGTTCAATGTAATTCATAAGTAGCTGTGGCATTCCTTACCCCAAAAATCTCACTCCGGTAAGATTTATGGCATAGAGCATGGAGGCGCACGTCGCTGATTAGATGCTCCTTATTAATTAAGAGGGGTGCTCTACTAAATGAATCAGGAGTGTCGGAAATTATTCATACCCATTTAAATTTTTCACTCTTTGTTTCATTGCAGCCATTTGGTAGTACAGAGTTGCTCTGAAGCCACTCCTTTGTTATTTTAGCTGTGTGCTTAGGGTCATTGTTTTGTTAGAAGGTGAACTTTCGGCCAAGTCTCAGGTCCAGAGCACTCTGGAAGAGGTTTTCATCCAGGATATCTCTGTACTTGGCCGCATCCATGTTTCCTTCAACTGCAACCAGTCGTCCTGTCCCTGCAGCTGAAAAACACCCCCATAGCATGATGCTGCCACCACCATGTTTCACTGTTGGGATTGTATTGGGCAGAAAATGAGCAGTGCCTGGTATTCTCCACATATACTGCTTAGAATTATCACCAAAAAGTTCTATCGTCATCTCATTAGACCAGAGAATGTTATTTCTCAGTCTGGGAGTCCTTCTTGTGTTTTTGAGCAAACTCTATGCGGGCTTTCATGTGTCTTGCACGGAGGAGAGGCTTCTGTTGGGCCACTCTGCCATAAAGGCCCGACTGGTGGAAGGCTGCAGTGATAGTTGACTTTGTGGAACTTTCTCCCATTTCCCTACTGCATCTCTGGAGCTCAGCCACAGTGATCTTTGGGTTCTTCTTTACCTCTCTCACCAAGGCTCTTCTCCCATGATTGCTGCAGTTTGGCTGGACGGCCAGGTCTAGGAAGACTTCTGGTGGTCCCAAACTTCTTCCATTTAAGGATTATGGAGGCCATTGTGCTCTTAGGAACCTTGAGTAATGCAGAAATTCTTTTGTAACCTTGGCCAGATCTGTGCCTTGCCATAATTTTGTCTCTGAGCTCCTTGGGCAGTTCATTTTGAGCTCATGATTATCATTTGGTCTGACATGCAATGTGAGCTGCGAGATCTTATATAGACAGTAGTGTTGAGCCACCCCCGTAGTGTTCGAGTTCGGTTCGGTTCATCGAACACCCTTGTGTTCGCTGAACTGTTCGTCGAACACCTTCGAACACCGTTAAAACCAATGGCAGGCAGACAAAAACACATAGAAACACATAGAAAACACCTTCAAAGGTGTCCAAAAGCTGACAAACTGCTCAGAAGACATAACTAACACATGGAAAAGTGACAAGTACATATAGTCATGCGAAAAGAAAAGAGGTGGAGGAGTAAAAGGAGGGGGAGACACAGATATAGGCATGTCATGCCCTTCTAAAATCCAAAAAGTGAGAAGCCGACACGGCCAGTCCGTTCCTGCCCGTGCCACCTCCGTTTGTGCCAGAGCCGTGGTGGACCCTGATGGCCAGCCCCCCTCTCCCAATACTGGTGCCTGTCCACTGGTGGGTCGAGCGAGCCCCCCTGTGGTGGAGGCCGCTCTAAGCTTTTTAATTTAAATTGTCTCTCTAATTTGAATGAATACACTTTAGATCCTTCTACAAGGCTCTATTGAAGGGCAAGTCTCATGCCAGCAGCCGCGTAATTCCTGCTCCAGTAGCGTCCACTAAAGCTGCTGCAGTTAAAAAGCTTTTATAAGGATCGAGCTCGGCTGTCCACCGCAAGGCGTCCTACCGCCAGTCCCAGCCCCTATGCCTTGGGGTGCCTCCTGATGCTCTTCACTGAGTATCCCGTGGTCCCGAAGCATTTCCTTTGAAAAAATTAAGTGTCCAAACTACAGGTGGTGTAGCTTGCTTAACAGCCGGGATAATCCGCTGACTAGCAGACACTGCTACTAGGCACAAAGTATTTCCTGGGCTAGATGCAGTTAAAAATTTGTAATTAGATACTCTCGTTGGATGCTGAGAAAGCATTCCATAGAGTCTCCTGGCACGCCATATATTATTCTCTTAAAAAGCTTGGGGTAGGGGTCTAGGGGACCCTTTTATAGCCAAAATCACGGCCCTGTATCGCAATGAGTCACCTAGGCTGAAGATGAATGGAACTGTAGCACCCCGAGGGCTCGGTTGCTGCAGAGGTATTGCACCTCACCCAGAGGTGTGATATCTCACTCTCAGGTAAGGATGGAGTGAGGATCAGGACCCCGACACCTGCATGCATTACACCACATTGCCGTGGGGCAGGGCAACCAATATGCCCCTGAGATGGGCACGACAGTCCCTGTCCCTGGCTGGAGTGGGGGGAGGGAACACTGAGGAAAGGGAACCCTGTAGTGCAGGAGCAGGGAGGAAGCAGTTCCTGGGTGAATTGAGAAGGGAGTATAAAAGGTGGGCACCATCTTAGTTCAGTGCAGAGAAGTCTGAGCCGAAGTGACAGGGAGCAGGGGCTCTGCATGTGCTCTGCTCCAGAGGCGGGCCTAGTAGCAGAGACCCAGGCCTGGAAGAGGGAGAAGAAAGGAAGAGGAGCGGAGAAGGCTCCAGGAACGAGGAACGAAGGGATCCCAGGGGTGTGGACGGGCGAGTCGCCACCGCACGCCTGAATCCACCTGCGTGGAGGGGTCAGGCCAAAGGGGGAGACCAGTCCCCGAAACCAGTGGAGGCCGGAAACGACCCTCAGCTAGAAACCGGAGGCTGTGACATTTTATGTGGCGCAGCCCCTCGATACACCCGCTAGGAGGGCAGCACATAGGGACAGGGAAACTGGCGCCAAGTTTACCAAGAGGAGGCCCGAGGCAGCCAGACAGAAGGGTTGGTAAGAAAGGCCAGACAAATCTGGGAGTTATCTGGGAGTTGTCTGAGCCCCTCACCTGGTGAGCACAGAACGACATGGGCAGACGTTACCTGCAGAAGTGGTCTGGATAATAAGAACTGTGAGTAAAGACCCTGGACTGCATCACTGACTCCGTGTCGTTACTGCTGCTGCCCTGCACCATCAACCCCATCCTCCGCATACACTGCCCTGAGGCTATACTCCTCCCGTGGGGAGTTATGCTATGCTCTGCTGCACCCACAACACCAGCCTCAGCGGTCTGCCCTGCAGCGGCGGTTCACTCTGACCGCAATCCACGGGTTGCGTAGTCGGACATTTAAACATCAAGACCACATAAATAGTTCCGCCACTGGTTTGACCGCCCTGAGCCACGGAACTGGGTCGCCGCCACGGAGACTACAACCACCAGAATCCACCAAAAAGGGTCCGGCGTCAGAACATTTTCATCACCTTTCATAATCACCAATGGGACAAGGCAGGGATGTCCTCTGTCCCCTCTCTTATACATCCTAGTGATGGAGCACCTGCTCTCATCAATTCGCCATAACCCCAATATTAGGTGGATTGAGGTGGGAGGCTCCGAGTACAAGTGCTCTCTATTTGCTGATGATGTCCTAGTTAGTGTTGAGCCACCCCCGTAGTGTTCGGGTTCGGTTCGGTTCGTCGAACACCGGGATGTTCGAGGAACTGTTCGTCGAACTGTTCGTCGAACACCGTTAAAACCAATGGCAGGCAAACAAAAACACATGGAAACACATAGAAAACACCTGCAAAGGTGTCCAAAAGCTGACAAACTGCTCAGAAGACACTCTCTTTAAAAAAGCCGGCCGGCAAATTCAGCAGCGGCATACACCGGTACCCGACAATTTAGACAAGAAGGAATAGAGCATCACACATAGATTAGATAGATAGAAACATGTCAGTCACACATATAAGAAGCACAGTGACAGTGTTAGTTACTGCACTTGTCATTTAGTGTAAAGGATTTATTAAAAAAAATATTAGTGTTTTCATGCACCGTCTCTTTAAAAAAGCCGGCCGGCAATTCAGCATCTGTACCCGACAATTTAGAACAGAAAGAATAGAGCTTCACACATAGATTAGATAGATAGAAACATGTCAGTCACATATATAATAAGTACAGTGATAGTGTTGCTTACTGTACTTGTCATTTAGTGTAAAGGATTTATTTAAAAAAATAATAGTGTTTTCATGCACTGTCTCTTTAAAAAAGCCGGCCGGCAATTCAGCAGCGGTACCCGACAATTTAGAACAGAAAGATAGAGCATCACACATAGATTAGATAGATAGAAACATGTCAGTCACATATATATGAAGTACAGTGATAGTGTTGGTTACTGTATTTGTCATTTAGTATTAAAATAAAGGATTTATTATTAAAAAAATTGGCGTGGGGTTCCCCTTAATTTTAGGCTCCAGCGGAGGTTAAGCAGACGGCTGGGGCAGATGTTTGAAGCCTGGGAAGGGGGTAATACCCACGGAGCTTCCCAGGCTACTAATATCAGCCCCCAGCTGAATACATAGCCTTTACTAGCTATTAAAATGGGGGACCCCCCAAAAAAAATGACGTGGGGTCCCCCCTAATTTAATAGCTAGCAAAGGCTAGGCAGACAGCTGGGGGCTGATATTAATAGCCCAGGAAGGGAGCCATGAATATTGGCCCCCTCCCAGGCTAGAAACACCAGCCGTCAGCCGCCCCAGAAATGGCGCATTCATAGGATGCGCCAATTCTGGCACTTAGCCTCGCTCTTCCACGCTGCCCTGGTGCGGTGGCAGGGGGTAATAGGGTTGGGGTTGATGTCAGCTTATAATGCCAGCTGACATCAAGCCAAGGTTAGTAATGGAGAGGCGTCTATAAGACACCCCCATTACTAACCCCATAGTCAAAGTTAAAAAAAACACAAACACCCAGAATAAAGTCCTTTAATTGAAATAAAGACACAATCCTTTATTGTTCTAAATTAAACCATACTTACCATCACGCCCATTCCAGCTGAAGCCAACGATCTCCTGCAATAAAAGAAAAATAATAAAGCAACCTCATCCTTACCTTTTCATGGTTCCCACGACAGCTTCAGCTCTGCTACATCGAGATGACAGGCTGGACCGCAGCAGAACGCTGCCATCCAGCCTGTCATCACGCAGACACTGAGAAGCGCAGGCTTGCTTGCGCTGCTCAGCGTCTCTCTGTGACGACATCCAGATGAGCCGAGTTCATGTCCAATGAACTCGGCTCACCTCATGCACGTCACTGACAGCATGGGAAAATTCTCACGCTGAAGCGCTGATTGCAGGAGAATTTTCCCACACTGTCAGTGACGTGCAGGAGGTGAGCTGAGTTCATTGGACATGAGCTCACCTCATGCACATCACTGACAGCGTGGGAGAATTCTCCTGCACTCAGCACTTCAGCGTGAGAATTTTCCCACGCTGTCAGTGACGTGCATGAGGTGAGCCGAGTTCATTGGACATGACCTCGGCTCATCTGGATGCCGTCACAGCGAGACAGTGAGGAGCGGAAGCATGCCTGCGCTTCTCAGTGTCTGCGGGATGACAGACTGGATGGCAGCGTTCTGCTGCGGTCCAGCCAGTCATCTCGATGTAGCAGAGCTGAAGCTGTCGTGGGAACCATGGAAAGGTAAGGATGAGGTTGGTTTATTATTTTTCTTTTATTGCAGGAGATCATTGGCTTCAGCTGGAATGGGTGTGATGGTAAGTATGGTTTAATTTAGAACAATAAAGAATTGTGTCTTTATTTCAATTAAAGGACTTTATTCTGGGTGTTGTGTTTTTTTTAAATACTTTACTAGAAATTCATGGCGGTCATGTCTAATACTGGCGTGACCCCATGAATTTTGGGCTTGGGGCCAGCTGATAATACCAAGCTGGCCCTAATCCCTTTATTACCCAGTGAGCCACCGCACCAGGGCCCTGGATGAGTTGGGTACAGCGCCAGAAGATGGCGCTTCTATGAACGCGCCATTTTCCGGGGTGGCTGCGGACTGCAATTTGTAGCGGGGGGGGGCCCAGAAAGCTTGGGCCTCCCTGCGCTGCAGATTCCAGCCCCCAGCTGCCTAGTTGTACCTGGCTGGACACAAAAATAGGGCGAAGCCCCACGTACTTTTTTTTTTAATTATTTCATGAAATTCATGAAATAATTAAGAAAAAAAGGGCTTCCCTATATTGTTGTGTCCGGCCAGGTACAAATAGGCAGCTGGTGGATGGGGGCAGCCCGTTCCTGCCTGCTGTACCTGGCTGGACACAAATATAGTGCGAAGCCCCACTTCAATTTTTTTAAATTATTTCAGGAAATTCATGAAATAATTAAAAAAAAATTGACGTGGGGCTTCGCACTATATTTGTGTCCAGCCAGGTACAGCAGGCAGGAACGGGCTGCCCCCAACCACCAGCTGCCTATTTGTACCTGGCCGGACACAACAATATAGGGAAGCCCTTTTTTTCTTAATTATTTCATGAAATAATTTAAAGAAAATTGACGTGGGGCTTCGCCCTGTTTTTGTGTCCAGCCAGGTACAACTAGGCAGCTGGGGGCTGGAATCCGCAGCGCAGGGAGGCCCAAGCTTTCTGGGCCACCCCCGCTGCAAATTGCAGTCCGCAGCCACCCCGGAAAATGGCGCGTTCATAGAAGCGCCATCTTCTGGCGCTGTACCTTACTCATCCAGGGCCCTGATGCGGTGGCTCACTGGGTAATAAAGGGGTTAGGGCCAGCTTGGCAATATCAGCTGGCCCTAAGCCCGAAATTCATGGGGTCACGCCAATATTAGACATGACCACCATGAATTTCTAGTAAAGTATTTAAAAAAAACACAACACCCAGAAAAAAGTCCTTTAATTGAAATAAACACACAATTCTTTATTGTTCTAAATTAAACCATACTTACCATCACGCCCATTCCAGCTGAAGCCAACGATCTCCTGAAATAAAAGAAAAATAATAAAGCAACATCATCCTTACCTTTCCATGGTTCCCATGACAGCTTCAGCTCTGCTACATCGAGATGACAGGCTGGACCGCAGCAGAACGCTGCCATCCAGCCTCTCATCCCGCAGACACTGAGAAGCGCAGGCTTGCTTGCGCTCCACAGTGTCTCTCTGTGAGGGCATCCAGATGAGCCGAGTTAATGTCCAATGAACTCGGCTCACCTCATGCACGTCACTGACAGCGTGGGAAAATTCTCCTGCACTCAGCGCTTCAGCGTGGGAGAATTCTCACACTGAAGCGCTGAGTGCAGGAGAATTCTCCCACGCTGTCAGTGACGTGCAGGAGGTGAGCTGAGTTCATTGGACATGAGCTCACCTTATGCACGTCACTGACAGCATGGGAAAATTCTCCTGCACTCAGCGCTTCAGCGTGGGAGAATTCTCCCACGCTGTCAGTGACGTGCATGAGGTGAGCCGAGTTCATTGGACATGAACTCGGCTCATCTGGATGTCGTCACAGAGAGACGCTGAGCAGCGCAAGCAAGCCTGCGCTTCTCAGTGTCTGCGGGATGAGAGGCTGGATGGCAGCGTTCTGCTGCGGTCCAGCCTGTCATCTCGATGTAGCAGAGCTGAAGCTGTCGTGGGAACCATGGAAAGGTAAGGATGAGGTTGCTTTATTATTTTTCTTTTATTGCAGGAGATCGTTGGCTTCAGCTGGAATGGGCGTGACGGTAAGTATGGTTTAATTTAGAACAATAAAGGATTGTGTCTTTATTTCAATTAAAGGACTTTATTCTGGGTGTTTGTGTTTTTTTTAACTTTGACTATGGGGTTAGTAATGGGGGTGTCTTATAGACGCCTCTCCATTACTAACCTGGGCTTGATGTCAGCTGGCATTATAAGCTGACATCAACCCCAACCCTATTACCCCCTGCCACCGCACCAGGGCAGCGTGGAAGAGCGAGGCTAAGTGCCAGAATTGGCACATCCTATGAATGCGCCATTTCTGGGGCGGCTGACGGCTGGTGTTTCTAGCCTGGGAGGGGGCCAATATTCATGGCTCCCTTCCTGGGCTATTAATATCAGCCCCCAGCTGTCTGCCTAGCCTTTGCTAGCTATTAAATTAGGGGGGACCCCACGTCATTTTTTTTGGGGGGTCCCCCATTTTAATAGCTAGTAAAGGCTATGTATTCAGCTGGGGGCTGATATTAGTAGCCTGGGAAGCTCCGTGGGTATTACCCCCTTCCCAGGCTTCAAACCTCTGCCCTAGCCGTCTGCTTAACCTCCGCTAGAGCCTAAAATTAAGGGGAACCCCACGCCAATTTTTTTTAATAATAAATCCTTTATTTTAATACTAAATGACAAGTACAGTAACCAACACTATCACTGTACTTCATATATATGTGGCTGACATGTTTCTATCTATCTAATCTATGTGTGAAGCTCTATTCTGTCTGTTATAAATTGTCGGGTACCGCTGCTGAATTGCCGGCCGGCTTTTTTAAAGAGACGGTGCATGAAAACACTATTATTTTTTTTGATAAATCCTTTACGCTAAATGACAAGTACAGTAAGCAGCACTTTCACTGTACTTCGTATATATGTGGCTGACATGTTTATATCTATCTAATCTATGTGTGAAGCTCTATTCTTTCGGTTCTAAATTGTCGGGTACAGGTGTATGCCGCTGCTGAATTGCCGGCTTTTCATGTTTCACTGTTGGCACTGTTCCCATCGATTTGGGCAATCACTGTAATGCCACAACCACCATGGCTGTGGCATTACAGTGAGTGGCAGACAATCCCTGCATGATTGGTGCTCTAAATAGCGCCAGACATGCAGGACACGCTTTTGGTGCACGAACAGTTATCGAACATAACCTCGAACAGTCGAATTTTTTGCAAATCGTTCGGGTTCGTCGAACAACTCGAACACCGCCCAAAACAGCTCGAATTTGAGATTGGCGAACAGTTCTAGTCGAACACCGCTCATCTCTAGTCCTAGTATATATCACTCAATCACATATATCCATCCCTGCTGTTATAGCTGAAATAGATCACTTTGTTACATGGTCAAATTTTAAAATCAATACAGCGAAGTCTGAGGCCCTTGATGTCTCCCTCCCCAAATCCATACAGGATTCCATCCAGTCCAACTTTCCCTTTGCCTGGCCCTCACAGGGTATCAAATTCTTAGGAATTCCTATTCATAGAGACCTCTCCTGTCTATGTTATCTTAATTTTGGGCCCTTTATTGAACAACTCCATACAGACCACGGTTGGCAAGTTAGAACTGTAAGATTCACTACGTGAACCACTGGTGTTTTGTGGAAAAGCACATGTACACTATGTTCCAAATTATTATGCAAAAAGTGTTTAGGAGTGATAAGGGAAGAATTTGTTTGTTTGTCAGTTAAACTCATTGATGGTGATGTGTGTCAGGGCTCTTTATATCACTGTAAGCAATTGCAGACACCTGTGCTAATTAGTTTGGCAGGTGTGTCAAATGAATGGCAAGACTACTTAAGAAGGCTGTCCCACATTATTAAGCAGCCTACATTTTCTGCCAAAATGGGAATGAAAAAGGATGTGTCTGCTGCTGAGAAGCAACAAATTGTGGAGTGTTTAGGTCAAGGCATGACTACAATCAACATTGTGCGATGATCAGGATGAAGTGTCTTGGCAATCAAGAAGTATGTAGCTGATTCACAGTACACACGTGTGCGTGCTGATAAGGGCAAATTGAGGACTCTTTCCTACAGACAATTACGTCAGGTTAAAAGAGCAGTGGCAAAAAAGCCTTGTCATAGCAGCAGACAAGTTTTTGAAGCTGCTGGTGCGTCCAACGTCCCCCGAACAACAAGATGCAGGGTCCTTCAGAGGTTTGCAGCTGTGCATACGCCATCCTGTCGACCTCCTCTATCCACTGCACACAAGCAGAAATGGCTCCAGTGGGCCAAACATTACATGAAGACTGATTTCAAAACTGTTTTGTTCACGGATGAGTGCCGTGCAACGCTCGATGGTCCAGATGGATGGAGTGGAGGATGGCTGGTTGATGGACACCCCACGCAAGCACGGCTACAGTGCCAACAAGGAGGAGGTGGAGTAATGTTTTGGGCTGGAATCATGGGGAGAGAGATTGTCAGCCCCTTTAGGATCCCTGAAGGGGTAAAGATGAACTCCATAATGTATGTGGAGTTTCTCAAACAGCACTTCCTGCCATGGTTCAAGAAGAAGAACCGTGTATTCTGCAGCAAGATCATTTTCATGCATGATAATGCACCGTCTCATGCTGCACATAACACATCTGCATCTCTGTCTGATATGGGCATAAAAGGGGACAAACTTATGGTGTGACCCCCATGCTCCCCTGACCTCTACCCCATTCAGAACCTCTGGAGCATCATCAAAAGGAGTGTCTATGATGGCGGGAGGCAGTTCACATCTAAGCAACAGCTCTGGGAGGGTATTCTGTCCTCATGCAAAACAACTGAAGCAGAAACCATCCAAAACCTGACAAATTCAATGGACGAGACAGTTCAGAAGCTCCTTTTGAACAAGGGGTCCTATCTGCAAATGTAACATCACCTAGAATAAAGTTTTGAGTTGAAAACTGTTTGATTTCAGTTTCTAATAACCTGATAATGCTTATTATTTCAAAAATGATAATTTTTTGGTCTTTATTAAAATGAAAAGGTTGATCGAAGAGTGTGGGGGATCTAAGAGTGTGGCAACCCAGTAGTCAGGATTACTTCGAATTCTGACAATCTGGGGGTCATGTTGCAGGTAGTGCAGCAAGAAGGCACTTATGTGTCTTGCGCATCTCGGAGCCCCAAAATTATTTTCCGAGCTAGATGCAGCTAAAAATTATTATTAATTTTAAATCTGGTGGAGCTTAGTATAGATGGCCTAATAGAATCAGTACTGCACACTGCTACAAAGCCCAAATTATTTTCCAGCCAAGATACAGATAAACATGATTAGTAATTTGAAAGCTTAAAACGGTTGGTGAGGTGATTTTAACCAATCATCAAGCTTTTACTCTCCCCAGGATGACACAGGGGTAGAAAAGTCGTTTCGGATCCATGATTTGTTCATCTTTATGAACGTGACTCTGTCTACATTATCAGTGGAGAGCCGCGTGCGCTTATCTGTCAGCACACCACCAGCAGCGCTGAACACACGTTCAGACAGAACGCTGGCTGCGGGGCATGACAAGATCTCCAAGGCGTAAGTGGCGAGCTCTGGCCATTTATCCAGATTGGAAGCCCAAAAAGAGCAAGGGTCCAGTGACACAGTCATGGCTTCAATGTTTACTTGGAGATACTCCTGTACCATCGTCTCTAGGCGTTGACTATGTGTCAGACTTCTTGTCTCCTGTGGCCTTGCAAAGGATGAGCTAAAAAAGTGGTGAAATGATTCTGCAAAATTGATGTTACCAGCAGATACTGTGTTTCTGTTACGGTTTGAGTGCTGAACACACGACGGTCCCACGATTGGCTAGTTGGAACTGTGAGATTCACTACGTGCACCACTGGTGTTTTGTGGAAAAGCACATGTAAGATTCTGCAACAGTCTCTGCTGATACTCCTGCATGCGTGCATCCATTTCTATGGCAGGAATAATTTCTGCAAATTTACTTTTGTACCGGGGATCTAACAGTGTGGCAACCTAGTAGTCAGGATTATTTCTAATTCTCCCAATTCGAGGGTCATGTTGCAGGTAGTGCAGCAAGAAGGCACTCATGTGTGTTGCGCATCCAGGAGCACCAAGTCCCTGTTGTGTTGTTGGCGAGGTAACAGTCATGCTTCCTTCCTCTGTCCTCTCCCCCCAACCTCGCACAACAGAAATGTGATCAAGGTCTCCCTCATCTGATGAGTCTTCCATCAGCTCGTCCTCCACTTCTTCCTGGGCTCCTGCACCTTCCTCACTAGTTTGGCTGCTACCATGCGCCCTGCTAAAACCATCTCCCCCACCCTCACATGCCTGCCGCCTTGGTGCAGCCGACCGTCTGGACCTTGCAGATGTTAGCACTTCCGCATACAACTCCTCCTTCTCTACTTCGTCCACCTCCTCTTGTGCCACCACCTGACTCCGAATTCTGTTTAACATGTGCTCCAGCATGTAAATCACCGGAATAGTCATGCTGATAATGGCATCGTCAGCACTAAACATCTTCGTCGCCATTTCAAAACTGTGCAGAAGGGTGCATAGGTCCCTGATCTGAGACCACTCCTCCAGCATGATTTGCCCCACCTCTGGATCTCGTTGGCCCAGGCTATACTTCAGAACGCATTGCACTAGGGCTTGTCGGTGCTGCCACAGTCGCTGCAACATGTGCAGAGTTGATTTCCACCGGGTAGGCACATCGCATTTTAGCCGGTGTAGAGATGTAAGTCGCTGAGCTGCGGGATGCGAACGGTGAAAGTGAGCACACAGCGACCGTGCCCTCTGCAGAAGGCCATCTAGTCTGGGATAGTGGGCTAAAAATTGCTGGACAACCAGGTTCAACACGTGAGCCATACAAGGAACGTGTGTGACATTGCCCCGGCGAAGGGCCGCACCCAGGTTTGCAGCATTGTCGCACATGGCCTTCCCTGGTTTCAGGTCCAGTGGAGACAACCATTCATGAAATTGGTTCTCCAGAGCTGACCACAACTCCTCAGCTGTGTGACTCACATTTCCCAAACATTTCAAAGTAAAAACCGCCTGATGACGTTGAGCCCTACTGCTATCATAGTAAGGAGGTGTGCAGGATCCCTTCTGTGCAGTTAGAAAGCTTGTGGAATGACCAGACAGGCTTTGGGTGCAGGTGGAGGACCGAGAGGAGGTTGAGGAGGCAGAAGCAGTGGAGGAACTTTGACATAAAGAGGATTGACGCACAACTCGTGGGGACGGCAAGACTTGGACAGCAGCCCCTTGTCCTGCTGTCACCATAGTTACCCAGTGCCCAGTCAGCGACATGTAACGCCCCTGTCCATGCCTACTCGTCCAAGTGTTTGTGGTGAAATGCACCCTGTCACACACAGAGTTTCTCAAAGAAGCGGTGATGTTGTGTGCGACATGCTGGTGGAGCGCAGACACACCTTTCTTTGAGAAGTAGTGCCGACTGGGCATCTGGTACTGGGGCACTGCGACGGACATAAGGTCTCAAAAATCCTCTGTGTCCACCAGGTGGAAAGGCAGCATTTCTGTAGCCAAGAGCTTGCAGATGGTGAAATTCAACCTCTTAGCTTTCTCATGGCTAGGAGGAAATGGTCTTTTACTTGTCCACATCTGAGGGACTGAGGGCTGGCTGTTGTGCTTAGAAGGGGTTGATAAGGGTGTCCCCGGCAAACTGCCGGTCTGTGAGGAAGATGCAGGCGGACATGTTAGGTTGCCTTGATCCAAAGGTGGTGCTATCGATGTCGGACAGCGCTCAACACCAGCTGGTGTTACCACCTCCAAAGAAAATGATGACCTGCCAATCACGCTGGCTGTTGCGGGTAAAGAGGTGGCAGGTCTGCGTCCCAAAACAGGTGAGACTGCTGTCCCCCCAGTTACAGAGGATGAAGAGGCCGCAGATGCACAAGATGGGGCAGACGGTGGTTGGCCCGGCCGGCTAGGCCACATTGTAGCACAGTGAGCTTCCCACTGCAACTTATGCTTCATGTCCTTGTGCCGGTTCATGCATGAAGCACTCAAACTATGTATTTTTTGACCTCTACTTAGCTTTTGTTGACAAATGTTACAGATAACACGAGTTGGGTCATCTTTATCTATCTGAAAAAATGCCCAGGCTATGCAAGGCTTAGCACCCATGCGACCTGAAGAGCCCCCACGACTTGTGTTCAGAGGCAGAGTTGTGTTTGAGGATGCAGTTGTTGACGTGCTTCCAGTACTACGTCTCTGTCCAGGAAGGCGCAACCTGACCTCGTCGTCACTAGCATCCTCCCCCACCTCCTCTGCTGACCTCATCTCTTGGCTGACTGTGGGTTGACAGTAAGTGGGATCTCCAACCTCATCATCATCACCCTGTGTGTTATCACACCCGTCGTCCTCAGAGCCAACCTGTTCCTGCCCTGACAAAAAACTAAAGTTGTCGCTCCAATCAGGCATTTGAGACTCATCATCGTCTTCCTCATTGTCTCCACCAACAGGAATTACAGTTTGGGAATGAGGGTCTACATTATTGTCAGAACCTTCTGCGTCTGGTCCTGGATACGACTCATAAAGATTCTGGGCATCAGTGCAGATCATTTCCTCGTCTGGATTCACAGAAGAGCTGGAGCCGACCTCTGATTCCCAGGGTATAGTATGAGTAAACAGCTCTGCAGACTCAACCATCTGTTCTACCTCATACTCAGATGGGCAGCTGGAGATTTGGGAGCTGTGAGGAAGCAAGTGCGATTGGGGTGACACCTCTGAGGACTGGAGTATTTGTGATGTTGAAGTTGATGTGGAGGAGAGCCCACTTAAACTTGCACTTGATATCCGTTGAAGCACCTGCTGTTTTTGTGCCTCATCTGGAATTTGTAGCGATTGGCGTGGCCGTAAGAAAGGGATCTTATCACATTGTCTGCTAAAAGAAGTAGACATTTTAGGTTTCCTGGAAGATGGTCTTTCTTCTGCAGATGTTACTGTTGCTTTAACACCTACTCCACGGACACAACCTTTTTTCCCCTTCCCAACACACCTATTTCCCTTTCCACCAGCAGCAGGCCTTTTTCCACTCATTTTGGTGGTTAACTAATTCACAACTCTGGAGTTGTTTGCACAAAAAAACAATGGATGGGAACCGAGCAGAGCTGAGTGGCCAAACTGTGGTATTAGGCCAAAACTATTGTCTGGGTTAGATGCAGAAAAAAATTATATTCAGTTTGCAACCTGATGGAGGTCAGTATAGATGGACTAATAGAACAAGTCCCACACACTGCTAGAAGGCCAAATATTTTTTAGAGCTAGACGCAGAAAAAAATTATATTCAATTTGCAACCTGATGGAGGTCAGTATAGATGGACTAATAGAACACGTCCCACACACTGCTAGAAGCCCAAATATTTTTTCAGAGCTAGATGCAGAAAAATATTATATTCAATTTGCAGCCTGATGGAGGTCAGTATAGATGGACTAATAGAACAAGTCCCACACACTGCTAGAAGGCCAAATATTTTTTCAGAGCTAGATGCAGAAAAATATTATATTCAATTTGCAACCTGATGGAGGTCAGTATAGATGGACTAATAGAACAAGTCCCACACACAGCTAGAAGCCCAAATATTTTTTCAGAGCTAGATGCAGAAAAAAATGATATTCAATTTGCAACGTGATGGAGGTCAGTATAGATGGACTAATAGAACAAGTCCCACACACT
The DNA here is from genome assembly GCF_046119375.1 of Phyllobates terribilis. Lineage (NCBI taxonomy): Eukaryota > Metazoa > Chordata > Amphibia > Anura > Dendrobatidae > Phyllobates > Phyllobates terribilis. The sequence continues at coordinate 369,314,442 of NW_027362763.1, read as the reverse complement.
GCTAGAAGGCCAAATATTTTTTCAGAGCTAGATGCAGAAAAAAATTATATTCAATTTGCAACCTGATGGAGGTCAGTATAGATGGACTAATAGAACAAGTCCTACACACAGCTAGAAGCCCAAATATTTTTACCGAGGTAGATGCAGAAAAAAATTATATTCAGTTTGCAACCTGATGGAGGTCAGTATAGATGGACTAATAGAACAAGTCCCACACACAGCTAGAAGCCCAAATATTTTTTCAGAGCTAGATGCAGAAAAAAATTATATTCAATTTGCAACCTGATGGAGGTCAGTATAGATGGACTAATAGAACAAGTCCCACACACAGCTAGAAGCCCAAATATTTTTTCAGAGGTAGATGCAGAAAAAAAATATATTCAATTTGCAACCTTATGGAGGTCAGTATAGATGGACTAATAGAATGATGCTATACCCAAAAGGTTTTACTTCACTAGGTGCAGTAAAAAAATTGATATTCTATACACAGGTGGTGTAGCTTGCAACACAGATAGGCTACTCCACTGATTAACACACTCTGCCATAGGCCAAAAAGGATTAGCTTTGCTAGATTTAGCCAAATGCTGTGAAAAAAACTTGCACAGCACTGGCACAGACCTGCCTGGCAAAAACTGATAGGAACTGATCTAACTTAGTCCTGAAAAGGACTGCAATTACAATTAGTCTTTACTCCCAACCTATCAGTTTAAGAGCACAGACCTGCCTGATAAAAGACGTAGGAAATGCTGTAACCTAGTCCTTAAAAGGACTGCAATCACAACTATTCCCTACTCCCAAGCTATCTGTAGATTTGTGCGAAAATTGGATTGAAATTAGCAAGGTATAGCGCACACAGCAACAGCGGTGCCGTCTAACACGCAGCTGCAGCAGTGAGAAAATGGTGGCGACGGGGAAAATGGCTGGGTCTTATAGGGCAAGGACATGTGACATACACTGCCAATGACACATGCCCTTGCTTGTGTGAAAAAAAGCACTTCGCTCCGTGTGTGCGCTGCTGATAGGCTGACAGATTGCACCTCCCCACTGTAAATGCGGGAAAGAGTAAAAAAAAATGGAGATCTTCATTATTCCTGCAGAGATCCATCCCCTGCCCCTCCCCCTGCCCCGCTGTACACTCAAACTGCGTATTAACATTAATTTTCATCATTACTGAGAAAAAATCCAGTTATGATTTTGGTACACGAACAGTTATCGAACATAACCTCGAACAGCCGAATTTTTTTCAAATCGTTCGTGTTTGGCGAACGGCTCGAACACCGCCCAAAACAGCTCGAATTTGAGATTGGCGAACAGTTCAAGTCGAACACCGCTCATCTCTAATAGACAGGTGTGTGCCTTTCCAAATCAAGTTCTATCAGTTTAATTAAACACAGCTGAATTCCAATAAAGGAGTAGAACAATCTCAAGGAGGATCACAAGGAAATGGACAGCATGTGACTTAAAGGGGTTGTCCACTACTTTATATTCTCCCCCAATGTATCCCCCCGGGGCCCCTAAGACTTCTTGTAAATACCTTCTTTTGCTGATAATGCTTGTGAGCGGTGCTATCACTGGCCGCTCACAGGCATCACGTGACCCCCGGCTCCAGCCGGCTCTGACATCAGCTGATGTCACAACAAATGTTGGCAACAGCCAGGGGTCATGATCTTCCTGGTTCCATGGTGGATGCCAGGCTGTGGGCGGGGTTACCTCGCACGTCACACCCAGCATTCATCGCGCTCTCTGCCTCTCCCCATTAATTGGGAAAGCGCGCAGTGGATGCTGGGTGTGACGCCGGGGTAACCCCGCCCACCACCCAGCAGCCACCGCGGGGACTCCAGCGCTGAGTCACGCTTCATTTGTCGTGACGTCAGCGTGGGGTCACGTGATGCCCGTGAGCGGCCACCGATAACGCCACTCACAGGCATTATCAGCAACAGAAGGTATTTACAATAAGTCTTAGGGGCCCCCTGGGGGGATACATTTGGGGGGGATAAAGTAGTAGACAACTTCTTTAAATATGAGTGTCTGAGCAAAGGGTCTGAATACTTATGACCATGTGATATTTCAGTTTTTCTTTTTTAATAAATTTGCAAACATTTCTGTTTTTTTTCGTCAAGATGGGGTGCAGAGTGTACTTTAATGAGAAAAAAATGAACTTTTTAGAATTTACCAAATGGCTGCAATGAAACAAAGAATGAAAAATATAAAGGGGTCTTAATACTTTCCGTAGCCACTGTATGCCCCTCATCAAGTTATGGGTGCTAAATAGTAGAGAGACAAAAAAATTGAAGTACTTTAAGGCTATTATATGTCATTAAGTGGTTAATGACAATTTAAAAAAATCTATTCTAAATATTTTCTGACTATTCATCTTTATATTTATACTTAATTTCATGAGAAATATAAGATTGTAAATGTAATGTGAGCTACACAAAGATTTTTGAAGAATAAATTGATTTAGCAAAGTGTTATAGTAAGTATGTCATTAGTTTTATATAACTTGGCAGACATTTGGGGAATTCATTTGTCTTTTAGGCACTAGTATACATTATAGTGCAATATTTAATGTACTAATACTTGGCACTGGCAAAGACAACAAGACAGAAATTTGCTAATGAGCAAGTGAATGCTAGCCCAGGTGGTAATAGGATGACGGGCAATACATCATCAGATCAAACTGATGAAGTTCCCTAATCTACCCCATATGAGCATTGCCTAGAAACAGCTTGCTGTACATGCCCTTCTTTCTGGCAGTGACGCTGTAAACCAGATGAGCCGTAATTAAATGTGGGTCATTGAGGAGCAAAGCAGTACTTTAATCATTTTGTCATTTATATTTCTGCACATTGCTATTTTTGCATCCTGTGTAACAGCGATAATGTTAAATGTATTTAAACTTGATCATTAATGTGAACATAATGTTACATGCTCCAAAATTACTGTAGACAATCTGGTCTACTGCAAATAGTGTTATTTTTTTTTTTAGAATCTCAGCCATAATTGATATGTAGGATGCTGTTTGTGGCTTTTATGTATTTGACTTTAAATAAATATTTGAAAACCATAAGCTTAAAATTCTATTACCATGTAGTGTTGCGTAATTGCATAAGAGTTGTATTACAGTTATAAAAAGCTTTGTATCATTGTTCTCATTGAGCATTTTGAGGTTTCTGTTTTTTCTCTTTTTTCTTTAGTTTTAGAAACTATGCCATTTTTAATGTACACATATTTATAATTCTACACACAAGTTTATTTTACCAGTGCAAAAGCCTTGGTCTCACAAATATGATATAGCCCATGTGACATTTTTTATGTTCTTCCTTTGTTTATCTGTTGACTTGAACTCACCTAGAAACAGGCCGCCATTTTATACAAGTAAACACAAATTATTATTATTTATTATTATAGAGCCATTTATTCCATGGCGATTTACATGTGAAAAAGGGGGTATACATAGCAAAGATAATTTGCGACAGCAACTGGTGCAGGAGTAGAGAGGACCCTGCCCGCGAGGGCTCACAATCTACAAAATGTTAAATGGGTTGTTCAATACTAGCATGACTGTAGAATGAAGACATGGAGCGCACATCCAAAACTTATAAATTGATCTATTGCGGCTAAGCAAAAAGTTGCAAAGCTGAACATAAGGTTCTTTGATAACATTCTGATGAAACAGTATGAAGCCCACTGCGATGTCCTCGTGAAACTCTTAGTGGGTTTCCAACCTTAAAAGTGTGTCACCGACCACTGCCGAAGTGATGCCACATCAGCAGGGGGAAGTTCCTAACAGAGTCCATGGTGGAAGGCAAAGGCAACACAGTTACTATGACTATAGGACACACCGTTCCGCAGGCACAACACCACAGTAACACTGGCCATCATACAATACCAAGTGAAAGGAGCTGAAAAACTCAACATAAATATAGAAAAAATACATCCAAAACTTATACATTGATTTATTGTTGCTAAACAAAAATATACAAAACTGAACATGAGGTTCTTAGTTAAAATTCCAATCAGACTGTATGAGGCCCACTTTCACATCACAGAAAACCCGTTTGTGGATCCCTAACCTTCTTAAAGGGGACCTGTCACCAGAAAAAAATGCTATTAACCTGCAGATATGGGGTTAATCTGCAGGGTAATAGTGTTACTAACCTGTACGGCGCCTGCACTTAGTCAAACGCTGCATGGAGAAAATTAACTTAATTCCCCCCGTCAGCATTTTGGTTTCAGCCACGGGGGCTGCACCTGCACAGGTTTAGTCACAACTCTGAGAATACAGAGCAGTGGATGTCGCAGCGCCCCCAGCCCTGTTTGACACTGGCTTTGCATTAAGGCCGGCTGTCAGTCGTGGCCGGCTTGTGATTGTAGCCGCAATGTAAACTTAGTGCGGTGACTGAACCAACTCCGGTGCCGCCCCTGTGACTGAAACCGGAACGCTGAGAAGGGAGTAAAGTTAATTTTCGCCACACAGCATTTGACTATCTGAGGGCATTGGGCAGATTAGTAACACTATTAACCTACAGATTAACCCAATATCTGTAGGTTAATAACAGTGTTTTTTCTGTTGACAGGTTCCCTTTAACAGCAAAATTGCTCATTGTAAATTAAAACTAAAAAAATGCATAATCATATCTCCTGTACAGGTGTGTCTTTTGTGAACTCCCTGCTTTCTCTACTAATGGTCATGTTACATAACCACTGCAGCCAATCAGTGTCCCTTCAGTGTGGACGTTTGCTAGGATTTGTAAAGATTGCAGCCAATAAGCAGCTGCTGATTGACTGACTGAAATTGTCAGGTAACACAAGTGACATATAAATGTCATGTGACTAGACATTGACATCGGCAATTTAGCTGTTAAAAAAAGTCCACAGATATATTACACCTTACATTTAGGAGCTGTACCATTCAGATAAGCAATCAAAGATCAACTGCACTGATATAAGAAACATATGTGAGCTGAAGTTTAAATATATGTGTTTTAGAAAACTGTGTGATTTCTTATCCTATGCACATATTACAAATACCCCTTTTTAATAAAGACTATTATACCATCATTTTTTTTTTACTTTTTCTTGCCATACAGTATATGTAAGACTTTGCCTCAATACTGAATTTCTGAATACGTCAGTAAGTGTCAAGTATGGGCATTTCTTCAGAATGAGAGGAAAATAAAGTGACAGTCAACTGGTTCAGTAATTCATGGAAATGACATGAACAGCTTGAAGGTCTTTTTTTTCAGGACCACTGCAAGAAAGTATTTTAACACTTAAGTGTCTCAATAAACAGAATAATTCCATGAAAGGTTAAATGCCGAGAGAGAGAATGCTCACTTGTCTTCAAGTGTTTTAATTTCTCATATACAAGTATATGTGTTTGACTGAGATTTTTTTTATCTCCTTCTTGGGGAATTATCAGAAACCTGTATATTTTATCGGTGCTGAGAAGTAATGCTGCACACAGCTCATGTTGAACAGTGCCGATGCTCTAAAGCAGAGGTCCCCAACCGCCGGTCCGCGGACCAGGACCGGGCCGTTGGGGTTTTTCAGCCGGTCCGCGGCACCGCCACAGACAATCACTAAACATTGACAGTGTGCTCTGGTCTGCGGTGGCTCAGAACACACTGTGTGGGGTGCATGCTGCCCCCTGTTCTAGACTCCCGCAGGGTAGACCTGTAGAGGACCTGTGATGACATCAAGGTACATAACTGTGATGTCACCACAGGTCCTGAAGCAGGATGAAGCAGGGGTGGAACTACCGCCCGTGCAGTCGGTTCATTGAACGGGGGCCCCGAGGGAGAGGGGGCCCCTCCAGCCTCCAACAGGGCCGCCATCAGGGCATGACTGCCCTGACTCCAGTATGGGGCCCGACCGGTAGGAGCCCCCTCGGAGCCCCCCTCTTGTGCGTCTCTCTCCTCATGGGGCCCCCGGCCCCATGCAAAGCGCCGGGTCCAGGACATCTCATAATTCCTCTGACTTCCGGTCATGTGACGGCGCCGTCACATGACCGGAAGGCAGGAGAACCTGGTGTCAGCGATTTGGACGAGCGCCAGGATTCTGCAGGGATCGCATGGGGGCAAGTATAACAAGTTTTATTTTTTTTTAAATACAATTAACTAGGAGTGGGGGGAATGGGAGATGCACATGGGGGGAGGGGAGAGATGATAGATGCACATGGGGGGAGGGGAGAGATGATAGATGCACATGGGGGAGGGGAGAGATGAGAGATGCACATGGGGGGGAGGGGAGAGATGAGAGATGCACATGGGGGGAGAGGAGAGATGAGAAATCCACATGGGGGGGAGGGGAGAGATGAGAGATGCACATGGGGGGAGGGGAGAGATGAGAGATGCACATGGGGGGGAGGGGAGAGATGAGAGATGCACATGGGGGGGAGGGGAGAGATGAGAGATGTACATGGGGGAGGGGAGAGATGAGTGATGTACATGGGGGGAGGGGAGAGATGAGAGATGCACATGGGGGAGGGGAGAGATGAGAGATGCACATGGGGGGCAGGGGAGAGATGCACATGGGAGGGGAGAGATGAGAGATGCACATGGGGGGCAGGGGAGAGATGCACATGGGGGAGGGGAGAGATGAGAGATGCACATGGGGGGAGGGGAGAGATGAGAGATGCACATGGGGGGAGGGGAGAGATGAGAGGTGCACATGGGGGGCAGGGGAGTAATGCACATGGGAGGGGAGAGATGAGAGATGCACATGGGGGGCAGGGGAGAGATGCACATGGGGGGGAGGGGAGAGATGACAGATGCACATGGGGGCAGGGGAGAGATGCACATGGGGGGCAGGGGAGAGATGCACATGGGGGGCAGGGGAGAGATGCACATGGGGGGGAGGGGAGAGATGAGATGAGAGATGCACATGGGGGGCAGGGGAGAGATGCACATGGGGGGGAGGGGAGATATGAGAGATGCACATGGGTGGGAGGGGAGAGATGAAAGATGCACGGGGGGATGAGAGATGCACGGGGGTGGATGAGAGATGCACGGGGGGTGGATGAGAGATGCACGGGGGGTGGATGAGAGATGCACGGGGAGGGTGAGAGATGCACGGGGGGTGGGTGAGAGATGCACGGGGGGTGGATGAGAGATGCACGTGGGGGTAAGCTGCACATGGGGGGGTGAGAGATGCACATGGGGGGGTTATGTTTACATAACTTTGTTGCCTTATGAAGGGCGGGGGGGGCCCCCAAAAATTTCTTGCACAGGGGCCCACTACAGTCTGTGTCCGCCCCTGGGATGAAGTAAATGCAGCTGAACAGCAGCTGTCAGGACAGCTGCCCTGTCCTGCTGCAGGGCGTGATGGGGCCTCAGTGATGCGGCTCCTGGCACAGCACATTATGTGGGGCTCCTGGCATAGCTCCTGGTGGGGACCTGGTCTACACTATATGATAAGTATGCACTAAACTCCAAATCCCTCCATTACCCCGCCCCATATGACCAAAGCCCCGCCCACCCCACCCCCTCCTTGCTGGGCCATGGAAAAATGATCTTGCTTCAAGCCGGTCCCTGGTGCAAAAAAGGTTAGGGACCACTGCTCTAAAGGACAGTCTTGGTTGTCTAATCTCATAGACCCACTTATAGGGTTTCCTTATGTAGTTATCTTGGAAGGCATAAGGGCTGAGAAGCACCGGGTCCCAAACATTTATGTGTATACATATTTATATATAAACACAGCAACACATTTAAAGTATAAAATGTATCAAAAACTGTCTATTTGCAGTGCGACTGATGGTAGCATTTCATATTGTCCATATTGCCAAAGTGGGCAGAGCTGGGACTGGAGAGAGCACATCAAAGTCTGTCTGTCTAATTCATCAATATTTATGCCACTATAGTAGGATAGATTTTTCCAGAAATGTACTCCAGTCATTGGCTGGAGTAACAATATTAGCAAAGGTACACTCCAGCTGAAAGGTGCGTTTAACTCATTGCCACTTAATGAATTACCTTGCTCCAGCGTTCTGATTAATTATAACTCTTTGGATATGCACTAAATTCATCACTTTGTTCAAACATACTGGCAAACATCTTTTTTTTTTCTGAGAACATACTGTAATGCTTGTGCTACCAAGATAATCAAGTTCAGTGTAAGGGTTGGAAGAAAACATTAATTTAGAAAAATGCATTTGATAGGTAAGTATAATGATGTGATCAGGTTCAAGCTATTAACAACCAGGATAAAAGCACATAAGATATAAATTTTATGCTGATTCTAAGCGTGTAATTGAATATTATAGTTATTGCAATGTGTGTCTCACTATTGTACTTCCTTTAATGATGCTAATGTCATGCAATGTGTGATAATTCCTATCATCCTATTAAAGTAGAAGTGCACATAAGGACCAATCTGTGAATTTGCTCTGCTTTTTTTCCATATTTTATATAGGCTTCCACATGCGTTCATGTGACACCACTGTATTATATCTTATTCCTTTTGAATCGCCTCAATTGAAAAAGTTAAATGTCATATTCAAATATTAAAAGGAATTAGGGTTGCCAACATTTCTTTTTTTTTTTTGACAGCGTATGAAAAAATCACAGACAGACAATATTTTTGTCTAATAAGAACACATCAGCTGCATTTATGGCAAAGTGTAAAATTCTAATAATTGCAGTAAAAATAATATGTATAAGTTTCTTAAACATCCCAAAAATCACTGACTCCTTAATTTTGTTATGGACAAGGCAATAAAGTTCCCTATTTTTATAGGCTGTCCTGGAATTTCTCTACAATTGTCAGCCTTGAAGGGAACCTGTTACTCAATTCATGTTGCCCAACACACGGGCAGAATGAATCAGAGCCCAGCTGCATTATTGTAGCCAGGTATTGTCACGGAGTTACCAAGACAGCTTGGAGCCAGAAGACCTCACTGTCAGATGGCTCCTACTCCTGCTCTGAGAAGAAGCACTTCTCCGTCATTTTAAATGTGTGTTTATTTCTCCTGGCAGAACAGGGGTTAAGCGGCCATGTTGGAATTTCTTGTGCTCAAAGCTGAGCTTGGTTAGCCACTCCTTTTCCCTTTATAATCTGGGCTCTGAAACAAATCCTTGTCAGAGCTAGCTTTTGCTGCATGGCTAATGGAGGGAAAGGAGTTCTTCTGAGAAGGAGAATTGAAGGAATTATTTGTGACTGTAGTCTGGTTTGTACATGTGGTAATTCCTTATCCTTCTCCATTTTTGGTTTATTCCCTTACCTTCACACCCCGGTGCTTTCCTCTGTTATATGTGAGTGAATATTTTGTGTGCCAGGAGTTTTCTGTTTACCCCTGTCTGTATAACCCTGTTTGTCGGGTTGGCGTACTACAGTGCACAGTAGCGCCCCCTTCTCTGGGTGGGGGGAGTGAACAGATGGAGGGCTTACTCAGGAGTTAGGGAAAGGGTGGAGGCCCAGGCATCCTCACCTTCAGAGGTATCCCGGGGAACAGGGGCAGTGTTAGGGACAGGGTAGGAGCCCCTGGTCACCCGACAGCAGTGTTGTGACAGGTATGTTTTACTCTGAAATACTGCAATCATGAAGTCAGGCACTGAATAATGTTGCTAATGTTTTGGGCAGCATGAATCCAGTGATAGGTTCCCTTAAACCCCTTTTATCAATATCACAGATCTATGATGAACATATTATACTATACCCTTAAACTGTTATGGGTGCTATATTGCTGTTCCAATCTGATTTTATTGAGATACATAGAGGTTTTCACGTCTAGGTTTATATAGAACAATTTAATGTATTTTATTAAATGTTGGAATTCCCAATTAAAAAGCATTTCACCTATCAGAACTATATGTCTAGAACGATTTGGAGTCAATCTTCTGCTATATAGGCTCCATGCCCACAGTTGACAGTAAAAATATTTAACCACATCCTGTCACCTCACTGGCTTCTCAAGTCCTATTGGACCTGCTACCTTCCATTATGAAGTGAAACGCTTCAGTGAATCTTGACCTGGGATCATGATCCTGTGCAACCGCTACCTAACAGTATTCAATTCCCCAAGCTAGCAAAGAAATAGCAGAGGGAATTGAGAGGTTTTCATGTTTGCAAAGTGAGGTTGCTCCCTCTGCCACTCCATTCATTTTGTAAAAGATTGTAAGAATAAAATGAAATAAGATATTTTTTTTTAAGTGTATAACAAAATTGTTAAAGAAATTTTAAAGATAGATTTTCCAGAGTAAAAGGTTACTTAATCTAACAAAAAACGAACGGCCATAAATTTAGTACCATCATGTCCGTAATGACTAGTACAATAAAATACCCAATTATTTATCACATCTGTTGAACTAAACAAAAAATTACAAAAACATTATATCAGAATTGTCATTTTTTATTATCTTGCCTCACATAAAATGAAATAAAAAATAATCTACTACAACTTGTTATGCCAACAAGTCCTCATAGAGATCTTTTTTTCACCATTGAGCTGCATCGCAAACCTCTTGGCTCTAAACTGGAATTTCCAGGTGTAATCAGGGTCTTGGATGTCTCTGCACATGATAAGGTCACAACATACGTCGTAAAGTTGTGACATCATGATATGTGCCATGTTGGCACGGCATGTGTTAGGCTTCCTTATGCCTGGAAGTCCTGGCCTAGAGTAAAGAGACAAGAGAGGTGGCATGCCCCAGAGAAAAGAGGAGGAATGTGGGAGCGGACAGGGGAGGGATGATTTGATTATTGTGATTTTTTTTAAATTACATTTATCAACTTCACTGCAAATTGAATTCTCCATATGACTTGCCCAATTTGCAAACTAGAATCTCAAAAGATCCACTTCATCTCAACTTTCGAGCCTTAGGTTATAAATGGAAATGCACTTCTATAAACTTTTAGTATTTTCACTATATAAACAGAAGAAGTAGTGGAGTGCATATCTCATGATCTTCCCAATCAAGCTAAATAATTATGCTAACTTGCTTTTAGGTGTTTAGTTTTCAAATTATTAGCATATTGCTCTTGCTACTTTCGGCAGAACATTTTGGACTCTATATTATTATTAAATTTTAATGAGACACGCTTTGCATATGACGACCAAAGTACCAGTATTGTTCAGGGTGCAGCTTATTTGCTTGACCTTATGAACATCAGGATTTGCATAATTATTGTCTTATAAACCGCTAATGTCTAGGTCAGTGCTGTAAATGAAGCATTTTGAATATTTTAAGGATGACATGCAATAATGACAATGTAGTATTTTTAGAAACATGACATTATTGTGATTTGAAAGAGCAAATATTGAAAGTATAGACTGTAGTAGAAACATCATTTAGGGTTGATTTTAAAGACTTTTCTTTCCATGTTTATTCTTGTTGGACTAATAAGGTGGACATTGTATATATACTGATCTACTCTTTGTGGACATTTTCAAGTTTTATTCTTCAATAACATTAAATTAAAGTGGATTAGATTTCTATTCAGTGACTTTAATCAACAGTTAAACAAATAGTTGAATGTAGAGATAAGAAGAGCTTTAGAGATTCAAATTCAGAGCTCTACCAAATTACCTTAAAAAATTTTGATTTGCGTAGATTTCAGCACTCGACTGTACTGTCCTTGCAGAATGCTGTGCTGGCCATACTGGGTAAGTGTGTCAAGAAGTTGGAATAAATCACCAACAGTGTCACTAGCAAAGCACTCCCACACCATCACACCTCATCCTCCATGCTTCATGGTGGGCACCACCCATTTAGAAACCATCTGCTCACCTTCTCTGTATTTAACAAAGACATGGCAATAGATGGAAAAAAACTAAAATTTTGATTTACTGTATGAGGTCACATTACAGATTTCCATGGACATAATGTTCAATCCTGGTCCAAGTATTTTCTTGTTTGGAGTTCCCAGAAGTAGCTTCTTTGCAGCAATTTGACCATAAAGCCCTGTTGTCTTCTCCTCCAGACAGCTAATGTTGAGATGTCAGCTGATTGATTGATAACTTTCCTCATAAATGATACAAAGACATCTGAGGTGCTGTCAATTTGTGTTTTCTGAGGCAAGTAACTCTGGTGAACTTCTCCTCTGCAGCAGAGGTAATTTTTAGTCTCCCTTGACTGGGGCAGTCGTCAAGAGAGGATATTGCATCATAGCTAATGATGGTTTAGGTGACTACATTTGAGGATAGCTTCAACATTTTAGCAATTTTCTGGGTTAACTGATTTCTGCGTCTTAAAGTAATGATGAACTGTTGTTTCTCTTACTTAGCTGTTTGTCTTTGCCATGTTTTGGCCTAGAACAGTTGTGAAATAGGGCTCAACACAATATATAACTGTGTGTTATCACTGCCTCTGCAAAACATACCTGATGGTTGCAAAAATTTCTGAAAGCTAGTGAGTCCACAAATAAATTCTTGACAAGGCATGCATGTTCATTGGAAGTCATTGTGCGTGACAACCCAATGAAGCTGAACAAGAGAATGCTTAGGGGGTGTTAAGTTTTCATCAGAATAAAAAGGGAGTACTTTGATAAATTTACAGTTTAATACGTGTTTTAGATTGTTTCACACAAGTTTTTTACTCCATGTTACTGTATGTTTTATTTTGTACTTTTGTTGCCGTTAGTTTGAATCGACAAAAAAAAAAACTTGTGCATAAAACCAAATGTGAAGGGTGAGTGATAATAGCAAACTGTGCAGTTAGGGGTAACTATTATAAAACCCTACACTGCCACTATGACTGGATAGAAGTGGCTACATCGATGACATAACTTTATCAGTGCAGCCATACTTCTAGTAAACCAGTCTACTATGTTATAAAAACCACAGTAAATAAATAGTAATAGTACATGTAAATAACATAGGGTACTTATCTGAAACTATTTTGTTCAAAAAAGCATAAAAGCAATCCCGCTGTAACAAGGTGTATCCAATCAGGATGCTCCATAACTTCAGTATCTTACTGCGCTATATGACAGCAGATCTCAAAATAGATGGGGGCAGAGCAAGACCCGCATCTGATTGTTTTACACTTGCCTATAAAGCTATACAGTTATATAGACAAGATGCACAGCTTGCCCAAAATTGTGGGGTGGCATGACCCTATATGAACAAAGTTCAAAGAGCTAAAGAAAAACTGAAAGAAAGGGCCAGAAAACCTGCTGGTAGAAGTTCAATGTGTAGGTTCACATTCTCACTATGACCATTAACAAAAAAAAAACTGGGATAAAAACAGTGAGCATATACCCTGAAGTAAGTACAGTGAGGAAAATAAGTATTTGATACACTGCCAGTTTTGCAAGAGTGGAGAGGTCTGTAATTTTTATTGTAGGTATACTTCAACTGTACATTTTATTGCATGAAATAAGTATTTGATCACCTACCAACCAGCAAGAATTCTGGCTCTCACAGACCTGTTAGTTTTTCTTTAAGAATTCCTCCTACTCTGCACTCATTACCTATATTAATTGAACCTGTTTGAACTTCTTACCTGTATAAAACACCTGTCCACACACTCAATCACACTCCAACCTCTCCACCATGGCCAAGACCAAAGAGCTGTCTAGGTATACCAGGGACATAATTGTAGACATGTTCAAAGCTGGGATAGGCTTCAGTACAATAGACAAGCAGCTTGCTGAGGAGACAACTGTTGGCACAATTATTAGAAAATGGAAGAAACACAAGAAAACTGTCCATCTTCCTCCATCTGGGGCTCCATGCAAGATCTCCTTTCGTGGTGTAAGAATGATTCTGAGAAAGGTCAGGAATCAGTCCAGAACTACATGGAAGGACCTGGTCAGTGACCTGAAGAGAGCTGGGACCACAGTCTCAAACATTACCATTAGTAACAATACGCCATCATGGATTAAAATCCTGCAGGGAACGCAAAGTCCTCCTGCTCACGCCAGCAAATGTCCTGGTTCATTTAGCTAACAACCTTCTTCCCTCAGTAAGAGCATTGAAGTTGGGTCTTGTCTGGATCTTCCAGCATGACAATGACCCGAAACACACAGTCAGGGCAACTAAGTAGTGGCTCCATAAGAAGCATTTCAAGGTCCTGGAGTGGCCTAGCAGTCTCCAGACCTGAACCCAATAGAAAATCTTTGGAGGGAGCTGAAGCTCAATGTTGCCCAGTGACAGCCCCGAAACCAGAAAAATCTGGAGAAGATCTGTATGTTAGAGTGGGTCAAAATCCCTTCTGCAGTCTGTGAAAACTTGGTCAAGAACTACAGGAAACATATGACCTGACCTCTGTAATTGCAAGCAACGGTTTCTGTATCAAATATTAAGTTCTGTTTTTCTATTGTATCAAATACTAAATTCATGCAATAAAATGCTAACTAATTATGTAAAAATAATACAATGTGATTTTCTGGTTTTTATTTTTAGATTCTGTCTCTCACAGTTGAAGTGTACCTACGATAAAAATTACAGACCTCTCCATTCATTGTAGGTGGGAAAGCTTGCAAAATCGGCAGTGTATCAAATACTTATTTTCCAAACTGTTCATCACTGTGTTTTTATTTCAAAATGAAGAGATGTTTATTCTGTTGATAATTATGGAAAAAAAGCCTAATTAATCCCATGGTGATCCAATGCTGTTACGTAAGGAAACATTTCTCAAATTTGGAAAAAATAGAGCAAATAAATACAAAAATGCTCACATATAAGTGGATAAAAATGTGAAGCTAAATACAATATTTTATTCTGAAAGTAAGCTTTTCTGGTTACATTTACTTTTTCATTTCAACAACATTTTTTAGCTCTGATTATAAGTACTCAGTTGAAAAAAATGTCTTAAATACAATATGGGATGTCTTATATTATTTCCTCTCTTTTATAGGTAAAAAAAATATGTTGTAAGTTAGATAAGTCATTTTATTTCCTTTTCTGGCAATATATTAATTTCTAGAAAACAGTGACAGAGAAAAAGCAGCAGCACTACAGGAGACTGATAACTGTGAAGTGAATGACTCAGAACCAGATCACAGCTGATTCAGATCATACAGAGAATACTTCATTACCACTTATTAACATGACAGCAACCTGGGGCTTACAAACAATCTTAGTGATTTTAGAAAAGATTCATAATTTACATAGACTGTAAGCATTATCACAAGGCAGGGTGCACTTACACACTGGGATAAAAGCTTGCAAGATGTTCACCTCATATCAGATAGCACATTGGTTACATTTATGTAAACCGGAAATAACCTCAATCATATTTGCTGTATGATCGGCTTCACAATAAATTATTTGTGAAAAATACTTGGCTCTAACAAATAGGTAGCACTTATGCACTTACTAGTAACCGGCATCAGGCTGGAAACACGTGTGGTCTCCTGGCTTATATCTTATTAGATACATTCATTTAATTTGTCATGACAAATTCAGACAATGCATCAGCAATGTATCTGCGAAGTCCAGATTTCAGAAATTGTATTGAGCTTGATGACCTAAGTTTGGTTTAATAAAACCATGCTAGGTCATAATGTTACAACCATTGAATAAAGAGGCAGTTACCCCTTTGGCTTTTTCTCTGAATAGTGTCTGACGGCTGATGTGGGGGTCATTCTTCAATTAGCACCTGGACGTGCATTAAAGGGAATCTGTCACCAGGTTTTTTCTACATCATCTGAGAGCAGCATAGTGTAGAGAAAGAGACCCTGAATTCAATGATGTATCACTTAGTTTACTGGGTGCAGTAGTTGTGACACAATCTGAGTTCTTAGATGTAACCTAAAGAAGAGCTGAGAAAGATAACCCCGCCCACACCACGCTCCCTATGTAAATTGTATATTGACAGTGAGTTGCTTATCACAGGAGGGGATGGAGTCAGACTGGCAATTTCATGCACATAAGTCCTGGCAATGATAATCTCCTGGTGATAAAACCTTAATTATAAGTAAACAGCACACAGCTGAATTCAATGTTTCAGCCCCTATCTACTGCTGTCTTCAGGTTGCATAACAAAAACCTGCTGACAGAATCCGTTTATTTGTAAGTGATTTCATATACTTGTAATACTCTATGTAATCAATTACTGTGTCAAACTTTCTACATGCAAGCCAATCTGTGGTTTAATAGCCCGTTTTACTCAATCATTGGGTGATTGGCAGCTTGTTTGAACAGGCTGATAATCGGGAACAACCATTTGTAGGAATCATGTGTCAGCATAAATGCACACTTCTACTATTTGGTTAAAATGTTTCCTTCACTTACAGAGATCAGAGATATTCACCTGTTCTACTAACAAATCAAACCAAATACAAATTTTCCAAAAATACATTAGGCACGAATATACATTAGCTAAATAGAAATTGGATAGTAACCAATATTACAAATTTTTCATATTTTTCTTTAAAAGTTTTGGAAATAGTGCTGTCTCCTTAGGATCAGTTATATGAACATTTTTTTATAAGGCATAAACAGTGGTGTTAAAAGTCATCAAGTTTTGGACACTTATACGAGATGAAAGATAACATGTCTCGTAAGCATAATAACTGAAATCACACTCTTTCGTATCATGTTAGCACCTGGATATACATAGAGCACATCACTGAGTTTTTTGTTTTTTTTTCAAATATGATAGGTTTGCGAAAAGGGAATATACTGTGAATATATAGGAATTTATAATATTTGCAATAGCAAGATTAGGGATTGTTATATATTACAAAATATTGGTTCCTTTCCAAAAAAAAACCTTACACAAGAAATAGCAAACTTTTCTAATCTTGAAAAAAAAAATGCTCCGGCCTTTTGTATAAAGACAATGCTAAAATTTTAGAAATTGAAGTTGAGCATCAGACTTCTAGCAAAAATGGTGGTTGTGAATTACTAATAGTTCTTAGTTAAACTCTTTTCTCTTGACCCAAGGGAAGATCTCAGCTGGTGGTTTGTAATAACAATAATGAAATTGGAGAAACATGTAAAATTCATTGTACAGTTAAAATCATAAAAGCCACGTAGTGAAGAAATAATGAGCAAAATGTCTATGAAATGAAACTAAAAATTGCACTGACAGTTTCTCCAACTCTCTCATAATGCTTTACCAGTGTAATGCAGTATGTAGTTGAAGAAGAGAAAAAAAATCACTTATTTTCACTTACTAGATACAATTTACTAGTTAACGGGGTATTCACAATGTATAATAATTTGCCGAATCCTTAAGGATATGACACAAAATTTAAAGTAGTTTTCCTTTACTATCAATATCAGATCGGTGAGTCTGACATCAGAAAAGATCACCAAGTAAGATCACCACTCCGAACAATGACTATCGGGCAACACAAATTCTAGTTAGAAAATATAGAAGGCATATGCAATAAAAACCAATAGAAAAATCTCAAAGTGTTCACATTTGCGAGGAATTGCAAATTTCAGGAAATTTTGGCTGAAGTTCGATCCTCTGGGAATCGATCCACTAATCTCTACACTTTTATTTATTTATATTCTAATAAAAGCTTTTGCATTTTTTCTATAATTGGCCCTTGTTGCATTTTTTTTCCTATATATAGGATTTTTACTGTTACTTTTTTGCAAAGCAATTTTTACAGCCCCATCAATATATATTGATGAACTTGATGAATTCTGTAGGATATTGGAGAATTTAATTTTCACATTATTACCTAGTATTGTGTGTTCAAAGTTAATCCATAATTTGATTGTTGACTGTTTAGTGGCTGCTACCAAGTTCTACAGATCAGCTTTTATTGTTTGAATTGGAGGTTGATCTACAGTACTCAACAGCGAACAATAAACAGTGTGATGGAGCGGTGGTGCTCCGTTTTGTAGACTGATGACATTTGGCTGCTGCCATAACTGGTAACAACTGATTGGTGGGGGTGATATTGAAGACCTACCCTAAGGACAGATTATCAGTGTAATCATAGTAGAATACCATTTTAAGCAAACTTTAAGGAAAATGTATCATCTTACAGACCCTTTAGTCCAAACACCACAGAAATATAGTGCTTTTTGGCTACAAAGGTCATATAAAAACAATGGTGGACTCATAAAGTTGTTGAATTCACTGTATCCATAAGGAAAGCATGTTACCTCTTCTTGTATCTGTCAGCATTGACTGAAAGATTGCTCCATATATGCACACACAACGCACAACCATCAGTCATTCCCATAAGGTATGTCAGGAGACAAGGAGCGACGGTGGGGTTTATTCCCCTCATGAATACAGCGGATAATGTAGCAGTAGCCCAATACATGAAAGTTAATTTGTCAAAATACAGTTATTGTGGCGTAGAAGCATCTTTGTAACCTGTTATACATAATTGAAGAACTGTGTCTATTCACAACACAATAAGGCAAATTTATCAATGTCTCAACACCAGTTTTCTGACACTGAAATATATGGTGTTTGGGCTGAACACCTTTTACATGAAACAACAGTGCCATGTTTAAGAGAGTGGAAAAAAATAAAATCAGGTCCAAAACATCTCTACTTCAAGCCTGTTCTTCATTCATAGACATGTCATACATGTACAATTTGCCTAGTTGATAAATGTAATAGTGGAAAATTCCCATTGTCCACTTATTTATACTATAAAAAATGAGTGGCGGGAGCTTTTATTTTTATTGCTTTGTGTGCAGAAGAGACTTTTGTCACTTCCAGGGACCTGATTGGAGATGCCATTTGTGGATTTTTGACCTGCTTATTATTTTACCCTACACCATCTATCATAGTATTGTTTCATCCTCAGTAAATTACATGAAGTATTTATATTAGTGATGAGCAAATCTGCTGAAATTCAATTTCGCCGGTTTGCTTGAATTAGACAAGAAAATTCAATATGAATCAAATGTACCTTTTTATGCTCTGGGGTCTCTAAACACCCCAGAACATAATAAATGTAGGAGGTAAAAAATTAAAAAAATAGTGTACTCACCACGCCACTCACCATGATGCAGCTTCTCTGAGCTACATTACAGCTGACATCCTCTTCTGCTTCTTTCTTCACTTTGTGCCTGTCTGAGTAGGAGACGCATGTTGTGATGTTACACAGTCTGGAAATCAGAACATATGTTGCTCAGGGCCTAGTCAATGCCTCGAGCTATGCACTTTGTGATATGTTGACATCATGAAATTAATCAAAGAAGAAGACATCTTATTCCATGAAGACCAGACGAAAACAGAGTTAAAGGGAGCAAAAGGAAGACTTGGTGGGGAGATTTAGTGGCGGAGAAAGTGAGTGGCTATATGAGGATATTATTTCTTAATTTTTAAACCCCTTTCCTGGCCCTCTATAATCCAGCAAAATGGCATCCAGGCAGCCAGACTTTTACTGAAATTGCATGAATGAAAAAACAGAAAATCCAAATATGCTTAAAAAGTCAAGGCAATTACTGTTGTTTCATTCTGATTCAATTTACATGAATTTATTTGCAGGGTTTCATACACCTAATGTCATTGGTCACATTATAGCTAAAGCTCAACAATGTGTGTTTTAGATTAACTTATCTCACTTAGTAATATCTCTTAAAGAAGACGCTTACTAAAAAGTGATTTACATACCTCTTAAAACTCCCTAAACTTCCTGGATTCTGCTGCTCTTTTCCACTCCATTGTAGAGATATTGATGGTTATTATTTTTGGAGTGCAGTATGTGAAATCTCTGCTTACAATACTACTGGATATTTCTTCAGAGTCTTCACTGGGGGTGTGCATTTTCACCCCTTTCTCCCAGACGCTGTCAATCACAGCTCAGCAGTGTGTGAAATGGATTTACTCCCAGATCAGTTGCCAAGCTATGATTGACTGCCTATGGGAGGGAAGACAGAAAGCACATGCTCCCATAGAAAGCTGTGAAGAAACACTAAATTGGACTGAAAAGCAGAGATTTCACATAGTGCTCCCCAAATGCAACAAATGTAAAAATCTCTGTAATGGATTGACAAAGCACAAAATGGAAAACAGTGTCCGAATCAAGGAGAGCTCAAGAATTTTTCATAGTTTTAAATTACGCCATTTTTTTTAGCAATTGACAGATCGTTTTTAAACCCCATCTTCCTGCTTGGTTGCCCTTCCATGCTATTTGCAGGCTGCTCTGGAAGCACTTCCTTCATACACATGCCACCTGCCATTTGTGCTCTCCCTGGTTTTGCAACATTGGAAATCTTGTGCAGGTGCAGCTGATTATTTTAGAGGAATATACTGAATGACATGCAAGTAGCAAAAAAAGTCCTGGCTACATACATGTGTAGTCATTCTTAAATAATAAAGATATCATGAAGGAGAAAGACATCATGCCTCGGAAGAGTGTATTTAAACTTCTTACACTACAAAATCAATAGTACATTAACTTTAACATATTAGTTACATCTGTACAATAACAAAAAGTACACTGGATTATTACATTTCTTTTAATACATATCACTGGTATGGCATTTATAGTAACTGCCTGCAATAAAATCACTTTAAATTCAGTATAACTGCAGTTCAGGAGTTGGATGGTATTTCATCAAGTTAGTAAATGTACTGTCCTGCACTAAAGTAAGGTATTTTCCTCCCCACTGAACCAATTCGGTGCCAGACACTAGCTGTGGAGTCTTAATATTCTTTAATTCCTCTTCCCAATTAGCTGTGTCATAGAAATGGGCAGGTTAATTAAGTGATTCATTGAGGAAATCTGTAATGATAAGTAGAATAAATGCAATGGTAACCAGCCAGATTATGTTATATTCTTATGAATTACTTCAGTTTTCACTTCTATTCATTTTAGCTGATCAGGTGCGAAGTTCAGGAGTCAAGAGTCAACTGTTATCTCAAAAAGACTAATGATGGCACAAGATGGACTGCTTTCCCATACCTGTTTGACAAAGGTTATCCAACTCATTATACAGGTTACTCAATAAATGGCCATTGTTCCATCAGATGTACAGTATGCATCGTTAACTTAATTTAGCAATTCAGTTCTTTTGTGTTAAGATTTCCTTCCAATGAGTCTTTGGCTCAGAATGTGAGAAGAAATAGATCACTGCCAAGTAAACTGACCTTGCAGCACCCTACAATCAATATAGTAGGAAACTGATGTCCTCCTTGTCTGGAAAAAAATATATACATTTTCCAAAAGCTATATTCTGTTTTAGGATTTTTAACACTCTATTCAGCAGAGAAGGAGTTTTGCTTCACAGCAGGTAGCCATACTTCTCTAGATTCTTCAAAGGATCTATTATTTTACACAATTAAATATGTGACTATATCCATTTTGTCATCTAAGGGAAGACTAAATAACCTGGTTTTGAAGTTGCACTTTAATAGCCCAGCAGACTTATTCTTAATATAGTTGAGCTCTTTGATGTGCTGTACACCTATGTAGTTTTGTCATGATTTGTGTCATTTTGTCATAAAAAAATTATTGGATTCAAGCTGTTGACACAGTTGGCATCTGTTTCAAATTCATTTTTTACTGACAGCAAGCTGCTGCTGGCAAGTATGCAGTCTTTTTATCATCAACAGGGTGGCATTCTTGGCATCGCTCTTTATCCTTCCCTAAAGTTTACTTTATTTTAATTAGATTGTTGGTGCTCATTTTGGAAAGAGTTTTTCAATAAGTGTATAGTTATATTTTCTCCATAAATAATACCTGGAGATATTTTATATGATGATAATTAATAGATTAAGATTAGCAATAATTCCACTCCATGATGCCCATTTGTCATAGCTTGTTGTCCCCCACAGATGTTTGCTTACAGTATAGATCCATATATTTTAAACATGCAATTTTTTAACATTGAGAAATAATGACTTATTGTACAACTTAGATAATGTTCAGTATATGATATCGGAAATAAAATATAGTTTCAAGGTCTGTACATACTTATTTTCCCAACTTTATATATATAATTATTTGTTAACTGCTGATTTTGCAAGTTTTCCCACCTACAAAGAATGGAGAGGGCGGTAATTTTTTTGTAGTTACACTTCAACTGTGAGAATCAGAATCTTCAAAAAATCCAGAAAATCACATTGTATGATTTTTACATACTTAATTTTCATTTTATTGCATGAAATAAGTATTTCATACAATAGAAAAGCAGAACTTAATATTTGGTACAGAAACCTTTGCTTGCAATTACAGAGGTCAGACGTTTCCTGTAGTTCTTGACCAAGTTAGCACACACTGCAGCAGGGATTTTGGCCCACTCCTCCATGCAGATCTTCTCCAGATATTTCAGGTTTCAGGGCTGTCACTGGCCAACATTCAGTTTCAGCTCCCTCTGAAGATTTTCTCTTGGGTTCAGGTCTGGAGACTGCTAGGCCACTCCAGGACCTTGAAATGCTTCTTATGGAACCACTCCTTAGTTGCTCTGGCTGTGTGTTTTGGGTCATTATCATTCTGAAAGACCCAGCCATGACCCATCTTAAATGCTCTTACTGAGGGAAAGAGATTGTTGGCCAAAATCTTGCAATACATGAACCCATCCATCCTCCCTTTAATATGGTGCAGTTGTCCTGTCTCCTTTGGCAGAAAAGCACCCCCAAAGTATGATGTTTCTCCCACCATGCTTCATGGTTGGGACGATGTTTTTGGGGTTGTACTCATCCTTATTTTTCTTACAAACACGGCTAGTGGAGATGATACCAAAAAGTTATATTTTGGTCTCATCTGACCACATGACCTTCTCCTATGCCTCCTCTGCATCATCCAGATAGTCATTGGCGAACTTCAAACTGGCCTGGACATGTGCTGGCATGAACTGGGGGACCTTTTATGCCCTGCAGGATTTTAATCCATGACGGCGTAGTTTGTTACTCATGGTAAGGTTTGATACTGTGGTCCCAGTACTCTTCAGCTCATTGACCAGGTCCTCCCGTATAGTTCTTGTCTGATCCCTGACCTTTCTCAGAATCATCCTTATCCTACAAGGCAAGATCTTTCATGGAGCCCCGGACGAAGGAAGGCTGACAGTCATCTTGTGTTTCTTCCATTTTCTAATAATTGTGCTATGAGTTTTTGCCTTCTCACCAAGCTTCTTGTCTATTGTCCTGTAGCCCATCCCAGCCTTGTGCAGGTCTGCAATTTTGTTCCTGGTGTCCTTAGACAGCTCTTTGGTTTTTATAATGGTGGAGATGTTGTAATGTGATTGATTGGGTGTGCGAACAGGTGTCTTTTATACAGGTAACGAGTTCAAACAGGTTCAATTAATACAGGTAATGCAGAGTTGGAGGATTTTTTAAAGAAAAACTAACAGGTCTGTGAGAGCCAGAATTCTTGCTGGTTGTTAGGTGATCAAATACTTATCTCATGCAATAAAATGCTATTTAATTATTTAAAAATCATACAATGTGATTTCCTGGTTTTTATGTTTAGATTCTGCCTCCCACAGTTGAAGTGTACTTAGGATAAAAATTACAGACCTCTCCATTCTTTTTAGGTGGGAAAAGTTAAAAAAATGGCAGTGCATCAAATACTTATTTTCCCCATTGTATGTATGTGTGTGTATATATATATATATATATATATATATATATATTTATATACAGTATATGTAAATATGCTCCTCATCAATAGAATTGCAACATTGTGAGAATTAAATGAAATAGCATCCCTAATATAATTTAAACTGCAGTCAATCATAAGCACTGTCTGTATGGCAAAAGACTGAAGACATATAACTTCCAGGAGCTGTGTCTCAACTGACAAAAGCTGTATCATATATACCTAAGTTGATCTGGAGCACGGCTGTCATATGTGAATAAATGTATCTCTTCCTCACTCAGCACAATACTCATATCTCCAGCTTCATCCTCCTCAATGTTTATTTGTTTTCCAATTGGGCACAGTCAGTCTTCATGCACTGCTATAAAGCTGTCAGCCTGATAGAGGAGGCAGATGAAGCTGGAGATGTCTTTGCTGAGCACAACGTGGGTAAATACATATTTTTGCACATATCACAGTCTTGATTCCGACCGACTGAGGTATATGTGATACAGCTGTTGTCAGTTGTATGTCTTCAGTCTGATGTCCATCCTGACATGTTACTAGGATGTGCTGCAGTTTTAATTCTATCAGGTACTCCATTTTATCTAACTCTAAGAAAACCATTTTAATGATTTAATAAGTAATGTTCTGCCCCTCTGAATGCACTTGGCCATGGAAATCATCAAAATCTACTCCTGGCAGCTCCTTTTCAAACTGCTGACCATTGACATCCCAAATGTACCTGAATGGAGACAAGTTTGGAATTACTTCAGGCCATGGTAGCGCGTTTAAGCCACTAACGCCGGCTGCTCGCAGTAACACAAGCAAATTGCTGCCTGGTATTATTGTGTTGAAAAACAGCTTCTGCGAAACTTTGAAGAATGACTGTACCTCTGGTTCCGAGACCAAATCAATGTAATGCCAAATTGTTAGTTTACCTGGAATAAAGACTAAAGGGGTCTAGCTACCGTATGTTATGCCACTCCACTCTATAGAAAAAAATGGTTTCCAGAAGTTGTTTAAATACAGAGTCAAGGACAACATTTTAAAGATATTTCTAAACACAAGCATCCATTCACCTTGACCTGCACCGCATCAAGTGCGAACTACCTAATTATATATACTAGAGTACTGTGGGAATGGAACAACAGAGCTAAGGGAGAAAAACTTTATTGTGAGTGAAAAGCTTCAGTAGACCAAACCCTCATGTCCAATCCAGGTAACCAAAGAATTAGAAACAGCAATCCAGGAAATTCAAAAGTAATTCAGATTTTATTTACACAATGTTTACGCAGGGTGAATAAAATCTGAATTGGCACTCCAGGGAATTCACAAGTCATTCATCTTTTAATTCAAACCTCAATTACTTTAGAATTTCCTGGAGTGCTGTTTTTACTACTTGTTTGGTCAATTTTATGTACTAACCCTCCTACTTGCGTTATCTCTTAACAGATAAAGCCAAGTTTAAGGCTAAGTGCCCACGATGCAGAAATGCTCCGCATTTTTTCCTGAGCATTTCTGCATCTCCCGGGCAGAAAAAAATGCATGCAGATTTTACATGCATTTTTCTGCCAGGGACAAGCGTATGTCCCGTGTTTTTCACATGTGATTTCTCATGCGAGTTGGCAAGCATTTTTCCAAGTAATTTTAGCATCACTTGGAAAAGTGCTTGACAACTTGGTCACACTATATAAATTTATGTAGTGTGACCAAGTTAATAGTTAAAAAGAATGGTAAAAAATAAAAAATAAACATTATACTCACCTTCTGATGGCCCCCGGTCTCCTTCTCTGGTGCGTCCGGTGTGTTGGGCGGCTGGCGGTGGTCTAAAAGGACCTTCCATGACGTCAGTTAGTCATGGGACAGGTCACGCGACCGCCGACGTCAGCGGTTGCGTGACCTGTCACATGATTAAAAATGACGTCATGGAAGGTTCTTTTAGACCATTGCAAGCCACCGGGGAGCCAGGACGCATCATTGAGGAGACCGGGGGCCATCGGAAGATGAGTATAATGTTTATTTTTTATTTTCAATTCTTTTTTTTTTTTACAGGTACTATGGTACCCGGGTCTGGAGGAGAGTCTCCCCTTCTCCAGACATGGGTACCATCCACACATTAAATTGCTTAATATCCTCATTCGCACATTTAGTTATGCGGATATTATGCGATTCAATGCTAGTCAATGGCGGCGAAAAAGCCGTGATTACGCAAAATTAATGGTAGTGCTGTGGATATTTCCGCAATGATAATCCGCAGCGGATATTTCCGCAATGATAATCCGCAGCGGAAATTTCCACAGCATGTGCACAGCACATGCGGATTATCATTGGGGAACATTGCAGACATTCTACCAACCGTTTTTTAAGCGTTTCTGCGACGGAATTGTCATTGCGGAAACGCTTAAAAAATGCATCGTGGGCACACAGCCTAACTGGACAAATAATGCACCCTATCCATAGCTAGTTCCTGAAGGTATCTAACTTGACAGGATTAAGATAACTTATCATTTCACAAGCCAATGACTGATGTTGGGTTAGGTATCCAATTTAAATTTTTTTGTGCCGTGATATGCCAGTGCTGCATCATCTGTGTTTGTGCTAAATTTGGCTGAATCTGTAGGTGGAATAGGGTTGAGGCATATAAAAGAAAAAAACTAACATCAACCTGTGCTAAAATATTTTTGTAGCCCTAACCATAACTTCTTTGTCCTGAGATTGAAAACTATGTTCCATATACCCAAGAAGACCCTGAAAGTGCAAACTTATGACAACCACTGACACATTCAAAACCTAAATGCTGTTGGATTTATGTAATTCTACATTACTTAAAGGGTTTTTTAACAAAAGCAAGCCATTACTTATTCACCCGATGGAATAACTTGCTGATTGCTGGGGTTTCTACTGCTGGGACACCATTATTAAACAGAACAGAACTCTGGATGGAGCAATGGTCGTACATGGACATCACTGTTCTATTCACTATCTGTACTCCGCTATCTACTAGATCTCAATCAGATGGCAACATTTTGTTGCACTCTTTAACTATTAACAATTTATTATCACCCCTCATCCCTAATATTGATAGTTCTATTTTGCATCTCATATCTCACCATACTAATTGTGCAATTGTGTATTCTTTTGTGTAGATACAAATGAAGTAGGATATTTTTGCTTAATTATGCCTGATGAATAGACCTAATTAGTTAACACAGTGCACAGATATATTTTTTTTCATTTATATAATGATCTGAAAGGATAGATTTATTTCACATCATATTTACTAACCTATACAACAGGAAATTATTTTATTACTATAGGTCTATAGTGACTAACCATCATTTCTGCTACGCTGTGATAAAATTGAGCTTCAATAATTTGGCATGTTTTTTTTTTCTAATGCTTTCAATAGATGAGATAGGAACTTTTGACTGTTAAAAAAGAAGAAAACAATATCACACGTGAGCTCATATAGTTACATAGTTACATAGTTTATAAGGCCGAAAAAAAGACAAGCGTCCATCCAGTTCAGCCTATTTCTTGTGCACTGCAGCTATTCCGCAGCGTTGATCCAGGGGAAGGCAACAAAATAACATGTGGTATACGCCAATTTACATCATTGAGGAAAAATTCACTTCCCAACTCCAATCTGGCAGTCAGATTAAATCCCTGGATTAATTAACCATCACTAAGCATAAGATGTAATTTTATTGTTCTCAAGAAAGGAGTCCAGGCCTCTCTTGAACTCATTAAGTGAGTTGGACATCACCACTTGCTCTCCCAGAGAGTTCCAGAGTCTCACGGCTCTGACCGTAAAAAATCCCCTTCTATGCTGGTGCAGGAACCTCCTTTCCTCCAGATGCATAGTGTGCCCCCTCGTCTTTGTCACCATCCTTGGTATAAACAGGTCATGGGAGAGATCTCTGTACTGCCCCCTGATGTATTTATACATGTTTATGAGGTCTCCCCTAAGCCTTCTCTTTTCCAACGTAAATAGGCCTAATTTTGACAACCTCTCTGGGTATTCTTGTCCCTCCATTCCCTTTATTACCTTAGTCGTCCTCCTTTGTACCCTCTCTAGCTCCAATATGTCTTTCCTGAGCACCGGAGCCCAGAACTGTGCACAATATTCTAAGTGCGGCCTTACCAGCGCTTTATACAGAGGAAGAACAATGTTCTCATCATATGCCCCTATTCCTCTTCTGATGCATGCCATGACTCTATTTGCCTTCGCAGCTGCTGCCTGACACTGGTCACTCCAATTTAATTTGCTATTAACCAAGACGCCCAGGTCCTTCTCCATGTCAGATTTCCCCAACGGTTTCCCATTTAATATGTATGGGTGACTGCTGTTTTTCTTTCCCATGTGCATGACCTTACATTTATCGGCATTGAACCCCATTTGCCATTTTTTGGCCCAACTCCCCAATTTATCTAAATCCTCCTGTAGCTGTGCCCTATCCTCATCTGTATTCACTACTTTACAAAGTTTAGTATCATCTGCAAATATTGCTATTTTACTATGCAACCCTTCCACTAGATCATTAATAAATATATTAAATAATATAGGGCCCAAGACAGACCCTTGAGGCACCCCGCTAGTAACCCTGACACACCCTGAGCTTACTCCATTGATAACCACCCTCTGCTTTCTATCACTCAGCCAGCTATTTACCCACTTGCACACATTATCCCCCAGACCAAGCATTCTCATCTTATATACCAACCTTTTGTGTGGCACGGTATCAAACGCTTTGGAGAAGTCAAGGTATACAACATCCACTGACTCTCACCGGTCCAGCTGTGAGCTCACCTCCTCGTAGAAGGCGATCAGGTTTGTTTGGCAGGAGCGATCCCTCATGAATCCATGTTGATATGGAGTTAGACAGTTATTATCATTAAGATATTCTACAATAGCATCTCTAAGAAATCCTTCAAACAATTTACCCACAACAGACATTAAGCTGACTGGTCTATAGTTCCCAGGGTCACTTTTTAGACCCCTTTTTGAATATTGGTACCACATTTGCTTGGCACCAGTCTAGAGGGACAGTCCCTGTCCATAAAGAGTTCTTGAATATAAGATACAGCGGCCTGTCTATCACATTACTTAATTCTTTTAGTACCTGGGGGTGTACGTCATCTGGGCCTGGTGACTTGTCTATTTTGATATTATTTAGGCGTTTCTGAACTTCCTCCTGGGTTAGGTGGGTGATATTTAGCGGAGGGTTTACTTTATCACTCTGCATTTCCTCCGATAAATTGTTTTCTTTTGTGAAAACAGTGGAGAAGAAGCTATTGAGTAGGTTTGCTTTACCCTCAACGCCCTCTATGATTTTGCCCAGGTTATTTTTCAATGGGCCAACTCCATCAGTTTTAATCCTTTTACTGTTTATATAGTTAAAGAACAGTTTGGAATTCGTTTTACTTTCCTTGCCAATTAGTCTCTCTGTCTCCTCTTTTGCTATTCTTATTTGTTTCTTACAGATTTTGTTTTTTTCCCTATAAGATATTAGCGCTTCCTCGCTGTCTTCTTGTTTAAGTTTACCGAAAGCCCTTTTTTTGTTTTTCATTGCCCTCTTGACTTCCTTATTTAGCCACATTGGCTTCCTCCTATTCCTAGCCCTTTTATTCCCATAAGGTATGTACCTTCTACAGTGACTATGTAGGACTGTTTTGAAAATTTCCCATTTTCTATCCGTGCTCCTATTACTAAAGATACTATCCCAGTCTATAAAGTGAAGGGCATCTCTTAGCTGATCAAACTTTGCCCTCCTGAAGTTCAGTGTTTTTGTGACTCCCTTGATGGGCACCCTACTGAAGCACATGTGGAATTGTATAATGTTGTGGTCACTATTTCCCAGGTGTCCCCCGACCTGCACCTCAGTTATTCTGTCTGGCCTGTTAGTTAATATTAAGTCTAAAAGGGCCGTCCCTCTAGTTGGTTCCTGCACAAGTTGTGACAAATAATTGTCTTTGATAATTGACAGAAACCTCTTTCCTTTCTGAGATCTACAGCTTTCGGTTTCCCAGTCTATATCGGGGTAGTTGAAGTCCCCCATAATAATCACCTCGTTATTTTTTGCTACTTCATCTATTTGTCTCATTAATAGACTTTCCGTGGCTTCTGCTATATTTGGTGGTTTATAACAGACTCCTATAATAATTTTATTATTGTTTTTTGCCCCATGTATCTCCACCCATAAGGACTCGACCTCCTCATTTCCCTCCCATACATCCTCCCGTATTGTAGGCTTTAGACACGTCTTTACATGTAGACAGACAGCACCCCCTTTCCGACTTCTTCGATCCCTTCTAAACAGACTGTGACCCTGTAAGTTAACTGCCCAGTCATAGCTTTCATCTAACCATGTCTAACCTGTAGATATTTCTGCTTCCAGTTCACCCATCTTGTTTGTCAGGCTCCTGGCATTTGCTAGCATGCAGTTTACACGATTTTGTTTTGTTCCAATCTTCTCCCTGTAGATTGTATTAGAAATTTTCTTACCTCCCTTCCAAGTATCTTGTCTTGGACCTTCTTTGTTGCACTTCATATCTTTCATTAGTATGTTCTCTGGTTGCATGTTCGTGTCCGGCATTTTTCTTCCCATCCCCTCTTCTTCTAGTTTAACGCCCTCCTGATGAGTGTTGCGAGTCTCCTGGCGAATGTGTGTTTCCCGGGTTTGTTGAGGTGTAGTCCGTCTCTGGCAAGGAGTCCGTCATAGAGGTAATTCACACCGTGGTCCAGGAATCCAAATCCTTGTTGTCTGCACCATCGTCTAGCCAGTTGTTCACATCAAGGATCCTGTTCCATCTCCTGACGCCATGCCCGTCTACTGGAAGGATAGAAGAAAAAACTACCTGCGCATCCAGTTCTTTTACTTTCTTCCCCAATGCTTCAAAGTCCTTGCAGATTGTCGGTAGGTCCTTCTTTGCCGTGTCATTGGTGCCAACATGTATCAGAAGAAATGGGTGGACATCCTTGGAACTGATGAGCTTTGGTATCCTATCAGTAACATCCTTGATCTTCGCCCCTGGGAGGCAGCATACTTCTCTTGCGGTTATGTCCGATCTGCAGATAGCTGCTTCTGTTCCTCTCAGTAGTGAGTCTCCCACCACCACCACTCTTCTTCTCTTCTTGGCTGTCCTTTTTCTTGTCGCTTCAGGGTGTTTCTGGGTGCTCTTTTCTATTTTGCTTGCTGGTAGTTCCTCATCCTTAGGTGTTCCATCTTCGTCCTCCACAAGTCCTTGGAATCTGTTTCTCAGTTGTGTGGTTGGTGGTGTCTCCATGGTCTTCTTGTTTCTTTTGGTCACTTGCCTCCACTTGTCTGCCTCTGGAGGTTCTCTGACGCTTCCTTCACTTTCCGTGACCAGTAGTGACGCTTCTGTTCTGTCCAGGAAGTCTTCATTTTCCTTGATGAGTTTTAATGTCGCAATTCTTTCTTCCATAGCAAGAGCAAACAATATGTATCGAAAAATGCTGAGCCATTAAGCTTTTATTCAACACTCCAGCAATATTTCTGTTAGCAACATATAATATTTAACAATTTTGCCGGCCTAGCAAATTATGCTCTGAATAGAAGGTTACTTTAGAACAAGCACTCAAAGATAAAGTGAGCAAAGATCTCTAATTGGGATGTCAGACTTAAATGAAATGTCTTTTTGAGTCATATTTCATTATAATAAAAATTGCCCAGCTACTAACGTATTGAAAGCAACCTTTAAAAAAATAACTTTTTTGGACTATTTTTTGCACTTAGCTGTGTTTTAACTATAGGATAAAGAAAAATGCAAAAAAATTTTGGGCTGTTTGTGATTGAAAAATATATTGGTCCAATATCTACCCATTATTAGACAGACCTAGGAAGGTTTTAAAAACTTTTACCTGTTCTATGTTATGTTGGAATCTTTCAATCTTAAATACTATATTGGTCCAATAAAAGTAAAAAAAAAAAATGTATGCTGCTTTTACCTTTACTGTGATTTTTTTTTAAGATTTGTATAATACAAAAGCCTGCCATTACTTGGATAAAAGGATATTAAGATTAAACATGTGTCTGTGTTTTTCTTTATTGTGTTGAGAAAAGAGTAGATAGTTAAATAGACACATTAATATAGTAGCTTGCAATATACTTATCTAAGCCATGGTCTTATACACACTTTTTATATTTGCTGCACTGTATTGTCCAAATGTCATTATATTATATGTTGAGATAACCTTTTGTCCATCAGAAAAGGCAGTTTTCAGAATGTCAGAGACACCTGATGCCTATCACCCCCATTGGTGACATCTATCTTACATTTATGGTGCGGTAGCTTTACATTTAGCACTGTAAGGCACTGAGTTAGTGGGTACTCAAGAGCTTCTCCTGAACCATCCACTCATAACCTACTTCGATAACCTGGAACAGCAACAACTCTGATCATGTCCAGTACGAACCCGTAGAAGCAACACACAGGTGCGAAATGGCAGTCGTGCACTTCCCCTCTCCCAGCTTGGTGGTACTGCCAAGCCATACACCGCTTTATGAATGTCCAGTTCTGTTGAATTAAAGGACTTTTAACTGCTAGAGGATCGGTGAGTGCTGCCTTTCTACTTTCTTCTATTAACTGTGATCCTGGCCAATTAACTCCCTTTAGATGTGGTCAATATGACAAATAAGACACTGAAGGTAATGAGGCAATTCCCTCTGTCACCCAAGGGTGCCCATTGGAACATTATCAAGGAGTAGCAATTTGATCCCTTGGCCGTTAAATGAATCTGTCACCACATTTGACCAATCCACACTATTAATATGGGCATACTGACTATAGACTGCTGACAAAATCATACCAGACGCCTTGCTGATAAATCATCTTTTATCACTTTGTGTAAATGACCTATTTAAAGCTATGGAGAGGTTGCTGTCTGGAAGATAATTCTGCCTACAGAGCTTATTTTACATGAAGTGGAAGTTACCAGTTTGAGACATGTAATGGCCGCTCTCTGCTCTCCTGATCTCACTGTAGAGCTGTGTGTGATTATATCTGGCACAGAGGTTGCATCACAGTGGATCATCCCAAGTCATTCTGGAAAGACATATGCCAGCTCTGGCAAGACGACTCACTCGGCTGCTTTTGGAAGTAGACTCAGAAACGGTTTTATCTGCAGGTTTATTATAAAGCACTGCAGATTCAGCAAAATAAACTCAGTCTTGCTGGCATAACGGCAAAACAAAATACAAACAATAACACAGTCTATATATGTGCGGGTTCGCCTGCACAAGTTGCTGCACACTTCAGCTCCTCCTGAGCTGAAGCTCCACAGTCTGGAGACTTACCCATCCAAACTCACAACAACAGAAAAAAAAACTCACTGCTGGAGATTTACCTTCTCCAGCCACACCCTTGAGGTGGAGTTATGGTGAGTAGGCATCCCACCCATCTCACACCTACTCACAAAGCACCCATCCCAAAATGGCTCCTTAACCTCTTCAGCACCTAACATGCTGAAGAAACTTCTAGGTTCAGTTAACTGAGGCTAGTAGCCACAGTGAAGCATATCTCCCCTCATATATATCACCAGTGACTCTGTTACACAGCTTAAATGCATAGTCTTTTCAACTATTTACTTATGTATCTTATAGGTAAACTCTTCATAGAAGCCTTGAAGTCTCTCTTTTACTGTCAATGTACTTGCCTCTAGATTATGTAAAAGAACTCACAATTTACCAACTCCCAGATTCTGGTGCATCACAGTTTTCTGACCCTTTTCACTTCTGGAATTAAGACTCTTTGGGTGTATTCATAAGATGCAGGTATCCCTCCCTGTACCTTTAGTCTATATGTGCTATCACTGTAGCTCAGTGGCAGACCTGCTCTCCCCCCTCATTTTGCTACCTCTGCCCCTTTAATACCTTCTCACTCTCTCTCACTTGGGCTGTTGTTCACAGAGTATGCACACAGGCATATTTTAAGGAGCTCCCTCTATCACAGGTCTCCCAACAGACAATAACTCTGGGAGTTTTAGGCAGCTCTTAAAATTGCTTCCCTGTCAGCATTGTAGTATTGCACTACATTTCGTAAGCGGACTCCCAGACTTCTGTTCTGTACCTCCAGAAGGTGAATTCATGGAGCACTTTAAGGGCACAAGCCAGCACTGCTTGAAGTGGTGTCAAACCCGGTTCTTGGCTAAGACCTCTCCATCATTCACTGTACTGCTTTATCTTTTTTTCTGTGATTGCACACCGGGGAGTCACCACCACTACCATCAACCTTAAAGGGGACTGTCTCTTCCAGCATCTGTTTGGCACTAGGTGTTAGCCATTATTATTATTTAAATTTACATGTGCTCAATACACAAAATAGATATGTCTTCAAGAAGATGAGGAATATGGCATTGTTGTTGAATTAGTTCATCTTTTGTGAAGCAGAATGTCAGTACAACTTGATCACGCAAAATGCTCTCATCTGCTGTGTTAGGTTTTTACATTCCTTCTTCACCATTCTTCACCATTAAACCTTATATATTGATGTCTACAACTGGCCACTTCTTTAATGTGTGCCAAACTGCCGTTGAAGGAAAGTAACACCTAAAATCCATTGCCATCATTGCTTTGTCTTGTTTTGGATGTCCTCTCAATTCAAAGTGATACTGAGTACCTAATAAAACAGCTAATAAAATATTAATACACATAATTTACATATAAATACATGATGTTTGGATGTATTTTCATGAATTGATTTAACATATATAAAATTGTTTTCACGTCATAACCACCTATAAACACTTATCTACTGTGCCTATAGGTAATATAATTAAACTGTACATATATTCATACATATGCAATGCTTTTGTCAACCCTTGAATGACAAGTGTCCTGCGCTCAAAATACTTAGATTATTTGCATGATATTTTGTACTCAAATACATTTTTATAGTGGATCTTAAGTGCTTGTTAAATTGAGTACTTTAACTGAATGCAAAGACAATCCATTTTACTTTATTACTGAGCATAGAAGAAAAACATAATATAATATCCAAA
This sequence comes from Phyllobates terribilis, assembly GCF_046119375.1. Lineage (NCBI taxonomy): Eukaryota > Metazoa > Chordata > Amphibia > Anura > Dendrobatidae > Phyllobates > Phyllobates terribilis. Next base: position 369,280,025 of record NW_027362763.1, on the reverse strand, counting down.
AAAGTCATTGGTTGTTACAGGATGTTACATTATCTCTTATCCATCAGGAACTCAATATTTATGGGGGTCACTTATTTATCTGCAGTATTTTTTAAAGGTGAACTATGGATTGTTTTATAAAGATCAGTACATTACCGTGATGCAGTTGTTGTTTGAATGAGTCCTAATTGCATTTATAAAAACAGGTACAGCTTGTGATCCCAAATTAATTAGACCAATTAATTAAAAGAAAAAAATAAAACCTTGAATTTCGAAATATTCTTTGAATGTAAGATAATGGATTTGGTTTTGATCGTTGAATGAAGGTGAGTCAGCAATAATGTATCAGATAAAAAAAATGTTAAAGCTTTGTGGAATCCATTATTTAAAATAATGAATATTAATTAAGCATCTTAAAAATCCTTCCAGAGCATGTAAAAATTGAAGGCTTAAAAGCTGTGTTCATTAGAGAGTTATCAAGAACTTGAAATGAAAAACACAAAAATGAAAACATTTACATTTGTGTAATCATAATAACAAAATATTGCAAACATCATAAAAAAAAATCTGAAAATAAGCACGCCAAGTATATTATAAGGACTATTAACAAGACGTGAACAGGAAGGGGGGGAGAGGTGTGGCCAGCAGCGCATGGGAGAGGTTATGCAATTCCTCTGCTCCAGTGCAACTAGATAGAAAGCTGCTCACATCAGTGATATAACCTTCTCAACATAACCTGGGAAAGTGTCAGAGGACATGAAATAATTGTTGCTGCTGTTGGATGTCTGTCTCCTGCATGGACATAATCTACACAAATAGTTTTTTTCATTGTAAGCCCCATGTCTTTTTTTTCTAGATGAATTTTTCCAAAATGCATGATGACTACAATGAAACATGGTGGTGGCTTTATCCTTATGTGGAGCAGCATTAGTGCTGCTGGTGTCGGGGAGCTACATTTCATTGATGGTATCAAAAACTCACAGATGTACTTCTCTCTATTGAAAGCTAAGATGCTATCATCACTTCATGTCCTTGGTGGATGTGCACTCTTCCAACAAAACAATGATCCAAAATACACATTTTTTAAGGCCATTGTTACATGAAGAGTCGGTGATATATCAATGCTTTAGATTGAAATTGCATCTAAAATTACTGGCTTCTCTAAATTGTCGATCTTTCTCCTTTTGTCTGAGAATTCAAGGGGGTTTCCAGGACTAATTAATCTTTTTACTACAGGCCTAACAGTAACAGGCACGTAGTTGCTAACTACCTGCCTGCTGTGCTCAGTGCTGATCTCTGCCAGCAAAGAGCAGTCGCAGACCACTCCTGCTAGAAATCTAATAGCATCAGCTAATGTCACATCAATAAAGTAGTGGCTTCTCTTCCACTCTGCGCTGTTGACAGGGCATCACTGCCGATGTTATGCTGATTGACCGCAAGCTCCCCGCTGCCCACTGCCGGTTGTCAATCAGCATGATGTTGGTAATAACGTTCAGCAGCCCATAATAACAAGAGGTGCTCTGTTAACAAAGAGCAGCTAAATTGAGGGCAGGATCGGTCCGGTCTGTGGTAGAACAGGTAGGTAGTTGCCTCTGTTAGCAACTACCTGCCTGTTATTTTTTTACTCTGTGCCTAAAAACTAAAACAGTCCTGGACAACTCCTTTAACATGAAACTACAATATGGCTTTGCCTCCTTAATTAAGGCTGAAATGTATGCCTGGCAAAAAATAGCCTCTCTACCAAATATTATTTCTATTAGATTTAACTTTCTCCCACTGAATCTATACAACATGTCATTTTTAAAAATTACAAAAAGGAAAATGGGCTGATGCCAAAGTTTGGGCGCCATGCATGGTTAGTACCTAATGGCACCCCCTTTTGAAAGTATCACAGTTTGCAAACAATTTTTTTAGCCAGTTTAGGGAACTGTGAGGGTCATTGTAAAACCTTCAGCTTGTGCCTTTTGAGGTAGTCTATTGTGGATTTTGACATGTATTTAGGATCATTATCCATTTGTAGAAGCCATCCTCTCTTCAACTTCAGCTTTTTTACAAATGGTGTTGTGTTTGCATCAACAATTTGTTGAAATTTCATTGAATCCATTTTACCCTCTGCCCGTGAAATGTTCCCCGTGCCATTGGCTGCAACAAAACCCCAAAGCATGATTGATCCACCCCCATGCTTAATGGTTGGCAAGATGTTCTTTTCCTGAAATTCTGTACCCTTTTTTCTCCACATATAACTTTTTTTCATTGTGGCCAAACAGTTCTATTTTAACCTCATCGGTCCACAGGACTTGTTTCCAAAATGCATCAGGCTTGTTTAGATCTTCTTTTGCATACTTTTGACTCTGAATTTTATGGTGAGGACGCAGGAGAGGTTTTATTCTGATGACTCTTCCATGAAGGCCATATTTGTGCAGGTGATTCTGAACAGCAGAATAATGTACCACAACTTCAGAATCTGATAAATCTTTCTGAAAATCTTTTGCAGTCAAGCGGGTTTCAGATTTGCATCTCTAGCAATCCTACAAGCAGCTCTTACTGAATTTTTACATGCTCTTCCAGATCTTATTTTAACCTCCACTTTTCCTGTTAACTGCCATTTCTTAATTATGTTTTGAACTGAGGAAAGGGCAACTTGAAAACGCTTTTCTATCTTCTTATAACCTTCTCTTGCTTTGTTGGCCTTCATCATTTTTATCTTCAGAGTGCTAGGCAGCTGCTTAGAAGAACCCATGGCTGCTTTTTTTTGGCAAAAGGTTAGAGGAGGCTGAGTTTTTATAAAGCTGGGAAGTTTGCATCACCTGGCCTTTCCTAACGATGATAGTGAACAAGCCATAACCCTAACAGGCCAATTAAGGTCTGAAACCTTGGTCAAAGTTATCTGAGCACACAAATCTTCAAGGGTGCCCAAACATTTGCATCAGCCCATTTCCTTTTTGTAATTTTTAAAATTTAAAGAAAATGACAATATATTTTTTTTGCCTAAAATACAATGAAAAACGTGTCATCTTTAAATTTAGGTCTTTTAGAGATCATTTCATCTTCAAGTTGCTTAACTGTTCACGATAACAGTAATTTTGACCACTGGTGCCCAAACTTTTACATGCTACTGTATATTATTTTTTTTCCATAAGGATTGGTGCAGCACTTTGATATACATATATGTAATTTTCCCAGACACTTACAATCACTCATTCAACTTAGATTATACTAAATAGCTTCTTTCCTTGACCCTTTTGTTAGGTTCTATATTATGTCCCTTTTATATTCTCCCAGCTACAAGAAAATCTTCTGCCATACTAGAGACCAACTCCATAATTCACTTAAACAATATCTGTCAGCAGGTTTTTGGCTACCTCATCTGAGAGCAGCATGATGTAGGCAAAGAGACCCTGAATCTAATGATGTATCACTACTGGGTACAGCAGTTTTGGCACAATCAGAGTTCTTAGTTGTAGAATGCAGCAGAGTTGGGAATGCTAACCCCGCCCACACCAGACTCTCTGTGTATATAACTACAGACAGTGAGGTGCTTATCACAGGAGGGGGCGAAGTCAGACTTTAAAGTACCAGTCATCTAGTCACAGCAATGATAATCACCATTTGACACATCATTGAATTCTGTGTTTTAACCCCAACTTTGTTTTGTCCTCAGATTACATAGCAAAAACCTGTTGACAGATTCCATTTAAAAGAACCTTTAACCCCTTAAGGACCTTGGCTTTTTACTTTTTTGCGTTTTCCTTTTTTGCTCCCCTTCTTCCCAGAGCCAAAGCCTTTTTATTTTTCTGTCAATATGGCCATGTGAGGGCTTATTTTTAGAGGGACGAGTTGTACTTTTAAAGGTCATCACTGGTTTTACCATATAGTGTACTGGAAAACGGGAAAAAAAATTCAAGTTCGGTGAAATTGCAAAAAAAATTCAATTCCACAGTTTTTTATTTTTTTTTACCACGTTCACTGCTAAAACTGACCTGCCATTATTATTATCCAGGTCATTACGAGTTTGTAGACACCAAACACGTATAGGTCATTTTTTATTTAAGTGGTGCAAAAAAAAAGTAATAATGCCATTTTCGGAGACCTGTTGCGTCTCCGCTTTTCGTCATCTGGGGCCGGGTGAGGGCTTAATTTTTGAATGCTGATGTTTTTATTGATACCATTTTTGGATAAATCCGATGTTTTGAAAGCCCGTTATTGCATTTTATTGCAATGTTTCGACGACCAGGTATAGACCAGGTATATGCGAGAGGTATATACCGTATGGGAATAAAAGGGCCAGAAACAAGAGGAAAGCAATATGGTTGAATAAGAACGTAAAAGGGGCGTTAAATAGCAAAAAAGAGGCATTCAAGAGATTAAAACAGGAAAACAGCAAGGAGGCACTAATGTGTTACAAGGAAAAAACGAGAACCTGCAAAAAACAAATAAAAATAGCAAAGGAGGAAACAGAGAGACGTATTGCTAGGGAAAGTAGATCAAATCCCAAACTGTTCTTTACGTATATAAATAGTAAAAGGATTAAATCGAATAATATTGGACCGATAAAAAGTGATGAAGGCAAAATCATAGAGAAAGATGAGGATAAAGCTAATCTATTAAATAAATTTTTTTCGTCAACTTTCACAAAGGAAAAAGAACGAACAGGCGAAATGAGAAGTGACAAGCTTAATCCTCCACTAAGTATGACAAATCTAACCCAAGCTGGGGTACAGAAACGCCTCAGTAACATTAAAATAAACAAATCACCAGGACCTGATGGCATACACCCACGGGTACTAAGGGAACTAAGTAATGTGATAGACAGACCGTTATATCTTATATTTAAGGACTCTGTTGAGACTGGGTCTGTACCACTTGATTGGCGACAGGCGAATGTAGTGCCAATATTCAAAAAGGGAGCAAAAAGTAACACCGGAAACTATCGGCCGGTGAGTCTGACGTCCGTTGTGGGCAAAATTTTTGAAGGCTTTATTAATGAGGCAATCATGGAGCATCTTGATGCTAATAATCTATTAACCCCGAACCAACATGGATTCATGAGGAATCGCTCCTGCCAAACAAACCTGATTGACTTCTACGAGGAGGTTAGCTCTCGAGTAGATCAGGGGGAACCAGTGGATGTCGTGTATCTCGACTTCTCAAAAGCGTTCGATAGCGTGCCACATAATAGGTTGGTATACAAAATGAGAATGATGGGGCTGGGGGAAAATGTCTGCAAGTGGGTAGCTAACTGGCTAAAGGATAGAAGGCAGAGGGTGGTTATAAATGGAATATACTCAGATTGGGTAAGCGTCACTAGTGGGGTACCACAGGGGTCTGTACTAGGCCCAATGTTATTTAATATCTTTATTAACGACATAGTCAACGGGATAAATAGTAAAATATCAATATTTGCAGATGACACAAAGTTATGTAAAACAATTAATACAAAAGAGGATAGTGAAGACCTACAGAGGGATTTGGATAAGCTGGGTAGGTGGAGCATTAAATGGCAAATGAGGTTTAACGAGGAGAAATGTAAGGTCATACACATGGGAAGGAAAAATGGAAGTCACCAGTACTCACTGAATGGGAAATCATTGGGGAATTCAGAGATGGAGAAGGACTTGGGCATCTTGATTGATAGCAAACTAAATTGGAGTGCCCAAAGTCAGGCCGCTGCTGTAAGGGCAAACAGGGTAATGGGATGTATCAGAAGAGGTATAGCTGCAAAGGATGAGAACATTGTTCTTCCACTGTACAAAGCACTGGTCAGACCACACTTGGAATACTGTGCTCAGTTATGGGCTCCAATATATAGAAAGGATATAAATGAGCTTGAAAAGGTACAAAGGAGGGCAACAAAATTAATAAGGGGAATGGAGGGACTGCAATACCCAGAGAGGTTGGCAAAACTAGGACTATTCAGCCTGGAAAAGAGAAGGTTGAGGGGGGACATAATAAATGTGTACAAATATGTTAGGGGACAGTATAGAGACCTTGCCCGGGATTTGTTCAAAAGGAGGGATATTACGGTAACAAGAGGGCATTCACTAAGACTGGAAGAGAAAAGGTTTCAGCACCAGCATAGGAAGGGGTTCTTTACGGTAAGAGCAGTGAGAATATGGAATTCACTGAGTGAGGAGACGGTAATGTCGGATTCACTAAACCAGTTCAAGCGGGGACTGGATGCTTTTCTAGATACCAGGCAGATTTCTGCATATACTTAAAAATAGAATAAAATAGTAGGTTGATACAGGGATTTATTCTGACTGCTGGTTTCAGAGTCGGGAGGGAATTTTTCCTCAGGTGAAGATTGGCTAAATCATTTGGGGTTTTTGCCCTCCTCTGGATCAACTTTAGCAATTACAGAACTAACAGGTCGAACTTGATGGACGCAAGTCTTTATTCGGCTTTACTAACTATGACCTATGACCAAAAAAATATAATTCTGGCGTTTAGAATTTTTTCTCGTTACGCCGTTTACCCATCGGATTAATTTATTTTTTTATATTGATAGATTGGGCAATTCTGAATGTGGTGATACCAAATATGTGTATTTGGGAATTTTTTTTTATTATTTTATTTTGAATGGGGCGAAAGGTGGGTGATTTAAACTTTTAAATATATATATATTTTTTTTTAATTTTTAAAACCATTTTTTTACACTTTCTGCATGCTTCAATAGTCTCCATAGGAGACTAGAAGCTGCTGTTTTCTGATCGTTTCTACTGCATACAGGCGACGAGCAGATCACCTGTATGCAGGAGAAATGCTCCTGTGCTATAAGCGACTACCACTAGGTGGCACTGATAGCTAGCGAGACATGACAACCACAGGGGTCTGCTGCAGACCCCGGGTTGTCATGCCCACCTATCAGTGACCTGCGATCACGTGACGGGGGCTAAGGCCACTTCTGGCGCGGCGCTGTTAAATGTCGCTGTCAGAGATTGACAGCGGCATTTAACTCGTTAACAGCCATTGGTGGATCGCGATTCCACCCGCGGCTGTTGCGGGCACATGTCAGCTGTAAGAATCATCTGACATTGCCCCGTTCAGTGCGGGCTCAGCGCCGGAGCCCTCACTGAACCGGGGTTGATGGCCTGGTGCGTTCTAATACGTCCCAGGCTTTAAACGGGTTAATGGTTGATAAAAGCATGCCATTTAGGGTGCCTATGAACATTTTTAATTTGATCTAAAATGATCATCAAACTGGACATTACTTTGTATAGACTTTCGGCATAGTAATTTAATACTTGTAAAGGATAAAAAATAATAAAAGGGATATATTTCAATCATTAAAACTAACAACGAGGCAATATTGTGGAAAATAAAAGCCTATCAAGTCTCTATGTTCTTCAATTGACATACGTAATGCATTATTAGGCTTCTTCCTGAAAATTTAAACCTTGATATAATTTGAAAATATTACATGATGTGATTAAAGGCATATTTAAAAGGCGAAAAAATCTAACCTGCATTAAGTAAAACCTAATGTACTCTGAGTATCTACACAGCAACTGTGACTGCAGGGAATCCTTTAGTAGCAGCAGGTTTTTGGATTCATTGGGCATAAAATAGGTTGACAAGTGTATTGGGAATCTTTATTGCTTTTGTCTGCTAAAATGGCAATTTAAATGTTTAATAATATTGCTTTGATGAGCTTAGTTAGCTGTAGGAGACTGGGACACACAACATCAACTATCCAAATAATAAAAACTCAGTCCAGCCAGTAGAGCAACTACGAAAGTAAATAAGACTTGCTTTCCATGAAAAATCCTAATTGTTACCAGTCAGGCTATGCTGTGGATTTTACTTTAGCCTATATGCAGAATGCTGGATCGGATGGACCATGATAAAGCATCATTTAGCTGGTGCGTAAGGATAATAAAATAATGGCAGTTACGACTAATACTCTGCTAAATATTAACATGGACATGAATAAAAATAGTAATGCTTATGCATAGCCTTATTATGGAAAGTAAAATATATTTCTTTCTTCAACAAAGCTTCATGTACAGGGTTGAAGATACCTATATGCTTATCAGATGTACCCCACATATTCAAAATTATAAAAAAAAATTATCAATGAGAGTACAAGAGACACTATTTTTTTTGTTGGACATTAGACATGATTGAATCTTTTGAACTTCAAATTGGACAGATTTGCCGAATTTAGGCCAGTAGATTCTATTCAGACCAAATTTGAGGCCAAAACTGCCCTCACTTAATTGAGGGTAGAGAATGGATGGAAAAACAAGAAAAAGAAATTCTACTGCTGTCCCTTTTCAAATTTGTTATAAATTTTCTGAAAAATGTTTGGGGATTCAATTATGCATGATTACAGCAAAATGGCAGCAATCTGACAGCCCTTTAGCTGGATTCTTTTTAGAAATGGGAACTAGCTAAAAAAGAAATAAAAATTACTTTTATGCTCTCATTTCCTTACCTATTCTAACTAAGCTTCTACCCCCTCTTCCTCAGCTCTCAGGTATTCTGTTCTTTGGCTTCGGTAAGTGATGGAGGGAGGAGGACATAAGGAATGGCCAATCTGAGATCTGTAAGTGAACTCACGTGGTCATGTGATTATTATTATATGTACTGTCTCGCATTTGACTACGTGACGCCATTTACAGGCCTCAGATTGGCCTAAGCACCAGAATGGAGTGTTAGAAGAAGAAAATGACTTGGGAGCCATGCAGGGTTGCCAATCATCCAGAAATTCCAGGACAGTCCGTATATTCAAGGCACTTCTTTACCCTGTCTGTAAAAAAAATAATTAAGGAGTCAGTGATTTTTTTGAAGCTGAAGAAAGTTATTCTTTACATACTGTTTTGGCTGTGATTATCATTATTTTACAGTTTACAGTGAATGCAGCTGATCTTTTCATATCAGACTTATGGGCTGTAGACACGGATCACTTATCATAAACATAAATTAGGGTTTTTCAATGTGTCCGTAAAAAATATTGACTGTCCATGATTTTTTGATAAGCTGTACAGAAAAATTAAAAAGTCAAGTTGGAAACCCTGGAGCCATGGCAGAGTCAATTGAAATGCCATAAGAACAAGGCAGTTTAGAGGAATATTTTTATATCGCTCCCATCCCTCGAAAGTATCCAGATGGCTGCCATTTTGCTGGAGTAGTGCAAATCAATCCCCCTCAAAAATTTCAGAATATTTGTAACAAATTGAATATGATACAAAATAATTTTATCATAGGCATACATCTAATTCCATAAGTTTTTATTGCAGTAACCATCCAACACTTCACTGTCGTGGTCACACTTATTAATACAAATAGGGGCCTGAGAACAAAGCAGAGAGACTCCACCAATGAAGATGCAATTAAAGCAGTTATGGAACTTGGCTCCCAGTTTTGGACTTATTTGTGAATGTAGATACTTCAATAAAATACATAGAAAAAAAAAACAGAGAAGACCTGGTTTTCAGAAACAAAATAATTTTAAAAATCTATTATTGCATGTGCAATGCATATTTCAGAACACAAACATTTCTGTATTTTTCATTTGGCAGATAATATAGTGACATATAGTAAAAATATATATAACTATAATTGCCTTCAAAATTAGGAATACCACTAATGTGAATGTCATGGATGTGAATAATGGTTTCTGGGGTATTAAATCACCACCTTTCCTATTGGTAATCTTTGTCATCAGTTTATATAAATCTTGAGAGCTATTGTATAGCTCATATATCATATGTCAAAATGTCAGCAAAGGTCATCGATAGTTTAGTGCCATTGTGTTGGGATTATTAGGGTGATCCTAGGTCATCTCTTGCTGCATTTAATGAAATAAGGAGTTCTAGTCCTTTTTATATGATCTGTCATTTACAGGAACAGTCAGCCCCTGAAACTACAAACAACCACATGCTGTTCTGAGAAATTATAGAGCTATATGTGTGCTGTGTCTGTGCCAGAACACCATAAGGACACTGTAAAGGTTAAAGAACAGGACACATTCTGTGTGAGATTTTATTTAAGATGCCCACAAGCATATACAATTGGCTTTGCACTTTAATTTAATTTGTATAGTAATTAATGTAGATGTTGGTAGCAACAGTTTTACATCGGCATGATACTGCACTGCAGGATTCACTAATAGGCTTTAGGCCACTAATCCAAAAATATATGTAAGGTCATTTAAAGTTTCTTGATGACCTATAAACCTGTTATAAATTGACTAGTAGCATAATTTCCCTAAGATTCTTACAAAAAAGAAGGCTACGTTATATCAAAATATCAACATTGCTGACAACTAAAGAACAGTCAATTAATTCAAATCAAATTCATCTAGAATTTCCCAAGATTTGTGGAATCGGGTATATGTGAATTGTGGACATTTCCCCTTTTTTATACTGCTGGATTCTAAAAAGCCATAGAGTGGTTAAAAATACCCCAAAAATTATACTAATCTTACCAGGTCTTCACCTATCCAGTAACAGAGACACTTTCCACTCCAGTATATTCTTCAAGTGTCTTCTCCAGCAGCATCCCAGTATCTCTGGAGCCTTCACAAATATCATGATGTTGCCTCTAGTTAGCCCTCGATGTGTACACAAGAGGTTATGGGTCTTCAGCAGGAAGAATTTTCTTTGATAGTACATTTAACTCCAAACTTTCATCTGTATGTGAAAATTGTCTATTTTTTAGTGATCAAGCTCCATACTGATCTTCATTCTATTCTAAGTGCAACAAGCAAACAAAATCAGTTTTGAAACTCTCAAGAATGTATATAGGAATATAATAGTAATATTGAAGTACTGAAAAAAATATTTGTACAAATCATCTGGAGACCCTTTTGAAAAGACAGCCTGAATAATTTTGAACTATTTACACAAATTAAAATATGCGATTAACAATTAGAACATGAATCAAAACAACATGACAGTTGACATATGTGACTAGGCCTCATGCAACATCTTGATGTCAGGGTGACATCACAACATTTTTAGGCCCTGTCAGCGTGGAGTGGTAAAAAAATTCTGACAGGAGAAGAACCCTAAAGACTGGACAGGAGTGGAGAGGGGCTGCAGCTAAATAGTTGATGAAAAGGGCAATGTGAGTATAATTTTTTTAAATTTTTCTTAACCTATGTTTATTGTGTACTGTGGTCTGAAGAAGAAACATTAGAGAATAATTTAACACATATGATTGATTCACAGTGGTTACATTTGATGCAAATTAAATTTCGTGGCCAAATTCGCTACTCATCACTACTTAAAACTGTTCTTGAGCCATTAAAATTTACCAAAAGGGTTTTCTGATGATTTACAAACAAATTTATTTTTCAACATCTCTAAATAACATAATGATATTAAAATGATATTCCTATGTATTTTTGACATTGTAAAAACTGCTATTATATTCTTGATGTTCTCGAAAGAAAACAAAGAACAGTATGGATCTTGATCACTGCTACTAGTATCAGTGTAACACTGCAGCAGTGCTAAAAACTAGAAAATTTTCACATACAAATGAAAGCTTCGACTTCAATATACTATTCAAAGAGAATTCTTCCTGCTGATGACCTACTATCTCCTATGTACACATCCAGGGCACCATACAAACCTAGATCATGGTTTGGGTGCTTTTATACTACAAACAAAAGCAGAAAAGCCTGGCAACAAGCTTTGTACTTTGACAGCATGGTGCATCACTCCAAGATGGAGAAGTGCTGGAATATTTGCTCCCATTTGAGAGGATACACTGCTATTAGTAACAGTGTTTTCGTTTTCTCACATGTCCTCAAACCCAAAGTTTATTTTTTCATTTCTTTCTGATTCCACATGGTTGTTATAGAGTTACCAATCTTTATTTTGTCCTGTGTACTTTAAACTTTATCCCCATGTATTTTGATAAGCAATAAGGTATCGTTATAGATTTAATGAACTTACTGGTATGTAGTTAGTAGTTTTGTTGGGATTTTCTTTTAAATTTTGTTTGCTAATGACTTATAATTTGCACCACAGTCTCAATTTTTGCAAGAAATATGAATGACTTTATCATAAATTTCCTTTATAGAATTTCTTATGATGAGATTTGGAAATGTTCATGGGTACAACTAATTTTTTGGGCATTAGGGCAGTAGCTAAGGACTTATGACCTTAAGTGTCCCACAAGAATTAAAATCTGTCCACATTTGATGACAAGTTCTTGACAGCCCCGTTGGTTTATATGGCGTCTCCTGGGGTTCTGACATGGTGCCTGTCATTCTGATGTCAAGAACATAGCTGTACCCTGCCCTTTTCTTGCCATTAAATTTAACTAAAAAAAAAGAATGGAATTGCTATTTTTACATTCAAACTGGTTTTATTTGAAAATTTTATAAAAAATATTTTAAACTTGGAAAAAAAAAATCAAACGGAACTAACAACAAAGGCTCCATACTTAGCATTCCATATGAGACTAAATGTTGCTTTAAAGTTTAAACTACTGATTTGTAAAGGAAAGGTATTATGCTGACCATATTTTAAGGATCACTAAATCAAACAAATCATTGATAAAAAGAAAAAATTTGGGTGTACTCAAGGTTTAGTTGAAGCATTTTATGAATGGCCCTCAAAGAGTTTATCCTGTAGATACTCTGATGAACGAATGATGATCAGATCCATTTTCGGTCAATGGAAGTCTAAATTCCTGTCTCTTTTATCAAGGTGGCGGGGTTTAATGATCTTTTGTTGAACCGCAGACTGTTAAATCTGTAAGAAGCCATAGGCTCAAAAAGACTACCTCAGATAGATAGATGTTGCACAAACCACTTCATCTTGCAGACACCAGATGAATCCTGGCCACAACCCATCAACCCTGTACAGGGTTGTAAGATGGGGTCCACTGGATTGTTTCAATTGAACTCCTGCTGCTCTCAGGAGTGAACCTAGACAAGAGAATGGTCTGGTACTCAGGTCAGAATTAGGAGGTCATTATAGGGACAAAATCATAAAACAGAAAAATAATCAACAAACAGCCAAGATCATAATCAGGAATGTTCTCTTGGAATATAGCAAAACACACAAGTTAACAGAAGCTAATCAGGTTATAACTGGCAGTGGACAGCAAGATTTCAGGAGGCTAAATAGATTGCAGCACCATCCAGAACAAACAGCTGACAGATGTTAACTCTCAATTGCTCAGCCTGGATGAAGTGCAATAGGACACAGAATGACAGCTGTCGTCCCACGTTGCAAGCAACAACAGTTTAGTGTCTTGTTGCAACAGAAACAGAGACAGGAAGGGTAGGCACCAATACAGATGTCACACAGACAAGACATGGGAGGAAGGATTCTGCTGCAGTCAGTTGTTTAGCAGGCTCAAAGGACAGAGAGGAGTAGGAGGGACAACATGGCTGAGCTCCAAAGACAAAAAGATAATAAGATTCCTTTATATATTTATCAGCTTTAATTGTAATATAAGGATCAAAGAAAATAAGAAAAGTAAGAGAGGAAGTTCTTGATTTTTTAATTTTTAATACATCTTCTGTGTTTATGGTTCATTTAAACACTTAATCACCTGTGATGTGTATACATGTCACAGGTTAGTTGCAGGTATATGAATAAGGCTCAAGAGCTTATCTATAAAGTCAGCATTAGTCTCTAACAACAGTGACCAGAGCTAGCTCTGATCAGTGTTTTTAACAATTTATCAATCTCTAAGAGCACATTTGAATAGTTTTAAACAGTGCAGGAGTCTGTTCAAGTGCCCATCAGCTCCTGCTTCCACAATGCTGATGGGTTACCATACCATCCAGGGGCCTATTGAAATCTGGTGCTGCCATGAATCCCAGTTTCTGGTTTGTCTATATAGCAGATCATTACTTTTACTTTATGACGCTTTTCAGTTACCACATGCAATAAAAAAAATAAATAAAAAGGCATTAAAACTTTGTATATACAGTACCCTAAAATGGTACAAACAAATTACAGCTCATCACACTAAAAACACAAGCCTGTTTTCCTGCTTTACAGCACATTGTATGTTAGAGTGAATATGTCTAGTTAAAACTAAAACATACAAAAAGAACCAAAATCATAAGCACTTGCACCTACTGAAAAAAAGGTGAATACCGGTAGCAGCTGGCAGACCAATGAGCTCTGTGTGTTGGTCGGTAGATGGTAATAACAATAGAAACAAAGAAATGAGGTGCTGCTGTGCTACAAATGTCCACTATGAACAAAGAAGGGTTAAAACCCAGAGAAGTGAGAACTTAAAAGATTGGCAGGTTGAATGACATACAACCATAGGCAATATACGGAGTACATTCGACTACCCCAAAAGATGCACTGGTTAAAGCAGATGAAATACCAAAATGCATGGAACAATGAACATAACAAAGCCACATGATGGCCACAAGAAGTTGAAACTAAAATGAATGTTCAAACAATAGTCTGTAATCGGGTACAATAAAGTGGTACCAAAAAAATGTCTTATCTTATCGTCCAGTGGATGCTGAAAAATGGTCCACTTACTGAATATGATGTCATTTATCATGAAATACAGAGTCATCCTTGTGTTAATATAATAATGTTTCTAGATACAGCTCACCCCATCCAATATATGTAAGTTATTCAATCTGGTTTCTGGCAAATCCATTCACTGTGCATGGATAAAGCTTGTGAGGTATCAAACAGATTTGTTCAAAATGATAAAAAGAGATTTTTCAATGCAATAAGGTGAATTAAAAGCAAAAATACTTAATTGTGACTTAATTAAAATAGTAGCATAGGCATAACAAACTTACTGGCACGTTTTGAGTCTGGCTGACTTATTATTGCAGATAACTACGATCAAGAGTCAGCCAGACTCAAAACGCATCAGATATATTTTTTATGCCCCTGCTACTATTTAAATTAAGTCAAAATAAAGTATTTTTGCTTTTAATTCACACTGCTGGATTGAAAAACTTATTTACCTCCTAGTGTTGTGCACAATCCAGTGTGTGGACATACCCAAAGCCAGTACTCTGTCCATATGGGGTAGGATAATATCCTCCAAAATCCTGGATGGTGAAATAATGGCGCTTCGGCCGGAGTTGTCCCTGAAAATCACAAGAGCAGATTGTGGGAAAGCAAATGACGTCACTCGGCTGATAGATAAAAAGTTTTGTGAAGGCCAAAAAGCCAACTCATTTCGAAGAATTATGCTTCTTCGTCAGAGTCTGATCAAAAGATTGAAGCATTGTTATGGGGATATTTATTAAAGCTATGGCAGTGGATAATGGTCTTGTGACAGCCTTGGTTCCTTGACAGTGGTTATCTTAAGTTTGCCCCTGTTGCTAGTACATGAACTCTGGTTTAAGTCTGCAAGCATGTGCTTTTATTTTTTTTCTTACTCTAACTTTATTTTACCTTATGTCAGTTTATATCAAGGTTTGCTATGCTCAGACATGTTTTTAAAACTAAGAATTCAATTATCGAGCATTAAGCAGTTTTATATGTCAGTGTGTATTATTTATTTTTCCTTTTGCATTTTTTTTCCTAAAAATGTCACTGGAGTTACATTCGAGTGGCTAATTTCTCCAACATATTCTGAAAAGAACACAAAATAAAATTTGAATAAAATTTACAGACATGAACATGCTCATACATATTCAGACTTGTCAATTAGGCACATCCTATGTTTAAGTAGTAAAAACTTAGTCATTATTTTGAATTACAAGGGATCATAAAGAGATTATTAATATTTTATCACATACTGCTTTCTAATATTAATAGGAAAATTACATCAGTCTTGGATACATATGATATGTCAAATAAATCATTTATATTGCCATTAATTCAAAACCTAATTTGAAGAGGGGCTACAGCTTTTCAATAGACATGAGCAAAAAAGTTATTTAACTTGACAATATTAAATGGAACGGAAATATCTGATGTGCTGCATTCTAATTTAATGAGATATTGTTTAAATCTGCCATCTAGAGATGACCCTATACTGTATGTAATCAAACAATATAGATGAAGATAATAAATGTGCAATATATCTGTATTACTCATATTATTTAACATAAAACAAGAGCAGAAAAACACATGCCAGACACAAGTTTGAATAAATATGTAACCTATGTTAGTAATCATTAAAAAGTTCATTAAAAGCACGGGGGGAATAAACAGACATGACTGACATAAGAGAATATGGAAAGTGCATGGAGGATGGCCATTAGATTATAAAGGGAAAACCTGGACTGTTTAAGTACAATCGAACCATGGGTAAGATATAATATGAATAGTTTAGTAGTCACTAGTAATCGGTGAAAGTTCGGGGTATGTATCGGACACCTAGTGTCCGTGCACTGACTCCGAACACAGACTTCTCACAGAAATCTGTGTTACTGTTCGGGTTCGGCAGCCCAAACAAAGCTTGTTGAAAGGCTGCAGCACAGCCAATCAACAAGCTTTTCCATTGTAGGCACTTTCGGCCCCATCAAAGCCATGCCAAAAATATAATAATAAAAAAAGACGTAAGGTCCCCTCTATTTTTGATAACTAGCATGGGTAAAGCAGACAGCTGTGGGCTGTGGGGTGGCTGCGGGCTGCTATTTTTAGGCTCGGGAGGGCCAAATATTCATGGACATTTTAGGGGATCAAAAGTAGACTAGATTCCACACAGTATTTTTTCATGTATTTATTTATTACTAATAAATAAATTAAAATATCTAATAAAGAATTAAATGAAAAAACTACATAGCGTTCCTCCTATTTTTAATAACCAGCCAAGAGATAGCAGACAGCTGGGAGCTGGGAAGGGGCCAATATCCATGGACCTTCCCACCCTATTAATATCAGACCCCAGCTGTCTGCTTTGCCTTTGCTAGTTATTCAAAATGGGGGGACCCTAAAAAAATGACATGAGGCCCCCCTATTTGAAATAACCAGCTAAGGCAAAGCAGACAGTTGGGTGCTGATATTAATAGGCTGGGAAGGGCCATGAATATTGGTCCATTCCCAGCCTTATCATACCATCCCTCAGCTGCATTAGAAATGGCACATCCATTAGCTGCACCAATTCTGGCACTTAGCCTCGGCTCTACCTGATTGCCCTGGTGTGGCAAGGATTTGGGGTAATGGGATTATGGGGTTCATGTCACCTGTGTAATGTCCGCTGACATCAAGCCCATGGGTTAGTAATGGAGGGACGTCAATAAGACACCCCCATTACTAATCCAGCAAGTAAAAAGAGAAGAAAGCATAATGAAAAAAAATCTTTTTTTTGAAAAAAAACTTCCCAACAATTTCTCTCTTTCCTCTAGTTATTAAAAAAATAATCCACAGATTCCGCCTTAATACATTGTATGGAGGTCCCATGATGATCCCAATCTTCTTCATCCAGTCTATGGAGCCCTGTTCAGAGAAAGCAGCTCCACAGACAAGAGCAGCAGCCACTGCCGGGTTTCACGCTGCACTCCGCGAGACCTGTCTCTCATTAAGATTATCTGGGGAAAAGAACCTGGCACCACACATTTATAATAGAACACTGTGCAAAACATTTAGGGAAATATATTGAAAAAGACAAGAAAGGGTTTATATAAATAGGCATCAAGCATTCTAAATAACCAGATAAGTACCCCAATCAACAATATAATTAGAAAAATAAACTTTATTGATACCACAAGCCAACAGCAAAAGTTAAAACATACTTAAAAACAGAAAAAAAGGCATTAAATATAATCCCTTTATAATAAGGCATATATAGAGAGATACATAAATATGAGATATTACATACAATAAATCCTCACCATGTATCAATATATACTACTATGGTGGATACAAGTAATTATTAATAATACTAAATGGATGGTAAATCAACGCTGATGACAGTAGTAGTCATCAGCCAGTGTCTGACTGGCCGTAACCTTGTCACTGTCGGTCACAGCTGCTGGCTCACACGCTTTCCTCTGTGTGACAGCATGGGCACCGCGATACCCAGTGGCTGTCACAGGTCCTGACTTCAGTAAGGTTACTGGCGGAGACTTCACTAAGGTTACCGCCAGTCAGAGCCACTGTTTACCATGCTGTCACAAAGAGGACCGTGTGGGAACCGCTGGATGCTTGGGCCCCCCATTCACTTGAACGGGGTTTGGGTTCGGGATCAAGTTTGGGTAATGTTCTGGTTTCTGAACCAGACTTTTTGATAGTTTGGCCAAACCCGATGGACCTGAACATTCATGGGTTCACCCATCCTTAGTAGGCACCAGTACGAACTCACAATCAGAAAGAGTAAAACGGATTCTGGACGCAACTTAAGCAAAATGTGCGTTGGGTGTGTTCCCTCACAGATGGGTATAACTTTTTGTTGCTGGATGGCCTAATTTTTTTATATTTACCCTTTCTGGCTTTGTGTTCTTACTGGTGACTACTAAACTATTCATATTATATCTTACTCATGGTTCAATTGTACTTATACATTCCAGGTAATACCTATATAATGTAATAGCCATGCGCCATGCATATACTGTATGTACTTTACATATTCTCTTATGTCAGTCATGTCTGTTAATTCTCCACGTTCTATTATTATTACCTTTGTAATGATTAATAATAAAGGTTACATATTTATTCATATGTGTGTCTGGCATGTGCTCCATTTCTCTTGTTTTATGTTCCTCATTTATGCCCTGAGACACACTACAACCCCTGGCAAAAATTATGGAATCACCGGGCTCGGAGGATGTTCATTCAGTTGTTTAATGTTTTTGAAAAAATGCATATCACCGACATGGCACAAAACTAAACTCATTTCAAATGGCAACTTTAGGGCTTTAAGAAACACTAAAAGAAATTAAGAAAAAAAATATGGCACTCAGTAAGGATAATTTTTTTCAGACCCAGCAGAGGGAAAAATATATGGAATCACTCAATTTTGAGGAAAAAATTATGGAATCATGAAAAAAAAACACACAAAAGAACACTCCAATACATCACTAGTATTTTGTTGCACCACCTCTGGCTTTAATAACAGCTTGCAGTCTCTGAGGCATGGACTTAATGAGTGACAAACAGTACTCTTCATCAATCTGTCATTGTCATTGATCATTTTCTTCAACTTCCACCAAAGATTTTCAATTGGATTGAGATCCGGAATATTTGCAGGCCATGACATTGACCTTATGTGTCTTCTTTTAAGGAATGTTTTCATTGTTTTTGCTCTATGGCAGGATGCATTATCATCTTGAAAAATGATGTCATCATCCCCAAACAGCCATTTCATTGATGGTATAAGAAAACTGTCCAAAATATCAATGTAATCTTGGGCATTTATTGAAGATGTAATGACAGCCATCTCCCCAGTGCCTTTACCTGACGTGCAGCCCCATATCATCAATGACTGGACATTTGCATGTTCTCTTCATGCAGTCATCTTTATAAATCTCATTGGAATGGCACCAAACAAAAGTTCCAGCATCATCACCTTGCCAAATGCAGATTTGCGATTCATCACTGAATATGACTTTCATCCAGTCATCCACAGTCCACGAATGCTTTTCCTTAGCCCATTTTTACCTTGTTTTTTTCTGTTTAGGCGTTAATGATGGCTTATGTTTAGCTTTTCTGTATGTAAATCCCATTTACTTTAGGCGGTTTCTTACAGTTCAGTCTCAGACATTGACTCCATTTTCCTCCCATTCGTTCCTCATTTGTTTTGTTGTGCATTTCCTGTTTTGGAGAGATATTGCTTTAATTTTCCGGTCTTGATGCTTTGATGTCTTCCTTGGTCTATCAGTATGTTTGCCTTTAACAACCTTCCCATGCTGTTTGTATTTGGTCCAGATTTTAGACACAGCTGACTGTGAACAACCAAAATCTTTTGCAACATTGCGTGATGATTTACCTTCTTTTAAGAGTTTGATAATCCTCTCCTTTGTTTCAATTGACATCTCTCTTGTTGGAGCCATGATTCATGTCAGTCCACTTGGTACAACAGCTCTCCAAGGTGTGATCACTCCTTTTTAGATGCAGACTAACGAGCAGATCTAATTTGATGCAGGTGTTAGTTTTGGAAATGAAAATTTACAGGGTGATTCCATAATTTTTTCCCTCTGCTTGGTCTGAAAAAAATTACCCTTACTGAGTACCACATTTTTTTCTTGATTTCTTTTAGTGTTTCTTAAAGCCATAAAGATGCCATTTGAAAAGCCTTTTTAGTTTTGTGCCATGTCTGTGATCTGCTTTTTTTCAACAACATTAAACAACTGAATGAACATCCTCCGAGCCCAGTGACTCCATAATTTTTGCCAGGGGTTGTACTTGGCTGTCTTCTGCTTTGTAGGATTATCATATTATTTAACATCAAAAACTTTAATACATCTATACAAAGCCTAAAGGACAACAACATATACCTAGAAAAATGGGATAAATAAAATGTACAAAGTCAATTTTTGTACACATTACATCAAAGGAGTAATGTTTCTTATTTTTCCATCCAGAGTGCAGAAATGTGTGCACGCAACTGTGTGTACAAGCTTTATGTCAGCTGCAATGCAGGAAATTATCATCACAGACATGTCAATGGATTAATACAGTCTTCAAAAAGAAATGAAGTAGAACCTTTCCCAGAGTCCAGGGGACCAGGGGGTGGTATAAGCAATTATCACTGTACAGAATGTATAATGTTTTTCTACTGCCCTTCTGCTGTACAACAGAGTTGTTAGCTGTCATTAAATTCTCCACCCTTCAGTAACCTTGTTTATGTCTGCACAATTGCATAATTGAAACATAAGCTGCAAAAAATAGTAAATGTCAGCACACTATGTGTCCATTATCGGACAACGTGAAAACTGGATTATTTCAGGTTGTGTTTGAATACAAATAACCACATAAAAACATCAAACTAAAATGTATACAGTGGAAACCTGAAAAAGTTTTTGGTCTTATTTTATTTCCACTACTGTAAAATTTATAAAATTTTGCACTAAATAAAAAGGCCCATATTTCTGGAACTGTATGGCAGATTAAAAAATACACAAACACAATGAAACAGCGAGAATAAAATAGCAAAACAACTTTTGATCTGTTGACAGATCCTTCTTAACCACTACGCGCCAGAGCCTGTTTTTGCCTTCGTGACCGGGCCAATTTTTTCAATTCTGACCACTGTCACTTTATGAGGTAATTACTCTGGAACGTTTCAACGGATCCCCCTGATTCTGAGACAGTTTTTTTGTGACATATTGTACTTCATGATAGTTGTAAAATTTCTTCGATATCACTTGCGTTTATTTGTGAAAAAATCGGAAATTTGGCGAAAATTTGGAATATTTTGCAATTTTCAAACTTTGAATTTTCATGCCCTTTAATCAGAGAGATATATCACACAAAATAGTTAATGAATAACATTTCCCACATGTCTACTTCACATCACCACAATTTTGGAACCAAAATTTTTTTCTGTTAGGAAGCTATAAGGGTTAAAAGTTGACCAGCGATTTCTCATTTTTACAACAAAATTTACAAAAACATTTTTTTAGGGACCACATCTTATTTGAAGTGACTTTGAGGAGCCTTTATGACAGAAAATACCCAAAAGTGATACCATTCTAAAAACTGCACCCCTCAAGGTGCTCAAAACCACATTCAAGAAGTTTATTAACCCTTCAGGTGCTTCACAGGAATTTTTGGAATGTGGAAGAAAACAATGAACATTTAACTTTTTTTCACAAAACTGCTACTTTAGCCTCAAATTTTTAATTTTTACAAGGGCAGCCAGAAAAAATGGACCCCAAAATGTGTTGTGCAATTTCTCCTGAGCACGCTGATACCCCATATGTGGTGCAAAGCCACTGTTTGGGCGCACGGCATGGCTCGGAAGGTAAGGAGCGCCATTTGACTTTTGGAATGGAAATTTGACTGGAATCGATAGCGGACGCCATGTTGCATTTGGAGAGCCCCTGAGGTGCCTAAACAGAGGAAACCCCCAACAAGTCACCCCATTTTGGAAACTAGACCCCTCAAGGAACTTATCTAGATGTGTGGTGAGCACCTTTAACCCCCAGGGGCTTCACAGAATTTTATAATGTTGAAGGGTGAAAATAAAAAAACACATTTTTAACACAAAACTGCTACTTTAGCCTCAAATTTTTAATTTTCACAAGGGCAGCCAGTAAAAATGGACCCCAAAATGTGTTGTGCAATTTCTCCTGAGCACGCTGATACCCCATATGTGGTGCAAAGCCACTGTTTGGGCGCATGGCATGGCTCGGAAGGTAAGGAGCGCCATTTGACTTTTGGAATGGAAATTTGACTGGAATGGATAGCGGACGCCATGTTGCATTTGGAGAGCCCCTGAGGTGCCTAAACAGAGGAAACCCACAACAAGTGACCGAATTTTACAATCTACTCCTCTGTATAAATTAATCTAGTGGTGGGAAAATAAGTAGATAGTTAAATGGTCACTAAACCCATAGATGAATTCCCACAGAGGTGTCATTTCCATAATGGGGTCACTTCAGGGGGGATTATGCTGTTCTGGCACTTTTCAGAGTACCAGAGCTAAATAATCCCCCCTGAAGTGACCCCATTTTGGAAATGACACCCCTCTGGGAATTCATCTATGGGTTTAGTGACCATTTTAACTCTATGGATGATTTCCAGAAACAAGCACGCAATGGAAGGTTTAGATTCTGGAGAACCCCCCCTGGAAATTAAGTGAGCTCTACTCGAATGTGTCATTCACTAAATGAACCAAATGTTTGAATGACAAATTGGGATACATTTTTACAGTTTAAAAACGTGGTTCTGTGTGGTAGATTTTAAAGCAGTCAGTGACGCATAAGGCTGGCAGTGATGGGCATTGTGGGCAATAGTAGCGGGTATCATGCCTCATTCCTCTCTTAGTACATACACGACATCTTTTCTGGGGGTTCCTTCTTGTTTCCGTTGCTGGAATAAGTGCAATAAAATGTCGCTCAGTGAATCTTTTCACATCCTCAGATTCTAATGGATGAGCGGGGCTAACACTTTGAAAGACAAGATTTTCAATTACCTTTTCTTGATAATCAAGAAAAGGATCTGAATTTCCTGCTTTTTTGTACAACACAAAAGAATTGTATGTGGCCACCTGAAACAAATAAATAACCAACTTTTTATACCAGGTATAGGAATTTCTTGATACCTGGTATGGCTGTAGAACCTGGTCTGCAAGGTCCACACCCCCCATGTGTTTGTTGTAGTCAATGACTGACACAGGTTTTTGCTTCGGAGTGGTGGATCCTAGTTCTACAGTGGCCCTTGTGGCATCTGTGTGGATCGAGCTGAGGACAAAAATATCCCTCTTATCCCTATATTTCAGGGCAAGCAGCTCTCCATTGTGTACAGCCCCTGACTGCCCCTTTTGAAACTTTTGGTTGACCAATGGTTGTGGAAACCCCTGACGGTTTTTATGGATGGTCCCACAAGTCCCGATGTTGTGTTTAACCAGACTTTTAAATAGGGGTATGCTGGTGTAATAATTGTCCACATATAGATTGTAGCCTTTTTGAAAAAATGGACTTATCAGCTCCCAAACAATTTTTCCAGATGTCCCCAGATAAGTAGGGCATCCTGGTGGGTTTAGTTGGCTGTCTTTCCCCTCATATATATGAAAAGCGGATGTGTATCCGGTTGAACTTTCGCACATTTTATAGAGCTTTATTCCAAACCTTGCCCTTTTAGATGGGATAAATTGCTTGAGGTGCAGTCTTCCTTTGAATTTTACAAGGGACTCATCTATAGAAATATTTTGTGTTGGGGTGTAGAGGCTTAAGAATTTTTCTGACAAATTTTCAATGATGGGTCTAATTTTATATAACCTGTCATGTTCTGGGGCATTTCTAGGCAGGCATTGACTATTGTCGTTAAAATGCCAAAACCGCATGAGCATTTCATAACGGGTCCTAGGCAGAATGACTGAAAACATAGGGGTGGCTTGAACAGGGTGGTTGGACCAGTAGGATCGAATGCTCGGTTTTTTAACAAGCCCCATGGCAAATGTAAGTCCTAAAAATTTTTTTATTTCCGGGACATTAGTTGGTGTCCATAAATTTGCCCTAGCATAGTAAGATCGGGGATTCTGGCTTATGAATTGGGATGCATATAAATTTGTTTGCACGACAATATGCTCTAGCAAGCTGTCTGTAAAAAACAAATTAAAAAAATGAATTGGTCCAAAATCTTCCACCTCCACATTTATACCAGGAGTGGCGTTGAAATCAGGGCTGAATGGAGCAGCCGAATCAGAAGCCTCCCATCTGGGAAATGCTAGATCATGTTGCAAAGCCCCTTGTACACTGGGGTGCGCCAATTCACTAGTAGCAGGGACAGCGCTTGTACTGGGCAGTGTTCCCTGATTTGGAGACGTTTCTCCAGTAGCGCTATTTGCACCTATTGCTGTACTGGTCCTTGGGCTTGAGGATGGAACAGAATCACTGCTCATTTCTGAGCTCTCAGTGTCGCCGCTACTAAAGCCCTCAAAATCCATATCTCCATCTGAGATTGCGCTGTCATCAGTGTCAGAACACAGCAGGGCATACACCTCTTCTGCGGTATAAGTCTGACGGGCCATTTTATTTTTAGATTTTTTGACCGGACTGAACGGACGGGACTGATCGGACGGGACTGACCGGACGGGACTGACCGGACGGGACTGACCGGACGGGACTGACCGGACTGGACTGACCGGACTGGACTGACCGGACTGGACTGACTGGACTGGACTGACCGGACTGACCGGACTGGACTGACTGGACTGACTGGACTGACCGGACTGATCTGACTGATCTGACTGGACTGACTGATCTGACAGGACTGACTGATCTGACAGGACTGACTGACTGACAGATCTGACAGGACTGACTGACTGACTGATCTGACAGGACTGACTGACTGACTGACTGATCTGACAGGACTGACTGACTGACTGACTGATCTGACAGGACTGACTGACTGACTGATCTGACAGGACTGACTAACCCTAACTCTTACTTTCTTTTTTCTTTTTTTTTTTTACTTTCACAGTGGCAAGGCTGACACAGCTCTTGTCACACTATTTCTCCTCTGCTCTCTCACTGAGATCGGAGGAGAAACCGTGTATTTATCAGGCAGATCGCCCGGGAAAGTTTGTTGCTAAAACAAACTTCCCTGGTGATCTCTCTGATTGGCTGGTGTGACGCTGACATCATCGAGACCTGAGCCAATCAGGTCTCGATGATGTCAGAGGTCACAGCACCGGGATCCCCGCCACTCCTGAGGTATGTGGGGGGTCCCGATCGCCGACCACCAGCTTTCACTATCTTTTAAATGCCGCGATCGCTATGGATCGCGGCATCTAGAAGATAGGAACAGGTTAACATCATGGGGACCTGATCCATTCAGGTCCCCATGATGCCACATGTCAGAGCTATCGCTCTGAACCGGTACCGCAGCTCTAGCAGGACCCTGGGGGTCCTGAGCACTACGGGACCACCCACCATTTTTAAACGTCGGCGCTGCACAGAGCCCGGGCAGCGCCGACGTTTATGTACAGTGGGCGGTCCTGAACCGGTTAAAGCACCCACTCCAAAATTTTGCTTTTATTTCAGCACTGGCGTAGATAGAACAACTAATCTAAGTTGCCTGCCTCTGGTATTATATGTACCAGCAGCTGTCTTAATCTTTTCTCGGCACCAATCTGGTCTTACATTACGATCTTGTGAACGCAACTTCTGACTGACCGGAAGTCAGAGGCAACTGTCAAAAGCTCTCAGTGTATATCTATGAGAAGCTCATTTAGGCCTCATTCTGGCTTTCATAAATTTACATTGAGATGTGACTTCCGGATCACCCAGAAAACTATGGCAATCAGGTAGGTCACAACCTGCAGAAGATGACCGGAGTGGCACCAATAACAGATGAAGATGGTGGCTGGTAAGTATTAAACTAGGGGCAGTGAACTTAGAAAACTTGTACCACTCCAGTGCTGCAAAAAAATCCCAATAGAATGGTGCATTAAAGGCTAGTGACACATTCAAAATGGAAAAAAATGATTCTAACCTATGTAAGCATACTAATAGATTAAGTAAAACCATACCATAGTATTAAAAGCATTTTAAATTCCAATCTATATTTCTTTATACATTTTCAGACTGCCTAAGAGGCAATTTACAACTTGCTCATCTATGCAAATTGCCTATTCAGGGAAGAGGACTTAAACTCTAGTGCCATCTATTGGAAGTAGCTATTCTAAAAGTCACTATCGACTAGTGTTGAGCGAGTATGTTCTATTAACCCTTTCGGCGAGTATGCTCGGGCCGAGCTCCGAGTATTTATAGCAGCACGGTGATATGCTTGAATCGCTCCCGTGTGCATGATTTGCAACTGTTTGACAGTTTTATTACATGTGAGGAATGTGTAAGAAATAGACATTTCTCCCATGTAATAAAACTGTCAAACAGTTGCAAATCATGCACACGGGAGCGATTCGACCATATCACCGAGCAGCTATAAATACTCGGAGCTCGGCCTGAGCATACTCGCCGAAAGGGTTAATTGAACATACTCACTCAACACTAGTTGCAAATCATGCACACGAGAACGATTCAACCAGATCACCGAGCTGCTATAAATACTCGGAGCTCGGCCCGAGCATACTCGGACAGAACATACTCGCTCAACCCTACTATCGACCCTTTAATTTCCCAGAGGAGCATTGCAAGGCACATAAGCCTCCTCACATTGGCATGCCAGGCTTAGCATGGCTCTCTCCACAAGGAGAAAGTTACCCCTAAGATCCAACTTGTTCATAGTAATAGACTTATCTCATTGTACATCCTTCCTTGTACATTAGATACATACATGAGTTAGTGAAAACATCAGCATCCTGATCTAACTTTCAGCATGTATCAGCTCATCTTAATTCCTCAATTACTTTCAGCTTTTAAACCTGTTCTTCATTGTGCTGAAAAACTTTGATTCTGAGGAATCTGTAATTCCCCAATCCCTGCACAGTCTGCAGTTGTTTTTTCACATTCTCACTGACCAGTTACAGAACCTCTGTGTGACTTACATTCTCCTCCTGCTGGCTGTGCTTTCCTTCCGATCTCCAGCCTTTCCTGAAAACTTTAATATTTCTGGTCTTCCTTTCTACAATCTGACTTTGTGTGTAACCTCATTCTCATGCTGGCCATACAGTATTGGCCAAAAGTTTTGGCACCCTTGAAATTGTTTCAGAAAATTAAGTATTTCTCCCAGACAAAATATTGCAATTACACATGTTTTGTTTTACATGTTCATTTCTTTTGGGAGGATAGGAACAACACAAAAAAACAAGAAAAAAAGGCAAATTGGACATAATGTCAAACAAAATCCCAAAAATGGGCTGGACAAAATTGTTGGCACCTTTCCAAAAATGTGGGTAAACAATTTTGTTTCAAGCATGTGATGCTTGTTCAAACTCACCTGTGGCAAGTAACAAGTGTGGGCAATATGAGAATCACACTTGAAACCAAATAAAAATAGGAGCAGTTGACTCAATCTTTGCACTGTGCGTCTGTGTGTGTGCCACACTAAGAATGGAAAACAGAAAGAGAAGATAACTGTCTTGAGGACTTGATATCAAAAATTGTTGAAAAATTTCAACAAGCTCAAGGTTACAAGTCTATCTCCAGAGATCTTGATGTTCCTTTGTCCATGATGCGCAACATAATCAAGAAGTTTGCAACCCATGGCAATGTAGCTAATGTCACTTGACGTGGATGTCAGAGAAAAATTGATGAAAGGCTGAAATGCAGGATAGTCCGGATGGTGAATAAGCAGTCCCAATCAAATAACAAAGAAACTCAAGCTGTCTTGCAGGCTAGACTGCAGTTTTCCAAA
The DNA here is from genome assembly GCF_046119375.1 of Phyllobates terribilis. Lineage (NCBI taxonomy): Eukaryota > Metazoa > Chordata > Amphibia > Anura > Dendrobatidae > Phyllobates > Phyllobates terribilis. Next base: position 369,252,216 of record NW_027362763.1, on the reverse strand, counting down.
ATGTATGTAAGCCAAAATCCTAAAGGAAAAGCATTTTGTGTACACATGAGACCAAGATGGAGCTTTTCAGTAAAGCACATCATTCTGCTGTTTTCTGTAAATGGAATGAGGCCTACAAAGAAAAGAACACAGTACCTACAGTCACTTATGGTGGAGATTCAAAGATGTTTTGGGGTTGTTTTGCTGCCTATGGCACTGGATTCCTTGACTGTATTGAAGGCATTATGAAATCAGAGGATTTTGGGTGGCAATGTAGTGCCCAATGTTAGAAAGCTGGATTACGTCCTAGGTCATGGATCTTATGGCAGGACAATGACCCCAAACACCCAGAAATGGATGCAAACAAAGCGCTGGAGAGTTCTGAAATGGCCAGCAATGAGTCCGCATCTAAATCCCTGTAGAGAACACCTGTGGAGAGATCTTAAAATTGCTGTTGGGAGAAAGTTTTTGTGCGAAATTATTTGAATATATGAGCCAACACTTTTGGCCATGACTACTAATAGATTAAATTTCAGCCAAACAATGTCAGGCCTTCTGATTGTCCAATAATGTTATTCCTAGTTGAGATAAGCTGCCAACGGAATTGTCTTGCAGCAATTCACCATACACCCATCATACAGGATACATGCATGCAGATACTGCAAATCAGCTCTTCTGCAGTACAAGGCAGCAGTCACAAAACATTTTGACAGAGCTGGATGTCAAACCCTCACAGATTTGATATTGATCACCTATTCAGTGGAGTGAAAAACCTCTTTAACATTGAGAAAACTGAGAGAACTGAAATAGTGGACATAACCATGAGCATATATGTCAGAAGAAGTAGTAGAGCTAACTACATGGAGTTACTCAAGATCCACAGCAGTAAAATGGTAGGATTTTTTTTTAACCCCTTAAGGACCCTGGGATTTAAAGTTTTTGCATTTTTGTTTTTTGCTCCCCTTGTTGCCAAAGCCGCAGTGTTTTTATTTTTTGGTTAATATGGCCGTGTGAAGGCTGATTTTTTTCGGGACGAGTTGTACTTTTGAACGACATTACTGGTTTTACCATATCATGTATGGGAAAAAGGGAAAAAAATTCCAAATGCGGTGAAATTGCAAAAAAAAGTGCAATTTTTTTTTTTACCATGTTCACTGAATGCTAAAACTGACCTACCATTCTTATTCTCCAGTTCGTAGATACAAAACATGTATAGGTTCTTTTTTATTTAAGTGGTGAAAAAAAATCCAAAGTTTGCTAAAAAAAAAAAAAAAAAAAAAAGAAAAATGGCACCATTTTCCGAGACCCCTGGCGTCTCCATTTTTTGGGATCTGGGGCTGGGTGAGGGCTCATTTTTTGCACGCAAGCTGACGTTTTTATTGATACCATTTTGGGGTAGATCCGATGTTTTGATCGCCCGTTATTGCATTTTATTGCAATGTTGCTGCAACCAACCAAAAAACTTAATTCTGGTGTTTTTAGAACTTTTTTCTTGTCACGCCGTTTACCATTCGGATTAATTCTTTTTTATATTAATAGATTGGGCAATTTTGAATGCGGTGATGCCAAATATGCTTTTTTTTTATTATTATTTTATTTTGAATGGGTCGAAAGGGGGGTGATTTAAACTTTTACATTTTTTAAATTTTTTTAATATTTTTAAAAACTTTTTTTTACACTTTTTGCATGCTTCAATAGTCTCCATAGGAGACTAGAAGCAGCAACTGTCCGATCGCTTCTGCTACATAGAGGTGATGAACAGATCACCTCTATGCAGAAATGCTCCTGTGCTATGAGCGCCGACCACTAGGTGGCGCTCATAGCAATCATTACATGACAACCACTGGGGTCTGCTGCAGACCGAGGGTTGTCATGCCCACCCATCAGTGACCTACGATCACGTGACGGGGTCACAGATGGGCAGGGTAATTAAGCTTCCAGTGCGGCGCTGTTAAATGCCGCTGTCGGTGCGGGCTCACCGCCGGAGCCGTCACTGAACTGGGGGTGATGGCCTGGGGCGTACTGATACTCCCCAAGCTTTAAAGAGTTTAAAGAAGACTGTTTAAAAACGTGTATTATTTTGCATTCAGGACGCAAAAAATCTCAATACAAATATGTCTAAAGATTTTAAAAATGTGTACATTTTCTATTGATACATTACATTTATGCATATTATTAAATTGCCTTGAACAAGTTTGACTATTACATCTGTCAAGTAATTTCATAGTGTATAATGACTAAACTTCACTTATTTAGTCATGCAGTGTTACAAAACTCCATATTTTAAGACTCTGTTCAGGTTTCTGTCTTTTACCAACATAACATACTTCTAACCACAAGGAAATTTATATGTGGCAGTAATTCAGAGCAAAGTCATTTTAGCCTTTCAAGGTTTACTAGGAACAGTACTCATTTGTGTTCATTAAAGGAAAGACAAAGACACTGTTTGTACTTTTATTTTATTTCAAGTTTGTTGGATTGTTAAATATTTCAAAGATTTTTCAAGCCTCTCTACTCTACTTTGAATGTCTAATATTTGAAATTGGTGTAGGTGTAACTTTACTACATTCTTTGAAAAAGAACAAACTATAGTTGGGTTAGAAAGTCCTGAATATGCTTTAAAGGGAAAGGTCAGAATAGATGATAAAAGGAATTCAAGCAGAAATGAAATGCTTTCAAATTTTTTTCAAAAGCGTGTATATCATGTTTAAAGGCATTTTATTAGACAATCCCTTATGTTTTCTTAGACTTTTGTTTCAGATCCATTCTGCATAAAATGCTTAATAAGAACATACTGTAGGATTCAGTATGTAAAAAATCAATGTCATCTATGTCTGCAGTAAAAGATTAACTATGTTATGGGCATATAACGATTTGAGAAAATAAAACTTTTACAATTGTGCATTTTATATCAAGTATTTGCAGCTTTTCTTTGCTTTTTTTCATTATATAATATTTTGATTTCTTTACATTTATTTTCTTTCAGCAGAGCTGTGTTCGGAAGAAAATTAAATTTTGGCACACTAAATCTTTTAGGACGATAGTTTGTATTGCCAAATAGGAGGCAGAATGTAAACCATATTTTTATTGAGGGGGATAAAGTGTGGAAAAAATATACAGGAGCCCCATTGTAGCTAATTATACAGGGTGGGCCATTTATATGGATACACCTAAATTAAATGGGAATGGTTGGTGATAACAACTTTCTGTTTGAGGTACATTAGTATATGGGAGGGGGAAAACTTTTCCTGATGGGTGGTAACCATGGTGGCCATTTTGAAGTCGGCCATTTTGGATCCAACTTTATTTTTTTTATAGAAAGAGGGTCATGTGACACATCAAACTCATTGATAATTTCATAAGAAAAACAATGGTGTGCTTGATTTTAACGTAACTTTATTCTTTCATGAGTTATTTACAAATTTATGATCACTTACAAAATGTGTTCAAAGAGCTGCCCTTTGTGTTGGATTGTCAATGCAACCCTCTTCCACTCTTGACACACTGATAGCAGCACCGCAGAAGAAATGCTAGCACAGTCTTCCAGTATGCTGTGTTTCAGATGCTGCACATCTTGTATCTTCACAGCACAGACAATTGCCTTCAGATGACCCCAAAGATAAAAGTCTAAGGGGGTCAGATCGGGAGACCTTGGTGGCCATTCAACTGGCCCACGATGACCAATCCACTTTCCAGGAAATTGTTCATGTAGGAAAGCTCGGACCTGACCCCCTAATGTGGTGGTGCACTATCTTGTTGGAAAAACTCTGGGAACTTGCCATCTTCAGTGCATAAAGAGGGCAACACATCATCATGTAGCAATTTCAGATATCCAGTGGCATTGAGGTTTCCATTGATGAAGAATGACCCCACTATCTTTGTACCCCATATACCACACCACACCATCAAGATACGAGATGTGCAGCATCTGAAACAATGGATACTGGAAGCCTGTGCTAGCATTTCTTCTGCAGTGTTGCTATCAGTGTGTCAATAGTGGGAGAAGAGGGTTGCATTGACAATCCAACACAATGGGCAGCACTTGGAGCACATTTTATAAGTGGTCATAAACTTGTAAAAAACTCATGAAAGAATAAAGTTACATTAAAACCAAGCACACCATTGTTTTTCTTATGAAATTCTCAATAAGCTTGATGTGTCACATGAGCCTCTTCCCATTGAAAAAAATAAAGTTGGATCTAAAATGACCGACTTCAAAATGGCCACCATGGTCACCACCCATCTGGAAAAGTTTTCCCCCTCCCATATACTAATGTGCCACAAACAGGAAGTTGATATCACCAACCATTCCCATTTAATTTAGGTGTATCCATATAAATGACCCACCCTGTACATTCAAGAGAATCAATTTGGCTAAGCATTTCTAAAAATTATACAAGAGAACCATTGGGTACAGACTATGTACTTCTAAGAAGGGCTTCTAAAAAGGGCATAGTCTCTGCCCAAAAGTTCTTTGTGGCAATAACCAAACTGCCTCACTGAGTCTCCCGTGAAACTCATTTTTACCTTTTTATTTTGCCATCAATATAGCTGAATAATTGATTTTTTTTAAGGTTTTAATAAAACCATCCATTTCATTTTTTTGCTTTATTCATTATATGGTAAAAATTAGTAATGAGCAAGTATGTTTTGTTAACCCTTTCGCCGAGTATGCTCGGGCGAGCACCGAGTAGTTACAACTGCTATTATGTTTGAATCACTCCCATGTGCATGATTTGTAACGGACCGCTTTAATACAAATGAGGAATGTGTAAGAAATGGACATTGCTCATGGAGAGCAATTTTGTTGCATGCAACAACATCAACAGAATGGAAGCTCTGAAGATAAATTGTAATCCAGAGGAATGGAGGCTCTTCATCGATTCTTCCAAAACAAGCCTTAAAGCAGTTTTGCAATTCTTTACCTTCAGTTCAAGTTGGTCACGCAGTCCACATGAAAGAACTATAATCAACATTGGTGGCCCCTCTGTGGTGACTTAAAGGTGGTTGACCTCTTAATTGGTCTCCAGGATGAATACACAAAGTGCTGCTGCTTTCTGTGTGAGTGTGATAGTCGTGCAAGCGAATATCACTACAATAAAAGAGATTGGCCTCTCCGACATTCAATTCAGCCAGGGAGTAAAAATGTCCTGCATCCAACACTTGTTGACCCACATAACATTTTGTTACCACCATTGCATATCAAGTTTGGCCTAATGAAGTATGTTTAAAGGCAACAGATAAAAAATGTGAAAGCATTCAAGTATCTCATTGATACATTTCCAAATTTGAGTGAAGCAAAGATAAAGGAAGTAGTCTTTATTTAACCTTAAATTCATTAGCTTCTTCAAGACGAGGAGCTTCTCAGTTTGTTGCAGTGCAAGGAAAAGGTTGCATGAGTACCACTTGCTTCAGTTTCCAACTAATTTTTTGGAAACCTCAAGAGTAGAGAACCATGAAGAGTTGGTGGAAATTCTCCTCAAGACATATAAGGATCTTGGCTGTAACATGTCCTTAAAGATGTATCTCTTTCATTTGCATCTAGACTTTCCTCCACCAAACTGCTAAGCAGTGAGCAATGAGAACCAAGATATTTCGGCTAAAAAAAGATACCAAGGAAAATGGAATCCATCAATACTTGCAGATTGCTGTTGGACAATTGTATGAGATGATATGATGCAGGAATACAAAAGACAAGCAAAAAAGAGTTGTCACTGAATGATGACCAAATTTTGGAGTGCAATTTCTCTGTTTAAAATTCGCAACAGTGCTTAGAAATGTTTTAGTTATTTGAAATGGTCAGATTTGAATTCGAGGTCAAAATCATTAAGAGATGGTAAGTTCATAACTGAACCAGACAATTTTAGAAAACATGTAGAACAATGTTATTTTTAATTTAAATGGTTATAAAAAGGTCCAGAAGTTTGTAAAAATATAACTTTTTGTTTTTGTTGACATTTGCTAAGACCTGTGCTTGAGGGCTTTCATTTTGTATGGTGAGCTGTTGATTTAATTGAATCAAGTTTAGGGAACTTAGTTATGACATTTTGATTTGTTCCATTACATTGTTTTATGAAGGTGTGGGGAAAGAAAAAAAAAACACAATTTTGCCAGTTTGATTTTTTTTTCTCTTTATGGCATTTACCATATTAATTCATCTATTTCATATTTTGACAGACTGGATGGTTGCGGCAATGGGTTACAAGTAATCTAGTGATTGACAATGAATAGTTTGTCGAGAAAGGATGAACTTGATAAACCAATGTTTTTTTCCATCCTATGCAACAAAGTAATAATTTTCAAAAATTTGTATGCACAAATTTCACTTCAGTTCTTTCTGCTATTACTTTTATCTCAAAGTAAAGTCAAAATATCATGAGCAGATAAAATTAATACTAAAGGACTCAAAGCAGTAGGAATGAATCAAATAGATCAAGACGGTGAATCAATATATATTATATGCATAAGTTACAAAACCTTTAAAGTTGGTTTACTGGCTGATTGGTTTGTCATTTTCAGATGAGAAACAGTCCCATATGCATGAGGTTTTTAAGCACATTTTGAGTGAAAATGATGTCAGAAACGCAATTAGATTGATTTCTCATATATTTTCATGCAAAAAATGTATTGTTTCTTTATGTGCATCACTTTGTGAGGGGTTTGAGATGGTCGTAGATTTTTTGAAAAAAAAAATTATATTGAAGCCACTAAGAGGTTCATACAAAATATAAGCCATAAAACTAAATCAAAGGAAACACAGTGTGACAAATTGCTTCTGACATTTGCTATATTTCTCACAAAATAAACTGTCACAAAATCAGTTATGATTGACACTAAATTAGACAGTATTGAGACATATGGGTCATAGTGAGAAATATGTTCCCCAATGTTGTGTGTACCTAATCTGGAATGTAGCTATCCTTATTGACCATTGTGTCTACTAGTGAGGAAATAATAAAAATGGCAAACAATGTCTATTGAATCACCCATTTGGGGTAAAGTAGTGGGCATTTTTTAATGCAATCTTAGCCTCTTAATTATCATGTTGCTGGTCGGGGTATGCTCATCCTTGATGAGTGACAGTTCTATTTAATAGCTTTGTCTTGCTACTGAGCTTCATTCTGCTATTGGGACACATTAATGGTCTATCAGTGCTTATTCTGAAGTCTATACTGTTATTACTACATTTGCATATAGAGGTAATATGACATCAAGGCACAAGAGACCAGTGACTTGTAGAACTGCTTTGGAAACTGCCAATGGTGGAGATTGAAGGAAATTGGGATTTTGCAAGACTGATAATAGCAGCTCTGGGTCAGAAGCTGATAGGCAAGGTGAGGTGAGAAGCTGTCTAACTACTGCATAGAAATAAATAGGCTGGAGAGAGTCGACTGGTCTCTCGCATTAATGGTTCATTATTCCTTCCACTGAAGTCTCCTCAGCTTCGAATGTAGCTACTGTGCATACATGACCAAGCTCTGGGGATCGATTTCCTCTGCAATAGGCTGTAAAGTATGTAAGGTAAAGGTTTTGCTGGTTCTTTTGAATGACAGACACCCTCAGCATCTGCCTGTTTTATATTTATTTATAATATAACATATGCTAAGTTCCTCAGAAATAGAGTTAAAATTTCCTGTAAAAAAAATTCTATCTTTCCAATCAAATGTAACAGAATCTGTTACGCAGACTCCGATAGAACTGTATCCTTAGAGATAACAACAAATATTTTACTGTGAAGACACAATTGATTTAAGGGAGAATTGAACTGAAATAAATATAGTTGTAAATCAAAATAATGTAATCATACGTATAATAATAATGAAATGTTAAACCAAATCATATTAGAAACTAGCAAACAATAAAATTCTACTTTTACATTTTTAAGTATTTCTTGAGAATCATGTATAAACCATGTCAAATGAATGGTTATTGTTGCTCAGCCAATTCCTTTTTGTGAATAAAAGAGATTAAGGGGTAAAAGTCCTGTGTATACTAATTCTAAATCCTTATGTCTTGTAGTTTTTAGTTGCTCAGCAACAGTCAGGCAAAGGGTTTTAGAAGTCATTTATATGCTGAGCATGTTACAGTTGCACTGATGCTTTTAATCAAGTTTATGATGCATTTTTAAATATTTTTTGTGTTTTTAGGAACATTTAGCTTGCTTTTAAAAGTTACAACATAAAGATTTTCCGACATTTAGTATCTTTGTGATGATAGAGATTATAGCAAGAAATTAGTTTTTGATATTCAACCAGGTCAAACAAATAGCCTTGCAATCCTGATGTGCAATCACAGTCCTGAGATTTAAACATTTATTTTTTTACTTTCTACTCTTTTATTTACCCTAAAATGATCTCTATTATTGAAATTTTAAAGCTCTACCCCAGCATTTTTGTTTTATTTTACCGCTGGAGTTGTTCATCAAATCAAAGTTCTTTGGCCCTAATAGTAATAGCCGCTGTCTTCATCTGTTATCAGCACAGCTCCATTCCCGATCTGCTATCTTGTGACTACAATTTCTGACTGACCGGAAGTGAGAAGTAATGGTCACAAGCGTTCAATGTAACTCTGAGACCCTCATTATGGCCTTGTTCGGGCTCTCATAGATTTTCATTGAGTTGTGACTACTGGCTCACTCAGCAAACACTGAATCGATCCAGCAGGTCACAACCTGAAGAAAACTGTCTGGAGTGGCACCGATATAAGATGAAGAAAGCAGCTGGTAATTATAATACTGGGGGCAGGGAACTTAAATTACTTGCACCTCTCCTGCGCTGCAATAAAAAAAACACCAGAGTGATGCTTAAAATAAAACAGTGGCTGAACAAGTATTCCACATCATAGATAAAGCAATGGATTACATATAGATAGTAGCAAAAACATTTGCAAGACCCTGATCCACCAGCCTTCACTGTCTATGGCTGCCAGTCATTCAAACCTCTTTTTACCTGCCAGTATCCCCCAAGCATTTTTTGATTAGTAAGTCAGAAAATACCAAGGCACTCCAAATACATCAATGCAAAAGATGACATTTCCTTCTTGAGCATGAAATCCAGTACATACATATGACCAAGACTTTCATCAGATCAAAAAACTGCACAGAAACAAAGTAAAGAGAGTAATTCTGAATAAAGGCACAAAATGATGACTGACACCGCCAGCACATTCCTCCCTAGTGACGGTGTCTTCATCCTTTTGTGCTGTTTTTTCCTTATTACTCTCTTCATTCTGTTCTGTGAAATCCGTTTGATTTGATGACTATTTTGACTGAAATGTCACATATATACAGTATATACTAGATTGCAGTGATTTCAGTGCATGCAGTGGAGATTACAAGATGCAACGAGGACTGAATGGGTGATGGTGAAGAGCGGAGAGGCCAGAGAGATGATCAGTAAGGTGAGTATAAGTATTTTTTTTGTACTTTACATCTTATGTTTTCTTATTTACTAGGGTCTGGAGAGACCCTAGACCTTAATAAAGGATATAACATTGCAGAAAATAACTTATTTTATTTGCAAATCAAATTTCTTGGGAAAATCTTCTCAAACAGGTGAATTCAAACTCATCCTAATCTTCTCATCTCTATTTGTTGTGTATGAATATATTAGTAATAACACTATTTATGGCCATTATATGATTTGATTCCTCAGGCTCAATATGAAATTGTTAGTTTGCTCTATGCTCATATCTAGAGTAGGCAGAGCCTAGCTACTATAATGTTTCCCATATACAAAACACAAATGAGAAAAGAGGCAATACTGCTCTTGTCTCTCTGTTTGTATAATACCTTCTGAAGTAGTAACATAGAGGATATTATATAACAGTAATGAGCAGCGTTGTGACTCCAGCAAGATCGTGAGAAGGAAGAATTGCTAGAAGAAACGTCAGTGTCTCTATGGACCCAATACGTCAAGACCCAGGTTGTTCATGCCTGTCTTGATCAGGGAGCATGGTAAAGTAGAACAATAAAAGACACAGGGTGCAGCAAAAAAATCTCAGCACTGGTCCCAGGGAGACTGAGTAAAACAAAGTTTGTTTCTTTAAGCAATACAGAAAAAGAAGTCTTAAAAGAAAACTCAACTATGCCTAGCATATCTAGTTGGCTACTGAAAATCCAACAGTAATTCCCAAAAGGATTTCTGTGACAGCTAGGCAAATATGATGTTTCTCTTCTCTTGAGATGTGATACCTGCAAAATTAATTCCTAATGTAAAATAAGAAAGGCAAAACAATTGCACAAGGTCCCTGTAGGCTTTGGTGCTCTGCAATATTTTCTCTTGATGTTTTGAGTAATAGCAATAAAATGTCTGCACTTGAATATGACGCGCCCCCTGGGCCTGTGCTGCTGCTGCTGTGCAGGGGGAATACCCGGAGCCGGATCGCTGGGGGTTGTAGTTCTCCGTGGCGGTGACCCGCCACGGAGAACTACAACAGGGTGGTCAAACCAGTGGCAGTCTATTTGTATTGGAATAAGTGTCCAACTACGCCACCCGTGGATTGCGGTCAGTGGGGACCGCCGCTGCGCTGCAGACCGCTGAGGCTGATGTTGTTTGCGCAGCTGAGTATGAGATAACTCCCCACGGGAGGAGTATTGCCTCAGGGCAGCTAATGTGGATGATGGTGGTAGTGATGGTGTGAGGGTCCCAGTGCTAGTGGTGCTGGAGCGGCAAGGAATCACAGAGACGTGTGGTGTAGTTTCCAAAGCTTTACTCACAGTTGTTGCTCCGGTCACTTCGGCCAGCAGTGACCGCCCGAGCCGTGCTGCGTCCACCAGGTGAGGGACTCGGTCAACTCCCAAGCAATTCCAGAGTGTGGCTGAAAGCTCCCCTCTCTTCCTTTCTACTGGCCGTCCCCACCAGTGACCCACCTTTGTCCAGCGTCCTTGGGCCTTCTGTTGGTGAAACCTCCCTCCGGTCTCCCTGACCCTATGCGGTATGCCTTTCTGGTGGATGTAGTGAGGGGTCGCAACAAGATGTGGTCACAACCTCCGGTTTTGGCTGAGGATTAGTCGCCTCCACCAATTCGGGTTCCGGTACCCTGCTCTGCCAACCCTTCACCCAGTATCTCCTCTGGTAATATGGGGTTCCTTCTGCCTTCGTGTCTCTGGGCCTTTCTTTGTGTTCCTTGCCTCCTTTCTCCTCCGTTTCAGTTCCTTTCTTACTTTCCTTCCTGTTCCTTCTCCTTTCTCTTTCTGCTGTCTCAGGCCTCCACTCCAGGCTTGCCTCTGGAGCTGGGCCCAGACTGAGCCACAGCTCCCTGTCAGCCCTCTCTGGCTGAGCTCCTCTCTTTTTCTCCTCCTCTCTGAACTGAACACTGTTCTAAGATGGTGCCCACCTTATATGCCTTCTTCTGACACCCGAGCCCAGGTGACTAGCAACCAATGGGCTCCTACCTATGCCCAGAAACCCACCCCTATCTGCTCCTACACCACTGGGTTTTCCTCCCCCTCCCCACTCCAGCCAGGAACAGAAGCTGTCGTGCCTGCACTCTGTCTAGTGGGAGCACCGTTGGTCTGTTCCTCGGAAATGGGGTGTGTGTGGTGCATGCAGCCTACTGAGCCCCGGTCCACACTCCATCCTTACCCGGGAGTGGAATATCACACCTCTGGTTCGAGGTGCAATACCCCTGTAGCAGCCGAATCCTCGGGGTGCTACAAATACTTGTACACAAACTATCCCTATAGATCTATCTGTCGTCTACAGTGGGGAAAATAAATAATAAATAAGAATCGAGAGGTCTGTAATTTTTATCGTAGGTACACTTCAACTGTGAGAGAACAGAATCTTAAAAATAATCACATTGTGTGAATTCTACATAATTCATTTGCATTTTATTGCACAAAATAAATATCTGATACAATAGAAAAAACAGAACTTAATATTTGGTACATAAACCTTTGTTTGCAATTACAGAGGTCAGACGTTTCCTGTAGTTTTTGACCAAGTTTGAACACACTCCAGCAGGCATTTTGGCCCACTCCTCCAAGCAGATCTTCTCCAGATCTTTCAGCTTTCAATTCCCTCCAAAGATTTTCTCTTGGGTTCAGGTCTGGAGACTGCTAGGCCACTCCTTAGTTGCACTGGCTGTGTGTTTCGGGTCATTTTCATGCTGGAAGACCCAGCCTCGAACCTTCTTCAGTGCTCTTACTGAGGGAAGGAGGTTGTTGGCCAAAATCTCACGATACATGTATCCATCCATTCTCCCTTCAATATGGTCCAGTCATACATTCCCCTCTGCAGAAAAGCACCCCCAAAATATGATGTTTCCCTTTCCATGCTTAACGATTGGGACAGTGTTCTTGGGTTGTACTCATCCTTCTTCTTACTTCGAACATGGCAAGTGGAGTTGATACCTAAAAGTTATATTTTGGTCTCATCTGACCACATGACCTTTTCCCATGCCTCCTCTGGATCATCAAGATGGTCATTAGCGAACTTCAAATGGGCCTGGACATGTGCTGGCGTGAGCAGGGGGACCTTACATGCCCTGTAGGATTTTAATCCATGACGGCGTAGTGTATTACTAACGGTAATGTTTGAGACTGTAGTCCCAGCTTTCTTCAAGTCATTGACCAGGTCCTCCCATGTAGATCTGGACTGATTTCTGACCTTTCTCAGAATCATTATTACCCACAAGGAGAGATCTTCCATGGAACTCCAGACCGAGGAAGATTGACAGTTATCTCGTATTTCTTCCATTTTCTAATAATTGCGCCAACAGTTGTTGCCTTCTCAACAAGCTGCTTGCCTATTGAACTGTAGCCCATCTCAGCCTTGTGCAGGTCTACAATTTTGTCCCTGGTGTCCTTAGACAGCTTTTTGCTCTTGGCAATGGTGGAGAGGTTGGAGTGTGATTGATTGAGTGAGTGGACAAGTGTCTTTTATACAGTTAAAGAGTTGAAACAGGTGCAATTAATACAGGTAATGAGTGCAGAGTAGGAGGGCTTATTAAAGGAAAACTAACAGATCTGTGAGAGCCAGAATTCTTGCTGGTTGGTAGAAGATCAAATACTTATTTCATGCAATAAATTGCAGTTTAATTATTTAAAAATCATTCAATGTGATTTTCTGGATTTTTTTTTTAGATTCTGTCTCTCACAGTTGAAGTGTACCTACGATAAAAATTACAGACCTCTCCATTCTTTGTAGACGGGAAAACTTGCAAAATCGGCAGTGTATCAAATACTTATTTTTCCCACTCTATCTATTTATCTATCTATCTATCTATCTATCTATCTATCTATCTATCAATCTATCAACATTCAGCCAAAAGGCTGGATAAAATAGTGCTGATTATATATAACACTCTAGACTTTGTGATATATTATGTAGAATTCAGTAAACATGAAATGTAAAATTGAATAAGAAAACAAATATTTCATATCCTGATAATGTTAACAATCTATAAATTAGTCAACCTGTGTTTTATAGTGCTATAAGTGCAATGAAAGATTTGCTGTTAAGTTTTCCATTTTCACCTAAAATATTAATCTATTCATTTTTTGGAACAATTTTATCATTTTTAATGAGTGCTGATTTAAAGGGAACCTGTCACCAAGAAAATGCAGTCCAATCTACAGGAATCATGTGTCATGCCAAGTGTGGGAAAGACTTAGTGCAACACAGAGGGAAGAGGGAAAGGGAGCCCAGACACTAGAAAATGGAGACCTCCTAGTCTGGTCTAGTGTCACCGTCTCAACTACCGTCCCTATATTGCCTCCTCAGCAATCACCGCACGCATGCCTCGCCCTGGCATATGGCTAAGGCTATGGATGGGAGGAGATGAGTACTAGTCGATCTCCACTAAACTCTGTAGACAACAAGGGTAGACAAACAGGGGGAGAGTGCTTAGCTGTAGACGACTCCAGACAAATGCAAACTCGGCCTCAAGCTCCAGAGAGGACGAAGTACTGCTCTTGCTAAGCCTTCACAAGTAGAAATGAATATAGCCGGCACCTCCCTCTCAGACACACTAGGTATGTATACACCCAGGCCAGGGAGCTAATTACCAGAGGGAGGTAGCCGCTAGGTCCTAGAGACAGCCTCTCATCTAAGATGTCTGTAATGCCAAATGTACAGATCTCCTGCAACCAACTTCAGGGTGACTGTCTGTCACCTCTGATACACCCATGACACCATGTTGTAGAGCAGGGGGAATTGAGCAGATTGACAAATTGTTTTGTGAGAAAACATTCAGCATAACTTGTATTTCAATTATTTAAACCTCTGCTCTTTCTGAGGATTTTGGTCCAGTGGGTGGTCCTGTCAGTTACTGACATGTGTCTCTGTATGCTTTTCTATGCCAAGAACAAACATTTAAAAATACAGATTCAGCCTCACAATTGCTTCATCTAAGAAAGTATAAGTTTCTTAAAAATCAGAGATACATTTGTTAGAGAGAACACTGAAATCTGCATGGGGGCAGATTCTTTTTATTGCTTTGTCTATAGCAATAAGGATGATAGTTATTCTATTGTAGTCTTCTGCTTACTCCAAAGCTTTTTTCACTAAATGTCATATGAAGCACAGGCCAGACATATCTGGTAGTGTTTAGAGCATTAGGTCACTGTCTGCTACCTCTCTCCACTATACTATTTATTATGTTAGCTTGTTAAGTTGCTTTAGTATTGTTTTCTGTGAGGCATGTGTGTTGGCAGTATATACAATACGTGCACCAAAGTATTGGCACAAACCTCTTATTCATTGAATTCAGGGTTTTCATTTAGTCATATTGCCACAGGTGTATAAAATCAAGCACCTAGCTGTATAGTCTGCCCTTACAAACATTTGTAAAAGAATGGGTTGTTCTAAAGAACGCCCTGAATTCGAACGTGGTCCTGTGATAGGATGCCACCATTATAACATGTCAGTTTGTGATATCTATTGCCTCCTAAATATTTTACCAAACATTTGTAAAAGAACCAGTCATTTTAAAGAGCCCCCTGAATTCGAGTGTGGTACTGTGATAGGATGTCAGCATTGTAAGAAGTCAGTTTGTAATATTTATTGCCTCCTAAATATTTCAGGATCATTGGAGTTGCCGAGTACTGTGGTGCATAATGCAAAATTTCTTTGGGATGAAGTAGAAAAGAGATTTTGAGCCAGACCTTATTTTAATTGCAATTCCCAGTTAATGCCTATGGGGAATAAAATGAGATTTCATAAAATATCCTGTTGGTATAATGTGCAGATGTCCCAATTTTTTTGTCTGTATGGTGTATGTATGTTTACAACATGTGTGAGTACTCTGCATATTTTTAAATGTACTGTAAAAAAAAGTATAAACCGTGTATATGTGTGCTGCATGGGTAGCAAGTTGGCTCAGTGGTTAGCAATGCAGCCTTGCAGCTCTGGGGTCCTGGTTTCAAATCCTACCAAGGACAACATCTGCAAGGAGTTTAAATGTACTCCCCGTGTTTGTGTGGGTTTCCTCCAGGTTCTCCGGTTTCTTCCCAAACTCCAAAGACATAATGATAGGAAATTTAGATTGTGAGCCAAAATGGGGTCAGTGCTGATAATGTTTGTAAAGTGCTGTGGAATTAATAGCGCTATATAAGTGAGTTAAATAAACAAATATGTAAAATATGTGTGTGGGACTATGTAGAGTATTTATTTGTGTCTATGTTTATTGCATGCATGTTAACTGCATGCATTTGTTTGTGGATACATTTTGTTATCGAAGTTCACAATTATCCAGCGACCTGGCCAATGCAACCAATCAGTGGTCTCAGTGGTTATATGCCACACTACTATCATCATTTCTCGGCATTGAGTCATGATGCCAGTAAATGTGAAAACGTTGGCCAGTGATTGTGTCAAGACTCACTAGGTGAGGTGAATCCTCTATGCCCCGGGTGTGGGTAGGCACTTGGACCCGGGGTGCTGATGCAGCAAGCTGGAAGGCACATGGGCAGAGAGGACTTGGCACACTTTGTTTGGAATCTCGGGAGCCACAGGGCACACCAGCAGGGATGGCAACAAGTAAACACATTATGGACAGAAAGTGTAGCACACAGAACACAGAGGTCTATAAACTCAACTCCAAGACAAAAAAACACAAATAAACAGTTTATACTTTTTTTTTACAGTAAGACTATTTCTTTAATATTTCTATTCGTACATGACAGTTTTTCACAAACATATCCAATTATTCATATGCTGAATTCTTAGAGATGTTTTGCACTTGTGTTATTGAATAGAATTTTATTCTGCAATTTTAAACTGAAACAGCATCACATTAAGAAGTGATTTATTTAGCCTAAGGGCAGAAAAATTGAACTTTACTGTATTTTGAGTAATCCAAGTGGACACAAGCAATAATAATATTATGTCTAATTAAATATTGTGGCTACAACTAAAATGTCGTTCCTGACTTGTCATTCATCTTCATTATGCTGATATGTATTGCCAGGCAAAGCCCCTGTTTGGAAACAGCTGAAATATTTGAAAGGTTGTCAATTCTGCATAACTTGATGTCCAGTTGAAAGTAGATCACTCTTTCCAGTGAAAAAAAACAATAACAAGAAGAGCAATATGGTAAAGTACGGTAAATGTGTTCCTTATGGAATTACATAAATTACGACTTAATGATATCATCTGGCAATTATCTAACGATAATGCATTGTTAAAGGGTGATATCAACAAAGTGAATTTGTGTAACATTTTAATATGTCAAATCATTAAACAGTAATTAAACAATTTATTTTATTTCAATATTGATCAGCCTTTGCAAAGTAATGAAACTTTGTAATATACTTCATTACTTTATTTGTCCTTTCATCATTAACACAATGCTGAAAGTGCTGGCTTGTCAGCCTAATTCATTCAGTCTTAGTAGCTTAGTAGATTTCAGCTGCTGGTCTACTAAATATGCTTACTCACAGAGCGACTTTCTCTGCCCCCGTTTCCCATACTCACACAAGTTCTAGTGACTCAGCAAGGGTGAGGGGAGCAGAGAAAGTCACTTTATGAATGAACTTGGCAGACAAGCCATCACAAGCTAGCACTTTCAGCATGGTTCATATATAAGATAAAAGGAAGCAAAATAAGATAATGAAATATATTACAAATTAATAACTTAACAAATGCTGATCAAAATGTTTTCAAAAATTAGTACTCTTTAACCCCTTTACTCCCCAAGATGGTTTGCATGATAATGACCAGGCCATTTTTTACAATTCTTACCACTATCATTTTATGAGGTAATAACTCTGGAACGCTTCAGCGGATCCACCTGATTCTGAGACTGTTTTCTCGTGACTTATTGTACTTCATGATAGTGGTAAAATTTCTTCGATATCACTTGTGTTAATTTGGGGAAAAAACAGAAATTTGGCGAAAATTTAGAAAATTTTGCAATTTTCAAACTTTGAATTTTATGCCCTTAAATCATAGAGATACAGTTATCTGAAAAAGTTTGGGCACGCCTATTAATCTTAAGCTTATTGTTTTATAAAAATTGGTGTTTTTGCAACAGCTATTTCAGTTTGATATATGTAATAACTGTTGGACACAGTAATGTTTCTGCCTTGAAATGAGGTTTATTGTACTAACAGAAAATGTGCAATCTGCATTCAAACAAAAGTTGACAGGTGCATAAGTATGGGCACCTCACCAGAAAAGTGACATTAATATTTAGTAGATCCTCCTTTTGCAAAAATAACAGCCTCTAGTCGCTTCCTGTAGCTTTTAATGAGTTCCTGGATGAAGGTATTTGTGACCATTCCTCTTTGCAAAACAATTCCAGTTCAGTTAAGTTTGATGGTCGTCGAGCATGGACCGCCCGCTTCAAATGATCCCACAGATTGTCAATGATATTCAGGTCTGGGGACTGGGATGGCCATTCCAGAACATTGTAATTGTTCCTCTGCATGAATGCCTGAGTAGATTTGTAGCGGTGTTTTGGATCATTGTCTTGCTGAAAGATCCATCCCCTGCGTAACTTCAACTTTATCACTGATTCTTGAACATTATTGTCAAGAATCTGCTGATACTGAGTGGAATCCATGCGTCCCTCAACTTTAACAAGATTCCCGGTGCCGGCATTGGCCACACAGCCCCAAAGCATGATGGAACCTCCACCAAATTTTACTGTGGGTAGCAAGTGTTTTTCTTGGAATGCTGTGTTTTTTGCCGCCATGCATAACGCCTTTTTGTATGACCAAACAACTCAATCTTGGTTTCATCAGACCACAGGACCTTCTTCCAAAAAGAAATTGGCTTCTCCAAATGTGCTTTTGCATACCTCAGCCGACTCTGTTTGTGGCGTGCTTGCAGAAACGGCTTCTTTCGCATCACTCTTCCATACAGCTTCTCCTTGTGCAAAGTGCGTTGCATAGTTGACCGATGCACAGTGACACCATCTGCAGCGAGTTGATGCTGCAGCTCTCTGGAGGTGGTCTGAGGATTGTCCTTGACTGATCTCACCATTCTTCTTCTCTGCCTTTCTGATGTTTTTCTTGGCCTGCCACTTCTGGCCTTAACAAGAACTGTCCCTGTGTTCTTCCATTTCCTTACTATGTTCCTCACAGTGGAAACTGACAGGTTAAATCTCTGAGACAGCTTTTTGTATCCTTCCCCTGAACAACTATGTTGAATAATCTTTGTTTTCAGATCATTTGACAGTTGTTTTGAGGAGCCCATGATGCCACTCTTCAGAGGAGCTTCAAACAGGAGAACAACTTGCAAGTGGCCACTTTAAGTAGCTTTTCTCATGATTGCATACACCTGGCTCTGAAGTTCAAAGCTCAATGAGGTTACAAAACCAAAAAAAGTGCTTTAGTAAGTCAGTAAAAAGTAGGTAGGAGTATTTAAAACAAGAAAATAAGGGTGCCCATACTTATGCACCTGTCAAATTTTGGTCGAATGCAGATTGCACATTTTCTGTTAGTACAATAAACCTCATTTCAAGGCAGAAACATTACTGTGTACAACAGTTATTACATATATCAAACTGAAATAGCTGTTGCAAAAACACCAATTTTTATAAAACATTAAGCTTAAGGTTAATAGGGGTGTCCAAACTTTTTCATATAACTGTATGTCACACAAAATAGTTAACAAATAACATTTCCCACCTGTCTACTTTGCATCAGCACAATTTTGGAACCAAATTTTTTTTGTTAGGGAGTTATAAGGATTAAAATTTGTCCAGCAATTTCTCATTTTTACAACAAAATTTACAAAAACATTTTTTAGGGACTACATCACATTTGAAGTCACTTTGAGGGGTCTTTATGACAGAGAATGCCCAAAAGTGACACCATTCTAAAAACTGAACCCCTCAAGGTGCTAAAAACCACATTCAAGAAGTTTATTAACCCTTCAGGTGCTACACAGGAATTTTTGGAATGTGGAAGAAAAAAATGAAAATTTATCCTTTTTCACAAAAATGTTACTTTAGACCCCAATTTTTTCATTTTTGCAAGAGTATCAGGAAAAAATGGACCCAAAAATTTGTTGTGCAATTCCTCCTGAGCATGCAGATACTCCATATGTGGGGAAAAACACTGTTTGAGCACACGGCAGGGTTAGGAAGGGAAGGAGTGCCATTTGACCTTTTGATTGTAAAATTTGCATGAATAATTAGTGGACGCTATGTTGCGTTTGGGGAGCCCCTGATGTGCCTAAACAGTAAAAACTCCCCACAAGTAAGCCCATTTTGGAAACTAGACCCCTCAAGAAACTTATCTAGATGTGTGCTGAGCACTTTGAACCCCAGGTGCTGCACAAAAGTTTATAACATTGAGCCGTAAAAATAAAGTTTTCAAATTTTTCCAACAAAAAAGTTTTTCAGCCTCCAATTTTGCATTTTCATAAGGGTAACAGAAGAAATTGCACCATGCAATTTGTTGTAAAATTTCTCCTTAGTAAGCAGATACCCCATATGTAGGGCAAAAACCCTTTTTTGGTGCACAACAGGTTTCGGAAGGAAAGCAGCGCCATTTGACTTTTTGATTGTAAAATTTGCTTAAATAATTAGCGAACGCTATGTTGCATTTGGGGAGCCTTTGTTGTGCCTAAACAGTGGAAACTCCCCACAAGTGACTCCATTTTGGAAACTACATGCCTCAAGGATTTTATCAAGGGGTATAGTGAACATTTTGAACCCAGAGGTGTGACAGAGAATTTGATAACATTAGGTCATCATATTGAATAAGTTGTCATTAGTCTTGAGTGCAAGTGCTCGCTACTTGAGTTTGCATCGGGTGCTCGGGTATGCATCAAGTATCGCGGGTGCTCATGTGACATGCTCGAGTCCCCGCCTGCATGTTTCACGGTTGTTAGACATCCAAAAAAAGACATGCAGGGATCGCTCATGTATGGCAGGCAATCCCCGCAAGGATTTTTTTGGCTGCATAACAGCTGCAAAACCTATGGGGAAAAGACTCAAGCATGTCACTCGAGCACCCGCGATACTCGGTGCATACCTGAGTACCCGATGCAAACTCAAGTACCGAACACTTGCCCTCAACAATAATCGCCATATCGTCATGTTTTTTTTTTTCTTTATTTCTGAAAAAATCCCAACCACAACACAACCCTAACCCTAGCCCTAACCTTAACCCTAGCACAACCCTAAACTTAGCACAACCCTAGCTCTAGAGTTATTTTTTAAGCCGTTCCTTGTGCCGTATAAGTGATTAGATGACTTTATTCTTCGGGTCGGTGCGATTACAGCGATACCAGATTGATATCGGGTTTTTATGATTGACAGCTGTCACACACTAAAAAAAAACCTTTTTTTTGCAAAAACTAGTTTTTGCATTGCTATATTTTGAGAGCTATAATTTTTCCATATTTCGTCCGACAGAGTCATGTGACAGCTTGTTTTTTGTGGGACAAGTTGATGTTTTTATTGGTACCATTTGCGGGCACGTGACATTTTTTGATAGCTTTCTATTCCGAAACAAAGGAATTGTTTTTTTTTTCGTGTTTTTATGCCGTTCCGCGTGTGGTGAAATTGATAAGGCAGCTTTGTTCTTTGGGTCAGTACGTTTACAACGGTACCACATTTATATATTTTTTTATGTTTTGGCGCTTTTACACAAAAATAACTTTTTTATAGAAAAAAGAATTGTTTTTGCATTGCTTTATTCTGAGAACTATCACTTTTTTACTTTTCGGCCGTTGGAGCTGTATGGCGGCTTGTTTTTTACGGGGCAAGATGACGTTTTCAGCAGTACCATTTTTATTTACATTTGTCTTTTTGATCACGTTTTATTCCATTTTTTGTATGGCAGTTTGATAAAGCATCATTTTTTGCTTCGTTTTTATTTTATTTTTTTACTGTGTTCACTAAAGGGGTTAACTAGTGGGACAGTTTTATTTTAATTTTTTTTCTATATTTTTACAATTCTTTTATTTCTTTTTTCACTTTCTGACACTTTTGGAACTTTTATACTTTGTTCCACTCTGGGACTTTCACTTTTTACATTTTGATCGGCTGTATTGCAGCATCCCTGTGCTATACAGCCTGTCAGCGCTGCACAGGAAGAAGTTACTTTGGTCACGCACTACGCATGACCAAAGTAACTTCTTAACTCCTGGTGACCCGGATGTCGGACGACATCGGGTCACCATGACAGCATCCGGGACCCAGCACAGACACTGCAGGACACCGGAGAGGAGGTAAGTATTGTCGCGTACCTCCCCCCTTGCTCCTACAATGCTGCAATCGACTTTGACCACAGCATTTCGGGGGTTCAGGGCATTTCGGGGGTTAATGGTCAGGGAGCGGTGTGGCACCGCTCCTTGCACATACTACCGGGTGTCAACTGTGACAATCAGCTGACACCTGGCGACAATCGCGCCCATACAGCCTGTGTGCGGGCGAAATTGCCAGGGCGTACTAATACGTATCTGGCCCATAAGGCCCAGGGCGCAGATACGTATTGGGCCGGAAAGGGGTTAAATAAATGAGTCATATAGGATTCATTTATGACTTTTTTGTAAATATTTTGAAATATAATCAATAGCAGTGGATGAAGTGTAATGGAAAAGTAAAACTATTTTACTACAAATATTATTCATTAATTTTATAGGTAAAGTACAGCTCTGTCATTTCCCCCATGTTGCAAAAATGCCAACTCATTGCTAGCAAATGTTATTTTGTCAATGAAATTGACGAAATGAAATCATGGCTGCTCCTCAATTCAAACTAGTCACCTTTCACTTGGGAATCAACCTAATAACACACTGAGCTATCAAGGAATGTGAGAACAGGTGGTATTTTGTAGTATACAGGAAGAAAATGATTTTTCCATCACCAGGAGCAAAACAGTAACAATGCAGTGACATGACAAGAATCTGCATAACTAATAATATGCAAATTACTTCCAAGAAGTCAAATTTATGTATGGGATAGCCAAGATGATTTTCTATAAAATGATGGTAGTCTGACGTTCGAAGTACGTGGATGGTGAGATATGGAGCCTGACAGTCAAAAGTTCAAAACATTGTTAGTTACTTTTCTGCTCATCGGTGTATCCATAGATGTATCCTTACTTCATTCCTTTTTGCTGGAGGATATAAGGTTGACTTTAAAAAAAATGTGATTTTGTGGCAAAATGTATTTATGCTGCACTATATAGACAAAAGTATTTGGACATCTGCACAAAGCACCTACAGGATCTGTGACATCCAATTCCAAATCCATAGGTATTAATGCGGCATTGGTGTCCGCCTTTTACACCATTTTGCAGCTGATATAACTTTGACTCTAATGGGAAGGATTTCCAAGATGTTTCGGAGTGTGTCTGTGGGAAATTTTTGTCCATTCATCCAAAAGAGCATTTGTGAGATCAGACACTGATGTTAGATGAGAGGCCTGTGTTCATACTGGCATAATTAATTTCTTAAGGATTAATTATGGAAAATATTTTATGATCCATGATGATCTGGTATGTTTAATGATTCTATCATCCATTTTTTATACTCCACAGCTGGTTTATAATGAAAGTATCAGATTTTCATATGGCACAGTGATATTAGTAAAAAAAAATAGAAATAAAAAAGCCATAATACTCTCTATAATGTTGAAAGGTGATTATTGTATTTTTTATTGATTTAGCTGTAATCACAAAATTGTAGAACTTCTTTAACCAGGAAAAATAAGTGATATTTTCATACAATGCAGTGAAATATAGGCTCTGCATCATAGCTTATAAAATTCATTTCAATTTCTAAAATAAATGATGCCTTAGATGCTGAGGATAGTATTGGAAATCTCTTTTATGACTTCTTTTCTTATTCTTGCTAATTGATAATTTAATGATTTTATGTAAGAAAGTATTTTAAAACCCATTAATTTGTTTCTTAAAATGTCACTTACCATTAAAACCATCATTGGTGGTTCATAGCGTCATGATCACACAGCTATTTTTTACAGAGTGGAAATCTACTAAGCAATTCAATTTAATTAATGACTAGCTATGTGTTAATTGTGTTTATCATCATGCATTTTCCTTCAGCATTAAAATAAAAATAGTTGTAACAATCTACATTTTATTGGAAATCTGTATAGTCTGTATACTACCATATTAGCAGCAAATTCTATGGCATCACTTTGGAGTTATCAGACCTCTACTATGGCCATACAGGGTATAGAAAAGTAAATCTATACATACCTGTATGGCCCATAGTAGAGGTTTGATTGCAGAGAAAAGCGCTTTAATCAATTATATTTTGTACAGGCTTGGTGGGATTTGGGGGACGCCAAGCAATCCCCGGCTATGTGTTTATTACAGGTGGGGATTTGGGGGAATAATAAGCACATCAGCGGGGATTGCTTGGCATCCCCCGATGCCAAGTCTATACAAAATAGAATTGATTAAAGCGCTTTTCTCTGCAATTAAACCTCTACTATCGGCCCTTGTTGGCCCTTTTGCCTTCACTCTGAGGTCCAGCTCACCCCAAACCATCTCGATTGGGTTCTATGAATTAACACATGTGGAATTAAATACTTAACAAAAAAGTGTGAAACAACTGAAAATATGTCTTATATTCTAGGTTCTTCAAAGTAGCCACCTTTTGCTTTGATGGCTGCTTTGCACACTCTTGGCATACTATTGATGAGTTTCAAGAGGAAGTCACTAGTGTTGAGCGAGCACTAAAATGCTCGGGTGCTCGAAGCTCGGGCCGAGCTCGCCGTGATACTCGGGTGCTCGACCCGAGCAACGAGCCCAATGTTAGTCTATAGGAGACTCGAGCATTTTTGCGGTGGCACCCCCGGCAGTCTTTTAAAAGCCTAACACGTGCCCAAAACGATAGTGACAGTGCTCAAATGACATGGGGACAGCATGGGGATCGCCCCAGGAAGCATTTCTGACCCCCAGGTCACTGCTGTCAACAACGTGGTCAAAGGTATTAAGCCACTTTTACAGGCTCACAATAAAACGTTCAAAAACGAAAGTGAAACTTTTTTCCTGTGAAATATGTTAAGGAACATCCTTTCCAGGGAAAAGACTTGTGTATAAGTTAAAATAATTGACCAAAAACAAACATACTCCTCCACACCTTCGGCTATGTTCACAAGTAGCATTTTTTATGCGTTTTTGCACTTTTGTATTGCTTTCAACTATGACAAATACATTCACCGTGAAATGTCATTTTAACATTTTACAACCTTATCTGGCCATGTGCTGTGTGACACATGCATAAAGTGCTGAAAAGACAAGGGAACAGCATGGGGAAGACCCCTGGAAGCATCTCTGACTCCCAGGTCACTGTCTAAAAGTGTGCCCATCATAAGTGATCCTTACCGCATCAGAAGATGCAGACTTGCAACTATCCCCATTCAAGTTCTAGTCCCAGGGCAGTGTTCAATTGTACCTCCCCCATTCCTTGCAATACAAGCTCAAGTATGCAGCCTGCCACCCACCCACCCCCAGGCTGCAATACGATACTGCTTGCTTGAACTTGAAATTGGGCCTTTTAGGCATGTGGAGGCGGAATCTGGCCACCACGTCATGGCTGTGTTGGCGGCCTGGAATCCATACTCAGTCCCCAGCCGCCCGGCGGCCGGGTGTCCATACTCGGTCCCCAGCAGCCCCACTGCCGGGAGTCCACACACGGTCCCCAGCCGCCTGGGGGCAGCCGGGTGTCCATAAACGGTCCCCAGCCGCCCCTATTTCTCCTTGGAACATCCCCCCACACACTTTTCTTAGCCTGGCCTGCTTTAGGCAGCATTGGACGAGCCCACCAGAGAAGAAGACTCCTCCGGTGGGCCCTGACTTCTCCATCGGTGGAGTTGAGAGTGCCAAGGTGAGGAGCATGATGATGACAGAAGTTAGCATCTGCTATGTTTTCTTTTAATGCAAGTGTAAGTGTGCAGCCTGCCACCCACCCACCCCAGAATGAAATTCCATGCTGCTAGCTTGCACTTGAAATGGGGCCTTTTAGTTTGGAGGAGGCCGAAGCTGGCCACTACCTCATGGCTGCTTCGGCAGCGAGGTATTCATACTCAGTCCCCAGCCGCCCATATTTGTCCTGGTGTGCCTTATACATAAGGTTAAGCGCGTATACCAAAGCATTAACTGTGCCCTCCCCAGTGCATTTAGTGGGAAGGAGAGCCTATTCCACTGTAGTGTGTGCATGCCAAACCCCTGTTCATGGTACATGCGAAGATGCCTCCCACCTTGCACCTGTCGTTGCAGACTTGCAACTATCCCCATTCAAGTCCTTGTCCCAGGGCAGTGTTCAATTGTACCTCTCCCATTCCTTGCAATGCAAGCGCAAGTATGCAGCCTGCCACCCACCCACCTCCAGGGTGCAATACCATACTGCTTGCTTGCACTTTAAATTGGGCCTTTTAGGCATGTGGAGGTGGAATCTGGCCACCACGCCATGGCTGTGTCAGCGGCCTGGTATCCATACTCAGTCCCCAGCCGCCTGGTGGCCGGGTGTCCCCGCTTGCTCCCCAGCATCCAGGGGGTGGCCGGGTGTCCATACTCGGTCCCCAGCCACCCCTATTTGTCCCGGTATCCTTTCCCACACTTTTCTTAGCCTGGCCTGCTTTAGGGCAGCATTGGCCGAGCCCACCGGACTATCAGACTCCTCCGGTGGGCACTGGCTTCTCCATCAGGGGAGTTGAGTGCCAAGGTGAGGAGCATGATGAGGATGATAGAAGTTAGCATCTGCTTTGATTTGTTGTAATGCAAGCGCATGTATGTAGTAGCGGCTAGGCCTGAGGTGGTCAGCGTTTTGGCGCATATCCTACCTCCTCCGAGGATTGCTGGATGTTTTCCTGCTACTATCCAAGTTCTATGACTCCCGTTAAAACAAAGCTTCAGGTGATAAATGATGGATGAGGTAGTGGCAAAGGAGAAAGAGCAGGTGGAACAGGGACCATTCACATCAATATCAGGCCAGTCAACCAGATATGTCTTGTAGGATATGTTTCTGTAACAAAAGGAGCGGTTCGGCTACACAGTTATAGGGCATACAGTGAGTGCAATGCCTATCAAAAATTTTGTGCCACTCCAATGCCCCTTGGAAATGACATGGAGGTCAGAGGGAGTTAACTAAACCTTTCTTTCCATTTATAGCAACTGGGTCTCCCGTGCACTGTTGGCCTAAGCAGTGAATGGAAGGCTTTCCAAAAATTATGAGGAACTGCAATGCCCCTTACAAGAGCCATGTGTGGCACCCCAGGGGTCTGGTCACCACAGTAAAATAGATATTACGTCGGAGAGCAAGTGGGAGGTTTCCTGGTCAGGATCCCTTAAAAATGCAACATTCTCCTGCCCCAATTCTGGGAGGGGAGAATTCTGCCCTTATAAACTGGATCTGGGGCGGGATTGAGTGAGTCAGAGAACAGTCAGAGTCAGAGTGAGACCAAGGGAGAGTAACCGCAAGGAGCTCTGTAGGAGCTAGGAGCTAAAGACCAGGGGCTGGAAGCTGAGCAGAGCTTGCCCTGGCAGAAGACAATAGGAACCGGACACAGGAATCCAAAGCTGTGAGGACTTATATATCCAGCAGCAGAAACCAGCCGGCAGGGGATTTCAGGTCCTCTGGCCATAGAAGCCCGGAGGCTCAGTCACAAGCAAGGGACCAGCACCGCCGTCGGGGAGCAGAGGCTAACAGAAGGCCCCAAGTCACCATCCATACGGGTGAGCACTACACGGTACACTAAGGGACGTGGGCTACTTCTACCCGCTTACAGCAAGGTAGCCAGGAAGAGTGCAGACAGATGGGGAGGCCTACAACTCCACCTGGCCAGGGGAACTCCTGCTTGCTCACAGACTGACCAGGCCTCTTATGCTAGCCAGTACTCCCGGGAGGGTCTACCTTATAATCATCAGTAAAGACCCTGAACTGCAATGCAAAGACTCTGAGTCATTCCTGCTGCGCTCGTGCACCATCACCTGCATCATTCACACTCACAGCCCTGAGGCTATACTCCTTGCCGAGGGGAGTTAACCCATTCTATGCTGCACACACACCACCAGCCTCAGCGGTCTGCCTCGCAGCGGTGGTACTCCCTGACCGCAATCCACGGGTGGCGCAGTCGGTAAATTAACCTCAAAACCTAAGAAAGACTGCCACTGGTTTGACCAGCCTGAGCCACGGGACCGGGTCACCGCCACGAAGACTACAGACCCCAGAGACCCGGCACCGGGTATCCCACACACATGTACACACGGCCCAGGGGGCGCGTCATATGCAGTACAGCATATTACAAACATAAGTCCCATTATTGGGGAGTGGGTGTCCCATGGTACTTGCTTATGCTTTCCAAGCAAAAGCTGCCAAAAATTAGGACGGAGCAACTTGCAATGCCCCTTACCAGAGCCATGCAGTACAGCATATTACAAACATAAGTCCCATTATTGGGGAGTGGGTGTCCCATAGTATTTGCTTATGCTTTCCAAGCAAAAGCTGCCAAAAATTAGGACGGAGCAACTTGCAATGCCCCTTACAAGAGCCATGCAGTACAGCATATTACAAACATAAGTCCCATTATTGGGGAGTGGGTGTCCCATAGTATTTGCTTATGCCTTGCAAGCAAAAGCTGCCAAAAATAAGGATGGAGGAACTTGCAATGCTGGCACCCTGGTGGTATAGTGGTGGTGGAGGCTGAGGATAAGGAGAAAAAGAATAAACAGCCGAAACGAGGAAGCGTATACCCATGTGTGGGTTTGAAGCGGTGCATGTGAATACACCTCCCGAAATAACACAGTGGATTTGACTTTATGTTACTCTGCTGTCATTTGGTGGTGATGAGAAGTCTGGCCCAATCCAGCCCTTGTTCATTTTGATAAGGGTCAGCTTGTCAGCATTGTCAGTTGACAGGCGAGTGTGCTTGTCAGTTATAATTCCCCCAGCGTCACTAAAAACACGCTCCGATAACACGCTAGCGGCAGGGCAGGCCAGGAGCTCCAAGGCGTACAGAGCGAGTTCATTCCAAGTGTCCAGCTTAGATACCCAATAATTAAAAGGCACAGAGGAATCACAGAGGACGCTGGTACGATCGGCAAGGTACTCCCTCACCATCTTTTGAAACTTTCCACTCCTTGTGAGAGTACCCCGCGCCTCAGGGCCTGTAAGCTGGGTGGGTGTCAGAAAACTGTCCCAGAATGTTGACAGTGTTCCCATGCCTCTGCTGGATTGGAGTTGCATCTCTCTCACCTGTACGCCTTGGTTGGGCAATGAACTGTGACCTCTGCCGCTAGCGTGTTCAGATGGGAAATTTTTTAAGAGTTCTGCAGCAAGGGCCTTCTGGTATTGCCCCATTTTTGTAGACCTCTCCACCTCAGGAATGAGAGTGAAAGTTCTCCTTGTAGCGGGGGTCTACAAGTGTCACCAACCAGTAATGATTGTCACCCAACATTTTGACAATGCGAGGGTCACGGTTAAGGCAGCGTAGCATAAAGTCAGCCATGCGTGCCAGACTGGTAAAGGCCAAGATTTCCGTGTCTTCACCAAGATGATGACTGACCATGCTCACCTCCTCCTCCTCCTCCTCTTCCTCCTCCCCCCTGTCCTCAGGCCACCCTTGCTGAACCGACGGTATGACACTTGTACAGGTACTACCGTCTACAACGCATGATAGCAGCTCCTGTTCTTCCTCCTCCTCCTCCTCCTCCTCCTCCTCTCCCTCACTGTCCCCCAATGCACGTTGTGATGAGATGAGGCTGGGCTGTGTGTAATCGCCCGCTACGGCTTCTTGATCCATCTCATCATACTCTGGCTGCAATGCCTCCTCTTTAATTCTCTGCAGAGAGCGTTGCAAAAGACAGACAAGTGGGATGCTGACACTAATGATGGCGTCATCGCCACTCACCATCTTGGTGGCCTCCTCAAAGTTTGTCAGGATGGTACATATGTCAGACATCCAGGTATACTCCTGAGGTCTTATGTGTGGAGTTTGACCTGAATATCGACGGCCTTGTTGCAGCTGGTACTCCACAACTGCTCTCTTCTGCTCACAAATCCTTTGCAACATGTGGAGGGTAGAGTTACAACGTGTGGGGACATCTCACACCAGTCGGTGTGCCGGAAGCTGCAAACGCTGCTGCAACACAGCAAGGGCGGCGGAAGCTGTAGCCGACTTGCGAAAATGAGCTGACAGGCGGCGTACTTTCACGAGCATATCTGGCAACTCTGGGTACGATTTAAGAAACCGCTGAACCACGAGGTTAAGCACATGAGCCAGGCATGGTACGTGCGTGATCTCACCTCGCCTCAGAGCCGCCACCAGGTTACGGCCATTGTCACAGACGACCATGCCGGGATGTAGGTTCAACGGTCTCAGCCACAGATCTGCCTGCTCTTTCACAGCTGTCCACAACTCACAAGCAGTGTGAGGTTTATCACCTAAGCTTATGAGTTTCAGCACAGCCTGTTGTCACTTGGCGAAGGCAGTACTGCAATGCTTCCAGCTTGTAACTGATGTGGTGATATCTGAGATGGAGGCTGAACATGAGGAGGAGGAGGATTCGCAGGAGCTGTACACTGTGGGGGCAACTCTGACTGACATAGGGCCCCCTATCCTCTGTGTGGGGAGGATGTGTTCCGTCCCAAGGTCCGACTGGGTCCCGGCTTCCACTATGTTTACCCAGTGTGCCGTCAGAGAGATGTACCGTCCCTGGCCACAAGCACTTGTCCACGTGTCCGTTGTCAGGTGGACTCTCCCAGTAACTGCGTTGTTGAGGGCACGGCAGATTCTTTGGGACACATGCTTGTGTAGTGCGGGGATGGCACACCGGGCAAAATAGTGTCGGCTGGGGACCGAGTACCGAGGGCCGGCCACCGCCATAAGATTGCGGAAGGATTCTGTCTCCACCAGCCTAAAAGGCAGCATTTCCAATGCAAGCAGTCGTGAAATGTGCGAATTTAGGACTGTGGCCTGTGGGGCATTAGCTGCGAATTTCCTCTTTCGTTCAAAGGTCTGGGATATGGACAATTGAACGCTGCGGTGGGACGTGGACGTGGACGTTGATGCTGTTTCTTGAGAAACTGCCATAACAAGTGAAGATTGAGAGGAGGGGGCATCTTTACATGCAGTATGGACAGGATATTGCCTTGCACACACAACAGGGGGTTCTATTGCACGCTCAACAGTGGAAGAAGCAGTGGTGACACCCGCTGACACTGGTCGTGGACCCTGGGTTTCGCCCCACAAAGTCGGGTGCTTTGCTGCCATGTGCCTGATCATGCTGGTGGTGGTCAGGCTGGTAATTTTCTCACCCCTGCTGATGCTGGCATGGCAGGTGGAACATATGGTCTTTTTGGGGTTATCAGCAGAGTCTTTAAAAAAATTCCAGACTCTGGAAGACCTACCGCTTGTACTGGCAATGACCCTCGTGTTGGTGTTACGGGGAACGGTTGCCTGCCTTCTGTCTGCGGCCACCACACTGCTTCTTCCTGCCTGTTGGGGTACTCTGCCTCCCTCCCCCTGTGTGCTGCTGGCCTCACTCTGCATGTCCTCCTTCCACGTTGGGTCAGTTACTAGATCATCCACCACCTCCTCCTCTTCCACTTGCGCACCACGATCCTCCTCCTCACTTCCTGGCAATTGTGTCTCGTCATCGTCCACCTCTTGTGACAGATTGCCAACGTCGACTTCCTGTGGCCGTGGCTGTTCAAATATTTGGGCATCGCAACATGGGATCTCCTCTTCCACCACTTCAAGCGTATCAGGCGAGGGGCCCAAATATGGAAATGGACCAGTGAACAGCTCTTCAGAGTGTCCAAGTGTGGGATCACTTGCTGTCTGACGACACTCGGCATGGTGGGAGGAAGGAGCATCAGGGTGAGGAGGAGTATGCGGTCGACACTCACAGCTACTAAGAGTTGACCATGTGGAAGACAGACCGGTGGTGGTGGTGCCCAGGTAACTGGAAGTATTATCTACTATCCAATTAATTACCTGTTCACACTGATCAGTTCTCAATACTGGTGTTGTTCTGTGCTTCCCTTGTAATTCGGTCAAGAAGTGGGAGCGAGAAGATGTGGCTGTTGGTTGTGGCACATTTTCACCTTGGCCACGGCCCCGTCCTCTGCACGAAACATCACCAGAACGTCCACTTCCACGTCCCTTGCCACGCGCCTTGCCCATTGTAAATGAAGTAAAATAGCTTACACTTGCACTATCAATGGAAAAAGGGTAATAAAGAGTAGATTAGAACCGTGGAAGAGGAAAACCACAGTTATTGTTTACTGGGGTATACCACACTTTTTTAAATAGAGATATTTGCGGCTGAACAGTGAGCGATACACTCAAACTGCTTTTTTTTTTATACCAAAGGCCCAAAACTGGATAGTACAGCGATTTGACCCGTGGAACTGTGAAACCACACTGGGATGTGGGGCCTACACAAGACTATTTTTAACAGATATATTTTTGTGTCACAACAGTCAGGAGACACTTCTGTTTTTCTTTACGGAAAAAACTACCAAAACCTGAATAATAGAGATTTTTTTTACCGTGGGATGGCAAAACCACAGTTATTGTTTACTGGGGTATACCACACTTTTTTAAATAGAGATATTTGCGGCTGAACAGTGAGCGACACACTCAAACTGCTTTTTATTTTAGATACAAATGGCCCAAAATGGATAATACAGAGGTTTGAACAGTGGAAGTGCAAAACAACACTTCTGTTTCTCTAGCCTACACCAGACTATTTTCTACAGTTATATTTGTGTCTGAAAAATCAGAGACACGCTTTTTTTTGGGAGGGGGGGGACACACCAAAAGGTTAATAAGACGGGTATTTGTACAGTGTGAAGGAGGAAAAAAAAAGGAGGATTTAATATTTATTTTGACTTAATACCTGGTCCCATTAATCTGAACAGATTATCTTTCTTTGCACTATTGGCACTTTTTTCATTTGGGGTAATTTTTAGAATATTATAAGAATTGAGATATTACTTAGCTTAATATCTCATCTCTGTTTTTGGAGGTTTCCTGTTTACACTTTGTCTCTGTTTTTATAAAGTACAGTACAGACCAAAAGTTTGGACACACCTTCTCATTTAAAGATTTTTCTGTATTTTCATGACTATGAAAATTGTACATTCACACTGAAGGCATCAAAACTATGAATTAACACATGTGGAATTATATACTTAACAAAAAAGTGTGAAACAACTGAAAATATGTCTTATATTCTAGGTTCTTCAAAGTAGTCACCTTGTGCTTTGATGACTGCTTTGCACACTCTTGGCATTCTCTTGATGAGCTTCAAGAGGTAGTCACCAGAAATGGTCTTCCAACAATCTTGAAGGAGTTCCCAGAGAAGCTTAGCACTTGATGGCCATTTTGCCTTCACTCTGCGGTCCAGCTCACCCCAAACCATCTCGATTGGGTTCAGGTCTGGTGACTGTGGAGGCCAGGTCATCTAGCGTAGCACTCCATCACTCTCCTTCTTGTTCAAAAAGCCCTTACACAGCTTGGAGGTGTGTTTGGGGTCATTGTCCTGTTGAAAAATAAATGATGGTCCAACTAAACGCAAACCGGATGGAATAGCATGCCGTTGCAGGATGCTGTGGTAGCTAAGCTGGTTCAGTATGCCTTCAAATTTGACTATATATAGATTAATCTAGTCAGTAATTAGTGACACAGAACTGTATTTTTAATATATAACTTAATTGCATTTATTCTATGTACTAAGTTTGTAGGTACAATTATATCAAAATAACTATCTTATAGTAGCAAAGTGCAGATCAGTGTTCATAGTGCCACATTATTATAGTTGAGCAAAAAGATTTGAAGGACACCAGTTCATTGGCCACGTCAATAGTCTGTGGCCACAAGACCAAAGCCTTACAAACCTCCTAGAATGAATGAAACATTTTCTTATTAGTAGGCATCATCATTCATTGTGACATGAAGTATGCATGACATCACACCTACTAATCAGAAGAAGCATCAGGGATGCCAGCAGATTGGAGTATGACATGCCAGCCTCGGATTACCAGCCACGTGGCTGCTAGACCAGGGCCCTGTAAATCTTTTTGCTCAAATCTACACATTGATGGATTTTAGTATCTTATTTATTTACAGTATACTCATTACTGTCATGGAACACGACAATGTAATATTTTAATTGTTTGTTATTTAAAAATATTTGTTGGTAGAGAATCAGTTTGACTATTGCTTAGTTCCCACTAATGTCCTGACTTCAGATCAGAATAAAACCATGAAAACCTTGGCAAATCAATTTTTCCAGTGATTCCAACATATCCGGATGGATGCTGATCATAAACGTACACTGTTTCTGGTCCATAGATGGACCAAAAGGTTCCTCTGACACAAAGTAAGATGCGAGTATTCTAAATAGTTTACAGAATTTGCATTGAGACCTGGGAGTTTCAATTTTAGCCTCTTGGAAAAGTAGATGGCACTGAATATCTTAATATATGCAAAGTAGATGGCATGTGCATACATTCTATCACTTCAATATGAGATATGACATAAATGCTGTGATATCAGGAAAATATAAAACTATTAGGCCGGATTTTTCCTGAGCGTTTCTGTATCTCCCTGGCAGAAAAAACGCATGCGGATTTTACATGCGTTTTTCCTGCCAGGAACAAGCGTAAGTGAAGCGTTTTTGCATGCATTTCCACATGCGAGTTGTCAAACACTTTCCAAGTGATTTTAGCATCACTTGGAAAGTGCTTGACAACTTGGTCACACTAAATAAATCCATGCAATCGGCATGGATTTATATAGTGTGACCGTAAAGGAATGGTAAAAAATAAAAAATAAATAATATACTTACCTTCTGATGGCCCCCGGTGTCCTTATCCGATCTGTCCAATGTCCCCGGTGTCTAGCAGTGGTCTAAAAGGACCATGATGTCATTTAGTCATGTGACGGGTCACGTGACTGCCGACTTCAGTGGTCGCGTGACCCGTCACATGACTAAATGCCGTCATGGCAGGTCCTTTTAGACCATCGCGAGCTGCCGGCATGCCAGGACGGATTGCTATGGAGACCGAGGGCCATCAGAAGGAGAGTATAATGTATATTTTTTATTTTATGCTTTTTTTTTTTTTTTTTTACAGGTACTATGGTACCCGGGTCTGGAGGAGAGTCTCCTCTTCTCCAAACCCGGGTACCATCCGCACATTGAACCGCATGATATCCGCTTGTGCACATGTAGTGATGCGGATATTATGCGTTTCAATGCAAGTCAATGGCGGCGAAAATGCCACGATTCCGCAAAATAATTGGTAGTGCTGCGGATTTTTCCGCAATGATAATCCACAGGGGAAATTTCTGCAGCATTGCACAGCACATGCGGATTATCATTGGAGAACATGGCAGACCTTTACCAAGCGTTTTTTAAGCATTTCTGCAGTGGAATTGCTGCTGCGGAAACGCTTAAAAAACGCATAGTGGGCACACAGCCTTAGACTGGTAAAAACAGCAAAGGTTAAAACTATTGTAACATAAAGCATTCCTAACATTGGATAAAGAATATAACTAAATTAAGTGAAAGGAATTTTACTTAACAATGTAATGTGCAATTTCTGCCATATGAACAAATGGCAACAGACTCCAAGGATATCATCAATATTCCATTTATATTAGTTTCTCAAATGTTTTTGACCATATTCACTTTTGCAATAAGTCCAAATCTATCGATGTAGATGATCCTTTCGCTCCAAAGAGAAGCAGTAGCATCATGGGCAGAGACACTGTTTGACACTGAAAAGGTCCGCACCTGGACCTACCATGATGTTACTACAGCTCTTTAGAGCAAAAGGATTATCTGCATTGGATTGATTTGGACTTATCACAATGGTGAATATGGTGTTTGAATAGATTTCTTTGATACCATTTCCATGTGAAAATATTTGAGAAACTTATATAAATGGAATATTGATCATATGACTACATTGCGGCATTCTTAAGACCAGATGCATAGACATGTTAATTGACTTAAGATCTATGTTTCCATGGTCAATGCCAGTATTTCCAGTACATGTTTTACGTCAAACATTTAAAATTTTGCATTAACGCACAACATTATTGTAACATATGAACATACTTTTTCCTGGAAATAATTATTTTAAAAAAACTGTTTAATATATTTACTTTTATCACCATATTATGTAAGGTGACAACTGTCTCATCTTATAAAGGTCATTACATTGTCTCTAAAAAAGCTGGCATTTCTCTCAAACTATACAAGTGCTGCACCAATAAATGAAATAATTTATCCCAGTAATGTAAATGACCTTTTTAGATTTTATTCTCCATTTCTATCGAGCATTATAACATTGAATTATTGACTGTGGTAGAAATGTAGAATGGATTTAATAATATATTTGTTATTCTTGGTGTTAATGTTATTCAGTGTCATTTATATTCATAAAGTATAATTTGTAAGATCAGTGTATATATGGCATACAGTATGTATGAAGTTCGGTGTCGATTTATCAAATGCTGGAAATAATATACATGAGTGATGGAATGGATGCTTATGTTCATGAACAGAAAAAATGCATATGATAACTTTGCGTGAGATTATGGAATTTCAAACTGGCTAAGGGAAAAAAAAACCTAGCCCTGATATAACCTTTTAAATCATAGTCTTCAGCCTCTATACTGTAATATATATGCAAATCAGAGGCTTTGAGGTCTCATAACCAGAGAAACTAAACATGATGTTTATTATGTTTCTTACTTTTTACATAATAATCATTCAAAAACACAGGAAAAAAAAAACACTAAACAGTAAAATAAAATGCAGGTTTTGCAGCATGACAGAAAACTCTAAAACTGTAACATACATACAGTATAAACATATACTGTATATGTTACAGTTTTGTATTCTAATTCTGTACTTGTATAGTATTTTACAAACTTCTCATTTCAGATAATTCTCTATATTTATTATACTGTATTTGTGCTTTTTATGTCTTGACTCCTGTTTTTGATTTGTGTACGCTTCTAAAAGGTAAAAAATATTTGAGACAAATTAAGGGATTCATTAGGAACTCACTATAAACTGTAGAGGACTACTCTTTATAAGAAAGACACTGTCAGTACAAATGGTAATAATATTATAGTTGTACAGCGCTTAGTAATGTAAGTCATTGCAGTGTAATGCTAAGACCACTAGAATACAGGTGCTTGCTAAATTTATATATACTAGAGAGTTTTGGCAAGCTTGGAAAACTTCTATATTAAGCACTCCTTGGATTCCCTACCATGTTAATAAACATAGTGGGCTAATTTTTTTTCATTATCCCAGACCAGTACAGATACTAGCTTTTCTTAATTTAAATGGTGCCCCATGACACACCCTGTCCAACATAAAAACCATACAGTGTTCAGGTGAATTGAATGGAGTGTCAGTGAATGTTTTTTCTTTATGGTGCGCTGTTCAAGTCACTTGACTGCTCCACCCAATCACTGGCCGCAGTGCTTCTGTGGCTTGTAAATGGTGATTGTATCACATCTGGTGTTAACTGAATCCAGGCTGTGACAGCAGGTGTGTGTCTTTAATTTTGACATTTTTGACAAATCCAACATTACCTTTAGCTCCTACAAAGTTTATATCAACGGCTGACATGAGTGGCTGATATTATTTCCGTACACGTAAGTAATTTTTGTAGGGCCTACCCCATCAGTATCATAGTGATTAAGAGAAGCTGGAAAGACAATAAGCACAATAGGGTTTTATCTGAAAGAAACACAGGGAGATAAAGAGCAATTATACTCACCCGTTTGGGTTGTAAAGTCACATCCCCTGTAAAAGCTTATAAAAAGGCTTCTACAGATCCATGGTGTGGAGAACATATAAAGCTGGAGAAAAGTGGGTTAAAATTTTCGCTGCCAGCGGTTGAGTCGTGAGCAGGAGACAACATATG
Source organism: Phyllobates terribilis (assembly GCF_046119375.1). Lineage (NCBI taxonomy): Eukaryota > Metazoa > Chordata > Amphibia > Anura > Dendrobatidae > Phyllobates > Phyllobates terribilis. Next base: position 369,214,900 of record NW_027362763.1, on the reverse strand, counting down.
GAGAAATGGTTTTTTTTGGTCAACGCGTTTCGAAGTGACACACTTCTTCAGGACAAGCCACAATCAATACTTGTACATAGAGATGGGCTGGCATGTAGAGATACATCTGTAAGTACTAGTAATGGCTAAAAAATACTATTTAGATATGTAGGGAAAAAAAATTCTCCAATACTTGGCACTGCAGTGACTTTTTACAAATACGATCTTCTTCTGACTTTGCACAATTTCTGACTCGACTTACTCTCTTATCCTGCTTTTTGATGACAACCTTTTTTTCATTACGATTAAAATTTGTCGCCTGTTTCAAAACACCCCTACATTTCATGCACACACAAATTTTTACACAAATAACATCCATCAAAATATGAAGAATTTACAGTCATCCTTATAATCGATCTCTTCCATCTCATGCCCTTATTTAGCTGTAAAACATTACAATAAAACATGCAAATGTACCGCCTACACCCAGCACCCAGAACTCTCCGACACCGATGACTGCAACCCTTGCATACACCATACACAACTTTGTGCTTCATGCCAACAGCTATGCAAACACTTTTCACTCCCTTTTAAGCCCTGAAATGCAGGCTTCTGTCATCAATCTCAGCACTTAAGATCTGGCCAATTACTTCAAATAAAAAAAATTGATTATATCTGTTGGCATTTTATAAACATTTACTATAGCTCACACAGATTTCTAAAACTATTAATAATAAATAAAAATAACAATAGTAATAATAATGCTAATATATATTTAGCATATGGTGATATAAATACTAAATAGTAAAGCTACAATTTCCCTATCTAGAATTTTATATACACTGTATGTATATTGCGGACTTTACAATAAAGTGTGCACTATGTTACACGTAATTACAGCACTCTGGTTGAATGTGGCACATGCATAAAGCCAAACTTGTACTGCCCCATTTGGGATGAGGTGAATTCCTCTTTGGACCGCTATGCAGGAGCGGACCTCCTACCCCCTATATGGCCTGTAGTTGGCACAATATATATGTATAGACTAAGACAGAATCTCATCATTCATTTAACAAACTACTAAGTTTATTAATACATAGAAGCAAAAGTTCAATTTTAAAGAGGGTAATGTAATATTTTAATGTAGCTGAAAAGTGGGCCCCCAGAGTAAATGTTACTGATGGGCCGCTGGCACCTCAGTCCTATGCTGTACAGACCAATGCCATTACTGGGCTCCTTAACAGGTAAGGTATAGAAACTTTAAGCAATTAATTATGTGGAGAAAAATCTCGAAAGTAAGTTGTGTCACAAAGTGTGACAGAGGCTTGATAAATTGGCCATATTTTTCAATATAAGTAATGAAAACTGATATTAGTGGATTCATAAATATGAGAAAGGTCCTTATACATATGAGAGTAAACTGGTTAAATGTTTAATGACCTATGACGTACATTTTCATCATAAGTCACTAAGTAAATTACAAAGCCAATTGAAGAACTGAGCCTGCTTCATACCAGACATATGTCAGCTGTGTTGCACAGTTGGCTTCAATCTATGACTACAGTGACTGGAATTAGCTCCGATTGCTATAGTTTAACCACTTAGATACCACTATCAATCTCTGACAGCTGCATTAAAATTACTATTGCGGTTGCAAGATGTTTTTCCTACTGGCCCCTATAACTGCCATATCATTCTTCCTCTGATGTTTAGGCACAGCCGGAGCTTTACAGGAGGACCATGATTTCTTTACATGCTGCCAAATAGAAGTATTCCAGTATATAATATAAGCAATCAAAGGATCACCAGTTCAAGTCCACTAAGACCACTAAAAAATAAAGTAAAAAGTTTTAAAAAAGTACAAAAATTATGTAAAAGTTTAAATCACCCCTTCATGAAAAGCAAAGAAAATTGATAAAAAAAAAAAAAATAAATAAATATATCTGGAATTTTATGTATCCAAAAATGTCCAATACATGAATATATAAAATAATTTGTACCTTACATTAAATGCCCCCAAAAAAACAGAATTGTAATTTTTTTTGCTGCACTTCCCAAAACAAATACAATATAGAACAATCAAAATGTCATATTTACCCCAAAATGATATCAATAAAAATGTCTTCTCGCATAGTTCCATTGACACAACAATTTTAAAAATGATGATGCTCAGAAAATTATGATACAAACAAAATGTATTTATTTTTTTTACAAATGTAAAAATATTTTTCACCACTAAAATAATAAAAAAATTGACACATTTTGTATTGCTGGAATTATAATGATCTAAACAATCAAGTTTCCAGGTAATTTTTAGAGCAGAATGAATGCCGTAAACAAAAAAACTTAAAAAGTGGGGGTGTCCGATAGAGAGAGTGTGTAGTTAAGAACAAAACAGTATACTACTACTCACAAAAGAGAGAAAAATAAGTCTATTCAGACATTAAATCTATTTTATTCAGTTCAAACTACAAAACATTTAAAAACACAATACATAAAAAACGGGTTAGGTGGCACTATTACTCCTAATGTCAAGGATATTTTTACATGGTCATAAGTGAAAAGCATTAGTGCAGTGTTAGTAGTATTTGTCTCCAGGAAATGACTGAACCAAAAGGAAGCCAGCCAACAATTCCATTGACTGACACTGCGACATAGACTATCATATCACATTAAACACACTACTTGATGGGGAGTAAAGCACCACCTAATGGCCCAACGCACGTTTTGGCTTGCCACAGTCTTCTTTTGCGGTACTGCCATACTCAAATTAGCTACCTTATATAGGTAGTGGATGTCATGTGAAACTCATGCACGCCTGCAAACTCAATCCCTCATTAGCGTGGACCGCCCCAAACACATTCATTGTTTTAACAAAGCTTAAAAAGCATTAGTAATATTTCACCACACTTTGAAATTTTTTTTACATTTTCCAGTACATTAATTGGTAAAATAAGTGTCATTCAAAACTGCAACTTGTCCTGCAAAAAGCAAACTGCCATATGACAATGTTACTTCAAAATTAAAAAAGTTATAGCTCATGAAATAAGGGGAGGAAATAAAGAAAGTGCAAAAATGAAAAATTATTGGGTCCTTAAAGGAGTTATCCACTTTCAGGAAAGTGGGCCCAAGACTGTAAAATTCATAATATAACCTATTCTACTCACCCTCCCTGGGTCCAAAATCAGCTTCTTGCAGCTACTCCTGGTGTTTTGACTACTGAGGTACCAGCACATCAATAGCACACATAACTACACTAGCCAACAGTGTAGCCCAAACCTCTTGGACCGGAACAATGGCAGTACGTTGACACTGGAATCAGGAAGGGTGAGTAGATGCTGAGTTTGTTATTTTATGTACTTTACACAGTTAGAGGTCAAGTTTCCATAAAGTGGACAACCAATTAATGGGTTAAAGGTATAATTACATTCTAGAGAATTAAAAACTGTTAAATTCTTATAAAAAATATTATGTACCCTAAATAGCTCAGAATACTTTATTAAAATTTTAAGGCCTTATTTAGATGTATTTTCAGTCAGTATTTCACTAATATTTGCAAACAGGTTTAAAAAGAGAACAGGTATGAATATTTCAAAAATAGTTTTTTTCTGTGTATATTTTTCATTTGATTTAGTCTTACAAATACTTATCCAAAGTGCCAACCAAATACTGACGTCGCTAAAAGGCCAACTTTATTTTTCTGCTGCAGAATTCCAAATAACGCAAAGCTAAAGCGTTCAAGAATAAAATTCAAGAAGGAAAAAAAAAAAAACACTGTGTTTGTGGGTGCTGCTAGGTCCAGAGGAAACCTGATTAGAGGTAGAGTGAATCCGAAATGCATTGTCATTCAATAAGATTCCCCTCTTTCTAAATTCCTGATTACACTCTTGACCCCACAAATATCAAGTTTTCCATTCTTCTTCCTCAAATTCTGTGCCTGACTTGGTCAGGTTCAACGGGAGGAGCAGCAGCCATGTCCTACCATTCCTCACACCCTATGGCAATGTTCTGCTTGAAATTTTCACAATGTTGCCAAGTGAGTTCTATTTCTCCATTTTTATCTCACCAATTTCACACAAGGAGTGCCCCTGCTTCTTATTTTTTTAATTTCAAGGATAAAATCCTAACTGCTTATAGACCACTCTTACATTTCCCATTACATAAGGTTCTAAACTGCATAAAATTCAATACTACTTACAGTGAATGAGGGCCGAAAAAAATATATTGCATTTATTTCATATTGGTAGAACCATGACAAAAAGAGTTACATTTTCAGGATATATATATTTTTTGAATTAATACTAGTTTGCCATCATTTTGCTGCATCTAATCACAACTAAAGAGCATGATCTCACACATGTAGTAGTAAAAACAGGATAGAGATCTTCTGTAATTACTAAAACTCAATATTTACCTGTGTAAAACAATTGCTTACATCAATGTCTCTGAACCACTAGAAGAATAAAATCTGAGACAAAACTATCTTTTTCTATTTTTTTTTCTTACTTTAAATTAACTGTGACATTGCTAAGAAGACAATCAAAAGAAAACGGTCACTCATCCCTGTAATAAAAATGGTAATTTTACTATCTAAAAGCAAGTTAAAATTAGAAGCTATCCGTAGCAGCACTTCATGCATTAGCTTGCAAATATAACAAATAGTAGGGAAGATTAATCGGGCAGGAAAGAGGAAGCAGGCCTTGTAATTGTATCAGGCAGCAGTATTTACCTGAAGAAAATTATTCTCTAGCCTAGGCCTCATCTGTTTGACTGAACAAGAATGTCATAACCCCAATTGACTGGATCTGTCAAGGTGTCCTATTGAACGAAGCAGATAGAGTTAGTATCCGCCTGGGAAAAGAAAGACATTGTTCAGCATGAGAAATGAAATAGAGCCTCTGATCTGTTAGTAAATGAACAGCTCCAATAAAATGGCTAATTATAATGGAATCTATGTTAATTGGGTGCTTATATTGAAGCAGTAGGTTCTTCATGCAATATTATCCCATTTTTATTGTTACAAAAATGTATTTTCAAGTCGAGAAAAATGTATTTAAAAAAAAAAAAGAATTAAAATCTCTAAATCAATTCTTGTTCCTGGAATGTACAGATTCAACTACTGCAAGTAACACTGTGCAATTATTTTAATAACCTACATTTGTTATACAGTGTATTCCTTGTAGAACTACAATACATTTTGGGAATCTTCCATGCAAACATTTAACTGTACTTGAAAGTAACATGCAGGCATCACATGGTCTACAAATAAAGTAATTCCTTATTTTACAGTACTCACACTTTAGAGGGAACCTGTCGCATCCTTTTTCGATATTAAACTGCCCTCAAAGTCTTCCTAGTGATGCAATGTGCATCACTAACATGGTCACCTCAAAGAAAACTTCACATTATTTATCTCAAAAGAACACCCTTAGTTTATTGCATCACATACCTTCTCTTTCAGGCATAGGGGTGGTGCTTTCTATCCTTTCAGTCATGGTCCTCTTCAAATTATTCACACCCATCTCAGCCTGATTGATTGCCTGGACTTCCCCCATGTCGCTGCAAATGCCCAGGAAATTTTTCCCTTTCGCACTATCATGTCCCTGTGCATGCACACTAAATCTGGGTGTATGTCCCCAGCTTAATTTCATATCTGTGCATGCTCTGGAACCCGGGGGGAGCAGAGTGCGCGCTCACAACACATAGATCACCTCGTGATTAACTTATTGCGGTGTCATAGGGGTGCCATAGCTAGAGCAGAAAATGGACACTAGTACGGAACCTTGGAAGTGTTAAAAGTTGGGCACCCAGGGGTTGGTCAGGTAAAATTCCATATAATTTAAAACTAATATTGTTGCATTAAATTTTCTCATATTTCATGAGCTCTGGGCATATAGCTTGTGACAAAATAAAACTATCAGAATGATATTGCAACTTCCGTAGATGTAGTGAAGTGTAGTGTAATCAGTGAAGCTTCTCACTCAATGACAGACAGCACAATTAGTTCACATGTATATTAAAATGATAACTTTTCTGTGGAAATGCATAGAACAGCGAGGGACAGTAAAAAGTAGAAAATGTATATTGTAATATATATATATATATATATATATATATATATATATATATTATACTGTATATATGTATATTATATATATTATTGCATCATAGGTATATAAACCACATGTTTATTAAACCGTAAAATTTTGTACCAATAAACGCATACATGTATACAAAAAATAACTATTTTATAGAAACACTGTATTGGTTGGTCAGAACAAAATTTGTTTCATGTGTCTCATCTCATGTGTACTTGATTACAATTTGTTTGTTATTTTTGAATTTATTTTTGTACATTCTAACTTATTTAGGACGTTCTGGAATAGATAAACATGCTTACAAACAATTATTGTTTTTAATGGAGATAATTGGATGAATCACTTGAACTTAAAGGGATTTTCCCACCAACAAAGTTAATTTTAATCAATAGATCTTTGACTAATAATAAGTTCCACAATTCAATGTGTTAGAAAAATATGTTCTGGTGTTAAGATAATCTTATAAATGTGCCTTTGCTGTGTCCTGTGTAATGGCTGTGTCTGACTGTGCAGGAACATGATATGATCAGGCCACATTTTCTGTACAGGGGAGGAAGCAAAATAGTATACAGACATTATAGCACAATATTGCAGCTGATTCTTTCTTAGAGGTAAAACATGTTTAAAAACAGAAATGTTTTACCTCACAGAAAGAATTCCCTGTGCTGTCCTGTCTGTATACTCTCTTTTGTTTCCTTCCCTGCCCAGGAGCTGTGGCATGATCAGGACATGTTCCTGTATGGTGAGACACAGCGATTACACAGCACATAGCAGAGGAACATTTATTAGATTATCTCAGCACAGGAGAAAAAAATTTAAACACATCCGATTGTGGAACTTATTTCTATTCCAAGATCTATTAATTAAAATGTACATTGTTCATAGGAAAACCCCTTTAAACACTTTGAGATTTGATTTGCAGTTTGCAAAAAAAAATTGCACAGCACCATTTCCCACACTGCTAAAGCATTAGAGAGTGGGCTAATTACATTTTGGTGGAGGTTCCTCTCTTTCCTGTATTGTGTAAGCTCTTATGATCGGCAGGGTCCTCTCGCGCTCTTTCATAATGAGTAAGCACTTACTGTAGAGTCCCCTCTCTCTGATGTAGAGTGTAAATTTTTATGATGAACATGGTCAGCTCCCTCTAATGTAGTCTATAATAAAGATGAGCGGTGTTCGACTAGAACTGTTCGCCAATCTCAAATTCGAGCTGTTTTGGGCGGTGTTCGAGTTGTTCGACGAACCCGAACGATTTGCAAAAAATTCGGCTGTTCGAGGTTATGTTCGATAACTGTTCGTGCACCAAAAGCGTGTCCTGCATGTCTGGCGCTATTTTGAGCACAAATCATGCAGGGACTGTCTGCCACTCACTGTAATGCCACAGCCATGGTGGTTGTGGCATTAGAGTGATTGCCCAAGTCGATGGGAACAGTGCTCACGGTGAAACATGAAAAGCCGGCAAATCAGCAGCGGCAAACACCGGTACCCGACAATTTAGAACAGAAAGAATAGAGAATCACACATAGATTAGATAGATAGAAACATGTCAGTCACATATATAAGAAGTACAGTGACAGTGTTGATTACTGTACTTGCCATTTAGTGTAAAGGATTTATTAAAAAAAATATTAGTGTTTTCATGCACCGTCTCTTTAAAAAAGGCGGCCGGCAATTCAGCAGCGGTACCCGACAATTTAGAATGGAAGGAATAGAGAATCACACATAGATTAGATAGATAGAAACATGTCAGTCACATATATAAGAAGTACAGTGACAGTGTTGATTACTGTACTTGCCATTTAGTGTAAAGGATTTATTAAAAAAAATATTAGTGTTTTCATGCACCGTCTCTTTAAAAAAGCCGGCCGGCAATTCAGCAGCGGTACCCGACAATTTAGAATGGAAGGAATAGAGAATCACACATAGAATAGATAGATAGAAACATGTCAGTCACATATATATGAAGTACAGTGACAGTGTTGATTATTGTACTTGTCATTTAGTGTTAAAATAAAGGATTTATTTTAAAAAAAATTGTCGTGGGGTTCCCCATAATTTTAGGCTCTAAGCAGACAGCTGGGGCAGATGTTTGAAGCCTGGGAAGGGGTAATACCCACGGAGCTTCCCAGGCTACTAATATCAGCCCCCAGCTGAATGCCTAGCCTTTACTAGCTATTAAAATGGGGGACCCCCCTAAAAAATTGACGTGGGGTCCCCCCTATTTTAATAGCTAGCAAAGGCTAGGCAGACAGCTGGGGGCTGATATTAATAGCCCAGGAAGGGTGCCATGAATATTGGCCCCCTCCCAGGCTAGAAACACCAGCCGTCAGCCGCCCCAGAAATGGCACATCCATAGGATGCGCCAATTCTGGCACTTAGCCTCGCTCTTCCCACTGCCCTGTAGCGGTGGCAGTGGGGTAATAGGGCTGGGGTTGATGTCAGCTTATAATGCCAGCTGACATCAAGCCCAGGTTAGTAATGGAGAGGCGTCTATAAGACACCCCCATTACTAACCCCATAGTCAAAGTTAAAAAAAAAACACAAACACCCAGAATAAAGTCCTTTAATTGAAATAAAGACACAATTCTTTATTGTTCTAAATTAAACCATACTTACAATCACGCCCATTCCAGCCGAAGCCAACGATCCCCTGCAATAAAAGAAAAATAATAAAGCAACATCATCCTTACCTTTCCATGGTTCCCAGGACAGCTTCAGCTCTGCTACATCGAGATGACAGGCTGGACGGCAGCAGAAAGCTGCCATCCAGCCTGTCATCCCGCAGACACTGAGAAGCGCAGGCTTGCTTGCGCTCCTCAGCGTCTCTCTCTGACGGCATCCAGATGAGCCGAGTTCATGTCCAATGAACTCGGCTCACCTCATGCACGTCACTCACAGCGTGGGAAAATTCTCACGCTGAAGAGCTGAGTGCAGGAGAATTCTCCCACGCTGCCAGTGACGTGCATGAGGTGAGCTCATGTCCAATGAACTCAGCTCACCTCATGCACGTCACTGACAGCGTGTGAAAATTCTCCTGCACTCAGCGCTTCAGCGTGAGAATTCTCCCACGCTGAAGCGCTGAGTGCAGGAGAATTTTCCCACGCTGTCAGTGACGTGCATGAGGTGAGCCGAGTTCATTGGACATTAACTCGGCTCATCTGGATGCCGTCACAGAGAGACACTGTGGAGCGCAAGCAAGCCTGCGCTTCTCAGTGTCTGCGGGATGACAAGCTGGATGGCAGCGTTCTGCTGCGGTCCAGCCTGTCATTTCGATGTAGCAGAGCTGAAGCCGTCGTGGGAACCATGGAAAGGTAAGGATGATATTGCTTTATTATTTTTCTTTTATTTCAGGAGATCGTTGGCTTCAGCTGGAATGGGCGTGACGGTAAGTATGGTTTAATTTAGAACAATAAAGAATTGTGTGTTTATTTCAATTAAAGGACTTTTTTCTGGGTGTTTGTGTTTTTTTTAAATACTTTACTAGAAATTCATGGTGGTCATGTCTAGTATTGGCGTGACCTCATGAATTTCGGGCTTAGGGCCAGCTGATAATGCCAAGCTTGCCCTAACCCCTTTATTACCCAGTGAGCCACCGCATCAGGGCCCTGGATGAGTTGGGTACAGCGCCAGAAGATGGCGCTTCTATGAACGCGCCATTTTCCGGGGTGGCTGCGGACTGCAATTTGCAGCGGGGGTGGCCCAGAAAGCTTGGGCCTCCCTGCGCTGCTGATTCCAGCCCCCAGCTGCCTAGTTGTACCTGGCTGGACACAAAAATAGGGCGAAGCCCCACGTCAATTTTCTTTAAATTATTTCATGAAATAATTAAGAAAAAAAGGGCTTCCCTATATTGTTGTGTCCGGCCAGGTACAAATAGGCAGCTGGTAGTTGGGGGCAGCCCGTTCCTGCCTGCTGTATCTGGCTGGACACAAAAACAGGGCGAAGCCACACGTCAATTTTCTTTAAATTATTTCATGAAATAATTAAGAAAAAAAGGGCTTCCCTATATTGTTGTGTCCAGCCAGGTACAAATAGGCAGCTGGTGGTTGGGGGCAGCCCGTTACTGCCTGCTTTACCTGGCTGGACACAAATATAGTGCGAAGCCCCACGTCAATTTTTTTTAAAGAATTTCATGAAATAATTAAAAAAAAAATACGTGGGCCTTTGCCCTATTTTTGTGTCCAGCCAGGTACAACTAGGCAGCTGGGGGCTGGAATCTGCAGCGCAGGGAGGCCCAAGCTTTCTGCCCCCCCACTGCAAATTGCAGTCCGCAGCCATCCCGGAAAATGGCGCGTTCATAGAAGCGCCATGTTCTGGCGCTGTACCCAACTCATACAGGGCCCTGGTGCGGTGGCAAACTGGGTAATAAAGGGGTTAGGGCCAGCTTGGTATTATCAGCTGGCCCTAAGCCCAAAATTCATGGGGTCACGCCAGTATTAGACATGACAGCCATGAATTTCTAGTAAAGTATTTAAAAAAAACACAAAACCCAGAATAAAGTCCTTTAATTGAAATAAACACACAATTCTTTATTGTTCTAAATTAAACCATACTTACCATCACGCCCATTCCAGCTGAAGCCAACGATCTCCTGCAATAAAAGAAAAATAATAAACCAACATCATCCTTACCTTTCCATGGTTCCCACGACAGCTTCAGCTCTGCTACATCGAGATGACAGGCTGGACCGCAGCAGAACGCTGCCATCCAGCCTGTCATCCCGCAGACACTGAGAAGAGCAGGCTTGCTTGCGCTCCTCAGTGTCTCGCTGTGACGGCATCCAGATGAGCCGAGGTCATGTCCAATGAACTCGGCTCACCTCATGCACGTCACTGACAGCGTGGGAAAATTCTCCTGCACTCAGCGCTTCAGCGTGAGAATTCTCCCACGCTGTAAGTGATGTGCATGAGGTGAGCTGAGATCATTGGACATGAACTCACCTCATGCACGTCACTGACAGCGTGGGAAAATTCTCAAGCTGAAGCGCTGAGTCCAGGAGAATTTTCCCACGCTGTCAGTGACGTGCATGAGGTGAGCTGAGTTCATTGGACAAGAGCTCACCTCATGCACGTCACTGACAGCGTGGGAGAATTCTCCTGCACTCAGCGCTTCAGCGTGAGAATTTTCCCACGCTGTCAGTGACGTGCATGAGGTGAGTTCATGTCCAATGATCTCAGCTCACCTCATGCACATCACTGACAGCGTGGGAAAATTCTCAAGCACTCAGCGCTTCAGCGTGAGAATTCTCCCACGCTGAAGCGCTGAGTGCAGCAGAATTTTCCCACGCTGTCAGTGACGTGCATGAGGTGAGCCGAGTTCATTGGACTTGACCTCGGCTCATCTGGATGCCGTCACAGCGAGACACTGAGGAGCGCAAGCAAGCCTGCTCTTCTCACTGTCTGTGGGTTGACAAGCTGGATGGCAGCGTTCTGCTGCGGTCCAGCCTATCATCTCGATGTAGCAGAGATGGAGCTGTCCTGGGAACCATCGAAAGGTAAGGATGATGTTGGTTTATTATTTTATTTTTATTGCAGGAGATCGTTGGCTTCAGCTGGAATGGGCGTGACAGTAAGTATGGTTTAATTTAGAACAATAAAGAATTGTGTGTTTATTTCAATTAAAGGATTTTATTCTGGGTGTTAGTGTTTTTTTTAACTTTCACTATGGGGTTAGTAATGGGGGTTTCTTATAGACGCCTCTCCATTACTAACCTGGGCTTGATGTCAGCTGGCATTATAAGCGGACATCAACCCCAACCCTATTACCCCACTGCCACCACTACAGGGCAGTGGGAAGAGCGAGGCTAAGTGCCATAATTGGCGCATCCTATGGATGTGCCATTTCTGGGGCGGCTGATGGCTGGTGTTTCTAGCCTGGGAGGGGGCCAATATTCATGGCACTCTTCCTGAGCTATTAATATCAGCCCCCAGCTGTCTGCCTTGCCTTTGCTAGCTATTAAAATAGGGGGGACCCCACGTCATTTTTTTTGGAGGGTCCCCCATTTTAATAGCTAGTAAAGGCTAGGTATTCAGCTGGGGGCTGATATTAGTAGCCTGGGAAGCTCCATGGGTATTACCCCCTTCCCAGGCTTCAAACATCTGCCCCAGCTGTCTGCTTAACCTCCGCTAGAGACTAAAATTACGAGGAACCCCAAGCCAATTTTTTTTTTAATAAATCCTTTATTTTAACACTAAATGACAAGTACAGTAACCAACACTATCACTGTACTTATTATATATCTGACTGACATGTTTCTATCTATCTAATCTATGTGTGATGCTCTATCTTTCTGTTCTAAATTGTCGGGTACAGATGCTGAATTGCCGGCCGGCTTTTTTAAAGAGACGGTGCATGAAAACACTATTATTTTTTTTAAATAAATCCTTTACACTAAATGACAAGTACAGTAAGCAACACTGTCACTGTACTTATTATATATGTGACTGACATGTTTCTATCTATTTAATCTATGTGTGAAGCTCTACTCTTTCTGTTCTAAATTGTCGGGTACCGCTGCTGAATTGCCGGCCGGCCGGCATTTTTAAAGAGACGGTGCATGAAAACACTAATATTTTTTTTAATAAATTCTTTACACTAAATGACAAGTACAGTAACCAACACTGTCACTGTGCTTCTTATATGTGTGACTGACATGTTTCTATCTATCTAATCTATGTGTGATGCTCTATTCCTTCTTGTCTAAATTGTCGGGTACCGGTGTATGCCGCTGCTGAATTTGCCGGCCGGCTTTTTTAAAGAGAGCGTCTTCTGAGCAGTTTGTCAGCTTTTGGACACCTTTGAAGGTGTTTTCTATGTGTTTCTATGTGTTTTTGTTTGCCTGCCATTGGTTTTAACGGTGTTCGACGGTGTTCTAAGGTGTTCGACGAACAGTTCGAGGAACAGTTCCTCGAACATCCCGGTGTTCGACGAACCTAACCGAACCCGAACACTACGGGGGTGGCTCAACACTAGTCTATAACGCTTATTATCAGCAGGGTCCTCTCTCTCTGTCCACTCTCTATTGTAGAGTGTAAGTTATGATCAGCAGGGTCCACACACTCTCTTCTGTAATATGTAAACTTTATTGTGAAATCCCCTCTATCTCCCGTAGAGTGTAAGTTTTTATGATCAGGAGAGTCCTCTCTGTCTCTACTGTAGTTTATTAGCCCTTATGATCAGTAGGGTCACTACATCTCCTATAAAGTGTATATTCTAATGCTCATCAGGTTTTCTCTCTCTCCTCTCTCCCATGTGTGTTTTCTAAGCTATTGAAAGCTTTCCAGTATTGCGCAAATGTATTCACTGTGAATCAAATTTTTGTGGAAAATTCAGCAAAGTCAGCAAAATTTAATTTAAAAAGATCAGCTAATCCTAATTTTTACATTTTACTATATTGTATTACACTATACTGCATACAGATTGGTCAAGAAACTTACACTTTGCCATTATGGCTCTGTTCATACAAGTCATGGTCTCTTCAAAACAGATATCATGGCCCTTTGAATGATCCATTCCGTGATGGATCTGAACACTTTCCCAGTGTATTCCATTGCTCTAAACCACTGTGTGAAGTGAAATCTACATTATGTGAATAGTATAATTTATTATATTACAATCATACAGGTTTATTTTGTAAATCAAATTATATATTTCTGTTAAGGATCATTTATCAGAACTTCTGAAAACTGTTCATAAAATTTGCAATGCTTAAAAGAATATCATGGAAAATGTCCTACATTTAATGTTGAATCATTTGCCATGAACAGATTTTAATTAAATCAGTAGGGTTTCCCAAAATTAGGATGGAATATATTGTAGATTAACATAATTACCTTTTTTTCCCAAAGATTAATTAACATCACCTACATGTGATTTTTTGGAAGGTAAAATATTGTGAAGATTCCTTTTAACTGAAAGTTTTTTCTCTTTTTAATATGCTAAAGAGTGTTATATTTGAGCTAATTGGGTAATTATTATTCAAGTAGATCTGACATTACCAATAATTAGGTTGATGTATACATTTATTTTTGTTAATTAGTCTTATTGACATTCTCCAGAGGTAGTTATAAGGTCATGAAATACCACAAATTGAAAGAGTATTTTTTTTAGACAGTAAGTCTTCATATTACCATGTTATAACCATTCATTCAGAAATAGATTTTAAATTTACCATTTTGTAAAATGATTATGGTCTATTCTTATTATATGATGTTGTAGTAAATTGGCTCCAGATTTTTGCTAAAGTAAAAATACAATCTTTCATTCATTCAAAGTTTGTAAATTCAAAAGCAAGAATTTCCTTTTAAAATTGTTCCCTACCAAGCTAAGGTGGAAGAGGGACTCATGTCACTGTAGTTGAAAGTGAAATTAACCTAATATACCTATATCTTAACTGTAGCAAAAATATGTATTACCATGAGATGTGATACTAAGCTTTTCCTAAAAGGATTGCACGTTTATGTGCTTTGTGTATATACGTGTTGGTATGTTGTCTGTGAATAACTATATGTCCTTATGTATGTGCTCTGTGTATATGCAAGTATGCATTCTCTGTATATGTATGTATATGCTTTCTGTATATGTCTGTGTGTCTGTATGTAAGTGCTTAGGGTATGCATGTTTGTATGCATGCCTCTGCTCTGTGCATACATGTGTTTTTGTGCTCTGTGTATATGTGTGTGTCTGTATTTATGTGCTTGGTGTATATAAGTGTGTATGTATGTGTATACGTGTGTATGTACTGTGTGCATACATGTGTATATGATTACTGTGCATACATAAATTTCTGTATGTGTTGTGTGGTTATACATGTGTATATGTGCTCAGGGTATACATGTGTGTATTTATGTGCTCTCTGTATACATGTTTGTGTGTGTGTATGTATGTGCTCTCTGTATAAATGTGTGTATGTGCTCTCTGTATGCATATACATATATGTGTGTATACATATATGGTGCATCATACATTATTTGTGTCACAGACGGTGGGTATATGTAGCATCCACATTTATAAATACTGCCAGCATAGATGCAAGTTCATAGGTGTAAACATGTTGGCAATCGCCAAAAAAATTTGCAAAATACTGGTCAATCATTGGATGTTTGGATTGATCATGCCTGAACAAAAATCATTATCAGCAGTACATTGCATGGTGTAAACTGCCGATGTCCTGCTGATAATATGATATTGTGTGGGGACAGATTGATCTATAAATGATTGTTCTGTGCCTATCATTGTCCATTGGTCTGTGTAAAGAGGCCAGTAGACAAGCACCGCACGACTTGAATATTGTCAATTGTGCTTGTTTAACTGCTTAAACTCAACTCATGTAAATGCAACCAAAATATTTGTGTTATGGTATAGATTGTTAGTATTTGGAACCCACTTTTAAATTTTTCCAAGGGCTCCACTTTTTCTAAATCCAGCATTGTCCATATTTTTTCTAAATCCAGCCCTGTCCATATGACATTTATTACATGGATATATTACAATTATAAAAATAATAAACTGCATTTGACCTTTATTATTCATTAAATTGTTGATGGAAAAATTAGATGTCATATGGATATACAAATTGGACATTTTCATTTGGTACAAATGGAAAAGATGGACACATGATGACATGCAGATTGCATGTAGAGGACTATATTGATGAAAAATCATTTTTTTCTGGATGTAAAATGAATAGTTTTGCATACATATATGTGAATTTGTCCTAAAATTGAGAAAGAAGGAAGATGGAGGGCAAAGAGATTTGTCAGAACAAGCAGCAGGATCTCTGTTAGATTTGTAACAGTTTTGCAGCTCACTCGGCTAGATAAAGGATTTAATGAAACTCAGTAGCAGCAAAATTTGTAAGGAAGATGATATAGAAAGTTGTCTAACTTAACATTTAAAAGGCAACTGTAAAATAAAAGAAATTGTGTGTGAAGGTGTATATATTCTTATATTCTTCCACATATATTTTTTATTACATTGGTTGCGTCTTTCTAAGCTCACTGCCAAAAAAATTCACCATCATGTAGTTTTACTTACTGACATGATGTACAAACATGCTTTCTCCTTCCACTTTGCTTAAAGCATTTTCACATTCTCTAAAATGTGAGAAAGCATTCCACACCTGAAAGATTAATCTCTCCAGGCATATCGGGTCCAGACACTCAGCTACAGGACAATCTGTCATATGAAAAAAATGTGGAAATATTTAGCATAACTATTATTCTTAGAGAATTTCAGCAAAACCTGAGAATCTAAAGAATTGATAACAAGATAACAGAAGAAAATTAAGCAAATGATTTGCTAATCTTAACACAATTGTTACATTATAAAAGTAGCGAAATGATACACTTCTATTTAAATATATTCTATTACGATTAGAGAGGTATTCTTATATTTGAATGTGAAACTTGAAAAATGTCAGGATCATTATAGGGTCAGGGTCTTTTCACACAGATAGAGAACAAGTTAATGCCACATTTTACATTCTAAACATGGTGCCATTCCAGAAGGATGAGACAATTATGGGTGAACTTCTATCTTTACTACATTGACTGTCTAGATAGAGTTTGGAATCATGCAATGCTTTTATCACATTACAGGTAGAGATGAGCGGATTGAATTGCAGAGGATCGAGTTTGAGTCTAATTTCTTGAAATTCAAGGTTTCAAGCAAATTCGTACATTTTGAGATTTTATTTGCTCTTCACAAAAAAAAACCTTGCTCGCCACCATTTCCCACACTACTGAAGCATCATAGAGCAGGTAAAGGTAATTTTTCAGCAATGAAATCTTATGGATGCCTTGTACATTGATGGTCAGTACCTGGGTCATCACAAATCAGGGGTTCCCAGTGGAGTACTGTTTGTACGAAAGAATTGTTTTCCATCTCCAGAGTCACTGCTTAAGTTGCTCTTTTCTATAGAGTGTAGGCTCATCAGCAGGGTCCTCTCCCTCTCTCTTGCCTGTAAATTGTAAGCCCCAATGGTCTGCAGGATCCTCTCTTTCTTGCCTGTGAAGTCTAAGCTCTTATGGTCAACAAGGTTTTCTTTCTCCTCACCCCACGTGTATTTTATGAGTGACTACAAGCTTTCGGTTATTGAAATCTGTGCAAATTAATTCTCCACAAATAAAAAGTTTTTGAGGGAATATTCAGTGAAGTTTGCGAATTCTAATTTCAAATGAGTCTCTAAATGTATCTATTGCAGTACATGCTAATAATAGCAATATATTTTTATTATAACCATTCTACAGCTGTTTTACTTTATATGTTTATGTAACTGCTTAACTTGTTTTGTACATTTCCTATTCCTTTATGATCCATGGATTTCTTAGCCTTTATGGCTGTATAATAATTGGTTCAACACTATGATTGTAAATACCTCAATGTATTTATTATGGACTTTTGATGTTTTGTTTACTCTTGCTGTATTTGTCGCCTTTTCCTCGGTGACTTATCTGTATTAGACCTTTCAATCAAGTATTTATTTTCCATAGATATATATTTGTAGTATACATTTGGCTCAATACATTTCCTTTTTAGAAGTTTATTCTTTGCTAACTATTTATAGCCACTAACCCATACCAGCATTACACAGATGCATTAATCTTTACTCTTTAGTCGTATATTCTAATAGATTTTTTTAGCACCTTTTTATAGGCTTCAATTTTGTATAAAGATGTAATTATTATATATTGTGAGTTCTCATTTTGCAAACCAGAATACCGATCTAATCAACAAGTATAAGTAAGAAATCTGTTAATAGAATGTGAGTATTCACCAAAAAGATTTAATTTATTTAAAAACAAATAATTAAGACTACAAAGTGTGAAACTTACATTCAACTTCAAGGTTCTTTAATCAGTCAGTGGAAAAGTTCTTTAACATATAACTCAAACAAAATTATATAATTACAGTTATATAAAGTCAGTAGCAAAAATTTCTCCAATATCTAATAATCCAGAAAACTTGTTTCCAACTCATATCATATATTTTTTACATCTAAAATCCCAGAAAATCGAATAAATTATTAGGCAACTCGGGTAATACTAATGCAAAATGAAATAGCAATTTGCTGTTAGTAATCTGGAAAACAAAATTTAGACTACCCGGTATCTGTTTTTTGTTTTTTTTTGTGCGAAAATATTGAATAATTCATCAAGAATGCAAAAGTGAACTTTTAGATCTTATGCCTTAATTTGATATAGGGAAAATATATATTCTTGTACCATGTTAGCCAGTAGATAGAAAAAATTTAGATTTGAGAGTCAACCACTAAGGACTCTCAAATCTAAATATTTGCATTAATTTGAAGATTTTGCCTATAAGCTCTAAATACTAGTGTTGAGCGAGCACTAAAATGCTCCGGTGCTCGAAGCTCGGTCCGAGCTCGCCGTGATACTCGGGTGCTCGACCCGAGCAACGAGCCCAATGTTAGTCTATAGGAGACTCGAGCATTTTTGCGGTGGCACACCCGGCAGTCTTTTAAAAGCCTAACAAGTGCCCAAAACGATAGTGAAAGTGCTCAAGTGACATGGGGACAGCATGGGGAACGCCCCAGGAAGCATTTCTGACCCCCAGGTCACTGCTGTCAACAACGTGGTCAGAGGTATTAAGCTACTTTTACAGGCTCACAATAAAACGTTCAAAAACAAAAGTGAAACTTTTTTCCTGTGAAATATGGAAGGAACTATGTTCACAAGTAGCATTTTTTATGCGTTTTTGCACTTTTGTATAGCTTTCAACTATGACAAATGCATTCACCGTGAAATGTCATTTTAACATTTTACAACCTTATCAGGCCATGTGCTGTGTGACACATGCATAAAGTGCTGAAAAGACAAGGGAACAGCATGGGGAAGACCACTGGAAGCATCTCTGACTCCCAGGTCACTGTCTAAAAGTGTGCCCATCATAAGTGATCCTTACCGCATCAGAAGATGCAGACTTGCAACTATCCGCATGCAAGTTCTAGTCCCAGGGCAGTGTTCAATTGTACCTCCCCCATTCCTTGCAATACAAGCTCAAGTATGCAGCCTGCCACCCACCCACCCCCAGGCTGCAATACCATACTGCTTGCTTGCTTGAACTTGAAATTGGGCCTTTTAGGCATGTGGAGGCGGAATCTGGCCACCACTTCATGGCTGTGTTGGCGGCCTGGAATCCATACTCAGTCCCCAGCCGCCCGGCGGCCGGGTGTCCATACTCGGTCCCCAGCCGACCCGCGGCCAGGTGTCCACACACGGTCCCCAGCCGCCCCTATTACTCCTTGGAACATCCCCCCACACACTTTTCTTAGCCCGGCCTGCTTTAGGCAGCATTGGATGAGCCCACCAGAGAACCAGACTCCTCCGGTGGGCCCTGACTTCTCCATCGGTGGAGTTGAGAGTGCCAAGGTGAGGAGCATGATGATGATGACAGAAGTTAGCATCTGCTATGTTTTCTTTTAATGCAAGTGTAAGTGTGCAGCCTGCCACCCACCCACCCCCAGACTGCAATTCCATACTGCTAGCTTGCACTTGAAATGGGGCTTTTTAGTTTGGAGGAGGCCGAAGCTGGCCACTACCTCATGGCTGCTTCGGCAGCGAGGTATCCATACTCAGTCCCCAGCCGCCCATATTTGTCCTGGTGTGCCTTATACATAAGATTAAGCGCGTATACCAAAACATTACCTGTGCCCTCCCCAGTGCATTTAGTGGGAAGGAGAGCCTATTCCGCTGTAGTGTGTGCATGCCAAACCCCTGTTCATGGTACATGCGAAGATGCCTCCCACCTTGCACCTGTCGTTGCAGACTTGCAACTATCCCCATTCAAGTCCTTGTCCCAGGGCAGTGTTCAATTGTACCTCTCCCATTCCTTGCAATGCAAGCGCAAGTATGCAACCTACCACCCACCCACCCCCAGGCTGCAATACCATACTGCTTGCTTGCACTTTAAATTGGGCCTTTTAGGCATGTGGAGGCGGAATCTGGCCACCACGACATGGCTGTGTCGGCGGCCTGGTATCCATACTCAGTCCCCAGCCGCCTGGTGGCCGGGTGTCCCCGCTTACTCCCCAGCCTCCAGGGGGTGGCCGGGTGTCCATACTCGGTCCCCAGCCAGTACTATTTGTCCCGGTAACCTTTCCCACACTTTTCTTAGCCTGGCCTGCTTTAGGGAAGCATTGGCCGAGCCCACCGGACTATCAGACTCCTCCGGTGGGCCCTGGCTTCTCCATCAGGGGAGTTGAGAGTGCCAAGGTGAGGAGCATGATGAGGATGATAGAAGTTAGCATCTATTTTGTTTTGTTGTAATGCAAGCGCATGTATGTAGTAGCGGCTAGGCCTGAAGTGGTCAGCGTTTTGGTGCATATCCTACCTCCTCCGAGGATTGCTGGATGTTTTCCTGCTACTATCCAAGTTCTATGACTCCCGTTAAAACAAAGCTTCAGGTGATAAATGATGGATGAGGTACTGGCAAAGGAGAAAGAGCAGGAGGAACAAGGACCATTCACATCAATATCAGGCCAGTCAACCAGATATGTCTTGTAGGATATGTTTCTGTAACAAAAGGAGCGGTTTGGATACACAGTTATAGGGCATACAGTGAGTGCAATGCCTACCAAAAATTTCAAGCCACTCCAATGCCCCTTGGAAATGACATGGAGGTCAGAGGGCATTAACTAAACCTTTTTTTCCATTTATAGCAACTGGGTCTCCCGTGCACTGTTGGCCTAAGCAGTGAATGGAAGGCTTTCCAAAAATTATGAGGAACTGCAATGCCCCTTACAAGAGCCATGTGTGGCACCCCAGGGGTCTGGTCACCACAGTAATAGAGATATTACGTCGGAGAGCAAGTGGGAGGTTTCCTGGTCAGGATCCCTTAAAAATGCAACATCCTCCTGCCCCAATCCTGGGAGGGGAGAATTCTGCCCTTATAAACTGGATCTGGGGCGGGGTTGAGTGAGTCAGAGAACAGTCAGAGTCAGAGTGAGAGCAAGGGAAAGTAACAGCAAGGAGCTCTGTAGGAGCTAGGAGCTAAAGACCAGGGGCTGGATGCTGAGCAGAGCTCGCCCTGGCAGAAGACAATAGGAACCGGACACAGGAATCCAAAGCTGTGAGGACTTATATATCCAGCAGCAGAAAACAGCCGGCAGGGGATTTCAGGTCCTCTGGCCATAGAAGCCCGGAGGCTCAGTCACAAGCAAGGGACCAGCACCGCCGTCGGGGAGCGGAGGATAACAGAAGGCCCCAAGTCACCAGCCATACGGGTGAGCACTACACGGTACACTAAGGGACGTGGGCTACTTCTACCCGCTTACAGCAAGGTAGCCAGGAAGAGTGCAGACAGACGGGGAGGCCTACAACTCCACCTGGCCAGGGAAACTCCTGCTTGCTCACAGACTGACCAGGCCTTTTATGCTAGCCAGTACTCCCGGGAGGGTCTACCTTATAATCATCAGTAAAGACCCTGAACTGCACTGCAAAGACTGAGTCATTCCTGCTGCGCTCGTGCACCATCACCCCCATCATCCACACTCACTGTCCTGAGGCTATACTCCTCCCGAGGGGAGTTATCCCATTCTATGCTGTGCACACAACACCAGCCTCAGCGGTCTGCCTCGCAGCGGTGGTACCCCCTGACCGCAATCCACGGGTGGCGCAGTCGGACAATTAACCTCAAAACCTAAAAAAGACTGCCACTGGTTTGACCAGCCTGAGCCACGGGACCGGGTCACCGCCACGGAGACTACAGACCCCAGAGACCCGGCACCGGGTATCCCACACACGTGTACACACGGTCCAGGGGGCGCGTCACATGCAGTACAGCATATTACAAACATAAGTCCCATTATTGGTAAGTGGGTGTCCCATGGTATTTACTTATGCTTTCCAAGCAAAAGCTGCCAAAAATTAGGACGGAGCAACTTGCAATGCCCCTTACAAGAGCCATGCAGTACAGCATATTACAAACATAAGTCCCATTATTCGGGAGTGGGTGTCACATGGTATTTGCTTATGCTTTCCCAGCAAAAGCTGCCAAAAATTAGGACAGAGCAACTTGCAATGCCCCTTACAAGAGCCATGCAGTACAGCATATTACAAACATAAGTCCTATTATTGGGGAGTGGGTGTCCCATAGTATTTGCTTATGCTTTCCCAGCAAAAGCTGCCAAAAATTAGGATGGAGCAACTTGCAATGCCCCTTACAAGAGCCATGCAGTACAGCATATTACAAACATAAGTCCCATTATAGGGGAGTGGGTGTCCCATAGTATTTGCTTATGCTTTCCCAGCAAAAGCTGCCAAAAATTAGGACGGAGCAACTTGCAATGCCCCTTACAAGAGCCATGCAGTACAGCATATTACAAACATAAGTCCCATTATTGGGGAGTGGGTGTCCCATTGTATTTGCTTATGCTTTCCAAGCAAAAGCTGCCAAAAATTAGGACGGAGCAACTTGCAATGCTGGCACCCTGGTGGTATAGTGGTGGTGGCGGCTGAGGATAAGGAGAAGAAGATTAAACAGCCGAAACGAGGAAGCGTATACCCATGTGTGAGTGTCAAGCGGTGCATGTGAATACACCTCCCGAAATAACACAGTGGATTTGACTTTGTTACTCTGCTGTCATTTGGTGGTGATGAGAAGTCTGGCCCAATCCAGCCCTTGTTCATTTTGATAAGAGTCAGCTTGTCAGCATTGTCAGTTGACAGGCGAGTGCGCTTATCAGTTATAATTCCCAGAGCGGCACTAAAAACACGCTCCGATAACACGCTAGCGGCAGGGCAGGCCAGGACCTCCAAGGCGTACAGAGCGAGTTCATTCCAAGTGTCCAGCTTGGATACCCAATAATTACAAGGCACAGAGGAATCACGGAAGACGCTGGTACGATCGGCAAGGTACTCCCTCACCATCTTTGAAACTTTCCACTCCTTGTGAGAGTACCCCGCGCCTCAGGGCCTGTAAGCTGGGCGGGTGTCAGAAAACTGTCTCAGAACGTTGACAGTGTTCCCCTGGCTCTGCTGGATTGGAGTTGCCTCTCTCTCGCCTGTACGCCTTGGTTGGGCAATGAACTGTGACCTCTGCCGCTAGCGTGTTCAGATGGGAATTTTTTTAAGAGTTCTGCAGCAAGGGCCTTCTGCTATTGCCCCATTTTTGTAGACCTCTCCACCTCAGGAATAAGAGAGTGAAAGTTCTCCTTGTTGCGGGGGTCTACAAGTGTCACCAACCAGTAATGATTGTCACCCAACATTTTGACAACGCGAGGGTCACGGTTAAGGCAGCGTAACATAAATTCAGCCATGCGTGC
This sequence comes from Phyllobates terribilis, assembly GCF_046119375.1. Taxonomy (NCBI): domain Eukaryota; kingdom Metazoa; phylum Chordata; class Amphibia; order Anura; family Dendrobatidae; genus Phyllobates; species Phyllobates terribilis. Next base: position 369,191,542 of record NW_027362763.1, on the reverse strand, counting down.
CAGACTGGTAATGGGCAAGATTTCCGTGTCCTCACCAAGATGACGACTGACCATGCTCTCCTCCTCCTCCTCTTCCTTCTCCCCCCTGTCCTCAGGCCACCCACGCTGAACCGATGGTATGACACTTGTACAGGTACTACCGTCTGCAACGCAAGATAGCAGCTCCTGTTCTCCTGTTCTTCCTCCTCCTACTCCTCCTCTCCCTCATTGTCCCCTAATGCACGTTGGGATGAGATGAGGCTGGGCTGTGTGTAATCGCCCACTATTGCTTCTTGATCCATCTCATCATACTCTGGCTGCATTGCCTCCTTTTTAATACTCTGCAGAGAACGTTGCAAAAGACAGACAAGTGGGATGCTGACACTAATGATGGCGTCATCGCCAATCACCATCTTGGTGGCCTCCTCAAAGTTTGTCAGGATGGTACATATGTCAGACATCCAGGTCCACTCCTGAGGTCTTATGTGTGGAGTCTGACCTGAATATCGATGGCCTTGTTGCAGCTGGTACTCCACAACTGCTCTCTTCTGCTCACAAATCCTTTGCAACATGTGGAGGGTAGAGTTCCAACATGTGGGGACATCACACACCAGTCTGTGTGCTGAAAGCTGCAAACGCTGCTGCAACACAGCAAGGGTGGCGGAAGCTGTAGCCGACTTGCAAAAATGAGCTGACAGGCGGCGTACTTTCACGAGCAGATCTGGCAACTCGGGGTACAATTTAAGAAACCGCTGAACCACGAGGTTAAGCACATGAGCCAGGCATGGTACGTGTGTGATCTCAACTCGCCTCAGAGCCGCCACCAGGTTACGGCCATTGTCACACACGACCATGCCGGGATGTAGGTTCAGCGGTCTCAGCCACAGATCTGCCTGCTCTTTCACAGCTGTCCACAACTCACAAGCAGTGTGAGGTTTATCACCTAAGCTTATGAGTTTCAGCACAGCCTGTTGCCGCTTGGCGGAGGCAGTACTGCAATGCTTCCAGCTTGTAACTGATGTGGTGATATCTGAGTTGGAGGCTGAACAGGAGGAGGAGGAGGAGGATGCGCAGGAGCTGTACACTGTGGGGGCAACTCTGACTGACATAGGGCCCGCAATCCTCTGTGTGGGGAGGATGTGTTCCGTCCCAAGGTCCGACTGGGTCCCGGCTTCCACTATGTTTACCCAGTGTGCCGTCAGAGAGATGTACCGTCCCTGGCCACAAGCACTTGTCCACGTGTCCGTTGTCAGGTGGACTCTCCCAGTAACTGCGTTGTTGAGGGCACGGCAGATGCTTTGGGACACGTGCTTGTGTAGTGCGGGGATGGCACACCGGGCAAAATAGTGTCGGCTGGGGACCGAGTACCGAGGGACGCCCACCGCCATAAGATTGTGGAAGGATTCTGTCTCCACCAGCCTAAAAGGCAGCATTTCCAATGCAAGCAGTCGTGAAATGTGCGAATTTAGGACTGTGGCCTGTGGGGCGTTAGCAGAGAATTTCCGCTTTCGTTCAAAGGTCTGGGATATGGACAATTGAACGCTGCGGTGGGACGTGGACGTGGACGTTGATGCTGTTTCTTGAGAAACTGCCATAACAAGTGAAGACTGAGAGGAGGGGGCATCTTTACATGCAGTATGAACAGGGGGTTCTATTGCACGCACAACAATGGAAGAAGCAGTGTTGACACCCGCTGACACTGGTCGTGGACCCTGGGTTTCGCCCCACAAAGTCGGGTGCTTTGCTGCCATGTGCCTGATCATGCTGGTGGTGGTCAGGCTGGTAGTTTTGTCTCCCCTGCTGATGCTGGCATGGCAGGTGGAACATATGGCCTTTTTGGGGTTATCAGCAGAGTCTTTAAAAAAATTCCAGACTCTGGAAGACCTACCGCTTGCACTGGCAACGTCCCTCGTGTTGGTGTTACGGGGAACGGTTGCCTGCCTTCTGTCTGCGGCCACCACACTGCTTCTTCCTGCCTGTTGGGGTACTCTGCCTCCCTCCCACTGTGTGCTGCTGGCCTCACTCTGCATGTCCTTCTTCCACATTGGGTCAGTTACTAGATCATCCACCACCTCCTCCTCTTCCACTTGCGCACCACGATCCTCCTTCTCACTTCCTGGCAATTGTGTCTCGTCATCGTCCACCTCTTGTGACAGATTGCCAACGTCGACTTCCTGTGGCCGTGGCTGTTCAAATATTTGGGCATCGTAACATGGGATCTCCTCTTCCACCACTTCAAGCGTATCAGGCGAAGGGCCCAAATATGGAAATGGACCAGTGAACAGCTCTTCAGAGTGTCCAAGTGTGGGATCACTTGCTGTCTGACGACACTCGGCATGGTGGGAGGAAGGAGCATCAGGGTGAGGAGGAGTATGCGGTCAAGACTCACGGCTACTAAGAGTTGACCATGTGGAAGACAGACCGGTGGTGGTGGTGCCCAGGTAACTGGAAGTATTATCTACTATCCAATTAATAACCTGTTCACACTGATCAGTTCTCAATACTGGTGTTGTTCTGTGCTTCCCTAGTAATTCGGTCAAGAAGTGGAAGCGAGAAGATGTGGCTGTTGGTTGTGTCACATTTTCACCTTGGCCACGGCACCGTCCTCTGCACGAACCATCACCAGAACGTCCACTTCCACGTCCCTTGCCACACGCCTTGCCCATTGTAAATGAAGTAAAATAGCTTACACTTGCACTATCAATGGAAAAGGGGTAATAAAGAGTAGATTAGAACCGTGGAAGAGGAAAACCACAGTTATTGTTTACTGGGGTATACCACACTTTTTTAAATAGAGATATTTGCGGCTGAACAGTGAGCGACACACTCAAACTGCTTTTTTTTTTAGATACCAAAGGCCCAAAACTGGATAGTACAGCGATTTGACCCGTGGAACTGCGAAACCACACTGGGATGTCGGGCCTACACAAGACTATTTTCAACAGATATATTTTTGTGTCACAACAGTCAGGAGACACTACTATTTTTCTTTACGGAAAAAACTACCAAAAGCTGACTATTTTCAACAGTTATATTTGTGTCTGAAAAATCAGAGACATGCTTTTTTTTGGGGGGGGGGGTGGGACACGCCAAAAGGTTAATAAGACGGGTATTTGTACAGTGTGAAGGAGGGAAAAAAAAGGAGGATTTAATTGAAAAAAAAGGATTTTTCCTGGCCCCCGACACCTGGTGCTAAGTCCAGCAATTTCAGCAACAGGAGCACACAGGACTGTAATTCAGCGTTTGCAGGTATAACCACTGTGTCTCCTATACAGCCTGCCTGCCTGGTATCTGGGATGGATATTAGTAGTGTTGATCCACCCCCGTAGTGTTCGGGTTCGGTTCGGTTCCTCGAACACCGGGATGTTCAAGGAACTGTTCGTCGAACACCTTAGAACACTGTCGAACACCGTTAAAACCAATGGCAGGCAAACAAAAACACATAGAAACTGTTATGTTCTGCTACCAAAGCTAAGGAAAGAGAGGAGATCTGTCCCTACTATAAGACTCAGCTGAATCCCTACGATGTAACAGGGAACCTGATCCTGCGATCAGACCTGCTAAAGTCCTAATCTAGTCTGTACGGAGACCTATAGATTTGGGGAGGGAATCCCTACAAGTACTAAGGACTGGGAGGAATATGGGACACCTCCTAACAGAAATAGCAGCAGACAGACGAACAAACAAAATAGATAGAACCTAGAGGTCCGTAGACCAAGCAAACTAACAGAGTTAGATACAGAGCACAGGCTAGCTAGAAAGTAGATATACAATGAAGTCCAGCAAAGCCAGAAGGGCGGAGCAGGATTAAATAGGCCAACAAGGTCATGTGACCAGCAAAGGAAAAAAAACCTAACAGCAAGGTTCTAACAGTACCCCCCCTTCTAAGAGGATCCTCCGGATCCCCTAGGACCAGGCTTATCAGGAAATCTCCTGTGAAACGCTCTGATAAGTCTGGACGCGGAAACATCATCTGACCTCACCCAAGAGTTATCCTCGGGTCCGAAACCTTTCCAGGCCACAAGATACTGCAAACTACCTCTATACCGTCTAGAGTCAAGGATGCGAGAAATTTCATATTCCCCGTCCTCCACCACCGGAGGAACAGAGGCAGAGGCGTCACCATCCGACACAACAGCTTTTTTTAACAGAGAGACATGAAAGACCGGATTAATTCTCCAGGAGGTAGGAACCTCCAACCTAACAGCAGATTGGTTGACAACCTGAAGCACCTTAAAGGGCCCTACAAACTTGGGACCCAATTTCTTAGAAGGAATCCTCAACCGCAGATTCCTAGAGGACAACCAAACCATGTCACCAACAGCGAACAAAACCTCCTGTCGTTTCCTATCAAAGTAGTCTTTAGATTTTCTGTTGGCCTCCTGAAGATTACCACGCACATCCGTCCAAACTCTTTCCAAATCACCGGAAAAATTCTCCTCCTCAGGCACGGCAGATCCCAACTTGGAGAACGACCCAAACGACGGATGTCTCCCAGAACAACAAAAAAAAGGCGAACAACCAGCAGAAGAAGATGTATGATTGTTCAGAGCAAATTCGGCAAGTGGCAGAAACTCAGACCACCCCTCTTGATTGTCTGCCACAAAACAACGCAAGAACTGCTCAACATCCTGGTTTTTCCTTTCTGTCTGGCCATTAGATTCAGGATGATATCTGGACGAAAACGACAAATGAATTCCCAACCTGTCACAAAAGGCACGCCAAAAACGAGCCACGAACTGAGGACCCCTATCAGAAACAATGTCAGTAGGAACGCCATGAAGTCTGACAATTTCCTTGACAAAGGCCTTAGCGAGAGTTTTAGCGCAGGGCAGTTTGACGAAGGGAACCAAGTGACACATCTTGCTAAAACGGTCCACGACCACCCAGATGACAGTAAAACCCTCAGAGGGGGGAAGGTCAGTTATAAAGTCCATAGCCAAATGTGTCCAAGGAGCACTGGGGACCTCCAAAGGACAAAGCAACCCCGCAGCAGGAGTATGTGAGGACTTAGATCTAGCACATATAGTACATTGGCGCACCCACTTAATGACTTCCTTCTGCCATCCAGGCCACCAAAAACTGCGACCCACCAGTCTCTTGGTCTCAGAGATTCCGGGATGACCTGCCAACCGAGATTCGTGACACTCAACAAACAAATCTCTCCTAAAGGTCCCAGGCACAAACAACCTCCCATGAGGAGTGTTAGATGGGGCATTCTCCTGAGCTTTAAGAATCTCATCTTCCAAAACGGAGTCTAAAGCAGCTATCACAACACCTTCTTGTAAAATGTTTTCCTCTTTCTCAGCACCGACTATGGGAGAAAAACTGCGAGACAAGGCATCCGCCTTAACATTCTTAGTACCAGGGATGTAAGTAACGGAGAAATTAAACCGCGAGAAAAACAGTGCCCACCTAGCCTGACGGGCATTCAGGCGCTTGGCAGCGTCAAGATATATCAGATTTTTATGATCCGTAAGAACCTGAACGGGAAATTCCGCACCTTCCAAGAAGTGGCGCCAGTGTTCAAATGCGAGTTTAATAGCCAATAATTCCCGATTACCAATATCGTAATTCAATTCAGTCTCCGAAAATTTTTTTGAAAAAAATGCACAGGGATGTAATCCATTCCCGTTATCCTGAGACAATACTGCGCCAACCCCCACAGAGGAAGCATCAACCTCAACCAAAAACGGCCTAGTAACATCAGGCTGCATAAGGATGGGAGCAGAGGTGAACCTCTCCTTGAGATACACAAAAGCTTCAATGGCCTCAGAAGACCACTGAACCGCATCAGCACCTTTCCTGGTGAGATCAGTCAGAGGTTTGACAATACTAGAAAAATTTTTTATGAATTTTCTATAGTAATTGGCGAAACCCAAAAACCTCTGTATTGATTTCAAACCAATAGGCCTAGGCCATTCCTGCACAGCCTGAACCTTAACCGGATCCATCTCAAAACCTTTGCTGGAGATAATGTAGCCCAAAAAACTAATTCTCTGTACAGCGAACTCACATTTCTCCAGCTTAGCAAAAAGCGAATTGTCCATTAATAACTGTAATACCTCACGCACGCTCCGCCAATGAGACTCCAGATCTGGCGAATAAATCAAAATGTCATCCAAATACACAACCACATTTTTACCGATCAAAGGTCTAAGGATGTCATTAATCAGATTCTGAAAAAATGCAGGAGCATTAGTAAGACCAAAAGGCATAACCAGATTCTCAAAATGACCCACAGGAGTGTTAAAAGCAGTCTTCCATTCATCACCCTCCTTCATGCGCAACAGATTGTATGCCCCCTTAAGGTCAATTTTAGAGAACCACTTGGCCCCCAATAACTGGTTAAACAGATCAGGAATCAATGGCAGTGGGTAAGGATTGCGTACCGTAATTTTGTTAATCTCACGAAAATCCAGACAAGGACGTAAACCGCCGTCCTTTTTTTTTACAAAAAAAAATCCAACCGCCACAGGAGACTTAGAGGGCCTAATGTGACCGGCGGCCAAACTTGTCTGTATGTATTCCTCCAAAGCCTTCCTCTCAGGAATAGTAAGGTTAAATAAACGACTTTTAGGAAGAGTCGCTCCAGGGACAAATTCAATAGAACAATCATAGTCTCTATGGGGAGGCAAAACCTGCGATTCTTTCTCAGAAAAAACTCTCCAAAAATCCTGAATAGGAACAGGCAATTCTCCCCTATCCAAAGCTGCAATACGCCCGTTACAACACTTGTCATAACATTTATGGCTCCAGGATTTAATTTCACTGGTAGACCAATCCAGTACAGGATTGTGAAATTTTAACCAGGGCAAACCCAATATTACTGGAGAAGGCAAGTTATTCAACACTACCAAATCCAATTTCTCATGGTGAACACCATTAATAGTGAGAGGAAATTCACTGACCTTGAGAGTAATATTCTTCAAAGGGGAGCCATCCACAGAAACCACAGCAATGGGGGATGATAAAGGTTCAGGTTTTAAATTGAGTTTTTCCACGAATCCCCCATCAATAACATTCAGTGTAGACCCGCAATCAACAAACACCCGAAATTCCATTAATTTTTCCTGAGCAATCGTGGAAGCAGCTAAAAATATACCCTTGGAATTTAAACAGGCAATACGGGCGTGACTGACCATTTTTTTTTCTTTCTTCATACGAAGCTCACAGCCTTTAATCAAATGACCAGATTTTCCACAATAGAAACACAAGCCTTCTGAAAAACGACGGTGTTTTTCTTGAGAGCGAGGTGCCACCGATCCAATCTCCATCGGTTCACCACTGTTAGTACACACATTATCATAACCAGAAACTGACATAGCAGAGGATTTGCTCTCATTAACCCTAGCACGCAGTCTTCTGTCCACCCGTATAGCTAATTGCATAGCCTGTTGCAAATCCTCAGGTGTAGGATAAGCAATTAGCAGGTCTTTAACCTTTTCACTGAGCCCAGCAAGAAATAGACTTTTCAGAGCAGAATCGTTCCACCCTGTTTGAGTGGACCAACGACGAAAATGTGTACAATATTTTTCCATATTACCTGATCCTTGTTTTAAACGTCTCAACTCAGTCTCAGCTGATGCCACACGGTCAGGATCATCATATAATAGTCCTAAAGCAGAAAAAAAACTATCCACTGATCTGAAGCATGTATCACTAGGTTGCAAAGAAAAGGCCCACTCCTGAGGCTCTTTGCGCAAAAGTGACATTATGAACCCTACGCGCTGGGATTCATCCCCAGAGGAGTTGGGTCTCAAACGAAAATACAATAAGCAAGCATTTTTAAATGAAAAAAATTCTCGATGTTCACCAAAAAATAAATCCGGCAAACATACCTTAGGCTCCAAGAAATATGCTCCAGGACAGTTACTCACGTGCTGACGGAGCTCGGCCACTTCCAGAGAGAGTCCCTGCAGGTGTTTAGCCAAATCCTGAACCGACACCATGATGGAACAAAAAAAAATCTTTCCTTAGAGAATTTACAGGCTGGACTTACTGTTATGTTCTGCTACCAAAGCTAAGGAAAGAGAGGAGATCTGTCCCTACTATAAGACTCAGCTGAATCCCTACGATGTAACAGGGAACCTGATCCTGCGATCAGACCTGCTAAAGTCCTAATCTAGTCTGTACGGAGACCTATAGATTTGGGGAGGGAATCCCTACAAGTACTAAGGACTGGGAGGAATATGGGACACCTCCTAACAGAAATAGCAGCAGACAGACGAACAAACAAAATAGATAGAACCTAGAGGTCCGTAGACCAAGCAAACTAACAGAGTTAGATACAGAGCACAGGCTAGCTAGAAAGTAGATATACAATGAAGTCCAGCAAAGCCAGAAGGGCGGAGCAGGATTAAATAGGCCAACAAGGTCATGTGACCAGCAAAGGAAAAAAAACCTAACAGCAAGGTTCTAACAGAAACACATAGAAAACACCTGCAAAGGTGTCCAAAAGCTGACAAACTGCTCAGAAGACACTCTCTTTAAAAAAGCCGGCCGGCAAATTCAGCAGCGGCATACACCGGTACCCGACAATTTAGACAAGAAGGAATAGAGCATCACACGTAGATTAGATAGATAGAAACATGTCAGTCACACATATAAGAAGCACAGTGACAGTGTTGGTTACTTTACTTGTCATTTAGTGTAAAGGATTTATTTAAAAAAATAATAGTGTTTTCATGCACCGTCTCTTTAAAAAAGCCGGCCGGCAATTCAGCAGTGGTACCCGACAATTTAGAACAGAAAGATAGAGCATCACACATAGATTAGATAGATAGAAACATGTCAGTCACATATATAAGAAGTACAGTGACAGTGTTGGTTACTGTACTTGTCATTTAGTGTTAAAATAAAGGATTTATTAAAAAAAAAATTGGCGTGGGGTTCCCCGTAATTTTAGTCTCTAGCGGAGGTTAAGCAGACGGCTGGGGCAGATGTTTGAAGCCTGGGAAGGGGTAATACCCATGGAGCTTCCCAGGCTACTAATATCAGCCCCCAGCTGAATACCTAACCTTTACTAGCTATTAAAATGGGGGACCCCCCAAAAAAATGACGTGGGGTCCCCCCTATTTTAATAGCTAGCAAAGGCTAGGCAGACAGCTGGGGGCTGATATTAATAGCCCAGGAAGGGTGCCATGAATATTGGCCCCCTCCCAGGCTAGAAACACCAGCCGTCAGCCGCCCCAGAAATGGCGCATCCATAGGATGCGCCAATTCTGGCACTTAGCCTCGCTCTTCCCACTGCCCTGTAGCGGTGGCAGTGGGGTAATAGGGCTGGGGTTAATGTCAGCTTATAATGCCAGCTGACATCAAGCCCAGGTTAGTAATGGAGTGGCGTCTATGAGACGCCCCCATTACTAACCCCATAGTGAAAGTTAAAAAAAAACACAAACACCCAGAATAAAGTCCTTTAATTGAAATAAAGACACAATTCTTTAATGTTCTAAATTAAACGCTGCTTACCGTCACGCCCATTCCAGCTGAAGCCAACGATTTCCTGCAATAAAAGTAAAATAATAAAGCAACATAATCCTTACCTTTCCATGGTTCCCAGGACTGCTCCAGCTCTGCTACATCGAGATGACAGGCTGGACCGCAGCAGAACGCTGCCATCCAGCCTGTCATCCCGCAGACACTGAGAAGCGCAGGCTTGCTTGTGCTCCTCAGTGTCAGGCTGTGACGGCATCCAGATGAGCCGAGCTCATGTCCAATGAACTCGGCTCACCTCATGTATGTCACTGACAGCGTGGGAAAATTCTCACGCTGAAGCGCTGAGTGCAGGAGAATTCTCCCACGCTGTCAGTGACGTGCATGAGGTGAGCTCATGTCCAATGAACTCAGCTAACCTCATGCACGTCACTGACAGGGTGGGAAAATTCTCACGCTGAAGCGCTGAGTGCAGGAGAATTTTCCCACACTGTCAGTGACGTGCATGAGGTGAGCTGAGATCATTGGACATGAGCTCACCTCATGCACGTCACTGACAGCGTGGGAGAATTCTCCTGCACTCAGCGCTTCAGCGTGAGAATTTTCCCACGCTGTCAGTGACGTACATGAGGTGAGCCGAGTTCATTGGACATGACCTCGGCTCATCTGAATGCCGTCACAGAGAGACGCTGAGGAGCGCAAGCAAGCCTGCTCTTCTCAGTGTCTGCAGGATGACAGGCTGGATGGCAGCTTTCTGCTGCGGTCCAGCCTGTCAACTCGATGCAGCAGAGCTGAAGCTGTCGTGGGAACCATGGAAAGGTAAGGATGAGGTTGCTTTATTATTTTTCTTTTATTGCAGGGGATCGTTGGCTTCAGCTGGAATGGGTGTGATTGTAAGTATGGTTTAATTTAGAACAATAAAGAATTGTGTGTTTATTTCAATTAAAGGACTTTATTCTGGGTGTTTGTGTTTTTTTTAACTTTCACTATGGGGTTAGTAATGGGGGTGTCCTATAGACGCCTCTCCATTACTAACCTGGGCTTGATGTCAGCTGTCATTATAAGCTGACATCAACCCCAGCCCTATTACCCCACTGCCACCGCTACAGGGCAGTGGGAAGAGCGAGGCTAAGTGCCAGAATTGGCGCATCCTGTGGATGCGCCATTTCTGGGGCGGCTGACGGCTGCTGTTTCTAGCCTGGGAGGGGGCCAATATTCATGGCACCCTTCCTGGGCTATTAATATCAGCCCCCAGCTGTCTGCCTAGCCTTTGCTAGCTATTAAAATAGGGGGGACCCCACGTCAATTTTTTTGACGGTCCCCCATTTTAATAGCTAGTAAAGGCTAGGCATTCAGCTGGGGGCTGATATTAGCAGCCTGGGAAGCTCCGTGGCTATTACCCCTTCCCAGGCTTCAAACATCTGCCCCAGCGGTCTGCTTAACCTCCGCTAGAGCCTAAAATTACGGGGAACCCCACGCCAATTTTTTTTTAAAATAAATCCTTTATTTTAACACTAAATGACAAGTACAGTAACCAACACTGTCACTGTACTTCATATATATGTGACTGACATGTTTCTATCTATCTAATCTATGTGTGATTCTCTATTCCTTCTATTCTAAATTGTCGGGTACCGCTGCTGAATTGCCGGCCGGCTTTTTTTAAAGAGACGGTGCATGAAAACACTAATATTTTTTTAATAAATCCTTTACACTAAATGACAAGTACAGTAACCAACACTGTCACTGTACTTCTTATATATGTGACTGACATATTTCTATCTATCTAATCTATGTGTGTTGTTCTATTCTTTCGGTTCTAAATTGTCGGGTACCGGTGTATGAAGCTGCTGAACTGCCGGCTTTTCATGTTTCACTGTGAGCACTGTTCCCATCGATTTGGGCAATCACTGTAATGCCACAACCACCATGGCTGTGGCATTACAGTGAGTGGCAGGCTATCCCTGCATGATTGGTGCTCAAAATAGCGCCAGACATGCAGGACACGCTTTTGGTGCACGAACAGTTATCGAACATAACCTCGAACAGCCGAATTTTTTGCAAATCGTTCGGGTTCGTCGAACAACTCGAACACCGCCCAAAACAGCTCGAATTTGAGATTGGCGAACAGTTCTAGTCGAACACCGCTCATCTCTAGATATTAGTCCTGAAAAGGACTGTTTGTTTGTTCTGGCAGCCTTTACAGACCCTACACTAACTATTCCGCAGTTTATATCTCTCCGTAAGTCAGCAGCGCTGTCCCTACACTGTCTAATCCGGAGCGACAGTGTCCAAGATGGCAGCGCCCCGTTTTAAATACTCGAGGTGACGCTGTGCGGCCAGCCAATCACTGTAATGCCCACAACCAACATGGCTGCAGCATTACAGTGACTGGCTGGCAATCCGTGCATGTTCATTGGCTCTGTAAAGAGCGACAAACATGCAGGGCGGAGACCCGAGCTTCCGCCCGAGTAACCCGGAAATGCTCGGTGCTCGCCGAACATCCCGAGTAGCGTGATGCTCGGGCGAGAACCGAGCAGTGTCGAGCATGTTAGCTCAACACTACTAAATACCCATCTTAAAACAGAATACATAGAACACTTATTTGAAGTGCAGAAAGACCATATTTTGCTTAAAAAAACATTTATTATGTTTAATTATAACAATGTTTTACCAAACAAATCTTCCTAATATGATACTCCCTGCTTTTCCAATCTGGACCCCAAATATTCACAACAACTTAAATACACATTTTTTAGATAATATTGAAGCAAAGTAGTCATTTTGTTTTAACCAGAGGTCCCAAGTTTCCATAAAAGATTTATATTTTCCTTTAAGCGTATGAACCTTTGCTTCACATTTTATGAGAGAGTTCATTTTCCCTATCCACTGCTTAAACAGAGGAATGTTGCCAGGAAGACATAAGTGGGCCATTTGATTCTGGGCAACAAATAAACTATAAATAGCAGGTATATTTATTTACAGGAATAAGAATAGATATGTCTCCTGAGAGACAAAGTGTAGGATCCGACAAGACCTCTACTTGCCTTTTTTCTTTCTAATAGAAACACCCCCAAGCATAGATACTTTTGCTTATGCATTGCTAGTGACATAAATAGTACAATTCTATGGCTATGATTAGAAGAAATCCCTGAGATATGTTTTAAAATTCAAACTCCAAAAGACATCAAAACAATTCTGTGATCCTTGTCCCATTTCTTTGTGTGGTGAAGTTTGGAGAGTCAATATTGTGCCCAAAGAGCCTTATTCAACCTAGACACCATTATAGATTTGCATACTTGCGGTCATATCCTATATAGCTTGCATTCCTTCTTATCTAAATAGATCATAAAACTTGAGAGAAGCTAGTTGATACATGACCACAAGTATGACAATTGAATATATGCAGTTATATGACAGCCGCTTAGCTGTCCAAATCTAAAAACTATCTTCTCTTTCTCTTTTTACTGCTACTACTCATTTCAGGGGATATCTCTCCTAACCCCGGACCACCCTCCACCAACCTCAACCTCTCTCTCACCTCACATCGAAACCCTGCTAACCTTATTAACATCAGCTGTACTCCTTCATCTCCCTCCTTCAATTGTGCACTGTGGAATCCACAGTCTGTATGCAACAAGCTTCCTTTCCTGCACAATTACTTTCTGACCAAGTCTCTCAATTTGCTGGCCCTCATTGAAACCTGGGTCCAGGATTCTGACACTGTCTCCCCTGCCGCTTTTTCTAAAGGAGGCTTGCATTGTTCCCATTCCCCGAGACCTGCAAACAGACTTGGTGGTGGTGTCGGCATACTCCTGTCCCCACATTGCACCTTCCAGGTCATCCCCCCAGTACCATCACTCTCATTCCCTTCTTTTGAGGTCCACACCATCAGGCTCTTCCATCCCCTCTCCCTCAGAGTAGCGGTCGTATACCGTCCCCCAGGCTCACCCACCCAGTTCCTTGACCATTTTTATGACTGGCTGCCGCACTTCATGTCCTCAGATTTACCAACCCTTATCCTGGGAGACTTCAACATCCCCATAAACAGCCCCACCTCCTCATCCGCGTCCCAGCTTCTATCTTTAACCACTTCTCTTGGCCTCTCACAGCTTTCAACCTCTGAGACACACAAAGATGGAAACGACCTTGATCTGGTCTTTGTCCGGCTTGGTTCAATCCCCCACCTAAGTAACTCCCCTCTTCCCCTCTCTGATCATAACATTCTCTCCTTCATGCTCACAAATCCTCGCCTGCCCCAGCACACTCCTACCTATCACAAATTTAGAAATCTACAAGCCATTAACCCTCATACACTGACAGACTCCCATCACTTATCACTGTCCCCAATCTCCTCTTTTTCCTGTCCTGATCTGGCTGTAAACCACTACAATGACACTCTCAGAAGCACGCTGGACCAAGTAGAGCCCCTCACCCTCAGAACCTCTAAACATAGAGTAAAACAGCCCTCGCTCACACAGCAAACCCGATTTCTCCAGCGATGCTCTAGAAGTGCCGAACGCCTATGGAGGAAAACTCGCACACTAGAAAACTTTATCCACTATAAATTTATGTTAAAAACACTTAACTCTGCCCTTCACCTCTCTAAACAGACCAATTCACCACCCTGATCTCCTCACTATCCAGCAACCCCAAGAAACTCTTTGATAGTAACATAGTAACATAGTTTGTAAAGCCGAATAAAGACTTGCATCCATCAAGTTCGACCTGTTAGTTCTGTAATTGCTAAAGTTGATCCAGAGGAGGGCAAAAACCCCAAATGATTTGGCCAATCTTCACCTGAGGAAAAATTCCCTCCCGACTCTGAAACCAGCAGTCAGAATAAATCCCTGTATCAACCTACTATTTTATTTTATTTTTAAGTATATGCTGAAATCTGCCTGGTATCTAGAAATGCATCCAGTCCCCGCTTGAACTGGTGTAGTGAACCCGACATTACCGTCTCCTCACTCAGTGAATTCCATATTCTCACTGCTCTTACCGTAAAGAACACCTTCCTATGCTGGTGCTGAAACCTTTTCTCTTCCAGTCTTAGTGAATGCCCTCTTGTTACCGTAATATCCCTCCTTTTGAACAAATCTCGGGCAAGATCTCTATACTGTCCCCTAACATATTTGTACACAGTTATTATGTCCCCCCTCAACCTTCTCTTTTCCAAGCTGAATAGTCCTAGTTTTGCCAACCTCTCTGGGTATTGCAGTCCCTCCATTCCCTTTATTAATTTTGTTGCCCTCCTTTGTACCTTTTCAAGCTCATTTATATCCTTTCTATATATTGGGGCCCATAACTGAGCACAGTATTCCAAGTGTGGTCTGACCAGTGCTTTGTACAGTGGAAGAACAATGTTCTCATCCTTTGCAGCTATACCTCTTCTGATACATCCCATTACCCTGTTTGCCCTTACAGCAGCGGCCTGACTTTGGACACTCCAATTTAGTTTGCTATCAATCAAGATGCCCAAGTCCTTCTCCATCTCTGAATTCCCCGATGATTTCCCATTCAGTGAGTACTGGTGACTTCCATTTTTCCTTCCCATGTGTATGACCTTACATTTCTCCTCGTTAAACCTCATTTGCCATTTAATGCTCCACCTACCCAGCTTATCCAAATCCCTCTGTAGGTCTGCACTGTTCTCTTTTGTATTAATTGTTTAACTTTGTGTCATCTGCAAATATTGATATTTTACTATTTATCCCGTTGACTATGTCGTTAATAAAGATATTAAATAACATTGGGCCTAGTACAGACCCCTGTGGTACCCCTCTAGTGACGCTTACCCAATCTGAGTATATTCCATTTATAACCACCCTCTGCCTTCTATCCTTTAGCCAGTTAGCTACCCACTTGCAGACATTTTCCCCCAGCCCCATCATTCTCATTTTGTATACCAACCTATTATGTGGCACGCTATCGAACGCTTTTGAGAAGTCGAGATACACGACATCCACTGGTTCCCCCTGATCTACTCGAGAGCTAACCTCCTCGTAGAAGTCAATCAGGTTTGTTATGTCAATCAGGTTTGTTATGTCAATCAGGTTTGTTAAGTCAATCAGGTTTGTTAAGTAAATCAATCCCTCCTCAGTCCTTAAGCAAAGGCCCCTATCATGGACATTTGTGCCGAGGACTTGGCCTCCTACTTCACAGAGAAAATAGACACCATCCATCAGGAAATCAGCTCCCAGCCACCAAGTGCCATGACTCCCATCCCTTCCCACATCACCTCTGTATCACTCTCCACATTTAACCCAGTCACAGAAGACGAAGTCTCCAGGCTCCTCTCTTCTTCTCATCCTACTACATTCACCACTCACCCCATCCCCTCACATCTACTTCAGTCTCTTTCTTCAGTCGTCACTACTCACCTAGCTAAAATCTTCAATCTCTCTCTCTCTTCTGGTATCTTCCCCTTCTCCTCTAAACACTCCATCATTACTCCATTATTAATAAAGCCCTCTCTTGACCCTTCCTGCACAAACAACTACAGACCAGTCTCCAATCTTTTCTACATCTCCAAACGCTTGGAGCGCCTGGTCTACTCCGACCTGACCAGTTACCTCTCCACTCACTGTCTTCTAGACCTATCACAGTCTGGCTTCCGCCCCCTACATTCTACAGAAACTGCACTCATCAAAGTAACCAATGACCTTCTGACAGCAAAACGTAATGGTGACTACTCTCTGCTCATTCTTCTTGACCTCTCTTCAGCCTTTGACACCTTTGACCACCACCTCCTACTCTCTATGCTCCACTCAATCGGCATAAAGGACACTGCTCTCTTCTGGTTCTCCTCCTACGTATCTGACTGCTCTTTCATTGTATTGTTTGCTTGCTCCACTACTTCCCCCCTTCCTCTCACTATTGGGGTTCCTCATGGTTCAGTCCTTGGCCCTCTTCTCTTCTCTCTCTACACAGCCCCAATTGGAAAGACCATAAGCAAATTTGGTTTTCAGTACCATCTTTATGCTGATGATACACAACTATACACCTCATCCCCTGACCTTTCCACCGCTGTTCTACTGAACACCAGTTACTGTCTGGCTGCAGTTTCTAACATCATGTCTGCTCTCTACCTGAAACTCAACCTTTCCAAAACTAAACTTCTTCTGCTCCTGCTGTCTACTCACCTCCCTAAATCTGACATCTCTCTCTCCGTGTGTGGCACCACAATAATGCCGAGCCAGCAGGCGCATTGTCTGGGTGTTGTGTTTGACACCAATCTCTCCTTCACCTTACATATACAATCTTTTGCCCGCTCTTGTCGCTTGCACCTGAAGAAAATCTCAAGAATCCGCCCCTTTCTCACCTTGGAAACAACGAAAACCCTCACTGTTGCCCTGATCCGCTCCCGCCTTGACTACTGTAACTCTCTATTAATTGGCCTCCACCTCACTCGACTTTCCACCCTCCAGTCCATCCTTAATGCTACAGCCAGGGTCATCTATTTGGCTAACCATTACTCAAACTCCTCCACTCTGTGCTAGTCATTGCACTGGCAGCCCATAAATTATAGGATCCAATTTAAATTGCTTGTTTTCACCCACAAAGATCTCCACAGTTTGGCACCCCCCCTACATTTCCTCCCTCATTTCTGCGTCTCGGCCTACCCGTTCTCTACGCTCCGCAAGCGACTTTCAACTAACATCCGCACTAATCCGTACCTCCCACTACTGGCTTCAAGACTTCTCCCGAGCTGCACCTATACTTTGGAATGCTCTACCCCAAGAAATTAGGATGAATCACAACTTACACAGTTTTAGGCGCTCCCTAAAAACACACCTGTTTAGGGCGGCCTATCACCTTCCCTAATCGAAGTCCTTTTATCTTCTTATAGCCCATCCCTTATTTCTCCAAACATAACTCTCCACCGAACCAAAAAGCACTACAGATACTGGCTGGTGATGCGCTCATGCAGCCTTTATCTATCCCTCATCCCCTCAAGATGGCTGGACCATCATTGTAAATAAGCCATTGTACTTTGTGTCACCTTCACCTCATTGTAGATTGTAAGCTCTTACGAGTAGGGTCATCATTATTTTTGATGTAATTATTGTATTATCTTTAGCTATGTTACTTATGACTGTTGTATATGAACCTCTGAATTGTAAAGTGCTGCAGAATATGTTGGTGCTATATAAATAAAGATTATTATTTTTATTATTATTATTAATAAGCAGAGTCAAATTTCACACAGAAAGGATTTGGCATGATACAGTGGAAGCAAAAGTTACTGTCTGACATAGAAAACCTCTTTAAACAAATAGTAAAGTTTCCTGGTGCAGCAGGCTGTTGAGCATATGAAACAACGAGTACCTGAACACACTGGCAATTCCAAAGGTGAGCCTAGTGGAAGGTATAGGAATCACAGGAGCTTGCAAAAATTAAGATAAATCGAGTCCAATAACAGTTCTTGATATAATTCAACTATGTTGTAGCAAGCAGATGGTTAACCAACAGGACTGAAAGTCACAGGAGTATGGCAAAATAACTACACAGTATGAAAGGATGGTGGAGCACTCCAAACAAAACAGAACTATAGAGTTTCAATTCTAAGCCACAAGTGTGTCTCTAATTGGGCCTTAAAAGGCATAAGGATATCATGTCACTAAAACATGACATGGAACACAGAAAAGGTTGACAGCCATAGGGGAAAAGAGGCCGAGCCCAGCCAAGCTAGAATAGGTGTGTAACGGGACAAACAGATACCTGTATCCAATGTCAACTTTCAGAATTAAAAACACATGCATGACACATGTATATATTATGCACATAATACATTATACCTATATTACATATAACCATGACAGATATGACATATAATTACATAAAATTAGAAATGAGCAAATCATTTAAAATTCTAATTTGCTAGCTTTGACAAAGTTTTCATGGATCACAAATACTGCAAAGTATATAATAATTCTGAAACACGTTCTCCTAAGACTTTAGTAAGCCCCTTTAAAACTATTTAACAAAAATACTGCCTTTGCAAGGTCAAAGTGACCATAACATAAATGGCTATAGTTAAACATATGGAAAGCAGTGGTAAACAACAAATTGTTTAGTAACACCCTGCACTGACCGACTTTCATTCCTTTTTTAATGCAAAAAAATAGTTTCATTGGTCAAATGATGCCATGTTAAGGCTAACACGCAGGTGGAGTACACAGAAAAATACATGGCTTTTGACAAGCTGTAGTCCAAAAATTATTACTTTTTTGAGATCACAACAGGTTTGTTGTTTGAAAAATGAAGAAGCAATCAAAAAGAAGTGGCAAAATTATTTCATTTTGGGATTAGATGTTTACTGTTGAAAAATGCTGATGGAGTTGCTTTTTAACCGTGAGGCTGTATGCCCATAATGCGTTTTCTAAGCATTTCCGCAGCGGCAAAAACACTGCAGAAACGCTTAAAAAATGCATGGTAGAAGGCCTGCCATGTTCCCCAATGTTAATCCGCATGTGCTGTGTACATGCTGCAGAAATTTACACTGTGGATTATCATTGTGGAAGAAAACACAGCACTACCAATTATTTTGAGGAAGCGCTGTGCTTTCGCCGCCATTGACTTGCATTAGAACGCATGTATTCCGCTTCACTAGATAAGTGCATGCGGAATACATTCGTTCAATGTGCATATAGTACCCAGGTGTGGAGGAGAGGAGACTCTCCTCCGGACCCGGGTACCATAGAAAACTGTAAAAAAAAAAAGAATAAAATAAAAAATAAATGTTATACATACCTTCTGATGGCCCGCGGTGCGCTCGTCCTCTCATGCCGGCAGATAGCGATGGACAGGAGGACCTGCGCTGACCTCATAGTCATGTAACGGGTCACGAGACGCTGACGTCGGAAGGTCCTTCAGTGTACCATGATCTGCTGACAAGGGAGAAGCAAGACTGCGGGGCCCATCGGAAGGTAAGTATAGATTTATTTTTTGTTTTAAAACATTCTTTAAGGTAACACTATATAAATCCATGCCATTTGCATGGATTTATATGGTGTGACCAAGTTGACAAGCACTTTCCAAGTGATGCTAAAATCGCTTGGAAAGCGCTTGTCAACCCGCATGCGGAAATGCATGTGAAGAACGCTTCACATCCGCATGTCCCTGGCAGGAAAAACGCATGTACATTCCACATGCGTTTTTTTCTGCCAGGGAGATGCAGAAACGCTCAGGAAAAATCCGGAGCATTTCTGCATCGTGGGTACATAGCCTTAGGTTCACTTTGTGAAATGGATCCACAAAGCCTCAGGTCCAATTGAGCACAGAAATCCAATAGGTATTGGTAGGAAGGTGTGACGACATAGCATTTTATCTTAATTATCCAGACGTAAATTCAGTAGGCCAAGAGACATAAGCTAATATCTTTGTTAACTTTTGAATTTGTGTTTTTCTTTGGTTGGTCAATAAACATAGACAATTTGTATAAGCCTGGATGTTGACACTTGAGTTAATATTTACTGCAACTTATTGTCTGCTAACTTTGCAAGACAGGGAAGCAGGGTCATTGAAAAATGATGTTTGCTAATTTGCTGATTACCATTGTATAAGTCCTTGTGGCTTGTTGACCTGCAGAGCAGTGAATGACAAACTATGCAAATTAATTAAATGCTCAAACAATGAGAGATGAGCCCCTACCACCTCCCCCCTGACCTGTAGATGATGAAATGTACCAAAGATGTGGATATAAAAAGGACCTCTATCCTTCTGGGATGGACTTTTGCAAAATCACAGCCAAGAGAGACTCTTCAGAACAGCAACCAGGACACATGGTTCCATTAAGAAGCACACAGATTTGACTCTACAGGATGTTAGCTTAGGTGACCACAGTCCCAGCAGTAAGAATACAGATCTGCTCCAGGTCAGGTTGGGACCCTCCGGTCACCTGGCCCATGCATATGTTTTGGGAAGCCAGGATTGTGACCCTCCGGTCACCTGGCATCATGGATATGTTTGGAGAAGCCAGGTTGGGACCATCCGGTCGCCTGGCCACATGGAGATGTTTAGGGAAGCTAGGATTGTGACCCTCCAGTCACCTGACCCCAGTAATACGTTTGGAGAAACCCGGTTGCGATGCTCTGGTCACCTGGTCCCATAGAGATGTTTGGGTTAGTCAGGTTGGGACCCTCAGTAGTGATGAGCGAGTATGTTCTGCTAACCCTTTCGTCGAGTATACTCGGGCGAGCACCGAGTAGTTACAGCTGCTCGGTGTTATGTTTGAATCACTCCCGTGTGCATGATTTGCAACTGTTTAACAGCTTTAATACATGTGAGGAATGTCTATTTCTTACACATTCCTCACATGTATTAAAGCTGTCAAACAGTATCAAATCATGCACACGGGAGTGATTCAAACATAACACCGAGCAGCTGTAAATACTCGGTGCTCGCTCATCACTAACCCTCCGGTTACCTGGAACCCATGGAGATGTTAGGAGAAGCCAGGTTGAGACCCTTCGGTCACCTTGTCACGTATCTCAATGGACTGTCAGCTTCGTAAACTTGTCATTACCTCCTCTCTTTTGGTGCCCACCAAAAGCAGGTTGCACTAGTGGGAGTAGTCGGCCCTGGAAGCCTAGGAGTCGCAGCTCCTCTAATCCCGGCAAGTCAGTGGAAGGGTGAGACTCTGTAATTTTCCACCATCTTGGGTATTTTTCTGGGACAGTTCTATTTGTTATTGTCTGTTTGGTGGTTCAATAAATTTTTGCCAAACTGTTTTACCCTCACCCTGTGTTGTCTAAGTAGTATTATGCCCATGGGAGATCAAAGGCATGTGAGGACTTGGAATACTGCAGACCACAGGAACAAGATGGCAGTTTAAGAGAAACATGGCAAGTGTGAAGCAGCACCCAAGGAAAGTAGAGAAAAAATAAGGGAGGTCAAGGAAATTAACTTCAGGGGCGTCCCCATAGAAATTAAAGTAAATTTCAGGCCTTAGGCCAAAGAGAAGTCTCTAAAATTTTCAGCTGTTAAGAATCAATAATTGATTGTCCTGTGAAAAAAGGACTTGAAGGAAACAAATGTGTAATTTGGCTTTTGTGGAGGATTGTGTTAATTCCAGGAAAATATTCCTTTTTTCTCCAGGGGTCTGAAGTTCTTCCTGTTTGAAATTCAGTTAAGAACTATTTGTAGTCTAATGATCCCATTCACTACAATACAGAGTCCATCTGTAAGACAGCGGAATCTTTCAGCTGGAGATAATCCATTCATACCAGTTTCTATGGTTCTGGTTCACCCTTTCTAGGAAAAGATTTTGAAGATGTCATGGCATTTGACACACGATAATGAAGCATTTTTTTCCCTCCCTAGAATGTTCTTTAAACTAAATGTCCATGAAGGGAAATCAAGTTATTAAACAAAGATGGAAACTATCTACCAGGAAGTTAATCTTTGATCCGAATGGATAAGCTGACATTGAAAACAGTCAGGAGAGCATCATTGTTCCAGGCCAACTCTACAAACAGGATTTGAAACTGGGTGACATAATGTCTTACAGAGTTAGTCCTTTGTCTGAGCTCCAGTGTTGAATCATCGGTAGAGTGGATATGACATGGTTCATCAAAAGTTTTACTGAAGGCTGACTGGAAAGAGAGAATGGATTGAATCAGAGGGTTATCCGCTCCCAAAATGGTGCAGTCTATGACAAAGCATATCCAGGCAGCAAAGAAAAGATTTATGCCAATTTGGACTGGTCAGAAAAAATTGTTGTGGACATAACTGAAAGTATAGAATACATTGGTTCACAAAGTCCTGGCAAGCCTTAATGTCTCCATCAAAACATGCAGGAGTAAGCAAATGTGAACAAATTTCATAATTAGAATGTCCCAAGTGCATTTTAGGCTTGTGGCAGGTGTTGAGAAGCCAGTCGTGAAACTACAGGTGTCAGAGACTTTGCGTCTGTATGGGCTGTGAGATCTTGCATAGGATGAACAAGCTCACATCGATGAACAGCAAGTTGCAAAACCAGTGCTGACAAATCCTTTATATAAATGGCAACAGTATTACGGCTGCTGCATCTTTGGAATCCATGGCCTTAGGATTTGTTAGTCTCACCTTGTGAGGTGAACCCACAAAGCCTCAGGTGTGGATGGGCATACAGATCCCAGGCATAGATGCAGCAAGCAGGAAGGCATGTGAGGAATTGGCACACTGGAGACCACAGGAGCAAAATTTCAGTTTAATAGAAACACTGTAAGTCCATAGCAGCACCCAAGGGAGGCAAAGAAAGCATAGGTGTAGTTCAAGAAGTAATGTTCAATGTGAACAGAGTCGAAGAGAAATCTATGTAGTAGATAGTAGAGCATTAACCAACAAGGCAAAGGCCATGCAGGATCACAAAGGTAGATTCACAATAGGAGCTCATGGTGACAAACGAAAACCCATAAGACTTGATCCTAAAGCTCAGGGGTGCAATCAAGTGGACTTTATAAATTGCCTAGGGAAATGATCTCACAGAGCCAAGCTAAGAAACTTGCAAAACCCCACATAAAATACAAAAGAGAGCAGCAGCCATAGGGGAAGGAAGTAGAGCCCGGGATGCCCAACATAGGTGTGTAACATTAACAAGCAATCCGAAAATGATTCGTTGTGAAATCTGCGAAAGGTTTGCTGTTTATAAAGTAAAAAAGCAATGGGTTTTTAAAAGTCATGCAAAAAAAGTATCCCTTTTTAGGGAGCAGTTGCATGCATTTTCACTTTGTGCTAAGTAGGGTTTCCAGAAACGATAAAGTATAGTAAGTAGAACACACCTGAGAAGCAAAATGTGTTGCTATCAATAGTTGCAGCAGCATCAACTGCACATCGTGGAAGATGATGGCACAGAAAAGCAGATGTTTGGCTATATAGGCTCAGCATTGGTTGCACTGACCTCAGCACCAGCACCATATAGGTATAGAACACAAAGGACAAGCAGGAAATGTGGAGCTGTCTATCGGGAGTTGTAGCGACTAGTGGCAACCACACAGTATAGAATATAAAAGGACAGGCAAGGAGATGTCTGGAAATGTGGGGATAGCATTGGCAGCCCCAGCAGCAGCATCTCAGAGTAGATATAACATGATTGATAGGCAAAGGATATTGGATGTGTGGGGTCATCAGCACTTGTGGCAGCAGAAAATTATAGAACACAGTGGACAGGCAGGCAAAAGCTACGGCCAATCTAATCATTGGCATCAGCCATAGATGAATGAATATATACACTGATCCATGTCCGATTTCTGAAAAATGTAAAGTTTTCCACAATATGGTCCACTTGAGCAGGATAAAGCCACATGACACATGCTGACAAGTCATTACCTCCATATTAAACTGTGCATGTTCTTACTACTGGTCCAATCTGCTGACCAAGAAGTCCATGGGATTGGTGCTCAAGATATCTATTTGTTGATGTGCATCAGGTTGGTGCAGTGGCAGATAAAGCATCTAATCCATCATGTTGTATATTGTAATTGTTACCGCTGTCTCAGCTACTTGGTGTATCCACAGTATTTAAAAAAGCATGGAAGCATTCATTTAGCAGGTAGAGGAGAGGGGTCTCTTGTTCAGATATGCAGTCAGCGGGCATTTTCTCAGTTATTGATTCCCTGAGCAGTGAGGACACCTTATCCTTAAATTGTACCAATTTAGACTCTATTTCAGAAGGCAGAAAAAATTCTCCATTTTGCTTTTATAGTGAAGATCTAAAGGCATGGCTATCCAATCATCCCTTTGCTTGATGCTGATGATACATCAGTCAACCAAAGGCTATGTGAAATAATTTTTCTTACTCAGCTGTCAAAGTTGGCTGTCATAGCCAGCGCTACTATCATCATCATCCTCAAATTCGCTATGCAGTCAGCCTCATCCCTTGCCTAAGCTTTAATGAGCAAATGGAGTTAAGAATTTAATCAAGATAAAAGATGTCTTAAATGCTGAGAATTACAGGCAAATAATCCAATGGCTTTATTGAGGCATCTAAATGGCTTTAAGTTTATTCTGCAGGTGGACAACAAACTCAAACATACAGCCAATGTCATTAAAAACTGTCTTCATTTGAAAAAAAAAAAACAAGGAGGCCCTGATCTCAACATCATTGAGTCTGTCTGGGATTACATAAAGAGACAGAAGGATTGGCTCAAACCTACATCCACTTAAGATCTGTCGTTAGCTCTCCAAAACATTTGTAACAATCTCCATATCGAGTTTCTTTTAAAACTGCGTGCAAGTGAACTTGGAAAAATAGATGCTTTGACGCTATTTTGAAGGCAAAGGTTGTTCACACCAAATAATTTATTTAGATTTCTTTTTTATTCATTCACTTTGTATTTTGTTGTTTTGATTAAAAAAGCGATAAAGCTTAAGCCACCATGTTGCCCACTATTATCACTTCTACTTTTGAATGCATCCTTAATTTGCAGCATTTTTTTCACACATGCCTAAAGCTTTCCCTTGGCATCATTTAGTTTCCTCAACCTGGCAGAGCAGAACAAGCGCCCTTCCTCCCTCTCTGTGGTGGTTCAGACTGCTGAGGTGACCTGAGCATGTGCAGTAACACAGGGAGGGGGGTCTCTCTCACCTCTGTCTGGTAGCCAATGTGACCGCACAGGTTGCACATAGTAAAAGTCAGCCATTGAAACAAATTACAGAATATTTCATTCGTTTAGTATCTTGCTTTTAATTTTTTGTAACAACTTACAAGTAGCTGATAAAATTGATTTACCGATTTATAAAAATATAAACATATTAGTGTTATTAAATATCAATATCCACCAATCATGTAATATTGTAAAGATTTCAAAGTTGCATTTTAATGTTGGCACATTTTAGCCGCAGTGAGACAATCCTATTGGGATCTCCCTAAGGTATTTAGGAACCAGACGATGGGGACAGAAAGACTTTATACAGCCACCTACCAATATTAATGATTTTGGCCTTTCTCAAAAGTAAGCAGAAAATTGAAACTAAATTGTGCATTACAGAAATGGCAGAGCTCAAAATTGTTTTTATTTGACCTTAATATTCATTGCATAATGGCTAACAATTTTATCATGATTGCACATTTTACTGTGTAGGTTTTTTCTGTTACATATACATTATTGGTTAACGCTGAATATGGGATGCTTGTTTGAGTATAATTGCTTTATTAAAATTTAGATATAACTGATATTGTAATACTGAGAAATAAATTTTGATTTAAGTTTATCAGTAAAACACTGCTTAAAGTCTAAGCATATCTAAGGTTCCATTTTATGTGCTTAATATAATCCTGTGTGTTATTATTTTCTTGCCTGGTAGTCTCCATTGCAGTAAATTGCAACATGTACTGTATTAGCTGACATGTTAGGAGATAATAATCCCAATACGCCTGATTCATCAAGGTATTTTGGCCAATTTTCTGGCATAAAATTCATTGAAACATAACAAAATTTTTGTGCAACACAAAGTTGTTCAAAAATGTTGGACTTTAGGTGGAGCTTCAGCCACCTCCACCAAAGTGGTCAGCACTTGGGTGGATGGGCATGGTGAAGCCTGCCTGGCAAATTCATCAAAATTTATACCATTTTAGTGGTGTGAATTTTGCCTGCAGTAACATTTCTGGAAGAGGCGAATGACCGTTTTAACATTGTCCTTATTTATTAAAAGTTGTGCGTCACTTAAGTAATTAAACGCATCTTCAACATAGCCTTCATTAAGACTAGCGATCAAAATACCGTTTTTTATAAATTGAGTCCTTTATCGTTTTTAAAAAATGAACAATAGGATGACATTGTTAATGGAATAGAGGTGTTCACAAATTGGTTTTGGCCTGCTACACCTCATGGAAAAGTTCAGGAAGGAATTATGCAACCCTAATAAGTTACAAGGTAGAGCAGGTGAGCACATTTTGTTTAACTGGAACATTGTGGCCCAATTAAACCTTCTCTTTTCCAAGGCTTATAAGGTTTAGATCTGAGATGTAGAAAAGTATAAATACTCCTGAAAGCACAAATACTGTCTGACATTATGAGAAGGTGATGTAAAAAAGTCAGCAAAAGGTGTACATTGTATTGTTTTTGACAGGAAGGTTTGGGTCTCAACCATTCAGCTTCCTGATGATGCTGTTTATTCACAAAATTGAAAATTTCCAATTGGTAAGGAAATGACCTTTAGACTTTCAATTATGATACTGTAATGTCTGACCCAGGCCACAGGTTCAAAAGGCTGCCCCAGTCAGACTTGGCACAAGCCACTCCATCTGGCACTCTCCAGAGAAATCCCAATACCATTTACAGGGATCTGGTTTTACAATAGGACCCAGTGGAATGCCACCATGGAAAGGCTGCCTTCCATTGGTAGGAATGGTCACCAAGCAGGGTCAGAGCCGAGAGGTCATGTCAAAGACAAAATCAGGATCCATAAGAATAGTCATAAATAAGCCAGAGTCAAAACACTAATACACTAAACA
Source organism: Phyllobates terribilis (assembly GCF_046119375.1). Lineage (NCBI taxonomy): Eukaryota > Metazoa > Chordata > Amphibia > Anura > Dendrobatidae > Phyllobates > Phyllobates terribilis. The sequence continues at coordinate 369,164,688 of NW_027362763.1, read as the reverse complement.
AAAGAGGAGCAGAAGACGCATGCCTAGCCAGGGGAACCCTAAACTACATCTGGCAGCTTCCAACAGCAACCTGAAGGCCTTAATAGGGTGTGGTGCTCTCCTATTGGCTGGAGCAGGTACCTGATAACTTCAGACTGCCAGACTGGATGATACTACAGGTCCCAGTCACTCTAACCTTAGTGGCTGGACAAAGAATGCCTTCCAGAGTTTCTGGTTCTGACAACTCTATCACCAGCGCCACCTGCAGAGTGAACACGCCTTGCGACAGGAGCAGAAGTCACAGGAGCAGGTTTTGGTGGAGATGTGACAGATACCTATCACAGCTGGGCAAATAAACCTAATATATTTCAATTCATTGATGCTTTGTATTTTATCAAATCATTACATAGGAGATTAATAACTTCAACATAAAACAGAGGTGACTGCAATTTATCTGGTATGTCTTACGGAACAAAGTTTATAGAGTGTTTTAGTAATACTGTCTAATCTCCAGTACTATACAAAAGTTTTAGGTTGATATGGAAATAATGTTGCAAAGTTTGAATACTTTCAAAAATAAAAGTGTTAATAGTTTATTCTTATCAATTAACAAAATGCAAAGTGATATAATAAAATAAAAATAAAGAAAACCACAATTGGTGTAACTAGTTACCCTTTGTTTACAAAACAGCATCATAGAAAAAAAAAACGCATCATAGCATCAATTCTTCTAAGCAAACTACAGTTTAAAGAACTCATCAGGGAGGTTGTTCCAAACATCCTGGGGAACTAACCTCAAATATTTTGTAGATGTAGGTGGGAACCTTAGATATACTTAAAAAATAATTAATCCTAAACAGATTCAATGGTGTTGAAATCAGGGCTTTGTGGGGCAATGTCATAGCTTTCAGGACTAATTGTACTTCTTAACACTGAAGATTTGATGTGAATCACATTGACTATATATTTGGGGTCATTGTTCTGCATCAGAATAAGCTTGGATCCAATCAGACACCCTGATAATATTTCATGATAGATACAGTAAGTACCTGCCTGTTTTTATCAAAATTGAGGACATCATTTATATTGACCAAATCTCCAACTCCCTTTGCTAAAATGCAGCCTCAGATTTGCATGGATTTACCATCATGTTTCACTGTTGACTCCAGATGCTTATTATTGTACCACTGTCTAACCCATTGGTGAGTAAACTTCCTTCTGTTACAGCCAAATATTTCATATTTTGACTCATCAGTTCAAAACATTGGCTGCCATTTTCCTGCACACTTATGTTTTTGTTCATGGTTGAGTTGCTTGGCCTAGTTTCCATCTCAAAAATATGGTCTGTGTTCACAATTCTTCCATGAAGACCACTTCTGGCCAGACTTTTCTGAACAGTAGATGGGAGTATCTGGGTCACTCTGGTTGTTGTCAATTCTGAGCTGGTGGCACAGCTGGACATATTCCATTTTCAAAGAAAAGTAAGCATGATATGTCTAAATCTGCTGCAATAAATTTCCTTGGCCAGCCATGGCATCTACAGTCCTCAATGTTGTCCATTTCTTGGTGTCTTCATATCTATGAAATACAAGCAGATAATTATTACTTATCTACCATGCAATACCTTCAGAAAGGTATGTGAAACTATTTTTAGCTAAAAGAAAAAAAGGAGTCATGGAAGTGATGATAAGACCCCCACAGAGCCCTGATCTAAAAAATCATCGAGTCTGTCTGGAATTGCACAAAAAGTCAGAAGAATTTGAACATGCCTACACCCATGGAAATTTTTTGGTAAGTTCTCCTAGATATTTGTAACAACTTCCTTGTTGCGTTCCTTCAAAGTCTGTGTGCAAATGTGCATAGAGGAATTAATGCTTTGATGTTGTTTTGAAGGCAAAGCTAAATATTGATTTGATTGAAATTGTTCTCTCGTTTATTCACTTTAAACTTTGTAAACAGCACTTCTATATGTAAAGAATTCTTACTTTGCCACATTTTTTAAAATTTTGCACAGTACTGTATATCTACTATTTTCAATGTCACAAATATATTTATTATATGTATTTATTTAAATCAGGGAAACTTGTAAGAGTGTTTGTTTTTAATTCCGCCATCTGTCATATCCACCCTATAGCTCCTATCTTCTCCTCTGTATTTACTTTTTAGCCCCTCCATCACCGATTAGGCCTCTAAAGACATAATTTACCAGGTTAAGCAGTTAAGATTAGGATTATCTTCAATCTCAGCCTTGACTTGGAAGATTTATTGTTAGGGCATTCATAATGGCTGCTAGTGCCATAATTGTATGGCACATGTCCCTATAGAGATACTGTACATATTGTAATGCAACATACTTTATCTCTAAACATTACTGTGTTATTACTCAACTATACTTTATGATCACTGAAAAGATGTTTATTACTACCTGAGGTCTCTTCAGACCACTTAGCATAATAAATGGTTTGGAATGAATAGCAAAGAGAGTGAGCACAGGACAAGGGGGGATCTGCAGTGCCAGGGCAGGGGAGAGGTGGCCCTAGGACAGGTGAGTATAATCTTATATTATTTATAAATAGCTTTCATTTGCCTGTAATTTTGCTATTTTCTTGCAATTCAAATACCAATATTTCAGATTCACCAGAACCCAATTTTTGGTTGGAAGTTTGCAATTAATTCAGTTAAGTTTACAAACTGATTCACTCATCTCTGTTTAAAATGTTTTAAAGAAGTTGTCCACTACTTATACATTGATGTCCTATCCATAGAATAGAGCATCAATGTCTGATCGGCCGGGGTCCGCCACTCGGCACCCCCGCCAATCAGCTGTTACCAGTGTCGGCAGCAGTGGCTCTCGGCCAGAAGTAGTTACTTGCTGAGCTTGGCCATCTCGTTGTAGTGGATGTCGTAGGGTACTACACATCTGCCTCCCATTGAATTGAATAGGAGGCGGATGTGTAGTACCCCTCGGCAGCAACTACAACTAGACACTCAAGCTCAGCAAGTACTTCTGGCCAGCTGCTGCCAACACCGATAGCAGCTGATCATTGGGGGTGCTGGACCCCAGCTGATAAGTAGTGGACAACCTCTTTAATTATGTTTTTAATAAAAAAAATTGCCACTCATTATCTTTACACTGAAAGCTAACTTTTGGTCATCATTTCAAAAAACAGTATAGATTTAGGGATTTTAAGTAAAGAAAACAACATGGTTTCATAAACAATTTTTAAAGATACTAACTTAATTTTAGCAAGTCCATCAGAATCCCCTACCGAATGTCATATTGTCATACCCCAACTTGATATAGATATGTCACAACACATCTACTGTAGATATAAATTGTCATAGTAAGTAAACTGTTTTAACAGGTGACCTTATTATGTGTTCTGCAGTCATGTTGTTTGTCTTAAAGCAAAAAACCTTCAGGACTTAAAACTTGAAACTAAAGTAAAGCTACAGACAAAGGTTGCCTCAATTAGACATAGCAGGTAATGCAAGAGGTAGAATAAAAGCTGCAGAAGGAGATACTGTATATGTATATTTTTATTTTCTACTTATTTTTTGTTAAGGCAATAAATGCTTCATACCAATATATCAACTCTTAACATGGAGGCTAATCCAATCATGCTAACTACCTAAATGAAATAAGATGAGCTTTTGCAAATCTAAAATCAATTTGTATCTTGCTTTGCTACTAAATTCAAAGTACATCAGCAATAATTGAAAAATGATGATGCCATTTTAACATCAAGGATCAAGCGAATCCATGCTTACATCTGAAAAGTCTATGCAAAGTTTTTCAAGTGCAGTATAATTTTAATTTGGATTTCTGTGAAACAGATTTGTAATCAGCCCAAATACATTTTGATATATGCAGATAATCTTGCTCAAATTTACCTTCTTCTTCAAAGCATTTAAACAGTTCACATGTAGTCCTCAGAAATGCAGATTTTGACATTTTTAGAACTCAAACCTGAAGAGATCATTGGAGATCATTGTGAACAAAATAAAAAAGAAATATGTGTAATGATATATAAAATAACAAAAAAATCAATGATGTACCCATGTCTATTTTGATATTTTTTTTTTCAAAAATATTAATTTTGAAAACCTTACCAAAAATTGTTCATAGAGCTACCCAAATGTCACAACTTCTGAATTTAAATTAGGGAATTTAAAAAAAAAAAGCTTTTGGTTGAGGTTCTCTTTCATGTTAAATTTTATAAACTAGGAAAATGTGAAATTCAGTCATTTAAACATAAGCTGTGGACATCTTTTTCCCCCACACTGCTAAAGCATCAGAGAATCCGAAAAGTATATTGGCACCAACCAACCAACAGTATTGTAACAGTCAATGACCAGTCATGCCTATTATGCAGTACATACGATGTGTTTGGGGGCTCTGCCAAGGATTTTCTCTTTCTCTCTCCTGCATAGTGTAAACTCTTATGGTCAGCAGGGTCCTCTCTCAGGCAGCTACCCCACTATTAGTATTTAGTCAGTATTCGGTCATTATTTTTTCTCAGGAGTGGGTGATAAATGCAGAATTGGTGACTTGTTTCTATTATACCTTTTTCTCTGATTGTTCCTCACCTGGTTTTGGCTCCCACTCCTGAGAAAAAATACTGACCAAATACTGATAGTGGGGCCGTGGCCTCACTCTCTCTCTTTCTATCTGTTTCTCTTTCCTGTAAAGTGTAAGCCTTATGATCAGCAAGCTTCTCTCTCTTTTCTCTTCCCCATCTGTATTTTATGAGCAATAACAAGCTTTCTAGTTTTGAAATGCATGCAAAATTCACCTTAAATCAATTTTTTGGGGGAAAATTCAGCAAAACTTGGTGAATTTGAATTTCAAAAGATCCGCTCATCTCTAATACTGACATTATATTCCATCACACTTCACAAATCAGGGGTACATGGATAAGCAAAATCAGACTTTACAAAGTGAACTTATTAATTATAAAGCAAATATAGTACCATGGTTGCATGAGCTTCCAGTCTTTTTGGAAATAGGAATGATAGAAAAGGTATTTTGAACAATGGGACAGCTATCTTTTAGGGTGGTTAAGATAAATTTGAAGGAGACAGTCACATTGCCAGTATTTGGGAATGCAGAGAGATGAAGTACATTAGCCTCCAACAGGTTCTCGAAATACTGTTGAAAGAAGTGATAAGGTTATAAGGAATAATATAGAAGGGGGGATAAAAGGAGTCAGATTTGGAAAAGGCAGAAGAACTATTTAAAATGATGTGCTCTTAGGAAAGGTGTGGATGTTGGGGGTTAATCTAATTAAATGGGGCATTGCTTTCCAAAGATATGGTAAAACACAAAATACGTGTTAGAGACAAGAGTAGGAGGATTGAATTATAAAGGAAATCTCAACAAAAAATGACTAGTGTTTTATAGTAGAGAAGGGAGATGTCACTGGAAGAGGTTTGTAATTTGATTTCATCAGCTTAAAGATAGTACTTAAAGACAGCATGGTGACTCAGTGGTTAACACTGTTACTTTGCAATGCTGGGGTCCTGGGTTCCAATCCTACCAAGAACATCTTCCAAGAGTTTGTATGTTCTCCCTGTGTTTGTCTGGGTTTCTTCCCACACTCCAAATACATGCTAATAAGGAAATTTGATTGTGAGCCCCAATGGGGACGTTAATGTCTATAGAATTAATGGTGCTATGTAAGTAAAATAAATAAGTATAATATGCTGTCTAATATGGGCAATGTAGAGAAAAGTACATTTTAAACAAATAAATTTGACTGACAATAATGAAAAATGATTTGTATCTGATTTTTATGTAACTGTTTTTTCGTAACATTCACTTTTAGCTTTTGACAGCAAATAATTTCATAAAATGTGAGCAATATAAAACTGACTGATAAAAAGTGAAAATAAACGGTAATAAGCAACACCAATCAAAGGCATATAAAAGCTCCAAACCTGGATCATGTTAAACAACATTTCAGCCTGCTGTAATTTTCAGTATCCCACAGACTTTTGTGAAGGACCTTTCCAAAGAACCAGCAGTAGGCAACACCACTTAAGACACTTTCATAAATGTGTTACTTATTAATGGTTTTTTAGTAGATTTTACACTAAGAATGCATGAAACAGCACCAGGTTATATAATCTGACATGCCATTGCCATGCTATGTAGCTAAAATCATGACAGGTGGACAATATTTGCTTTTTGTTACTTGAAATTGCTTTGCTCTGCAATATCTTTCTTATTCCAGCATACATAAGGCAAGTTTAAAAGTGGCCATGTTAGACCATGTACAAACAGACTAAAAGAGGTTAACATTCCAATTGCCAAGGACAGTTTCAAGCTCAATTTAAAGCTGTGCTTCTCAGAAAACAATTTGTCAAAATGTCAAGCTTTTCTATAACTGTAATAAGGCACTCTGTGGGCTTCTGACCTTCCATTGCTCATCTGGGTTGAGATAACCTGGCTAAAATTCAACTTACATTGTGATATATTGGCAGATTGTTTTTTGGCATATAACCTTAATATCATCTAATAGACTAATATAAGTCAGCATAATATTCTAAATTTACAAGTAGCAACTACATTGGCCTCTATATGTTACCAGTTGTCAAGTCAGTGACACATCAAAGTACTGTAGATATGGTACGTAAAGGAAATCTATCATCAAGTTTTTGCTACTTCATCTGAGAGAAGTATGAAGTAAGGACAAAAATCCTGATTGCAGAGATGTATCACTTACAAGACTGTGTTTTTTTTTATAAAACCACAGTTTAATCTGCTGCATATCTAGCAGTTCTCTGAATGCCTAGCTCTATATAACCCAGCCCACACCACTGATTGGCAGCTTTCTGTACATACTGGGTCAGCCATAGAACTCATGAATATCGAGGACTACATGGCAGCAGGTTTATTAGTCTTCTAGTAATAATCTCATGCTGATGAAACAGTGATTTTTTTTATCAAAACTATGGCAAGCTGCTCAGTAAGTGAGACATCACTGTAATCAGGGTCTCTGTTTCTACAATATGCTGCTCACAGATTAGTTAGCAAAAACCTGGTGACAGATTTTCCTTAAAAAATAAAGTTAAACAAAATTCAAAAACATCAAAGTGTCATAATGCACATTGAGGAGGAATTCTAAATTCAAGAGACCTTACAAAGGAAAAAATGGTAAACATGAATGTGTGTATAGGTATCATTATTAAGGAACATGTGTAGGTTGGACTATACTGACCAATCGTTAAAGGAAAACACCAAAACCAAAAAAGAAGTGAACCGAAAAGAAGCCAGATAATATATAAAATATATAACAAACTTTATTAGATCAAGATAAAATACAATTCATGTTAGGGGGGGATAAGCAACCAGGGTGGAGGCACTAATCAAAGCTGTGTGCCCCAGATATATATACGTATCATAAGCAAACATGCAAAACATTTAGGTAAATAAATCAATCAGACAGATCTAGGTATCACACGTTATGTTTGGAGAGTACATGTCATACAATGGTGTGTAGAAGAACTCTTGAGCCATAACGCAACTAAGGTACAATAGAGCAAGGATACCTCTGAGTGACAGAGAGTGGTATTACTCCTGGCATGTATTCTGTGCTAGAAGTAAATCCTATGTAGTAGTGATGAGGCAGTATAAGTATATGTTATGTTTGCAGCAGGCAGGAGACTGGGGACACACGACGTACGTTTCGGCATCAGCATTCATCAGTAAAAGTAAAGTACTTAAGTAAATGTAGTCTCCACTACAGCCCAATATTAAAGTCAGGGTGGGCTCCATTTAATTTTTGACACTAATAAAACTGTTACAGCAATGAAATGCAGCATACGTTTGGTTCCTTCACTAGAAATCTAGCGATAGAAAGAAATGTTATATCAGATCTTCTGCGTTTAATTGACTCAGAATAAAAGTGTCAAATGTTAAAAATCTCCAATCTTGTTATTAGCTACAATAAAATAATGACATTCCCCGATGTTCATAGGTCCATTCAGCCACCAGGCACCCTATGAAAACCAGTATAGCCACTAGGCTTTCAGTCATGTCCAAGACCTTACTCTACAAGAGACGTACCAACTCTCCTGATCTGTCTTCAGGAAAAATGATTCTGCAATCTGTTTTCTCAGAACTCTGTACTGATATTACTTATGGAATTTTGTGAATGAATTGAGCACATTTTGTTACTATTTCTTTGCCAATAGGATGTGCACTTATAGAATCTGATACATTGTCACTTCAAGAGAGTAATGACAGCCAGTTTGTATCCTCTTATTATATTTCAGTCAACATATTATATGGCACTGTGCACTTACAATTGCTCATTTTGCCATTCTACCTAGGTAATTCTTTTGTTTTCCATTAGGTCTATGGCATCATGTGATTTAAAAATGATTAGCTGAATCCTTCTAAGCTCTATGTAGAAAGAGGAGGTCAGTTTTGTCTGCACAAGTCATAAGTCACTGCAAAAGTCTATGGCAAGGAGGAGGAGTGGAGCAGCTGGGTTCGGAGTTGAAGAGTGGTATGATAAATGGAGGGACAAGAGACTTCCTGTTTCTACATATAGCAGAAAAAAGAGAATAACTGGGTAGAAAGACTAGTGAGCAATTGTAAGTATACAGTGCTATATAATATTTTGATTGCAATATATTAATTTTATTGGGAGTGCTTCTTTAATGACAATGCATGTATGCCTGGGGTCATTGCACTGCTGCAGAATAAATTTTGAGCAAAAAAGAAGCATGCCTGATGGTGTTGTATGATAGATATGTGTCTGGCTGTCTTTCTCATTGGTAACCATTACTGAGGTTGCCATTAATCCTGACTAAATCACCAACTTCGCTGAAAAGCCGTTCTGAGCTTGCAAGAAAGTTCAACCATTTTTACTATTGCCTGCAAACATTCATTATTTTACCACTTTCCAGCCCTTAAAATATGGATAAGTCTAGAGCACCTTATGCCATTTTATGTTGAGTCACTTGACTTGTTCACATGTCAAACATATAGCTTTTTAGCTGTAATTCTTCCATAAAGACCACATCTAGCCAAATATTTTCGAAAATTAGATGGATGTAGCTGAGTCTCATTGGTTACTGTCAATTCTGAAATAAAGACACTGTTAGACATCTTCCGATTCGTAAAGGGAAGTAAGCATGATGTGTCTTACATCTGCTGCACAATGCTTCCTTAAATGACCACTGTGTATATGGTTCTCAACATTTCTTATTTCTTGGTGTTTCTTCAAAAAAGCATGAACGGCATATATTGAAACCACACTCTGCTTTGAAAATTGTGCCTGTATTGCTTTTGCATAACTACCTTCAGTGTTTCCACTGTGCTCTGTCTTGCCATTGTATTTAACACGTGACATAAAACTGTCTTTCACAACTTCATCTTTGTACCAGAGTTTGTTCTTCACCCAGTGTTATGGGTCCTACATAGCTGTTTCAGTTAACCTATATATACAGTTATATGAAAAAGTTTGGGCACCCCTATTAATCTTAAGCTTAATGTTTTATAAAAATTTGTGTTTTTGCAACAGCTATTTCAGTTTGATATATGTAATAACTGTTGGACACAGTAATGTTTCTGCCTTGAAATGAGGTTTATTGTACTAACAGAAAATGTGCAATCTGCATTCAAACAAAATTTGACAGGTGCATAAGTATGGGCACCCTTATCATTTTCTTGTTTTAAATACTCCTACCTACTTTTTACTGACTTACGAAAGCACTTTTTTTGGTTTTGTAACCTCATTGAGCTTTGAACTTCATAGCCAGGTGTATGCAATCATGAGAAAAGCTACTTAAAGTGGCCACTTGCAAGTTGTTCTCCTGTTTGAATCTCCTCTGAAGAGTGGCATCATGGGCTCCTCAAAACAACTGTCAAATGATCTGAAAACAAAGATTATTCAACATAGTTGTTCAGGGGAAGGATACAAAAAGCTGTCTCAGAGATTTAACCTGTCAGTTTCCACTGTGAGGAACATAGTAAGGAAATGGAAGAACACAGGGACAGTTCTTGCTAAGGCCAGAAGTGGCAGGCCAAGAAAAACATCAGAAAGGCAGAGAAGAAGAATGGTGAGATCAGTCAAGGACAATCCTCAGACCACCTCCAGAGAGCTGCAGCATCAACTTGCTGCAGATGGTGTCACTGTGCATCGGTCAACTATACAACGCACTTTGCACAAGGAGAAGCTGTATGGGAGAGTGATGCGAAAGAAGCCGTTTCTGCAAGCACGCCACAAAGAGTCGGCTGAGGTATGCAAAAGCACATTTGGAGAAGCCAATTTCTTTTTGGAAGAAGGTCCTGTGGACTGATGAAACCAAGATTGAGTTGTTTGGTCATACAAAAAGGCGTTATGCATGGCGGCAAAAAAACACAGCATTCCAAGAAAAACACTTGCTACCCACAGTAAAATTTGGTGGAGGTTCCATGATGCTTTGGGGCTGTGTGGCCAATGCCAGCACCGGGAATCTTGTTAAAGTTGAGGGACGCATGGATTCCACTCAGTATCAGCAGATTCTTGACAATAATGTTCAAGAATCAGTGATAAAGTTGAAGTTACGCAGGGGATGGATCTTTCAGCAAGACAATGATGCAAAACACCGCTTCAAATCTACTCAGGCATTCATGCAGAGGAACAATTACAATGTTCTGGAATGGCCATCCCAGTCCCCAGACCTGAATATCATTGAACATCTGTGGGATCATTTGAAGAGGGCTGTCCATGCTCGGCGACCATCAAACTTAACTGAACTGGAATTGTTTTGTAAAGGGAATGGTCAAAAATACCTTCATCCAGGATCCAGGAAATCATTAAAAGCTACAGGAAGCGACTAGAGGCTGTTAATTTTGCAAAAGGAGGATCTACTATATATTAATGTCACTTTTCTGGTGAGGTGCCCATACTTATGCACCTGTCAAATTTTGTTTGAATGCAGATTGCACATTTTCTGTTAGTACAATAAACCTCATTTCAAGGCAGAAACATTACTGTGTCCAACAGTTATTACATATATCGAACTGAAATAGCTGTTGCAAAAACACCAATTTTTATAAAACATTAAACTTAAGATTAATAGGGGTGCCCAAACTTTTTCATATAACTGTATGAAAGTGATGATCAATATCACTAATTTGACATATGGGATAATTAATTATACATTCATCTGACTATAATCCTACAAAATCCTTGACTTTGTGCAAGTGTACTTAGAAGAATTTATGTTGTTTTGAAGACAAAGGGTGATCACACCAAATATTGATTTGATTTAGATTTATCTTTTGTTCCTTCACTTTGCATTTTGTTAACAGAGAAAAAAAAAACGAACACTTCTATTTTTAAGTATTCTCACTTTGCAGCATTATTTCCCCGTCTGCCTAAAACGTTCGTACAGTACAGTATATTTGTAAGTTAATTGACTTCTCTTAAATTTCTATAGGAATGACAAAATCTGATTAAGAGCACCATTAAGGTCAAGGACAAATCTAATTGCATTAACTGTAAAGCCATAAAAAATATATGCAGCCATATACATATTGTGAAATGTATACTTTTTTTTTTTTTTTTTAAATGTCCGATTTTATAATTTCATATTTTAGGAAACCAGCATCTATTATGCTAGAATAATCCAAAAGTTGAATAAAATATCAAAATATTTTTTATAAGCCCTCTACCAGTTTGGTCTCATTCAATCAACCTTTATGGCTCTAGATAACGTCCAAGTTATTTAGATTCCTAAAATGGCACCGATAGATGATTGTATAACAATTCTGAACCCCCATATGCTTCTGATTTCATATATAAGCATAAACAGTTTTTTTTTTACTGTCATTTTCTATATAATTTATTCTTTAAGAAAAATGCGCCATCCTTCAATGCTTGCAAAATGATGGTATGATTATTGTGTTAGCACTGCTTCTATAATATTTAATATTCATACGTATACATCATACCTAATATTATGCCCTATAGATGCACAATACTGTGGCATAAAGCTTCGAAAGCTCTTTTTATGGCGCCGAGAGCACTCCATGTTCTGTACTTCAGTATAATGTTTATGAATGCAATCGTAAACCTAAAAATAAAAATATCCTATCCCATCATAACACCAGTAATAAAAAGTTTAAGAAGATAATTTTGATGGTGTGCTAGATATGATTTTCTATTTTTAGGTATTTTAGGAAAAGAAAAAACATATTGTATGTAATGCTTTTTGGTAGGTAGCTAGTTATTTGAGTGTGTAGGATAATAATCATTCATTTGTTTTCTATTTACACTCAAGTAGACAATAAAATATAATGGTTGTGAATTGTAACCTTAGGTTTACAATGGCATATGGATCACCATAAGGCACATCTAATCTGCTCAGTTTTGTCATCATTATGACAGCCAAATTGTCATTGTGGCTAACTAAACAATAAAGCCATCTGTGTGAAGCTGCTGACCAAACAAGGGGAAAGTTGATCTTATTTGTTTCTTGATCAACATTCAGTAAATATATATTTTGCTTGCTTTGTTATGCAAAACATCAAAGACCATTTTGCCAAAAGCAAACAAATCAGTAACTATGGTTAATATAATTATCTCACAGGTGCAACAAAAATAAGAGCAACAGCAACTGCGACTATAGATGGCGCCTGTAATTTCCTGCAATTTCAAGAAGAAACAATAGCCTTATTAGCACTGATGTACAAATAAGCAGACTATCAGCCACACTGACTTGTAAAATGTATTTATCTCATTCCTGAATTTGTTTGAAAGATGCATGGTAAAATGTATTTTCTCTAATTTCAGCATTACTTTAGAAGAGGGGTGTCCAACCTTTTGGCATTTTTGTGACACATTGGAAAATGAACAGTTGTCTTGGGCCGCACATTAAGTACATAAACAGTAACGAAAGCTGATGAGCCAAAAAAAAGTGCATGCATTATTTTCTTGATTTCTACCATCAGAGATAAGCAAAAAAGTTCTCACATGAGAATCCTAATTATGCAGCAGCATAATGTCAATGTAAAAGGCTATGCTGAGGCTGCTATAAACATGAACCAGGATACACTGACACTGCTGTATTCATCACAGAGGAGACACTGGCACTGCTCTATACATCACATATGAGACACCAAGACCTTGCTATATATATATATATGTATATAAATATATATATATATATATATATATATATATATGTATGTAAATATATATATATGTATATGTATGTATGTATATATATATATATATATATATATACACATCATATAGTATACACATCATATAGTATGCATTGATACTGCTGCTTACATCACATGTGAGACACTGAGACTACTGTATATACATAACATAATAGACACTGAGACTGCTGTTTATACATCATATAAACATAAGACAGTGGTATTTACATCACTTAGATGACATGAGATTGCTTTTGTATACAACACATAGGAGACGTGAGACTACTGTATATACATCACATAGGAGACACAAGACCGCTGTAAGTATGGAACGTAGGAGATATGATACTGCTGTATAAACATTAAATCAGAGGCAATAGACCACTGTATACATCATAGGATACACTGACACTGCTGTATATATACCACATAGGAAACAAAGAGCCTGTTGCATACATCACATAGGATACACTGAGACTGCTGTATAAACATAATGTAGGATGAGCGGGCGCTGTGATGTATACATCACATAGGAGATATTGAGACCTCTGCATATAAATCATAGGATACATGAGACTGCTGAATATGCATCAAATTGGAGGCATTGTGATTGTTGTAGTTAGATTACATAGAGGCCATGAGACTTCTGTATACATCACATAGGAGATACTGACTGCTGTATGCATCATAGGATACACGGAGACTTCTGCGTGTGTATATATGTATGTGTATATATATATATATATATATATATTTACACATATATATATATTTACACATATATATAATATATACTGTACAGGCCAAAAGTTTGGACACACCTTCTCATTTAAAGATTTTTCTGTATTTTCATGACTATGAAAATTGTACATTCAAACTGAAGGCATCAAAACTATGAATTAACAACACATGTGGAATTATATACTTACCAAAAAAGTGTGAAACTACTGAAAATATGTCTTATATTCTAGGTTCTTCAAAGTAGCCACCTTTTGCTTTGATGACTGCTTTGCACACTCTTGGCATTCTCTTGATGAGATTCAAGAGGTAGTCACCAGAAATGGTTTTCACTTCACAGGTGTGCCCTGTCAGGTTTAATAAGTGGGATTTCTTGCCTTATAAATGGGGTTGGGACCATCAGTTGTGCTGTGCAGAAGTCTGGTGGATACACAGCTAATAGTCCTACTGAATAGACTGTTAGCTGTTTTTTTTTTTGCCATAATACTAATTCTAAGTAAAGAAAAATGAGTGGCCATCTTTACTTTAAGAAATGAAGGTCAGCCAGTCCGAAAAATTGGGAAAACTTCGAAAGTGTCCCCAAGAGCAGTTGCAAAACCAATCAAGCGCTACAAAGAAACTGGCTCACATGAGGACCGCCCCAGGAAAGAAAGACCAAGAGTCACCTCTGCTTCTGAGGATAAGCTTATCCAAGTCACCAGTCTCAGAAATCTCAGGTTAACAGCAGCTCAGATTAGAGACCAGGTCAATGCCACACAGAGTTCTAGCAGCAGACACATCTCTTCAACAACTGTTAAGAGGAGACTTTGTGCAGCAGGCCTTCATGGTAAAATAGCTGCTAGGAAACCACTGCTAAGGACAGGCAACAAGCAGAAGAGACTTGTTTGGGCTAAAGAACACAAGGAATGATCATTAGACCTGTTGAAATCTGTGCTTTGGTCTGATGAGTCCAAATATGAGATCTTTGGTCCCAACCACCGTGTCTTTGTGCGACGCAGTAAAGGTGAACGGATGGATTCTACATGCCTGGTTCCCACCGTGAAGCATGGAGGAGGAGGTGTGATGGTGTGGGGGTGCTTTGCTGGTGATACTGTTGGGGATTTATTCAAAATTGAAGGCATACTGAACCAGCATGGCTACCACAGCATCTAGCAGCGGCATGCTATTCCATCTGGTTTGCGTTTAGTTGGACCACCATTTATTTTTCAACAGGACAATGACCCCAAACACACCTCCAGGGTGTGTAAGGGCTATTTGACCAAGAAGGAGAGTGATGGGGTGCTATGCCAGATGACCTGGCCTCCCCAGTCACCAGACCTGAACCCAATCGAGATGGTTTGGGGGTGAGCTGGACCGTAGAGTGAAAGCAAAAGGGCCAAAAAGTGCTAAGCATCTCTGGGAATTCCTTCAAGATTGTTGGAAGACCATTTCCGGTGACTACCTCTTGAAGCTCATCAAGAGAATGCCAAGAGTGTGCAAAGCAGTCATCAAAGCAAAAGGTGGCTACTTTGAAGAACCTAGAATATAAGACATATTTTCAGTTGTTTCACACTTTTTTGTTAAGTATATAACTCCACATGTGTTAATTCACAGTTTTGATGCCTTCAGTGTGAATGTACAATTTTCATAGTCATGAAAATACAGAAAAAATTTTAAATGAGAAGGTGTGTCCAATCTTTTGGTCTGTACTGTATATACAGCAGTCTCCGTGTATCCTATGATACATGCAACAGTTTCTATGTATCCTATGATGTATACAGCAGCCTCAGTGTCTCCTATGTGATGTATTTACATTACATATGAGACATGAGACTGTCGCATACATCATGGGATACACTGAGTCTGCAGTATGTAGACCTTGGAGATGTAAAGGTACAGGGCTATAGAGCTGCAATAGTGGGAGTGGGACAAGAGGGCGAAGTGTGCTAACTCCAGCCTCAAAGAATGTCCTGATGCTGGTACTGGCCAGCGTTAGACTTAATCCAGTGGTGGCATACAGTACAGTATTATAATTGACTAGATATGAGCAAATTTTTTGAAATTTAAGTTCATCAGTTTCAACAAATTTTCTCAGGAAATTTGATTTGTGCTGCATCGATTAACTGCAATTTGAAAGTACTCTAAAGTCTTCAAATGCCCAGAAAACTGCCTTCTCTTTTCCCCACATACTCATCTTCTTCAGTGCTGTGCTGTCACTCGATGTCTGCACAGTTTCTTCAGTGTATGGTTGCATTCTATCACTATCCTTATGCCTAAGCTGTAAGCTGTGACCTGTATTGTGTGACATTTCCTGATTTTGCTTTTATAGTCTATGATAATTCCTCTTGATTGACTGTGTTTCACCATGTGTTAGCTGCAAGTCATTATGGGGAAGCTCACCTGAGATCATGTGATTCTCCACATAAAGGAATAGGTAATGTCCTCAATGCTGACAAATGCAGGAAGATACTAATCCATCATGCAATGCCATGAGGAAGGCATCTAATTTGCTACAAGTTTATTCTGCAGGACAATGACCCCAAACATACAGCCAATGTAATTATGAACTATTTTTAGAGTAAAGAAAAACAAGAAGTCCTATAAGTGATGATATGGCACCCCTACAGCCCTGTTCTCAACATTAGGAAGTTTGATTACATGAAAAGGCAGAAGGATTTGCGAAAGCCTACATGCACAGAAGATCTAGAGTTAGTTCTTCAAGATGTTTGGAACAACCTACCTGCAGAGTTCCTTTGAAAACTGTGTGCAAGTGTACCTTGAAGAATTGATGCTTTGTTGTTGTTTTAAAGTCAAAGGGTTATTACACCAAATATTTATTTGACTTAGGTAGTATTCTTACTTTTCAGCATCTTTTAACACCTGCCTAAAACCTTTGCATAATACTGTATGTTTAAGTCATCTATTACTTCCTTGGATCTAGAATTAGTGTAAACTAAAGATGAGAGAATCTAACAAAATTTGAATTCACAGATTTTCCCAGGATACTTGATTTGTAGCTCATTCTCAGCAAATTGAATGTCACTACTTATGCTCTTCCACCTCTTCTGCACTTATTCTCACCCCTTCCCCTCCAGTCCTTGCCGTATCTTCTTCTTACCACAGATGAGCGATAAATCCACAGACCTTTTTACACTAGACCGTGACTACCGGCTGTTATGAGGTTATTTCAAATGCAAGTGGGCGTAAGGTTATAATGTCATCACGTGTGAAGTGAACTTGCACGCACATGCAATGAATTGTCCTGGGCCAAATTAGAGTTGAATGTCTCAGCCTAATATGAATAGGCACAGGGATTCAGCTCTCAGCAGTGGTGATAAGAAGATGCAGAACTCAATTACCTCATCTCTAATGTAAACCATTTGATAATATCTCCATGCTGTGAACTAGTACACCAATGAGCCAGTATATAGGTGGTAGAAACCTTGAGTAATCCAATGATCTTTAAAGGGTTTTGTAAGGCAGCGCTTACACAGATTGATCTCCTGGCAATCTTCAGGAAAATGGCACCAGTGGCTGCACACGCTCTGCCATCGGTGCCATTTTCTTGAAGCCTTCAAGCAAGATAAATCTGTGCAAGTGCCATCCACAATTAGGAGGGTGCCGCTGTAAAATTTAAATCAGAAAGAAGATAAAGGCACCAGAGGCACCCAAATTTCTAATTATGATTTAACAAAATCCAGGCTGTGGATTTCTTCACTGACAGCATGTATTAGATCAGTATAACAGCACCATTATGGCCAAACCTTTCATTTAATTTGCATAATCCTGATGACAGGTTCTCCTTAAATTTAAAAAGTTCCCTTCTAGTTGTCATCCTCCTAACAGTAATGGAATTAGCAGGATACTTT
The DNA here is from genome assembly GCF_046119375.1 of Phyllobates terribilis. Classification (NCBI taxonomy): domain Eukaryota; kingdom Metazoa; phylum Chordata; class Amphibia; order Anura; family Dendrobatidae; genus Phyllobates; species Phyllobates terribilis. Next base: position 369,146,955 of record NW_027362763.1, on the reverse strand, counting down.
ATTTAAGAGGTCAAAAATCATAATATACTCGCGAGTTCTGTTTTTTTATGTCCTATTGTCTGAATTTTATCTCGCAGAACCTAAAAAAGAATGAGAGAGATGCATGAACAATGGAAAGTCTCAGCAACAGAGATGCACAAAGGGAGAGAAATAGATAAAAAACATAGATGAGTAGCAGAGTGATATATAGAAACTGAATAATAAAAACAGGAAGAGAAAGTGGAGCAAAAAGGAAAAAGTAATAACAAAGGAAAAGAGAAGAAAGGGGAAGAAAGAGAGTGGTTGCAAAAGAGAGAGAAAGTGCAGTGATGAAATGAGAAGGCAATAAAACAGAAAGAGGAAAGGGGTAAAAATAAGCGATAAAGATTGGGCAAAATAGAGATAGGAGCACAGAGAACCAGGAAATGTAGTATCACAGGAGACTGTAACTAAATTAAAAGACAGAAGGTACAAAGTACAAAGAATGACCAGATCATAATGTACAGAACTGTATGTACAATTTCTCCAAGCAGTGTAAAATCTGTTTGCTAATAATACCTTTTCACACACAGAAGTCGCGCAATCAAGAATTGTTTTGTTCGTAAAACATAAAAAGATGTAAAAGAAACAAAATACTTAAGTGTAATTTTACATAGTTTATTTCTCTGATTTCTTTTTTAGAGTTATGTTCTTAACATCAACGTTTGCTACGTTTAACAATGCTTTAAAATGCAAATTCAAAATGCAGAGTGCAGGTGTGATTTCCATAATAGGTTTATGTGATTGCTGTCTTGCAATGTTCCAAAATTACTGACAAGATTAATTTCAACTGTTCAACAAAAGAGATTTTAGCTAAAATCAAATTTTAATATTGGAAGAATAATTCTGTATATTCCAAATTGACATAACTGCTGATAAGAAAGTTAAAATGTATGATTAGAATTCAGTTTGACCTCTTCTCTCTGCATTCATTCTGGGCTTTAAGGTGTTAGCTCAGCAATTAAAAAAAATCCATTTTGAGCGATGTATATTATGCAATTAAGAATATCTATCAAAAGTTTGGGGCTGCGCTTTTTTACTCAATGAGTGTAGCACCCCAGACTGGTTATTTTTTAGTGAAAGCTATTGTCAAACTGTACAGAACATTTCCTAATTCCCTTTCTGGCAAAAGTTGGGTTGTGAAAGGGTAGCACCATGAGCAAGATTCCTCAACTTGCTCCTCCTGTACCAGTCGCTGTCACATTGTGTTCAAGATTATTGTAATTGTTCTTGTATTATACCCCTTTTTCACATGTAAAGTGCCATGGAATAAATGGCGCTATAATAATAAATAATAATAATAATAATAACTCTTATGGCCCCTCTAGCAGTTACAGTGTGAGATCTCACTCTTTGCACAAACTCAGTGCTACTGCTTTATTTACTAAATGGTGACCAAACAGTGACTGCTATACGGATGCTACCATTCAGTGACCACTCAGTAAACTACATGGCAGTGTCAAGTTTGTGAGAAGAGCAAGATCTTAGAATAGCTCAGGAGATCTCACACTTTCGCCACTGTTAAGGGCACCACGCAGGCTTGCAAATTCCTGGTTTGCATGCTGCATACCAGAGATCAGATCATTATGCATCATGTGGAAATCAATCCACCATTAAATGTGGTCCAACTTCTCAGCCACAAAGGAACCAGCAAGGGGCACTACAGATGAAATAGTATTTATAAAACAGTATACAATATTTAATAGATTTGTATTGTAAATGCAATTCTTTTACAAGGTTTATTGAAATTTGAACAATACTTTTTGTGGGACATTCTCTTTAATGAAGAAAGTAAATTGAGCAATTTTGCTATACCATCATATAACAGGATATATCTTTTAGAATAAACTTTATTTTCTTCCAAGGATAAATAGGGTTTTATGAGCGACATCAAACAAATCATCAAGTTTATTAACAAATTCCTTCTCCTTGGATTCTTGTGTTTTGGTTCGCCATTTAGCATGCTTCTTGAGATTCTTCCATTGACCAAACAGACTCTTCACCTTACTGATCACGTGATATTGTTGCCTTGTCGGGATTCTCACTTTTGCCCAGAATCAAAGTAGTTTGTTGGCTGCGACGGTAATACTGCTACATGTTGATTGTGCTTCTGTACAGTGCAGAAAATAAAAACTGGCCAACAACTGCCAATTCGACAGCAGCTTAGAACCACTAATACTGCCTGTTGTCCTTCCAGTTAACCACATTTCTCTAACACTGCAATTTGAAGACACCATTTTTTCTGATAAGTGACTAAACCAGTGGGAGGCCTAAATAGCTAACATGAAAGCACATTTCATTAAAGTTTGATATGTTGCTACTAGGAATGAGCAAATCCCCTGTGTATTCAGCTGTGCACCTTCTCCTTCACCATTAGCAACCTATGCTAATGACTGAGGGTGGGGCTACAGCCAAAAAGTTTGTTGATTGGCTGTCCTGCACTCAGATTTTCAACTAACTTTTATTGTCCAGAATGGATGCTGGAAAAGTGAATGGAGTGTGAATGCGCTCTACTGCGCATGATCGCCATCCGCTCCATTCACTTCCAGTGCGGGCTGGACAGCAGCCAAATGCGGCTGAAGCTGAATATACAGGGATTTGCTCATCCCTAATTGCTGAAAATCAACCTATCATCGCTCATCAACACTTGCAAATTACTATTATAAATTAAAGTAAGTGTATTTCAGGCAAAAATTTAATTAGACAGTAAAAGACATGAGAGTGGTGTAGGCTGCAGCGTAAATATTTAGAGATTAGACTTACCTAAAACAATGAATAATACTGAATGTGTCTGTAATATGGCAAGTTTTCTTTGAAACAGGAAATATAAACTAAAATGAATAGCATTAAATATTCTTTTCGAATTAGAAATAAGTCATTTGGAGAGAGTTTCAAGGAGCTGTGGGCCCTTATTGCCGCTCTATATTAAAACTACCCAAATCCTATTTTAACGGCTATTAAGCATTCAAGGGCTCACAATCAAAGGAAAAGATTTTTTAAAGGATATTACAGATCATTACGTGCAACATTTATAGGGGGTGAGACTTAGATTAAAACTAATTTTCATTTTTTCTATATAAAGCATTGTCAGCCTAATATACAGTATATGTATATTATAGGTTGTAATATCTATCTTTTTCCATAATTGTCTCTAGTTTTCCTGAATTTCAAGTATAACATTATTAAAATAATAACAGTTTTTACATTTCAGTGTCTCTAGATTTTTTCTGTATATGTTTAGATCACAAGGAAACTATGTAAGCTGTTGTCTGTTATAATTTTTTAGACAAGTAGAGTATACGTATATATACATCAATATATTTTAACTCCTTGGCACATCCAATATCAGGTGTCATATGTATATGGAAGAATTCAGCAGCTGAGCAGGCACCGTACTGGGCAGATGCTGGCTATGTTACACAGTCAGCATCTACCTGTAACACCAGTGATCGTAGCTAAGCTACAATTACTGTTGTTAAATCCTTAAAGAGGTTGTCCACTACGTTAACATTGATGGCCTATCCTTAGGATAGGTCACAAATGTCTTATCAGTGGGGGTGCTATACCTGGCACCCCCACCGATCAGCAGTTCTCAGTGTCGGCGGCTGGAACTGGCCAATTACGGACCTGCACAACACAGCTCTGTCTACTGTATAGTGGCCACGGCCAGGTACTGCACATCTGCTTCCTCTTGATTTGAATTGGGAGCAGATATACAGTACCTGGCCGCATCCAGTATACAGTAGACAAAGCTGCGTTGTGCAGGTTCGTAACTGGTCAATTCCGTCTTTCACAGAGAACCGCTGATTGGCGGGGATGCTGGGTGTCGCATCGCCACTGATCAGACATTGATCCTAAGGGTAGGCCATCAATGTTAAAGTAGTGGAAAACCTCTTTAAATACCACTGTAAAACTCTCACAGCAACAGTTAAGCTAAATTTGGCATCATTATATTCACCCATCAGCTCCCAGCTCCCTGTGTTACAAGACAACAGTGTTAAATAGTGAACTAAAAGAAATTATAAATAGTTAGCTTAAAGATATTTTACTAGAATGGAAAATCTGTGCATGGCCTACCAGTGCAAGTACAATTTCTAGACTCCTTTCAGTTATGCCACGTGATCACAACTGTTGAATATATGTAAGATATGCAATGTGAGCTGTACCGTGATAAAGAAGTTTGCATTATGATGCAATAAGCTTTTCTAATATTCTTTGATGTTTCTATTACTTATGCCAACTGTTGATATTTGTGTGGACAAATGACAAATGATTTGTAAATTAATTTCAGTAATGCTCCTGCTAATGGTAAAGATAATAATATTGAATATAGGGACATCTTGTATGTAAATTTGGAGACTTGCAAGAATATATAATTATTGCTAGCTACTTCTCTTAATTGTTATACTATAATTGTTTAAATGTTGTTCTGGAAAAAGGTTTAAGAAACGCTGTGATGACATATATTCCTAAAAGATAAATAATAGTTAATGATGAAATATTGTTGTAATTGATTGGTATCTGCGGTAACAATATCTAAAATGTACCAGATTGCTTCATACACCATTAGCACATTAGTTCAGCTGTACAGCCTGCAGCTGTTGAAACACCAGCCTGTAACTTTTTTCTTAATAACTGAATTTCTCAAAACTATTATTTCATAAGAGTATACATTCTAAGGCTCATTAGTGTTTTAGGTATCATTACAGATGCTTTAATTCAGTTCATTTTTCTGTTTATTATCAACCTAAAATTGTGGTGAAATGTTTCATGAGTTTGGAGAGGAAATAGAATCTTGTAGTAAGCTAGAAATATACATTGGATATGTTATTTTTGACCTTTAGCCAAAGAATATTACATTGTTATCCATAATATTACCCATGTGCTGGCCCTAATCAATTGTTATGATACACAGAAATACTGCTATTTCTTGTACAGCTATTTTAGATAATCACTGGTGAACTGAAACAGGAATACTTTTATCGGCACAAAACTGAACTTTCTTGGCCTGTAGCACAATGTCCAGTTTGATTTGTGCATTGTTTGGCTACAAATCATTGAGTGCTGTTGCAATGTTCCCTTATGCCAAATAATTACAGTATTTTTCAGACTATAAGACGCACTTTTTTCCTCCAAAATTTTGGAGGAAAATAGGGGGTGCATCTTATAGTCCGAATGTTGGGTAGGAGAGGTATATATATTTATATATACATATATATATATATATATATATATATAAATATATATATATATATATATATATATATATATAAATAAATATATATATATATATATATATATATATAAACATATATAAATATATTATATATATATATATATATATATATATATATATATATATATATATATAGTATGGGGGGAGCTGGAGTGGTGGAGGAGCGGGGCACAGGAGGCAGCAGCCTACACTGGCCCCGCTGCTAAAGAAAATGAATATTCACTGCTCATGGGGGGGCGTGGGGAGCACTGAATATTCTTGCTCCTTAATAGTGGCACACAGTGTATCGGCAGCGCGGCTCCTGCTGCTGCCGGGCAATCACATGTGCCCACTGTTAAAGACCATGAATATTCACCCCTCTACATGCCCATAGGCGTGGGAGGAGGTAAATATTCATGCCCTTTAATAGCAGGCACAAGCGATCGCCCGGCAGCAGCAGGATCTGCGCTGCGGCTACGCTGTGGGCCGGCATGGGGAGCAGTGACTTCCGGCAGCTGATCTCTCCTTGTGAACCGTGCATGGCAGTTACGTCATGCGCGGCTCACATGGAGAGATCAATGCGGGCAAACAGGATGCAGCGCTAGAGGAGAGAGGTGAGTAGGAGTGTTTATTTTTTATCTGCAGCGTGATGGGGATTAGGGGGACCATGCATAATAGGATAAGGATGAGGGGGCTATACATACTAGGGTAAGGATGAGGGGGCCATACATACCATTATACGGATGAGGGGGATCATTCATACCAGTATACGGATGAGGGGGCCATGCACACCAGGATAAGGATGAGGAGTGCCATGCATACCAGGATAAGGATGAGGGGGATCATACATACCAGTATACGGATGAGAGGGCTATACATACCAGGATATTGATAAAGGGGCCATGTATACCAAGATAAGGATGAGGGGGCCATGTATTTTAGGATAAGTATGAGGAATGTCATGCATACCAGGATAGGGATTATGGGTGCCATACATACCAGGATAGGGATGAGGGGTGCCCTCCATACCAGGATAGGGATTAGGGGTGCCATGCATACCAGGATAGGGATGAGAGGTGCCATGCATACCAGGATAGGGATGAGGGGTGCCATGAATACCAGGATAGAGGGGTGCCATGCATATCAGGATGGAGGGGTGCCATGCATACCAGGATGGGTATGGGGACCACGTATAATAGAAAGATGGGGGCATATATACCAGGATGGGGGATATTATCAGTATTTGGGGACATTACCCCTATACCAGTGTCAGCAGCAGACCCCCTCCCCCTTAACAGTGCATCGTGACCACATTTTTGCTTAACTTTTCTCTTTCAATTTTGCTCCTCTAAAACCTAGGTGCGTCTTTTGGTCCGGTGCATCTTATAGTCCGAAAAATATGGTACTTAAAAGAAATGTGTTACCCTTCTTTTCATGAATATGGTTATCTGGCTTATCAGGAGATTTGCTTTATCTGAAAACTACTTAAAGGGTCATCTTACGAACAAAGTATATTTTAATTAATAGATCTTAGAATAAAAATAAGTTCCACAATTGGATGTGTTAAAAAAATGTTCCTGACCCGAGATAATTTCCTAAATGTGCTCCTGTGTAATGGCTGTGTATGACCGTGCAGGGACATGGTCAGATCATATCACATCTCCTGGGAAGGGGAGGAAGCAAAAGAGTATAGTGACATTACAACAGGGGATGGCATCTGAATCTTTCTGTGATGTAAAACAAGTTTTTAAACAGGTAGAGAAATGTTTTTCCTTACAGAAAGAATCAGTTGTAATCCCGTGCGGTCTTGTCTGTATACTCTTTTGCTTCCTCCCATGCCAGAAGCTGTGACATGATCAGACCATGGTCCTCCATGGTCAGACACAGCCATTATGCAGTGCATAGCAGGGGAACATTTATAAGATTATTTCAGCACAGGAACATTTTTTTAACATATCCAATTGTGGAAATTATTTTTATTCCTTTGACCTATTAGCTAAAGTGTGCTTTGTTCATGGGAAAACCCCTTTAAAGACTTTTAAGGAGAATATTGTGAGCATGATTTGTGATATGTACAGAGGTCATTGTGCATAGACTAGGATGAGTTGAGATGATTCATTAAGTTATTGTGGATGTATTATTTACCTCAAAATTTGTAAAACAGGAGATCATTTTCATTACAAGCCTACCTCCTGATGACAATAGCTTCTAAACTTGCTCTGATGTACACAATAAAAATTGAAAGTATATTTTGAATACCCATTTGTCAGTGTAAAACTAATAATAATTGAACATTTGTAACAAAGATAGTGATGTGGAAAAAAATAAAAATAAATTGAAACTTAATCATCTAATTCCTAGTTTTTCATGACACTCAAATCAAATAGTTAAGATTTAGCTGTTAAGAAGGAGCAGATAGTAAGAGGTATAAGAGGTAATCACAAGTAAGCCCTTTTGGCCTTATAATCATCTAATAAGCAAACATACCCACTTAAGCTACCCCTGCTGTCATTACATTGATAAAATCTGGTTCCAACCCTGGAAACTAATCTTTGATTTCAAAGTTCTATATAATGTCTGCCTATACAAAATATTTAAGTATACCTTTGATTTATTATTATTATTATTCACCATAAAATAAGTTGTCTCTCCCAACCCAAAAGAACACATGCAGATAAAGTGGCAGCTTGTTGTTAGATACTGGTCTTCACCTGTCAGGATTGCTAAATGTTATGAAGTGAAACTTAGCAAGCTGGACATGTTCTTTAAGATATAAGCAAAAATATGAGACAGAGCTAAATGTAATACCTCAATATAGAAAACTAACAAATCAAAGGTATTAATATGGAACTGTTTCATATTCAATAATTCAAGTGATACCAATGTGATTTCAATTTTAAGTTTACTTGTACTATATATCTATAAGACCTTTTGCCAAAACTATTGCCTATGAGCAAAGCTAAACATAGTATATTAATAACCCTGATACCCATTTTAGCAATAAATAATCTGTAAGGCTGTATATGCCAATTAGAAAATATATTTTGTTTTCATCTTGTTTTGAATGTACATGGAGTTTTATTGTCGGGTGGGTATATATTATTGATTAGACAAATATACAAAAGCTATAACTAAGCTGTTCTTGCTGCATTTTTCCTTTCAAATCAGGATTATTGACTAAGTGGTTTCTTCATTCAGGAAATACATTTGAATACATTTTGCTTTTTAGGACAAAGAGAAATAAAACAGGTTGGCAATCAGTATGGGCAGGCTCTTCCCTATATGCAGACTGAAAGCTGATTGTTTAAATGTCCTGCATCTCTAATCCTGACACTCTGAAGTATTAAAAGTGCCATTTTATCACATGCAAAAAAAATCTGTGTATCAAAAGATTTATCAGTAAAATCTGCTGAAATTTTAACTTTTGCCCTAGATTGTATTGTACCTTTTAAAGATGGAATACATACTGTGTACTCTTGTAAAATGTAACACTGTATGTATGTTAACTAGTGTTGAGCCACCCCCGTAGTGTTCGAGTTCGGTTCGGTTCGGTTCGTCGAACACCCGTGTGTTCGCCGAACTGTTCGTCGAACACCGTTAAAACCAATGGCAGGCAAACAAAAACACATAGAAACACATAGAAAACACCTTCAAAGGTGTCTAAAAGCTGACAAACTGCTCAGAAGACACAACTAACACATGGAAAAGTGACAAGTACATATAGTCATGCGAAAAGAAAAGAGGTGGAGGAGTAAAAGGAGGGGGAGACACAAATATAGGCATGTCATGCCCTTCTAAAATCCAAAAAGTGAGAAGCCGACACGTTCAGTCCGCTCCTGCCCATGCCACCTCCGTGTCGCCGGGTTTGTGCCAGAGCCGCGGTGAACCCTGACGGCCAGCCCCCCTCTCCCAATACTGGTGCCTGTCCGCTGGTGGGTCGAGCGAGCCCACCTGTGGTGGAGGCAGCTCTAAGCTTTTTAATTTAAATTGTCTCTCTAATTTGAATGAATACACTTTAAATCCATTTACAAGGATCTATTGGAGGGCAAGTCTCATGCCAGCAGCCGTGTAATTCCAGCTCCAGTAGCGTCCACTAAAGCTGCTGCAGTTAAAAAGCTTTTATAAGGATCGAGCTCGGCTGTCCACCGCAAGGCATCCTACTGCCAGTCCCAGCCCCTATGCCTTGGGGTGCCTTCTGATGCTCTTCACTGAGTATCCCGTGGTCCCGAAGCATTTCCTTTGAAAAAATTAAGTGTCCAAACTACAGGTGGTGTAGCTTGCTTAACAGCCGGGATAATCCGCTGACTAGCAGACACTGCTACTAGGCACAAAGTATTTCCTGGGCTAGATGCAGTTAAAAATTTGTAATTAGATACTCTCGTTGGATGCTGAGAAAGCATTCCATAGAGTCTCCTGGCACGCCATATATGATTCTCTTAAAAAGCTTGGGGTAGGGGTCTAGGGGACCCTTTTATAGCCAAAATCACGGCCCTGTATCACAATACGTCACCTAGGCTGAAGATAAATGGAACTGTAGCACCCTGAGGGCTCGGTTGCTACAGAGGTATTGCACCTCACCCAGAGGTGTGATATCTCACTCTCAGGTAAGGATGGAGTGTGGATCAGGACCCGACACCTGCATGCATTACACCACATCGCCGTGAGGCAGGGCTACCAATATGCCTCTGAGATGGGCACGACAGTCCCTGTCCCTTTCTGGAGTGGGGGGAGGGAACACTGAGGAAGGGGAACCCTGTAGTGCAGGAGCAGGGAGGAAGCAGTTCCTGGGTGCATTGAGAAGGGAATATAAAAGGTGGGCACCATCTTAGTTCAGTGCAGAGAAGTCTGAGCAGAAGTGGCAGGGAGCAGGGGCTCTGCATGAGCTCTGCTCTGGAGGCGGACCTAGTAACAGAGGCCCAGGCCTGGAAGAGGGAGAAGGAAGGAAGAGGAGCGGAGAAGGCTCCAGGAACGAGGAATGAAGGGATCCCAGGGGTGCGGATGGGCGAGTCGCCACCGCACGCCCGAATCCACCTGCATGGAGGGGTCAGGCCAAAGGGGGAGACCGGTCCCCGAAACTAGTGGAGGCAGGAAACGACCCTCAGCTAGAAACCGGAGGCTCTGACATTTTATGTGGCGCAGCCCCTCGCTACACCCGCTAGGAAGGCACCACATAGGGTCAGGGAAACTGGCGCCAAGTTTACCAAGAGGAGGCCCGAGGCAGCCGGACAGAAGGGTTGGTAAGAAAGGCCAGACAAAGGACACACAAAGGGGGTCCTGTGAAGCGCTCCAAAGTTATCTGGGAGTTGTCTGAGCCCCTCACCTGGTGAGCACAGCACGACGTGGGCAGCCGTTACCTGCAGACGTGGTCTGGATAATAAGAACTGTGAGTAAAGGCCCTGGACTGCATCACTGACTCCGTGTCATTACTGCTGCTGCCCTGCACCATCACCCCCATCCTCCGCATACACTGCCCTGAGGCTATACTCCTCCCGTGGGGAGTTATGCTATGCTCTGCTGCACCCACAACACCAGCCTCAGCGGTCTGCCCTGCAGCGGCGGTTCACTCTGACCGCAATCCACGGGTGGCGTAGTCGGACATTTAAACATCAAAACCACATAAATAGTTCCTCCACTGGTTTGACCACCCTCAGCCACAGAACCGGGTCGCCGCCACGAAGACTACAACCACCAGCATCCACCAAAAAGGGTCCGGCTCCAGGTGTCCCAAGGCCCAGGGGGTGCATCAGAACATTTTCATCACCTTTCACAATCACCAATGGGACAAGGCAGGGATGTTCTCTGTCCCCTCTCTTATACATCCTAGTGACGGAGCACCTGCTCTCATCAATTCGCCATAACCCCAATATTAGGTGGATTGAGGTGGGAGGCACCGAGTACAAGTGCTCTCTATTTGCTGATGATGTCCTAGTATATATCACTCAATCACATATATCCATCCATGCTGTTATGGCTGAAATAGATCACTTTGTTACATGGTCAAATTTTAAAATCAATGCAGCGAAGTCTGAGGCCCTCGATGTCTCCCTCCCCAAATCCATATAGGATTCCATCCAGTCCAACTTTCGCTTTGCCTGGCCCTCACAGGGTATCAAATACTTAGGAATTCCTATTCATAGAGACCTCTCCCATCTATGTTATCTTAATTTTGGGCCCTTTATTGAACAACGCCATACAGACCACGGTTGGCAAGTTAGAACTGTAAGATTCACTACGTGAACCACTGGTGTTTTGTGGAAAAGCACATGTACATTGTGTTCCAAATTATTATGCAAAAAGTGTTTAGGAGTGATAAGGGAAGAATTTGTTTGTTTGTCAGTTAAACTCATTGATGGTGATGTGTGTCAGGGCTCTTTATATCACTGTAAGCAATTGCAGACACCTGTGCTAATTAGTTTGGCAGGTGTGTCCAATGAAAGGCAAGACTACTTAAGAAGGCTGTCTCACATTATTAAGCAGCCTACATTTTCTGCCAAAATGGGAAAGAAAAAGGATGTGTCGGCTGCTGAGAAGCAACAAATTGTGGAGTGTTTAGGTCAAGGCATGACTACAATCAACATTGTGCGATGATCAGGATGAAGTGTCTTGGCAATCAAGAAGTATGTAGCTGATTCACAGTACACACGTGTGCGTGCTGATAAGGGCAAATTGAGGACTCTTTCCTACAGGCAATTACGTCAGGTTAAAAGAGCAGCGGAAAAAAAGCCTTGTCATAGCAGCAGACAAGTTTTTGAAGCTGCTGGTGCCTCCAACGTCCCCCGAACAACAAGATGCAGGGTCCTTTAGAGGTTTGCAGCTGTGCATACGCCATCCTGTCGACCTCATCTATCCACTTCACACAAGCAGAAACGGCTCCAGTGGGCTAAACATTACATGAAGACTGATTTCAAAACTGTTTTGTTCACGGATGAGTGCCATGCAGCGCTCGATGGTCCAGATGGATGGAGTGGAGGATGGCTGGTTGATGGACACCCCACGCAAACACGGCTACAGCGTCAACAAGGAGGAGGTGGAGTAATGTTTTGGGCTGGAATCATGGGGAGAGAGATTGTCGGCCCCTTTAGGATCCCTGAAGGCGCTAAAGATGAACTCCATAATGCATGTGGATTTTCCCAAACAGCACTTCCTGCCATGGTTCAAGAAGAAGAACCGTGTATTTCACAGCAAGATCATTTTTTTGCATGATAATGCACCATCTCATGCTGCACATAAAACATCTGCATCTCTGGCTGATATGGGCATAAAAGGGGACAAACTTATGGTGTGACCCCCATGCTCCCCTGACCTCTACCCCATTCAGAACCTCTGGAGCATCATCAAAAGGAGTGTCTATGATGGCGGGAGGCAGCTCACATCTAAGCAACACCTCTGGGAGGGTATTCTGTCCTCATGCAAAACAATTGAAGCAGAAACCATCCAAAACCTGACAAATTCAATGGACGAGAGAGTTCAGAAGCTCCTTTCGAACAAGGGGTCCTATGTGAAAATGTAACATCACCTAGAATAAAGTTTTGAGTTGAAAACTGTTTGATTTCAGTTTCTAATAACCTGCTAATGCTTATAATTTCAAAAATGACCATTTTTTTGGTCTTTATTAAAGTGAAAAGGTTGATCGAAAAGTTTGGGGGATCTAAGTGTGGCAACCCAGTAGTCATGATTACTTCGAATTCTGACAATATGAGGGTCATGTTGCAGGTAGTGCAGCAAGAAGGCACTTATGTGTCTTGCGCATCTCGGAGCCCCAAAATTATTTTCCGGGCTAGATGCCGCTAAAAATTATTATTAATTTTAAATCTGGTGGAGCTTAGTATAGATGGCCTAATAGGATCAGTGCTGCACACTGCTACAAAGCCCAAATTATTTTCCAGCCAAGATACAGATAAACATGATTAGTAATTTTAAATCTGGTGGAGCTTATTATAGATGGCCTAATAGAATCAGTGCTGCACACTGCTACAAAGCCCAAATTATTTTCCAGCCAAGATACAGATAAACATGATTAGTAATTTGAAAGCTTAAAACGGTTGGTAGGGTGATTTTAACCAATCATCAAGCTTTTACTCTCCCCAGGATGACACAGGTGTAGAAAAGTCGTTTCGGATCCATGATTTGTTCATCTTTATGAACGTGAGTCTGTCTACATTATCAGTGGAGAGCCGCGTGCGCTTATCTGTCAGCACACCACCAGCAGCGCTGAACGCACGTTCAGACAGAACGCTGGCTGCGGGGCATGACAAGATCTCCAAGGCGTAAGTGGCTAGCTCCGGCCATTTATCCAGATTGGAAGCCCCAAAAGAGCAAGGGTCCAGTGACACAGTCATGGCTTTAATGTTTACTTGGAGATACTCCTGTACCATCGTCTCTAGGCATTGACTATGTGTCAGACTTCTTGTCTCCTGTGGCCTTGCAAAGGATGGGCTAAAAAAGTGGTGAAATGATTCCACAAAATTGATGTTACCAGCAGATACTGTGGTTCTGTTACGGTTTGAGTGCTGAACACTTGACGGTCCCACGGTTGGCAAGTTGGAACTGTGAGATTCACTACGTGCACCACTGGTGTTTTGTGGAAAAGCATATGTAAGATTCTGCAACAGTCTCTGCTGATACTCCTGCATGCGTGCATCCATTTCTATGGCAGGAATAATTTCGGCAAATTTACTTTTGTACCGGGGATCTAACAGTGTGGCAACCCAGTAGTCAGGATTATTTCTAATTCTCACAATTCGAGGGTCATGTTGCAGGTAGTGCAGCAAGAAGGCACTCATGTGTGTTGCGCATCCAGGAGCACCAAGTCCCTGTTGTGTTGGTGGCAAGGTAACAATCATGCTTCCTTCCTCTGTCCTCTCCCCCCAACCTCGCACAACATAAATGTGATCAAGGTCTCCCTCATCTGATGAGTCTTCCATCAGTTCGTCCTCCACTTCTTCCTGGGCTCCTGCACCTTCCTCACTAGTTTGGCTGCTACCATGCGCCCTGGTAATACCATCTCCCCCACCCTCACATGCCTGCCGCCTTGGTGCTGCCGACCGTCTGGACCTTGCAGATGTTAGCCCTTCCGCATACAACTCCTCCTCCTCTACTTCCTCCACCTCCTCTTGTGCCACCACCTGACTCCGAATTCTGTTTAACATGTGCTCCAGCATGTAAATCACCGGAATAGTCATGCTGATAATGGCATCGTCAGCACTAAACATCTTCGTCGCCATTTCAAAACTGTGCAGAAGGGTGCATAGGTCCCTGACCTGAGACCACTCCTCCAGCGTGATTTGCCCCACCTCTGGATCTCGTTGGCCCAGGCTATACGTCAGAACGTATTGCACCAGGGCTTGTCGGTGCTGCCACAGTCGCTGCAACATGTGCAGAGTTGAATTCCACTGGGTAGGCACATCGCATTTTAGCCGGTGAAGTGGCAGGCCCAACGACTTCTGTAGAGATGTAAGTCGCTGAGCTGCGGGATGCGAACGGCGGAAGTGAGCACACAGCGACCGTGCCCTCTGCAGAAGGCCATCTAGTCTGGGATAGTGGGCTAAAAATTGCTGGACAACCAGGTTCAACACGTGAGCCATACAAGGCACGTGTGTGACATTGCCCCGGTGAAGGGCCGTACCCAGGTTTGCAGCATTGTCGCACACGGCCTTCCCTGGTTTCAGGTCCAGTGGAGACAACCATTCATGAAATTGGTTCTCCAGAGCTGACCACAACTCCTCAGCTGAGTGACTCACATTTCCCAGACATTTCAAAGTAAAAACCGCCTGATGACGTTGAGCCCTACTGCCAGCATAGTAAGGAGGTGTGCAGGATCCCTTCTGCGCAGTTAGAAAGCTTGTGGCATGACCAGACAGGCTTTGGGTGCAGGTGGAAGACCGAGAGGAGGTTGAGGAGGCAGAAGCAGTGGAGGAACTTTGACATAAAGAGGATTGACGCACAACTCGTGGGGACGGTAAGACTTGGACAGCAGCCCCTTGTCCTGCTGTCACCATAGTTACCCAGTGCCCAGTCAGCGACATGTAATGCCCCTGTCCATGCCTACTCGTCCAAGTGTCTGTGGTGAAATGCACCCTGTCACACACAGAGTTTCTCAAAGAAGCGTTGATGTTGTGTGCGACATGCTGGTGGAGCGCAGGCACACCTTTCTTTGAGAAGTAGTGCCGACTGGGCATCTGGTACTGGGGCACTGCGACGGACATAAGGTCTCGAAAATCCTCTGTGTCCACCAGGCGGAAAGGCAGCATTTCTGTAGCCAAGAGCTTGCAGATGGTGAAATTCAACCTCTTAGCTTTCTCATGGCTAGGAGGAAATGGTCTTTTACTTGTCCACATCTGAGGGACCGAGGGCTGGCTATTGTGCTTAGACGGGGTTGATAAGGGTGTCCCCGGCAAACTGCCGGTCTGTGAGGAAGATGCAGGCGGACATGTTAGGTTGCCTTGATCCAAAGGTGGTGCTATCGATGTCGGACAGCGCTCAACACCAGCTGGTGTTACCACCTCCAAAGAAAATGATGACCTGCCAATCACGCTGGCTGTTGCGGGTAAAGAGGTGGCAGGTCTGCGCCCCAAAACAGGTGTGACTGCTGTCCCCCCAGTCACAGAGGATGAAGAGGCCGCGGATGCACAAGATATGGCAGACGGTGGTTGGCCCGGCCGGCTAGACCGCATTGTAGCACACTGAGCTTCCCACTGCAACTTATGCTTCATGTCCATGTGCCGGTTCATGCATGAAGTACTCAAACTATGTATTTTTTGGCCTCTACTTAGCTTTTGCTGACAAATGTTACAGATAACACGAGTTGGGTCATCTTTATCGATCTGAAAATATGCCCAGGCTATGCAAGGCTTAGCACCTATGCGACCTGAAGAGCCACCACGACTTGTGGTGAGAGGCAGAGTTGTGTTTGAGGATGCAGTTGTTGACGTGCTTCCAGTACTACGTCTCTGTCCAGGAAGGCGCAACCTGACCTCGTCGTCACTAGCATCTTCCTCCACCTCCTCTGCTGACCTCATCTCTTGGCTGACTGTGGGTTGACAGTAAGTGGGATCTCCAACCTCATCATCACCCTGTGCGTTATCACACCCGTCGTCCTCAGAGCCAACCTGTTCCTGCCCTGACAAAAAACTAAAGTTGTCGCTCCAATCAGGTATTTGAGTCTCATCATCGTCTTCCTCATTGTCTCCACCAACAGGAGTTACAGTTTGGGAATGAGGGTCTACATTATGGTCAGAACCTTCTGCGTCTGGTCCTGGATCCGACTCATAAAGATTCTGGGCATCAGTGCAGATTATTTCCTCGTCTGGATTCACAGAAGCGCTGGAGTCGACCTCTGATTCCCAGGCTATAGTATGAGTAAACAGCTCTGCAGACTCAACCATCTGTTCTACCTCATACTCAGACGGGCAGCTGGAGATTTGGGAGCTGTGAGGAAGCAAGTGCGATTGGGGTGACACCTTTGAGGACTGGAGTATTTGTGATGTTGAAGTTGATGTGGAGGAGAGCCCACTTAAAGGAGCACTTGATATCCGTTGAAGCACCTGCTGTTTTTGTGCCTCATCTGGAATTTTTAGCGATTGGCGTGGCCGTAAGAAAGGGATCTTATCACATTGTCCGCTAAAAGAAGTAGACATTTTAGTTTGGCTGGAAGATGGTCTTTCTTCTGCAGATGTTACTGTTGCTTTAACACCTACCCCACGGACACAACCTTTTTTCCCCTTCCAAACACGCCTATTCCCCTTTCCACCAGCAGCAGGCCTTTTTCCACTCATTTTGGTGGTTAACTAATTCACAACTCTGGAGTTGTTTGCACAAAAAAACAATGGATGGGAACCGAGCAGAGCTGAGTGGCCAAACTGTGGTATTGGCTGGGTTAGATGGAGAAAAAAATTATATTTGATTTGCAACCTGATGGAGGTCAGTATAGATGGACTAATAGAACAAGTCCCACACACAGCTAGAAGCCCAAATATTTTTTCAGAGGTAGATGCAGATAAAAATTATACTCAGTTTGCAACCTGATGGAGGTCAGTATAGATGGACTAATAGAACAAGTCCCACACACAGCTAGAAGCCCAAATATTTTTTCAGAGGTAGATGCAGATAAAAATAAATTTTAATTTGCAACCTGATGGAGGTCAGTATAGATGGACTAATAGAGAAAGTCCCACACACTGCTAGAAGGCCAAATATTTTTTCAGAGCTAGATGCAGATAAAAATTATTTTTAATTTGCAACCTGATGGAGGTCAGTATAGATGGACTAATAGAGAAAGTCCCACACACTGCTAGAAGGCCAACTATTTTTTCAGAGCTAGATGCAGAAAAAAATTATATTCAGTTTGCAACCTGATGGAGGTCTGTATAGATGAATTAATAGAACAAGTCCCACACACAGCTAGAAGCCCAATATTTTTTCAGAGCTAGATGCAGAAAAAAATATATTCAGTTTGCAACCTGATGGAGGTCTGTATAGATGGATTAATAGAACAAGTCCTACACACAGCTAGAAGCCCAATATTTTTTCAGAGGTAGATGCAGAAAAAAAATATATTCAGTTTGCAACCTGATGGAGGTCAGTATAGATGGACTAATAGAGAAAGTCCCACACACTGCTAGAAGGCCAAATATTTTTTCAGAGCTAGATGCAGAAAAAAATTATATTCAGTTTGCAACCTGATGGAGGTCAGTATAGATGGACTAATAGAACAAGTCCCACACACAGCTAGAAGCCCAAATATTTTTTCAGAGGTAGATGCAGATAAAAATTATTTTTAATTTGCAACCTGATGGAGGTCAGTATAGATGGACTAATAGAGAAAGTCCCACACACTGCTAGAAGGCCAAATATTTTTTCAGATCTAGATGCAGATAAAAATTATTTTTAATTTGCAACCTGATGGAGGTCAGTATAGATGGACTAATAGAACAAGTCCCACACATTGCTAGAAGCCCAAATATTTTTTCAGAGCTAGATGCATAAAAAAATTATATTCAATTTGCAACCTGATGGAGGTCAGTATAGATGGACTAATAGAATGATGCTATGCCCAAAAGATTTTACTTCACAAGGTGCAGTAAAAAAATTGGTATTCTATACACAGGTGGTATATCTTGCAACACAGATAGGCTACTCCATTGACTAACACACTCTGCAATAGGCCAAAAAGGATTAGCTTTGCTAGATTCAGCCAAATGCTGTGAAAAAAACTTGCACAGCACTGGCACAGACCTGCCTGGTAAAATCTGATAGGAACTGATGTAACCTAGTCCTGAAAAGGACTGCAATTACAATTAGTCTTTACTCCCACAATCTATCTATTTAAGAGCACAGACCTGCCTGATAAAAGTCGTAGGAAATGCTGTAACCTAGTCCTTAAAAGGACTGCAATCACAACTATTCCCTACTCCCAAGCTATCTGTATATTTGTGCGAAAATTGGCTTGAAATTAACAAGGTATAGCGCACACAGCAACAGCGGTGCCGTCTAACACGCAGCTGCAGCAGTGAGAAAATGGTGGCGACGGGGAAAATGGCTTGGTCTTATAGGGCAAGGACATGTGACATACACTGCCAATGACACATGCCCTTGCTTGTGTGAAAAACAGCAGTTCGCTCCGTGTGTGCGCTGCTGATAGGCTGACAGACTGCACCTTCCCACTGCAAATGCGGGAAAGAGAAAAAAAAATGGAGATCTTCATTATTCCTGCAGAGATCCATCCCCTGCCCCTCCCCCCACCCCGCTGTACACTCAAACTGCGTATTTACATTAATTTTCATCATTACTGAGAAAAAATCCAGTTATGATTTTGGTGCACGAACAGTTATCGAACATAACCTCGAACAGCCGAATTTTTCTCAAATCGTTCGTGTTCGCCGAACGACTCGAACACCGCCCAAAACAGCTCGAATTTGAGATTGGCGAACAGTTCGAGTAGAACAACGCTCATCTCTAATGTTAACATGTTTGAACACAAATAACATATTTTTACATGGTGGATCACATCTACATGTATTATCTGACATCCATTTAAGACATGTCTGAATATAACATTAGCAGGAGTTCAAGAATTAAGACCATTGATTCTTAAAAAGAAGGAATGAGCTGAAGAACCTTTAACCCTTAATGCTGTTTGGAGCATTCTGTCATTGTGTTATTATTCAGTCATAGTACAAGTCTTTTTATATTGGAAGTCAATTTAGAATTGTATAGAAGCACATCAATCTTGTCTTCTCCGTGTTGTTAGGAGGCAAAACAAGGAAAAATGCAACTACATCCAGGGTCAGATATTCTTTGTCAAATGTGAATGATGTGAAAACTTTCATACAAATTCAAAAAATATAAAAATTGTATCAAGGACAAAGGACAGAAAATTGACCCACTGTGTTGCAACCCAATTTTGATACAGAGAATTAAAACAAGGAATCATATAGTAAATTGGCTGTGCCAATAAAAGTTAATTTCAACCTTTTGACAACACAAATAGCATGAAATATTTTTGGCAAAAGCTATGGAAAACTTTCAACATTTTTTAATTTAAGTACACGAGAGAATGTAATTTGAATAACCTCAGTAAAATCTGTCATTTGTATACCATGGACCATGCTATTTTAATATATTTTTTAATATTTTTATAATTGTACCTTTAGGCTACTCTCAACTGCTGTTGAAATTATAAATACTAGAAATGTTTGTATCTTTTCAAAGTAAAATTCAACAGCTTTGATGAATTTTTACAAAAGAATATGATTTGCTGCAAATTTGAATACTGCAAAGCCTGTAATTGCTCGGAAAAGACATGTTCAACATTCTGTGATCCCAGCAGAAGGTATTCTGTTTGAAAACTGAAGAATCAATTTTGAGTTTTTTAAAAAAACATCCAAAAATTATCCCTTTTTAAGGGATCAGCAACAGGTTTGTTATTTATAAAAAGAAGAAGCAATAGTTTCTTAAAACATTATTGAAAAATTGATTTTTGGGAGCAGTTCAAGGTTCATCTAACCTGTACAGGTTAGTATTCCCGTGGCAGTACATTATAGCTGTGGAACACAATAAAAAAGATGTGTGTGGTTGTCTATAGGAAGTGGAAATGGAAGTAGCAACAAAAGGAAACAAACAGTATAAATATGAAATGATCATCAGGGAGATGTCTAGCTGTGTGGTGCCAGCACTGGTAGCTCCCTTTCAGCAGAATTAGAGTATAGCTATAGAACAGGCAGGAGATGTCTAGCGGCAATGGCAGAAGCCACATAGTTTGTTATAAAAGGGCAGGCAGGAGGATGTCCATCTGTGTAAGGCCAACATTGGAAACCACCAGCAGTAACAGCAGTAACAAAGTATGGAGATAACATAATTTACATGCAGGAGTTACCTTGCTGAGCCGAGAGCATCAGCAATAGTGGCAGCATCACAGTATAGAAAACAATGGACAGAAAGGCAGATGCTGTGGCTGGTCTAATCATAGGAATATGATGCAGGTCAATCAAAATTGGCACTTATACTTGCCTTATTTTTTTTTATAAATCTACAGTTATCCACATTTTTTGGAGGACAATATGATCTGCATGGGTATGAGAAAGCCAACTGCCCTGCTGAATATCCTCTCTGATAGTACACAGGAGGTTTAGCAAAACTGTATGGCCATGTTAAATTGGGACAGTTTTTGCCACTGGCACAATCTGCTAGAATGGGGTCTGTATTCATTTTATCTCCCAAAGAAATTACACAGTCTAGGTGAAAATAGACTTTTCTGTTCAAACAGTTAATCTATGCAGATAACATCTGTTTCATCATGTCATACATACTACAATCTCTGCTGCTACCTCGGCTAATTGCTGTAGCACTTGCAAAAGCATATGTGGGGGTGCTTTGGATTTGAAAGAGCAGTAAGAGGAGTTATGTTAAATTTGTAGTCAGGGGGTATCTTCTCAGCGAAAGCTCTACCAAGCAGGAAGCACAGAGCTTGGTCTATATTTTGTCCAAAATACGCACGCTCTAAACATGCATATGGTTATGCAAGCCTTTATACAAGCCCTGGCGAAAATTATGGAATCACTAGGCTCGGAGGATGTTCATTCAGTTGTTTAATGTTGTTGAAAAAAAGCAGATCACAGACATGGCACAAAACTAAAGTCATTTCAAGTGGCAACTTTAGGGCTTTAAGAAACACTAAAAGAAATCAAGATAAAAAATTTGGTTCTCAGTAAGGGTAATTTTTTTCAGACCAAGCAGAGGGAAAAAATTATGGAATCACTAAATTCTGAGGAAAAAATTATGGAATCATGAAAAACAAACACACAAAAGAACACTCCAAAACATCACTAGTATTTTGTTGCACCACCACTGGCTTTAATAACAGCTTGCAGTCTCTGAGGCATGGACTTAATGAGGGGCGTAACTAGTTATTAGAGATGAGCGTTGTTCTACTCGAACTGTTCGCCAATCTCCAATTCGAGCTGTTTTGGGCGGTGTTCGAGTCGGTCGGCGAACACGAACAATTTGAGAAAAATTCGGCTGTTCGAGGTTATGTTCGATAACTGTTCGTGCACCAAAATCATAACTGGATTTTTTCTCAGTAATGATGAAAATTAATGTTAATACGCAGTTTGAGTGTACAGCGGGGCGGGGGGAGGGGCAGGGGATGGATCTCTGCAGGAACAATGAAGATCTCCATTTTTTTTTCTCTTTCCCGCATTTGCAGTGGGGAGGTGCAATCTGTCAGCCTATCAGCAGCGCACACACGGAGCGAAGTGCTTTTTTTCACACAAGCAAGGGCATGTGTGATTGGCAGTGTATGTCACATGTCCTTGCCCTATAAGACCAAGCCATTTTCCCCGTCGCCACCATTTTCTCACTGCTGCAGCTGCGTGTTAGACGGCACCGCTGTTGCTGTGTGCGCTATACCTTGTTAATTTCAAGCCAATTTTCGCACAAATATACAGATAGCTTGGGAGTAGGGAATAGTTGTGATTGCAGTCCTTTTAAGGACTAGGTTACAGCATTTCCTACGACTTTTATCAGGCAGGTCTGTGCTCTTAAATAGATAGATTGTGGGAGTAAAGACTAATTGTAATTGGAGTCCTTTTCAGGACTAGGTTACATCAGTTCCTATCAGTTTTTGCCAGGCAGGTCTGTGCCAGTGCTGTGCAAGTTTTTTTCACAGCATTTGGCTGAATCTAGCAAAGCTAATCCTTTTTGGCCTATTGCAGAGTGTGTTAGTCAGTGGAGTAGCCTATCTGTGTTGCAAGATATACCACCTGTGTATAGAATACCAATTTTTTTACTGCACCTAGTGAAGTAAAATCTTTTGGGCATAGCATCATTCTATTAGTCCATCTATACTGACCTCCATCAGGTTGCAAACTGAATCTAATTTTTTTCTGCATCTAGCTCTGAAAAAATATTTGGCCTTCTAGCAGTGTGTCGGACTTTCTCTATTAGTCCATCTATACTGACCTCCATCAGGTTGCAAATTCAAAATAATTTTTATCTGCATCTACAGTACCTCTGAAAAAATATTTGGGCTTCTAGCAGTGTGTGGGACTTGTTCTATTAGTCCTTCTATACTGACCTCCAGCAGGTTGCAAATTAAAAATAATTTTTTTCTTCATTTAGCTCTGAAAAAATATTTGGGCTTCTAGCAGTGCGTGGGACTTGTTCTATTAGTCCTTCTATACTGACCTCCAGCAGGTTGCAAATTGAATATAATTTTTTTCTGCATCTAGCTCTGAAAAAATATTTGGGCTTCTAGCGGTGTGTGGGACTTGGTCTATTAGTCCATCTATACTGACCTCCATCAGGTTGCAAATTAAAAATAATTTTTTTCTGCATCTAGCTCTGAAAAAATATTTGGGCTTCTAGCAGTGTGTGGGACTTGGTCTATTAGTCCATCTATACTGACCTCCATCAGGTTGCAAATTAAAAATAATTTTTTTCTTCATTTATCTCTGAAAAAATATTTGGGCTTCTAGCAGCGTGTGGGACTTGTTCTATTAGTCCATCTATACTGACCTCCATCAGGTTGCAAATTAAAAATAATTTTTTTCTGCATCTAGCTCTGAAAAAATATTTGGGCTTCTAGCAGTGTGTGGGACTTGGTCTATTAGTCCATCTATACTGACCTCCATCAGGTTGCAAATTAAAAATAATTTTTTTCTGCATCTAGCTCTGAAAAAATATTTGGGCTTCTAGCAGTGTGTGGGACTTGGTCTATTAGTCCATCTATACTGACCTCCATCAGGTTGCAAATTGAATAAAAAAAATTTCTGCATCTAGCTCTGAAAAAATATTTGGGCTTCTAGCGGTGTGTGGGACTTGGTCTATTAGTCCATCTATACTGACCTCCATCAGGTTGCAAATTAAAAATAATTTTTTTCTGCATCTAACCCAGCCAATAGTTTTGGCCTAATACCACAGTTTGGCCACTCAGCTCTGCTCGGTTACCATCCATTGTTTTTTTGTGCAAACAACTCCAGAGTTGTGAATTAGTTAACCACCAAAATGAGTGGAAAAAGGCCTGCTGCTGGTGGAAAGGGGAATAGGCGTGTTGGGAAGGGGAAAAAAGGCTGTGTCCGTGGGGTAGGTGCAGAAGAAAGACCATCTTCCAGCCAAACTAAAATGTCTACTTCTTTTAGCGGACAATGTGATAAGATCCCTTTCTTATGGCCACGCCAATCGCTACAAATTCCAGATGAGGCACAAAAACAGCAGGTGCTTCAACGGATATCAAGTGCTCCTTTAAGTGGGCTCTCCTCCACATCAACTTCAACATCACAAATACTCCAGTCCTCAAAGGTGTCACCCAAATCGCACTTGCTTCCTCACAGCTCCCAAATCTCCAGCTGCCCGTCTGAGTATGAGGTAGAACAGATGGTTGAGTCTGCAGAGCTGTTTACTCATACTATAGCCTGGGAATCAGAGGTCGACTCCAGCGCTTCTGTGAATCCAGACGAGGAAATGATCTGCACTGATGCCCAGAATCTTTATGAGTCGGATCCAGGACCAGACGCAGAAGGTTCTGACCATAATGTAGACCCTCATTCCCAAACTGTAACTCCTGTTGGTGGAGACAATGAGGAAGACGATGATAAGACTCAAATACCTGATTGGAGCGACAACTTTAGTTTTTTGTCAGGGCAGGAACAGGTTGGCTCTGAGGACGACGGGTGTGATAACGCACAGGGTGATGATGATGAGGTCGGAGATCCCACTTACTGTCAACCCACAGTCAGCCAAGAGATGAGGTCAGCAGAGGAGGTGGAGGAAGATGCTAGTGACGACGAGGTCAGGTTGCGCCTTCCTGGACAGAGACATAGTACTGGAAGCACGTCAACAACTGCATCCTCAAACACAACTCTGCCTCTCACCACAAGTCGTGGTGGCTCTTCAGGTCGCATGGGTGCTAAGCCTTGCATAGCCTGGGCATTTTTTCAGATCGATAAAGATGACCCAACTCGTGTTATCTGTAACATTTGTCAGCAAAAGCTAAGTAGAGGCCAAAAAATACATAGTTTGAGTACTTCATGCATGAACCGGCACATGGACATGAAGCATAAGTTGCAGTGGGAAGCTCAGTGTGCTACAATGCGGTCTAGCCGGCCGGGCCAACCACCGTCTGCCATATCTTGTGCATCCGCGGCCTCTTCATCCTCTGTGACTGGGGGGACAGCAGTCACACCTGTTTTGGGGCGCAGACCTGCCACCTCTTTACCCGCAACAGCCAGCGTGATTGGCAGGTCATCATTTTCTTTGGAGGTGGTAACACCAGCTGGTCTTGAGCGCTGTCCGACATCGATAGCACCACCTTTGGATCAAGGCAACCTAACATGTCCGCCTGCATCTTCCTCACAGACCGGCAGTTTGCCGGGGACACCCTTATCAACCCCGTCTAAGCACAATAGCCAGCCCTCGGTCCCTCAGATGTGGACAAGTAAAAGACCATTTCCTCCTAGCCATGAGAAAGCTAAGAGGTTGAATTTCACCATCTGCAAGCTCTTGGCTACAGAAATGCTGCCTTTCCGCCTGGTGGACACAGAGGATTTTCGAGACCTTATGTCCGTCGCAGTGCCCCAGTACCAGATGCCCAGTCGGCACTACTTCTCAAAGAAAGGTGTGCCTGCGCTCCACCAGCATGTCGCACACAACATCACCGCTTCTTTGAGAAACTCTGTGTGTGACAGGGTGCATTTCACCACAGACACTTGGACGAGTAGGCATGGACAGGGGCGTTACATGTCGCTGACTGGGCACTGGGTAACTATGGTGACAGCAGGACAAGGGGCTGCTGTCCAAGTCTTGCCGTCCCCACGAGTTGTGCGTCAATCCTCTTTATGTCATTTTTCCTCCACTGCTTCTGCCTCCTCAACCTCCTCTCGGTCTTCCACCTGCACCCAAAGCCTGTCTGGTCATGCCACAAGCTTTCTAACTGCGCAGAAGGGATCCTGCACACCTCCTTACTATGCTGGCAGTAGGGCTCAACGTCATCAGGCGGTTTTTACATTGAAATGTCTGGGAAATGTGAGTCACACAGCTGAGGAGTTGTGGTCAGCTCTGGAGAACCAATTTCATTAATGGTTGTCTCCACTGGACCTGAAACCAGGGAAGGCCGTGTGCGACAATGCTGCAAACCTGGGTGCGGCCCTTCGCCGGGGCAATGTCACACACGTGCCTTGTATGGCTCACGTGTTGAACCTGGTTGTCCAGCAATTTTTAGCCCACTATCCCAGACTAGATGGCCTTCTGCAGAGGGCACGGTCGCTGTGTGCTCACTTCCGCCGTTCGCATCCCGCAGCTCAGCGACTTACATCTCTACAGAAGTCGTTGGGCCTGCCACTTCACCGGCTAAAATGCGATGTGCCTACCCGGTGGAATTCAACTCTGCACATGTTGCAGCGACTGTGGCAGCACCGACAAGCCCTGGTGCAATACGTTCTGACGTATAGCCTGGGCCAACGAGATTCAGAGGTGGGGCAAATCACGCTGGAGGAGTGGTCTCAGATCAGGGACCTATGCACCCTTCTGCACAGTTTTGAAATGGCGACGAAGATGTTTAGTGCTGACGATGCCATTATCAGCATGACTATTCCGGTGATTTACATGCTGGAGCACATGTTAAACAGAATTCGGAGTCAGGTGGTGGCACAAGAGGAGGTGGAGGAAGTAGAGGAGGAGGAGTTGTATGCGGAAGGGCTAACATCTGCAAGGTCCAGACGGTCGGCAGCACCAGGGCGGCAGGCATGTGAGGGTGGGGGAGATGATTTTACCAGGGCGCATGGTAGCAGCCAAACTAGTGAGGAAGGTGCAGGAGCCCAGGAAGAAGTGGAGGACGAACTGATGGAAGACTCATCAGATGAGGGAGACCTTGATCACATTTCTGTTGTGCGAGGTTGGGGGGAGAGGACAGAGGAAGGAAGCATGATTGTTACCTCGCCACCAACACAACAGGGACTTGGTGCTCCTGGATGCGCAACACACATGAGTGCCTTCTTGCTGCACTACCTGCAACATGACCCTCGAATTGTGAGAATTAGAAATAATCCTGACTACTGGGTTGCCACACTGTTAGATCCCCGGTACAAAAGTAAATTTGCAGAAATTATTCCTGCCATAGAAAGGGATGCACGCATGCAGGAGTATCAGCAGAGACTGTTGCAGAATCTTACATGTGCTTTTCCACAAAATACCAGTGGTGCACGTAGTGAATCTCACAGTTCCAACTTGCCAACCGTGGTCTGTATGGAATTGTTCAATAAAGGGCCGAAAATTAAGATAACATAGATGGGAGAGGTCTCTATGAATAGGAATTCCTAAGTATTTGATACCCTGTGAGGGCCAGGCAAAGGGAAATTTCAATTGGATGGAATCCTATATGGATTTAGGGAGGGAGACATCGAGGGCCTCAGACTTCGCTGCATTGATTTTAAAATTTTACCATGTAACAAAGTGATCTATTTCAGCCATAACAGCAGGGATGGATATATGTGATTGAGTGATATATACTAGGACATCATCAGCAAATAGAGAGCACTTGTACTCGGTGCCTCCCACCTCAATCCACCTAATATTGGGGTTATGGCGAATTGATGAGAGCAGGTGCTCCGTCACTAGGATGTATAAGAGAGGGGACAGAGGACATCCCTGCCTTGTCCCATTGGTGATTGTGAAAGGTGATAAAAATGTTCTGACGCACCCCCTGGGCCTTGGGACACCCGGAGCCGGACCCTTTTTGGTGGATGCTGGTGGTTGTAGTCTTCGTGGCGGCGATCCGGTTCCGTGGCTCAGGGCGGTCAAACCAGTGGCGGAACTATTTATGTGGTTTTGATGTTTAAATGTCCGACTACGCCACCCGTGGATTGCGGTCAGAGTGAACCGCCGCTACAGGGCAGACCGCTAAGGCTGGTGTTGTGGGTGCAGCAGAGCGTAGCATAACTCCCCACGGGAGGAGTATAGCCTCAGGGCAGTGTATGCGGAGGATGGGGGTGATGGTGCAGGGCAGCAGCAGTAACGACACGGAGTCAGTGATGCAGTTCAGGGCCTTTACTCACAGTTCTTATTATCCAGACCATGTCTGCAGGTAACGGCTGCCCACGTCGTACTGTGCTCACCAGGTGAGGGGCTCAGACAACTCCCAGATAACTTTGGAGCGCTTCACAGGACCCCCTTTGTGTGTCCTTTGTCTGGCCTTTCTTACCAACACTTCTGTCCGGCTGCCTCGGGCCTCCTCTTGGTAAACTTGGCGCCAGTTTCCCTGACCCTATGTGGTGCCTTCCTAGCGGGTGGAGCAAGGGGCTGCGCCACATAAAATGTCAGAGCCTCCGGTTTCTAGCTGAGGGTCGTTTCCTGCCTCCACTAGTTCGGGGACCGGTCTCCCCCTTTGGCCTGACCCCTCCACGCAGGTGGATTCGGGCGTGCGGTGGCGACTCGCCCGTCCGCACCCCTGGGATCCCTTCATTCCTTGTTCCTGGAGCCTTCTCCGCTCCTCTTCCTTCCTTCTCCCTCTTGCAGGCCTGGGCCTCTGTTACTAGGCCCGCCTCCGGAGCAGAGCTCATGCAGAGCCCCTGCTCCCTGCCACTTCTGCTCAGACTTCTCTGCACTGAACTAAGATGGTGCCCACCTTTTATACTCCCTTCTCAATGCACCCAGGAACTGCTTCCTCCCTGCTCCTGCACTGCAGGGTTCCCCTTCCTCAGTGTTCCCTCCCCCCACTCCAGCCAGGGACAGGGACTGTCGTGCCCATCTCAGGGGCATATTGGTCGCCCTGCCCCACGGCAATGTGGTGTAATGCATGCAGGTGTCGGGTCCTGATCCACACTCCATCCTTATCTGAGAGTGAGATATCACACCTCTGGGTGAGGTGCAATACGTCTGTAGCAACCGAGCCCTCGGTGCTACAGTTCCATTTATCTTCAGCCTAGGTGACGTATTGTGATACAGGGCCGTGATTTTGGCTATAAAAGGGTCCCCTAGACCCCTACCCCAAGCTTTTTAAGAGAATCATATATGGCGTGCCAGGAGACTCTATGGAATGCTTTCTCAGCATCCAACGAGAGTATCTACTTACAAATTTTTAACTGCATCTAGCCCAGGAAATACTTTGTGCCTAGTAGCAGTGTCTGCTAGTCAGCGGATTATCCCGGCTGTTAAGCAAGCTACACCACCTGTAGTTTGGACACTTAATTTTTTCAAAGGAAATGCTTCGGGACCACGGGATACTTAGTGAAGAGCATCAGGAGGCACCCCAAGGCATAGGGGCTGGGACTGGCACTAGGATGCCTTGTGGTGGACAGCCGAGCTCGATCCTTATAAAAGCTTTTTAACTGCAGCAGCTTTAGTGGACGCTACTGGAGCTGGAATTACGCGGCTGCTGGCATGAGACTTGCCCTCCAATAGATCCTTGTAAATGGATTTAAAGTGTATTCATTCAAATTAGAGGGACAATTTAAATTAAAAAGCTTAGAGCTGCCTCCACCACAGGGGGGCTCTCTCGACCCACCAGCGGACAGGCACCAGTATTGGGAGAGGGGGGCTGGCCGTCAGGGTTCACCGCGGCTCTGGCACAAACCCGGCGACACGGAGGTGGCACGGGCAGGAGCGGACTGGCCGTCTCGGCTTCTCACTTTTTGGATTTTAGAAGGGCATGACATGCCTATATCTGTGTCTCCCCCTCCTTTTACTCCTCCACCTCTTTTCTTTTCGCATGACTATATGTACTTGTCACTTTTCCATGTGTTAGTTGTGTCTTCTGAGCAGTTTGTCAGCTTTTGGACACCTTTGAAGGTGTTTTCTATGTGTTTCTATGTGTTTTTGTTTGCCTGCCATTATTTTTAATGGTGTTCGAAGGTGTTCGACGAACAGTTCGACGAACAGTTCGGCGAACACACGGGTGTTCGACGAACCGAACCGAACTCGAACACTACGGGGGTGGCTCAACACTACTAGTTATCAACTCGGACCGACCAATCGACTCCGTGACCAGGGAAGGACCAAGCAGAGAGACCAGGTGCTACTCTGGGGACCGACCTTGTATGAGAGCAGGTGACTCCCATGGGTCAGAAAGTAGGGACTGACCGGTACAGCAGATGGGCACAGCATGCATGCAGACGGGTGATCTTGGCAGATGGACTGGCAGGCACGGCAGGCACCAAGCAGGAGCCTCCAGGCAGGCAGGCCGGCAGGCACGGCTGGTAACAGGCAGGAGCTTCTAGGTAAGAGGGCTGGCAGGCACAGCAGGCAGGAGCCTCCTGGTAGGCTAGCTGGTAGGCTAGTTGGTAGGCACAGCAGGTAACAGGCAGGTGCTTCCAGGCAAGCAGGCGGACAGAGCCCATAGACAGACTGGCGGACTGGACTGCAGACAGACTGTCGGGCTGGTGAGCAGACAAGCAGGTGGACTGGACTAGAAGTCAGGCTGGCGGACTGGACTTGTAATCAGGCTGGCGGGCTGGAATTGTAGTCCGGCTGGCGGGCTGGACTTGAAGTCTGGCTGGTGGGCTGGACTGGTAGTCAGGCTAGCAGCGGGACCTGAGGGCTGAAGCAGAGTATCACACACACAGCTAAAACCTTGCACGGGCACCTCCATATTGGAGGAGGTGCCTTTTATAGGGGAAGTCCTCCGGCCATTGGCCGGGGACTTTTTAGGACGGCGCACGTGGCCCCTTTAAGAGGGAGGGAGCGCACGCATGCCCTAATTGCAGAGCCGGGGAAGCTGCGTGCACCAGCAGCAGCTGCAGGGAGGCCAGAAGACTCCTGAGCAGGACCGCGGCCAGGCAGGAGGCAGAGACGCCAATGCTACAAAAAGCAATCCAGAGGACATTTTTTCTGCGCCATTTGCTTGTTGGCACTGCAGAATACAGCCAGGTCCTTTCCATATTAGAGCGCTAGAAATCCAGCTATTTAAAACTGTATTTTCTCCGTCAAACGGATCACAGATACGTTGTCAGAAAATACTGCCATTTCTGGCCTCCATTAAAAATTTCCTTTAGTGTGTCATTGAAGCAATTCCCTGCAGTTTGCTGGTCAAACTACTTACCTACAGGCAGATATTTAAAACTCTGTTTTCTCTATCACAAGGATCACATATAAGTTCGCTCCAAACTCAGTCATTTATAGTGAGCATGGAAGATACTGTCCTCCATTTAAAATTGGCAAGGCAGGTGGCAAGGGTCGGGGAACTGGACGTGATGGTAATGGTGCATGCAGAGGCCGAGGACAAGGCCATGGGAAAGCCAAAATTGTGCCACAACAAACACCCACATCTTCTCGCCTGACCTTCCTGTCCCAATTTCTAGGGGACCGCAGCACACCACTATTGAACCCAGAGCAGTGTCAAAAGGTTGTTGGTTGGATAGCGGATAATGCTTCCAGTCACTTAGCCACCACCACCACCACCCTGTCTTCCACACGGTCAAGTCTCAGTAGCCGTGAGTCTGGACCGCATATTCCTCAACCTGATCTTCCTTCCTCCCACCATGCCGAGTACCCAGAGACAACTGATCCCACACTTGGACACTCTGAAGAGCTGTTCACTTTTCCATCTATAGATTCGAGCCTCTCGCCCGATTCACTTGAAGCAGGGCAAGAGGAGATCGCGTGTAGCGATGCCCAAATATTTGAGCAGCCACGGTCACACGAAGGCGACGGTGGGAAAGTGTCAGAAGAGGTGGACGATGATGAGACACAATTACCAGAAAGTCAGGAGGAGGACCAGGTTGCGGAAGTGGAAGACGAGGAGGTGGATGATATAGTAACTGACTCAACCTGGTAGGAGGACATGCAGAGCGAGGACAGCAGCACACAGGGGGAGGGAGGCAGAGCACCCCAACAGGCAGGAAGAAGCTGTGTGATGGCCGCAGACAGAAAGCAGGCAACCGTTCCCCGTAACGCCAACACGAAGGAAGTTGCCAGTACAACTGCTAGGTCTTCCCGAGTCTGGTTGTTTTTAAAGACTCTGCTGATAACCCCAAAAGGGCCATTTGCAGCACCTGCCAGGCCAGCATCAGCAGGGGTGGCAAAACGACCTGCCTGACCACCACAAGCATGATCAGGCA
This sequence comes from Phyllobates terribilis, assembly GCF_046119375.1. Lineage (NCBI taxonomy): Eukaryota > Metazoa > Chordata > Amphibia > Anura > Dendrobatidae > Phyllobates > Phyllobates terribilis. Next base: position 369,115,179 of record NW_027362763.1, on the reverse strand, counting down.
CATGGCAGCAAAGCACCCGACTTTGTGGGCCGAACCCCAGGGTCAAGGAACAGTGTCTACGGGTGGCACCATTGATTCTTCCGCTGTTGTGCATGCAAGCCATTCCCCTGTCCATGGTGCATGCAAAGACGCCTCCTGCCCTGCACCTGTCGTTGCACACTCTCAAGTAGCAGCATCATGAAGCACGTCCATGTCCTTGTCCAAGCGCAGCGTTCAGTTGTCCATGCCCCAGTCCTTGGAACGCAAGCGCAAATATGCAGCCAATGTCCCAGAGGCCACAATACTAAATTCTCACATTTCACGACTGCTTGAGCTCGAAATGTTGCCTATTAGGCTCGTAAAGATGAAAGCATTCCGCAACCTGATGGCGGCGGCCGTCCCTCGGTACTCGGTCCCAAGCCGCCACTATTTCTCCCGGTGTGCCGTCCCCGCATTACACAAGCACGTGTCCCAAAACATTAGCCGTGCTCTCAACAGCGCAGTTACCGGTAAAGTCCACCTAACCACGGACACGTGGACAAGTGCTTGTGGGCAGGGATGGTACATCTCTCCAACGGCACACTGGGTTAACATAGTGGAAGCCAGGACCCAGTCGGACCTTTGGACTGAACACCTCCTCCCGATGCCAAGGATTGCGGGCCCTAGGTCAATCAGGGTTGCCCCCACTGTCTACAGCTCCCCCACCTCATCCTCCTCAGCCTCCTTCTCCTCTTCAGCCTCCATCTCCGAAATGACCACATCTGTCTCAAGCTGGAAGCACTGCAGCCCTGCCTCGGCCAAGCAGCAACAGGCTGTGCTGAAGCTAATATGCTTAGGTGAAAAACCACACAATGCTGAAGAGTTGTGGACAGCTCTGAAAGAGCAGGCAGATATGTGGCTCACACCGCTGAACCTACAGCCAGGCATGGTCGTGTGTGACAATGGCCGGAACCTGGTAGTGGCTCTGAGGAGAGGCGAGCTCACACACGTACCATGCCTGGTCCATGTGCTTAACCTCGTGGTTTCTCAAATCCTACCCAAAGCGGCCGGATCTGCTAGTTAAAGTTTGCCGCCTGTGTGCCCATTTTAGAAAGTCAACTACAGCTTCCGCCGCCCTTGCAGTGTTTCAGTAGCTTTTGCAGCTTCCGGCTCACAGACTCGTGTGTGATATCCCCACACTTTGGAACTCTACACTGCATGTGTTGGGAAGGATTTGTGAGCAGAAGAGGGCAGTTGTTGAGTACCAGCATCAACAAGGCCGTCGGTATTCAGTTCAGACTCCACACATAAGACCTCAGGAGTGGATATGGATGTTAGACATATGTACCATCCTCTGAAACTTTGAGGACTCCACCAAGATGGTGAGCGGCGATGACACCATAATTAGCATCACCATCCCGCTTCTCTGTCTTCTGAAACGCTCTCTGCTCACAATCAAAGAGGATGCATTGCAGGCAGAGCACGATGAGATTGAGCAAGCAACCATACAGGGTGATTACACACAGCCAAGCCTCATCTCATCCCAACATGAATTGGGTGACGATGAGGAAGAGGAGGAGGAGGAGGAAGGACAGGAGCTAGTTTCATGCACTATAGACGGTACTACCTGTACAGCTGTCATACCGCCTGTTCAGCGTGGATGGCCAGAGGACAGAGAGGAGGAAAAGGAGAAGGAGAACATGGTCAGTCGTCCTCTTTGTGAGGACACATAAGTCTTGTCTGTTAGTAGTCTGGCACGCATGGCTGAGTTTGTTAGGCGCTGCCTTTCCCATGACCCTCGCGTTATAAAAATTTTGGGTGACAGCCATTACTGGTTAGTGACACTTCTAGACCCATGCTACAAGGAGAATTTTATATCTCTTATTCCTAAGGCGGACAGGTCTACAAAAATGGGGCTGTACCAGAAGGCCCTTGTTGCGGAACTATTAAAAAAATTCCCATCTGAAAACGCTGGAGGCAGAGAACACACTTCGTTGGACAACCAAGGAGTACAGGCGAGAGAGACACAACTAAAATCCAGCAGAGGCAGGAGAACACTGTCGAAGTTCTGAGAGAGTTTGCTCAGACCCTCCCATCGCACAGGCCCTGAGGCGCGGGGTACTCTCACAAGGAGTGCAAAGTTTGGGAAGATGCTGAGGGAGAGTACCATGCCGACCGTACCAACGTCCTCCGTGATTCCTCTGTGCCTTATAATTATTGGGTAACCAAGCTGGATACCTGGACTGAACTGGCTCTCTATGCCTTGAAGGTACAGGCCTACCCTGCAGCCAGCATTTTTTCAGAGCGGGTTTTTAGTGCCACTGGTGGAATTATAACTGATAAGCGCATCCGCCTGTGAACTGAATATGCTGACAGGCTGACTCTTATAAAAATGAACAAGGGCTGGATTGGGTCAGACTTCTCATCACCACCGAATGATAGCAGCGTAACATAAACTCAAATCCAGTGTCTTTTCTTGGGAGGTGTACTCCCATGCACCTTTTCACACCCACACATGGGTATACGCTTCCTGATTTTGGCTATTTGCTATTGTCCTCCTCCTCCTCATCCTCCACCACCATATCACCAGGGTGACCGTGGTCCATGATGCAACACCCACATAATTTTTTTAAAGGGTGTTTATGATGCCTGTAAAAAAATTTTTTTATGCAGTATGTTCATGTATACCCCCCAGGGGTATATGTTTGTCAGCCCATACACTTAGTGCATGGGCATTACAAGTATAGGAGGCCCGCTCCTTTCTAATGGGAACATTTTTTTATGAGACCCTCCTCCACGTCTCTTCCAAGAGGCAATGAAGTGCCTCCAAATTTTAGGCTGCCCTTGAATTCACTGCATAGGCTAACACTATGGGAGACTCTCTCCTTTCTAATGGAAATTTGTCATTACTGTGGCCCTGCTCTATGTGTCTTTAAATTCTTAGTGGGGTTTTTCTTAAAATTGGTCAGCCATTGGACTCACTGCATACCCTATAACTGTATAGCAGACCCTCTCCTTTCTAATGTGAACATGTCGTACTTGTTACTGTAGCCCTGCTCTGTGTGTCTTTAAATTCTTAGTGGGGTTTTTCCCAAATTTTGGCAGCCCTTGCAGTCACAGCATGGGCATTACCACTATAAGGGACCCGCTCCTTTATTATGGGAACATTTTTTTTACTGAGACCCTCCTCTATGTCTCTTCAAAGAGGTATTGGGTTGCGTCCAAATTTTTGGCAGCCCTTGCAGTCACTGGATATGCAATAACAGTATAGGAGACCCACTTGTTAATAATGGGAACAACAAAGCATAGTCGGCTGATCGCTCTCTAACAATATCTAGGGCCGACTGCTGGCCTTTTAAGAATAGTAAGGGCTGTCTGATGCCCTATAAAATTAGGCTTTATGACTTTCAGAGTCCCTTCATCATAAATAAAAAAGAATGTGTCTGATGATGTGTCACACACCACATTGCCAGATAAGGTTGTAAAATGCTAAAATGACATTTCCCGGTGAATGCATTTGTCTTAAAAAAAATAACGTAAAAAAAACAAAACAATAGGATCTTTCTTTAGTATACAAAACATTGTCACCAATTTAACCTCAATGTAATCACATTGTTCAGCTCATGTACCTCCTCCTCCATCTCCGAAATGACCATCAGTCACAAGCTGACAGCACTACAGCACTGCCTTGGCCAAGCGGCAACAGGCTGTGCTGAAGATGACATGCTTAATGCTTAATTAACAAACCTCTCAGAGCAGCAGAGTTGCTAAAAGCTGTAACACAGCAGCCTGATCTGTGGCTCTCACCGCTGAACATACAGCCAGGCATGGTTGTGTGTGACAATGGGCGGAATCTGGTGACAGAGAAATGACAGCCGGGTTAGATACAGTTTCCCTCTATGCCAGTCCTTTCACCGAGCTAAAGAATATGGCTGTGGTGAAATACAACTCCCACCGAGAAGCTGTTTCAGATTGAAAAACATTGTGTCCACCAGAGGATTTGATTCTGAGGGATAACCTTTCTCACCCGCTCAAGAGCCCCATAGCAGCTGCAAAGTTAGCGCTATCATGAAATCTCCTAAGGTAGAAGCCAAGGCACACCAGAGGATTCTCTGGTGGGACCGTCCAACCCTGCCGAGAAGCAGTCCTGGCTAAGAAAAGTGTGTGGGAAGGTTCCCGGACACTCTATGGCTGCTTTTTTACTGAGGAGGAAACACACGGAAACACGGGGAGAACATACCAAGTCCTTGCAGATGTTGTCCTTGCTGGTATTTGAACCCAGGATCCCAGCGCTGCAAGGCTTCAGTGCTAACCACTGATCCAATGTGCTGTCGTTCACCCTCTAATATCTAACAGGCTGGAGAAACTTACACCTACTACCACTCTATCTTCAGCTCCTTTGTGAGAAAATGTTTTTTGGCAGCCACTCAGTCTACCAAATAAAATTCCTGAGAAGGAAATTGGGGATGGCTTCACTACTGATACTGGGGGCAGTGCTAATACCATGGCGTCGTACCATAGTTTGCTGGAAATATTCCAGGCTGGTAGGAGGCAAGCAAATTCCCACAGAAAAGTACCAGCTGTAATGTTCAGGCCACATTTCAAGTGCAAGCAGCTTTAGAGGACTTCCTGGGAGAACTGAGAATCAGGGTAGATAAGGTTTCCCTCTATGTCAGTCCTTTCACCGAGCTAAATACAACTCACAGCAAAAAAAGTTGTGGACTGGCTCCATACCGTCCCTGGCCACATTCACCTGTCCACGTGTTTGTGGTTAGGTGGTCCTTCCCAGTAAGTCCACTGGGGAGGGCATGGGTAATGATGTGGGACCCGTGCTTGTGGAAGGCGGAGGCGATACCAGGAAATATAGTGGCGGCTGAGGAACGAGTATGGATACCCAGCCGCCGACATGAGGTTGTGAAAAGCTTCCGCCTCCATGAGCTTAAAAGGCCATATTTCAAGTGCAAAGAGCTGCACAGAAATCTGGCAGTTTAGTGTTGCGGCCTGTGGGTGGGTGGGTGGCTGGCTGCATACTTGCACTTGCATTCCAAGTAATAGAAAACTAAGCAGATGGTGGCCTCTGTCATCATCATGGCCTCACCTTGGCACTATGAAATCTTTTGAAGGAGAAGCCAGGGCCCGCCGGAGGAGTCACCGGTTCTCTGGTGGGCCCGTCCAACACAGCCGAAAAGCAGCCCTGGCTAAGAAAAATGTGGGGGAAGGTTCCTGGACACTCTATGGCTGCTTTTTTAATGTGGATCGGCCATGCTTATGCATGTTACTTCTCAAAACGCATTACAGATCAGGCCATTGTCCAACTCTGTATTCAAGAAATTAAATGCGCAAAGAAAGATGTGTGTGTGTCAAAGCACCAACGACAAGTGTGAGTTGATGTTGGACGGGCTGCCATTGCTTCTGCAACAAGCTCAAGGGAGTCAGAGATGCTTCCAGAGGTCTTCCCCATGCTGTTCCCATGTCTTTTCAGCACTGTATGCATGTGTCTGATGATGTGTCACACACCACATGGCCAGATAAGGTTGTAAAATGTTAACATGACATTTCCTGGTGAATGCATTTGTCTTAGTTGAAAGCAATGCAAAAGTGCAAAAACGCATCAAAAATGCTATGTGTGAACATAGCCCAAGTTGTGGAGGAGTATTTTTGTTTTTGGTTATTTATTTTGCCTTATATACAAGTCATTACCCTGGAAAAGATATTCCTTAACATATTTCCCAGGAAAATCCATTTTGGTTTTGTTTTTGTATGTTTTATTGTGAGTCCGTAAAAGTAGCGTAATACTCTGACCACGTTGCTGACAGCAATGATCTGGGAGTCAGACATGCTTCCAGGGGTCTTCCCCATGCTGTTCCCATGTCATTTGAGCACTGTTCCCATCGATTTGGGCAATTTTTAGGCCTTCCGCAGACTGCCGGGGGCAGCCGCCTGAAAAATGCTCGAGTTTCCAATAGACTTACATTGGGCTCATTGCTTGGGTCGAGCACCCGAGTATTCCAATTTGCTCGACCCGAGCAACGAGTACCTGAGCATTTTAGTGCTTGCTAATCACTAAAAATAAACTATACTTGTTTTATATTTGCATACTGTTACTGACCTGGGGAATCATATTTCCAGATTGCTTTTACCATATAGTGAACGTGGTAAAAAAAAAAAACAATTGTGGAATTGCTTTTTCTTTGCAATTTCACTGCACTTGGAATTTTTTTTCCGGTTTTCTAGCTCACTATATGGTAAAATCAATGGAGTCATAAAAAAGTACAACACAACGTCTTCCATAATAAACAAGCCCTCATATAGCTATATTGACAGAAATGTAAAAAGGTTATGGCTCCTGGAAGAAGGGAAGGAAAAAACGAAAACAGGAAAATGGCCATGGCGTGAAGGGGTAAAATCTGTACATTTTGCTTTTGCTATTTCCTGTAAGCATACCCAGGTTTATGCATTTTTTAGAGGGCATTGCGTTAGTTGTTATGATCTGCATAGGTCAAGAATTTCCTATATTAAGTTAAGGAAATTGTAGTTATGATTTTAATTATCTGGCAGGTATCAGCAATAATACATTATATTTTGTTTATTTGTTAGTTCAACTTGTACTGCATTAATAGCAATTTTAGCCACTTCTATGTTCTGGCATAATTTAACCATTGTTGGATTTTCCTTTGTTACCACTGAGAGATTACCTGATCTCTTGTGGTCTGAGATGTCTGAATAGCTTTTTAGACCTATTGACATATTTCAGAGACTAGTGCTGAGCGAATTTGTTCGGCATTTCAAATTCTGGTTCGTGCTCGGGGTTCCAGATTGTTCGCGCCAAAAAATCGCCTCTGTCCACTAACAGCCCTGATTTGCCACGCTGTCACGCAGAATTTGAACACGAACCCAAATTTGAAATGCCGAACAAATTCACTCAACACTATTAGAGACCTTTGAATGTTCTTCAGCTGTATGTAATATTCTTGTTTAGTGTCAATTTGCTTTAACAAAGTTCTCAGCTGATAATCATGATAAAAATGTCTTACTTATTGATGTGACATTTTTTGTAGAGGTTTTTTGTGCATTCTCTTCCTCTCACTAGTAGGTTGATTATTGACACCTTACCTAGTAGTGATGATCGCATCAATCTGAGACAAATTAAATTCAAGTCAAATTTCTAGAAATTTGCAGGTCCCTGCAAATTCGAATAGTTTGCAATTCACTTTGCACAGATTGGCCTAAAAGAAATAGAGTTCCTGGCACAATTTTTCACATTGTTAAAGAGTGACAGAGTGGGCTAATAATGACAGACGCAGCCAGGCAGGCTTCCTCGTAATACCCTGCAGCAATTCCATCACATGGTCTAGAGCAGCCAATTATGGGCACTATCACAACCAGTGTAAAAGATGTAGAGAGAAAAGACAAGAGGCAATCCCTATGTAAAACCACAGTGGAAGTGTTGGTTCCTCACCCAGATAGGTTGTGCAAGGCACAACTCCATAAAAAATGGCATGGATCCCAAATGCAACTACTGCTTGGGCTGATGTGCTCACACCACACGGGGCAGGACTTGACAAGTAAAGGAAGAAGAAATGCAGTGGATCCTGGGTGCTGACGCTGACGAGGTTGGTTCTAGTATAAAATATACTTAAGGTTTATTAATGCAATGCGTTTCAGAGTAGATTCTACTCCGAAACACATTGCATTAATAAACCTGAAATAAATTTTACACCCATTGCCTGGAACCATCCTTGTCAGCAGCAGCTCCCGGGATCTACCGTGTTTCCTCTTACTTTAGGTATAAAAGATGTGGGCTGGCTGAGCATTGCCATTTTATGCTTTTATAGCATAGGGATAGAGATAAAACTGCACTTATCATTTTACATAGGGAATCTTACTGTCTCTTTCCTCTCTCCCTCCCTTTCCTCTTAAGGCCATGTTGACAATAAAATTGATTGTATAGAGTATTAGTGGACAGCAAAATTTTCTATACACCATTCCCTGACGACTGGACTAGTTGACATTTTCTGCAAATAAATTAGCTGCAAATCAAACTTTAAAAAAAAAAAAAATTGCTGAACCTGGCAACCTTTTAATTTTGAAATGTATGATAATTTCTATTACCTAGTGTACATATATATAAAGGTAAAGCTTTCTTTCAGAAATATAAAATACAGTTCTGTTTTATTTTTGTTTTCATCTTTAATATTTATGGAGATTGTTCTGAAACGTTTTTAACCTTCCCTGCATTTCTCCAAAATGATTCAATGCCCATAAAGACCTTATTGCTTTTAACATCATATATCTTTCTATTTTATCTCTACTACGCTTTTAGCTTTTTGAAATACGTTTGTCGTATCTATCTTTGATAAAAAATCTTTTAGTTTCTTACATTTTTCCTTTCTGTTCATCATCTGTTAGGTATGGTATCTATAATCAATGTCTTAGAAATCTCAAACTTTATTATTTCTTTATCTTCCTTCCCTCTATTAAAGTGTCATAGATCAGTTAAATCTTAATTCTAACTGTGGATTACTCATATCGTCCTTGCCAGTTACCCTTTTGACCTGAAGGTCTCATTACTTATTACTATATTTACTGTTATACTTCAGTTCCTGTATTTTTTATTAAACTTGCCTTCTTCAACATAGTTTGTCTTTGACACTGTATCTCTATGATCTAGATGTATCCTTCCTTACCTTTCTTCTTGTCTAAACAAATCTCAAGATCAGTCTAGCAAGATGACCATCTATGAAAAGAAAGAAACATCATTTTGTGACACTTTGAGATTAGATGTCCATGCTATAAATGTGGCTGCCCAGTAATTGCAATGGGATGTCAAAGAGTAGTATCTCAGTATAATGTATTGAAATGGTGGATACACCTGTGTGGTATTTAATTTTACTGAAAAAATATGTATAAGCCACTCACAGATCTTTAAACTCATTCCTAACCTAAATATCAAGATATTGGGTGATCTCTACCTTTACTACTGAAATTTGCCTGTTTTCGATTTATTTTCTCTTTGTATTGGTTTGGATCCTAGCATTAAATTACTTGCATTGTAACTTAATAGCATTTGCCACAATTTTATTTAGTAAATATTTAATTTTATCACGATAAATGTTAAAGATTGACTTTTATGGGTATTTAAGTATTTAAAAGGAACATTTCAATTTGATGGATTTCTTTTATTTATCACTAACCTAATGCCATTCCAGATATACACAACTATCAATGCAATCAAACAAACTGTCAAACAGGAAGGGCTGAAAGAGTAGCACTTCCTGGTTCTGTGAGTTCTTAAAAGGATCTTGTGGCAAGTCCCCCTTTAAACTGGTTGTCTACATTTGTGGATATTTTTTTTCTTACATAAATCCATATATATTTGACTAATTTATTTTAATGGGTTTCATTAAAAATGTGGTGCTATTGTAGCATCTGTGTTGCACTGTCTACTGCTGGCTGTAGAATGGGACAATCCATCAATAAATCCATTCTTATATCTGTCTTTCTTTTTAGCTCTTCTAAACTGTTTAATGAGGACAGACCACATCGAGGTTGAAATTTTATTTAACTGAATTGCAAAAAATATTTTTAGTCCAAAATACAAGCGTTAAAGTAAAAATTTAGAAATTGTCCCCAGAGATGGATGACATCACAAATCATACAATAGAGCTGCTGCCTGAATCCTTATAAAAAACTGTAAAGATGTTCTTTCGTTAGTGTGAAAATATTTACATCTTATATTTAATAAGAACATGATTCCACATTTTTGTAATAGATCAAAAACTTTATACATTTTTATTTGTCTTAGTCAATCTTGAAAGATTGAAAAACCGTAATTGTTAGGTGTGCATTTGCTTAACATATTTTATGTTCTTCATTTATAGCACCCTTAAGTTTTATAACGGATATCAACAAGCCAATTATAAAGACAGACTTTACTATAATTATATATATGTGTCTTACATGACTATTTGCTAAATATTTTTGCTTGAAATCATCCAAGCTTGTGATATGTTAATTGTGATGTTTATTATACAATTTTATTCACAATATATAAACTTAATTAGGACTTAAATATGATGTGATATAAACCATATAAGCTATTGAGAATGGCTGGCACATTTACCTTGAAAATCATTGTTATGTACTTCACAGTATTACGCCTATTAATCTTTTTCACCTTGCTTTCTACAATAGATTTGGATTTATAGAAAAGAGGCTTGTAATTTTTTTTTATTACATATCGAAGTTTAAAAAATAATCAAGTAGTCCCTATTTTTATTGGTTATTTATATATATAAAAGTTGTCATATGTATGTTTTGTAGGTTGTCTGTAGTGATAAATGGGAAGAAAAACACTTTTTCCAAATTATTTAGAGAGGTAGTTGTCTCAATCTGTAACATTTACACCCAAAATTAGCCCCTTCACACCATGGTCATTTTCCTTTTTTTCGTTTTCTCCTCCCCTTCTTTCAAGAACTATAACCTTTATATTTTTCAGTCAATATAGCCATATGAGTGCTTGTTTTTTGCTGGACGAGTTGTAATTTTGAGTGACACCATTTATTCTACCACATAGCTTACTGAAAAATGTTAAAAAAAAATCTAGGTGTGTTGAAATTGCAAAAACATTGCAATTTCACAATTGTTTTATTTTTTTTATTCACCCTGTTCACTGTATGGTAAAACTGACCTAGCAAGATGATTCTTCACGTCAGTACGAGTGCACAAATACCAAACATGTATAGGGCTTTTTTTTAAGTGGTGAAAACAAAATCTGAAATTTGTAAGAATTTTTTTTTTTGCTTTTGTTGCCATTTTCCGAGACTCATACTGTTTTGATTTTTAGGGATCTGGGTCTGGGTGAGAATTTATTTTTTGCACGCCGGGCTGCAGTTTTTACTGATATCATTTGGGTGTGGATATGATGTTTTATCACCTCTTATTGCATTTTATTGCAATGTTGCAACAGTCAAAAAACTGTAATTCTGGTGTTTTGGTTTTTTTTTCGTTACGCCATTTACCGATCAGATTAATTTATTTTAAATTTTGATAGATTTGAATTTTATGAATGCAGTGATACCAAATATCATGTGTGTTTTTTATATTTTTGTCATTGTTTTATTTTTCATGAGTCAAAAGGGGGTGATTTGAACTTTTGTATTTTTTTATATTTGTAAAACCGTTTTTTTCCCCGCTTTTTACTGAATTGAATAGTCCGTGACTTGAAGCTGTGATCATTCGATCACTTGTGCTATACATAGCAGTGCATGAGCACTGCTATGTATAGCAGAAATCATGATCTCTTATGAGTGCCTGCCCGTAATCTTCAGCAGACCCTCGGCTATCATGACAAACCATCTGTGTCCTTTGTGTTAAATGCCACTGTCAGAGATTGACAGTGGGATTTAACTGGTTAACAGTCATGGGCGGAGCTCCACTCCACACGCGGCGGTTAAAAGCACATCATGGCTGGTTAAGTCAGCTATGAAAGGCAGGGAAAAATGCAGGCTCGGTGTGTGAGCCTGCATCAAAGTCAGGGAGCCGGTGTATGACATAACATCATATGATGTGAGGGGGTTAATCCCCAAATTTTCCTGTGAACAGTAATGCCTATATTGTCTAATGCCTGATGTCGATATAGTACTACAAGAACATGGTTACCATGTCAGTACTCTATGAGTCCAAGAGTTTTACAGATAAAGAAGTTGAATTTCCATTCAATGTCAGTGACTCGCCCCCTGGGCCGTGGGGCACCCGGAACCGGGCTTCGGTGCAATGTTGGGGGTAGTAGTGGCAACCCGATCCCGTGGCTCAGGGTGGTCAGACCAAATGCTGTGGCAGTCTATTTGTAGGGCTTTGAATGTCCGACTACAAAACCCGTGGATTGCGGTCAGGGATGACCGCCGCTGCAAGGCAGACTGCTGAGACTGATGTTGGTATGCAGCACAGGGATAGGATAACTCCCCACGGGAAGAGTGTAGCCTCAGGGCAGTGTAATAGGATGCTGGGGGTGATGGTGCAAGCCGCAATAATAAGGGTTCAGAGTCTGCTTCAAACAGTCCAGGGTCTTTATTGTAGTTAGTACTAATGACCCAACAGGAGTACAGGGTAGGAATGGGCCTGGGTGTCTGAGAGCATTCGGGCGAGCCCCACTGGTCAGGGTAAGTGTGAAGGCCTACTGTTCTCTCTCTGCCCTTGCTGACTATCCCCCTTTTCATGGTGTGATAACCCACGTCCCTGAGCTGGCCGTGTACTACGCCTGTATGACTTGCAACTCGGGTCTTAGGTACCTGTTGCTTCTCCGTGCTGTACCGGTCCCTCTGTGTGGCGGAGCCTCCAGGCTTCTCAGGCCAAGAGACCTGAAATCCCTCGCAGGTTGGTTATCTGCTGCCGGGCTTGCAACCCTGACAGCCTCGGACCCCAGTGTCCGGTTGTGCAGTTCTCTCTCAGCCAGGACCGGCTCTCGTCGCCTCTGTCCCTGGCTTGCTGTTCCTCCCCTGCCTCCTGGACTCCTCAGCTGCTGCTGACCTGTCCCTTTCCTCTGGGAACCCTTCTGGATGCTTCAGAAGTGGGTCCTGGTCTCCCTAACCCTGCCCTCAGTTCCAGCTTTTATAGGGGCATCCTGCTCCCCCTACTGGCCTGGGACAGGAGGTGCTGCATGCTAATGGTCCCTGACCAGGGAACCTCCCTACTGCACTCAGACACAGCCTTTAATATTTGTGGCACCGAGACCTGGGGTGACACATTCCCCCCTAGTAAATTTTAGTACTCCGGGACTAAACAAGAAAAACAAATACAGGGTATAAATGCATGACCATAAACACAGCAGGGAAAGAAATAACAAACAACACCACATATTGAGTTCTTTAGGTCACAGTATGATCCGTGACCGGGGGTCCATTTAACCAACACAACGGGAGCCTTAGCCAGGTGGGGGTCTGTCTTTATTCATTCCTTTGGTCAGGCTCCGAACAAATTTACAAGGAAGTCCCGGTTACTCAAAAGTTCATAACCTGTTAGTCCATATATCTCGAAAAACTGGGAAAACAGTATTAATAACCAGGGTACAAACTTAACACATTAAATATATACATTATACATTTAGATCTTCCAGCGAGCTGGTATTTGACCCCTAGTGCTCGGGGTTGACCTCCGTAACCCACTGTCTGGTGGTAGTCTAATATGGCTTTCCCCACTAGTATTAAGGGTACAGCTACTAGCTGGGTTTACAGGCAGGGTAGGCAGCTGTCTGTGGGTTCTTTGGCTTACCGCAGGCATGGCAGGCTCACTGTCAGCAGAGGGTTGACTCTCCTGGGCTGCTGGCATGGGTTCTTCTGCCTCTGGGGCTGCTTGTTCTTCTTGTTCTTCCTGCTCTCCTGTAGGCTCTTGCTGTTTAGGCTGAAGGAAGTGTAGGACGGGTACCACTATTGCGTCATTTATCCGAGTCCAGGTCCGGGGGAACTCTCCGAGAACTGTGCTGATCATTTCTTCCTTGTCCTCTGCGGGTTCAAGGTCTTCTTGATCTTCACTTGGACTCTGTAGTTGCTCGGGGCACCGTTTTAGATGGTCTCTGGAGACGGTGCAAGTGATTTCTCCTCCATCCTTGGTAATCACACATACCTTCGGGTTGTTGTGGTTGGACGGCAGTACTGTGTACGGGTCTCTCTCCCACTGGTCGTCCAGCTTGTGAAGCCTTCTCTTCCACTTCAGGACCTGCTCACCAGGTTCCAGGGGACCAGCAGGGGCATGTTGGTTGAAGAGCCTCTCTTGCTTTTCTCTCGCTTGAGCCAGACTCCTCTCCACACTCTCCTGTACCTTCTTGTACTGTAGCGCCCGTTCCGTATCCCAGTCCGCGTCTGGGGAGGTGTCCTCGGGTGTCAGGACACCCATCTCCAGGTCTATAGGCAGCTTACCAGGTCTTGCTCGCATCAGGTAAGCCGGGGTGCAATTTGTAGCATTCACCGGGATATTGTTGTACAAGTCAATCAGGTCTGGCAGCTTCTCCAGCCACAGGCTGCGTTCTTCCAGGGGCAACGTCTTGAGGAGATCAATGATGATATTGTTCATTTTCTCACACAGCCCGTTGGTTTGCGGGTGGTAAGGCGTTGTCCGAAACTTCCTACAGCAGTAGAGGTTGCAGAACTCCTGGAATACTTCAGCCTCAAACGCCGGACCTTGATCCGTTAAGACCTTTTCCGGATACCCATGTGGATGGCTGAAGTGTTGCTGGAAGGCTCTGGCCGCTGTTTGGGCTGTCAGGTCTTTAACAGGAACCACCACCGGGAACCGGGAGTAATGGTCCACAATTGTCAGGGCATAGACGTAGCCCGACCGGCTTGGAGCCAATTTCACATGATCCAGAGCTACCAGCTCAAGAGGCTGCCTGGTGATGATGGGCCTCAAGGGTGTCTGCTGGCTGATACGGTCCTTCCTTCTGAGGTGGCATGGGCCGCAGTCCCTGCTCCACTTCTCTATGGCCCCTCTCATACCGATCCAGTAGAACCACTCTCTCAGTAGGAACTCCAGTTTCTTCCAACCGAAGTGTCCCGCTCTGTCATGGTAGGCCTCCAGGACAATTGCTGCATCTCGTCTTGGGACCACTACCTGCCAGGTCAGCTCGTGCGTCCGGTGGTTGACAAGCCTTCTGCACAGCTTAACTTTGTAGAGGAATAGCCTGCTTTTCTCCGTCCATGACTGCTTGGCTTCCTCTGGAGCGTCCGGGCCAGGGCTAGCGTCTGCCTGGGTTAACAGGTCTTTCACCAGGCAAACTGCAGGGTCACAATCTTGCATTTCAGCCCAGCCATGGTGGGGTAAGGGGTTGAACATGATGGTGGCTAGGTCTTTGTCTCTTACCCGGTGAGAATACTGAGTGGCCCCATACCGGTGGAACACAGGGAGCTCTACTTCCTCCAGCTCTTTCCCGAGTCTTTTTCTCCTTCAGGTAGGTGGGGCATTCTTGATAGGGCGTCTGCGATGGCGTTGGTCCTGCCTGCCCGGTATTTGATTGTGAAGTCATAATTGGATAGCCGGGCCATCCACCGCTGTTCTAGGGCACCTAGTCTTGCGTTGTTCAGGTGTGTCAACGGGTTGTTGTCCATGTACACGGTGAACTTTGCAGAGGCCAGGTAATGCTTAAACTGTTCTGTAACGGCCTACAACACTGCCAAGAATTCTAGCTTGAAGGAGCTGTAATTCTCCGGGTTTCTTTCAGTGGGCCTCCGCTTCCGGCAGGCGTATGCGATCACCCTTTCTCGGCCCTGTTGGTTCTGTGACAGTACGGCTCCCAGCCCCACATTTCTGGTGTCTCTGTGGAGGATAAAAGGCTGGCCATAATCTGGGCAGGCCAGGATCTCATCCCCCGTGAGGGCCATCTTCAACAGGCGGAAGGACTCCTCTTCCGGCTTGTCCCACTTGAAGAGTGGCTTTTGGCTTCTGGTCTTGGATTGCTCTATTGCTCTATCAGGAGGTCCTGCATAGGGGCTGCCATCTTAGTGAACCCGGGGATGAGCTTTCGGTAGTAGCCTACCAACCCAAGGAACTGCCTCACTTCTTTGATGTTTTGAGGGGCTTGGCCAGCTCTTGATTACTGTGACCTTGTCATGGTTGGGGGCTACTCCTTCTGCACTCACCACGTGCCCCAGGTACTGTACCTTCGGCTTTAACAGATGGCACTTGGAGGGTTTCACTTTCATGCCATAGCCTGCCAGGGCTTCGAACACCTCTGCCAGGTGTTTTAGATGGTCCTCGTAGGTCTTCTAATAGACGATCACGTCGTCCAGGTAAAGTAGGACCGTCTCGAAGTTTTGGTGCCCTAGACAGCATTCCATCAGCCTCTGGAAGGTCCCGGGTGCATTGCAGAGCCCGAATGGCATACAGTTGAATTCGCTCAATCCCATCGGGGTGGTGAAGGCAGTTTTTTCCTTGTCAGCCTCTGCCACAGGAACCTGCCAGTACCCCCTAGTAAGATCCAAAGTAGAGAAGAAGTTAGCTGATTTTAGTGCGGCTAAAGACTCCTCTATCCTAGATAACGGGTACGCGCCTTTATGGGTGATACGATTGATTTGTATATAGTCCACGCACATTCTCATGGTACCGTCTTTCTTTTTTACCAGAACCAAGGGGCTGCCCAGGGGCTACAGCTGTCTCTTATGACCCCGGCTTCTTTCATTTCTCTCAGCATGCCCTTTGCGTTCTGATAATGTGCAGGGGGTATAGGTCTGTGTCTCTCTTTTATTGGTGGGTGGCTCCCTGTGGGGATGTGGTGTTCTACTCCCTTTACTCGGCCGAAGTCTAGCAGGTGCTTACTATAAATTCTCTCGTACTCCTGAACCACCCGGTAGACTCCTTGTTTTTGGTGCAGGGGAGTGGAGTCAGCACCCACATGGAGTTTCTGGCACCAGTCCTCCTTGTGTTTCTGGGAGCCATTACCCTCTACTGAGGGAGATGGAGGCAAGGGTTCCACGACCCTGATAGCATTGTGCTCGATGGCAAACAATTTGGCTAGTGTAGCGTACCGGGGCAAGTGTACTTCCCTTTCCCCGTTGTTTAAGATCCGGAAGGCACCCTTCCATGGCGGACATCAACCACCCCCCGGGCTGTCAAAATAGTGGGCATGCTGTCTGAGTACACGGGTTCTACCATGGCTTGGTAGTCTCTCCCTCTTAACCCGATTGCAGTCCGACACCAGATCATCATTTCACTTTTGGGAGGCATGGCAATGGGGAACGGGTCGCTCATCCTCACGCTACCGATCTCACCACCAGACAGTTTTACCTATTGCCGTCTCATCAGGGCTCTTATCTCTTTCTGGAGGACCCTCTGTTGGCTGGAGCTCGCATTCATCGCCACCTGCTGCAAAATCACAATTACTTCTGAAAGACAGTTTTCAATCACATTAGTACCCAAGGTTATTTTAGGGTGATTTTCACGACGGTCAATGTCCACAATGATCACTCCCTGTGCTTGCAGTTCCACCTTACCAATCTTGATGGTCATCTCTCTGAACCCCATCTGCGGCACGGGTTGACCATTGCTGGCGATGATGCTTAAGTCATCGTCTGGATAACGGGTTATATCCGCGTCATTCCAGTACCGCTTGAAAAGTACGTAGGGGATGGTAGTCACTTGAGACCCAGTGTCCAGTAGTGCACTCATGGGCATACCGTCCAGCACTACGGGTAAGACCGGGCGTCCCCCACATACATATCATGCCAATTAGACGGGCCTGATGACCTTATGCCTGGGGGTTGGCCCTCTGCCCCAGGTCGAACCCATTTAAAGTACAGTACCTTGCTATGTGTCCTGGCTGACTGCAACGGCGGCAAATCGGCTGTCCATCCTCAGTGTAACGGTTGGCGGGCCTCCCTCTGAACGACGGGATCCTCCTCTGTCGACGCCACGGGACATCCTCCGGACTGGAAGTCAGCTTGATTGGTCTTGACGGTTCCACCTGCAACGACTGTACAGTCCTGGTCAGTGCAGCCACACTCTTTGTTAGCTCTTGGACCTGATGGTGCAGGTTTGCAGGCTGGGATGGATTTAGGGCCTGTGCATCAGCCCCCACAAGGTCTGCGGGGTAGGGTACCGCCCCCTGGTGGTAAGTGATGGCAGGGCACCGGGAAACTAAAGCGCCACCTGGTGCGGGTTCTCGGAGCACCCGGATGGCCCTATCCTTGAACTGCGCAAAAGTCAACTCTGGGTTCTGTAGGGCCATGAGGCGCAGCTGGGTTCTGTGGGCGCTGTACAGCAGACCTTCTATGAACTCGTCAGTCAACAGTTTATCAGTGTCCTGCACTCTGCCAGGGTCAGCTTGTTTAATTGCTCCCAGAGCTTCTTGCAGGTTCAAGGCATAGTCTCTGATACTATCTTGGGCTCGCTGCTTACAGCCATAGAACCGCATTTTGATTTCTGCTGAGGTACAGGTATTAAAGGTACTCCGCAGCCGGGTCAGAATGTCCTTTACAGTCCTTTTTTCCTCATCTGACCATGATTTCACTTCCCGCTGGGCTGCACCGGTTAGCTGCCCCGTCCGAATGCTCACTTTCTGTTCTTCTGTCAGGGGATAAACTTTAAATAAACTGTGCAGTCTTTCCTTAAAGTCAGTTAACGTTTGGGATTCCCCTGAGTATTGGGGCAGCCAGGCTGCTCCGGGGATATAGGGCATGGAGAACGGCATCACCGCTGCTGCAGCCACGCTGGTGGTAGAAGGTCCCTCCGCGTCCGTCATCTTCTTCCCCCCTAGTTAAGCGTGGCCTACCTTCCATTGATCCTCTTCCGTAGGCCGCGGCTCCGCTGGTGCTTGTCCGGGCGAGGACCTTGCATCGCGTCCTGGTGACGTCAGCGTCGCTCTCGCTCCTTCCAGGACCTTGCGCAGCGTCTGTGCTTAGGGCGGGGCTTCAGGTCTCGCATGGTTTGGACGTCAACGCCCCTCTTCTTCCCGCGCGGCGTCCTGAAGATGGCGTCTGATGACGGGAAACCTCTTTTTTAAGGTATGTGTACAGTCTTTTTCAGGCGCGCAATACCCGTTTGTGGTGGGTTGGTCACAATCCTGCCGACTACGCCAAAGCTGACTCGCCCCCTGGGCCGTGGGGCACCCGGAACCGGGCTTCGGTGCAATGTTGGGGGTAGTAGTGGCAACCCGATCCCGTGGCTCAGGGTGGTCAGACCAAATGCTGCGGCAGTCTATTTGTAGGGCTTTGAATGTCCGACTACAAAACCCGTGGATTGCGGTCAGGGATGACCGCCGCTGCAAGGCAGACCGCTGAGGCTGATGTTGGTATGCAGCACAGGGATAGGATAACTCCCCACGGGAAGAGTGTAGCCTCAGGGCAGTGTAATAGGATGCTGGGGGTGATGGTGCAAGCCGCAATAATAAGGGTTCAGAGTCTGCTTCAAACAGTCCAGGGTCTTTATTGTAGTTAGTACTAATGACCCAACAGGAGTACAGGGTAGGAATGGGCCTGGGTGTCTGAGAGCATTCGGGTGAGCCCCATTGGTCAGGGTGAGTGTGAAGGCCTACCGTTCTCTCTCTGCCCTTGCTGACTATCCCCCTTTTCGTGGTGTCATAGCCCACGTCCCTGAGCTGGCCATGTACTACCCCTGTATGACTTGCGACTCGGGTCTTAGGTACCTGTTGCTTCTCCGTGCTGTACCGGTCCCTCTGTGTGGCGGAGCCTCCAGGCTTCTCAGGCCAAGGGTCCAGAAATCCCTCGCAGGTTGGTTATCTGCTGCCGGGCTTGAAACCCTGACAGCCTCGGACCCCAGTGTCCGGTTGTGTAGTTCTCTCTCAGCCAGGACCGGCTCTCGTCGTCTCTGTCCCTGGCTTGCTGTTACTCCTCTGCATCCCAGACTCCTCAGCTGCTGCTGACCTGTCCCTTTCCTCTGGGAACCCTTCTGGATGCTTCAGAAGTGGGTCCTGGTCTCCCTAACCCTGCCCTCAGTTCCAGCTTTTATAGGGGCAGCCTGCTACCCTACTGGCCTGCTAATGGTCCCTGACCAGGGAACCTCCCTCCTGCTCTCTGACACAGCCTTTAATATTTGTGGCACCCAGACCTAGGGTGACACAATAGCATAGTCCAGCATTGGATTAGTTGATGGTACTGTGTACAGAACCAATAAATGCCACCAAGGACATGGAAAATATTGAGTACTGCAAGAGTAACCTATTAATTTAAGCAAGGCAGTCATGAATGGGGTTAAAAATAAACACTGACCGTAATCAGAGGAGAGAGAGAATATTTTTATAGCATAGACTTGATAAAATTTGTTACTGCAGCACATTTTTTCATGTAAAAGTCATCATTGGCTGTCATAGAGGTCATCTCATTGGCACCCAAACAAAAATAGGTCCAGATAGTGACACCTGGACCAGAGGGTTTTAGTTAAATCAAAAACTGGATGTTGGGACTATAGAATATATCAGCCCTGCAAAATGACTTGAAAATTTGGAAGTATTGTTTACTATAGGTAGTACTAAAGTTATTGATTCTTTACCTCATTGAGATGATATGTAACACTGATTATGATTAACCAATTATATGCTGTATGCACAAGTTTGCAGCCATGAATATGATCAATATAATATTGTATAGCACTGTTAATTGTATGGAACACTATTAACTACAAGCTTAGCATGATATGTATAATGGTGCCTACACTTTTAGTAATTATGAGCACTTATACCAGTTCAATCTATTCTATCCTAAATGAAACATTCAAAACAAACAAATTTCAAGTAAATATTATATGTGGAAATTATGCTGGGACTTTATCTACATTCTATATTATATCTGTGTTTACTTAAATTATTAGACTCGTATTACAGGTACATGCAATAAAAGAGCACAACACAGTATAATTGACCCCACATCCACAACACATTATGATGACCACCGCATCCCCCACACAGTATGATAGTCCCCAAAACACCCACACACGATGTGATGAGCCCGGAAGCACTACCCCTCATCCAGTATAATGGACCGAACAGCCTTTCACATAGTACGATGGCTCCCACAGCCCCACACACATTATGAAATCCCCACAGTCTTCCCAGAAAGTAACATGGACTACACAGCCCTCCACAGTATGATGGCTCTACAGCCCCCACGTTATAATTTCACCTACACGTGCATCGACAGTTCTGTATACTCCAGGCTTAAAGTCACCTGCAACCCACAGAATAGAGCATTACAAGGCACAGAAACCATGGTTCCCTGCTCTACTATAGAGTTTAAAGGGAATGTGTCAACCCGGGAGCGATATCAGACCTCTACTATGGACATACAGGTTATAGAAAAGTAAATCTATACATACCTGTATGGCCCATAGTAGAGGTGTGATTGCAGAGAAATCTGTTTTTATAAACTCCGTTTTGCACAGGCTTGGCTTCCCACGGATGCCGATAAATACCTGCCTTTCTGTTTATTATTCCCCGATATACCTACCTAATATGCTTAGTTACCATATTCCCCCCCTCCCCTGCATGTCACAGGGCCCTGTGATGTGCACTGTTCTCCCTGACTTCCCGGGCATGCACAAAGCGCCGTTCATACACAGCGCGCTTTGCTACACAAACACACTGAAAAAATACAATTATCTTAATATAGGTAATAGTTTCAGAAATTCTGCATAAAGCCGCAACATCAAAAACTCACCAAATACTCATTGAGGGAACGAAGCCTAAAACGGAGATTGTAATTCAAAAACAAAGTGATGGAAGGAGAGAGAATGAAGTTTGTGTCCTTACATGGATACTTAAAAACATATGGATATTAAAATGTCATGCCCTAGTTATAGTAATATAATTTCCTTAAGACATATTACTGTACAATAGTCTGTAAATTGTAAAAAGAAAGATTAATTATTAATTGTTGTTCTTAGAGAGTGCTATGACACATTTAATTAGGATCTACAAACAGCATGTTATAAATATATGCTAGTAATTTGTCCAGAGTTAGCATCAGTAATAGCATTGTTGTTAGCACATCTAGTACATTCCTTTAATTCATTTCCAAAAAAGGATAAAATGTATTAGAAACAAAAAAATCAAGTGCAGTAAACCACTTTTTTTCAGTAAACCTATTTCCCCTGGCCTCTTTAATATGTGGAACTATTTTATGAACTGCAGTTGGAAAGGAATATTGTTATTGAAGGAAAGATACTATATATGGATTCAAACCTAATCAAGTCCCCCCTAGAAAGAACGGATGACACTATGGATGTGGACACCAATCCACTTTGTGGATTTTTTGCAGTGTGATATGTTTACTACCATGTATAGTCCTCTGCTAATTTGCATACTGTGTGTGGGGTGGCATTGGTTTATATGTGTGGACAGATGTGGTATCTGCTTTCCCATGTGGGAGTGACCTCCTGTCCCCTCCATTGTTCCTCCCCTGCTTCTTGGTGTGTGTTATTTTATGTTTCCCTCTGGTCTGCAGTTGTGTGGGCAGACTCTGTGCGCATGCGCTGTGTGCCGCGGTCATGTGACTGTGACGCGGTCTCTGACTGGCGATGCCTCGGAACACGTGACGTCAATAGGGGAGTTCCCCTCTTCCAGGATGCTGCCTGAGACCGCGCCGCTGTCACCAATGTTCGGGAACGCACGGCGCTTTGCGCCATTACTGGTCGGTGACAGCCCCTCCTTTTTGGGTCTGCAAATATAAGAAGTCCTGTATCCATACACACCCCACCTCTCCCCCCAGAGGATGTACAGAAACATGTGTCGGGGCTTTTACTGACACCGTTGGTTGCCTCCATCCTTTTCACTAAGTATGTTATATTAGGCTTAATCCATGGGAAATTTATACATTTGTGATGTTGTGTATTACTTACAACTGATTTCTTAGTTGGCATTCTATATGCATTGGATATGCCATATGACCTTATGTGTTATAGTATTGGTTTAAGATCTGACACCAACTGTGTCTCTCTGTACCCTTTTTTGCCTTGTCTACCTGGTCTGCCCATGTCATGTCTTATATTATATGGAATTTATGCAATGTGTTTTTCTAAATATATTTAATAAACTTATGAAATCTTTTTAGTCATCAAATTGTGCTTAACCATGTTTTATTTGGGGTGTTTGAAACACTTATGGTTCTCTTTTTTGTGTTCAATTGATATTTAGTGGTATACCTTATTACTTATTAGGTCCTGTTCTCCACTGTCATTTTTTCATACTATATCAATGATACCATTGTTGCTAGCATATCTAGTATATTCCAGTAATTCATTTCCAAAGAAGGATAAAATGCATTAGAAATAAAAAAAATCAAGTGCAGTAGACCATCAACATTATCACACCTTGTACATTTTGCTTTAAAATGTGATAGTAGTAACAGATATGTATTTCATATCCATTATTTTTAAAGAAAAGATGATGAAAGAAAATGCATTCCTTGGCATTACTCTGGAGTGGTGCCCTATGTTAACACAGTGCAGTTCCATGTAAGCAAGTAGCACTTCTTTTCCCAGGGATATATAAATAGTTAATAGAGTGTTAAGTCTCTCTGCGAAAAGATACATAACAAGATAAAACTTGGACTTCTCTGGGGTACAGTAACCACTACTTTTCCATCACACAAAATATTGTTTAGGGGTTTTAATGTTTTGTTTAAGCACAGGTGAACACAATAATGTAATAAGTACAATACCTCTGACCTTAGCTTGGTGTGAATGAGCACCAAGTATATTATGTGAGGACTGAAAGTCGGTATAAAAACTACAGGACTACGTAACACATACTGAATTATTTTTTGCAGTATTTAAAAAAACAATATTTAAACAATATTCAAAAACGAATTTTAGTTAAGCTATAATCTTACAAAGTGCCCTAAGCTCAAAAATTGTATTCAGAAAGCAACAAATCGAAAATAAACATATGACAATAGCAGTTCAAGACCTACTGTAACCATTGATGTTGTGATCAAACAAATTTGGAAAGATATTTTTTGGCCTGAAAATTTAGTTTTGTGGTAGTTTTTTTGAGCATAACATAGAAGTCTATATAAAAGAGAACTAAAAACTGCACTAGGGCCTTTGGTACAAAATACTGACATATCACTGTTTGTGTGATTGCAGCCTGAAGTATATGAAGCAGGGGCATGAGGAATAAACCAAAATATAAAAAATGTAAAGCAGAGATGAGCAGATTACGCAAATTCAAATTTGCCTGTTAGAAGGTATTTTCCCCCAAAAAATTAATTTGCAGAGAAGTTACTCTCCGCTAATTTAATGCCCCTTATTTTGCTCCGGAGCCTCTCCAGACAGCAGAACATAATAAACATAAGATATAAAAATAAAAATAATTCTTATACTTACCACACACCTCACTGCTCAACTTTCCGGCCCCTCTGCTCCACACCATGACCCATCTGGTCCTCGCCACAAATTTTTATCGCTGTCACTAACTCTCAAATATCCAGACTTTTCGTGCTAGGCCGGAACTTCTAGCTCTAATGACTGTGCACATTCATTTGCAGAACACTGTGATGTGATGCAAAGAAGTCTATACAAGCCGCTTCACCACTATTTTCCTGTTGCTTTTAGCTTAGTTCACAGAATAAAAAAAAAAATAGAACTTCTCACTTACATGTAGTTCACCTACTCATCACATTTGAAATTACCATAGTTTATATAAATAAAAAGATTCAAACTGCCCTGGTTCAGCATCCAGTAATTTCCTCCATGGCAGTCAGGCCAGAGCAATGTTTACTTGTTTGCCCGTACTCTTCTGAGCTCCTCTATACCTCTAGTAAATAGGTCTCACACAGAATCTTATGACATGAGTCATGACTAGGGTTGAGCGATACCTTCCGATATCGGGATATATCGGATCGGACCGATACCGAAAAAGTATCGGATATCGCCGATTCCGATACCGGAAACCAATGCAAGTCAATGGGACAGAAATATCGGAATGAAAATAAACCCTTTCTTTCCTTGTAGGTAAATTCTACATGAAGTAAAACAACTAAGAATAATGTAGAATGTATTGGGGGAGGTGGGGGAGACAATAAAGGCATAGAGGTTTAGCCCAATCAAATGGAATAGCAGGAATTAATATTTTTTTTTAAGACGTTCTGAGTTACGGAAATATTGACTATGTTAAGTATTTTTATATTTTGTCAGATATTTATGTTTCACTGCTTCCATGCTCTTCACCTTCTTTTTTACTTCTCCCACACTTTCTCCTTCATCATCCTCAGCATCTTTTTCATCCACTTCTTCTTCACCTTCTTCGTATTATTCTTTTTTTTTACATTCTTCATATTCTACTTCTTCATCTTCTTCTTCTTCATCATATTCTTATTTGTGGCAGGCATTCCTGTAGTTGTTATCTATAAAACGTTGGACATTACACCTTTCGTTCTGCCCGTCACAAAAGATTTACAACAGGATTTGTCCGCGTTCAGTTTGGCCTGCAGCAGCAGGTCTTTTTCAGGGGCACCACGAGGAGGAACGGACTCACCCCCATACACTGCTTAGTCATCTTCTGCTTATAATTTAGATATTATCTTTTGCTCTGATTTTTAATCTTATGCTTAATGTTCTTCCGCTTTTTGTTCTGCAGCTTCTTGTATTTCTGCTTCTTGGTTTTCTGTCTCTTGTTCTTCTGTATCTTGGTGCTTGTCTTCTCTTCTTTGTCCTCTTGGTCAACTTCTTCAGGGTCATCTTCTTGGTCTTCTTCGGGGTGGTCTTCAGGGTCTTCGTCTTCGGGGGTCCTCGTCTTCGGGGTCCTCGTCTTCTTCGGGTTGGTCTTCTGGGCCCTCGTCTTCGGGGTCCTCATCTTCGGGGTGGTCTTCAGGGTCCTAGTCTTCTTCGGGGTGGTCTTCAGGGTCCTCGTCTTCTTCGGGGTGGTCTTCAGGGTCCTCGTCTTCAGGGTCGTCGTCTTCGGGGTCCTCGTCTTCTTAGGGTTGGTCTTCAGGGTCCTCGTCTTCAGGGTCCTCGTCAGGGAGATCTAGAGTGATTACCAAGAACCATTTCAAAAAGCTTGAACTTGGAAATGTAGCAGAAGGTACAAGAAAGCTGAGGAACTACCGAGGACCAGCTGACGGTACTGGAACCCGGATGGGTAGCAGAAGGTATAAGAGCCAATGGAACTGCCGAAGACCAGCTGATGGTAATGGAACTCGGTTACTAAGCAGGAGGCACCTGTGCCAGAAAGCACTACCAAGGACCAGCAGACGTTGGTGGAACTTGGATACCGAGAAGGAGGCACCTAATCCAAAGGCACTGCCGAGAACCAGCTGACGGTACTGGAACCCGGATGGGTAGCAGAAGGTACCCATGTAAAAAAAAGTTCAAGGCCGCGAGCCGGCCGCAGTTACCAAAACCCACAGTCCTACAGGGGGTGCTTGTCCTATTGGCACTATGGAACCAGCCTTCATTGCCAGATCCCGCAGCCCACATAGGAGTCACCTAAACTGCAGGCACCATAGAGTCGGCTAACCTGACCGCAACACGACAGGACAACGCATTGGAGGCAAAGTGACGTTGACACTACCCGGAAACAGCTGGCATGCTGGAACCAGGCTGGGCAGGAGGGAGTACCCATGCCAAAGTCACGGCCGAGAACCAGCTGACGGTACTGGAACCCGGATGGGTAGTAGAAGGTACAAGATCAAATGGAACTACCGAGGACCAGCTGACGGTACTGGAACCCGGATGGGTAGCAGAAGGTATAAGAGCCAATGGAACTGCCGAAGACCAGCTGACGGTACTGGAACTCGGTTACTAAGCAGGAGGTACCTGTGCCAGAAAGCACTACCAAGGACCAGCAGACGTTGGTGGAACTTGGATACCGAGAAGGAGGCACCTAATCCAAAGGCACTGCCGAGAACCAGCTGACGGTACTGGAACCCGGATGGGTAGCAGAAGGTACCCATGTAAAAAAATTTCAAGGCCGCGAGCCGGCCGCAGTTACCAAAACCCACAGTCCTACAGGGGGTGCTTGTCCTATTGGCACTATGGAACCAGCCTTAATTGCCAGATCCCGCAGCCCACATAGGAGTCACCTAAACTGCAGGCACCATAGAGTCGGCTAACCCGACCGCAACACGACAGGACAACGCATTGGAGGCAAAGTGACGTTGACACTACCCGGAAACAGCTGGCGTGCTGGAACCAGGCTGGGCAGGAGGGAGTACCCGTGACAAAGTCACTGCCGAGAACCAGCTGATGGTACTGGAACCCGGATGGGTAGTAGAAGGTACAAGAGCAAATGGAACTACTTAGAACCAGCTGGCGGTGCTGGAACCCAGGGTGAATACTAAAAACAGAGTGGAGCCAGAGGTGTAATTGGAGCAAGTTTTAAATCCGTAGTACAGTGGATGTGGACAAAGCAGGAGAATTTGCCGGATACACAGCTGGGGATCAGCTGACGTTACTGAACCCCAATAACACTGGAGCAAGCGTTGACTGTGCAGACGGCACTTCTGAGCAGCAACTAGCGGTATTGGA
Organism: Phyllobates terribilis; assembly: GCF_046119375.1. NCBI lineage: Eukaryota > Metazoa > Chordata > Amphibia > Anura > Dendrobatidae > Phyllobates > Phyllobates terribilis. The sequence goes on along the minus strand of NW_027362763.1, from coordinate 369,088,257 downwards.
GCCCAGGGTAAATACTAAAAACAGAGGAGCCAGAGGTGTATTTGGAGGAGGTTTTAAATCCGTAGTACAGTGGATGTGGACAAAGCAGGAGAATTTGCCGGACACACAGCTGGGGATGAGCTGACGTTACTGAACCCCAATAACACGGCAGCAAGTGTTGACTGTGCAGACGGCACTTCCGAGCGCCAACTGGCGGTGTTGGAGCTCAGGGATAATACTGAAAACAGAGGAGCCAGAGGTGTAATTGGAGCAACTTTAAAATCTGTAGTAGTGAGAATGTGGACAGAGCAGGAGAAATTGCCGTCCGCACAGCAGGGGAACAGCTGACGTTACTGAACCCCAATAACACGGCAGCAAGTGTTGACTGTGCAGACGGCAATTCCGAGCGCCAACTGGCGGTGTTGGAGCTCAGGGATAATGTAACATACCTGGCGGCGTCCTTGCATGGTGGTCCATCTCCCACTGTGCAAGAGCGCGCACTTGATCTCCAGTCCAGAATATCTCTCTGGCTTCCCTCCATGCTGTCTGTTTGTGTCTGTTTCTGCTGCTTAAGGGCGGCGCCCGATCACTTCCTGCTTTTTGTACCTGCTGTGGGTCACACCCCTTGTGCGTCCTCAGCCTATTGCTGTCTGTCACCTGGTATATAGCTCAGCTGCTCCAATCAATCCCTGCCTGAGCATAGTGCTTCATTCAGTGTGTGCTTGCACTCTGAAGGTGCCAGGTCCCGTTCTGTGTTCTCTTGTCTGCCTATCCTGGAGGCTGTATTTCCAGGCCTGTCTGAACACGCTCCTAGCCTGTTCCTCCTGCCTTCTAGGGGCCGATTACCTAGACCCGCTCCTGTATCTTGTCTGTCCTGTCTGAACACGCTCCTAGCCTGTTCCTCCCGCCTTCTAGGGGCCTATTACCTAGACCCGCTCCTGTATCTTGTCTGTCCTGTCTGAACACGCTCCTTGCCTGTTCGTCCTGCCTCTCTGGGGGCCGTATTCCCAGACCCGCTCCTCTATTCCGCTGCAGTGTCGGTCTCCTCCGTACACTCAGTTCCAGTCTGTACTCTCTCCTATCCTTTACCTGTTTTGCCTCTATGTCCGTTCCCTTCCTTTTTCTGCAGAGTCTGAACTCGTACCTAACTCCTGCTTGTTGTCTCTGTACTCCTGTTTGTGAGTTTGTGGTCCACTCGCTACTTCTCTGCAAGTACCCTGTGAGTATCTGGCTCTGCCTTTCCCTTCCTGTCTGTTCCGTGTGAACAGAGCCCTGTCCCCCCTGCTCAGCCTTGCCAGCTCTGACTCCTTTGCTCACCGCTCTGGCGGTTCTAGCCTGCTCTGACACCTTTGCTCACCGCTCCGGCGGTTCTAGCCTGCTCTGACTCCTTTGCTCACCGCTCCGGCGGTTCTAGCCTGCTCTGACTCCTTTGCTCGCTGCTCCGGCAGCCTTGCTCCGCTCTGACCCTTTTGCTCACTGCTCCGGCAGTCTCGCTCCGCTCTTTTCCTTTTGCTCACTGCTCCGGCAGTCTTGCTCCACTCTTGCTCACCGCTCCAGGCGGTCTCGTCCTGCTTTACTCTTGCTCACTGCTCCGGCAGTCTCGCGCAGCTCTGACCCTTTGCTCACCGCTCCTGGCGGCCTTGTCCTGCTCTAATCTTGCTCACCGCTCCAGGCGGCCTTGTCCTGCCCTGTTCTCGCTCACCTCTCTGGGCGGCCTCACTCTGCTGTGTTTGTCCGCCACATCTGTGGTTCTGTTCCTGAGTCCCAGTGTGTACTGGGTCCTATCCCGCCAGTGTCCCTACCTGCTAGTGCCTCCCTGTCTGCACTCTAGCTGTGCTTGCCTGTACCCCTCTGCCTGTATTGTTCCTGAGTCCCAGTGTGTACTGTGTCCTATCCCGCCTGTGTTCCGACCTGCTAGTGCCTCCCTGTCTGCACTCTAGCTGTGCTTGCCTGTACCCCCAGCCTGCATACCCGCCTGCCTGCATACCAGTCGTGCCTGCCTATACCCACCAGTCTGTGCGCCAGCCTGTTCCTGCATTCCCCTGTGTGGGTCAACAGCCGTGTCTGGGGTCTGTCCTGGAGTAGCACCTGGTCCCTCTGCTCGGTTCCTCCTTGGTGCACTGGCGTCGTATGCTGTCGTGCGACCCTGGTTGGATCGAGTGAATACCTAGTTAGGCCCCTCCAGGCATTCACTCTCCGGCACGGTTCAGTGGAATCACACGCACACGCCGCTCAGCCCGGGCGTGTGCATTACAGATAATACTGAAAACAGAGGAGCCAGAGGTGTAATTGGAGCAACTTTAAAATCTGTAGTAGTGAGAATGTGGACAGAGCAGGAGAAATTGCCGTCCGCACAGCAGGGGAACAGCTGACGTTACTGAACCCCAATAACACGGCAGCAAGTGTTAACTGTGCAGACGGCACTTCCGAGCGCCAACTGGCGGTGTTGGAGCTCAGGGATAATACTGAAAACAGAGGAGCCAGAGGTGTAATTGGAGCAACTTTAAAATCTATAGTAGTGAGAATGTGGACAGAGCAGGAGAAATTGCCGTCCGCACAGCAGGGGAACAGCTGACGTTACTGAACCCCAATAACACGGCAGCAAGTGTTGACTGTGCAGACGGCACTTCCGAGCGCCAACTGGCGGTGCTGGAGCTCAGGGATAATACTGAAAACAGAGGAGCCAGAGGTGTAATTGGAGCAACTTTAAAATCTGTAGTAGTGCGAATGTGGACAGAGCAGGAGAAATTGCCGTCCGCACAGCAGGGGAACAGCTGACGTTACTGAACCCCAATAACACGGCAGCAAGTGTTGACTGTGCAGACGGCACTTCCGAGTGCCAACTGGCGGTGTTGGAGCTCAGGGATAATACTGAAAACAGAGGAGCCAGAGGTGTAATTGGAGCAACTTTAAAATTTGTAGTAGTGAGAATGTGGACAGAGCATGAGAAATTGCCGTCCGCACAGCAGGGGAACAGCTGACGTTACTGAACCCCAATAACACGGCAGCAAGTGTTGACTGTGCAGACGGCACTTCCAAGCGCCAACTGGCGGTGTTGGAGCTCAGGGATAATACTGAAAACAGAGGAGCCAGAGGTGTAATTGGAGCAAATTTAAAATCTGTAGTAGTGAGAATGTGGACAGAGCAGGAGAAATTGCCGTCCGCACAGCAGGGGAGCAGCTGATATTACTGAACTCCAATAACACGGCAGCAAGTGTTGACTGTGCAGACGGCACTTCCGAGCGCCAACTGGCGGTGTTGGAGCTCAGGGAAAATACTGAAAACAGAGGAGCCAGAGGTGTAATTGGAGCAACTTTAAAATCTGTAGTAGTGAGAATGTGGACAGAGCAGGAGAAATTGCCGTCCGCACAGCAGGGGAACAGCTGACGTTACTGAACCCCAATAACACAGCAGCAAGTGTTGACTGTGCAGACGGCACTTCCGAGCGCCAACTGGCGGTGTTGGAGCTCAGGGATTACAGTTCAGGTGGTAGAAACATGAACACAACAGGAGACCAAGATACTGTTGCCAACCAATTATTTATTCTGGAAGAGGACTGGCAAATTCATGAGAGATCCAGGCCTTGTTCATTTTGAGAAAAGTAAGCCGGTCAACGTTATCGGAGGATAGTCGCATGCGACGATCTGTTAGTACACCACCTGCGGCACTAAAGACGCGTTCCGATAATACACTAGCCGCAGGGCAAGCTAGCACCTCCAATGCATACTGACTAAGCTCTGGCCATGTATCCAGCTTACAGACCAAAAACTTGAAGGGAGAAGAGCCGTCTGGGAGTACACTAAGAGAGCAAAACATGTAGTCTGTCACCATCTGACGGAAACGTTGCCTCCTGCTGACTGGAGCCGTCTGTGATGGTGTAGACATTTGTGGCGGCGGGGACACAAAACTTTGCCACATTTTGGCCATACTGGTCTTGCCTTGTGCTGGGGCGCTGCTTCTGCTCCCTCTTTGTGCAGAGCTTCCTCCACTGCCTCGACGCACTGAGCTGCTTTGTAAAGCACTAGCAGCACTGCTCTCGGTTGGAATGGAGAACATGATGGAATGCACCAGTGCGTCTTGGTACTCCCGCATTTTACGCTCCCGGTTCAACGGTGTTATGAGGCTTTGTAAGTTGTCCCGGTAGCGAGGATCTAGGAGGGTGGACACCCAATAATCAGCCATGTTGAGAATGTGGGCGATGCGGCGGTCGTTTCTCAGGCACTGCAGCATGAAATTAACCATGTGCTGCAGACTGCCAACTGGCCAAGAAACGCTGTCCCCTGCTTGAGGCGTCATCTCTGCCTGCTCTGCATCACCCCACCCTCGCTCTAGATACTGACTACTAGAGCATTGTGTACCTCCCTCCTCTGGACAGATGTCTTCCTCATCCATTGACTCCTCCTCATCCTCCTCACAAAGTGTCCCCTGCCTAGGCCTTTGTGAGGAACAACGTTACGCAGACTGTAGAGAAGCAGATGGCATTTGTGACTCCTCATCCTCCACCTCTTCCAAAACCTCGTCCCTTAGTGCTTGCAGTGTTTTTTCAAGCAGGCAGATAAGGGGGATAGTCATGCTGACTAGTGCATCATCTGCACTCGCCATCCGCGTGGAATAATCGAAGGCACGCAAAACGTGGCAAATGTCCTTCATAGAGGCCCACTCAGTGGTGGTGAAGTGTGAACGGCGCGCACTGCGACTTGTTTGCGCCTGCTGCAGCTGGTACTCCATTACTGCTGCCTGCTGCTCACACAACCTCTCCAACATATGTAACGTTGAATTCCACCTGGTGGGTAGGTCACATATGATGCGATGTTCCAGAAGACGTAATCGGCGCTGCAGAGCTGCAATGCGTGATCTTGCATTGCTGGAACGCCACAAGTGAGCGCACTCTATGCGGACCTTGTGAAGCAGTGCATCAAGATCCGGATAGTCCCTCAAAAAACTCTGCACGACCAAGTTGAGCACATGTGCCAGACATGGGATGTGAGTGAGGTTGCCTAGGCCCAGAGCTGCCACCAGATTTCGGCCATTGTCACACACTACCATGCCTGGCTGGAGATTCGCTGGCACAAACCACACGTCGCTCTGCTGCTTGATGGCATTCCAGAGCTCCTGCGCTGTGTGACTTCGATTCCCCAAAGAAATTAATTTTAATACGGCCTGTTGACGTTTGGCCACGGCTGTGCTCATATTGGTCACCATAACAGGTAACCGTTCACGGGTCGATGTGGAGGTAGACCGTGACGGCTCCTGCAGCGCTGATTCAGAGGAACTGGAGTATGAGGAGGAGTCAATGTGTACAGACTGGATTCCTGCAATCCTTGGAGTTGGCAGTACACGTACAGCATCACTCTCAAGATCTGTACCCGGCTCCACAACATTTACCCAATGGGCAGTGAGGGAAAGGTATCATCCCTGTCCATGCTTACTGGTCCACGCATGCTACTGACGGCGTTTTGTAGCGCATGTTTAATTTTTCCCTCCACATGATGTTGCAGGGCAGGGACGGCTTGCCTGCTGAAATAAAAGCGGCTGGGCACGTTGTATTGTGGGACTGCCAATGCCATAAAGTTACGGAATATGTCAGTCTCCACCAGCCTGAATGATAGCATTTCAAGGGCCAGTAGTTTAGCAATGCCAGCATTCAGAGCCTGTGCTCGGGGGTGGTTTGCCGAGTATGGGCGCCTTTTCTCCCATGCCTGTGCTATCGATGGCTGTAGACTGGCCTGGGAGTGTGAGGATGACTGGGAAAGTGGTGCTGTGGGTGGAATTACACTGTGTCTCTGTACAACAGTGCCAGAGATTCTTTCATGGCGATCCTGTGAGGAAGCCGAACCAGCTGTGTGTGAGCTGGAGGAAGAGGCTACAACATGAGCTGAAGAGGTGGTAGGTGGCGCTGTAGGTTGGCCTAGGTCTTCAGTGTGTTTTTGTAACTCCACCACGTGCTTGGTCCGCACATGTTTCCACATATTTGTGGTATTGAGGTTGCTGACACTTTTCCCTCTTTTCACCTTCTGATTGCACAGCTTGCATTTGACAAAGCAAATGTCATCTGCAACTGTGTCAAAAAAGGACCAGACATTGCAAGTCTTGGGAGCGCCCGCTTTGGATTTTGGAAGAGCCATGCTCCTAATTGGTGCCGAAGTGGAGGCTACAGGCAACCAAGTCTGCCCCCTCCCTCTCCCTCCTTTTTGGGCTGTTCGGGGAATCTCTTCCTCAGAGCTGCTCCCACCACCTTCCTGTCCCTCACGCCATGATGGGTCAAGGACCTCATCATCTACACCACCCTCTTCAAACAACTGCTTCTCCTGGGTAGTCTCGACAGCACAGTACGCACCAGAAAGTGGCACCTGAGTCTCATCATCAGATGCGTACTGAGGTGTGCTGCTGACCATAGGCACTGGCCCACCCGCCTCTTCAGATTCAGAGAGACAAAACGGTTGCGCATGACTGCATACTACCTCTTCTTTAAATTCTCTAATTCTGCTTGGCTGGCCCCTCTTTCCAAGCCAAGAGATTCAGAGAACAGAAGTAGAGATGGCTCCTGTCCAGGGCTCTCTGACTGCCTGGGCAATTTGGCAGGTGGTGAAGAGACAGATGGGTGCTCTTCAGTGCTCAGGACCTAAGAGGATCTGGAACTAATTGAAGTCGATGCGTTAGCTGCCATCCATCCGACAACGGCTTCAATTTGGTCCTCGCGCAGCAGTGGGGTACGGCTAGCTCCTACAAAGCTGCGCATAAAGGACTGTTCCCTGGTAAAACTGGGGGATGCTGAGTCACTGGTGCCCGCAGCAGGCACAGAATCCCCACGTCCTCTCCCTGCAGGCACAGAATCCTCACGTCCTCTCCCTGCAGAAAATCCACGCCCACGCCCACGACCACATGCCTTACTCCCTGCCTTCTTCATCTTGGTAGACTGATAAAGATAGGCAGAAAAGTACTAAGAGCTTAGTGTGCTTATTCCTGAACAGCTGCTAACAGGTATAAGAAACACTAATTTTATAAAGTGTGGACTAGACTTTAATATGAGCTAATGTGGCCTACACAACTGTAAAGTGGAGTGTTTGGTGAACTTTATTTAGGTTTTTTTTGTCACAAAAAGACACTGGATGTGCCTAAAGATGTAATAACGATAGTATCACAAACTTTTTGTAGCTATTACAATGTAGGAAGGTAACCTACAATGCAATAGATGAGGCTGCAAAAAATAGGCTAATACTAATCTGGCTGGGGCTGCAGGGCCCAATGCTGCAGAAAGGCTCCTCTAACTACTCCTATATAGTGTGTTTGGAACCAATTTAGCTGAATACGGATGGAACTACCAGACTAATAGGAGAAATCAGGAAAAATTATGAATTGGCAAAAAAGGACAATGTATGAGGCAGTGACACACACTGAGTGCACTACAACCAGACGTGGTTGAAGCACACACTACAGGGTGAGCTGCACTCACACACCAGACCTTGCAGACAGCGGTGAACAGTACAGATGCAGAGCACTGTGCACTAGCGCTGCAAGACCAAAACAATTTCTCTATCTACTCCTATATAGTGTGTTTGGAACCAATTTAGCTGAATACGGATGGAACCACCACACTAATAGGAGATATCAGGAAAAATTATGAATTGGCAAAAAAGGACAATGTATGAGGCAGTGACACACACTGAGTGCACTACAACCAGACGTGGTTGAAGCACACACTACAGGGTGAGCTGCACTCACACACACAGACCTTGCAGACAGCGGTGAACAGCACAGAGAACTGTGCACTAGCGCTGCAAGGTACAGCGATTTATAAAGTAGCTTGGGTAAAGAAGAATAGACCAAATAGGTAGCTAAAACTGTCCTTCAGAACAACAGCGTCCTATCCCTAACTGAATTCACTGCAGAGTGAGCTCAAAATGGCGGCGGCGGCTTTTATAGTGCATCATGACATCATTTCAGCAGCCAATCACAGCCATGCCATTAGTTAAGATGCCTACATGCCTAACAGGATGTGCCCACACTTCTTAGGATCCTCATTGGCTGAATAAAATGAAAATGGCTCATTGCATTATGGGAACTTCCGATTCCGGTATACGATATTGCAAAATATTTCAGTATCGGAATGCTCAACACTAGTCATGACACAACATTATCACATCACAGGAGCCTATTAAGCATCTTAGGCACACAAAATGAAAGGCAGAGGATTGTTGGCTCAGTAGTGAACACTTCAGCTGTGATGGTGGACTGAACATGGTGACAGACTAAAGTGGTTTGAGGCTGTGTGCCCATGATGCGTTTTTTAAGCGTTTCCGCAGCGGCGAAAACGCTGCAGAAACACTTAATAAATGCATGGTAGAAGGCCTGCAATGTTCCCCAATGATAATCCACATGTGCTGTGCACATACTGCGGAGATTTCATCTGCAGATTTTCATTGCGGAAAAAAACGCAGCACTACCAATTATTTTGCTTAAGTGCTGTGTTTTTGTTGCCATTGACTTGCATTAGATCGCATGGATTCCACATCACTGTATATGTAGATGCGCATTCCATGCGTTCTAATGTGCGGATGGTACCCGGGTCTAGAGGAGATGAGACTCTCCCCCGGACCTGGGTACCACAGAAAACTGTAAAAAAAAAAAGAATAAAATAAAAAAAAAAAAAAATATTTACCTTCTGGCGGCCCGCGGTGCGCTCCTCCTCGCATGCCGACTGTTCGCGATGTACTGAAGGACCTGCGCTGACGTCATAGTCATGTGACGGGTCAAGCGACGCTGACGTCGGCAGGTCCTTCAGTCCTTCAGTGTAGCTCTGCTGGCAGCCAGGACGAAGGGAACCAAGACACCGGGGGCCATCGGAAGGGTATAGATTTCTTTTTTATTTTTTTACATTCTCTCGGGTCACACTATATAAATCCATGCTGTTTGCATGGATTTATATAGTGTGACCAAGTTGACAAGCACTTTTTAAGTGATGCTAAAATCCCTTGGAAAGCGCTTGTCAACCCGCATGTGAAAATGCATGTGAAGAACGCTTCACTTCCGCATGTCCCTGGCAGGAAAACGCATGTACAATCCGCATGCATTTTTTCTGCCAGGGAGATGCAGAAACGCTCAGGGAAAAATCCTGAGCATTTCTGCATCGTGGGCACATAGCCTGAATCTTTTTGCTCATCTCTAGACTACTAACATAAATTAGATGACATATATAGACTTTTCTACCATCTAATTATTCTTTTGAATGCAACACATTGCTAGAACCCAAAAGGCCTAGATTAAACAGGCTCTAATTCTGTGATGAAAAAATTATGTCAATCATTTCTTCTAACTTCTAATGTAGGCTTATCAACTGTGTCAGTTAGAGTTAGTACGTAATTTTTATGATAAACAAGTTCTGACATTTAAATAGTAAAGGGCTCTTTACAGTTAAAATAGTCGAGTATTAATAAATAATGGAAAAAAATAAAATAAGTTTTTCTACTACAAGAGGTAGAAATGGCACAACAAATGCCATTGTGGTTTATAAATAAACTAACAATGGAGAATATATAACTGGTGTAAAAAGATTGATCTTGATTACTGTTGAGCGAATTTGTTAGACATTTCAAATTCGGGTTCATGTTCGTGGTTCGATGCAACCCTGAATACGAGCTCGAATTTGAAATGTCGAACAAATTCGCTCAACACTAATCTTGATGGCCCTGTTATTTTGTAACCTATATAACTATGAAACTATGAGTTGTGCAGACAGGCTTTCTACCAAGATCGTTAATACTAGCCATATAGGGTCTCTGAGAAGTAAAAAAAATAAATTGGCTCATCAGCCCAGGCAGTAAATTTGCAGACATTACTGACACAATTTAAGCTAGGGTTCCGGCACATTTCGATTAGTAAAACTGCCCTTGTTATAATAATGTGATATTAGAACAATGAAATACCATGTTCTGCGAATGCTTCCTCTTCAGTAGGAAGAGAAGCTGTAAAGCATAAACCTCCTTTTAATAAGTGTAACCACTAACCATTGAGCCTCTGTGCTGCTTATATACCTTTTTATTTTAAAACTGTGCTGCCATATTTTAGCCTTTGTTGTCTTAACGAGGATATCCAACAATTAAACATTACATAGTCTAGAAATACTGTATATTCAATATACATATTTGCAATACATACAAACTTGGTATGATTCCTCTTCATCTTTTGCTCTTAAAACATCCACCTAATACATAAAGCCCTGCCAAAAAGAAGCCTCCTCTTTTCATCTGTGTCGAAGTATATTGGGCAGTCTGACTAAGATTCTGACCATATGTGACCACTAGCACTAGATAAATTAGATAGATATTTTGACAAGGAGCTTAAAGGGATCATCATTTGGGTAAAACTAGATAAAAAAAAAGAATATTTTCAGATGATTAATATATAATATAATGAAAATGTAAATTAATAAACTGGCAAAATTTCCTATTCTTCATTATGGTATTTTTGTTAATGAAATATAATTTAGTAAATAGATTTGTTGTATTTACTATTATAATGGTAACATGTACTTCTTTCCTCAGGTTGATATGGATTACAATTCAGTAGTCTTCCTATAGCTGTCAAAAGAAATGAAACTACAGATATTTTTGTAATGTGAAAAATATCATTGACATTTCACTGGCTATGCAGAGTTTGGGTTTCACAATTTTTTTGTATGAAGTCTAATGTTCAGAGTAAATTCTTCCATTCTTCTATTAGTCTAATGATTGGATGATGCAATGAAATGATACAGGAAAAGTATGTATCTTTGTACCGTGTTAGCCAGTAGAAAAGTAGAAAAATATTTAGATTTGAGAGTCTTTAGTGGTTGATACCTTTTAATGGCTAACTGAAAAGATGGTAACAAATTGCAAGCTTTCGAGACCACTCAGGTCTATGCCTAATGAAGAGACCTGAGTAGTCTCGAAAACTTGCAATTTGTTACCATCTTTTCAGTTAGCCATTAAAAAGTATCAACCACTCAAATATTAATATTTTTCTACATTGAAATGAAATTTTTGTGCAAATACTTTTTGGTTCTTAGTATTGATATGAAGAAGGAAATTATTAACTTTTGTTTACTGTACTTTTTATAGTTTTACCAAGTCATACTTGTGGGAATCCTGGAGAAATTGTTAAAGGGGTTCTGCATGGAACAAGATTCAATATTGGAGATAAGATTCGATACAACTGCCTTGCTGGTTATATCCTTGAGGGCCATTCTACTTTGACCTGTATTGTAAGTCCAGGAAACGGAGCTTCATGGGATTTTCCATCACCATTTTGCAGAGGTAAGAGATGCCATTTTAGTAAGTTTGTTACTTATGTAGATGTGTGTATATATACAGTACAGACCAAAAGTTTGGACACACCTTCTCATTTAAAGATTTTTCTGTATTTTCATGACTTTGAAAATTGTACATTCACACTGAAGGCATCAAAACTATGAATTAACACATGTGGAATTATATACTTAACAAAAAGGTGTGAAACAACTGAAAATATGTCTTATATTCTAGGTTCTTCAAAGTAGCCACCTTTTGCTTTGACTTCAAAGTCATGAAAATACAGAAAAATCTTTAAATGAGAAGGTGTGTTCAAACTTTTGGTCTGTAGTGTATACATTATATAAACACTGCTGAAAAAAATAAAGGGAACACTCAAATAACACATCCTAGTTCTGAATGAATGAAATATTCACATTGAATACTTAGTTCTGCACAAAGTTGAATGTACTAACAAGAAAATCACACTAAAATCATTGATGGAAATCAAATTTATTAACCAATGGATGCCTGGATTTGAAGTCAACCCCAAAATTCAAGTTGGATCACTACAGGCTGATCCAACTTTGATTTAATGTCCCTAAAACAAGTCAAAATTAGGCTCAGTATTGTGTGTGGCCTCCATGTGCCTGTATGACCTCCCTACAATGCCTGGGCATGCTCCTGATGAGGTTGCGGATGTTCTCCTGTGGGATCTCCTCCCAGACCTGGAATAAAGCATCTGCCAACTCCCGGACAGTCTGTGGTGCAACGTGAAGTTGGTGGATGGAGTGAGACATGATGTCCCAGATGTGCTCAATCGGATTCAAATCTGGGGAACGGGCGGGCCAGTCCATAACTTTAATGCCTTCATCTTGCGGGAACTGCTGACACACTCCAGCCACATGAGGTCTGGCATTGTCCTGCATTAGGAGGAACCCAGGGCTAACCGCACCAGCATATGGTCTCACAAGGGGTCTGAGGATCTCATCTGGGTATCTAATGGCAGTCAGGTTACCTTTGGCAAGCACATGGAGGGCTGTGCGGCCCTCCAAAGAAATGCCACCCCACACCATTACTGGCCCACTGCCAAACTGGTCATGCTGAAGGATGTTGCAGGTAGCATATTTCTCTCCACAGCGTCTCCAGACTCTGTCACGTCTGTCGCAAGTGCTCAGTGTGAACCTGCTTTCATCTGTGAAGAGCACAGGGCACCAGTGGTGACTTTGCCAATCCTGGTGTTCTGTGGCAAATGCCAAGCGTCCTGCACGGTGTTGGGCTGTGAGCACAACCCCCATCTGTGGATGTCGGGCCCTCATACCACCCTCATGGAGTCAGTTTCTAACAGTTTGTGCAGACACATGCACGTTTGTGGCCTGCTGGAGGTCATTTTGCAGGGCTCTGGCAGTGCTCTTCCTGTTCCTCCTTGCACAAAGGAGGTGCTAGCGGTCCTGCTTCTGGGCTGTTGCCCTACTACGGCCACTTCCCCATCTCCTGGTGTACTGGCCTGTCTCCTGGTAGCGCCTCCAGCCTCTGGACACTACGCTGACAGACACAGCAAACCTTCTTGCCACAGCACACATTCATGTGCCATTCTGGATAAGCTGCACTACCTGAGCAACTTCTGTGGGTTTTAGAGTCCGTCTCATGCTATCACGAGTGTGAAAGCACAACCAACCTTCAGAAGTGATCAAAAAATCAGCCAGAAAGCATTGGTACTGAGATGTGTTCTGTGGTCCCCACCTGCTGAACCGCTCCTTTACTGAGGGTGCCTTGATAATTGCCAATAATTTCCATCTATTGTCTATTCCATTTGCACAACAGCATGTGAAATTGATTGTCAATCAGTGTTGCTTCCTAAGTGGACAGCTTGATTTCACAGAAGTTTGATTTACTTGGAGTTATATTCTGTTGTTTAAGTGTTCCCTTTATTTTTTTGAGCAGTGTATATATAAAATATTTTTAAAAGAATTGTATATATATATCAGCACCATGGAATCAATGGCATTATAAAAATAAATAATAATAATATATAGCTTTTAGCAATTATTTGCATTTGCACCTATCTAGTCCACCATCAATTGTGAAATTGAGAAACCAATTGGAAGTGTCATTTAAATATCATATAGCTCTCTGTTTAATATTGATACTTGGTAATTTAGATGCAATGCTTCATTTCTGCTATGTACACACAACCTTTTTTAAAGGGGTTGTCTGGGCCTTTCACAAAAGTCTGCAGTCACAAGAAAATAAACCCTCACCAAGCTCTATGGATGAAAACAATGAAAATTTTACAGGTCTCACAAAATGTCAGCACAATTTATTTTGTATTTACAAGATTCTGAATTTGTTTAACAACTAGAATATAAAAAAAAAGTTATAAATGTGGTGTTACCATAATTGTACTGCCAGGTACCATATTTTTCGGACCATAAGACGCACTTTTTTCCCCCCAAATTTGGGAGGAAAATGGAGGGTGAGTCTTATGGTCTGAACGTAGATAGTTGCGCACCTGATAGTTGCGGTGGTGGTGGAGCGGGATCGCAGGGCCCTCCATTCCCTCCCTCCCGGCTGTGATGGTGGTGGTGGCAACAGGAGAAGAGATGAGATGCTGCGGGCGGGTGTCTGGCTGGGGGCCGGTGAGCGGTGTGGCTTTCCGGTGTGCACGGCCATCTTCCTGAAGCTGTGATCTACAGGAAAATGGTCGCCTGAGCAGGCGCATGTGCAGACTTGTAGCTCGGGCGGCCATTTCCCTGTAGATCACAACTTCAGGAAGATGGCTGCGCACACCGAAAAGCCACGCATGAAGCTCTGCCATGCAGCCAGACACCGGCCCTCGACACCAGGCCTCAGGCAGGCCCCAGCATGTAGCCATACACCGGCTCCAATCCAGACACTGGTCCCCAGCACTGGGCCTCAGCCAGGCCCCCAGCCAGGCATCGGGCCTAAGCCAGGCCCCAGGCCCCCAGCCAGGCACCGGGCCTCAGACAGGCCACAGGCCCACAGCCAGGCACCGGGCCTCAGCCCGGCCCCAGAACCCCAGGCAGGCACTGGGCTTCAGCCAGGTACCAGACCTCAGCCAGGCCCCAGGTCCCCAGCCAGGCACCAGGCCTCAGCCATCTCACCTCTTCTGCAGTAGCTGCCAGGTTCCAGAGGGGGGAACGGAGGGCCCTGTGATCCTGCTACACCACCACTGCAACTCCCCGCTGGTGAAGCACTGGTTTCCTGAAGGACCCTGCCTCCTGTGACCCTCGCTCAACCACCCCCCAGGTAAGATACGGTACCTATTCAGAATATAAGATGGACCCCCATCTTATAAAAAATATTTTTTTTTCCTATATTCCACCCGAAAATTTGGAATGTGTCTTATGGTCCGGTGCATCTTATAGTCCAAAAATATGGTATTTTTTTACAGCAGAATGATTGCCATGAAAACAAGAGCCATGAAACAATGGCATAATTGCAATTTTTTCACCATTTCATCTCATTTGGTATGTTTTTCAGTACACTATATAGTAAAATGAATGGTGTTATTCAAAGCTACAACTAGTCCCACAAAAAAGCAAGCCCTCATATGGCTATATCAAAGGAAAAAATAAAGCACAAAACCATAAAATTATCTGTGTCCTTAAAGGGTTAACTAAGGTGGGTTTGGAACAGTGAATTTTCACAAATGATTTGCTCATTAAAAGGCACACAAAGACTGGTTACTGACAAATCTGTTATTCTCAAGAAATAGTGGTTAGTGTGAACCTTGAAGGAAACAATATTCCAAAGACCAAAAAAGACTTGTTAGAAAAATGCATAAAACAGATGTCTGCTTCAAAAGCATTTCTAAAGACTTGGATATGTATTTTTTCACTGTTTAACAAATTATCTAGGGGGCATCCTGTTACAGTCACTCCAAGAGTACAGCAAGCTAATCTAAAAGTAATGAGAATGATCCAAAAAGTGACAACAAAAGGCCTACTGAAGTCTTTACAAACTGCAAAAACCTCTGTTTAAATGACCATTACTAGAAGGTCACTCCTAAAGAAACGCCATGATGGAAAGAGTCCCCAACTGAAGCCTATTTCTTACGGTGGTGCACAGCAGCTGAAAGCTAGACCTAATTAATTAACAGGCAAATGCATCTTTTAATTTCTGATAGCTTATTCTAAAACACCAGGATGCGGTCTAATTGTTTGCTGAAAATACCTATAGAGCTAAAGGAGGGACTTACAGTATCAAAATTAATTTGAGTACATAGTCATTATTAAATACAATTGGCTGGGCCCAGACATTATAAAAAACATACATGGTGACACATGGGAAATGGAGGAACTCAGCTCAATTTGATAAAAAATAGTGATGATTGATAATAATATAAAAAGTCCGACTAGATAATGAAGCTAATTATTTGCAATAGTACGAAGGTAAACCCAATAAATGCATATCATATGAAAACTGGAATATTTGGCCATAGACAATATCAATACTAGCATTGGGTGGATTCAATGAAATTCAAATTCAGCCGCCTTCCGAATTTTCTCAAAAAATGGGGTTTTCTGCAAATAATTTTTGCAGTAAATTGCAATGTGGACGAGAAAATATGAAATGACTAGAAAACGTGTATGATACTCTGAGTGCTATAATCAGTGCATTAAATAGGTTTGATCTCTTTAATATAAACATAGCTTTATTACTTTTCAAGTGACCTCAACCTAATTGAGTAGGGGAAAATGATTGGTAATCAGTGGTAACCAGTAACAATATTTGGTTGGCATTTACAGGTCTAATTTTGGACTACTACAGAAAAGAAATGTGCAAAAAAACACAATTTGATTTACAACATGCACACTTTGTGAGGTAGATAGACAGTTATATTTCTTTTGGCATTTAATAAAAAATATGGCTTGCTTATCTTACAATCTAGGAAGTTTACCTTATGTGACACACATGCATTGGTTTCAAGTTTTTGGTTTAGTAGCCAAATTAGCACTGAGAGGTTTTCATGCTTCCCTCCTTATTTGCAGGGTGTTTAAAAAAGAAAACGTCTGATATTAAGATGATATTACTGCAATATACCACAGATCAATCAATTCACAATCACACTGAGTGACTATACAGTTGCATTCCTTCCCTATATATCACTTGAATTTTTGAATTATTATGCACAGAGTTAGATCACCAATCTCATTTTCAATGTGACTCAGAACTGAAGTGATACACCTCAATCAGATTAGATCTTTTTCTATCCATAGCTGGAATAAACTGCACTCTGACCTCCTATCCCTATCTGGAAAAGGCTAAAATGGCTCTGTTTAGCTGGCCCCCTATCTTTTATACTAGCTGTATAAGTCTACCCTGATTGGCTGGGCCAGGCCATGTGATGTGACAGTTTCAGGTTGTTATGGGGAAGCTCGTGCAGCCTCGCCTGATATCAGCTCCTCCAGTCTTCAACAGTGGGTAAAATGGCAAATTTTTCTTGATGATCCTCACAAATTGAAAGTTGAGTTTTCGAATTCATGGGGACCTGCAAATTTCAGGAACTTGAAATCAATCCTCTGCAGATCTACTCAATCATCTCTAATGCCAACTTATAAGTGAAGAAAAATCTTGGATCAAGCAACATGAATATTATTGGTAAATCAATATAGAACCAGAGTCTCCATATTTTAATAACTACATTTTTTGATTCAGCATACCCTCCAACCGGCACATTGCTCAACCTTCTTTGGCTATGTGCACACAATGGGAATTTGGTGTATTTATTGTGCATTTTTTTCCATGCGGAAATGCAGCAGAAATGCTTTGCACATCTTATCCCATGACTTTCTATGACATTTTGCAAGTTTTGTGCACATGGTCAGAATTTTTTCTTCGCGGATTTTAGGTGCGGAAAAAAAAGCAGCATGACCATTTCTTGTGCATTTCCGCATGCGGATTTGCCTATACAATGCATTGGAAAATCGCATGGCAAATTCGCAAGTAAAAATACTTAAAAAATGCTTCAAAAAACGCATGTAAAATCCGCATGCGTTTTTTCTACCAAGGACATGCAGAAATGCTCCGGAAAATTTCTGCTTCATTTCTGCATCGTGGGCACATAGCCTTATAAGCAAAACATGTGAGATTGTTAATAAGACACATTAAGCCACCCCACTTTACTTACATGTGCTGGCAGCCTGGACAGATGACGATGCCAATGCCACATCCATTGAGTGACCATTTGTTCTTTCTAAGAGATGTCAGCAACGTCACCTGCCCCTCCCTCAGACAATTGCACTCTATGACAATGCTCAGTGTGCACCCCTACAAGCACACTAGCATGTTGCTCAGATGCATGGGCCCAAGCAGCATTGATGGAGTCTGTGTGAGCCAGCATAAAAAAATACAAATACTATATAAAAATCTATACAGTACCTTTTGATAGGCAAACAAGGCTAAGTGACTTAATTATGCACAAAAACATAGGAACTGGGGTGCATAAGTGGCAGCAGTTGCCCTGGATTTGAAATATTTGGCTGCAACAGAAATTAGTTAGTGAATGGCTGAAGAGCTGTACAATAATGAGTGTGTGCAAGCAACATTAAAGCATAGGGGAGGACTCTTGCCAGTTTAGGGCGGCATTAAAGCAAATGGAGTAGATGATTTGGTAATGATTAAAAGTGTCTGCAATGCTTAGAAATACAGGCAGGTACAAATCAACCATGTAATATCAGGGAGACATCTGATTGGAATTTAAATTAATTCTGCAGCAGGAATATGACCACAAACATAGAGCCCATGCCATTAACCCCTTAACGACTAAAGATGGGTATAGCATGTCATGAGCAGGTGTCAGTTCCCACTATACCTGTCATGGATTGAAACTGTCAGTGTGTGAAAACACACAGTGTCAGCTCCATGCTGGCATCAGTCACTGACAGCTGAATGGCACAGCTAGAAATGCGGGGTCCAATTATAATGGTCCCCACTCTCCGATATCTGTGATTGGTCAGTCATGTGATTGGCGGGAGGTGATGAAACATCACCACTTCCCTGCATGATCACAGCCGAGAGCTAGGCTTAGCTGACAGCCGAGGTCCTGCAGTTACAGCCAGTGCTGGCACCGTCCCAGGCTGATTAAAAATTAAATAAATTCAGCTCACCTGGCTCTCACATGCTCCTGGTGCAGGGAAGCCTGGTAAAGTGTGGTCTCACGTAGTAGAAACAATATAAATATAAGAAGACACTGGCTTCCAGGAATATAAAACCAGGCTGATTAACCCTCTAGATGCTACAAGCTCCCTCTCTGACTACTATCGGCACCCCCATGACAAAAACAAGGGGAGCCGAAGGTTGTCATTGCACTTGGAGGTCAAACAATGGTGGCCAGTTAGACCTAGCTTTAGGCAGGGTCTAACAGGCATTCTGCCAGTAAAATCTGACAGGTATCGTGCACTGCAGTTCATTTGTATTGCAATGCATGTGAAAACTGAAAAGACAAATAAAAGTTAATTTCCCATTGAGGGACTAAGTAAAAAAAACTAAAACCGTAAAGAAAAAAATTGCAAAAAGTATGTAAAAGGAAAGCCCTCACAAGATAAAGAACAAAAAATATTACACCAATAAGTACACATATTTATGCAAAAACAAAAATAAACTAATAAAGTAATAATTGGAATTGCTGTATCCACAAAGACCTGATCTATAAAACTGTCACACTATTTAATGCTAACAACACCTAAAAATATGTGGCAAAAAACTATACTTTTTCATCATGCTGGCAAAAAAAAAGTGGTATAAAAAGCGATCAAAAAGATGAATGCAAATAGACATGGTATATGTGAAAATGTCATCTTGTCCCGCAAAAAATCAAGCCCCCATTCAGCTCCATCAATGGAAAAATAAAAAAAGCTATAGCTCTCATAATATAGTGATGCAAAAACAATAATTTTTCTAACAGCAGAAAAAAAAAATACTGAATTGCTGGTTTTTGTTCATTATGCCTCCTAAAAATCTGAATAGAAAGCAATCAAAAAATGTCAGATGCCTGAAAATGGTACCAACAAAAACTTGAATTCATTCCACAAAAAAAATGCCCTCACATGGCTCTGTCGGCAGAAATATAGAAAAATTATAACTCTCAAAATATGATAGTGGAAAAACTTTTTTTGGAAAAAAAAGGGTTTTCAGTATGTGTTAGTAGCCAAACAGAAAAAAACTATATAAAACTGATATCGCTGTAAGTCATCTTATCACTTAAACCACATGAGAAACCGTGTAAAAAATAAATAAAACCAATTCTTGACCTGCTGTTGATTTAATTATTCTGCCTCTTAAAGATTGCAGAAAGACTTGGCTCATATTTATCCTGCGCTCTGCGTTGAGCAGTTATAACGGGGTTTCCGCATAAATCTCTGAAATACGTGATTCACACTGAACCCCTGACGGAAGATTCCCTATAATGAGGCAGATGGAAACACATTGGAACCTGTCTGGCCTACAACCCCTGGCAAAAATTATGGAATCATCGGGCTCGGAGGATGTTCATTCAGTTGTTTAATGTTGTTGAAAAAAAGCAGATCACAGACATTGCACAAAACTAAAAAGGCTTTTCAAATGGCAACTTTATGGCTTTAAGAAACACTAAAAGAAATCAAGATTAAAAATGTGGTACTCGGTAAGAGTAATTTTTTTTAGACCAAGCATAGGGAAAAAATTATGGAATCACTCAATTCTGAGGAAAAAATTATGGAAGCACCCTGTAAATTTTCACTTCCAAAACTAACACCTGCATCAAATTAGATCTGCTCGTTAGTCTGCATCTAAAAAGGAGTGATCACACCTTGGAGAGCTGTTGTACCAAGTGGACTGACATGAATCATGGCTCCAACAAGAGAGATGTCAACTGAATTAAAGGAGAGGATTATCAAACTCTTAAAAGGAGGTAAATCATCATGCAATGTTTCAAAAGATTCTGGTTGTTCACAGTCAGCTGTGTCTAAAATCTGTATCAAATACTAACAACATGGGAAGGTTGTTAAAGGCAAACATTCTGGTAGACCAAGGAAGATATCAAAGCGTCAAGACCGGAAACTTAAAGCAATATGTCTACAAAACAGGAAATGCACAACAAAACAAATGAGGAGCGAATGGGAGGAAACGGGAGTCAATATCTGTGACCGATCTGTAAGAAACCGCCTAAAGGAAATGGGATTTACATACAGAAAAGCTAAACATAAGCCATCATTAACACCTAAACAGAAAAAAAACAGGTTACAGTGGGCTAAGGAAAAGCAATCGTGGCCTGTGGATGACTGGATGAAAGTCATATTCAGTGATGAATCGCGAATCTGCATTAGGCAAGGTGATGATGCTGGAACTTTTGTTTGCTGCCATTCCAATGAGATTTATAAAGATGGCTGCATGAAGAGAACATGCAAATTTCCAAAGTCATTGTTGATATGGGGCTGCATTTCAGGTAAAGGCACTGGGGAGATGGCTGTCATTACATCTTCAATAAATGCCCAAGTTTACCTTGATATTTTGGACAGTTTTCTTATCCCATCAATGGAAAGGATGTTTGGGCATGATGACATCATTTTTCAAGATGATAATGCATCCTGCCATAGAGCAAAAACTGTGAAAACATTCCTTGAAAGAAAACAACATAAGGTCAATGGCTTGGCCTGCAAATAGTCCGGATCTCAATCCAATTGAAAATCTTTGGTGGAAGTTGAAGAAAATGGTCCTTGACAAGGCTCCAACCTGCAAAGCTGATCTGGCAACAGCAATCAGAGAAAGTTGGAGCCAGATTGATGAAGTGTACTGTTTGTCACTAGTGTTGAGCCACCCCCGTAGTGTTCGAGTTCGGTTCGGTTCGTCGAACACCTGTGTGTTCGCCGAACTGTTCGTCGAACTGTTCGTCGAACACCTTCGAACACCATTAAAACCAATGGCAGGCAAACAAAAACACATAGAAACACATAGAAAACACCTTCAAAGGTGTCCAAAAGCTGACAAACTGCTCAGAAGACACAACTAACACATGGAAAAGTGACAAGTACATATAGTCATGAGAAAAGAAAAGAGGTGGAGGAGTAAAAGGAGGGGGAGACACAGATATAGGCATGTCATGCCCTTCTAAAATCCAAAAAGTGAGAAGCCGACACGTTCAGTCCGCTCCTGCCCGTGCCACCTCCGTGTCACCGGGTTTGTGCCAGAGCCGCGGTGAACCCTGACGGCCAGCCCCCCTCTCCCAATACTGGTGCCTGTCCGCTGGTGGGTCGAGCGAGCCCCCCTGTGGTGGAGGCAGCTCTAAGCTTTTTAATTTAAATTGTCTCTCTAATTTGAATGAATACACTTTAAATCCATTTACAAGGATCTATTGGAGGGCAAGTCTCAGGCCAGCAGCCGCGTAATTCCAGCTCCAGTAGCGTCCACTAAATCTGCTGCAGTTAAAAAGCTTTTATAAGGATCAAGCTCGGCTGTCCACCGCAAGGCATCCTACTGCCAGTCCCAGCCCCTATGCCTTGGGTTGCCTCCTGATGCTCTTCACTGAGTATCCCGTGGTCCCGAAGCATTTCCTATGAAAAAATTAAGTGTCCAAACTACAGGTGGTGTAGCTTGCTTAACAGCCGGGATAATCCGCTGACTAGCAGACACTGCTACTAGGCACAAAGTATTTCCTGGGCTAGATGCAGTTAAAAATTTGTAATTAGATACTCTCGTTGGATGCTGAGAAAGCATTCCATAGAGTCTCCTGGCACGCCATATATGATTCTCTTAAAAAGCTTAGTGTAGGGGTCTAGGGGACCCTTTTATAGCCAAAATCACTGCCCTGTATCGCAATACGTCACCTAGGCTGAAGATAAATGGAACTGTAGCACCCTGAGGGCTCGGTTGCTACAGAGTTATTGCACCTCACCCAGAGGTGTGATATCTCACTCTCAGGTAAGGATGGAGTGTGGATCAGGACCCGACACCTGCATGCATTACACCACATTGCCGTGGGGCATGGCGACCAATATGCCCCTGAGATGGGCACGACAGTCCCTCTCCCTGGCTGGAGTGGGGGGAGGGAACACTGAGGAAGGGGAACCCTGTAGTGCAGGAGCAGCGAGGAAGCAGTTCCTGGGTGCATTGAGAAGGGAGTATAAAAGGTGGACACCATCTTAGTTCAGTGCAGAGAAGTCTGAGCAGAAGTGGCAGGGAGCAGGGGCTCTGCATGAGCTCTGCTCCGGAGGCGGGCCTAGTAACAGAGGCCCAGGCCTGGAAGAGGGAGAAGGAAGGAAGAGGAGCGGAGAAGGCTCCAGGAACGAGGAACGAAGGGATCCCAGGGGTGCGGACGGGCGAGTCGCCACCGCACGCCCAAATCCACCTGCATGGAGGGGTCAGGCCAAAGGGGGAGACCGGTCCCCGAAACTAGTGGAGGCAGGAAACGACCCTCAGCTAGAAACCGGAGGCTGTGACATTTTATGTGGCGCAGCCCCTCGCTACACCCGCTAGGAGGGCAGCACATAGGGGCAGGGAAACTGGCGCCAAGTTTACCAAGAGGAGGCCCGAGGCAGCCGGACAGAAGGGTTGGTAAGAAAGGCCAGACAAAGGACACACAAAGGGGGTCCTGTGAAGCGCTCCAAAGTTATCTGGGAGCTGTCTGAGCCCCTCACCTGGTGAGCACAGTACGACGTGGGCAGCCGTTACCTGCAGACATGGTCTGGATAATAAGAACTGTGAGTAAAGGCCCTGGACTGCATCACTGACTCCGTGTCATTACTGCTGCTGCTCTGCACCATCACCCCCATCCTCCGCATACACTGCCCTGAGGCTATACTCCTCCCGTGGGGAGTTATGCTACGCTCTGCTGCACCCACAACACCAGCCTCAGCGGTCTGCCCTGCAGCGGCGGTTCACTCTGACCGCAATCCACGGGTGGCGTAGTCGGACATTTAAACATCAAAACCACATAAATAGTTCCGCCACTGGTTTGACCACCCTGAGCCACGGAACCGGGTCGCCGCCACGAAGACTACAACCACCAGCATCCACCAAAAAGGGTCCGGCTCCGGGTGTCCCAAGGCCCAGGGGGTGCATCAGAACATTTTCATCACCTTTCACAATCACCAATGGGACAAAGCAGGGATGTCCTCTGTCCCCTCTCTTATACATCCTAGTGACGGAGCACCTGTTCTCATCAATTCGCCATAACCCCAATATTAGGTGGATTGAGGTGGGAGGCACCGAGTACAAGTGCTCTCTATTTGCTGATGTACTAGTATATATCACTCAATCACATATATCCATCCATGCTGTTATGGCTGAAATAGATCACTTTGTTACATGGTCAAATTTTAAAATCAATGCAGCGAAGTCTGAGGCCCTCGATGTCTCCCTCCCCAAATCCATATAGGATTCCATCCAGTCCAACTTTCCCTTTGCCTGGCCCTCACAGGGTATCAAATACTTAGGAATTCCTATTCATAGAGACCTCTCCCATCTATGTTATCTTAATTTTGGGCCCTTTATTGAACAACTCCATACAGACCACGGTTGGCAAGTTAGAACTGTAAGATTCACTACGTGAACCACTGGTGTTTTGTGGAAAAGCACATGTACACTTTGTTCCAAATTATTATGCAAAAAGTGTTTAGGAGTGATAAGGGAAGAATTTGTTTGTCAGTTAAACTCATTGATGGTGATGTGTGTCAGGGCTCTTTATATCACTGTAAGCAATTGCAGACACCTGTGCTAATTAGTTTGGCAGGTGTGTCCAATGAAAGGCAAGACTACTTAAGAAGGCTGTCTCACATTATTAAGCAGCCTACATTTTCTGCCAAAATGGGAAAGAAAAAGGATGTGTCAGCTGCTGAGAAGCAACAAATTGTGGAGTGTTTAGGTCAAGGCATGACTACAATCAACATTGTGCGATGATCAGGATGAAGTGTCTTTGCAATCAAGAAGTATGTAGCTGATTCACAGTACACACGTGTGCGTGCTGATAAGGGCAAATTGAGGACTCTTTCCTACAGGCAATTACGTCAGGTTAAAAGAGCAGCGGCAAAAAAGCCTTGTCATAGCAGCAGACAAGTTTTTGAAGCTGCTGGTGCCTCCAACGTTCCCCGAACAACAAGATGCAGGGTCCTTCAGAGGTTTGCAGCTGTGCATACGCCATCCTGTCGACCTCCTCTATTCACTTCACACAAGCAGAAACGGCTCCAGTGGGCCAAACATTACATGAAGACTGATTTCAAAACTGTTTTGTTCACGGATGAGTGCCGTGCAGTGCTCGATGGTCCAGATGGATGGAGTGGAGGATGGCTGGTTGATGGACACCCCACGCAAACAAGGCTACAGTGCCAACAAGGAGGAGGTGGAGTAATGTTTTGGGCTGGAATCATGGGGAGAGAGATTGTCGGCCCCTTTAGGATCCCTGAAGGCGCTAAAGATGAACTCCATAATGTATGTGGATTTTCTCAAACAGCACTTCCTGCCATGGTTCAAGAAGAAGAACCGTGTATTTCACAGCAAGATCATTTTTTTGCATGATAATGCACCATCTCATGCTGCACATAAAACATCTGCATCTCTGGCTGATATGGGCATAAAAGGGGACAAACTTATGGAGTGACCCCCATGCTCTCCTGACCTCTACCCCATTCAGAACCCTGGAGCATCATCAAAAGGAGTGTCTATGATGGCGGGAGGCAGTTCACATCTAAGCAACAGCTCTGGGAGGGTATTCGGTCCTCATGCAAAACAATTGAAGCAGAAACCATCGAAAACCTGACAAATTCAATGGACGAGAGAGTTCAGAAGCTCCTTTCGAACAAGGGGTCCTATGTGAAAATGTAACATCACCTAGAATAAAGTTTTGAGTTGAAAACTATTTGATTTCAGTTTCTAATAACCTGCTAATGCTTATAATTTCAAAAATGACAATTTTTTTGGTCTTTATTAAAATGAAAAGGTTGATCGAAAGGTTTGGGGGATCTAAGAGTGTGGCAACCCAGTAGTCATGATTACTTCGAATTCTGACAATATGAGGGTCATGTTGCAGGTAGTGCAGCAAGAAGGCACTTATGTGTCTTGCGCATCTCGGAGCCCCAAAATTATTTTCCGGGCTAGATGCAGCTAAAAATTATTATTAATTTTAAATCTGGTGGAGCTTAGTATAGATGGGCTAATAGGATCAGTGCTGCACACTGCTACAAAGCCCAAATTATTTTCCAGTCAAGATACAGATAAACATGATTAGTAATTTGAAAGCTTAAAACGGTTGGTAGGGTGATTTTAACCAATCATCAAGCTTTTACTCTCCCCAGGATGACACAGGGGTAGAAAAGTCGTTTCAGATCCATGATTTGTTCATCTTTATGAACGTGAGTCTGTCTACATTATCAGTGGAGAGCCGTGTGCGCTTATCTGTCAGCACACCACCAGCAGCGCTGAACACACGTTCAGACAGAACGCTGCCTGCGGGGCATGACAAGATCTCCAAGGCGTAAGTGGCTAGCTCCGGCCATTTATCCAGATTGGAAGCCCAAAAAGAGCAAGGGTCCAGTGACACAGTCATGGCTTCAATGTTTACTTGGAGATACTCCTGTACCATCATCTCTAGGCGTTGACTATGTGTCAGACTTCTTGTCTCCTGTGGCCTTGCAAAGGATGGGCTAAAAAAGTGGTGAAATGATTCTGCAAAATTGATGTTACCAGCAGATACTGTGGTTCTGTTACGGTTTGAGTGCTGAACACTTGACGGTCCCACGGTTGTTAAGTTGGAAATGTGAGATTCACTACGTGCACCACTGGTGTTTTGTGGAAAAGCACATGTAAGATTCTGCAACAATCTCTGCTGATACTCCTGCATGCGTGCATCCCTTTCTATGGCAGGAATAATTTCTGAAAATTTACTTTTGTACCGGGGATCTAACAGTGTGGCAACCCAGTAGTCAGGATTATTTCTAATTCTCACAATTCGAGGGTCATGTTGCAGGTAGTGCAGCAAGAAGGCACTCATGTGTGTTGCGCATCCAGGAGCACCAAGTCCCTGTTGTGTTGGTGGCGAGGTAACAATCATGCTTCCTTCCTCTGTCCTCTCCCCCCAACCTCGCACAACAGAAATGTGATCAAGGTCTCCCTCATCTGATGAGTCTTCCATCAGTACATCCTCCACTTCTTCCTGGGCTCCTGCACCTTCCTCACTAGTTTGGCTGCTACCATGCGCCCTGGTAAAACCATCTCCCCCACCCTCACATGCCTGCCGCCTTGGTGCTGCCGACCGTCTGGACCTTGCAGATGTTAGCCCTTCCGCATACAACTCCTCCTCCTCTACTTCCTCCACCTCCTCTTGTGCCACCACCTGACTACGATTTCTGTTTAACATGTGCTCCAGCATGTAAATCACCGGAATAGTCATGCTGATAATGGCATCGTCAGCACTAAACATCTTCGTTGCCATTTCAAAACTGTGCAGAAGGGTGCATAGGTCCCTGATCTGAGACCACTCCTCCAGCGTGATTTGCCCCACCTCCGGATCTTGTTGGCCCAGGCTATACGTCAGAACGTATTGCACCAGGGCTTGTCGGTGCTGCCACAGTCGCTGCAACATGTGCAGAGTTGAATTCCACCGGGTAGGCACATCGCATTTTAGCCGGTGAAGTGGCAGGCCCAACGACTTCTGTAGAGATGTAAGTCGCTGAGCTGCGGGATGCGAACGGCGGAAGTGAGCACACAGCGACCGTGCCCTCTGCAGAAGGCCATCTAGTCTGGGATAGTGGGCTAAAAATTGCTGGACAACCAGGTTCAACACGTGAGACATACAAGGCACGTGTGTGACATTGCCCCGGCGAAGGGCCGCAGCCAGGTTTGCAGCATTGTCGCACACGGCCTTCCCTGGTTTCAGGTCCAGTGGAGACAACCATTCATGAAATTGGTTCTCCAGAGCTGACCACAACTCCTCGGCTGTGTGACTCACATTTCCCAGACATTTCAAAGTAAAAACCGCCTGATGATGTTGAGCCCTACTGCCAGCATAGTAAGGAGGTGTGCAGGATCCCTTCTGCACAGTTAGAACGCTTGTGGCATGACCAGACATGCTTTGGGTGCAGGTGGAAGACCGAGAGGAGGTTGAGGAGGCAGAAGCAGTGGAGGAACTTTGACATAAAGAGGATTGACGCACAACTCGTGGGGACGGCAAGACTTGGACAGCAGCCCCTTGTCCTGCTGTCACCATAGTTACCCCGTGCCCAGTCAGCGACATGTAACGCCCCTGTCCATGCCTACTCGTCCAAGTGTCTGTGATGAAATGCACCCTGTCACACACAGAGTTTCTCAAAGAAGCGGTGATGTGTGCGACATGCTGGTGGAGTGCAGGCACACCTTTCTTTGAGAAGTAGTGCCGACTGGGCATCTGGTACTGGGGCACTGCGACGGACATAAGGTCTCGAAAATCCTCTGTGTCCACTAGGCGGAAAGGCAGCATTTCTGTAGCCAAGAGCTTGCAGATGGTGAAATTCAACCTCTTAGCTTTCTCATGGCTAGGAGGAAATGGTCTTTTACTTGTCCACATCTGAGGGACCGAGGGCTGGCTATTGTGCTTAGACGGGGTTGATAAGGGTGTCCCCAAAAAACTGCCGGTCTGTGAGGAAGATGCAGGCGGACATGTTAGGTTGCCTTGATCCAAAGGTGGTGCTATCGATGTCGGACAGCGCTCAACACCAGCTGGTGTTACCACCTCCAAAGAAAATGATGACCTGCCAATCACGCTGGCTGTTGCGGGTAAAGAGGTGGCAGGTCTGCGCCCCAAAACAGGTGTGACTGCTGTCCCCCCAGTCACAGAGGATGAAGAGGCCGCGGATGCACAAGATATGGCAGACGGTGGTTGGCCCGGCCGGCTAGGCCGCATTGTAGCACACTGAGCTTCCCACTGCAACTTATGCTTCATGTCCTTGTGCCGGTTCATGCATGAAGTGCTCAAACTATGTATTTTTTGGCCTCTACTTAGCTTTTGCTGACAAATGTTACAGATAACACGAGTTGGGTCATCTTTATCGATCTGAAAAAATGCCCAGGCTATGCAAGGCTTAGCACCCATTCGACCTGAAGAGCCACCACGACTTGTGGTGAGAGGCAGAGTTGTGTTTGAGGATGCAGTTGTTGACGTGCTTCCAGTACTACGTCTCTGTCCAGGAAGGCGCAACCTGACCTCGTCGTCACTAGCATCTTCCTCCACCTCCTCTGCTGACCTCATCTCTTGGCTGACTGTGGGTTGACAGTAAGTGGGATCTCCAACCTCATCATCATCACCCTGTGCGTTATCACACCCGTCGTCCTCAGAGCCAACTTGTTCCTGCCCTGACAAAAAACTAAAGTTGTCGCTCCAATCAGGTATTTGAGTCTTATCATCGTCTTCCTCATTGTCTCCACCAACAGGATTTACAGTTTGGGAATGAGGGTCTACATTATGGTCAGAACCTTCTGCGTCTGGTTCTGGATCCGATTCATAAAGATTCTGGGCATCAGTGCAGATCATTTCCTCGTCTGGATTCACAGAAGCGCTGGAGTCGACCTCTGATTCCCAGGCTATAGTATGAGTAAACAGCTCTGCAGACTCAACCATCTGTTCTACCTCATACTCAGACGGGCAGCTGGAGATTTGGGAGCTGTGAGGAAGCAAGTGCGATTGGGGCGACACCTTTGAGGACTGGAGTATTTGTGATGTTGAAGTTGATGTGGAGGAGAGCCCACTTAAAGGAGCACTTGATATCCGTTGAAGCACCTGCTGTTTTTGTGCCTCATCTGGAATTTGTAGCGATTGGCGTGGCCGTAAGAAAGGGATCTTATCACATTGTCCGCTAAAAGAAGTAGACATTTTAGTTTGGCTGGAAGATGGTCTTTCTTCTGCAGATGTTACTGTTGCTTTAACACCACGGACACAACCTTTTTTCCCCTTCCCAACACGCCTATTCCCCTTTCCACCAGCAGCAGGCCTTTTTCCACTCATTTTGGTGGTTAACTAATTCACAACTCTGGAGTTGTTTGCACAAAAAAACAATGGATGGGAACCGAGCAGAGCTGAGTGGCCAAACTGTGGTATTAGGCCAAAACTATTGACTGGGTTAGATGCAAAAAAAATTATATTCAATTTGCAACCTGATGGAGGTCAGTATAGATGGACTAATAGAACAAGTCCCACACACAGCTAGAAGCCCAAATATTTTTTCAGAGGTAGATGCAGAAAAAAAATATATTCAGTTTGCAACCTGATGGAGGTCAGTATAGATGGACTAATAGAGAAAGTCCCACACACAGCTAGAAGCCCAAATATTTTTTCAGAGGTAGATGCAGAAAAAAAATATATTCAGTTTGCAACCTGATGGAGGTCAGTATAGATGGACTAATAGAGAAAGTCCCACACACTGCTAGAAGGCCAAATATTTTTTCAGAGCTAGATGCAGACAAAAAATTATTTTTAATTTGCAACCTGATGGAGGTCAGTATAGATGGACTAATAGAGAAAGTCCCACACACTGCTAGAAGGCCAAATATTTTTTCAGAGCTGGATGCAGATAAAAATTATTTTTAATTTGCAACCTGATGGAGGTCAGTATAGATGGACTAATAGAGAAAGTCCCACACACTGCTAGAAGGCCAAATATTTTTTCAGAGCTAGATGCAGACAAAAAATTATTTTCAGTTTGCAACCTGATGGAGGTCAGTATAGATGGACTAATAGAACAAGTCCCACACACAGCTAGAAGCCCAAATATTTTTTCAGAGGTAGATGCAGAAAAAAATTATATTCAGTTTGCAACCTGGTGGAGGTCTGTATAGATGAATTAATAGAACAAGTCCCACACACAGCTAGAAGCCCAATATTTTTTCAGAGGTAGATGCAGAAAAAAAATATATTCAGTTTGCAACCTGATGGAGGTCAGTATAGATGGACTAATAGAGAAAGTCCCACACACTGCTAGAAGGCCAAATATTTTTTCAGAGCTAGATGCAGAAAAAAATTATATTCAGTTTGCAACCTGATGGAGGTCAGTATAGATGGACTAATAGAATGATGCTATGCCCAAAAGATTTTACTTCACTAGGTGCAGTAAAAAAATTGGTATTCTATACACAGGTGGTATATCTTGCAACACAGATAGGCTACTTCACTGACTAACACACTCCGCAATAGGCCAAAAAGGATTAGCTTTGCTAGATTCAGCCAAATGCTGTGAAAAAAACTTGCACAGCACTGGCACAGACCTGCCTGGCAAAAACTGATAGGAACTGATGTAACCTTGTCCTGAAAAGGACTGCAATTACAATTAGTCTTTACTCCCACAATCTATCTATTTAAGAGCACAGACCTGCCTGATAAAAGTCATAGGAAATGCTGTAACCTAGTCCTTAAAAGGACTGCAATCACAACTATTCCCTACTCCCAAGCTATCTGTAGATTTGTGCGACAATTGGCTTGAAATTAACGAGTTATAGCGCACACAGCAACAGCGGTGCCGTCTAACACGCAGCTGCAGCAGTGAGAAAATGGTGGCGACGGGGAAAATGGCTTGGTCTTATAGGGCAAGGACATGTGACATACACTGCCAATGACACATGCCCTTGCTTGTGTGAAAAAAGCACTTCGCTCCGTGTGTGCGCTGCTGATAGGCTGACAGATTGCACCTCCCCACTGTAAATGCGGGAAAGAGAAAAAAAAATGGAGATCTTCATCATTCCTGCAGAGATCCATCCCCTGCCCCTCCCCCCACCCCGCTGTACACTCAAACTGCGTATTAACATTAATTTTCATCATTACTGAGAAAAAATCCAGTTATGATTTTGGTGCACGAACAGTTATCGAACATAACCTCGAACAGCCGAATTTTTCTCAAATCGTTCGTGTTCGCCGAACGGCTCGAACACCGCCCAAAACAGCTCGAATTTGAGATTGGCGAACAGTTCGAGTAGAACAACGCTCATCTCTATTTGTCACTCATTAAGTCCATGCCTCAGAGACTGCAAGCTGTTATTAAAGCCAGAGGTGGTGCAACAAAATACTAGTGATGTATTGGAGTGTTCTTTTGTGTGTTTGTTAGAGATGAGCGGCGTTCGACTCGAACTGTTCGCCAATCTCAAATTCGAGCTGTTTTGGGCGGTGTTCGAGTCGTTCGACGAACTCGAACGATTTGCAAAAAATTCGGCTGTTCGAGGTTATGTTTGATAACTGTTCGTGCACCAAAAGCGTAACTGGATTTTTTCACAGTAATACTGTTAATCAATGTTAATAGACAGTTTCAGTGTAGAGTGGTCGGGGGGGAGGGGCAGGGGATGGATCTCTGCAGAAATAATGCCAATCTCCATTTTTTTTTCCCCGCATTTACAGTGGGGCGGTACAGCCTGTCAGCCTATCAGCAGCGCACACACGCAGCGAAGTGCTTTTTTTTCACACAAGCAAGGGCATGTGTCATTGGCTGTGTATGTTACATGTCCTTGCCCTATAAGACCCAGCCAGTTACCCGGTCACCACCATTTTCTCACTGCTGCAGCTGAGTGTTAGACGGCACTGCTGCTGCTGTGGGCACTATTCAGTATAACTGTGTGAATTGCGAGCGAATTTCCAGTTACATAGAGAGATAGGTTTAGGGAGTAGGGACTAGTTCTAATTGCAGCCCTTTTGAGGGCTAGGTTACAGAAGTTCATAGCACTTTTTGCCAAGCAGGTCTGTGCCAGTGCTGTGCAAGTGTTTTTCACAGCATTTGGCGAAATGTAGATCAGCCAATCCTTTTGGGCCTGTAGCAGTGTCTGTTAGTCATTGGAGTAGCCTATCTGTGTTGCAAGCTGCACCAACTGTGTATCTAATACCAATTTTTTACTGCATCTAACCCAGGAAATCTTTTTGGGCCTAGTAGCAGTGTGTGGTAGTCAGCGGAGTAGCCCAGCTGTTTTGAAAGCTACACCGCCTGTAGATCTAATTACAAATTTTTAACTGCATCTAGCCCAGGCAATACTTTGGGCCTAGTAGCAGTGTCTGCTAGTCAGCGGAGTAGCCTAGCTGTTAAGCAAGCTACACCACCTGTGCTTTGGACACTTAATTTTTTCAAAGGAAATGCTTTGGGCCCCCGGGACACTCAGTCAAGAGCACCGGGGAGGCGCCCCAAGGCATAGGGGCTGGGACTGGCAGTAACACGCCTTGCGGCAGACCGCCAAGCTCGATCCTTATAAAAGCTTTTTAACTGTAGCAGCTTTAGTGGATGCTACTGGAGCTGGAATTACCACGGCTGCTGGCACCAGACTTGCCCTCCAATAGATCCTTGTAAAAGGATTTTAAGTGTACTCATTCAAATTACAGAGCCAATTTAAATTACAGAGCTTAAACCTGCCTCCACCGCGGGGGGTCTCGACCCACCAGCGGACAGGCACCAGAATTGTGAGAGGGGGTCTGGCCGTCCGGGTCCTCCGCTGCTCTGGCACAAACCCGGCGACACGGAGGTCACACGGGCAGGAATGGCCAGGCCACGTCGGCTTCGCACTCCAGCGTAGTCCCTCTGCCCGCTTGCGCCCATAACCTCAAAGGGATGCACAAGCGGATTTTCTTCCCAGGGCTGTTCCCAGCCCAGCAGGAATGTGGGGGAGCTCAGGTCGGCCTTCCACCGTACTCCCTTACCTCCCTCGCCCTCTTTCCTTCTTCCGTTCTCCATCTAACCTCTCGGCTCTGTGGTGTCCGCTCTCCCTCCAGCTCTCTCCTTCTCAAAGGTGGACTACCGCATGTATTCACACTGTGGCAAATCTTTTGGGCCCAGGCATAAGAAGTTATCGAGGTAATGGAGCACCCCATGGGCAAACAGCAATATAAATAGCATGCTCCTTCCCTGAAGCAGCCCAATAGGTGGACACTATTCGGAGGCACAGGTAGTAAGTAACCGGAACGCCCCCTTAATGTCTGTTTTGGCCATTAGGGTGCCCCTTCTCAACTTCTTGACCCACCTGATTGCCTTGTCAAAGGAGGTACAGTATATACTAATGTACTTGGTTCCCCGTTGATGTTGTCATTTACTGACCTGCCCCTTGGATATGACAAATCGTGGATTAGTCCGAATGTATTGGGTTCCGTTTTTGGCATGACTCCCAACGGGGATACAGCTATGTCTTGTAAGGAAAGTGTTCTGAATGGAACCGCCATTCTACCTAAAGATATTTCTTTTTTTAATTTTCGTGTCACGACGTCTGGGTGTTGGTAGGCAGATTTTAGATTTTTACTCCATCCTTTCTTGATTTTAAAAGGGCATGACATGCCTATATCTGTGTCTCATCCTCATTTTACTCCTCCACCTCTTTTTTTTTCGCATGACTATATGTACTTGTCACTTTTCCATGAGTTAGTTGTGTCTTCTGAGCAGTTTGTCAGCTTTTGGACACCTTTGAAGGTGTTTTCTATGTGTTTTCTATGTGTTTCTATGTGTTTTTGCTTGCCTGCCATGGGTTTTAACGGTGTTCAATGAACCGTTCGGCGAACATGCCGGTGTTCGACGAACCGAACCTAACCCGAACACTACGGGGGTGGCTCAACACTAGTGTTTGTTTTTCATGATTCCATAATTTTTTCCTAAGAATTGAGTGATTCTATAATTTTTTCCCTCTGCTTGGTCTGAAAAAAATTACCCTTACTGAGTACCACATTTTTATCTTGATTTCTTTTAGTGTTTCTTAAAGCCCTAAAGTTGCCATTTGAAATCATAGAATCATAGAATCATAGAATGGTAGAGTTGGAAGGGACCTCCTGGGTCATCTGGTCCAACCCCCTGCTCAATGCAGGATTCACTAGATCATCTCAGACAGATGTCTGTCCAGCCTCTGTTTGAAGACGTCCATTGAAGGGGAACTCACCACCTCTCGTGGCAGCCTGTTCCACTCATTAATCACCCTAACTGTCAAAAAGTTTTTTCTAATATCTAATCTGTGTCTCCTCCCATTTAGTTTCATCCCATTGCTTCTAGTCTTTCCTTGTGCAAATGAGAATAAAGATGATCCTTCTACAATGTGACAGCCCTTGACATATTTGTAGACAGCTATTAAGTCTCCTCTCAGTCTTCTTTTTTGCAAGCTAAACATTCCCAAATCCTGCAACCGTTCCTCATAGGACATGGTTTGCAGACCAGTCACCATTCTGGTCGCTCTTCTCTGAACTTGCTCCAGTTTGTCTATGTCTTTTTTAAAATGTGGTGCCCAAAACTGTACACAGTATTCCAGATGAGGTCTGACCAAAGAGGAGTAAAGACCGATAATGACTTCACGTGATCTAGACTGTATGCTTCTGTTAATACATCCCAGAATTGTATTTGCCTTTTTTGCTGCTGCATCACACTGTTGACTCATGTTCAGTCTATGATCTATTAGTATACCTAAGTCTTTTTCACATGTACTGTTGCTTAGCTCTATTCCTCCCATTCTGTATATGCTTTTTTCATTTTTATTGCCCAGATGTAGTACTTTGCATTTTTCCCTGTTAAAAACCATTCTGTTGGTTGCTGCCCACTGCTCCAGTTTATTTAGGTCTTTTTGAATCCTCTCTCTCTCTTCTCTAGTATTAGCTATCCCTCCTAGCTTTGTGTCATCAGCAAATTTAATCAGTTTACCCTCAATTCCTTCATCTAAATCATTGATAAAGATGTTGAACAATACAGGTCCCAGGACGGAGCCCTGTGGTACCCCACTTGAGACATTCATCCAGCTGGATGTGAAGCCATTTACAACCACCCTTTGAGTCCGATCACTAAGCCAGTTATGAATCCACCTAACAGTTGCCTGGTCCATTGCATACTTGGTCATTTTTTCAATAAGGATGGTGTGAGATACTTTGTCAAATGCTTTGCTGAAGTCAAGATATACTATATCTACAGCATTTCCCTGATCCACCCAGTCAGTGATTCTGTCATAGAAGGAAATTAAGTTAGTCTGACATGACTTGTTAGTTACAAACCCATGCTGACTCTGGTTAATCACTTCATTCTTATCCATGTACTTACATACATGTTGTTTAATAATTTGTTCAAAGATCTTTCCTGGTATAGAAGTCAGACTCACCGGCCTATAGTTCCCTGGGTCCACCTTCTTCCCCTTTTTGAAGATAGGAACAACATTTGCTCTTCTCCAGTCTTCTGGGACTTCTCCTGTTCTCCAAGAATTTTCAAAGATTATGGAGAGTGGTTCTAAAATTTCTTCTACGATCTCCTTCAGTACTCTGGGGTGTAATTCATCTGGACCTGGAGACTTGAACTCATTTATGTTAGCTAAAAATTCCCTCACAATCTTTCTGTTTACAGATAACTTGGATTCCTCTATTCCTTTAAAAGGACAGTGAAGATCAGTTGATGTTACATTTTGTTTCTGAGAGAAAACAGATGCAAAATAGGAATTAAAAAGTTCGGCCTTCTCAACATCCTCTCTTACCATTTCTCCATTTTCATCCTGTAAAAATCCTATAGCATCTTTGACTTTTCTTTTACTTTTGACATACCCCCAAAATCCTTTTTTATTGCTTTTGACATCTCTTGCAAGCCTTAATTCATTGTCAGCTTTAGCTAACCTGATACGTGCCCTGCAGGATCTGCAGACTGCATTATAATCTTCTTTAGATATGCCTCCCTCTTTCCATTTAATAAACATTTCTTTCTTTCTTTTTAGCATGTGTTTAAGTTCTGTGTTCATCCATCCTGGTTTCCTTAAATGCTTCCCATTCTTCCTACTTTTCGGGATTGTTAACGATTGTGCTTTGAGAATCTCATTTTTAAAAATTTCCCATCCTTCCTGGACATTTTTGTCCTTAAGGACATCCAGCCATTGGATCCCTCCTATTCTCTTTCTGAGTCTCTTAAAATCTGCCTTTCTAAAATCTAACCTTGAAGTTTGAGTCTTCACATGTCTTCCTCCTCTAGTTATCCAAAATTCTATAATAGCATGATCGCTGCCTCCTAGGGTCCCAGCCACCTTTACCTCCTCAACCATTTCCTCCCTGTTTATAAGGATTAGATCCAAAGTAGCAGATCCCCTTGTTTTCTCCCCTACCTTTTGGAAGATAAAGTTGTCAGCAAGAGAGGATAAGAATTTGCTTGACCTGTTAGTTTTACTTGAGAGAGATTCCCAACAAATGTCTGGATAGTTGAAATCTCCCATGACCACTACGTCATATTTTTTGGAGAACTTGGTCATTTGATACATAAAGAGTTCATCCATATCTTCAGCTTGCCCAGGTGGCCTGTAGTAAATGCCTACAATGGTGTCCTTTCCGTTGTTCTCTCCTTGTATTCTTACCCAAACAGTTTCCACAGAACTCCCAGTCTCTGAAGCTTCAATCTCTGTGCAGATATACGCTTTTCTAACATACAATGCGACACCTCCTCCTCGTTTATCAAGTCTGTTTCTTGCAAATAAGTTGTATCCTTTTAGCCTTTTATTCCAATCATGTGTATCGTCCCACCAAGTTTCAGTGATTCCAATGACATCATATTCCTTTTCCTGCATTAGTAGTTCCAATTCTCCTTGTTTGTTGCCCATGCTTTGTGCATTTGTATAAAAACATTTTAGTTTGTGATTGGTTTCTCTTCCTCCCATATTTTTATTATTTAAATTGTTTTGTCTTTGTTCTTCCTTTCCACTTCCAGTAGCAGAGATCTCAATAGTATTTGTCAGTTGTATGGCTTTTTCTGGCCTTTTGCTTCCCTTCCCACATTGTTCTAGTTTAAAGCTCTTCTGATGAGTGTAGCAAGGCGACTTCCAAATACATGTTTTCCAGTCTTCGTAAGGTGCACCCCATCTCTAGCAAGTAGTCCATCGTATAGGTAATTCATTCCGTGATCCAGAAATCCAAATCCTTGTTGACGGCACCATCGACGTAGCCAGTTGTTCACCTGTAGAATCTTATTCCACCTCATTGTTCCATGGCCATCCACTGGGAGGATGGATGAGAAGACCACCTGCGCTCCCAATTCTTTCACTTTCTTGCCTAAGTATTCAAAGTCACTGCAGATGGTTTCCAGGTCCTTTCTTGCGGTGTCATTTGTCCCCACATGTATTAGCAGGAATGGGTAGTGATCTGTAGGTCTGAAGAGTCTTGATATCCTGTCAGACACATCTTTAATTTTTGCTCCTGGAAGACAGCACATTTCTCTTGAGGTTATGTCTGGTCTGCAGATAGCGGCCTCTGTTCCTCTTAACAGGGAATCCCCCATGACCACCACTCTCCGTTTTTTCTTCACAACATTCTTCTTTCTCCATCCAGGAGGATTTTGAGGGCTTACAAGGTTATTCATTGCTGGCAAAGTCTTATTTTGCTGTATTTCTTCATGGTTCTCCTGCGTGAGAGCCTGGTACTGGTTCCTGAGCAGTATGGGTGCTGACTGCCTCTCGATCCTCCTGCTTCTGAGGGTCACATGCTTCCATTCCTCTGTTTCCTCAGGTGCAG
Source organism: Phyllobates terribilis (assembly GCF_046119375.1). Lineage (NCBI taxonomy): Eukaryota > Metazoa > Chordata > Amphibia > Anura > Dendrobatidae > Phyllobates > Phyllobates terribilis. The sequence goes on along the minus strand of NW_027362763.1, from coordinate 369,050,595 downwards.
TTCGAATTTCTTCTCTTTCTGAATCATGAAGAGATAATTCTGCTCTGTCTAAGAACTCTTCACCTTCCTTAATGATTTTCAAGGTAGTTAACCTCTCTTCTAGATTTCGCAACTTTTCCTCCAACAGGGACACAAGCTTGCATTTCTGGCATGTGAAGTTTGGCTTTTCCACTGGCAAGTCTGTGAACATGTAGCAGGATATGCAGTTCACCAAATGGCTCCTGGACTCTTCCATGTTCTTATTGTTAATGTTCTGAAAACAGTGAAAAAAGCTTCAAAAAAAAGCTTCAAAATGCGCGCGCCGGTAGGCGCGCGGTTTACCGATGTCCTCTTTTCAGCTCCAACAGCCAAAATCCAGTGTTCTTTGAGCTCGCGGAGACTCTTCACTTACCCCAAAATGCAGTGGGAATATGCAAATTATCTCCTCAGGACTCCTCCCCTGGTTTACCGATGTCCTCTTTTCAGCTCCAACAGCCAAAATCCAGTGTTCTTTGAGCTCGCGGAGACTCTTCACTTACCCCAAAATGCAGTGGGAATATGCAAATTATCTCCTCAGGACTCCTCCCCTGGTTTACCGATGTCCTCTTTTCAGCTCCAACAGCCAAAATCCAGTGTTCTTTGAGCTCGCGGAGACTCTTCACTTACCCCAAAATGCAGTGGGAATATGCAAATTATCTCCTCAGGACTCCTCCCCTGGTTTGACTTTAGCTTTGACTTTAGCTTTGTGCCTTGTCTGTGATCTGCTTTTTTTCAACAACATTAAACAACTGAATGAACATCCTCCGAGCCCGGTGATTCCATAATTTTTGCCAGGCGTTGTATGATCTGGCCGTGCCCTTCTTTTTAGGCATGCATAAAAGTGCAGTCGGCCACAGTTGTATGCACCTCTTAAAAGCCGCATATCACCAAACAGAAGCCACACAGAAGCGAGGGTATCTATGATACCTCATTAGTGAATGGATTCCTCAAGGGTTTCATCTGAATCATGTATTTTCTAGATTTAGATAGAAACCCCAATGTAAGTGCTCAGCGTAGAACACAGGATAAATGTGAAATGATTAGTGATGAGTGCGCATGCTCACCACTGCTCGGTTCTCGCCCGAGCATCTCAGTACTCGAGATGCTCAGAGCTCGCCGAGTACTTTCGAGATGCTCGGGCGGGAGCTCGGGTCCCGGTCCTGCATGTTTGGCGCTATTTAGAGAACCAATCATGCAGGGATTGTCTGCCACTCAATGTAATGTCACAGCCATGGTGGATGTGGCATTACAGTGATTGCCCAAATCGATGGGAACAGTGCTCACGGTGAAACATGAAAGGTCGGTAATTCATCAGCGGCATACACCGGTACCCGACAATTTAGAAGAGAAAGAATAGAGCATCACACATAGATTAGAAAGATAGAAACATGTCAGTCACATATATAATAAGTACAGTGACAATTTTGGTTACTGTACTTGTTATTTAGTGTTAAAATAAAGGATTTATTAAAAAAAAATAGTGTTTTCATGCACCTGTCTCTTTAAAAAAGCCGGCTGGCCATTCATCAGCGGCATAACTCGGTACCCGACAATTTAGAACAGAAAGAATAGAGCATCACACACAGATTAGATAGATAGAAACATGTCAGTCACATATATAATAAGTACAGTGACAGTGTTGGTACTGTACTTGTCATTTAGTGTTAAAATAAAGGATTTATTAAAAAAAAAATTGGCGTAGGGTTCCCCGTAACTTTAGTCTCTAGCAGAGGTTAAGCAGACGGCTGGGGCAGATGTTTGAAGCCTGGGAAGGGGGTAATACCCACGGCGCTTCCCAGGCTACTAATATCAGCCCCCAGCTGAATACCTAGCCTTTACTAGCTATTAAAATGGGGGACCCAAAAAAAAATGACATGGGGTCTCCCCTATTTTAATAGCTAGCAAAGGCTAGGCAGACAGCTGGGGGCTGAGATTAATAGCCCAGGAAGGGTGCCATGAATATTGGCCCCCTCCCAGGCTAGAAACCCCAGCTCTCAGCCGCCCCAGAAATGGCGCATCCATAGGATGTGCCAATTCTGGCACTTAGCCTCGCTCTTCCCACTGCCCTATAGCGGAGGCAGTGGGGTAATAGGGCTGGGGTTGATGTCAGCTTATAATGCCAGCTGACATCAAGCCCAGGTTAGTAATGGAGGGGCGTCAATAAGACACCCCCATTACTAACCCCATAGTGAAAGTTAAAAAAAACACAAACACCCAGAATAAAGTCCTTTAATTGAAATAAAGACACAATTCTTTAATGTTCTAAATTAAACTCTACTTACCGTCACGTCCATTCCAGCTGAAGCCAATGATCTCCTGCAATAAAAGTAAAATAATAAAGCAACCTCATCCTTACGTTTCCATGGTTCCCAACACGGCTTCAGCTCTTCTACATTGACATGACAGGCTGTATCATAGCAGAACGCTGCCATCCAGCTTGCCATGCCACAGACACTGAGAAGCTCCTCATTGTCAGGCTGTGTCGGCATCCAGATGAGCCGAGTTCATGTCCAATGAACTCAGCTCACCTCATGCACGTCACTGACAGCGTGGGAGAATTCTCCTGCGCATGCGGTGCCAGCAAATGACGTCCCCGCTTGAGCAGGAGAATTCTCCCACGCTGGGACGGCATTGAGATGGCAGGCTGGATGGTAGCATTACGCTGCCATCCAGCATGCCATCCTTCAGAGACACTGCGGAGCGCAGGCAATGTCTCTGAAGGATGACAAGCTGGATTAACAGCGCTCTGCTACCATCCAGCCTGCCATCTCAATGCCGTCCCAGCGTGGGAGAATTCTCTTGCTCAAGCGGTGACATCATTTGCCGGCACTGCATGCGCAGGAGAATTCTCCCACGCTGTCAGTGGCGCGCATGAGGTGAGCCGAGTTCATTGGACATGAACTCGGCTCATCTGGATGCCGTCACAGCCAGACACTCAGGAGCGCAAGGCTTCTCAGTGTCTGCGGCATTGCAAGCTGGATGGCAGCATTCTGCTGCGATCCAGCCTGTCATGTCAATGTAGCAGAGCTGAAGCCGTTCTGGGAGCCATGGAAAGGTAAGGATGAGGTTGGTTTATTATTTTACTTTTATTGCAGGAGATCGTTGGCTTCAGCTGGAATGGACGTGACGGTAAGTAGAGTTTAATTTAGAACATTAAATAATTGTGTCTTTATTTCAATTAAAGGACTTTATTCTGGGTGTTTGTGTTTTTTTTAACTTTTACTATGGGGTTAGTAATGGGGGTGTCTTATTGACGCCCCTCCATTACTAACCTGGGCTTGATGTCAGCTGGCATTATAAGCTGACATCAACCCCAGCCCTATTACCCCACTGCCTCCGCTATAGGGCAGTGGGAAGAGCGAGGCTAAGTGCCAAAATTGGCGCATCCTATGGATGCGCCATTTCTGGGGCAGCTGACGGCTGGTGTTTCTAGCCTGGGAGGGGGCCAATATTCATGGCACACTTCCTGGGCTATTAATATCAGCCCCCAGCTGTCTGCCTAGCCTTTGCTAGCTATTAAAATAGGGGGGACCCCACGTCATTTTTTTTGGGGGTCCCCAATTTTAATAGCTAGTAAAGGCTAGGTATTCAGCTGGGGGCTGATATTAGTAGCCTGGGAAGCTCCGTGGGTCTTACCCCCTTCCCAGGCTTCAAACATCTTCTCCAGCCATCTGCTTAACCTCCACTAGAGACTAAAATTACGGGGAACCCCACGCCAATTTTTTTTTTAAAAAAATTCTTTATTTTAACACTAAATGACAAATACAGTAACCAACACTGTCATTGTACTTATTATATATGTGACTGACATGTTTCTATCTATCTAATCTATGTGTGATGCTCTATTCTTTCTGTTCTACATTGTCGGGTTCCAGAGTATGCCGCTGATGAATTGCCGGCCGGCTTTTTTAAAGAGACAGGTGCATGAAAATCAGAGGGCACTAGTGTGTTCCAAGTGCCCTGCTATGTTTTTCATGCTCCCTCCTATATACCCTGCCTGCCTGTCTGTCTATATATTCTGCTTGCCTGATGTTTAATTGAGCACTGCTCCCATCGATTTGGGCAATTTTTGACCTTCTGTAGGCCGCCGGGGGGGACCGCCAGAAAAATGCTCGAATTTCCCATAGACTTACATTGGGCTCGTTGCTAGGGTCGAGCACCCGAGTATTCCAATGTGCTCGACCCGAGCTTCGAGCACCCGAGCATTTTAGTGCTCGCTCATCACTAGAAATGATCCAAAATGTTCTGTACCCCAAATTGCCACCAATAAAAGCTTCTTCTGAACCCACAAAAAACATGTCCCCACACAGGTCAATCACATGTTAACTGACACAGGCACACAGGCTCTGGAAAAGAGACATGGTTGCCACAAAAAGAAATCCAGCAAAATCTGCACTTCCAATATGAATGTCATCTTCTCCTGAGCTCCTGTCATCTTTAGCATTAGTGTAACGAGCTGAGCTCACTTAATTTATGGTGTTTGTATCTTCAAAAGAATTAGCTGAGCACAATGTACAGGCACTCCACTATAATGTATGGGCTACAATGGCAGATTTTCATTTTCACACTGCAACATCCACTGCTGCTTGTTTCTGGAAAACATCATTATACCCATAGATGGATGTAGGGGTGCAGTTTCCAAATTGTGGACAATTGAGGGAGGTTTCTGTTCTTCTGGCACTTAGGTGCTCTGCAATGGAGTCTGAAAATTATTTTTGTGCTGCAAAAGTCAAATAGCTTCTTCATCCTGAGTCTCGCCGTTGGACCAAACAGTCACTGTACAGCCGCAAGTGGGATATTGCCACATTCAAGAGAAATTGTGTAACAAATTATGCAGTCATTTTTACCTTTTTCCCCTTATTAAAATGTAAACTCTGAGGTTAAAACAACATTTAAGTGGTAAAATTTTGTGAAACACATGTGGTGTCAATATGCACACTGCACTATTAGATGATTTCATTGAGATGTGCAGTTTGTAAAATGGGGTCTGTTATTGTGGTTCCTCCTGTTCTGACACCTCAGAGATGACATGGCACCCACAAACCATTACAGGAAAATCTGTACTGTGATATGGCGTTACTTCCCTCTGAGTTTTGCACTGTGTCTGAAAAGTAGTTTCCGACCAAATATGGGGTATTTCTATTCTCAGGAGACATTGCGTAACAAATTTTGTGGTGCATTTTCTCCTATTTAGCCCTTTTGAAAATTAAGATTTTGGAGCTTTAGTGGAAAAAATGTACATTTTCATTTTCATAGCCCAATGTTATACAATTCTTTGAAATACCTGTTGGTTTAAAATGCTCACTACACCCCTAGAGTAATTCTTTGAGAAGTGTTGTTTCCAAATGAGGTCACTTGTTGGAGTTTCTGCTGTTTTGGCATCTCAGGGGCTCTGCCAATGTGACATGGCATCCAAAATCTACTCTAGCAAAAATTGTGCTCCAAAAGTCAATTGGCTCTCCTTCCCCCTCAAACCCTGCTGTGTGCCCAATCAAGAGTTGTTGACCACTTATGGGGTATCCCTGTACTCAGGAGAAATTGCACAACAAATGATGTGGTCCATTTTCCTGTTAACCTTGTGAAAATAAAAAAATTGGGGCTAAAGCAACATTTTTGTGGGAAAAAAATGTATTTTTCCATTTTCATGACTCAACATTAAAAAATTCTGTTAAACACCTGTGGGTTCAAATTGCTTAACACATCTCTAGATAAATTCCTTGAGGGGTATAGTTTAAAAAATGGGGTAACTTGTGGGGGTTATTACTGTTTAGGAACATCAGGAGCTCTGGAAATGCGATATAGTGTCCTCTTTCTATTCCAGCCAATTTTGTGCTCCAAAAGTCAGTTGGTGCTCCTTTTATTCCAAGCCCTGCCGTCCACCTGAACAGTAGTTTTCCATAACATATGGAGTATTGGTGTACTCAGGAAAAATTGTATAATTAATTGCATGATCAATTTTCCCCTGTTACCTTTATGAAAATGAAAAAAATTGAGGCTAAAGCGACATTTTTGTGGGAAAAATTTACATTTTAATTTTTTGATTCCTCTTTGCATTAATTCCTGTCATGCACCTAAAGGCATAATAATCTTCTTGAATGTGGTTTTGAGCACTTAGAGGGGTGCAGTTTATAAAATTGTGTTACTTTTGGGTATTTTCTGTCACATAGATCCCTCAAAGTCACTTTAAATGTGCTGTGGTCCCTAAAAAAATAGGTTTTTCAATTTTGATGTAAAAAAAGAAAAATTGCTCATAAACTTTTACCCCCTCTAACTTCCTACCAAAAAAAATATGTTTCAAAAATAATGCTGATGTAAAGTATACATGTAGGAAATGTTAGTTATTAACTATTTTGTGTGGTATAATTATCTTATTAAAATACATAAAAATTCAGATTACACCAAATATGTATTTAACAATGCATTTTTCTTTTATTTACTTAGTAGTTTACCTTTATTAATTAACATAATGCTAACACTTCAGTTTAAATCATCATTTTTGTTTTGTAAGTATGCCAATTTTTACTATGTGTTTCATCAGTGACTTTCTGGTATGCAAAAAAATTGCATAGCTACTCCTACCCATTGCAAAGTTAAAAACAGACAGCATATAAATATTACTTGAATGGAATACATTTGCTTACCATGGTGTTCTAGGACCCATAGTCTTGTATGAGTAAAAAAAAACATGGACATGTGAACAACATCATATACTATAATGGGCATGTTTTTTTTTCTGTTAAAAACACGATTGGAACACTTAAAAATGAATGTCTGATAGAGGCTTAACACTGTATAAATATTACAAAAACTTATGATGTTTGGACGTTCACTTTTCATATATTGCCTACAAATAAAAGGAAAAAGCCCTCCATAACATAAATATTTTGCTTGAATATCTACGTTTATCCAAGTGTATCCTAAACTGTCTCAGAGGAAGAGTGATTCATATTTACAAAAGATGCCTCTAAAAAAGACTTGCTAGCTACCTTTGTTGTACTTTTAATAAGGCGTTCTGAATAATATATGCCTTTGGTTCGTTTAGATCTGTCTAAAGCTTCATTTATTTAAATTGATAAGCCTTATATAATGTGACTGGCAATGACAATATGTCACTTGCTGGTGCTTTATGAAATGTCAAGCTTCTTAATTGCATCTATTCAGCTTGTAGAGAAGAAATAGAAAAGGGCAGAAATCTAGAAGGCAAAAAATCATCTCTTTTTATGTATTACTCTTCTTTTAAATCTGAGGCATACTAAAGATTTGCTTCTTTCAAGATGAAGAGAAATATTTAAAGAACTTGATAAGTGATCAGTTATTCAGGGTTTTTCTGCTAGGAACTGGACCCTGGACAATTACGGTAGAGGTCACTTTATATATTAAAATAAATAAGCATTTTCAGCAAAACTTTAGTGCAGAAACTCTTTTACAAAACTGCTACAGGGGTATGTAAAAGAGTTTTGATAGTGACAGAGATATTTAAACAATCAAGATATTAAACTAAGATTAATCTTTCAATAAAGTAGCTGAGTTTGAGTATAGAGGTTTCATAAGTTTTTGTTAATTCTGAAATGTTACTTGGAGACTTAAATACTGAATAAATTTAGGCATAAAGTGAAACATTAAACTTAGGACTCATTCATATGTCTGTTTTCCACTAACATTTTCTGTCTGTGTTTTTCACAAATAGAACATCTATCCTTAATAGTGTTTTTATAACTGATTGTTCCCATAAAAAAATGGGTAAGTTAAAAAAGTTGACAGCACAAGAATAGCATATTCAGTCTAATGAAGGAGGATTACTCCATCATAACCGGCATTTCAAATATGGAAAATTATTCTTAATCCTGGACCTCTAGTAGTACCCAAAAGGTGTACCTTGCTCATCACATTGTAGCTTGTGAATGTCATCCGTGTTGTATTTTAACGCTGTTCATTTTTTACTACCTAAGAAGCTTGAAACTTTTTTTGCTTACAAGAAAAACCTACTCCAAACTGATGGCCAAAACCGACACAAGGATGGAAAAAAGTATAAGATTTGGATAAAAATAATAGTGATCAAAATGAGTACATTTTTCTCATGTGTAAAAAAACCTCATCTGAATGAGACCTTAAAGGGTACCTTTGATTTGGTATAGATTAATATTATATTAGAATTCATAAAAAATTATAATAAAATCTTTTGCATTTTCTAGCAGAAAAATCTTAGAGAACAAAACTGCCTTTCCAACAACAGGTGAGATTACCAATGCACTAGCGGGAAGCAGTTGACCCCCAAGATAAAGACGGGGGCAGCACAGGTGCAAAATACTAATGAAAACAACCACTCACAAACCTAAGAATTCATGGAGGGGATGGTTGCCTAGTATTAAAATTGCACACAGATGAGGCTTGCATAGGATGCCAGTCACACAAGTAGGTGTGATACACAGTGTCTGGCTTACAGTCTATTGATGATGCCCATACTATTAGATCAGGCGGGATTCCCAACACCATATAGGTGTACCCCCCAAGGAAACACACCCCAATTCACCCAACCAATAATAAAGGCCTGGCTGCATCCTGCATAAAAATGGAAAAATGTGCAATAAGATGAAAAATTATATATAGTAAAATGCTTTTAATGCTCCCTCTTTAAATGAGTAAAACTTTACAGGCTTACAAAATTTTTTTATTGTGTAAACTGATAAAATAGAGAATTGGAAGTGGAGATGGTTGAATCTGCAGCAGAATAAAACAAAATTCATGAAGTTATGAGGGAATAAAAAGGACCTAAGATCTGGAGGTTATACACATCTCTAGCATCAATTTATTTGATTGAGTCATTTTTAATTGCTAGTTAATAAGAAAAAAAAATCACAAGAATTATGGCGTAAAACTGCTGAAAGTCACTTTTTTTTTTTTGCACAACTTGTAGATGCTCAAAATGTATGTGACTTTTGCTGTTTTTACACCAATCTCATGCAACTCTGCCAACATTTTGAAAATGGAGTGGCAAACTATACAGTATGCAAAAGAACTGCAATGTGCACTGCGCTATATCAAAGTGTTTTTAATAAAATGGAATAAACACAAGATGACTGTCAATCTTCCTCGGTCTGGGGCTCCATGCAAGATTTCACCTCATGGGTTAAGGATGATTCTGAGAAAGGTCAGTAATCAGCCAGAGCTACACGGGAGAACCTGATCAATGACCTGATGAAAGTTGGGACCACAGTCTCAAACATTTCTGTTATTAACACACTACGCCGTCATGGATTAAAATCCTGCAAGGCAAACAAGATCCCCCTGCTCATGCAAGCACATGTCTAGACCCGTGGATGCAGTTCGCCAATGATCATCTGGATGATCCAGACGAGGCATGGGAGAAGGTCATGTGGTCAGATGAGGCAAAAATATAACATTTTGGTATCAACTCTATTTGTCTTGTTTGGAGGAGGAAGAAGGATGGTGGGGAAAACATATTTTGGGGATGCTTTTCTGCAGAGAAAACAGGATGCCATTTTGAAGAGAGGATGGATGGAGTCGTGTCTCGCAAGATTTTGGTCAACAACCTCCTTCCATCAGTAAGAGTACTGAAGATGGATCATGGCTGGGTCTTCCAGCATGACAATGTCCTGATACACACAGGCAGGGTGACTAAGGAGTGGCTCCATAAGAAGCATTTCATGGTCCTGGAGTGGCCTAGCCAGTCTCCAGACCTGAACCCAATAGAAAATCTTTGGAGTGAACTGAAACTCAATGTTGCTCAGTGACTGCCCCGTAATCTGAAAGATCTGGAGAAGATCTGTATGGAGGAGTGGGCCAAAATCCCTGCTGCAGTGTATGCAAACTTGGTCAAGAACTATAGGAAATGTCTGACCTCTGTAATTGCAAACAAAGGTTTCTATACCAAATATTAAGTTCTGTTTTTCTATTGTATCAAATAGTTATTTATGCAATAAAATGCAATTTAATTAAGTTAAAATCATACATTGTGATATTCTGGATTTTTTTTTAAGATTCTGTCTCCCACAGTTGAAATGTAGCTACAATAAAAATTACAGACCTCTCCATTCTTTGTAGGTGAGAAAACTTGCAAAATTGGGAGTGTATCAAATACTTATTTTCCTCACTGTATAATGCCGGGTGCATTATATATAATGTTATGATTCAGAGTGAAATCTTTCACGTGTACTGGACTTCTCTTTAAAGGGATTCTGTCAGCACAGAATGACTGTTCAAACCAAGCATAGGTGATTGGTGCATCATGGCTGCCAATCATTTTAATACACATTCCCACCTGCTAGTTTCCATCTATCTCCATACTTCTCTGGCTCTCTGGCTGTCAATCAGATAGGAAGGGGGATAGAGATTGAGGAAAATAAGCAGGTGGGAAGGTGTATATAAATGATTGGCTGCACCGTGAAGCACGGAGAGGCGTGACTTAACTTGAACAGTCATTCTGTGGTGACAGAGTCCCTTTAAGGGTAACTTATCACCTTTAGGAACACTATTTATCTGCTGATATGGGAATAATCTGCAGGTAAATTGGGTTTAATGCCTGGTTAGCCGGCTTAATGGAAAAGCATTGGCTACAGGGAGAAAATTAAGCTTGATTCTCCCTGCTGCCACACAGTGAGCATGCTGTAATAACTTCCCAGCACCTTGATTGTGACATCGTCCAAAAAGCCCAACTTCTGGCCAGGCTTCATTGAACAACTAAAGTGGCAGCAACACATGACAACCTATCAGCAACCCACAACTGAGTCACAGGGGCTGATGCGAGCGGGTGAGTGTGTAAGGTGCCCCAGCGAGGTAGTCATGGGCGATCTGTAGCTCCCTCTCGCTATGGCACCCTACAGACAATACGTGTCCTCCCTCTGAAGTGTGGCTGTGTATGTAGTGCTCTTCACTTACTTCAAGCCAACCGATAGCGGCTGTCTCCAGGCATTTTTCTTCTGGGACCAGGGCAGCAATAATTTCAGAGGACACGAGGTTCTTAACCAGAACTTGGACTTTACTTGGGGAAGAGGAATATGTACAATATTTACAGGCAGATATAATGGATAAGGCCCGACAGGTTATCATCTCTCTCACAGGCACTGACAACATCTTCAGCCCTGGTTCCCTCTGTAAGTGAAGCATCTCTTGTGACTCTATCTCTAGTCCACGAGACTCTTCTGTAACACCAACAGTGATCTGGATCTGATATCTCCCCCACGTCTTAGCCTGGAGTCCTATTTAACTTCCTCTGCTTCCTGCAGACTAGAAGTGCCCCAGGTCCTCAATACTTCTCTGTTGAGTTTCTCCGGCCAGCTAACAGGACTCTTGCTCTTGCGTAGGGAGGCTTTCACACTGGTGATCCCACTGTCTGAGGGTATGGAGCTCCCGTCTACCCTAGCAGCCACTTATATTCAGGCTGCCCGCACGATTCCCCGTACTGTCTCTTAATGGCCTCTGGACACTAAAACTCAGGCTTTTTTGCCAATGTGCCTACCCCCTGTGAGCTGTCATCACACAGCATTAACTCACCACTGCCTGCAACCCTGCTAGCAGACTCAACCTGACATCTACACTCAGAACAGTGGCATCTTGTGGCTGTTTACAGGTACTGCAGCCCACAACGAATTATGCCGGAGCCAGCTCTATATCACTCAAGGCTTGATCCGGGCACTAAGTTCCCCCTTTACTCTACTGACTGTACCAGTAAAGCTAACCCCTTAGCTTGGTCTACCAACAGTTCAGAGAGGTCTGACTTCAGGAACACTCCCTTTAACTATCTGAGTACCAAGGGAAGGCTAAGCCCTTCCCCACTATTACAAGTGCATGCACCAGCCATCATGCTATCTAAATACCACTGTCAGTGATTGACAAGGGCATTTAAGTACTTAAAACATCAGCAATCAAGGCATTCTCTGATCACTGCTGTTACAGGCAGATGCCGGCTATGTATCACATCTGACATCAGCCTAGTATTCACTTGTCTGTTCCTAAATGTGGAAAGAGTCCTAATGGATTTAGTAAATATGCCCCAAGCAAATGAATATTTTTACTCACCAAAATGCACTGTTACATATACGCATCTTACAAATATACATATTGTGAGGAGCTGCCCACTTACTAAAGACTATGATACTTTTCCAGCAATGGACCACCATTTTTGTCAATATTATTAGTGATTTACTTGTTATGTTTTATATAGTTCTGCTAACTTGTCAGTATGTAAGATTCACTTGTAAAAAGTCCTCCATTCCACTAATCTCATCTTTATCTCAGGAGTAGTGTTGAGCCACCCCCGTAGTGTTCGAGTTCGGTTCGGTTCGTCGAACACCCGTGTGTTCGCCAAACTGTTCGTCGAACTGTTCGTCGAACACCTTCGAACACCGTTAAAACCAATGGCAGGCAAACAAAAACACATAGAAACACATAGAAAACACCTTCAAAGGTGTCCAAAAGCTGACAAACTGCTCAGAAGACATAACTAACACATGGAAAAGTGACAAGTACATATAGTCATGCGAAAAGAAAAGAGGTGGAGGAGTAAAAGGAGGGGGAGACACAGATATAGGCATGTCATGCCCTTCTAAAATCCAAAAAGTGAGAAGCCGACACGTTCAGTCATCTCCTGCCCGTGCCACCTCCGCGTCGTCGGGTTTGTGCCAGAGCCGCGGTGAACCCTGACGGCCAGCCCCCCTCTCCCAATACTGGTGCCTGTCCGCTGGTGGGTCGAGCGAGCCCCCCTGTGTTGGAGGCAGCTCTAAGCTTTTAAATTTAAATTGTCTCTCTAATTTGAATGAATACACTTTAAATCCATTTGCAAGGATCTATTGGAGGGCAAGTCTCATGCCAGCAGCCGCGTAATTCCAGCTCCAGTATCGTCCACTAAAGCTGCTGCAGTTAAAAAGCTTTTATAAGGATCGAGCTCGGCTGTCCACCGCAAGGCATCCTACTGCCCCTATGCCTTGGGGTGCCTCCTGATGCTCTTCACTGAGTATCCCGTGGTCCCAAAGCATTTCCTTTGAACAAATTAAGTGTCCAAACTACAGGTGGTGTAGCTTGCTTAACAGCCGGGATAATCCGCTGACTAGCAGACACTGCTTCTAGGCACAAAGTATTTCCTGGGCTAGATGCAGTTAAAAATTTGTAATTAGATACTCTCGATGGATGCTGAGAAAGCATAACATAGAGTCTCCTGGCACGCCATATATGATTCTCTTAAAAAGCTTGGGGTAGGGGTCTAGGGGACGCTTTTATAGCCAAAATCACGGCCCTGTATCGCAATACGTCACCTAGGCTGAAGATAAATGGAACTGTAGCACCCTGAGGGCTCGGTTGCTACAGAGGTATTGCACCTCACCCAGAGGTGTGATATCTCACTCTCAGGTAAGGATGTAGTGTGGATCAGGACCCGACACCTGCATGCATTACACCACATTGCCGTGGGGCAGGGCGACCAATATGCCCCTGAGATGGGCAAGACAGTCCCTGTCCCTGGCTGGAGTGGGGGGAGGGAACACTGAGGAAGGGGAACCCTGTAGTGCAGGAGCAGGGAGGAAGCAGTTCCTGGGTGCATTGAGAAGGGAGTATAAAAGGTGGGCACCATCTTAGTTCAGTGCAGAGAAGTCTGAGCAGAAGTGGCAGGGAGCAGGGGCTCTGCATGAGCTCTGCTCCGGAGGCGGGCCTAGTAACAGAGGCCCAGGCCTGGAAGAGGGAGAAGGAAGGAAGAGGAGCGGAGAAGGCTCCAGGAACAAGGAACGAAGGGATCCCAGGGGTGCGGATGGGCGAGTCGCCACCGCACGCCCGAATCCACCTGCGTGGAGGGGTCAGGCCAAAGGGGGAGACCGGTCCCCGAAAATAGTGGAGGCAGGAAACGACCCTCAGCTAGAAACAGGAGGCTGTGACATTTCATGTGGCGCAGCCCCTCGCTACACCCGCTAGGAAGGCACCACATAGGGTCAGGGAAACTGGCGCCAAGTTTACCAAGAGGAGGCCCGAGGCAGCCGGACAGAAGGGTTGGCAAGAAAGGCCAGACAAAGGACACACAAAGGGGGTCCTGTGAAGCGCTCCAAAGTTATCTGGGAGTTGTCTGAGCCCCTCACCTGGTGAGCACAGTACGACGTGGGCAGCCGTTACCTGCAGACGTGGTCTGGATAATAAGAACTGTGAGTAAAGGCCCTGGACTGCATCACTGACTCCGTGTCGTTACTGCTGCTGCTCTGCACCATCACCCCCATCCTCCGCATACACTGCCCTGAGGCTATACTCCTCCCGTGGGGAGTTATGCTACGCTCTGCTGCACCCACAACACCAGCCTCAGCGGTCTGCCCTGGAGCGGCGGTTCACTCTGACCGCAATCCACGGGTGGCATAGTCGGACATTTAAACATCAAAACCACATAAATAGTTCCGCCACTGGTTTGACCGCCCTGAGCCACGGAACCGAGTCACCGCCACGGAGACTACAACCACCAGCATCCACCAAAAAGGGTCCGGCTCCGGGTGTCCCAAGGCCCAGGGGGCGCGTCAGAACATTTTCATCACCTTTCACAATCACCAATGGGACAAGGCAGGGATGTTCTCTGTCCCCTCTCTTATACATCCTAGTGACGGAGCACCTGCTCTCATCAATTCGCCATAACCCCAATATTAGGTGGATTGAGGTGGGAGGCACCGAGTACAAGTGCTCTCTATTTGCTGATGATGTCCTAGTATATATCACTCAATCACATATATCCATCCATGCTGTTATGGCTGAAATAGATCACTTTGTTACATGGTCAAATTTTAAAATCAATGCAGCGAAGTCTGAGGCCCTCGATGTCTCCCTCCCCAAATCCATATAGGATTCCATCCAGTCCAACTTTCCCTTTGCCTGGCCCTCACAGGGTATCAAATACTTAGGAATTTCTATTCATAGAGACCTCTCCCATCTATGTTATCTTAATTTTGGGCCCTTTATTGAACAACTCCATACAGATGACGGTTGGCATGTTAGAACTGTAAGATTCACTACGTGAACCACTGGTGTTTTGTGGAAAAGCACATGTACACTGTGTTCCAAATTATTATGCAAAAAGTGTTTAGGAGTGATAAGGGAAGAATTTGTTTGTTTGTCAGTTAAACTCATTGATGGTGATGTGTGTCAGGGCTCTTTATATCACTGTAAGCAATTGCAGACACCTGTGCTAATTAGTTTGGCAGGTGTGTCCAATGAAAGGCAAGACTACTTAAGAAGGCTGTCTCACATTATTAAGCAGCCTACATTTTCTGCCAAAATGGGAAAGAAAAAGGACGTGTCGGCTGCTGAGAAGCAACAAATTGTGGAGTGTTTAGGTCAAGGCATGACTACAATCAACATTGTGCGATGATCAGGATGAAGTGTCTTGGCAATCAAGAAGTATGTAGCTGATTCACAGTACACACGTGTGCGTGCTGATAAGGGCCAATTGAGGACTCTTTCCTACAGGCAATTACGTCAGGTTGAAAGAGCAGCGGCAAAAAAGCCTTGTCATAGCAGCAGACAAGTTTTTGAAGCTGCTGGTGCCTCCAACGTCCCCCGAACAACAAGATGCAGGGTCCTTCAGAGGTTTGCAGCTGTGCATATGCCATCCTGTCGACCTCCTCTATCCACTTCACACAAGCAGAAACGGCTTCAGTGGGCCAAACATTACATGAAGACTGATTTCAAAACTGTTTTGTTCA
Organism: Phyllobates terribilis; assembly: GCF_046119375.1. NCBI lineage: Eukaryota > Metazoa > Chordata > Amphibia > Anura > Dendrobatidae > Phyllobates > Phyllobates terribilis. The sequence goes on along the minus strand of NW_027362763.1, from coordinate 369,034,897 downwards.
CGGATGAGTGCCATGCAGCGCTCGATGGTCCAGATGGATGGAGTGGAGGATGGCTGGTTGATGGACACCCCACGCAAACACGGCTACAGCGCCAACAAGGAGGAGGTGGAGTAATGTTTTGGGCTGGAATCATGGGGAGAGAGATTGTCGGCCCCTTTAGAATCCCTGAAGGCGCTAAAGATGAACTCCATAATGTATGTGGATTTTCTCAAACAACACTTCCTGCCATGGTTCAAGAAGAAGAACCGTGTATTTCACAGCAAGATCATTTTTTTGCATGATAATGCACCATCTCATGCTGCACATAAAACATCTGCACCTCTGGCTGACATGGGCATAAAAGGGGACAAACTTATGGTGTGACTCCCATGCTCCCCTGACCTCTACCCCATTCAGAACCTTTGGAGCATCATTAAAAGGAGTGTCTATGATGGCGGGAGGCAGTTCACATCTAAGCAACAGCTCTGGGAGGGTATTCTGTCCTCATGCAAAACAATTGAAGCAGAAACCATCCAAAACCTGACAAATTCAATGGACGAGAGAGTTCAGAAGCTCCTTTCGAACAAGGGGTCCTATGTGAAAATGTAACATCACCTAGAATAAAGTTTTGAGTTGAAAACTGTTTGATTTCAGTTTCTAACAACCTGCTAATGCTTATAATTTCAAAAATGACCATTTTTTTGGTCTTTATTAAAATGAAAAGGTTGATCGAAAAGTTTGGGGGATCTAAGAGTGTGGCAACCCAGTAGTCATGATTACTTCGAATTCTGACAATATGAGGGTCATGCTGCAGGTAGTGCAGCAAGAAGGCACTTATGTGTCTTGTGCATCTCGGAGCCCCAAAATTATTTTCCGGGCTAGATGCAGCTAAAAATTATTATTAATTTTAAATCTGGTGAAGCTTTAGTATAGATGGCCTAATAGGATCAGTGCTGCACACTGCTACAAAGCCCAAATTATTTTCCAGTCAAGATACAGATAAACATGATTAGTAATTTTAAATCTGGTGGAGCTTATTATAGATGGCCTAATAGAATGAGTGCTGCACACTGCTACAAAGCCCAAATTATTTTCCAGCCAAGATACAGATAAACATGATTAGTAATTTGAAAGCTTAAAATGGTTGGTAGGGTGATTTTAACCAATCATCAAGCTTTTACTCTCCCCAGGATGACACAGGGGTAGAAAAGTCGTTTCGGATCCATGATTTGTTCATCTTTATGAACGTGAGTCTGTCTACATTATCAGTGGAGAGCCGCGTGCGCTTATCTGTCAGCACACCACCAGCAGCGCTGAACACCCGTTCAGACAGAACGCTGGCTGCGGGGCATGACAAGATCTCCAAGGCGTAAGTGGCTAGCTCCGGCCATTTATCCAGATTGGAAGCCCAAAAAGAGCAAGGGTCCAGTGACACAGTCATGGCTTCAATGTTTACTTGGAGATACTCCTGTACCATCATCTCTAGGCGTTGACTATGTGTCAGACTTCTTGTCTCCTGTGGCCTTGCAAAGGATGGGCTAAAAAAGTGGTGAAATGATTACGTAAAATTGATGTTACCAGCAGATACTGTGGTTCTGTTACGGTTTGAGTGCTGAACACTTGACGGTCCCACGGTTGGCAAGTTGGAACTGTGAGATTCACTACGTGCACCACTGGTATTTTGTGGAAAAGCACTTGTAAGATTCTGCAGCAGTCTCTGCTGATACTCCTGCATGCGTGCATCCCTTTCTATGGCAGGAATAATTTCTGCAAATTTACTTTTGTACCGGGGATCTAAGAGTGTGGCAACCCAGTAGTCAGGATTATTTCTAATTCTCACAATTCGAGGGTCATGTTGCAGGTAGTGCAGCAAGAAGGCACTCATGTGTGTTGCGCATCCAGGAGCACCAAGTCCCTGTTGTGTTGGTGGCGAGGTAACAATCATGCTTCCTTCCTCTGTCCTCTCCCCCCAACCTCGTACAACAGAAATGTGATCAAGGTCTCCCTCATCTGATGAGTCTTCCATTAGTACATCCTCCACTTCTTCCTGGGCTCCTGCACCTTCCTCACTAGTTTGGCTGCTACCATGCGCCCTGGTAAAACCATCTCCCCCACCCTCACATGCCTGCCGCCTTGGTGCTGCCGACCGTCTGGACCTTGCAGATGTTAGCCCTTCCGCATACAACTCCTCCTCCTCTACTTCCTCCACCTCCTCTTGTGCCACCACCTGACTCCGAATTCTGTTTAACATGTGCTCCAGCATGTAAATCACCGGAATAGTCATGCTGATAATGGCATCGTCAGCCCTAAACATCTTCGTTGCCATTTCAAAACTGTGCAGAAGGGTGCATAGGTCCCTGATCTGAGACCACTCCTCCAGCGTGATTTGCCCCACCTCTGGATCTCGTTGACCCAGGCTATACGTCAGAACGCATTGCACCAGGGCTTGTCGGTGCTGCCACAGTCGCTGCAACATGTGCAGAGTTGAATTCCACCGGGTAGGCACATCGCATTTTAGCCGGTGAAGTGGCAGGCCCAACGACTTCTGTAGAGATGTAAGTCGCTGAGCTGCGGGATGCGAACGGCGGAAGTGAGCACACAGCGACCGTGCCCTCTGCAGAAGGCCATCTAGTCTGGGATAGTGGGCTAAAAATTGCTGGACAACCAGGTTCAACACGTGAGCCATACAAGGCACGTGTGTGACATTGCCCCGGCGAAGGGCCGCACCCAGGTTTGCAGCATTGTCGCACACGGCCTTCCCTGGTTTCAGGTCCAGTGGAGACAACCATTCATGAAATTGGTTCTCCAGAGCTGACCACAACTCCTCAGCTGTGTGACTCACATTTCCCAGACATTTCAATGTAATAACCGCCTGATGACGTTGAGCCCTACTGCCAGCATAGTAAGGAGGTGTGCAGGATCCCTTCTGCGCAGTTAGAAAGCTTGTGGCATGACCAGACAGGCTTTGGGTGCAGGTGGAAGACCGAGAGGAGGTTGAGGAGGCAGAAGCAGTGGAGGAACTTTGACATAAAGAGGATTGATGCACAACTCGCGGGGACGGCAAGACTTGGACAGCAGCCCCTTGTCCTGCTGTCACCATAGTTACCCCGTGCCCAGTCAGCGACATGTAACGCCCCTGTCCATGCCTACTCGTCCAAGTGTCTGTGGTGAAATGCACCCTGTCACACACAGAGTTTCTCAAAGAAGCGGTGATGTTGTGTGCGACATGCTGGTGGAGCACAGGCACACCTTTCTTTGAGAAGTAGTGCCGACTGGGCATCTGGTACTGGGGCACTACGACGGACATAAGGTCTCGAAAATCCTCTGTGTCCACCAGGCGGAAAGGCAGCATTTCTGTAGCCAAGAGCTTGCAGATGGTGAAATTCAACCTCTTAGCTTTCTCATGGCTAGGAGGAAATGGTCTTTTACTTGTCCACATCTGAGGGACCGAGGGCTGGCTATTGTGCTTAGACGGGGTTGATAAGGGTGTCCCCGGCAAACTGCCGGTCTGTGAGGAAGATGCAGGCGGACATGTTAGGTTGCCTTGATCCAAAGGTGGTGCTATCGATGTCGGACAGCGCTCAACACCAGCTGGTGTTACCACCTCCAAAGAAAATGATGACCTGCCAATCACGCTGGCTGTTGCGGGTAAAGAGGTGGCAGGTCTGCGCCCCAAAACAGGTGTGACTGCTGTCCCCCCAGTCACAGAGGATGAAGAGGCCGCGGATGCACAAGATATGGCAGACGGTGGTTGGCCCGGCCGGCTAGGCCGCATTGTAGCACACTGAGCTTCCCACTGCAACTTATGCTTCATGTCCATGTGCCGGTTCATGCATGAAGTACTCAAACTATGTATTTTTTGGCCTCTACTTAGCTTTTGCTGACAAATGTTACAGATAACACGAGTTGGGTCATCTTTATCGATCTGAAAAAATGCCCAGGCTATGCAAGGCTTAGCACCCATGCGACCTGAAGAGCCACCACGACTTCTGGTGAGAGGCAGAGTTGTGTTTGAGGATGCAGTTGTTGACGTGCTTCCAGTACTACGTCTCTGTCCAGGAAGGCGCAACCTGACCTCGTCGTCACTAGCATCTTCCTCCACCTCCTCTGCTGACCTCATCTCTTGGCTGACTGTGGGTTGACAGTAAGTGGGATCTCCAACCTCATCATCATCACCCTGTGCGTTATCACACCCGTCGTCCTCAGAGCCAACCTGTTCCTGCCCTGACAAAAAACTAATGTTGTCGCTCCAATCAGGTATTTGAGTCTTATCATCGTCTTCCTCATTGTCTCCACCAACAGGAGTTACAGTTTGGGAATGAGGGTCTACATTATGGTCAGAACCTTCTGCGTCTGGTCCTGGATCCGACTCATAAAGATTCTGGGCATCAGTGCAGATCATTTCCTCGTCTGGATTCACAGAAGCGCTGGAGTCGACCTCTGATTCCCAGGCTATAGTATGAGTAAACAGCTCTGCAGACTCAACCATCTGTTCTACCTCATACTCAGACAGGCAGCTGGAGATTTGGGAGCTGTGAGGAAGCAAGTGCGATTTGGGTGACACCTTTGAGGACTGGAGTATTTGTGATGTTGAAGTTGATGTGGAGGAGAGCCCACTTAAAGGAGCACTTGATATCCGTTGAAGCACCTGCTGTTTTTGTGCCTCATCTGGAATTTGTAGCGATTGGCGTGGCCGTAAGAAAGGGATCTTATCACATTGTCCGCTAAAAGAAGTAGACATTTTAGTTTGGCTGGAAGATGGTCTTTCTTCTGCAGATGTTACTGTTGCTTTAACACCTACCCCACGGACACAACCTTTTTTCCCCTTCCCAACATGCCTATTCCCCTTTCCACCAGCAGCAGGCCTTTTTCCACTCATTTTGGTGGTTAACTAATTCACAACTCTGGATTTGTTTGCACAAAAAAACAATGGATGGGAACCGAGCAGAGCTGAGTGGCCAAACTGTGGTATTAGGCCAAAACTATTGGCTGGGTTAGATGCAGAAAAAAATTATATTCAATTTGCAACCTGATGGAGGTCAGTATAGATGGACTAATAGAGAAAGTCCCACACACTGCTAGAAGGCCAAATATTTTTTCAGAGCTAGATGCAGAAAAAAAATTATTTTGAATTTGCAACCTGATGGAGGTCAGTATAGGTGGACTAATAGAACAAGTCCCACACACTGCTAGAAGGCCAAATATTTTTTCAGAGCTAGATGCAGAAAAAAATTATATTCAGTTTGCAACCTAATGGAGGTCTGTATAGATGGATTAATAGAACAAGTCCCACACACAGCTAGAAGCCCAAATATTTTTTCAGAGGTAGATGCAGATAAAAATTATTTTTAATTTGCAACCTGATGGAGGTCAGTATAGATGGACTAATAGAGAAAGTCCCACACACTGCTAGAAGGCCAAATATTTTTTCAGAGCTAGATGCAGATAAAAATTATTTTTAATTTGCAACCTGATGGAGGTCAGTATAGATGGACTAATAGAGAAAGTCCCACACACTGCTAGAAGGCCAAATATTTTTTCAGAGCTAGATGCAGATAAAAATTATATTCAATTTGCAACCTGATGGAGGTCAGTTTAGATGGACTAATAGAACAAGTCCCACACACAGCTAGAAGCCCAAATATTTTTTCAGAGGTACTGTAGATGCAGATAAAAATTATTTTTAATTTGCAACCTGATGGAGGTCAGTATAGATGGACTAATACAACAAGTCCCACACACAGCTAGAAGCCCAATATTTTTTCAGAGGTAGATGCAGAAAAAAATATATTCAGTTTGCAACCTGATGGAGGTCAGTATAGATGGAGTAATAGAACAAGTCCCACACACAGCTAGAAGCCCAAATATTTTTTCAGAGGTAGATGCAGATAAAAATTATTTTTAATTTGCAACCTGATGGAGGTCAGTATAGATGGACTAATAGAGAAAGTACCACACACTGCTAGAAGGCCAAATATTTTTTCAGAGCTAGATGCAGAAAAAAATGATATTCAGTTTGCAACCTGATGGGGGTCAGTATAGATGGACTAATAGAGAAAGTCCCACACACTGATAGAAGGCCACATATTTTTTCAGAGGTAGATGCAGAAAAAAATATATTCAGTTTGCAACCTGATGGAGGTCTGTATAGATGGATTAATAGAACAAGTCCCACACACAGCTAGAAGCCCAATATTTTTTCAGAGGTAGATGCAGAAAAAAATATATTCAGTTTGCAACCTGATGGAGGTCAGTATAGATGGACTAATACAACAAGTCCCACACACAGCTAGAAGACCAATATTTTTTCAGAGGTAGATGCAGAAAAAAATATATTCAGTTTGCAACCTGATGGAGGTCTGTATAGATGGATTAATAGAACAAGTCCCACACACAGCTAGAAGCCCAATATTTTTTCAGAGGTAGATGCAGAAAAAAATATATTCAGTTTGCAACCTGATGGAGGTCAGTATAGATGGACTAATACAACAAGTCCCACACACAGCTAGAAGCCCAATCTTTTTTCAGAGCTAGATGCAGAAAAAAATTATATTCAATTTGCAACTTGATGGAGGTCAGTATAGATGGACTAATAGAATGATGCTATGCCCAAAAGATTTTACTTCACTAGGTGCAGTAAAAAAATTGGTATTCTATACACAGGTGGTATATCTTGCAACGCAGATAGGCTACTCCACTGACTAACACACTCTGCAATAGGCCAAAAAGGATTAGCTTTGCTAGATTCAGCCAAATGCTGTGAAAAAAACTTGCACAGCACTGGCACAGACCTGCCTGGCAAAAACTGATAGGAACTGATGTAACCTAGTCCTGAAAAGGACTCCAATTGCAATTAGTCTTTACTCCCATAATCTATCTATTTAAGAGCACAGACCTGCCTGATAAAAGTCGTAGGAAATGCTGTAACCTAGTTCTTAAAAGGACTGCAATCACAACTATTCCCTACTCCCAAGCTATCTGTAGATTTGTGCGAAAATTGGCTTGAAATTAACAAGGTATAGCGCACACAGCAACAGCGGTGCTGTCTAACACGCAGCTGCAGCAGTGAGAAAATGGTGGCGACGGGGAAAATGGCTTGGTCTTATAGGGCAAGGACATGTGACATACACTGCCAATGACACATGCCCTTGCTTGTGTGAAAAAAAGCACTTCGCTCCCTGTGTGCGCTGCTGATAGGCTGACAGATTGCACCTTCCCACTGTAAATGCGGGAAAGAGAAAAAAAAAATGGAGATCTTCATTGTTCCTGCAGAGATCCATCCCCTGCCCCTCCCCCCACCCCGCTGTACACTCAAACTGCGTATTAACATTAATTTTCATCATTACTGAGAAAAAATCCAGTTATGATTTTGGTGCACGAACAGTTATCGAACATAACCTCGAACAGCCGAATTTTTCTCAAATTGTTCGTGTTCGCCGAACGGCTCGAACACCGCCCAAAACAGCTCGAATTTGAGATTGGCGAACAGTTCGAGTAGAACAACGCTCATCTCTACTCAGGAGTCCATTGTTTCAACAGCCAATAATCTCATTAGTTGAGTGTAGATTGAGACACAGTGGAGCTGTCACCACAGGGCGTCTTACATGCAGTCTCAGATGAAGGCTTCTAGAATATTCTTCATTGTTTTAGCGACCAGTAAATGCTTAAGGGGAAGGTTGTCAGCACTTCTGACTTGGAAGGGGACTGATCACAGTAAAAGAAAGGACAGACATGTTTTACTCAGAGTTGTGTGGAAGAATTGAAGGAAGAGGATACAGACCGTGGACTTGGAAGGATGGATTGATAAACATGTTACAATTATGGATTATGTCGTTTGGATTTAAACTTTCTTAAAAGGACTGCTGCTACTGGATACCTGTTCTTTCATCGTTTTATCTGCTGTCTAGAGGATCATGGACTGTGGCTACAGACTATACTGGCTGGAGATACGAAATCTGTGGCCCAAGCAAAAGTTGGGAGACAGTGAGTATGGCCTTATACAAAGCCAATGGAACTACTGAACCCAGATTGGGAACTGAAGGACTGAGAGAACTGTATTTTGGCCATTTGCCTGGAATTGCTTTATTACCATGGCTGTGATCAATAAAGTATTGTTGCATCGCTAACCTGCCTAGGTGATTACTTACAACCCACAACCTCAGATTATTATTATTATTATTTATTATTATAGCGGCATTTATTCCTTGGCGCTTTACATGTGAAAAAGGGGTATAATACAAGAACAGTTAAAATAATCTTGAACACAATGTGACAGCGAGTGGTACAGGAGGAGCGAGGACCCTGCCCGTGAGGGCTCACAATCTACAAGGGATGGGTGAGGATACAGTAGGTGAGGGTAGAGCTGGTCGTGCAGCGGTATGGTGGAGCGGTTGTTACTGCAGGTTGTAGGCTTGTCGGAAGAGGTGGGTCTTCAGGTTCCTTTTGAAGGAAGATCTCTACACACATAATCCAGATACACAGTCATATATGCACACACACAGACATACACACAAACACGTCAATACATAAATACACCACTTAAACCACCATCAGTGCATGGTACATCAATTATACTGTCAGGTCCACCCAATATTCCTTTGTAAAGCATGAACCTACAACTCTCAGTATGTTTTTAAAATTAGAGATACTAGATGGCGTTATTACCAGTCAGCATCAGACTTTGGACCATACAGGAACCATAGTATTGATGAAGCACAGGTAGTATCACAAATAAACATTTACATTCAGGTATCTTACCTGAGACGTCTTCTCTGATTATAGTTGGTCTCTTTATTTTCGTTTCCATCTTGTTCAGACTCCATGATGACTTTTCTCATCCGTAGCTCATCTCTGCAGACTTCCATCTTCTGTGGTCTTGTCCAGCACATCGTGACACAATGCCCTTAAAAACAGCAGTGTAATTATAATGCTCCTAAATACAAATATCTCCCCTATGCTGAGCCCCTGTATAGACTATTAACTCTCACAATGTTCCCTGCACAAAATATGACCCACACACTCTACCCCTCTTATGGTACATGCCCTCCACACTGTCCTCTATTTTCTATACTGGGTCTCCTCTTCTGACTGTCCTCTCACACGGTGTCCATCCTATACTGCCCAGTCTCTCTATACTGAGCCCCGTCATCCCACTACTTCTCTTTAGCACACTGTGCCCTCAAACTTCCTCCCATACTGCCATATCTCTATACCTCCCCCCACACTACCTAGTCTCTGTTCTTTGTCCCCTCACATCATTTTCCTCAATAGTCTCATCACACATCCCATCCACTCTCCATACTGTCTCCTCATACATCCCTTTTCCCCATTCTGTTCCCGCACCCATTCACTAAACTGTTTCTTCACACCGTATCCCCATACTGTCTTCTAAAATTTCTCCCGCATCTCTCCCAAATTATAATAAATCTTCGGAAGAGCACGCAGACATTCACAAAGACACACATGCAGACACACAGACATGATGAAGTGCGCGTAAACGCATGCACTCATACATGTGTGCAGATACGCATGCACTCATACATGTGTGCAGATACGCACATGTACACATGCAGACACGCATGCAAACACAGACATGCCGACATGCACACATACACATGCAGCGCAGTCAAAAACACATGTGCAGACATGCGCACACACACACAAAAATGCAAATGCAGTCATGCACACAAACTCAGATATTCCCACAGAAATGCACACTCAGATACACATACAGAAATGCACATACATGCACTGAAATGCACACATAAACACATGCAAACATGCACACACACAGACACTTGTGCACACACATGCAGATATGCACACTCAGACAAGCACAAGCATGCAGACAAGCGCAGACATGCACACACATAGGCGCATGCACGCAGGCGTGCACAAACAGAAATCCACACGCACACCTAGGCAGACACGTACATGTACCCATGCAGATGCAGACACACAAAGTCAAACGTACGCATGCACACAATGAAATGCATGTATAAAATGCACGCGCACTACACACACACAGAAATGCACATGCAAACATGTAGATGTAGGCATGCACACTCAGGCAGATGGGCACGTGTACACACAGACATCCACAGACAAACATACACACAAACACATACAGATTCATATAAACATACAAATATTAGGGGTGTTAATATTATTACACTACCTTAGCTTGTGTCTTCACGGCGTGACATCACTTTTAGCAGGCGTGTCTGCTAACTGACGTGGCCATGTGCGCGACCCCGGCCCTCTCTGGCTGTTGAGGCCTCTGCATGCTACCCCACCCCTCTCAGCTGTTGAGCACTGCGCATGTGCACAGGCACTTCACAGGTACCCACGGCCGTGCACACTCCCGTGGCTCCCCCAAGCTGTTGAGCACTGTGTGTGCTCCCAGGCAAAAGGGCCTGTAGGCATGTGCGCTACCCCAGCCCCTGAGCACTATGCATGCATGTGCCCTTACTCCCCGGCTTCCCTGTGTGTGCTACTGTCTTGAGCGTCGAGCTCGCCCCTGCACTTTTAAAGGGTCCGTGGCCTTATAGATCTGTATATATTATTTTCCCCTCTCATTTTTTTTAACCTACGTATGTAATTAACATTTTGTTTTTAGTTATCTATTCATATATCCATGTACAATAAAAAGACAAAAAAAATCTCTTCTGTGTTTCTTCATAAATTCCAAAATAAAATTGGCAGCAAATGTTAATTACTGAGCCATTACAAAGGTCTCTTTGAGCTCGGCTGAAACATTGCACTTATACGTGAATAAATGTATGTGTATCCTTATCTTTTCACCTTTTACTGTGAAGTCCTGTCTCAGACTTCATTTTGTAAGTATCTTTCTATGAATCGTTCTATTGTAAATTATTTCTTTCTGCAAGATTTAATCATTTGACTCAACAATTTACTTAATAAATTATGGTTAAATTAATTTAACTGTTTGACCTCTCCTTATAGCATAAATGTAAAAATATATTTACAGTAATGTATACTATTGATTAACTAATTGAAGACCTTTATTGTCCATTTTGTTCTGTACTGTGAAAAAGTGTCACAAATGATCTAGAACACATGAGGGTCATCAGTCATGGGATATGATCTGTACAGACGGAAAGCATGCACATGAGTCAATTTACATGAAATAACTTATTGGAAAGCCATTACATGAATAATTGACGATATTCTCTGTTTAGGCAGATAATTGTTAGCCAATTCAGTGGTGTTATAATCAAGCATGAAAATAGTAAAATAGCATTCATGTGATTTCTGAAATTATAGAAAAAAATAAATTACAGATTTGGTCAATGTTTACGGTGGGTAAACTTCAATGCTTCATGCATCATTTTGTTTAGCTTAATGCATCTGTGAATCAACATTTGTAGATAGTTTCCCATTAATGTAAACTTTAATTTCACTGAAAATTCATTAAAATGTAAGAGGAAAGAGAATTTATGGAATTTGAATCGCATGTAAGTTTATATATAGAGGAGAATTTATATATTTATATTTCTCGACATTGAAATTCTAACACCAAGAAGGACAAGTCGTAAGAATTGAGGAACGATCAGGAGTCGCTAAGATGTGCAAATCATACAATTTGTAAGCACCTTGCTCCAATCTGTTGTCTGAGGCATGTGGAAGGGGCATAGACACCAGATTTAAATTTATTTTTTTAGCCATATAAAACTTTAAAAATAGGATCAAGTCTGGTGGGATGCTTGTGCAATGCCTCCTGTTCTTTGATGTACCAGTTATTGCTACTTGTCACACACTGAAAGGGACCGGATGCTTAAACTTAGAGACCTTGGAATATCAACTTGGAAGAAAGCAAGGTCATAGACCAAGTTGTAAGCATTATTCAATGTTTTGTGTTCCCCGAGAACAATAGAGAAATGGAATGAGGTGGACAGATGTAAATCAATAGATTATAAGAATGGCTCTCGGTGATCTATTCTATAGAGCAAGTGAAATTTGACGTTACATCCCAAGCCAAGGGGCCAAACAGTAACTACACAACCAAATAGAAAGCGATTACAGAATATAGGGCTATAAGCCAGATATCCAGCTACAGATGTTCTATTTACCTCACAACACCTCTCCCAAAGTCTATCATAGTGTAGAGCAGGTCAGCAATGAAGGCTCAATTGGAGTTCTGTCCTCATCAACAATTAGTCCCATTTTTGTCTTGGGTGCAATGATAGCTGAAAATTGGTCTGAAGTTCCACATGGGCAATTTAATGAAGAGGCCTTCACAAGGGAATTCTTTGCTCCCAGGATTATTGTATAGAGAGGCATAATGTACAATGTGTGGAACCTTCTATTATTCATTCCAGGTACACTAATACATATATTACATCATTTGATCATGGCCATTTCTCCAAAGACTTCCACTTTTCAATATGACAATACCAGGACTCATGTTGCTCATGTTGCTCATGTTACTATGTTACTATGAGCAGTCTGTGTCGCCTAAATGTGCTAACATGGCTTCAGATTCCTTTGACTTTTCTCTCATCGGGTACATCTTGAGCGTCATTGGTTGGCAATTGCAAAGAAACATACCAGCAATGGATATTGATAATTTGCCAACCAAAGTGCATTAAGTGTTGCAGAACACTTATCAGACTATGATTAAAAACCCCTCATACTCAATCCTGAATAAATCAATATGTTAATATTTTGTTTTTGTTTTTCATAATTTGCATACCATTAACATGTCTATTGATCATGTGATTTTCATTATTCCATCACTTTTCCTTCTTGGTTTTGCAGGTGGTATTTTTTTTCTTTTAGATTATCTTTCTCACTTTTTTTGTCCCTGTGATTTGGCTCCATATGAGCCAAATTTCACATGGCTCTGGTTATTTTTAGATTGTATTTTTCATGAATACAATTTTATTCTATCATGTGGTGGTTGTGTTCAGGCAGAATAAAGATGAATGTCATTTAATGATTATTTTTATATGTATTTATGTATGTGTTTGGAGTAGACTTAGATGATTATTAGAAATATGAGCAGGAGTTCAAAGCTAGTCAGAATTTGAAAAAAGCCACATTGATCAAATTCTAGTCAAGCTTTATTGATGTTTTATATGCTGATCTTTTATACATATTTTGTAATTACAATAAAATATCTTGCAGAAGGAAACTATGCATTTCCCTACTTCATTATGGTTGGGATTTTTGGCCTTTGTAATTCATTTTAGGACAATAAGAAGGCAAAGCTAAATACTTTTATAGACAAGAGAAGCAGAAGGCCATGTGCCCATGTAGCGTTTTTGTAGCATTTTTAGGCCGCAAAAACGCTTGTAAAACCGTCTTCCGTGCAAAGCAATGTGAATTCGGATGTGCTGTGCACATGATGCGCTAATTAGCGCGCTGAATTCGCATTGCATTGCAAAATGCAGCATGACCATTTCTACCGCGATGATGCTGCAAATTTGAGGCCGTTGAGGAACATTGAAACGCAGCAAACCCGCAGGTATTTGTGGATTTGCTACATTTCGATTAAATTCAATGGCCGAATTTGCAGCGTAATCGCGGTGCGTGTGGTACCCAGGATGAAGAGGAGACTACAACTCCTCTTCATCCCACCTACCACGCGGTGAAAAAATGAAATAAAAAAGTTAAAAATAAAAAAAAAACTGTATACTCACCTCTCTGTTCTGCTCCCGGGGGCGTCCTCTCTCCTTGACGTCCCGCGGTGTACTTGCAGGACCTACGGTGAAGTCATTTAGTCAGCTGATGGTCACGCGACCGCTGGCCTTTGAGTTTGGGTATCATTATGCTACCGTAACCAAACTTGTTTTAGATGTTCAGCTGAACCCGCCGGACCCTAACATCCATAGGTTCACCTATCTCTAACTGTAGAAGGTGGGATATTCAAAGTATTTGCAATTTCACATTTAGGAGCATTTTTTCTGAACTTGTTTCATCGTTTTTAGAGCCAGTTGTTCACAGAATAATGTACTTTTGACCATAATTGTCTCTAAGAGATTCTGCTTCTCTAACAAGCTCTTTCTATGCAGAGTCATGTTCCACAGTTAAACATTGACCGTCTGGCTGTTTTTCATTAGATTCTAAGTACCATTTACTTTTTCAGCTTTCTGCTAACCCTGTCCCAACTTTTTTGTAATCCAAGATACACATGATGATTTTAAGGTTGGGTCTCTAGGGTACCCATATTATCACTACCAAGACTCTTTGCACTCAGGTTAGTTCTTAATAATATTGGCAGTATGTTTAGGGTCGGTGTCCTGCTGGAGAATATATTTGGAGCCAATCAGACATCTTTCTGATGGTATTGCATGATGAATAAGTATATGCTAGTATTTCTCAGCATTGAATAAACTGCTATCCCCGACCAAATGTCCAACTCCACTTGAAGTGGCACATTTTTAAGGAACCTTCATGTGACACTATTTATTATACTGCTTTCTAGCCTTTAGGTGAACAAACAGCTTATATTCAAATATTTCAAATCAGTCCAGAGTACTTCCTGTCTGTTTTTTGCACCCCACTTATCATCTTTATAAAAATAACTGAGTCAGTTGGCCTTGTTTTCATGTCAAAAACATGTTTTTTTCCCATGAAAATTACTGAGAGGATCTGGCCTTGTTCTAATAGACTATCAGACTTTTTAAAGCACGGAGAACCGGTGCCATTAATCTTATTTTTGTGTTTTATTAGAGATTTGCTTGCTGTGTTTTATTAATGTTCTGCTTGCGTATCAGTTTATGTGCACTAATTTCACTTGTAAAGTGTCCAGCATTCCAGTAATCTCATTAGTATCTCATGAGCATCTAACCATTGTTCAAACAGGGACTATACCCATTGTGTGAGTCTTGAAAGTAGATCTGGTGGAGCCGTCACCGCAAGGAACACAGGGAGTCTCACATGCAGACCCAGGTGATAGGTTTGACCTTAGAAAAATAGCTTCGCTAATGCACACTTAGCTTTGAGGGGAGGGTGAAAGCAGTTCTGCCCATTCAGGGGGCTGATCCCAGTGAAGAAGAAAAGAAGCCACATGTTTAATGAGTAGTTGGTGAAATTATGTCAAAGGGGTAGGATCTAATGTGAGGACCTGAACCATGGATGGATCAATGGTATATGGAGTCTTGGAGATTAGTACCAACTGGGCTGGATGAACGTGCTACAGTTGTGGGATATGTCATTGGGATTTAAACTTTCTTAAAGGACTGTTACTACTGGATACTTGTGCTTCCATCATTTTATCTCTTGCCTGGAGGATCGGTGACTGTGACTACAGACTTTACTGGCTGGAGATAAGAAATCTGTGGGCCAACCTAAAGTTGGGAGACAGTGAGTATGGCCTGACACAAAGTCAGTGGAATTACTGATCCCATATTGGAAACTTGAGGACTGAGCGAACTGTATTTTGGCCATTTGCCTGGAGTTGTTGTATTTCCATGGATGTGAGGAATAAAATTTTGTTGCATCGTTAACCAAACTAGGTGATTATTTACAACCCACATCCTCAGATCTACACTATTGCTTCTGGTCAGACTTAACTGAACAGCAGAAGAGTATAGCTGGGTCGCGCTGGTTCCTGTCATTTCAAGGCCGATGGCACTTCTGGACTTCTTTCAGTTTCAAAAGGAAGTTAGCATGAAGTGTCTTTTATCTGCTGCACTAAGCTTTCTTGAATGACCACTGCACTAACAGTCTTCAGCATCTCCATTTATTGGTATCCTCAATGCAAAGAAAATACTGGTAGATACTGATCCGTCGTGTGGTACCATTAGAGAGGCTTCAGATTGATTTCCAATTCTGCAACCGAAAAAGTAAATTAAACATACAGCCTTTTTCTTTAAAGGTGTTTTCACTGTGTGTGTAGCTGAAGCACAATTTACTTTCACTTTGCAAGCTGACAGACAAGATGCTAAGATCCTTCCTAAGCTATAAGAAATACCAGTTGTAAGCTCTTATCTATATTTCAAAATAAATATATATTCACCGTTGAATGGCTGGACAGTACAGAGATTAATCCGCTGCCAATAAGTGTTTTAAGTTATTAATATGGGCATACAGGTTGTAGACAGCTGAAATGAATCATACCTGTAAGATTCCTAGATGGTGCTTTGTTCAGTAAAAATCATTTATTGTTTTCTGTTAATTAGATCTTCCAGGCTACAGGGCATACATTGCCTGGAAGAGAAGACTGCTTCCTCTCTTTATTATTATTATTTAATTTGAGAGCGCCATTTATTCCATGGTGCTGTACATGAGGGGGGATTACATACAAGATACAAATAGAAATTACAGTGAACAAACTAACAATGACATACTGGTACAGAGGGAAAAAGGTCCTGCCCTTGAGGGCTTACATTATTCAAGATAATGGGTAAGGATGGGGGGTTGTGGTAGCTTCAGTGGTGGTGAGGATGCACTAGGGTTATTGCAGGCTTTAAGATTTCTCCTCCCTTCTTTTCACAATGTGCCTTTGACATCAGATGTCTGGCCGAAAATCCCCCGTCTATGCATTCTGCCTGCCGTTGCTCCTTTGCATTGTTCCGCCTTTCTCTGGCCTTTGATTTTTGGCCGCACACCTGACGTTAAAGGCACACTGTGAAGAGAGGGGAGAAGAAATCTGGTATATTAAAGAGAGGAGGCAGTCTGTTCTTCCGGGCAGCGTACACTCAATAGCCTGGAAGATTTAATTATAGAAATAATAATAATAAAAAAAAAAAAAAAAGAGTCCTGGCAGTGATGATTTGTCTTCCTCTGAGCCCTGATCTGAACATTATTGACTCCGTCTAGGATTACTTTTCAAAGGCAGAAGGATTTACGCAAGCCTTCACCTGTGATTACTCTTCCAAGATATTTGATATTTGATACATGCTCAATGCCGAGTTCCTTCAAAAACAGTATGTAAGTGTATCTACTCAAATTATGTTATATTGAAGGCAATTGGTGGTCACTAGACATGGAAGAATAGATTTGCAGGATTCTGTGCCATCAGACAGACAAGTAATCTGAAAAGTACCTCTGAAAATTTTCCCTTATTTTCCGACATTGCTGTCTCTTCTTTTGACTATCCAGGCTGGGGTGACACTATCATTGTGGTGTGAACAAACACAATATTGAGCCAAGATCAAAGGAAGAAGAGCTGTGAATTTTGACAGGTAGTAGAAGATTTGTAGGTCTCCTGTACGGTGGTTACATATTACTTACTTGGCCGATTGGCAAAATAAGAGATGAGATGATCACTTGAAATTTGAATTTGCCAGCTTTGCTGAATTTTCCTGGAAAATTTGATTTATGTTCAATAAATTTGCACAAAATCTCAATACTAAATCATCAAATTAACCTGAAAATATATGTACAACTCAAAGATGTCACCCAGGAGTGCACTGAACTATTTTGAACTCTGCAATTCTAACACAGCCCTATGTTGCCAAAATGACTTTAACCTATTTGAATCGGTATAAATGGTTGGTAAGCAGTGATACCCAGCAGCCTATTTAACCACACTGCAGTTTAAGTTTTTTTAGGTTACTTAAATTGTATAATAAGTGCAAAAAGTATTCCTTTTTGGGGGCAGATGTTTATCACGCTGATGTTTATACACAAACAGTGCAAATAGAAGAAGCCATGCCTTTTTTCAGAAGGAGTGCAAAAGTTAGCCACGGTTTAGGAAGACTCAAGAGCTTTGTTCTTTGCTAAGTGAAGAAGTTATCCTAAATGTATCCTTTTATTTAGCAATACAAAACAGATGTAGTCCTTTGAACATGAAGGTAATGACTTCTCAACTAGGAGTTAAAATATTATCCTTTGTTTAAGATCCGCTACTAATTTGCTATTTTCAAAATTCTTTGGAAACTACAAAGACTTTTTATTAAGATATTCAAAAAGTATGCTTTTTTTTAGAAAACAGGAGCAAGCTATCTGTTTTTAATGTGAAGAATAAATGGCTAGTCAATAAGCCTTTCACGCAATTTTCCCTATTTGGGTGTTGTTTTGTTTTTGTACACTCAAGACAATATGCTAAACATTCACAGTACATTATTGCTATAAAGCACTGTGGGGGGCCAGGAGATACTGTACATGGCTTGCATGACTGTGCAGTGGCAGCAGTCAAAGCTGCACGATAGATAATTATGATGGTGCAGGTAGGGATATGTATGGCAGTCGAGAGTCAGTAATTACAGCCACCGCAGCAGCAGAAACACAATATAAATCACATACTGGACAGGTAATAGATGCCAGGCTGAGCGTGGGCCATTGGCACTGGAGGCAGCAGAACAGTGTGGAAAATGAACAACCAACAGTCATGCAGGCAGGCAGGCTGATGGCATGGCTGATTTAATCATTGGCGTTAGAGATAGTTGCATAATAGTCGGCAATAATCCATGCCTGATTAATTTTGAAAAATGTTAAATTTTCCACTCTGGCAGAAGATAACTTGGTCTGCTTGGGTATGACAAAGTCATCAGCCATGCTAAATCCCTTCTCTGACAGTACACTGGAGGCTGGACATGACAGTACTCCCTTAGCAAACTGTGTCTCTTCTTTCCAAAGGTCCAATCTGCTGAGCCAGAAGTCCATGGGATTGGAGTTCACGGAATCTGTTGGTGAAAGGAAACGATGCAGATACAACTGAACCAGACTGTACAGACAGTGTGACTCTGCTGATGAGCATCAGGTTGTTGCACTGGCAAATTAAACTTATTGTCCATCATGTCATATATACAGTCCTGCTCATCATTATTGACAACCATGAAGTTTAAGCACATAATGTGGAATATCTCCTGAAAAAAACTAAATCAAGTGAAACAGTTTTTTTGTATAGAGCACTCGTGTTAAATACAAAAGAACAAATGATAAACAATAATTTAAAACTAAAAACAATGGGAAGGCAAAATAGAAAAACCTAAAGCTTGCTATGACACTGGTATTGGCACCCTTTGCATTAATTTAGTATGAGAACACATTTTGACTCACTTGTGGCAAATCACAGAAGAGATTCACCTGTGATTATTTGTCGGTGCCCATGTGACATGAATTAACAAATGAATGATGATTTCAGTTGGAACCGTCAAGAACCTCCCTAGACGTGGAGGAATAAGGGGAAAATTTACAAGAGATGTCTTCAAAGGTTGATATGAATGATGGAAAAAAACATCATGTCAAACATCCAAAGACTTGAAGGCTAACCTAGAACAGTCTGGGGTCATGGTTTGAACAAGTACCATATGCCGTACACTAAACCAAGCAGAGCTTTATGGACGAAGGCCGAGGAAGAAACCATTTCTGAAGAAAAGACATAAAAAGGAATGATTGAGCTTTGCCAAGGGTACCTTGACAAACCATAATCCTTCTGGGAAAATGTTCTGTGAATTTGAGCATGACATTTTATAAAGTAGGATGCCATCTCTGTAATGCATTCATTTGTGTGATTTCTTCTCTCCTAAATATTCACCAATTAATCACGAGGGATACTATGTAAAGATGGAACTTTTAGGAACCACAGCAACTCAGCCATTAAGTAGCACATCATGTAAAGTAACAGAGCAGTGTCGCTGAGTCTTGAAATACATAACATTGTAAAAGTCACCTCTGCTTACTCAATAACTGCAGAGGAACAAACCTTCTCTCTTATTAATATGAGCACAGAAACTTTGGCCAAGTAGCTTCATGCAACATCATCAAGCATTATGTGAAGCATCAGACGGAGTGTTGAAAAACACAGCGCCAGCTCCTTGAACGTTGCTGGTTGCCAGTTGCATGCAAACCTAACATCGCCAAACATAATGCCAAGCATCAAATGGAGTGTTGTAAAGCACTTTGCCATTGTATTCATTAACCGTAAAACTATTAGCAGTATTTTCTCGGGAGGAACAAATCATGCTTCTCTATCAGGCAGTCTGATAAATGGGTCTCAAGAATGCCAGATGAATGTTACCTGCCTGACTGAGTTGTGCTAACTGTAAAGTTTGGTAGCAAAGGTATAATACTATGAGAATGTTTTTCAAGGGTTGGCTTAGATTCCTTTGTACTGGTGAAGGGAAATATTAATGTTTCAGTATACCAAAACACTTTGGAGAATTGCAATTCCAACTTTGTGCTACAATTTGGTGAGGGGCCCTTTCTGTTCTGGTATTATATACCCCAGGGCACAAAACAAGGCATGGTTAGGTGAGTTTGGTGTGGGAGAACATAACTTTCCTGCACAGAGCCATGTCCTTAACCCAATCATCCACTCAACACCTTTAGGATGAAATGAAAAAAAGATTGCATGCCAGGTCTTCTTGTCCGAAATCAGTGTCTTCCCTAAGAAAAGCTCACAGTCTTCACTGAAGAGTAGAAACTATTTTAACTACAAAGATGGGACCAATTTCATATATGTGGATTTCGAATGAGATGTCTGGGATAGAAGCTCCTGTAGGTGCAGTGTAAGAGTGTCCGAATACTTTTGTCTAAAAATTCTAGATATATATAGGAGTTCTTTCTCTACATAGTCTATAGATTTTTTTATTTTTTTCGTTAATGTTGCTTTAGTTTCTCACTTTGCTTCCAGGTATACTTGTATTGGTGCTTTTGATCTCACAAAAATGGTAATTTACTCAGTTTAAATATCACATTGCTTTATATAAGCATGTGTGACCTTAGGAGCCAATTGAACTATACACATATTACCATTCTATTCATCTCCTTAATTTATACATGTTCAGGGACTTTAGATCATTTTAATTCACCGCTTCACAGTCCACTGAAGTGGTCTTCAGAGCAGCTGCTAATGATTTCAGGCTCACCATACTTATATGTCTCTGTTCATTTTCTTTCACCTCGGATGTTTTTTCTTTCTCTGCAGTTGGCTACACATATTGCACATATCTTATAGTCTTCTATAATTATTTTTCATTAAAGTGAAAAGCGCAATTATTCTGCATGTGTTTAGATATATTTATAAGTCAAAAGGTAAATGTATCACATATTTATTACTTTACTATAAATAAAAATCATAATTGGCACATTTTTTGCAATACACATGGGTACAATTGATTTAATACTTTATATACAGTATATAAAACATTTACTAATGAACAGAAAACTTACAAAACTTCTAAGCTGCCAAATGCAGGATTGACGTTAGTTCAAACAATAAATTATCATATAAGGTACAAACTGACACAATTAGATTACCTAGAATTTGATCCAAACTGTTTTTACTGCCTGCAATAAAAATATGATAAAATTAAGTTTAATAGGTCAAGTGGATGTAAATGGAAGAATTCACTTTTTAAAATAGCAAAAATGAAAAAATTAAGAATTATATTGCCTTTACACACAGTGTTAACGGGCAATTTGAACCACCCATCAAAAGAATCATCTGGATAGGTTGTATATGGTAGATAAGTTGGGCTCACCCTGATGAGACCCCAACCAATTTCTGGTAATGAAGCTGGACCGACACCATAATGGGCTGTTATAAAAGGAGAAGACATCTCATCATTTCATGCAACAAGTACAGATTTTTGCTTGTAGTGAAGCATTCAGTCAAATTGACCTAGCATTTATCAACAATGTATATGTGATAAACATTTTAAATTAGAATACTCCTTTAAAAGTTTTTTTGTAAACAGTTCTATACACCTAAAATGCCTTGTAAAATCTATGCATGAGTGAACATTTCAATGTACGGTTCGGAAAAGTTCGCCGAACAAACTGATATTCGCCGAATTTATTTGCCGAACATTTACGAATTCCATAGGAGTCAATAGAATGACCCAAAAAATGCATAGACAACACCTAGAAATGGGACGAAAAGCTGGCAAAACACCTCAAATTAGGTGTAGACACCAGGGAATTGCCATAAATTGACCCAGAGTATAAGTACTTTAATTATTATTACTGTGACAGCAACATTTATTCAGTTGCGCTTTACATGTCAAAAGGGGTCACCAACTGGTACAAAAGGAGAGAAGAATCTGCCTGCGAGGGCGCACTGTCACGGACATGGTTTGTGGAACCACTGTGCCTCGGACCACGGAGATCCTGGAGGTGCGTGACTAAGCGAGCACCGGACTGTTCACTAGAGCCTCTGATGGTGAGGTTAGACTTGTTTCCTAATGAACACCTAGTGCTACTCCACGACAGACCAACGGATGCGCAGCAGCTGGACCCAGTAGGACAGACTAGATGGTGCAGCAGGCAGAGTCTGTATCAGGAATGCAATAGGCAGAGTCTGTATCAGAGTGTAGCAGGCAGAGTATGTATCAAGAGTGCAGCAGGCAGATTCTGTATCAGGAGTGCAGCATGGACTGGTACGCAACCTTACACAACTTAAACTGCAGAACAGGAAGGTTCCACTACAGCCAACCCAATAGATGGAGACCCAATCAGGATTCCCCACATTTAAAAAAAAAATAGTGGCAGACACTAGAAATGTCTAATTAATTTCACTACAGTAGAAATAGTGTAAATAAGACCCACACCTCTGCCAGTATAGCCAACCCAGGAGATGGAGACCTAACCAGGAGTGTTCACATTGCCCTAAATGAGGGCCTAACACCACCGAAGTGGCATCAATGTCATCAGACTACAAGTAATGTAACGCAGACCCAAACCTGTCCCACTACAGTCAACCCAATAGATGGAGACACAATCAGAATTCCCCACATCTCCCAAAATAAGGGCCTAAAACCTGTAGCAGCAGCAGCAAGAGCAGGCACAGAAGCCATATCACAGACTGCAATTTCAAGAGATCAATGCAGCACACTCAAAATGACAACATCGCCTACTCTGTATAGTCCGCAATTGTGGTGAAAAAGTCCTTGGAGATCCGTGACTTGTTCATCTTGATGAAAGTTATGCGGTCTACACTTTAAGGGGACAGCCAGGTGCGCTTATCCATCAAGACACTACCAGAAGTGCTGAAGACACGTTCAGAGAGAACGCTGGCTGCTGGGCATGATAAAACCTCCAAGGCGTGAGAGTCGAGCTCAGGCCATTCATCCATTTTTGAAGACCAAATTATATAAGGGTCAAAATCCTCCCTGATGGTATTCATGTTAAGCTCTAGATACTCCTCCACCATCCTCTCCAGGCGGTCTTCACGTGTCAGACTTGTACTCTGTTGTGCTGGTGCAAGAGCTGGTGCAAAAAATGTCTGAAAGGACTCCCAGAAATTGCTTCTGCCACTTACTCTGCTGCTGCTAATGTTTTGGCATTGACGAACTGACGTGCTGGAGGTTGAAAGACTACAGCTGCGATGCACACTGTGTGCCTCACTATTATCTTGGGGAAAACCTCTATTAAAGTTGCTTAAAAGCTTGTTTCGATACTCCAACATAAGCGGGTCCCTTTCCAGGGCGGGAAGCATGTGGCAAAATTGACTCCTATAGCGTGGAGTGCAAACCCAGTTGTCAGCATTATTTTGAATCCTAACTATAAGGGGATCATGTTGCAGATAGTGCATCAAGAAAGCACTCATATATCGGGCTCTTCCAGGAGGTCCAAAGCCAAGCTGTATTGTGGGCTGCGTAACACTGATGCTTGTTTCCTCCGTACCCTCCTGCCAACCACATTCAAACGAGAGGGGATGATTATCCTCTTCCTCCTCTGACAGCTGCTCACCCATCACCTCTTCCTCCTCCATTAGTTCTTCAGCTCTTGCACCTTCACTAACAGTTTGCCTGGTATCACCAAACCCCTTGATCGTTGCAATCCACCATCTCTTGGCATCCGCCTGTATGACGACAGTCTGGAAATTTGAGACATTGGTATCCCTTCTTCATCCTCCTCTTCTTCTGGGGCCACCACTTCCTGCCGCAGGTTATTTAAAGTTTGCTCTAGCATGTATATGACCGGAATAGTAGTGATGCTAATGACTACATCGTCAGCGCTAACAAGTTTAGTAGCCATTCCAAAACCATGCAGAAGGGTGCAGAGGTCCTTAATCTGTTCCCCCTCCGCAAACGTGATATGCCCCAAGTCCGTACTTCGTTTCCCCAAGCTATTCGTCATGACATACTGCGTCAGAGCTCGTTGCTGCTGGCACAGTCGCTGCAACATGTGCAGAGTGGAATTCCAACGCGTGAGCACATCGCAGATCAACCTGTTAACTGGCATGGACAAAGACCTCTGCATAGATGCAAGTCGATGACATGAGGGGTGCAAACGGCGGAAGTGAGCACACAGCTTCCGTACTTTGCGAAGCAGCTCATCCAGGCCAGGATAGTGGCGGAGAAATCGCTATACCACCAGGTTGAGGACGTGAGCCATGCAAGACACGTGTGCGAGCTTGCCTCGGCCTAGGGCCGCTAACAAGTTCGCACTGTTATCGCACACGGCCTTCCCTGGCTCTGAGTTCAGCGGAGACAGCCATTTCTCAAACTGAGCCTGGAGAGCTGCCCACAACTCTTCACCTGTATGACTGCGATCTCCAAGGCATATTAATTTGAAGACTGCCTGATTACAGTGAGCCCTGACTGCGCAGTACGGAGGTGATGTACATTCGCTCCGCACCCTTGGAACGCGTGT
Organism: Phyllobates terribilis; assembly: GCF_046119375.1. NCBI lineage: Eukaryota > Metazoa > Chordata > Amphibia > Anura > Dendrobatidae > Phyllobates > Phyllobates terribilis. The sequence goes on along the minus strand of NW_027362763.1, from coordinate 369,010,405 downwards.
CTCATTAAGGCAGAGGTTGAGTGCGCAGGTGAAGGCCCTAGAGGAGGTGGAGGATGCAGAAGCAGCAGAGGAAGTGGGAAATATAGAGCTTTCTTCTGCAAGTCTTGGGGTTACCAAGATTTGCAGAGCAGCCCCTTCCCCGCCTGCCCCCACAGCCACCAGAGTCACCCAGTGCCCAGACAGCGAGATGTAACGCCCTTGGCCATGCTTACTCGTCCTGGTGTCTGTGGTGAAATGTACCCTGGCACACACAGATTTAGACAAGGAACGGGTGATGTTGTCTGTGGCATGCTGGTGTAGCGCAGGCACAGTTTTCTTAGAGAAATAATGGCGACTGGGCAACTGGTACTGGGGGACTGCAAAGGCCATCAGTTTTTGGAAACCATCTGTATCTACCAGGTGGAAAGACAGCATTTCCGTGGCCAACAGATTGGAGATGGTGAAGTTCAACCTCTTAGCTTTGTCATGCGTAGGATGAAACAATCTTTTACGTGACCACAACTCTGGGACCAAGGGCTGGCTAAGGTGCTGAGAGAGGGAAGAGTATGGTGAACTGGAAAAAGTGGTGGAGCGTGAGTAAGGTGCAGATGTTATTGTGGATTGTGAAACATGCGGTGTGCTCGGTGAAACAAAGACAGTAGGCGTGTCCGCTTCCGTTACAGCTGACGGGCTGTCACTCAGTCTGACTGGAGCGGGTAAAGAACCGGAGTTTCTGCGATGGGAGACCTGCGTGACAATACTTTGCACAGTAACAGAGGAGGAGGAAGAAACAGCGGATGCGTTTGATGGGGCAGCTGATGGTTGTTGAGATGCACTGGTCCGCAATTCAGCGCACAAAGATTCCCAGCGTAAAGAATGTTGTTTGAACATGTGAACTTTCATGCATGTAGTAGTCAAATTGTTACAGTTTTTCCCTCCACTGAGTTTTTTATTGCAAAGTTTGCAGATAACGTGAGTTGGCTCATCCTTTGCAGTGACAAAAAATGCCCATGCTAGGCAACTCTTGCTGCCCCTGCGAGCTGTAGACCTATGACCACTGCTGGCCACTGCCACGGTTGTGGCTAAGGATGCAGTGCTCCTCGTGCTTGCATCACTCCGTGTCTGCACCATAGGGCAAAATGTAACCTCCTCGTCTTCCTCCTCCACCTCCTCGGATGAGCTACTCGGCTGCGTGACTCCGGGTTAACACCAATAGGATCTCCCATTCCTCGCCCTCAGAGTGACCCCTCTCCTCTTGTTGCCCTGACAACAGTCCGCATGAGCCTCATGTATCTGAGTCTCATCGGGATCACCTCTCTCCCCTGCGGTTAACGTCTGGTGACAAGGGTCAGGAATCTGGTCGGACACTACTTCGTCCTTCCCCGAATCCAAGCTAAAAAAATTTTGGGCATCGGTGCAGATGACTTTTGACTCTGTGACTGTTTGGAGTACACTTCTGATGCCCATGGTGTAGAATGGGTGAAGAGTTCTACAGACTCGCCCATCTGTGGTTCGCTACAGTCAGCTGGGCAGTTGGCCTGTTGTGACACGGGGGGAAGCATGGGTAATTGGGGTGCTACCTCTGTGGACTGTACTGCTTGTGATGTTGAGGTGGAAGAAGAAGAGGAGAGGCCACTAGAAGCAGAGCTTGCCATCCACTGGAGCACCTGCTCTTTCTGGGCCTCATCAACAAGGCGTATAGCTGTGAGGCTGCCAAAGGAAGGGAGTGCAGTAGGCCATCCACTAACATAAGTTGTCAGTTGTCTTAGCATAGGACCTGTTTGTGTTGGTTCACTAGTGCTTTCACTAACATTACCATGAACCCCACGTACACCTTGAATACCAAGCCTCTTCGCCCTTCCACCACGTCCTCTCTTTTTCCCACTCATGTTGGTCAGATACAGTGGTAGGAGCACGCAATTAACTAAAGAAAAATACGTTTTTTTCCTGTGCAATAGTTCAGCACACACCTGAATTTCAGCGACACTAAATTGCAAGGTAATATATGGCCTGCCGTATAACGTTACTAACAGACAAAAGAAATTTGTTAGTGTGCATGAGGTCGATAAAACCTACGAGATATTCTCCAAACAATTTCAAACTGACATGTCCCCTACTGTATTACTTTAACAGAAGAAATTTTATTTTTTGAATGTAGATAAGGCCAGTATGACATAGAATATATGCTCCAAAATATTTCAAACTCAGATCTAGCCAGCTGTATCACTTTACTCAGAGCAAAAAATATTTTTGGGTTACTCTGCATAAGCTCTGCGTCCAGCTGACTTTTACCACCACTGACATAGTAGCTGGCTTGTAGCACTGTATGACATTTGGCAAAGGAAAAAATATTTTTTTGACTGGGCCTAGTAAGAGAAGTTTTTTTTTTTTATTTTACTGTCAAACCAGGACAAGTACAACGCCACTAAAACAGGATCTGCCTTTTATCAGACTGGATCAACAGTAAAAAAACCTTTGGTGGACTCTGCCTGCCAACAAAAAATATATATCGGTTTGACTATGAGTGCAAGATGAATTTGACCGCCACTGACATAGTAGCTGGCTTATAGCAATGTATAACTTCTGGCACAGGAAAAATATTTTTTGGACTGGGCGTAGCAAGAGAAAAAATGTATTTTTTCACTCTGAAATCACCTGAAGTTCAACTCCACTAAAATAGTATCTGACACAAAAAAAACTTTAGTGCTGACAGCTTTCAATATCACAATAACAGAAAAAAAAACAGATTTTGTGCTCTGCAATAAGAAGCTCTGCAGACTGCAGAGCACAATTTCAACCTCACTAAATGAAAAGGTGCACTGCGCTTGCTTGATCAAATTAGCAAGTGCAAAAAAAGATTCAAGGTATACTGAGACATGGAGCTCTATACCAGTGGTGCACAGCACTATTGCATGGCATGGGCCCTCTGTTTCTGTCAGAATCTCAGTGCTTGCACAAGAACATCAAAAATGTGCTGCACCAGCGGTTACAGAGGTACACAGGCCAGGAGTTATCTACACTATCTGACTACCACACAAGCGCCCATCTATCTAGCTAATGTCTCTCATTACACAGGAGAACACAGAGCTGCGTCTGTCTCCAGTAGTGACATGGATATAATGGCGCTGAGGGAATATGGCCACTTTTATATTGAGAAGACATGGGATTTCTGCAGCCAATTGCAGAAGCCCTTATGTCTGGACAGTGTAGATGCTTCCTGCGCCATGACTGGCTGGCCGCACTTTCCTCAGTTAAAGTTACCGCCCACAGGAAAAAAAAACAGTGCGCCGCTGATCTGACCTGTTATAAGGTCTCCACAGCCCCCACACTCACCAGGCACATGTCACTGCTCATCATACACTTGCACTATACTAACAAAACTGTTCAAAACGCTGTGGTTGCCCTGTATTCGCAGTCCCGCGCAAATTCATCAAACTTTTCCGATTTGCTCGCTTTTGCTCGTCTTTCGATCACAAATCCGAATGTGCCATATTCGTGCCAAATTCTAAACTTTAGATCATTCGCCGAACAAATTTGCTCAACACTAGTAAAATCCACACTTTAGAAATATTTTTTATTCAGATGTAGAGTGTAGAAAAAAATTTCAAATTAAAAAAATGGAGAAATATTAGTTATATTTAGTATTAACATGTAGAAGAATTTTACCTTTTTTTAAATCTAAATATGCATATATTATGCCATGGATAATGATGCTATAAATAATTACTTTAAAAAATCACAATGCACAGGAGGTTAGATCCCCATAAATTAGTACATTGCAGTGGAAGTATCCTAATTTCTTTTAATTGAGTGAAGGTCCTGGTTGAGTATAAGCCTCTGGCATATCTATTAAGCCGGTTTTGCCCATTTTTAAAGAAAGCTGAAAGAAAAAAGCATTTTGATCCTTACATGCAAGCTATTTAGCAAAAAAACACTTCATGCATACTAGTGGCGTCTGGTGTATTTCTGACTATTTAATATTGTAAAACTTTAAGAACAGCCTGGACACAGATTGCCTATTTTTTTTCAATTTTAATTTATTTCTTAATGTAAATTACCATAAATTGTCTAATTCCTCTAAGCACTGATCATAACAGTTAAAAACAGTTATAGTAGAGCACTTTATACACCTGATGAGAAAAGGTTAATAGCAATGAAAATGCCTAACAATCTATTTTCTGTGTGTGTTTTTTTTAGCTGAAGGGTCATGCGGTGGAACTTTAAGAGGAACCAGCGGTATAATTTCAAGCCCTCATTTTCCTTCAGAATATGAAAACAATGCTGATTGCACATGGACTATACTTGCAGAGCCTGGGGATACAATTGCACTGGTCTTTACAGATTTCCAAATGGAAGAAGGATATGACTTCTTAGAAATCAGTGGAACAGAAGCTCCATCAATATGGCAAGTAGCAAAAACAATTCTCTTATCTTAATATGGAAACATTATCATATTATATTAATGTATTGCATCCTGTGAAGTATAGCTAGTGTTATATTAAATGGTCATTAAAAAGCATGGTTGGTCTATATATTTCGATCAAATTGGAAACAATTTTGTTGTATGTGTAACTTTTATGTCCAATACCTATCTTTAGTATAAAAATATTCTGTATTAGATTTGATTTTCTGGGAGAGATGGTCTATGAGTATTAGTTGCAAAGAATGTTTTTAGTAGAGATGAAACCTAAAATATTATTTTATCATATTATATAATTAGAAACTGGATCATTTTATCCTAATCTATTTCACTGATATCTGTACAGATGGTCCTTGCTTTTTTTATTTGCATCTTTATTTACATTGTCAGATTGAACACAGCACCTCAATCTTCATATCAGGATATTATGGTTGCCTACTTTTCTCTGCATTCACAGGTTGTATTAACAGAGAAAAGCTTGAATGGAAAAATAGTGTACACCAAACAAGATTAATAAATAGAAAAAATGGCTTTATTGATTTATGCAAAAACACTTGATCACATTAAACACAGTTAAGACACACAAATGAGAGGCAACAAAAGAGCTAGACAAAAAAGGAAGGGTGACATGATGTAACCACAATCAAGACAAATAATTTCTTAGTAAAATGTATCAAGAATATATATTTTTCTCTTTTTTTGCACCCTTGCAAAATGGGGTTATAAATTTATGGTTATACAAATAAGTACAAAAATCCAATGGAGATCTATGTAGTACAGGAATCAGATAGTTAGATTATAGAAAAACATAATACAGCGTACACAAATATCTCATATAATATATGTATTTTTCAGACCATAAGACGCACTTTTTTTCCCCCAAATTTGGGAGGAAAATGGTGGGTGCTTCTTATGGTCCGAACGCAACTTACCGGTGGTGGTAGAGCGGGATCGCAGGGCGGCGGCTGAAGAAGAGGTGAGGCGGGCCGGTATCTGACTGGGGGCCGGGCCTGGCCGGGTATCGGGTCCGGTGTATTGCTATGAACAGTGTGGCAAAGCAGAGTGAGCGGCTTCCGGTGGCTGCGACCATGTTCCTGAAGCTGTGCTCTAGGTGTAGCATAATGGATACACCTAAATTAAATGGGAATGGTTGGTGATATCAACTTCCTGTTTGTGGCACATTACTATATGGGAGGGGGAAAACTTTTCCAGATGGGTGGTGACCATGGTGGCCATTTTGAAGTCTGCCATTTTGGATCCAACTTTATTTTTTTCAATGGGAAGAGGGTCATGTGACACATCAAACTTATTGAGAATTTCCTAAGAAAAACAATGGTGTGCTTGGTTTTAACGTAACTTTATTTAGTTTATGACCACTTCTAAAATGTGTTCAAAGTGCTGCCCATTGTGTTGGATTGTCAAGGCAACCGTCTTCTCCCACTCTTGACACACTGATAGCAACACCGCAAAAGAAATGCTAGCATAGGCTTCCAGTATCCGTTGTTTCAGATGTTGCACATCTCATATCTTCACAGCATAGACAATTGCCCCCAAAGATAAAAGTCTAAGGGGTCAGATCGGGAGACCTTGATGGCCATTCAATTGGCCCACAATGACCAATCCACTTTCCAGGAAACTGTTCATGTAGGAATGCTCGGCCTTGACACCCATAATGTGGTGGTGCACCATCTTGTTGGAAATACTCAGGGAACGTGCCATCTTCAGTGATTAAAGAGGGCAACACATCATCAATTTCTGATATTCAGTGGCATTGAGGTTTCCACTGATGAAGAATGGCCCCACTATCTTTGTACCCCATATACCACACCATACCATCAAGATACGAGATGTGCAGCACTTTGAACACATTTTATAAGAGATCATAAACTTGTAAAAAAACTCATGAAAGAATAAAGTTATGTTAAAACCAAGCACACCATTGTTTTTCTTATGAAATTCTCAATAAGTTTGATGTGTCACATGACCCTCTTCCCATTGAAAAAAATAAAGTTGGATCCAAAATGGCCGACTTCAAAATAGCCACCATAGTCACCACCCATCTGGAAAAGTTTTCCCCCTCCCATATACTAATGTGCCACAAACAGGAAGTTGATATCACCAACCATTCCCATTTAATTTAGGTGTATCCATATAAATGGCCCACCCTATACATAGATCATCATGGAATTTTTGTACTTATTTGTCCAACCGTATATACCCCATTTTGCAAGGGTTCAAAAAAGAGAAAAATATATATTCTTGGAATATTTTGCTAAGAAAGTATGTCTTGATTGTGGTTATATCATGTCACTCTTCCTTTTTTTTAAACACTTGTTTTTAATGAGCTCAAGTGTTTTTCATAAATCAATAAAGCCATTTTTTCTATTTATTAATCTTGTTTGGGTGTGCACTATTTTTCCATGCTTTTTTTTGTTAATACATATGATCTCTTTTTGCATGGCTATTGTAGCACCCCTCATTATTAATGCTCATCTTTTGTTGTGCCCACTATACCCTTTTGTTTGTGTGATGCATTCACAGGTCCATTCATATACAGTTGATTGATCATGGAAAAATAAAGTAAATTTTGTTGGTAGAACAACTTAATAAAAGTACCAGTAGATCAGTGGTATTATTGAGTTATATGTAGGTGCAGCAGAATAAAAGTCTTACATGAATTTATGGGTCACTCTCTTCATTAGTTTAAGACAATCATAAAAAGTTGGTCTAAACAAGTTCTAATTTTTATGTTTGTTTTTTTTACTTTTTTAGATTTTAAAGATTTGTTTTTACTTTTTAGTTTCTATAGTACTGTAGTATATTTGAGTTATTATTCCAAAATAATATTTGAAGCAAGCTCTTGCTGACTTTATCAGCGGTTGATGGCAGCGTAACACAGCTGTTACCTGTCGTGTGTGAAGCAGGCTCAGTTCCTGTGCACCCACTCCAACTATTACATTCTAAGTCAGGAAGAGGTTAAAAGGCCATGGTACATTTATGGCTAACATTATTTGCACATTTGATTGTTTATTATAAAAAGCTAGTATCTTGAAAGTAGTTTGATATATACCAGATGAGCAGCATGAGAATATTTTAATAAATAAAGTCAACAGTGTAGTTAACTTGTTAATATATATGCAATAATTTTAAAAAATAAGTAAAGAACAAACAAAGTACTTGGCAAAAACAGGAATAAATGCACAGTAATTGGCTGCATAATCTTTGGCACCAATGGCAGCTTCCGAACATTTTTTGTAGCTGTCTGTGAGCTTCTTGCACCTGTCTGATGGTAGTTTATTCCACATGTCTACTGTAATTCTATATAGCTCTTGAATACAGTGATCCTATTTTATTTGCAGATTATATTTAAAATAAATATGTTATTACTTACTATAAAATAATGAAGTACTCTTATTACCTATAAAAATAGTTTAACGTCTAAATTGGAGACGTTTATACCCGAGGGAATGAGCATTGTTATCCTGTTCACAACTGATATATTGATCACATCTCAAAAAGAACACTTTTAAAAACAATTGGGTTCTCAAATGAAAAGCATTACATAAGATGCAACTTTAGTTTATCACTGCAGAAATCAATCATCCCCCATACTCCGGCAGAGTGAGAGATAGTCAATTTCCTTTAAAATGAAAGCGAAGGAATGACATACAAGGATATAGGAACCTTTAATCTTTCAGCTTCCAATGCAATAAAACCAAACAAAACTTGACATTTAGGATTGAAAGATACAATGTGACCACTTTCAGTTCCATACTTTAGAATTAGAGCAGTATATTGAGACATTGTTAAATTATATACTTTTCATACAGCTCTAATATTGCATTCTCTATTTCATGGCAAATACATATAAACAAATAATGGTACAAAGTAAACACGTGAAAAAGTCACTTTTCATTTGAGGCTTTATTATTAGCTCTTTACTTTATTTATTTAAAGAACCCATAGCACTATAGATTTAAATTAGTGTTAATCAGGGCTATTTTTTACATTTATTACAGATTATATATAATCTTTTAACACGCACCCTAGAAAATATTTAATAAATTATGGGTAATATGAAAATATTAGATAGTTTTAAATTACAATATACTATGAAATATTAGAAATTATCTGAATAAAATTGAAACTGACAACTTGTTTAGAACAATAAATTATTTTTTATTTAAGCCATACTACTGTTCATACAACTTCATTGCCAAATAATTGTGATAAGGACACATTTGATGGCATTTTTTGTTGGTCATCTGCTAAATAGGGAATGTCCCACCGCCCCACATTATCTTGGTACATAAAATAAAGAGGTAAAAAGTAACCAAGCTCATATGGTAAAGACTGTCAAACATTAAATGACACCACCAAGTTAAAGGGAATTTGTCACTAAGTTCTTGACAACTGATGTGAGAGCAGCATAATGTACAGATAGAAAATCTTATTCCAGCAATGTGTCACTTACTGGGCTGCTAGCTGTAGTTTTGATAGTTGCTTTATCTGCAGTAGATTATCACTAGAGGACTAGTAAACTTGCTGTCATATAATACACCATGTTTATGAGCTCTGTATAACCTCAACCACACCACCGGTTGGCAGCTTTCTGCCTATGCACAGTGTACACAGAAAGTTGTCAATCAATGTTGTGATCAGTGGTATACAGAGCTCAGAATTTAGAAAACTAGTATATATGCAGCAGATAAAGCACAAATTTTATCGAAACTGCAGCAAGCAGTACGTGATACATTTGTTGGAATAAGGATTTCTCCCCCTAAATCATGGTGATCTCAGATGGGTTAGCAAAAATATTGATATAGATTCTATCTAACTCCCAAGTTCATAATGAGTAGGGAATTAAATTATTAGAATAAAAGTTATGCCAGCTATTTTCCCACAAAATTTGATACTCTATTAATCTGGCAATGTCAGTAGCATGACAGGCGATATGGAAATTGGTATTCTGAGAAAAAATACCCATCTTCACAGGTGATTTGAATAAAAGTAAAATTTATTTAGAATAAAAGTTGCAATTAAAAGAGAGCGATAAATATAAGATATGAAAGGTGTATATGGAATCCTTAAGAATATGAGAGCGGGATCTGCCATGGCTCAAAGGGATGTAGTATTTAAATAAAAATTCTGGCCATTGTTTTTTTATGCCTGCTCAAAGCAAAGACTATTGTATACCAGAAATAATGAAATATTGCAAACAAACAATTATAAGTTTTCAAAGATCATTGTCTCAAAAGACTTTGTATCGCCTGGTTTCTGTGAGAATATCTTATCTATAGAACAAGGTATTGCAAAGCATTCGAACAATATCTGAAGGATTAGCCTTGGTTTCATTTAGCTGAAACAAAACATGATTTTATAAAGATTTGACATAGCTGACAAGTCATGTCCGAAAGTGTTGGCACCCTTGAAATAGTTCCAGAAAATGAAGAATTTCTCCCAAAAAATTATTGCAATCAAACATGTTTTGTTGTACACATGTTTATTTCATTTGTGTGTATTGGATTAACACAAAAAAAGAGGAAAACAAAGGCAAATCGGACAAAATTTCACGCAAAACCCCCAAAATGGGCCGGACAAAATTGTTGGCACCGATCCAAAAATGTGGGTAAACAACTTTGCCTCAAGCATGTGATGCCGGTTCAAACTCACCTATTGCAAGTAACAGGAGTGGGCAATATGAAAATCACACCTGAAACCAGATAAAAAAGGGAAGAAGTGGATTCAATCTTTCCATCGTGTGTCTGTGTGTGCCACACTAAGCATGGAGAAAAAAGAGAAGAGAACTGTCTGAGAACTTGAGAACCAAAATTGTTGAAAAATATCAACAATCTTAAGGTTACAAGTCCATCTTCAGAGATCTTGATGTTAATTTGTCCATGGTGTGCAACATAATCAAACAGTTTACAACCCATGGCACTGTAGCTAATCTCACTGGATGTGGATAGCAAAGAAAATTTGATGAATGTTGCAATGCAGGATAGTCCGGATGGTGGATAAACTGCCCCAATCATGTTCCAAATAAATTCAAACTGTCCTGTAGGCTCAAGGTGCATTAGTGTCAGCACAAACTATCTGTCGACATTTGAATGAAATGAAACGCTATGACAGGAGACCAAGGTGGACCCCATTGCTGGCACAGAGACATAAAAAAGCTAGACTGCAGTTTGCCAAAATGTACATGAGTAAGCCAAAATCCTTCTGGGAAAGCGTCTTGTGGACAGATGATACCAAGATAGAGCTTTTTGGTAAAGCATACTATTCTACACAAAGAAAATAAACAGGGGCATAACAAACGTGTAACTGCAATAATTTTCTGGAAGAAATACTTCATTCTCTGTGAACAATTACAAGGGTGCCAACATTTTCGGCCATGACTGTATCAAGTAACATATAACATATTGTATTATAATTATGGATTATAAAAGCTATATTGATCATTTTCTTAATAACCAGTATGGGTATGAGTGTTGGTCTCTAGGTGAAGAGAACTGACGCTCCCCCTGGGCCGTGGGGTACCCGGAGCCGGGCCGATAGATGCAGGGGGTTGTAGTCACAGTGGCGGTGACTCGGTCCGTGACCCAGGGCGGTCAAACCAAGGGAAAGTATATGTGTAAAGGTGTTATATAATGTCCGACTACGCCACCTGTGGAGTGAGGCTAATGAGGCCGCCGCTGCGGATCAGTCCTCTGAAGCTCGTGGTTTGGCAGCAAGGGTGGGATAACTCCCCACAGGAAGAGTGTAGCTTCAGGGCAGTGTAGGTGGATGATGGTGGTTGTAGTGCAGGGAGTCAGTAAAGAACACGGAGTCCGTGCGATGCAGTCCCAGGATCTTTACTCACAGTCGTTGCAGTCCAGATTACAGGTACCAGAGCAATCTCCCCCGTCGTGCTGTGCGTACTCAGTGAGGGGCTCAATCCATCCCCAGATAGCTCTGGAGTACTTAGCAGGACCCCCTTCTGTGTGTCCTTTCTCTGGCCTTCTCCCTGCACCTCACACCCAGTGACACTTCTATCCAGTACCCTCGGGCCTTGGCGGGCGATGTGTGTTCCGTCCCCTGGGTCCTATGTGGCTACCTTCTTAGTGAGACTGGTGTGGACTTTGGCCTGCAGTACATGAAATGCTGCAACCTCCGGTTTCTAGTTGAGCCTTGCTGTTTCTCCGCTAGTTGAGGGACCGGTTCCCCTTATCTGGCCTGACCCCTCTACCTCCTGGTAGCAGCGGGCGTACAGGTGGCCTTCTGCACGGCCCATACCCCTAGGGTCCCTTCGGTTCCTGGAGCCTTCCTGCTCCCATTCCTCTCTTCTCTCCTTCAGTCCTGGGCCTAACAGGCTAGGCCTGCCTCCGGAGCAGAGCTCATGCAGAGCCTCTGCTCCTGTCACCTTCCTCCTCTGACTCACTGCACTGTCTTTCTAAGATGGCTTCCTATTTATACTCTCCCTGTCATGTGCTCCCCTAAGCTGCTTTCTCCACCCACACCCACTACATAGGACCCTCCCACCAGCTAGGGACTGTGCTCTCCCTTAGGAGCAATCTCGCCCTACCCCCACTGCGGGTATGTGTTCGATGCAGGTGTTAGGGTCCTGAGCCATACTCCTTCCTTACCTGAGAGTGAGATACCATACCTCTGGGTGAGATACAGTACCTCTGTGGCGACTGAACCCTCAGGGGTGCCACAGAACCAGATATAGAAAAAATATATATATGAATGTATCATCTATATATTTTTTCTTATTAATACCAGTTTCCAGAGATGAATGAATTAGTTTGACTTCTGCAGTTGAACTGAATTTTCCTCCTGTGTAGAATTTTTTTTGCAGTTTGCTAAGCCAAAATTAAAGGGAACCTGACATCTGACACATGCGGCTAGATCCAGCAACATGATTCAGAAACTGCTTGCATGATTTCAGCCTTGTATGTTTGGCTTTGAAATGCTGTGGCATCTTAGAATTTAACTTTAAAAGCCACCGGGAACTGAGCCGTATGAGAGACTAGTTGGGCATATGAATTCTTTCCTTCCACTACACTGGAGTGACGGCTCTCTCCCTATACATAGACCTGTCAATCCAGGGGAAGCAGGTGGGAGGAAGGCATCTGCCTGACTAGTCTCCTGTGTGGCTCAACACCTGGTGGCTTTTAAAGTAATTTTTTCTGAATGCCGCAGCATTTCAGAGTCAAACATACCTGAATGAACTCATACAGCCGGTGTTTGATACCTGTTGTGGATAAGTCAGCATGTATCAGCTGTCAGGTTCCCTTTATGCAAAATGTTTGCCAGCTTGAAAGAGAAAAATATTAGCATTTCACCTGTAGTAGTACCTCATTGCTCACCTGTCCCACTGCCCACTCAGTGCAAAGTCCGGTCCTCAGTGTCTTTTCTCCTTCTCCAATTACGTGCAATCTTCACTACAGGCAGTGTCTAGGCCTCTGACATCACTGCATCACATCATTGGAGCGCATGTCGTGAAATCATAATGTTACAACACGTTACCTGCATGGCAGCATAGAGCACCAACATGTCAAGGGCCTACTCTAGTCCAGTGACATGGAGTAAAGATTCTGAAGGGAATGTTCACAATGGAAGAATGGGAAAAGAAGAGGTTCCATGGACTCTGCGGTGCGACAGGTGAACAACGAGGTAAGTTATTTTTTTTACATCCTGTTTATTATGCTCTGGGGTCCAGAGAGAACCCATGGGACAATAAGAGAAAGCCGCGTCACAGCTTCTTAAGCCCAAGTTTTCTGTCTAGACTTCAAAACATCATAACATTGCATCTGGCCTAGTTACTGATTCCTAGTCAGTTACCAGGCCTTAGACAATGTATGTCATGACTTTACAGTCATGTGATGATGTTTTAGTGCTATTCAGCTCAATTGGGCCAAAGATGTTGGCATGCACTGGAGACTGAACAGCAGAGTGAAATGTGGACTGCAGTAGAGGGGGCTGCATGGTTCGACAAGTGAAGACCCGGGAATCATGAGTATTCTTTCTGTTTTTTAAATTATTTTAAATTATGTTAACTATGCTCTAGGTGCTTGATAAATCTTTGGGTATAATAAGGTACATTAGATTAGCAGCAAATAAATTTGGTGCAAATCGAATTTTCTGCCCAAATTTGACTCAATCTGCCAAATTGAATTTCATCAGACTCACTAATCAATATAAGAAAATTACTGAATATCTTTAATTTGCAAATTATACATGTTTTTCCTAGGGAAGTAATTACTGCTGTCAGAAAAAAACCTGTTGTAGAATGTTAATAAGACAAGTACCTGACAATATGCAAAACATTGAAAAAATCATTGTCCTTCTTCCATTATTTTTTGTGTTTTTACTGCATTGTTTGTGTGGGGCAAATGATCTTATAACTTGATTCTTCGGGTTAATATGATAATGGTGATAGCAAATTTATGTAGATTTTTTATTACATTTTGTTTTGGAAAAAGCTGAACTCTGCAACAACAATTTGAACTGTGTTGCCATTTTCTAGGATACATTACTTTTTTTTTATTTTTGGTATTGATGAAATTGTTTGAGAATCTTTTTATTGTAGGACAAATTTTCATTATTATTGGTACCATTTTGAGGTACATAAGACTTTTTTGACAACTTTTCATTCCATGTTTTTGAGGACAGAAAGATGACTAAAAATTTCTGCCTTTTTTCTCTGTCTAGGTTAAATAATTTAATATTTTGAAAGATCTGACTTTTATAAATGTGGCATTACCAAATCTGATTCTTTTTTAAATATTTTTACTTTTTTTCACCCACCTAGGGTACTTGAACCAAGTTCCTTGTCCAATACCATTTATTTGTTGATCTTATGTTGAAGCCATCTGCTTCACAGGAGTAGTATAACTCCGCATACTAAAACCTGATGTCTGTGATTGACATTGGCATTTAAGTGGTTTAACAGTAGCAATCTGAGCTTACTCTGATCATTTCTGTTAGAGACAGATGCCAAGTGTATAATACAGCTGGCATCCGTTGTGTATGGAGTGGACTCAGATTCATACACCTCCTTCATCTAAATAACATACTAATGATGAATAATTGCTAATAATAATGACTAATACTAATAAATAATGAGTGCTACATTTTGATCATATTTATGTTAGATGACCAAAAGGGGCATTCATATTTAGGATAGGTTTCTATTGTACTATAATGATTAACGCCTTAGATAACAGAAGTGTCATTTGTTAAGTGAATGTATTCTAAAATTAATGATATTTCTTTTCATCAATTATGTTATTAATAGAGAACCCCTTTATGTGTAATTTCTGAAGAGTGTGTGATGAACACTAATTTGTGTACATTTTTGGTGTGCAACTTAAATGTAGTTAGAGAACTCATTTAGTTGTGAATCATCAACATCATGATTATGCAAAAAAATTATATTTTGCTCAACTTTGCATTCAAATAAAATAAAATAATGTTTAGAATTATTCCATAGGAATTTCAACATAAAAAGAGAGTGAACTAAAAGTGTGCAGAAGAATTGGGCAGCCTACTGATTCAAATTAAGCAGATCCAGAGAAATGAAAAGTTAATACTGACCTTTAGATTTGTTGGACAAAAGATCATTAGATACATTGGATAGTGCTCTTTGAGCGGGATGTAAAACACAAAAAACAGATTGTATGGGAAGCATCAGAGAGTTAACAAAGAGATTATTGACCAGACAAGTAGACACCAGACGTTCAATAAGTTTTAAAGGAAACCGAATGTTAGAAGTAGGGGGAAATCTAGTAAAGGAGACTCTCAAGAAAGGAACTTTTTAGGATTGATTCAGACAGGAGACTAGGGAACTAAAGTAGCTCTTTATTGAATGAGTGCTACATTGTAGGATTTTATCATTTGTAGTGAAGGAAATCAGACTTGATTATGGAATTGATTATTACACAACCAACACATACAAAGGCATCTCTGTTATTTTCAGAGCATATGTGATGTAAAGTACTGTATGAATTTTTTTGTGATACATCATAGTCTTCAAGTGCACCTCCAAGTAAAAATTTAGTTACCACTGTATTCTCTTGGAGACTGCTCAGGACTATAAAACATGTTCAGGAAACTGGAGACAATGAGGTTCCCAATATATAGAAAAGTGTAAATTACTTTTTCACAGTATTTAGCTCTCTCTGGTAATCCTTATTTCTGTTCATTAAAGTGTAAGCCCAAACTGACAATGTAAGCTAAGCATATGGCCTTGTAGGGGATATAAGCTCCTTAAAAAATCAAACCTTTTGTGTTCTTGCTGCCTTTGTTCTAAAAAAAATTAGGGTGCTCAATGCCCTATTTTTGAGGCCAAGAGGCTCAGTGCACCGTTCGTCCTTGTAGTTTTGCATGTCCCCTCCTTTCTCACTAGTGGTTGATAGTGATGGATGTCCTGAGCTTCCTCTGCAAACAGTTTTTACTCCTGGCAAGCCAGCGCTGTTAACAGCTAGTGAGGGAGGCAGAGTCATGTAAAACAAGTGGGCGGAACAGTACATTGAGCAGGTTAGACATGCCAAGAATGTATTGAGCAAAATAATTAACATTTTTGAATGAACTTTAGTTTCTGGAGAACAGAATCAGAGATTAAAACACTAAGGGCCTGATTCATTATTACGTTTCGCGCCAGTTGTTTGTCAAGTTTTTGGTGTTTTCAGAAAGAAAAACTTAAGTAACATTGTGACACCCCAGGGGTCTGGTTGCCACAGTGATAGAGATATTACGTCTGAGAGCAGGTGGGAGGTCCTTTGGTCAGGGATCCTGTGCATGCCACACCTCCTGCCCAGTCTTGGGAGGGGAAGGACTTCCCCTATATAGACCTGGGGCTGAGGCAGGGTTAGTGAGTTCTGAGAGGAGAAGACAGGGAGCAGAGCTGCTCTATGGGCTCTGCTCCACAGGCAGGCCCTGTCCAGGGGCCTGAGCCTGGAGTTAAGAAGAGTAGCGAAGAGAAGCAGCTTAGGAAGAAACAGCAGAAGCAGTACTACAAGGAGTCAGGGGCTGGCAGCTGCAGAGCTCGCCCTGACTGAGAAGATTTCTTACCGGACCCGGAGTCCGAGGCTGTGGGGACTAACTCCTACCCAGCAGCAGAATCCGTCAGGCAGGGGATTTCAGGTCCTCTGGCCAAGAAGCCCGAAGGCACGGTCACACACGTGGGACCAGCACCGCCACCGTGGAGCGGAAGCCACTAGAAGGCCCCGAGTCACCGGCCATACGGGTGAGCACCACACGGTACACTCAGGGACGTGGGCTACTTATACCCGCTTCTAGCAAGGTAGCCAGAAGAGTACAGTTAGTTTGGGAGGCCTACAACTCCGCCTGGCCAGGGGAGATCCCATCTGCTCAAGGACTGACCAGGCCCCAATCGCTAGCCAGTACTCCGGGAGGGTCTATCGTTGTCACCAGTAAAGACCCTGAACTACACCGCATCGTCTCTGAGTGGTTCCTGCTACCCCCATCATCCACATCTGCTGCCCTGAGGCCATACCCCTCCCGTTGGGGGTTATACCATCTACGCTGCACCATCCATCCACCGGCCTCAGCGGACTGTCCTGCAGCGGCAGCTCCATAGCTGCATTCAACGGGTGGCGTAGTCGTACAACATCTACCGCTGATACGTCGCCGCTCAGTTTGACTCCCTGGGCACGGACCGGGTCACCGCCACGAGACTACAACCCTCAAGAGATCCGGCTCCGGGTAAGCTCCCGCGTGCGCAACGCAGCGCGACACAGGCCCAGGGGTGCGTCAACATCAGCTCACCGGTATGGGAAAATGCTGTAGATTAGGGTGTGGTGCAAGGAAGCTTCAGGCCGGTTCCTGGGCAATGAAATCCATGAGGAGAGGAGGATAATACCAGCAAATGCTGAAGGAATATATTTTAATATTAAAAGAACAGTTATTCAATCCATTAAATCCAGGGATGATGGATTAAAAACACATGAAAAAAGAGAAGAGAAAGACACAGGGTCTACGCCGTTACAAGCTATACAGTCTGGAGAAATAAGGAATTTATAGCAGATGCCCTGGAAAGTAGGCGTGGAGGAAACAACTGTGTTGTCCTGAAAATATTAACCCTATGAGGTATATATGCAAGTAGCACATGAATGAAGTTAAACAAATGCATACACATTATCTGTCAATGAATATACTAATAATGAATTAAATTGTGAAAGATCAATGAATTATTACATTATTACATATTTTTATATAAAAATATATAAAAAAAAACATAAGAGCAGGCACTTATTACTAATAAACAACATATCTTTGTAAATAAATATGGAAGATAGATAACTCCAAAAAACGGAAAAAAAATGTGAAATTGGAAAAAAATGCGAAAAGCACAAACAAAGCTTGCTATGATATGGCCAAGAAAAAATGTGCTATGACAGCACATAAAAGATGCAACTTTTTACACTAAAAAGCTGCAAAATCATTTAAAGACAAAAAAAAAGTTCATTTTTACTTTAGGTCTAATTGCTTTGTCCTTTTCTCAGCCCTTTTTAAATCATTGAAATAACAGCCGTCTGGTCAACATTTTGCTGGATTCACATGAATCAAATCGCAAAAAAATTGGATTCTGGCCAATTTAATTTTTTTTGTGACATTCAATGTGAATTTGATTTGCCTTTAACAATATGTTTATTTCTACTAACCAACTTAAATATATAATAAAATATTGAGATTACATTATATTCACCGCTTGAACAGCTTGAAGAGTAAATACGTTGGATAGGTACTGAAAATTAAGCAACTTATTGTAAACCTTTATAGCAAATATGTTATAGCAAACTAAGCAAACACAACATCTTCCCATATTCTTTTCTTAATCAAAGATGTCATTCTGTATCGGTAATGTATTATCTGTGCATTAAATGCTGGTTTCACCTTGACGTCTTTGCTAAACCTCATTAATTCTTCTATAATGTAAAATCTGATGTAATATGTACTCACATTATTTTCAGAATTTACATTTATATTAAAGATAATTCCTCAGCTGAATTTAATAATAGAAATTAATTATGTATAATGTAATAAATATAGAATTGCTGCATTGGTTTAGAATAATGAGTTTGAAACCTAAGAAATACTGTATTTTAATCCTTAAAAGCAAATCCTAAACAAAAGTGTTTAAAAATCACAGTGCCAACGCTTATTGCATCAACACTTTTTATCTGCTTGTGGGGAATGCAGAGTATTACACACATTTAAAATTAATGACTTTTTTTATCTATCATGAAGTTATTAAAACTACTGTCAGCTATACTCGGGCGTGCTCAGTTGGTTTCTGATATTTGTCAGTGAATGTTAGGCTCCTAATATACTCTAATATTTTTATTTGCAATTTTTAATTTTTTTTTCACAGGAAATGTGAAGTATAATTCCACAAAAAGGACTCGTATACATAACTGTATTATGGCCTCTTACAGCCTAGGAGTTATACAGAGCGAAAATATCATAATACAGATCTCTCAGACTGTGTGGCCATACTGTATGCCTTCAATTTCTTACAAAGATATACATATCAATTTCTGTACGATTTTGGAAATATAAATTGTGCTCAATTCTTTCACCTAATTTTTACATAAATAATCTGCCATGAAAGCATTTTAACCCCTTTATGACTTATTACATATAGGTACAGTACAGACCAAAAATTTGGACACACCTTCTCATTTAAAGATTTTGCTGTATTTTCATGACTATGAAAATTGTACATTCACACTGAAGGCATCAAAACTATGAATTAACACATGTGGAATTATATACTTAACAAAAAAGTGTGAAACAACTGAAAATATGTCTTATATTCTAGGTTCTTCAAAGTAACCACCTTTTGATTTGATGACTGCTTTGCACACTCTTGGCATTCTCTTGATGGGCTTCAAGAGGTAGTCACCGGAAATAGTCTTCCAACATTATTGAAGGAGTTCGCAGAGATGCTTAGCACTAGTTGGCCCTTTTGCCTTCACTCTGCGGTCCTGCTCACCCCAAACCATCTCGATTGGGTTCAGGTCTGGTGACTGTGGAGGCCAGGTCATCTGACATAGCAGCCCATCACTCTCATTCTTGGTCAAATAGCCCTTACACAGCCTGGAGGTGTGTTTGGGGTCATTGTCCTGTTGAAAAATAAATGATGGTCCAACTAAACGGAAACCGGATGGAATAGCATGCTGCTGCAAGATGCTGTGGTAGCCATGCTGGTTCAGTATGCCTTCAATTTTGAATAAATCCCCAACAGTGTCACCAGCAAAGCACCCCCACACCATCACACCTCCTCCTCCATGCTTCACGGTGGGAACCAGGCATGTGGAGTCCATCCGTTCACCTTTTCTGCGTCACACAAAGACACGGTGGTTGGAATCAAAGACCTCAAATTTGGACTCATCAGACCAAAGCACAGATTTCCACTGGTCTAATGTCCATTCCTTGTGTTCTTTAGCCCAAACAAGTCTCTTCTGCTTGTTGCCTGTCCTTAGCAGTGCTTTCCTAGCAACTATTTTACAATGAAGGCCGGCTGCACAAAGTCTCCTCTTAACAGTTGTTGTAGAGATGTGTCTGCTGGTAGAACTCTGTGTGGCATTGACCTGGTCTCTAATCTGAGCTGCTGTTAACCTGCGATTTCTGAGGCTGGTGACTTGGATAAACTTGTCCTCAGAAGCAGAGGTGACTCTTGGTCTTCCTTTCCTGGGGCGGTCCTCATGTGAGCCAGTTTCTTTGTAGCGCTTGATGGTTTTTGCAACTGCACTTGGGGACATATTCAAAGTTTTTTCAATTTTTCGGACTGACTGACATTCATTTCTTAAAGTAATGATGGCCACTCATTTTTCTTTACTTATATTCTTTTTTCTTGCCTTAATACAAATTCTAACAGTCTATTCAGTAGGACTATCAGCTGTGTATCCACCTGACTTCTGCACAACACAACTGATGGTCCCAACCCCATTTATAAGACAAGAAATCCCACTTATTAAACCTGACAGGGCACACCTGTGAAGTGAAAACCTTTTCCGGTGACTACCTCTTGAAGCTCATCAATAGAATGCCAAGAATGTGCAAAGCAGTCATCAAAGCAAAACGTGGCTACTATGAAGAACCTAGAATATAAGACATATTTTGAGTTGTTTCACACTTTTTTGTTAAGTATATAATTCCACATGTGTTAATTCATAGTTTTGATGCCTTCAGTGTGAATGTACAATTTTCAAAGTCATGAAAATACAGCAAAATCTTTAAATGAGAAGGTGTGTCCAAACTTTTGGTCTGTACTGTATGTCATAGGTCGCCTCCCTCTATTTGATGCGCTGATCCCGCATCTTTCTAGACTTCATCAGCTGTTAGGTGCCCCAACAGCCGCGGGTGGATAGCATGTGGCTGTTAACATGTTAAATGCAGATGTCAATCTCTCCTTTCAGATGTCAGATCTCCTATGGATGTCCACTTAAATAAAAAATAACTTATGCATGTTTGACATCTATGGCCTCATAATGACCAGGAGAATCATGATGAAAGGTCAGTTTTAGCATTTAATGGACATTCAAAAGAAAAAAAAAACAATTGTGGAATTGCACTTTTTTTGCAATATCACCGCACTTGGATTTTTTTTCCCGTTTTCTAGTACACAATATGGAAAAATCATCTTGCAACTCATCCTGCAAAAAGCAAGCTCTCCAACTGCCATATGAACTGAAAAGTAAAAATGCTATAGCTCTGTGAAAAAGGGGAGCAAAAAACAGAAAATCTCAAGGTCGTAAAGGGGTTAAATCTGGTACCTACTGTTTAATGTTGCTCAATATTTTACTAAAAAAGGAGGTGTAGAGAGTAATCTACAAAACAAAGCAAAAACAAAGTAAAGTGTTGCATCCAGTTTTATTTTAAAATTTTCTTTTTTAATTTTCCAAAAAATTTTTCTCTAGAAAAAGAATCAGTATCTTTTCCATTTTTTTGTAGATACAGTATGTGTCTCAAGAGCACTATTAAAAAAAAACAATCACACTTGTTTACTTTTATCCCACATGTTTAATAACATTTTTTTGTGTAGCTTGTGTGGATTTCCTTTGGGTTCTCCAGTTTCCCTCAACAGTTAAAAAATATACATTTCTTTTGTTAGGTAAAAGGCAATAATTTCATAAAAAAAATGACACTTTGGACAGAGTAAATTCTGAAATTTAAATCCTGCATCATACACTATGTCATAAGAGATAGATGGATAGAAATATGAAGAACTAGAAGTATGAAAACATTCTATAAATGCTAGATCTATATTCATGCATATTGCATGAAAATACTTTTGCCATTGAAGTTAATGGAAACTATGTTGAAAAGTTGGAATTCATGGCTCTAAGTTAAACGCCTGGCAAAAATTATGGCATCATCGGGCTCGGAAGATGTTCATTCAGTTGTTTAATGTTGTTGAAAAGAGCAGATCAAAGACATGGCACAAAACTAAAGTCTTTTCATATGGCAACTTTAGGGCTTTAAGAAACACTAAAAGAAATCAAGATAAAAAATGTGGTACTCAGTAGTGTTGAGCCACCCCGTAGTGTTCGAGTTCGGTTCGTCGAACACCCGTGTGTTCGCCGAACTGTTCGTCGAACACCGTTAAAACCAATGGCAGGAGAACAAAAACACATAGAAACACATAGAAAACACCTTCAAAGGTGTCCAAAAGCTGACAAACTGCTCAGAAGACACAACTAACACATGGAAAAGTGACAAATACATATAGTCATACGAAAAGAAAAGAGGTGGAGGAGTAAAAGGAGGGGGAGACACAGATATAGGCATGTCATGCCCTTCTAAAATCCAAAAAGTGAGAAGCCGACACGTTCAGTCCGCTCCTGCCCGTGCCACCTCCGTGTCGCCGGGTTTGTGCCAGAGCCGCGGTGAACCCTGACGGCCAGCCCCCCTCTCCCAATACTGGTGCCTGTCCGCTGGTGGGTCGAGCGAGCCCCCCTGTGGTGGAGGCAGCTCTAAGCTTTTTAATTTAAATTGTCTCTCTAATTTGAATGAATACACTTTAAATCCATTTACAAGGATCTATTGGAGGGCAAGTCTCATGCCAGCAGCCGCGTAATTCCAGCTCCAGTAGCGTCCACTAAAGCTGCTGCAGTTAAAAAGCTTTTATAAGGATCGAGCTCGGCTGTCCACCGCAAGGCATCCTACTGCCAGTCCCAGCCCCTATGCCTTGGGGTGCCTCCTGATGCTCTTCACTGAGTATCCCGTGGTCCCGAAGCATTTCCTTTGAAAAAATTAAGTGTCCAAACTACAGGTGGTGTAGCTTGCTTAACAGCCGGGATAATCCGCTGACTAACAGACACTGCTACTAGGCACAAAGTATTTCCTGGGCTAGATGCAGTTAAAAATTTGTAATTAGATACTCTCGTTGGATGCTGAGAAAGCATTCCATAGAGTCTCCTGGCACGCCATATATGATTCTCTTAAAAAGCTTGGGGTAGGGGTCTAGGGGACCCTTTTATAGCCAAAATCACGGCCCTGTATCGCAATACGTCACCTAGGCTGAAGATAAATGGAACTGTATTACCCTGAGGGCTCTGTTGCTACAGAGGTATTGCACCTCACCCAGAGGTGTGATATCTCACTCTCAGGTAAGGATGGAGTGTGGATCAGGACCCGACACCTGCATGCATTACACCACATTGCCGTGGGGCAGGGCGACCAATATGCCCCTGAGATGGGCACGACAGTCCCTGTCCCTGGCTGGAGTGGGGGGAGGGAACACTGAGGAAGGGGAACCCTGTAGTGCAGGAGCAGGGAGGAAGCAGTTCCTGGGTGCATTGAGAAGGGAGTATAAAAGGTGGGCACCATCTTAGTTCAGTGCAGAGAAGTCTGAGCAGAAGTGGCAGGGAGCAGGGGCTCTGCATGAGCTCTGCTCCGGAGGCGGGCCTAGTAACAGAGGCCCAGGCCTGGAAGAGGGAGAAGGAAGGAAGAGCAGCGGAGAAGGCTCCAGGAATGAGGAATGAAGGGATCCCAGGAGTGCGGCTGGGCGAGTCGCCACCGCACGCCCGAATCCACCTGCGTGGAGGGGTCAGGCCAAAGGGGTCCCCGAAACTAGTGTAGGCAGGAAACGACCCTCAGCTAGAAACCGGAGGCTGTGACATTTTATGTGGCGCAGCCCCTCGCTACACCCGCTAGGAAGGCATCACATAGGGTCAGGGAAACTGGCGCCAAGTTTACCAAGAGGAGGCCCGAGGCAGCCGGACAGAAGGGTTGGTAAGAAAGGCCAGACAAAGGACACACAAAGGGGGTCCTGTGAAGCGCTCCAAAGTTATCTGGGAGTTGTCTGAGCCCCTCACCTGGTGAGCACAGTACGACGTGGGCAGCCGTTACCTGCAGACATGGTCTGGATAATAAGAACTGTGAGTAAAGGCCCTGGACTGCATCACTGACTCCATGTCGTTACTGCTGCTGCCCTGCACCATCACCCCCATCCTCCACATACACTGCCCTGAGGCTATACTCCTCCCATGGGGAGTTATGCTATGCTCTGCTGCACCCACAACACCAGCCTCAGCGGTCTGCCCTGGAGCGGCAGTTCACTCTGACCGCAATCCACGGGTGGCTTAGTCGGACATTTAAACATCAAAACCACATAAATAGTTCCGCCACTGGTTTGACCGCCCTGAGCCACGGAACCGGGTCGCCGCCACGGAGACTACAACCACCAGCATCCACCAAAAAGGGTCCGGCTCCGGGTGTCCCAAGGCCCAGGGGGCGCGTCAGAACATTTTCATCACCTTTCACAATCACCAATGGGACAAGGCAGGGATGTTCTCTGTCCCCTCTCTTATACATCCTAGTGACGGAGCACCTGCTCTCATCAATTCGCCATAACCCCAATATTAGGTGGATTGAGGTGGGAGGCACCGAGTACAAGTGCTCTCTATTTGCTGATGATGTCCTAGTATATATCACTCAATCACATATATCCATCCATGCTGTTATGGCTGAAATAGATCACTTTGTTACATGGTCAAATTTTAAAATCAATGCAGCGAAGTCTGAGGCCCTCGATGTCTCCCTCCCCAAATCCATATAGGATTCCATCCAGTCCAACTTTCCCTTTGCCTGGCCCTCACAGGGTATCAAATACTTAGGAATTCCTATTCATAGAGACCTCTCCCATCTATGTTATCTTAATTTTGGGCCCTTTATTGAACAACGCCATACAGAACACGGTTGGCAAGTTAGAACTGTAAGATTCACTACGTGAACCACTGGTGTTTTGTGGAAAAGCACATGTACACTGTGTTCCAAATTATTATGCAAAAAGTGTTTAGGAGTGATAAGGGGAGAATTTGTTTGTTTGTCAGTTAAACTCATTAATGGTGATGTGTGTCAGGGCTCTTTACATCACTGTAAGCAATTGCAGACACCTGTGCTAATTAGTTTGGCATATGTGTCCAATGAAAGGCAAGACGACTTAAGAAGGCTGTCTCACATTATTAAGCAGCCTACATTTTCTGCCAAAATGGGAAAGAAAAAGGATGTGTCGGCTGCTGAGAAGCAACAAATTGTGGAGTGTTTAGGTCAAGGCATGACTACAATCAACATTGTGCGATGATCAGGATGAAGTGTCTTGGCAATCAAGAAGTATGTAGCTGATTCACAGTACACACGTGTGCGTGCTGATAAGGGCAAATTGAGGACTCTTTCCTACAAGCAATTACGTCAGGTTAAAAGAGCAGCGGCAAAAAAGCCTTGTCATAGCAGCAGACAAGTTTTTGAAGCTGCTGGTGCCTCCAACGTCCCCCGAACAACAAGATGCAGGGTCCTTCAGAGGTTTGCAGCTGTGCATACGCCATCCTGTCGACCTCCTCTATCCACTTCACACAAGCAGAAATGGCTCCAGTGGGCCAAACATTACATGAAGACTGATTTCAAAACTGTTTTGTTCACGGATGAGTGCCGTGCAGCGCTCGATGGTCCAGATGGATGGAGTGGAGGATGGCTGGTTGATGGACACCCCATGCAAACACGGCTACAGCGCCAACAAGGAGGAGGTGGAGTAATGTTTTGGGCTGGAATCATGGGGAGAGAGATTGTCGGCCCCTTTAGGATCCCTGAAGGCGCTAAAGATGAACTCCATAATGTATGTGGATTTTCTCAAACAGCACTTCCTGCCATGGTTCAAGAAGAAGAACCGTGTATTTCACAGCAAGATCATTTTTTTGCATGATAATGCACCATCTCATGCTGCACATAAAACATCTGCATCTCTGGCTGATATGGGCATAAAAGGGGACAAACTTATGGTGTGACCCCCATGCTCCCCTGACCTCTACCCCATTCAGAACCTCTGGAGCATCATCAAAAGGAGTGTCTATGATGGCGGGAGGCAGTTCACATCTAAGCAACAACTCTGGGAGGGTATTCTGTCCTCATGCAAAACAATTGAAGCAGAAACCATCCAAAACCTGAAAAATTCAATGGACGAGAGAGTTCAGAAGCTCCTTTCGAACAAGGGGTCCTATGTGAAAATGTAACATCACCTAGAATAAAGTTTTGAGTTGAAAACTGTTTGATTTCAGTTTCTAATAACCTGCTAATGCTTATTATTTCAAAAATGACCATTTTTTTGGTCTTTATTAAAATGAAAAGGTTGATCGAAAAGTTTGGTGGATCTAATAGTGTGGCAACCCAGTAGTCATGATTACTTCGAATTCTGACAATATGAGGGTCATGTTGCAGGTAGTGCAGCAAGAAGGCACTTATGTGTCTTGCGCATCTCGGAGCCCCAAAATTATTTTCCGGGCTAGATGCAGCTAAAAATTATTATTAATTTTAAATCTGGTGGAGCTTAGTATAGATGGCCTAATAGGATCAGTGCTGCACACTGCTACAAAGCCCAAATTATTTTCCAGCCAAGATACAGATAAACATGATCAGTAATTTTAAATCTGGTGGGGCTTATTATAGATGGCCTAATAGAATCAGTGCTGCACATTGCTACAAAGCCCAAATTATTATCCAGCCAAGATACAGATAAACATGATTAGTAATTTGAAAGCTTAAAACGGTTGGTAGGGTGATTTTAACCAATCATCCATCTTTTACTCTCCCCAGGATGACACAGGGGTAGAAAAGTCGTTTCGGATCCATGATTTGTTCATCTTTATGAACGTGAGTCTGTCTACATTATCAGTGGAGAGCCGCGTGCGCTTATCTGTCAGCACACCACCAGCAGCGCTGAACACACGTTCAGACAGAACGCTGGCTGCGGGGCATGACAAGATCTCCAAGGCGTAAGTGGCTAGCTCCGGCCATTTATCCAGATTGGAAGCCCAAAAAGAGCAAGGGTCCAGTGACACAGTCATGGCTTCAATGTTTACTTGCAGATACTCCTGTACCATCATCTCTAGGCGTTGACTATTTGTCAGACTTCTTGTCTCCTGTGGCCTTGCAAAGGATGGGCTAAAAAGTGGTGAAATGATTGCGCAAAATTGATGTTACCAGCAGATACTGTGGTTCTGTTATGGATTGAGTGCTGAACACTTGACGGTCCCACGGTTGGCAAGTTGGAACTGTGAGATTCACTACGTGCACCACTGGTGTTTTGTGGAAAAGCACATGTAAGATTCTGCAACAGTCTCTGCTGATACTCCTGCATGCGTGCATCCCTTTCTATGGCAGGAATAATTTCTGCAAATTTACTTTTGTACCGGGGATCTAACAGTGTGGCAACCCAGTAGTCAGGATTATTTCTAATTCTCACAATTCGAGGGTCATGTTGCAGGTAGTGCAGCAAGAAGGCACTCATGTGTGTTGCGCATCCAGGAGCACCAAGTCCCTGTTGTGTTGGTGGCGAGGTAACAATCATGCTTCCTTCCTCTGTCCTCTCCCCCCAACCTCGCACAACAGAAATGTGATCAAGGTCTCCCTCATCTGATGAGTCTTCCATCAGTTCGTCCTTCACTTCTTCCTGGGCTCCTGCACCTTCCTCACTAGTTTGGCTGCTACCATGCGCCCTGGTAAAACCATCTCCCCCACCCTCACATGCCTGCCGCCTTGGTGCTGCCGACCGTCTGGACCTTGCAGATGTTAGCCCTTCCGCATACAACTCCTCCTCCTCTACTTCCTCCACCTCCTCTTGTGCCACCACCTGACTCCGAATTCTGTTTAACATGTGCTCCAGCATGTAAATCACCGGAATAGTCATGCTGATAATGCCATCGTCAGCACTAAACATCTTCGTCGCCATTTCAAAACTGTGCAGAAGGGTGCATAGGTCCCTGATTTGAGACCACTCCTTCAGCGTGATTTGCCCCACGTCTGGATCTCGTTGGCCCAGGCTATACGTCACAACGTATTGCACCAGGGCTTGTCGGTGCTGCTACAGTCGCTGCAACATGTGCAGAGTTGAATTCCACCGGGTAGGCACATCGCATTTTAGCCGGTGAAGTGGCAGGCCCAACGACATCTGTAGAGATGTAAGTCGCTGAGCTGCGGGATGCGAACGGCGGAAGTGAGCACACAGCGACCGTGCCCTCTGCAGAAGGCCATCTAGTCTGGGATAGTGGGCTAAAAATTGCTGGACAACCAGGTTCAACACGTGAGCCATACAAGGCACGTGTGTGACATTGCCCCGGTGAAGGGCCGCACCCAGGTTTTCAGCATTGTCGCACACGGCCTTCCCTGGTTTCAGGTCCAGTGGAGACAACCATTCATGAAATTGGTTCTCCAGAGCTGACCACAATTCCTCAGCTGTGTGACTCACATTTCCCAGACATTTCAAAGTAAAAACCGCCTGATGACGTTGAGCCCTACTGCCAGCATAGTAAGGAGGTGTGCAGGATCCCTTCTGCGCAGTTAGAAAGCTTGTGGCATGACCAGACATGCTTTGGGTGCAGGTGGAAGACCGAGAGGAGGTTGAGGAGGCAGAAGCAGTGGAGGAACTTTGACATAAAGAGGATTGAAGCACAACTCGTGGGGACGGCAAGACTTGGACAGCAGCCCCTTGTCCTGCTGTCATCATAGTTACCCAGTGCCCAGTCAGCGACATGTAACGCCCCTGTCCATGCCTACTCGTCCAAGTGTCTGTGGTGAAATGCACCCTGTCACACACAGAGTTTCTCAAAGAAGCGGTGATGTTGTGTGCGACATGCTGGTGGAGCACAGGCACACCTTTCTTTGAGAAGTAGTGCCGACTGGGCATCTGGTACTGGGGCACTGCGACGGACATAAGGTCTCGAAAATCCTCTGTGTCCACCAGGCGGAAAGGCAGCATTTCTGTAGCCAAGAGCTTGCAGATGGTGAAATTCAACCTCTTAGCTTTCTCATGGCTAGGAGGAAATGGTCTTTTACTTGTCCACATCTGAGGGACCGAGGGCTGGCTATTGTGCTTAGACGGGGTTGATAAGGGTGTCCCCGGCAAACTGCCGGTCTGTGAGGAAGATGCAGGCGGACATGTTAGGTTGCCTTGATCCAAAGGTGGTGCTATCGATGTCGGACAGCGCTCAACACCAGCTGGTGTTACCACCTCCAAAGAAAACGCTGGATGTTGCGGGTAAAGAGGTGGCAGGTCTGCGCCCCAAAACAGGTGTGACTGCTGTCCCCCCAGTCACAGAGGATGAAGAGGCTGCGGATGCACAAGATATGGCAGACGGTAGTTGGCCCGGCCGGCTAGGCCGCATTGTAGCACACTGAGCTTCCCACTGCAACTTATGCTTCATGTCCATGTGCCGGTTCATGCATGAAGTACTCAAACTATGTATTTTTTGGCCTCTACTTAGCTTTTGCTGACAAATGTTACAGATAACACGAGTTGGGTCATCTTTATCGATCTGAAAAAATGCCCAGGCTATGCAAGGCTTAGCACCCATGCGACCTGAAGAGCCACCACGACTTGTGGTGAGAGGCAGAGTTGTGTTTGTGGATGCAGTTGTTGACGTGCTTCCAGTACTACGTCTCTGTCCAGGAAGGCGCAACCTGACCTCGTCGTCACTAGCATCTTCCTCCACCTCCTCTGCTGACTTCATCTCTTGGCTGACTGTGGGTTGACAGTAAGTGGGATCTCCAACCTCATCATCATCACCCTGTGCGTTATCACACCCGTCGTCCTCAGAGCCAACCTGTTCCTGCCCTGACAAAAAACTAAAGTTGTCGCTCCAATCAGGTATTTGAGTCTCATCATCGTCTTCCTCATTGTCTCCACCAACAGGAGTTACAGTTTGGGAATGAGGGTCTACATTATGGTCAGAACCTTCTGCGTCTGGTCCTGGATCAGACTCCTAAAGATTCTGGGCATCAGTGCAGATCATTTCCTCGTCTGGATTCACAGAAGCGCTGGAGTCGACCTCTGATTCCCAGGCTATAGTATGAGTAAACAGCTCTGCAGACTCAACCATCTGTTCTACCTCATACTCAGACGGGCAGCTGGAGATTTGGGAGCTGTGAGGAAGCAAGTGCGATTGGGGTGACACCTTTGAGGACTGGAGTATTTGTGATGTTGAAGTTGATGTGGAGGAGAGCCCACTTAAAGGAGCACTTGATATCCGTTGAAGCACCTGCTGTTTTTGTGCCTCATCTGGAATTCGTAGAAATTGGCGTGGCCGTAAGAAAGGGATCTTATCACATTGTCCACTAAAAGAAGTAGACATTTTAGTTTGGCTGGAAGATGGTCTTTCTTCTGCAGATGTTACTGTTGCTTTAACACCTACCCCACGGACACAACCTTTCTTCCCCTTCCCAACACGCCTATTCCCCTTTCCACCAGCAGCAGGCCTTTTTCCACTCATTTTGGTGGTTAACTAATTCACAACTCTGGAGTTGTTTGCACAAAAAAACAATGGATGGGAACCGAGCAGAGCTGAGTGGCCAAACTGTGGTATTAGGCCAAAACTATTGGCTGGGTTAGATGCAGAAAAAAATTATATTCAATTTGCAACCTGATGGAGGTCAGTATAGATGGACTAATAGAACAAGTCCCACACACAGCTAGAAGCCCAAATATTTTTTCAGAGGTAGATGCAGAAAAAAAAATATTCAGTTTACAACCTGATGGATGTCAGTATAGATGGACTAATAGAGAAAGTCCACACACTGCTAGAAGGCCAAATATTTTTTCAGAGCTAGATGCAGACAAAAAATTATTTTGAATTTGCAACCTGATGGAGGTCAGTATAGGTGGACTAATAGAACAAGTCCCACACACTGCTAGAAGGCCAAATATTTTTTCAGAGCTAGATGCATAAAAAAATTATATTCAGTTTGCAACCTGATGGAGGTCAGTATAGATGGACTAATAGAGAAAGTCCCACACACTGCTAGAAGGCCAAATATTATTTCAGAGCTAGATGCAGAAAAAAATTATATTCAGTTTGCAACCTGATGGAGGTCTGTATAGATGGACTAATACAACAAGTCCCACACACAGCTAGAAGCCCAATATTTTTTCAGAGCTAAATGCAGAAAAAAATTATATTCAATTTTCAACCTGATGGAGGTCAGTATAGATGAAGTAATAGAACAAGTCCCACACACAGCTAGAAGCCCAAATATTTTTTCAGAGCTAGATGCAGATAAAAATTATTTTTAATTTGCAATCTGATGGAGGTCAGTATAGATGGACTAATAGAGAAAGTCCCACACACTGCTAGAAGGCCAAATATTTTTTCAGAGCTAGTTGCAGAAAAAAATTATATTCAGTTTGCAACCTGATGGAGGTCTGTATAGATGGATTAATAGAACAAGTCCCACACACAGCTAGAAGCCCAATATTTTTTCAGAGGTAGATGCAGAAAAAATATATTCAGTTTGCAACCTGATGGAGGTCAGTATAGATGGACTAATACAGCAAGTCCCACACACAGCTAGAAGCCCAATATTTTTTCAGAGCTAGATGCAGAAAAAAATTATATTCAATTTTCAACCTGATGGAGGTCAGTATAGATGGAGTAATAGAACAAGTCCCACACACAGCTAGAAGCCCAAATATTTTTTCAGAGGTAGATGCAGAAAAAAATTATATTCAGTTTGCAACCTGATGGAGGTCTGTATAGATGGATTAATAGAACAAGTCCCACACACAGCTACAAGCCCAAAATTTTTTCAGAGGTAGATGCAGAAAAAAATATATTCAGTTTGCAACCTGATGGAGGTCAGTACAGATGGAATAATAGAGAAAGTCCCACACACTGCTAGAAGGCCAAATATTTTTTCAGAGCTAGATGCAGATAAAAATATATTCAGTTTGCAACCTGATGGAGGTCAGTACAGATGGACTAATAGAGAAAGTCCCACACACTGCTAGAAGGCCAAATATTTTTTCAGAGCTAGATGCAGAAAAAAATTATATTCAATTTGCAACCTGATGGAGGTCAGTATAGATGGACTAATAGAATGATGCTATGCCCAAAAGATTTTACTTCACTAGGTGCAGTAAAAAATTGGTATTCTATACACAGGTGGTATATCTTGCAACACAGATAGGCTACTCCACTGACTAACACACTCTGCAATAGGCCAAAAAGGATTAGCTTTGCTAGATTCAGACAAATGCTGTGAAAAAAACTTGCACAGCACTGGCACAGACCTGCCTGGCAAAAACTGATAGGAACTGATGTAACCTAGTCCTGAAAAGGACTCCAATTACAATTAGTCTTTACTCCCATATTCTATCTATTTAAGAGCACAGACCTGCCTGATAAAAGTCGTAGGAAATGCTGTAACCTAGTCCTTAAAAGGACTGCAATCACAACTATTCCCTACTCCCAAGCTATCTGTAGATTTGTGCGAAAATTGGCTTGAAATTAACAAGGTATAGCGCACACAGCAACAGCGGTGCCGTCTAACACGCAGCTGCAGCAGTGAGAAAATGGTGGCGACGGGGAAAATGGCTTGGTCTTATAGGGCAAGGACATGTGACATACACTGCCAATGACACATGCCCTTGCTTGTGTGAAAAAAAGCACTTCGCTCCGTGTGTGCGCTGCTGATAGGCTGACAGATTGCACCTCCCCACTGTAAATGCGGGAAAGAGAAAAAAAAATGGAGATCTTAATTATTCCTGCAGAGATCCAGCCCCTGCCCCTCCCCCCACCCCGCTGTACACTCAAACTGCGTATTAACATTAATTTTCATCATTACTGAGAAAAAATCCAGTTAGGATTTTGGTGCACGAACAGTTATCGAACATAACCTCGAACAGCCGAATTTTTCTCAAATCGTTTGTGTTCGCCGAACGGCTCGAACACCGCCCAAAACAGCTCGAATTTGAGATTGGCGAACAGTTCGAGTAGAACAACGCTCATCTCTAGTACTCAGTAAGGGTTATTTTTTTCAGACCAAGCAGAGGGAAAAAATTATGGAATCACTCAATTCTGAGGAAAAAATTATGGTATCACCCTGTAAATTTTCATTTCCAAAACTTACACCTCCATCAAATTAGATCTGCTCATTAGTCTGCATCTAAAAAGGAGTGATCGATCACACCTTGGAGAGTTGCGCCAAGTGGACTGACATGAATCATGGCTCCAACAAGAGAGATGTCAATTGAAACAAAGGAGAGGATTATTAAACTCTTAGAAGAAGGTAAATCTTCACGTAATGTTGCAAAAGATGTTGGTTGTTCACAGTCAGCTGTGTCTAAAATCTGGACCAAATACAAACAACATTGGAAGGTTGTTAAAGGCAAACATACTGATAGACCAAGGAAGACATCAAAGCGTCAAGACCAGAAACTTAAAGCAATATGCCTCCAAAACAGGAAATGCACAACAAAACAAATGAATTGGAGGAAACTGGAGTCAATGTCTGTGACCGAACTGCAAAAAAACACCTAAAGGAAATGGGATTTACATACAGAAAAGTTAAACATAAGCCATCATTAACACCTAAACAGAAAAAAAACAAGGTTACAATGGACTAAGGAAAAGCAATCGTGGACTGTGGATGACTGGATGAAAGTCATATTCAGTGATGAATCGCAAATCTGCATTGGGCAAGGTGGTGATGCTGGAACTTTTGTTTGGTGCCGTTCCAATGAGATTTATAAAGATGACTGCATGAAGAGAACATGCCAATTTCCACAGTCATTGATGATATGGGGCTGCATGTCAGGTAAAGGCACTGGGGAGATGGCTGTCATTACATCTTCAATAAATGCCCAAGTTTACATTGATACATTTACATTGATATTTTGGACAGTTTTCCTATCCCATCAATTGAAAGGCTGTTTGGGGATGATGACATCATTTTTCAAGATGATAATGCATCCTGCCATAGAGCAAAAACTGTGAAAACATTCCTTGAAAGAAGACACATGAGGTCAATGTCATGGCCTGCAAATAGTCTGGATCTCAATCCAATTGAAAATCTTTGGTGGAAGTGGAAGAAAATGGTCCATGACAAGGCTCCAACCTGCAAAGCTGATCGGGCAACAGCTATCAGAGAAAGTTGGAGCCAGATTGATGAAGAGTATTGTTTGTCACTCATTAAGTCCATGCCTCAGAGACTGCAAGTTGTTATTAAAGCCAGAGGTGGTGCAACAAAATATTAGTGATGTATTGGAGTGTTCTTTTGTGTTTGTTTTTCATGATTCCATAATTTTTTCCTCAGAATTGAGTGCTTCCATAATTTTTTCCCTCTGCTTAGTCTGAAAAAAATTACCCTTACTGAGTACCACATTTTTATCTTGATTTCTTTTAGTGTTTCTTAAAGCCCTGAAGTTGCCATTTGAAATGACTTTAGTTTTGTGCCATATCTGTGATCTGCTTTTTTTCAACAACATTAAACAACTGAATGAACATCCTCTGAGCCCAGTGAGTCCATAATTTTTGCCAGGGCCTGTATTAGTGATGATATGATCTTGTCTTGCAAAATTAAAATTCACCAAATTGGGAGGATTTTCTCATGAAATATGATTTGCAGCGAAGTTATTTTCCACAAATTGAAAATGTTTCCTACTATGCACTAGAAAAAAAAACTCATACTGACCTCACTGCTCACCTGTCTGGAGACTCCTCTGCTCCCTGCCTATAGTCCATTTCTCCGTGCTGTGAGTAGGCCCCAAAGGTCATTGTGCAACCTTTTGCTGGCCCTCTATGAAGTAAATGACAGCCGCAGCCTGCAGACATTTTGCTGAATTCGCACTGAGTGAGTCCTCATTTACCAAAATGTGGATTTTTGTAAAATGTGAGTAGAATTCACTTTCACTCAAGTAAACTCCCGCATATCTACTCAGTATGTACGGTACAATGCGTTTTCAAATATCAGTGCTTAAATTTCTATATCAACACTTGTACATCTAGTGTATTCATCCACTTACAGGAGGTATAGGTATATTATGATATAAAGTGTATGCAAACATGACAAACATGGAAATAGGAATGAGAGTGCCTAGGGAACAGTTCTCAATGCAGTGGGTACAGAAAGTATTCAGATCCCTTTAAATTTTTCCCTCTTTGATTCATTGCAGCCATTTGGTAAATTCTAATAAGTTCATTTTTTTCCACATTAAAGTACACTCTGCACCCCATCTTGGCTGAAAAAAAACAGAAATGTAGAAATTTTTACAAATGTATTAAAAAACAAAAACTGAAATATTACATGGTTAGAAGTATTCAGACCCTTTGCTCAGTATTGAGTAGAAGCACCCTTTTGAGCTAGTACAGCCATGAGTCTTCTTGGGAATGATGCAACAAGTTTTTCACACCTGGATTTGGGGATCCTCTGCCATTCTTCCTTGCAGATCCTCTCCAGTTCCATCAAGTTGGATGGTGAACGTTGGAGGACAGCCATTTTCAGGTCTCTCCAGAAATGCTCAATTGGGTTTAGGTCAGGGCTCTGGCTGGGCCAGTCAAGAATTGTCACAAAGTTGTTCTGAAGCCACTCCTTTGGTATTTTAGCTGTGTGCTTAGGGTCATTGTCTTGTTGGAAGGTGAACCTTTGGCCAAGTCTGAGGTCCAGAGCACTCTCAAAGAGCTTTTATTCAGGATATCTCTGTACATGGCCACATTCATGTTTCCTTTAATTGCAACCAGTCGTCCTGTCCCTGCAGCTGAAGAACAACCCCATAGCATGATGCTGCCACCACCATGTTTCGCTGTTGGGATTGTACTGGGCAGGTGATAAGCAGTGCCTGGCTTTCTCCACACATACCGATAGAATTAACATCAAAAAGTTCTATCTTCGTCTCATCAGACCAGAGAATCTTATTTCTCATTGTTTGGGAGTCCTTCATGTGTTTTTGAGCAAACTCTATGCAGGCTTTCATATGTCTTGCACTG
The DNA here is from genome assembly GCF_046119375.1 of Phyllobates terribilis. Classification (NCBI taxonomy): domain Eukaryota; kingdom Metazoa; phylum Chordata; class Amphibia; order Anura; family Dendrobatidae; genus Phyllobates; species Phyllobates terribilis. Next base: position 368,974,744 of record NW_027362763.1, on the reverse strand, counting down.
AGGAGAGGCTTCCGTCGGGCCACTCTGCCATAGAGGCCCAACTGATGGAGGGCTGCAGTGATGGTTGACTTTTGTGGAACTTTCTCTCATCTCCCTACTAAATCTCTGGAGCTCAGCCACAGTGATCTTGGGGTTCTTCTTTACCTCTCTCACCAAGGCTCTTCTCCTACAATTTCTCTGTTTGGCTGGATGGCCCAGGTCTAGGAAGACTTCTGGTGGTCCCAAACTTCTTCCATTTAAGGATATGGAGGCCATTGTGCTCTTAGGAACCTTGAGTAATACATAAATTCTTTTCTAACCTTGGCCAGATCTGTGCCTTGCCACAATTCTGTCTCTGAGCTCCTTGGGCAGTTCCTTTGAGCTCATGATTCTCATTTGGTCTGACATGCACTGTGAGCTGTGAGGTCTTATATAGACAGGTGTGTGCCTTTCCAAATCAAGTCCTATCAGTTTAATTAAACACAACTGGACTCCAATGAAGGAGTAGAACCATCTCTAGGAGGATCACAAGGAAACGGACAGCATGTGACTTAAATATGAGTGTCTGAGCAAAGGGTCGGAATACTTATGACCATGTGATATATTCAGTTTTTCTTTTTTAATAAATTTGCAAAAATTTCTACATTTCAGTTTTTTTTCAGTCAAGATGGGGTGCAGAGTGTACTTTAATGAGAAAAATAATTTACCAAATGGCTGCAATGAAACAAAGAGTGAAAAATTTAAAGGGGTCTGAATACTTTCCATACCCACTGTATATTTAAAATGTCTTTATCTTTCACTCATTGCAACAAATGTCCAAAAAAAAAAGACAGATCAAAAGTAAGAAGTGCAAATCAATTATCTGAGATAAAACACATCTTTTTTAATATTTTTAAAATGAAACACATGGATGGTATTAGTATAGAGACAACACAAGATCACAAGACAAACAGCTTGGAAAAACACCAGGACAAGAATGTATATTCTACTCCTGGAATAGCCGTGAGGCAGAGTGGTCAAGAAGTCCAAGGTCAAAAGCCAGGAAGGTACGTCAAAGACAGACGGATAAGACAAACGGATAGTCAGGGGCAAAGTCTGGGCTCTGGTAACTAAAGTCAGAATAAGTTAAAGGCAAAAGAGGTAAAACAGATGGGTAATCGAAAGGCAAATCCAAGGTCCGGCAACAAAGGATCAGAACATCAAAATACAGAGCACAGAGAAAGCATACCACTGAGCTGAAGCTACAATTGGCTATGATCTGACATTGCCAGCCAATAGCCTGGCAAATATCTGGAAAGGAAAACACCTGGAAGAAACCCAAACACAACGCTGACAGCCCGACACGCCCCTCGTTTCTACTGTCTATTATGATAGATGCGTTTTTAAGAGCATTCAAAGAGTAACAACTTTTTTACACTACATTAGTCAAAATGGATTTCTCACAACTCCTGTAAGATCATATGGTTGTGAAATATAGGCGGGTTCACAACTGGGCATTTCTGCGTACAGATAAAGTTAAGAGATGCTCTTTTACGCCACATTCACACGTTCAGTATTTGGCCAGTATTTGTAAGTCAGGAGTGGATGAAAATTTGTGCACATGTTTTTATTATATTTTTCCTATGATTATTCCACTCCTGATTTTAGCTGACAAATATGGATGCAAAATACTGGTAAAATACTGAAAGTGTGAACATGGCTTAATAGAAACACGTGCACCACTTCTGCATCTTTCACCCACTCCTAGTTTTGGCTTTCAAATACTGATGTAAAATACTGAACGTGTGAATGTGGCCTTTGTCTGGATAGAATGGCTAGCATGTAATGTTACATTTTTCTTAAAGTTTCTTCTGATCACCAGCAGTCAAAAATATTGAACCACAATAAAGCACTATTTTTGTATTACATAAAAGTTTTGCTCAAATCTATGAGATCAGATGCTTTAATACTCTCTAAATGAGTTGAAGATATTACTAATTAACCAAATGAAAATTATTTGTTGAAATTTCATTGCAGAAAACACATAAAATATGACTTTTTAAAATCAACATAAAAAATGCAATGTCACTTATCATGATTTTATTAAAACCCTATCACATATAATATAATGGTTAAAAACCTAATTGAAATTATATTTTGTGTATACAAGATAAGCTACAGATATAACTGTAATCAATAAATAGTAGGTGACATATTTCTAATAACTTAGTTAACCCCTTTCCGACATGGTAAATTTTCATTTTTGCTTTTTCCCTCCCAATTTTTTTGATTGTGTCACCATTTTTTGTGTCTCCATTTTTTGTGTCTCCATTTTTGTTTTCATTCTTCAATTGAAAGAGCTGAGTGAGGGCTTATTTTATGCTGGATGAAACATTGTTTTTATTGAATGCATTTTAGGACTGATATGGTGCTTTGATTGCTTCTTACATCAATTTTTGTGGCTACCATAAAAATATAATTTTGGTATTTTGAATTTTGTTGTGCTTATGGTGTTTACTAATTGGATACATTTTAATATTTTAATAAAGCAGACTTTTATGTACAGTACTTGTAAATTCCATGTATGTATATTTTTTATTATCTTTATATTTAATGAGGGAAATGGGTGGTGATTCGATCTGTTATGTTTTTTTAATTTTTTTATATTTTTTAAAACTTTTTTTTACTTTTTACTGTGTTTTTAGAGCCTTTAGGGACTTGAATCTGTTATTTCCTGATTACTTGTGCTATATACAGCAATACCACAAGGGCTTCAATGGACCTCTGTGATGACAGTCATGGAGGTCTTCAACAGACCCCAGGCTGTCATATCAACCCATTGGCACCCTGAAATTGTGGCACGGGGTACACCGATGGGTATAGAGAATAAAGCTCCCTCATGCCGGGACGCTGTTAATGCTGCTGTTAGAGATTGACAGTGGCATTTAATAGGTTAGCAGTTGCCAACTGAGCTCTGTTCCGACCGTGGCCAATAAAAGCAGGTCTTGGCTGTAAGTCCTAACCATTATCTGCAGGATATGGGGCGGTTATACACCCACGACCCACTGATGAGCGAAAGGGTAACAATGTTTTGAACTTTTGACTTTCAGGCTCCATATCTCACCATCCACTACTGCTTGGAAAGTGAGACTACCATCATTTTATAGACAATGATCTTGGATATCTAACACACAAATTTGACTTGCAACTATTTAGCATATGATTAGTTATGCAGATTCTTGTTATGTCAATGCATTGCTACTGTTTTACTCCTGGTGGTGGAAAAATCTTTTTCTTCCTGTATACCACAAATTACAACCTGGTCTCACATTCCCTAGTAGCTCTCTGTGTTATTAGATTGGTTCCCAAGTGAAAGGTCACTAGTTCAAATCTAGGAGCAGCCATGAAGAAGATCTTCAAAGAAAAGAGAAACCGCATCATCCAGCTGATCGATAGCGGTCTCTCGGCCAAAAAAATTGCCAAACTGCATCATGTGAGTGCCATGACAGTTGGAAGAATATGAAATGAAGTCTGCCAGCCCATTCAAGAGCCAAGTAGTGGATGTCTAAGTAAAATATCAAAGTCAACAAGTCGACTCATCACAAGGTCTATCAGTTCTGTTGTGACAAACACGGCAGTGGAGGTGGCTTGTATGCTTTGCAAAAGTGAGATCACAGATGTCAATGCAAGCACCGTGTGACACACAGTACACAAGTCTGGAATGATGGCCCTGAAAAAAGTGAAGAAGGCTAAACTTCATTGTTGTCATAAGATGCGTCGGCTCGAGTTTGAAAAAAGTATGAAAATTGGACAATAGAAGATTGGAAATGGGTAATTTGGAGCAATGAGACAAAATCCAATAAACTTGGCTCTAAATAGTTCAAATGGGTCTGGAAGAAACAAGGGAAAAAGGGGCTAATGTATTGATAAATTGAAGACACTGTCAAATTTGGTGGAGGAAGCCTGATGATATGAGGTTGTCTCACAGTCAAAGGCATTAGATACTTGACCAGGATTGATGGTGGTCTCAATGCTGAGCTGTCTGTGAGCATCCTACAAGATGAGTTACTTCATACACTCGTGTACTAGGGGTATGAAAAGGACAACATACTATTCCAGCAGGACAACGACCTGAAGTATACCTCTCAGATTGGCAAAGAAATGGTTCAATGACAGTGAAGTAGAGATGTTAGATTGCCCCCCACTGTCCCCAGACCTCAATCCAATTGAAAACTTCTGGGTAGAGTTGAAAAAAAGCTGTATACATGCCCAAGTTAGTCAACCAGTATGCACTAACTTTGGGAACGTGTAGAAGTGACCTGGGATCATATTTTCCATCGAGAAATGCTTGAATATGATCAAAAGCATGTCCTAAAGGATTCAGACAGTGTTGAAAGCTAAAGGTGGATTTACAAAATACTAACTAAGTAATAAAAATTAATATTTAGATTTTTAGGAGCAAAACAGTAATAATGCAGTGCCATGACAAGAATTTGCATGACAAATCATATGCAATACAGTTGCAAGTCAAATTTATGTATGAGATAGGCAAGATGATTGTGCATAAAATGATGGTAGTCTCACATTCGTACCAGTGGTGGATGGTTAGATATGGAGCCTGAAAGTCAAAAGTTCAAAACATTGTTACCCTTTTGCTCACTGGTGTATATGTATGGCGGATGTTGATAAGAGGTCAAAAAGGACTTCTATCCAAAACAGACAAATGGCCACATATTAGAAAATCAGAGTAATTAGAAAATTAGAGTAACTATATTTGGTAGTCTAATCATATACAGTGGTTTAAAAGTATTCACCCCCCCTTGGCATTTTTCGTGTTTTGCTAGTTTTAACCAGGTATTTCACTGATTTTTTTGAGGGTTTGCATCAGTTCATGTAAAGAACTTGCCTAAAGCTGTTAACATTTGGTTTTCTTTTTATTGTGAAGCAAACAACAAATAGGGCAAAATAACTGAAAACGTCGGTGTGCATAGCTATTCAACCCCCATAAGTCAGTTCTTTGTAGAGCTTTCTTTTGCAGTAATTACAGCTGCAAGTCACTTTGGATAAGTCTCTATGAACTTTCCACATTTTGCCACTGGGATTTTTGCCCATTCCTCAAGGCAAAACTGCTCCAGTCCTTCAAGTTAGATGGTTTCCTCTGGTGAACAGCAATCTTTAAGTCTGACCAGAGATTTTCAATTAGATTAAGGTCTGGGGTTTGACCAGGCAACTCCAAAACATTTACATGTTGCCCCTTAAACCTCTCGAGTGTTGCATAAGCAGTATGATTTGGGTGAACCTCTTTCCAGTCGGAAAGACTGAAACAGGTTCTGCTCAAGAATATCCCTGTATTTCGCACCATCCATCTTCCCCTCAACTCAGACCATTTTTCCAGTCCATGCTGCCAAAAAATATCCCCACAGCATGATGCTGCCACACCACCATGCTTCACTGTGGGGATGGTGTTCTTGTGGTAATGAGCTGTGTTGGTTTGGCACCAGAAATAGCTACATTTTGGTCTCATCTGACCACAGCACCTTCCTTCATACATTTGGGGAGTCTCCCACATGTCTTTTGGTAAACTAAAAACTAGCCTTGCAATTTTTGTGTGTAAGTAAAGGATTTTTTCTCTTCCCACTGTTCCATAAAGGCCACCCTCTTGTGGTCATATGGAAAGATATTCCAGTCTCTAATTGGGAACTCTGCAGCTCCTTTAGGGTTATATTTGGTCTCTGTGCTACCACTCTGATGCCCTCCTTGCCCAGGTTAAGAGTTTTGGTGGGGGACCCTCTTTTAGCAGGTCTGTTGTGGTACAATGTTCTTTCCATTTGATGACAATGGATTTGATGGTGCTCCAGGGGATCATCAGAGATTGTGATATTTTTTTATAAACCAACCCTTACTTGTACTTCTCAACAACTTTGTCCCTGACTTACTTGGAGTTCTCCTTGGTCTTTATGGTGTTTTTTGGTTAGTGATGCCTCTTGCTTAATGGTGTTGCAGCCTCTGTGGACTTTCAGAAAATGTGTGTGTATATACTCTGTGAGGCAGTGACCTGGATCTTATACGAGGGACGTTATATCTCCCCCAGAATGTGCACAGAGACCTATTAAAACCATTGGAGTGCATTGCAGTCACAGGCACACCTGCGGCTGCAATGCAGGAATGAAGGTGAGCATTGACCTGGTCAGACTAACTGGCTAAGGCGGATTAAGTAAAACCCGGCAGGGCCTTCATTTCTTGGAGGAGGTCACAGGAGGCAGTGGGGTGGCCTCCTCCCTCCAACCCAGGTTTTCCAGTGGCTCTTGCCACAGGTCCTTTAAAACCCCTGCACTAAGGATTAGTGCTGTTCTATGTTGGAACCTGCTAGGAGCACAGCAGGGAAGCTCAGCAGTATTGAGTGTGGCTGAACCCATGCCTGGGAAGCCTCTGCACCTGTCAGGCTCTGAGCAGCCCGACACGGCCGTTGCCCACAGCAACCATTGTTAATGGACTCATGTTAACCCGGCTGCGAACTGGAGGACTTTCTGCTTTCTGTGCTGAATTAAAGCTGTTTATGTTGAACTTGCTTGGGTCACTGCCTCAGTTACTGCACGGTGTGAACACCGCCGCCTTACAGCTTGGTGGAGAATGCGGGCATAGTGACAGAGGCATACCCCCCCCACCGGCAGCTGCATGACCACAATCCGGCCTGACAACTTTTAGTTCCACCGCATGGACAAAATGGAACTGTATAAGCAGCTGGTACTCACCCAGCAGCAGCAAAAAACAAACAAATTGTTGCTGCAACAGATTGCTGCCTTGCGGGAGATGTTGACGGCACCAATCTTGGAACGTCGAGAGGCCCGGGACAAGGTTCGCTCAGCGGTGAGGAAGATGGGACAAGAGGACGACGTGGAAGCCTTCCTGACCATTTATGAGTGCACAGCGGAGTGGGAAAACCTACCGGCCGGCCAGTGGGCAGAAGTGGTTGCTCCGTTTCTGGTCGGCGATGCCCAAAAGGCCTACTTTGACCTCAGTCAGGAGGACGCCCAGGACTACCAGAGGCTCAAAGGTGAGATCCTTGCCCGGCTAAGGATCAATACATATGGGAGGGCTCAGCGTGTGTTTTGTGGGCGTATGTGGAGACCCGACCCGCCCGGTCTCAGGCTTATGACCTCATGCAGCTGGTAAAGAGGTGGCTCCAGCCTGAAACTTTGTCTCCAGCCCAGATGGTGGAGAGGGTGGTGGTTGACAGGCTGGTTATGACTCTGCAGGCCACTATCCAATGTTGGGTGGGAAAAGGGGCCCCCTGCACCCTCGACCAGGTGGTCAGTTTGATTGAGCGCTACTCGGCCACTCAGGACTTCATTTGAGACTCCGCCCCCTCTCAGCTGTCACGCCGATCCCTGCCAACCCAGGAATTGGGAAAGGGGTCGCGTCCCTCTGCTGAGGACATTCAGCACCGAGCCCGTACTGTAGGGGCACCCCCGAGTAAGAGTGGCAGGAGACCGGTTCCCACCCAAACTGTCATAAGGCCTAACAGTACCTCCACCCTTAGGAGCTGGCGGTGTTAGGGGCTGGGACATGTGGTTGCTAATTGTCCCCTGACTACGGAACCCATGGACTGCGGATATAGCGGCCAGGTCACAATGTATGCACAGACCATCTGCACGGTGAGCCCCGACCCCCCCGGACAGTGAACTCCAACTTTGCCAGGTACTGGTTAATGGGTACCCCACGGAGGCCCTCCTGGACTCAGGGAGCCTCATGACTTTGGTACATGGGTCGCTGGTGGCAGGAGACAACCCCAGTGGACGGCCATTTGGGGTTGTGTGTAACCATGGGGACCTCCCAACTGTGGAGGTAGTCTTGTCCACGCCGTGTGGAGAAATAAAACATGTGGTAGGGGTGGTAAAAACTCTTCCCTATGGGACTGTGTTGGGAAGAGACTTGCCCCTGTTCTGGACTCTGTGGAAAAACAAAATCCCCTCTCCCCCTGTAAAATGTATTGCAGGCGCTGTACCCGACGAACACGAGTCAGGGGAACCTGCCATAGGGGTGTCCAACCTAGGGACAGAGTGTGACCCCGATATGTTTCCCTTAGAGGTGCTGGCAGGAGAGGTCGAGGAAACCCCATCGATCCCCGAGCTGGAAGTGTACCGGGACACGTTTGGGATGGCCCAGCTACAGGATCCCACCCTGACTCGGGCGCGGGAAAGGGTGTTAGAGGTAAATGGCATAGCCCAACAGCCCGGTGCAGATACTGAATTTCCACGCATGGTAGTCAACGGTGAGTTGCTATATAGGATAGATAAGATCAGTGACGAGGTCGTGGAACAGTTGGTGGTACCTCAGTCGTACCGGCGGCTGGTTCTAGATTGGGCACACACACACCTGCTGGGTGGACACATAGGGATAAAAAAAATGCAAGAACGTATCTTGCAGCGGTTCTTTTGGCCTGGGGTTTACGCAGAGGTCAAAAGGTACTGCGAATCCTGCCCCGAATGTCAGTTGACCACACCCGTCGCAAGTTTCCGTAGCCCATTGGTACCTCTGCCAGTGATAGAGGTACCTTTTGAACGGATTGCAATGGACTTGGTAGGGCCCATTGTAAAATCCGCCCGTGGCCACCAACATATACTGGTGGTCGTCGACTATGCCACCCAGTACCCGGAGGCTATACCACTACGCCACACCTCGGCAAAACTGATTTCACGGGAGCTGTTTGCCCTGTTCTGTCGCCTTGGACTACCTAAGGAGATCCTGATGGATCAGGGGACCCCTTTTATATCCAAAGTGACAAGGGAACTCTGCAAATTGCTAAAAATTAAACAATTGCGCACCTCGGTGTACCACCCTCAAACCGATGGGCTAGTAGAACGGTTCAATAAAACCCTCAAGTCCATGTTAAAAAAGGTGGTTTCTCAGGACGGAAGGGATTGGGACATGTTGCTACCCTATTTGATGTTCGCCGTCCATGAGGTACCCCAGGCATCCACAGGGTTCTCTCCCTTTGAGTTATTGTACGGCAGACACCCTAGGGGTCTGTTGGACGTAGCCAAAGAGACATGGGAACAAGAGCCGACTCCACATAGGAGTATAATTGAACACGTGGCTAGTATGCAGGACCGGATCGCTGCGGTCATGCCCATCGTGAAAGAAAATCTGTTAGATGCCCAAGCAGCCCAGAGGCGCACATATAATAAAAGAGCCAGAGTCAGGTCTTTTAACAAGGGCAATCGGGTGTTAGTACTGGTACCCACAGCTGAGAGTAAGCTCATGGCCAAGTGGCAAGGGCCATATGAGGTTCGAGAAAAAGTCGGGGAGGTAAATTACCGGGGGTATCAGCCCGGAAGGAGGAAACCTGAGCAGCTTTACCATGTAAACCTGCTGAAGGCTTGGAAAGATCGAGAGTGTTTAGTATACCCCGGGCATATCGCCAGAGAGTTCTCTACCTTCAGCCAGGGAAGCGTCCGAGGGGGAGGTCAGGATAATTGACGTCCTCACTAAACAGCAGCGACCGGAGGATCGCTCGCTGGTGCAGCACAATACCGACGTGTTCTCAGAGCTACCAGGTAGGACTACGGTTATCCAACATGACATTGTCACCGAACCTGGGGTAAGGGTGCAAATGAGACCATGCTGGGTACCCAAAGCCCGGAGGCAAGCCATCACAGCTGAGGTAAAACAAATGCTTCAGTTAGGCATCATAGAGGAATCACGGAGTGAGTGGGCTAGCCCCATCATACTGATTCCGAAACCAGACGGATCGTTACGCTTCTGTAACAATTTCCGGAAATTGAATGAAGTGTCGAAGTTTGACCTTTATCCAATGCCCAGGGTGGATGAGCTGATTGAGAGACTGGGGCAGGCCCAGCACTTTACCCTGCTTGATTTTACCAAGGGTTACTGGCAGGTACCTCTCACAAAATCGGCGAAGGAAAAGACCGCTTTCGTAACTACAGAGGGTCTATATCACTATGTGGTCTTACCTTTTGGGTTACTTGGGGCCCCGGCTACATTCCAGAGGTTGATGGACATAGTGCTCAAGCCTCATCAGGAGTACGCGTCCGCGTATCTAGATGACATTATCATCTTTAGCACCGACTGGAATACGCACCTATCACAGGTACAAGCGGTGCTGGGTTCTCTCAGAGCCGTGGAGTTAATGGCAAACCCCCAAAAAATGTGCGATATTGCTAGAGGAAGCCTGATATTTGGGGTATGTGATAGGCCGAGGAGCTATCAAGCCCCAAATCAATAAAGTTGAGGCCATAAAAACCTGGCTTAAACTGTCAAGTGCAAAGCAGGTGAGGGCATTCCTTGGCATCCTTGGGTATTACCATCGGTTTATACCTAATTTTGCTGGGCGAACGGCGGCCCTGACCGATCTCTTGAAAGGGAAAAAATCGGTAATGGTTCGGTGGAACCCTCAGGCAGAAGAAGCTTTTCAGTCCTTGAAGTTGGCCCTGTGTGGACAGCCAGTTCTCATCAGCCCCAACTTTAAGGAAACCTTCATTGTACAGAGAGATGCCTCGGAGGTGGGCCTAGGGGCGGTATTGTCACAAAAAGTGAATGGTGAAGAGCACCTACTTAAGTAGAAAACTTGTCCCGGCAGAGAAAAACTATAGCGTGAAGAGAAGGAGTGTTTGGCTATTAAGTGGGCCTTGGAATTGCAATGTTATTATTTACTCGAGCATCAGTTCCGATCGGTGACGGACCACTCACCCTTGGTATGGATGAGAAATGCCAAGGAGAGGAATGCGCGAGTCACCAGGTGGTTCCTATCACTGCAAAATTTCAGTTTCTCTGTAGAACATCGCCCTGGGAAGTCGCAGGGAAACGTGGATGCCCTGTCCCGGGTACCCTGTATGATGGCAAATGTTCAACCCCACAAGTTTGAACAGAGGGGGGGGATATGTGAGGCAGTGACCGTGATCGTATACGAGGGACGTTATATCTCCCCCAGAATGTGTACAGAGACCTATTAAAACCATTGGAGTGCATTGCAGTCACAGGCACACCTGCGGCTGCAATGCAGGAATGAAGGTGAGCATTGACCTGGTCAGACTAACTGGCTAAGGCAGATTAAGTAAAACCCGGCAGGGCCTTCATTTCTTGGAGGAGGTCACAGGAGGCAGTGGGGCGGCCTCCTCCCTCCAACCGGGGTTTTCCAATGGCTCTTGCCAAAGGTCCTTTAAAACCCCTGCACTAAGGATTAGTGTTGTTCTATGTTGGAACCTGCTAGGAGCACAGCAGGGAAGCTCAGCAGGATTGAGTGTGGCTGAACCCACGCCTGGGAAGCCTCTGCACCTGTCAGGCTCTGAACGGCCCGGCGCGGCCGTTTCCCCTGGCAACCATTGTTTATGGACTCATGTTAACCCGGCTGCGAACTAGAGGACTTTCTGTTTACCCGTGAGTTGCTGAATTAAAGCTGTTTATGTTGAACTTGCTTGGGTCACTGCCTCAGTTACTGCACGGTGTGAACACTGCCGCCTTACAACTGACAGATCATGTAACACTTACATTGCACACAGATATACTTGCTTTCACTAAGCATGTGACTTAAAAAGGTAATTGCTTGCATCAAAACATTTTAGGGGCTTAATAGCAAAAGGGGTGAATACATATGCACATGCCAATTTTTAGTTATTTGATCCCATAAATTTAATTTATGCCTATATTTTTCTCACTTCACTTCACCAACTTTGACTATTTACGGCTGATGCATCACACACAAATTGGATTACAAAAATATTTAAACTCAGGTTGTAATGTAACAAAATAGGTGAATACTTTTGAAAGCCACTGTGTGCATTAATAGGCTATTTCCCCCTTCCCCCCAAATAAACTGAGTTATCCCCTATCCATTAGATTAGTGATACCTTGCTTATTGCTGGGGATCTGACCACTTGGATCTCCAGCGATCCCAAGAACAGTGCTCTAGGCAGATTTTAGTGTCACCAAAAGCAAATAGCAAAAAAAAATGTAGGTGAATCTGATTTGTTGTGTAAAATTCAAGGTGAATTCAATTTGTCTTGAATCAATTTCCTTAACTTTTTTAGAATACCTTCTTGGTACAAGAAATTAACTCTCTGACTCATCCAATGTTACTCTGATAATGTTCATCTTGTGCATAATGCCATCTAGTACTTTTACTCCTGCACCTCTCACACCTTACAACCCAATTGCATGTACTTCATTAACAAATGTCATGGCACATAACTTTGCCAATTTAATGGCCATGTGCACAAGTGATGCTAACTTGATGGCTCTGTCTATACATTTATCTCTGACTCCCTCACTTTTTAGAGCTAGGCTGTTAATTCCACCAATACTGATAGTTTTACTTACTCTACCTGAGACCCTATAGATCAGTCAGTTTTAGGTGGGACCACACCTATGAGTGTAGTTCTCAAAAAAAAATGGAGGAAACCTTCCTCAGACACAGTCTCTGAAAAATATGATACATTTAGTGATTTTGTTCTTCAAGTTTTTTTAAGACAATGTTTTTTCTATTTGTACATATTTATCATCAAATTTTCAAGGTGTTTCCCCATACACTTCTTTACTTGTAAAACACCTAAAAAAGCAAAAATATTGTCTGATTAGAAATACCATTCAAAAAACAGATCTTAAAAAAATGCATAAAATTAATGTAATTTATTTACAAGCAAAAAAAAAAGTAAAGTCCCTAAAAAATCATTGTGTGAAGAATGAAAAAAGCGAGATCTTAATGTGCATTTGCATATGTCGTCATTGGTGATGGTAGCTTGCTGGGATAGATCAGGTGATAGATAACCAGCTCTTGGGAACAATTAAAGATAGGAGATTTTTTACACATGAACAGGAATAAAATAAATCAACTAGAGCTAAGATACACTATTAAGCTTTACATATATTTAAACTAATGAGTTTTTATCCTAGCAGTTTTCTATAGGTTAGTCTGTTAATGGATTTACTTCATTTTGTATGCACATATTTTGTATTGTAGAGCCCCAGCTGAAGTGCTGTATATAAGTATTTAATAGTTTGTAAAAGGAAAAACTACTGATCATAAAATTCCTCCCGAGATCTTATGAATTTGAACTAGCAGTGGAGTTAACACTTTGAACCCCCAAGTGTTTCACAAAAAGTTTATAACGTAGAGCCGTGAAAATAAAAAAATAACTTTTTTTCCACAAAAATGATCTTTTAGCCCCAATTTTTTTTATTTACACAAGGCTAATAGGATAAATTAGACCACAAAAGGTGTGCAATGTCTCCTGAGCATGCAGATACCCCATATGTGGTCGAAACCTACTTTTGAGGCACAGTGTAAAGCTCAGAAGGGAATAAGCGCCATATTGGAGTTCATATTTTGCTGGTCTGGTTTGACGGTGCCATGTCACATTGGCAGAGCCCCTAAGGTGCCAGAACAGCAGAACCCCCCATAAGAGACCCCATTTTATAAACTATACCTCTCAATGAATTCATATAGGGGTGCAGTGTGCATATTGCCACCAAATGTGCTTCACATTATTTTACACCATTGGACGGTGAAGAAAGAATAATTAAATTTTTACCACCAAAGTTTTGTTCTAGCCCCAGATTTTCCATTTTCACACTGGGAAATGGGTAAAAATGTCACCAAAATTTGTCACACAATTTTTGCTAAATGTAGAAATACCCCATATTTGGCTGTACAGTACTGCTTAGCCACACGGTGAGACTCGGGAGGGACGGAGCACTATCTGCCTCCTGGAGGGCAGATTTTTTTAGAATAGTTTGCAGACTCCATATACACAGCTCCTACGTATTTCAGATGAACCCCCCAGAGATTTATTCATGATAATGAGGCAGCAGAGTTTGGCCTATTTCACACGTCAGTGGTGACAGTTTCCACACATACCGGAGACACATGTACACGCAGACCCATTCAAATGAATGGGTCTGTGCACATGTCAATGTGTTTCCATTAACCATGTGTCCGTGGGAAAAACACTTTGACATGTCCATTTTTTTCGCTCTGCACGGGCCACAAAAAATCCCATACTGATGACACACGGATGACATCCATGTGTCATCCGTGTGACATGTACCAGCGCCTGGGAATCAGTGTACAATTAATGCTGTTCCCAAATGACAGGTGCTGAATGCTGCCCTCATCATTGTCCCCTGCTTGGGCTGCGATCAGCGCGAGCAAGGGACAATGTTGAGAGTAGTATTCTGCTCCCCACTTTGTCCTGGTGTAAAAATAAGAATAAAATAAAAAAAATCCTTGTACTCACCTGTCCAAAGATGTCCCCCGCAGTAATCCACCTCACCGCTTACGCAGAGGAGCTGGGGAGAAGGACTGGGGAGTGAGCCCCCTAGTTGTGCTGAGCTCAGTGAGTGACAGGACACTGCTCACTGAGTGCAGCTCCGGGGCCTGCTCGCTGCAGCGAGAGATTCTACCCTGCTCCTCTGCATAAGCAGTCAAAATGGTTACAGTGGGGGACATCTTCGGATAGGTAAGTATAAGGATTTTTTTACTTTATTCTTATTTTTACACCAGGACACAGCGGAAGCAGAATACTACTTTGAACATTGTCCCTTGCTCACTTTGATTACAAATGGCAGGAGAAAAGAAGGAGAGCAGCGTTTAGCACCCGGCGGGGGCTTGAGAACACCGCTAACTGTACTGCTGGTACGTGTGATCCTGATGCGACACACGGTTGCCACACATATGCCACACAGGTGCACACAGACACACGGACATCGATATCTCCTGCACCAGAAATATCAGAACGTGTTAAGCCAGCCTTATTCTGGCCTCTGTTTAGCAGCATCCTTTTTTTCAGAGGTTCACAAAACTGTGGCCGACGGCACTTTTATGCACGCCTAATAAAAAGATAGACACCATGGGATCACAGGCCAGATGGCGTACACGGTGCCTCTATCAGCCTCTTTACAGGGAATCTTCCACCAGGGGATCCGTCTGAATTAAGTATTTCAGAGATTTACTCAGAAACCCCGGTGTAAGCGCTCAGTGCAGAGCACAGGATAAATGTGAGCCGACCCTTACTGCAATCTTTGGGAGGCAGAATGAACAAATCAGTGGCAGTTGAAGAATTGGTTATTTACTTTTTATGCCGTTCCTCATGCGGTATAAGTGATTAGACGACTTTATTCTTCGGGTCGGTGCTATTAGAGCAATACCAGATTTATATTGGGTTTTTATGTTTACCAGCTGTCACACACTAAAAAAACATTTTTTTTTGCAAAGACTAGTTTATGCATCGCCATATCTTAAGAGCTACAATTTTTCCATATTTCAGCTGATAGTCATGTAAGGGCTTGTTTTTTGCTGAACAAGTTGACATTTTTATTGGTACCATTTTCAGGCATGTGACATTTTTTGATCGCTTTTTTTTCTGATTTTTGGGAGGCAGAATAAATAAAAACCAACAATTCAGGATTTTTTTTTTTTTTTGTTATGATGGTCCTCGGGTGGTAAAATTGATGAGGAAGCTTTATTCTTCGGGTCAGTACATTTACAGCAATACTACATTTATATAGTTTTTTATGTTTTGGCACTTTTAAACAATAAAAACTATTTTAAAGAAAAAAAAATTTTTTTTGCATCGCTTTGTTCGGAGAGCTATAACTTTTTTACTTTTTGGCTGATAGAGCTGAATGGCAGCTTATTTTTGCGGGACAAGATAATGTTTTCAGCAGTACCATTTTTATTTACATGCGTTTTTTTGCAACTTTTTTTTCACTTTTTTACTTAGTCCCACTACGGGACTTTCACGTTCTGCAGTCTGATTGCAGATAAAAGGTATAGCAGTGCAAGATCACTGCTATACCTCATAACTGTCAGTGCTGCAGACACAAGCTAGTTTGATCATGCACTGCACATGATCAATTGAGCTTGCTAGTGCCTGGGGACACGAATGTCGTCATAACAACATTGTGTCACCATGGCAATGATCGGGGCCCCGCAATGACGTTGCAGGGTCTCCGATCCAAGAGCAGAGGGGCTTCTGTCACAGTGATCGCAGAATTTAGGGGGTTAAAGTGCAGGGAGCAGTGCGGAAACCACTCCTGGCACGGAGTTCCAGGTGTCAGCTGTCAGAATCAGCTGAAACCCTGTGGCGATTGTGCCGGCATAGCCTCTGTGCGGACGTGATCGCACAGACGTAATAATGCATACCTTGTCCATAAGGCCCAGGGCACAGGGACGTATTATTATGTACTATGTGAGAAAAAGGTTAATAACCTCTGGGGATCGAGCTGCATGGGAAACTAATAGGACAGGTGTGTATTCAGGAGCTTCTCCTTGCTCACTCCTCTTGAGTTATAGGTCTCTCCCAATGCATGCAGGGAGAGACCTGTCACTCTAAGGCAGCGGGCAGGGAGAATGTGCTGGGGACTAGTCAGACTAGTTTCCCATGCGACTCGGCCCCTTCAGCTATTAAGGCATGCTATTTTCTGACAAAATGCAGAATTTTAAAGTTAAACATATGTTGTTGAAATCATGCAGCCAGCGCCTGAAACATGCTGCTTGTGGATTGGTCATCATGTATCAGATGTCAGGTTCCCATTAAGTGACTCTATATTTGTAATACTATCCATGCCAAAAAAGACTGATATTCACAAGCAATTAAAGTGAACTTGTCAGCTGATACATGCTACACTATACATACACTATACATTGGCAGCATGTATCAGACACTGGCTGTCTGATCTCAGCAAGGTATGTTTGACTCTGAAATGCTGCGGTGTTTCAGAAAAAAACATACTTTAAAAGCCACTGGGGAATGAGAGCATGCTGTAGACTGGTCAGACAGGCTAAGTGCACGTAAGCATAGACCTGTCAATCCAGGGCGGCGGTGCAGTGTGAAGCCATCGGGGACCCACATGTCCTACTAGTCTACAGCGCGGTAGACTAAAGTAAAGATTAAAGTACATCTTCCTCTGAAATGCAGCATTAAACATACCTGGCTGAGATAATGCCGCCAGTGGCTGATATGCGACAGATTGTGAAGCATGTATTAGCTGACAGGTTCACTTTAATAACTATTTCCATTGTGTATGCAACATATGTGCTCGCAGCCTTCCATATGTGACAAAGCTTTGGTCACTTGCACCACACATATACATAGGACCACCATGCTGAAAGAATGGAATAAAAATTATTTTTTGAAGTGAACCTATTGATAACATGCCATTATATGTCTACAGAGTGGCATGAGTCAGAGGCTTCAGTCATGGGTGAATGATAGGACTATTTCCTGGTGAAAACATCTGACTCAGTACTGCAATGTGAACAAAGCAACATTTGCTACATTTTCTTTAATAAGTTGAAAAAAACCTCACATTCTAACAAACCTCAATTATGCATCTGTAGTTAAATCTACTTTTTGCAAATAAACCTCAATAGAATTTTCATATCTTTGCTAATGTTTAAAATGAAGCAAAAGTTAAATAAATAGATTATTAAGAAGATTTGTTGTAGCTGAAATAATGCTAGAAATGCTAGTGATGTGTTCATTTTGGTCATGGCACCATCTTGTGGTTACTGCTACTAATAAACTACTAAAACATGGAACAATTTTTCCAATGCTTCAGATCTTTAGTGACAGCTCTAGTGACATGTGAAAACCCTAATATATTTGACCCTTAGTCCACAATTTAATATAATTCCAAAAGAAAGCAAAGGTCTATTGCCATTTCAAGTATTCTCTTAAGTTCTGTCATTTTTAGAAATACATTAGGAGCCTTTTACGCAGCAAAGAACATATGCTCTGACTGGCCTCATAGGTGAAAAATACCTTCCACAGACTTAAAAGCATTATTATATTAACAATTGTGCTAATGGAGTTCACCTAATGTGCCAATGAAAAGACATTTGCAAAGAGTTGTCATTGTTTCTAAAGTCTTGATATTCAATTGCATTTTTCCATGCAGTTTAGTTTAGCTTTAAATTAATTTTTTTTTAAGCAGTACATAAAATTATATATTTTCTTTTTCTTTTTTTTTATAGAAAAGAGAATCCTTTATATGACCTTACTCTGATTTATGAGGGAACAAAATAATGAGTATATATTTACATATTTATATATAAATATTAGAGATAAGCAAATCAAAATGATGCAAATGAAATTTGTGCAAACTTTTATAAAAATATTAAAATTGGAAAGTCTTGAATGGTTGATACAAGTGTTTGATACCACTGAGGACTTTTAAATTGTAATATTTTTCTATCTAGTGGCTAACACAGTACAAAGATATATTTTTCCTGCAAACTTTTAGATTTGCAGGTCCCATTGAACTTGAACAGTTTGTGATTAGATCCTCAAGAATTTCCCCCATAAAATGCCCACAGGAGGCTCACGTGACCTCAGGCTCAACTTTATGGGCTTCCCCAGAATGCCTTGCAGCTATCACATCACATGATATGTAATAGGTAATTTGGAAGGACTATCATAGTCTGTATATAAGTAAAGACACAGAACACAGCAGCCCTTCTAGGGTGATTAAGGTTAATGAGAAGATGTCACAGCTCACAGCTCATCAATAGATACAGGAAAGGAATTTCTAAAATATTCGACCAATACATCAGACAATATGTGTTGTACAGCAGTGAAGAACATGAGTGTAACAGTCTGTAAATGAAATAGAGATTGAATAGATAAAGGGACATAGAGAATCAGTGTGATTGATCAGTGATATGGTGTATCTGTCATTTGTTCTGCAGCATTTGAATTACACATTTTTTTTTAATTCATAATGTGTTAGAAAACAACAAGCTAGCACAATATTTTGTATAGAAAAAAATGTTAAACTGGTTGCAATAAGAGATGGTATGCCTGCATGGCGCATGTGTTTTACACAACTTCACAACCGTACGCACCACACCTATACTGTGGCTTGCCATTTCATTTTTCTTGCTGTACATATTTCTACCTATCTAGCATTTCTTCCTACTTCTACTAAGTTGAACATATTGTAAAAAAATATTTTGTTGTGCAAAATGTATGGTAAAAGAACAAGTGGCTTGGGATGGAGTAGTGCAAAAGAGAAAAAAAAAGCTACCTTGGCTAAGAAAGTGGGAGCTGCAGCTGCACCATCTCCATAATTGAAACCAGCTGTTTGGTCAGTAGTACTTACATACACAGATCACAATTGGCCACGTTTTCCTCCTGCAAGTGTATTAGTGGGTGAAATGGAGGGCATTATGGAATATAGATCACAGCAGAATAATGTTAACTCTGACGTCAACATTGTCAGTTTAAGTCTGTGTTTTGCACAGATCTGTCCGCCTGATCATAAATGACTAAGTGGGATAATTTTTGGACCATTCTTATAATTTATAAACAACTTGTTAGTGGTGGATACAGATTTGAGAAACTTCAAAATGTTAGACATCTCTTTCTAGGTGAATATATTTTTTAGGACTGCAATTCACTGTGGAAGGAATATTTGGGAAAATATCAATGAACTTGACAAATTAGAATTTCAAATGACTCCATAATCTCTAATAAATGTGTATATGAAAAAAAATATGAATAAACATTGAGGCAAAATAAGAGAGGTATCTGTCTGTAAGGCCTTACAATTTAAGGCATTTATTTAATTATGAAAAAAAAGATTGTTGCTCGTTAGTGTTTTGGATCAGAGTTTAATCAATGTTTGTTCAGTGTGTCAGTTTTTACCATTCGTGTTTCATCAGTGATTTTTCACTGAAGGAAAAAAAACTAATTGTAAAGCTTCGCCTATTCATGACAGTGTTAATCACATGATTTTCATGCATTTTTAGACTTGTATGGGTAATTTTGATCCATGACTTTGATCAAAAATGGACTTGTGAAAAGCCCTAAAGACTAAAATGAGCATGTGTTCAATCTGTGAAAAACATGGATAGATCACGTACTTGATTCACGGTCATCTGAATGAAGTCTAAGGACTACAATATCATTTGAGCGCTGTCCATGATTAACATTGTAATAAATAGAAGATTAGCAGTTTATTTTTTTTTTCCATCAGTGAAAAGTCACTGATGAAACACTGATCGTAAAATCTGACACACTGATCAAACACTAATGAAAGTCAGATCCAAAATATTGATGAACAACGGTCTGTGTTTTTACGTACGAGAAAAATTATGAAAGTCTGATTGAGACTTAAATATCACTTACAGCTATAGATGTAGCAAAGGTTTGGTAGATCACTAACATAGCATTCCATGGTATGCTGCTTACTGAATTTGAACATGACGCAGTAAATGAAATGCTATCTCAATTAACAAGAATACAATATATTGGTGGATCAGTGGCAAGCACTGCAGCCTTGTATGTTCTTCCCGTGTTTGCGTGGGTTTCCTCCGGGTACTCCAGTTTCCTCCCACACTCCAAAGACATACTGATAGGGAATGTAGATTGTGAGCCCCAATGGGGACAGTTCCGATAATGTCTGTAAATTGTCTGAATTGTAAAGCGCTGAGGAATATGTTGGTGCTATATAAAGAAAAATATTATTATTATTATTATTATTATTAAGTCTAGATTGTGAGCCCTAATGGGCAAAGAAATGGTTCAATGACAATGAAGAAGAGGTGCTAGATTTGGCCCCCACAACTCCCATACATCAACTCAATGAAATACTTTGGGGTAGAGTTGAAGAAAAATCTATATACATACCCAAATGAGTCGACCAGTATGCACCAACTTTAGGATCATGTAGAA